>NC_136065.1:888955296-891355296 GCF_964261635.1 Lissotriton helveticus | reverse complement strand
TTTTTCACCTATCTCCAACTAGGTGAAGAAAAAATATTACACCATTGGAATGTGCTAAATGCTTGCAACCTCTCCTGTTACCCTCATTAACTCACATACAGCGGGCTTGCTGAGAGCTTATGGGAGGCCCTGAACCCTTTCTTCAGTAGTTAGGAAATAGAATTTTAAAAACATGTAGAAATGCAGTGAAAATAAACCTAAGGTTACAGGGACGTTTTAGTTAGAAATTAACATTACAAATCCTTAGATATTCACTGAAAAAAACAAAGGTTACAGGGATGTTACAGTTAGGAAACAGAAGAAAAAATCTTTGAAATTCATAGAAAAAAACCAAAGGTTGCTGGGATTTTATATTTAGTCGCCGATTTCACTTGTACAAAAGCATAGAAATTCAGCAGTTATAGTTACCTGAACTAACTATAACTTATGCCCCCGGAATACACCGCCTATGACCTCACATATTACATCACATATGACATGATCAGAGAAATCACTGATGACATCACAAATCTGAAACAGAACAATTTCTTCATCATTAAACCAACAGATAAAAGGGGAGGATAGTGATACAAAATATAGACCAATATAAGGCTGAGCTCAGACTAATTTCTAACGGTGAGCACTACTTGAGACTAAGTGTTTACCCTACCAAAGAATTCCACAAAAAATGTCCAAAATCACTGGGAGGGACAGAAAAGAAGGCTTACTCAACAAAACAAAAATGAATATTCATTTCTCGATACCAAAGCTCCACGCCTACCAGTGATTTACTCTTTACCCAAAGTACCCAAGAACTAAACAACACCCCTTGGGGTAAAGAAATTTTTTCCTCAAGAGAGATTTCTTTAGCAAGGCAGAAATATGATCACGCAAACTACTATCCAGAGGACACCCATGCAAACTAGTCAGAAAATCCACGAAAAGAGTGTGATGTTGCCCAAGGGAAGCACTTTTAACCCCAACGGAGAAGCACGACACAGAGAAGTTCATATGCATCACTACCTTTTCACCTATCTCCAACTAGGTGAAGAAAAAATATTACACCATTGGAAAGTGCTAAATGCTTGCAACCTCTCCTTAGAACACCACATTTTTGCATTTCAAAAAAACAAAAGCATCAAACCTCATCTCTTGCGAGCTAATTTAGCCCTGAAAAAGGCAAACTAAACATTAAATGAAGTAAGTCAAGTCCTTCCTCCTCACCGCTCATCTTCATTTGGCATATCAGGATCCTCACCCAGGGGCTCTTCATAGTCTCCTTCTTCTGCAATTCTAGAACTGTTCTTCCGCAGGGCTATGTTGTGCAGCATGCAGCAGGCCATGGTGATTTGGCACACCTTATCAGGTGAGTAGAGGAGGGCTCCACAAGTCTTGTCCAGACAGCAAAATCTGGACTTTAGGAGCCCGAAATCCCAATCCACTATCATCTGTGTTCTTTCTACCCTTTAGTTACGGGTTTCGTCACTGTGCCAACAGCCACTGCTGGTTAGGATAAGCTGAATCTCCTAAATGAAAAATAATAAAAGTGATAAGATATGTAACACCATTTCAGATGATTCACCTTGAAATTGCCCAAGTGGTGGGGGGACCTGCCAGGAAGTCTACCAAATGCATTCATGTTTGCCACCCAGAATACCATCTCCACTATCCTTGCTCCCCCCCAGTTGGCCAAAATCGCTCCCTAAAAGACGTGGCATTTCCTACTCCAGGCACCTCACCCCCTCCCCCCGGCTGCACGGAGTGAGAAGGCTGTTGGCCTCCTCCAGTACATCTCTATAGGCCAGACTGCACTACTGAATGGGATCCAGGGCCTTGTCTGCCAAATGCAACAAATGGTAGCATACCTGAAAGGTATAACAGTGATATGTCAGGTACCCACTCAAACAGTCAAAAGCAGCATATCCACACAGAAACATAAACACCATGAAAATACAGGTGTTCATCCAAACATACAGATATCACACCTACTACCACACCCACATGCGCCACCTCCAGCACACCCACAAAGACAGCACCTGCCTCCACACACTAATGTAGCACTGCTACCACCAGCACTCCACAGACACTGCACCCACCACCACACCCATATGAACCAACCCCAACACTAGGACATCCACAGACACCTCACCCACAACCATACCCACAGACACTGCAACCACCACCACACACACACATTAACCACCTCCACCCCGCCAACAACACAGATATTGCACCCACATGCACAACTACATCCACATGCACCACCTCAGAACACCCATCAACACACACCTTGGAATACACACTTTTAAAACTCTAATGCCACATTCAAGCAAACAACATAAACCTAGTAAGCAAGACACATCCAAACATGCACAACATACACCAGACCTACAGGCACCTGCATCTTTAACACACACATGCATATATATGCCACTGCCACTCCCTTTACCTCCCAAACCCAACTCACGGTAGTGCCGGTGAGTGCGAGATATAGCCCAGGCTTGAGCTCCGTTTTTATAAACTGTTCAGTTCTATGCTGCTATTTTGTTTTTAATGCTGACAGACTATTAATTTGTTGTTTAAATCGTGCCTAATCCCTGCAGCTCTTTGCCTAGTTTGTGCACAATCAAGGACCTTAGCATTAGGGTGAGGGACAATCTATTTTTACTCCATTTCCCTTACCAAAGAGGCATGCAGGGGCGTGTTGACTTCCATTGCTGCCGCCGCATTCTCGCTCTCACGCTGTGTCTCCGGTCCGGCATTGCCGATTGCACAGAGAGACATAGCCCCTCCTTCTTCATGACAATTTCCGCTTCCAGCCAGCACCATAACTCAGATGCTTAGCCGGACACACAGACGATAGTGCCGGTGAGTGCGAGGTATAGCCCACGCATAGCCTGCATTTTTGAAAACTGTTCCGTTCTATGCTGCTATTTTGTTTTTAATGCTGACAGACTTTTAATTTGTTCTTTAAATCATACCTAACCCATGCAGCTCTTTGCCTAGGCTGTGCGGGATCAGAGACCATAGCTTTAGGTTAAGCGGCAATCTATTTTACTCCATTTCCCTTACAGAGGGGGTCGTGTTGACTTTCAGTGCCACTGCCGCATTCTCGCTCTCACGCTGTGTCACTGGTCCACCACGGCATTTCCGATTGCACGGAGAGACACTGCCCCTCCCCCCTCCTTCTCCATGACAATTTCTGCTTCCGGCCAGCAATATTACTCAGATGCTGAGCCAGATGCGCAGCGGACGCGTGCAACAGGTGCGCTGCTGTTGCACCGAAGCTAAGCCTAAGGCAAGCCAGTCTGCATGCGTCTACGCCCGACTGGAACCAGGGGCCAGGGACTCTGCTCCTTTACCCGCAGGTCGGCAGAAAAACAGTAGGGAGCAACTCTTAGCGCTTAGGCCTTCCAATCTCCCTCCATGTGAACTGCGGATTGACCCTACCAACTTGCCTGGGTCAAGAGGAGATTGTCAGCTATGTGGATGTGAGATACCCACCCTCAATGACAAGCACCACAGGGTCACCAATCCCCAAGACTCCGTTTGGCATCTTGGATTGATTAACGCCCGGTCAGTCCCTAGACATTTCATAGACATCAAGAATTGGTTAGAAGAGGATTCCCTCAATGTACTATTTATCACTAAAACATGGCTCAAGGGTAGTTCTGGGCCAGACATTATTATGGCACTACCTCCAGGATACCATATTTACAGATTAGACCAAGAAAATAAATCCGGGGGTGGAATTGCCATTATTTTAAAACCTGCCTACAATTGCACCACAACCCCACTCTCTCTTCCAAAATGTGAAAGTGTGCAGTTCCACATCACTCTCCTGTCCTCCTGCACTTACTCCAGTATCCTTGTCTATAGACCGCCAGGCCCCTGCTCCACCTTCCTAGAGGCAGTGTCTGATACTTTAGCTAGCCTATCCTTAGTGAAAAACTTTATAACCTTGTTAGGCAACTTTAATTTTCACTTTGAAATACTGGACGCCCCCTCAACCAAAAGATTACAGGATGATCTGGAGGCTCTTCAGTTTACCCAACTGGTCTCCACACCCACCCATGAAAAAGATCACATATTGGACCTTATACTCTCAAATAACCCCCAGGTCACGGTATCAGATGTCATCCCAGTTCCCTGGTCCAACCACTGTCTTATTTAGTTTGGGCTAGCCAAACCTGCCAAACAGACCAGGGACAAGGCTGAGTCTATTATAACTAGGAGTTGGGCAAAGATCAATTCAGAGTTTTGGTCAAATGCCCTGAAGAACACATTGCCCAACCTGGAAGGCAGTCCAAAGGAGGACTTCAAGCAATGGGAAAACTGGATCAGCCAGTCACTGGAGATTTGTGAAACAACACACAGGGGGTACTAGTGGTCTACAAGGGGTTATGAGAAAAAGTAGTGTGCGTGTATAGGAACTCCTAGGTGAAGAGAACCCATCAGCCCACCCATTGGCGGAGCTTCATATTTTGGGATTTTATGTAAAGACTGGTATCCACCAGGTACCTTGCTTCCAAAGATTGCAAGGAATTTACTGGTCACGGATCCACCAGTGAAGAGCAGCCAAAGAGATGTAGTAGTAGGGGGCTGTGGGGGAAAGGAGAAAAGTGTTGCAGTGTTCAGAAAAGGGAGTGTGTGGTGGTAATGTGATAGTTAAGATTGACTATCAAGGTGCCAAACAAGAAACCTTATTGGAGGGGCCACCAAAATGTCAAGATTAAAAGCAGAATGTGGACAGCATTATAAACAAATATTACTATCCGATGGTCAGTGTATTGGTCAACATGTTTCAGCCATGAATGGCTTTCTTCAGGACCTAAATTTGTTACTACTGCAACTGTGAAAGTGAGAGCGTGAACTGAATTTTCAAAACCATGCAATTTATAATGTAACCTACCATAAAGTGATGCTAAATGGTAAGGAATAAAGTCATGGTTGGAGGGGATGTTCTCCTAGAACAAAAATTGATACAAACACACAATCATAAACATTGTAAAACAAAAGTTAAACAATAAGTACATGATACTTTAACATGTACCAACCCCAGGAGCACTAGCTCCATACAGACAATTTTATTAATTTTAATCACTCACCCAAATTCTTTTTGGGAGTAGCCTCACCTCGCCTGGCACTCGCTCAGGAAAAAGAGGCCCCGCTCTGAGGGGATGGAAAGCAAAAATGACATATACCAGTTACATGAAGATTACTACGGTTTATAAACCATCACCTCATATCAACTATGATGTCTGGGTGTTTCGAACAAGATTAGACACTCCATTGGCCTCATGAAGTGATGAGCAATTCTAGATGTGACGTTGTTTGTTGATGTTATCACAAACATGTATGGTTTCTGTCAATATCCAAAATGAAACAAAGTATAAGGACGCTGTGTATAAACTGTAGTATCTCAATCTCCCACATAACGATAATCCGTTAGTGTGAGTTGCACAGGTATAAACAGTGAAGCTACCATGGTCTAAATATTTAAGAATAGAAAACCACCACAGAGAAAGGGAAAAATTGAAGTAACCATGCAAGTGTCACTGGAAACAAACGCCAGCATGGAACATGGCGCTGGCTATACACTTAGGGGCAGATTTATGTTAACTGGCGCATCCCCAGGGATGCGCCAGTTAACATGCGCCACAGTGCGCCACAGCTCCGCCACCCATGGTGCGCCGCATTTATGATGCGGCGCACCATGGGGCAAAAACGGCACAGATGCGTGACGCATCTGTGCCGTAAAGGTGACGCATTGCTGGAGTTGTGTCGCAAGCGCGACGCAGCTCCAGCAAGGCTATGGGGTGCCCCATCTCCACAATGCTGCGTCAAGACCTGCGCCTGCTTCAAGCAGGCGCAGGCTTTTGACGCAGCATTGGCCTGAAAGTGACTGAGTGAAATCTTATAGATTTCACTCAGCCACTTTTGCGAGGCGCACCTGCCCCGGAACGCCCACCCTGCGCCGGAACGCCCACAAGCGGCGCAGGGCTTTACAACGTGACGCATCTGCCTAGATGCGTCACGTTGTAAATCGTTCTTAGGGATGCGCCACGTTTACGCCGCCTTGCGTGACGCAACAGCGGCATAAACGTGGCACAAGTGCCTCATAAATCTGCCCCATAGAGTTCAGATATGAACACAAATTGCTTAAATCAGAGGTAGCATAAAGCAAACTTCTGTTCAGAAAGAATCTGACAGAAAAAAGTTAATAATAACAAGCAGAACTATAGCCTGTAATCAATACAACGTGTATTTCAAACAAAAAGCCCAGACCCACCTGTCCGTCGGTACCTCCTAACCCCTACTGAGTCAAGGCGAAGGTAGCGTACCAAGCGGTATGGCCGGGTTTATATTCTGAGCTAGCAGACCAGAGAGAGAACCTAAAGCGAATATCTCGGATTGGATGAAAAAATGGACCAATGGCTGAGTCCGTCTCTAGTCCCGGGTGCAATAGAGCACCCTCAGCAGAGAAAATACAGCCGCGGAAGGTGAACACTGGAGGCGGCATTTGATTGGTAGACTGTTCTATTCTCGGTAACCCATTGGTCGATTTCAGCGCCTAGTGAGATAAAGTGAAAATCGGTGAGGTTAACGTGAAGAGCTAAGCCTCTAATAGGTGCTCCTCGGTTCAGCGTAGGACCTGTTAGGAAGGTAACTACAGATGCAGTTCTTAAAGCAATTTCGCCTGCCCAAATGTTTAAACATGGGTAGCGATAAGAGCCCAATAGAAGAGCAGATAGTACATACTCGTGGGGGAACCAGGAAAGGAAATCAAAAGCGGATCAATAGCTGAGTCCGCCTCTAGTTCTGGATGTCACAGAAGACCCTCTGCAATATAAACTATAGCCGCGGAAGCTCAATGTTGGAGGCGGCTTATCATTGGTAGTCTGTACAAATACTGTATGCTTATTGGTCGATATGAATACCAATGGGAAAGGATGAACAACCGGGACCGAAGAAGACTAATGTGGATAAAGAGCGCTCCACCTCTAACACCTCTAGTAACAGATACTCGGTTCGAGGTTGTGCCTGATTGGAAAAAGGCTATTTGTGTGGATTTGTTTACAAAATGGTTTTGCCTGCCAGCAAGTAGATACATGAGTAGCAATGAAGATCACGCCGACACAACCAGTGTGTCTCAAGAACTATAATATAAACTATAGCCGCGGAAGCTCAATGTTGGAGGCGGCTTATCATTGGTAGTCTGTATAAATACTGTATGCTTATTGGTCAATATGAATACCAATGGGAAAGGATGAACAACCGGGACCGAAGAAGACTAATGTGGATAAAGAGCGCTACACCTCTAACACCTCTAGTAACAGATACTCGGTTCGAGGTTGTGCCTGATTGGAAAAAGGCTATTTGTGTGGATTTGTTTACAAAATGGTTTTGCCTGCCAGCAAGTAGATACATGAATAGCAATGAAGGTCACGCCGACACAACCAGTGTGTCTCAAGAACACATCAAAAGGAAGAACCCGACATACAAAGGATGTTAAGGAAATGTTAAAGAGATGATAGATATATGTATGATAAATAGGGACACATTCAGTAGTCTTACTTGATAGACCTATATCTCGCTGATAGTTATACAATACAGGGAGAGGAACCAGGAGATCGCCCCACATATTAGTCTGTGTCTGTGATCATTGCGCTATCTATTGACGCACCTGAAGAATCCTATTGCCAGGAACAATAGATAGATGGACATTACTTCGGAAAGCATCATAATGACCTAAAACACGACTGTCAAATTCAGGATGCCATTTGGCGGGGAAAAGGAGTCCTAAAGGGTTTCAGAGTTGGACCCAAGGGATCTCATCATTCAATCCCACCGTGTCACACTTTAATCTGAAAATCCATTTCTGCTCTTTGATGAATAAGTAGCGTGAAACATCGCTAACGTGTTGTGGAACAAAAGGTTGCTCTAGTATTATCCACTTAATGTCGTCAGCGGTATGTCTCATGGTCAAAAAATGATTAGTCATGCGAGTAGCCTGCCGGTTGCATCTGATAGTGCTCTTGTGTTCCTGGATCCTGAGTTTAACTTTCCTCGTAGTCATACCAACATAGCGAAGCAAACGCGGGCAAGTAATCAAGTAAATTACCTTTTCGCTATTACAGTTGGTATGGCGTTTCAGGATCCAAGGGCGCCCCGTGCCAATGTCCACAGTCTTGGTCTTTTCAGTCTGTGGACATACCGAGCACGAGCCACAAGGATGATGTCCTTGTACTGGTGGGAGATCCCATAGGTTAGTAACCGAGTCTTGCTGTATTGAGCGTGGTCTAGTGTGTACTAGATTGTCCCGTAGACTATAACTCCTCTTGAAGGCAAAAAGAGGGGATGGAATAGTAAACCCAGCAGTATTTATAATCCGCCAATGCCTTCGAATGATTTTTTGTACCTTTGTAGATGCTGTACTAAATGTAGTAACAAAGGTCATTTTCTCTAAAGGAGGTTTAACCACTGGCGGACCAAGTAGAGCATCGCAATGGTTATTGGATGCCCTTTTGCGTGCCCTCCGAACCAGGGCACTTGGATAGTGACGATGTCTGAGCTTAGTACCTAAATCGCGAGAAATCTCTTCATAATCGCTCTTCTCCGAACAGTTCCTACGAACCCTTAAGAATTGTCCAAAGGGCAAGTTCTCCCGCAGGGAACGCGGATGGTTGCTATCAAATTGGAGGAGAGAGTTTCTTGACCTGGGTTTGCGATATAGTTTACTCGCCAGGTAGCCATCCTTCGGAAAGATGAGTATGTCAAGAAAAGGAAGTTCTGTCTTGCTGTACTCCACTGTAAATTTGAGGAATTGATTTTGGGTATTTAGCCAGTTTTGAAAGGCAAGGATGGTGGATGTGTCACCTCGCCAGATCACCAGGACATCGTCGATGTATCTCTTCCACAACAATATATGATGGTAAAATAGGTTGTTGTGGTCGAGTACAGACTGTGTCTCAAATTGATGGACATATAAATTCGCCAGGCTGGGGGCAAACACACTCCCCATCGAGGTTCCAGTGACTTGAAGGTATAATGATGAGTCCTCAAACTGGAAGTAATTTTCAGTCATCGCTAGCCTGGCCAGTTCCATGATGAAGCTTATCGGAGTGATGCTCGCGTGGTCTTGAGCCTCCAGAAGAACCCTCACTGTCTGTAGTGTTTCCTCCTGCGGAATGCACGTGTATAAGGATTCCACGTCGAAACTAACAAGATAGTCAGTTTCAACGTTGAACTCTACCTCAGGAAGAAGACGAAGAACGTCTTTCGTGTCCTGTAGGTAAGTGGGCATTTTTCGAACCAGAGAACGCAGGAAAAAATCCACAAATGTAGAGAGTGGCTCTAGAAGAGAGCCAATGCCCGAAATGATGGGCCGGCCAGGCCACCGCCTGGCTGGTCTATGTATTTTGGGCAGTGCGTAGAAGTAAGGGGTCACTGGGTTGTTATTCACCAGGAAGAGAGCCTCTTGGGATGTTATCCAGCCTTCCACACTTGCTTCCTCTACTAAGTTCTTAATTTCAGACGCTAGTCTGGTGGTAGGATCACTAGCAAGAAGTGTGTAGGATTTAGAGTCTCCCAGCTGTCTTAAGCATTCAGTGCGATAAGAAGCGGTATCGAGAATGACTACCGCACCGCCTTTATCGGCTGGTTTGATCGTAATATTACTGTCTTTGGACAGTGTCTCGACTGGGGATAGGGTGCTTGCAGGTCTTTAAACTTTCTTCCCCTGAGACCCCTTTGTAAATTTTGTGTTTTTGTCCCTGGAGATTTGTGCCCCACTGAAAAAAATGCCCAAGCAAAAACATCAGACCAGAAAAGCCCCATGGTTCAATAAACATTTGCGATCACTACAGAAGAACCGCTAGAGATCAGAAAGGGTTGGAGAAAGGAGTTCAACCCTGAAAAATAAATCAATTACAAAACCTCTATCAGATTCCATCATAAAGAACTACCAAATGGTACTCGCAAATTGCGCAGGCAATTTCAAGGGTGCAAGGGTATCAAAAGGACACCCTGTTGCACCACTGAAAATTGTGGTGTGCACCGATGTTGCACACACAAATGCCCCAAGGGCATGTGTGTGTGTAACCTGAAACTTTGAAAAATGCACTTTTGTTTTCTAAGTTTTTGCAAATTACCGACCAATTTAATGTTTCTGTAATATGCAGCACCAAATAGCGAAATCACTATTTCAAAGTGCTTCTTGCATTGCATTTAAGGAATAGCAAATTGCTATTCCTTAAATGAATCGCAATTTAGGAAATCGCAAGAAATGGCAACTACCTAAATTGCGCATCCCCAACATTTTCATGCACCGCAAAAGGCCATTTTGCAATAGCAAACGGCTGAGTTTTGCTAATCGCATCGTTTGCGCATGCAAAAACCTTTGATGCATTTCCCCCTAAAATTGACACAAGCTAAATTCTACAAGGAGAAAATCTACCAGGCACTCAATTCCCCAAAGGAACTGTTCAGAGTAGTCAAAAATGTGACTACTCTCAAAGAAACTAACGGTTCTCCAAAGGCCACGATAGAAAGATGAAACCAAATAGCTTCTTTATTTCACAAGAAATTGACGGACATTTATGGTCTGTTTCAGAACGCCATTCAGCATGCTCAAGAAGAGCCTCATGTGGCCCGTGTACCAGCTTCTGCTCCTAGTCTAACACAATTCCCTGGGCTTGAGGAAAAACCTACACTCAAGCTGCTCAAGTCCATCAAATCAGGCTCCCTGTTAGACTCTGCACCTCCGCATGCTATTCTCAAGGTGACTGAGGCTATCCTTCCCCCTCTAGTGAAGGTTCTTAATAAGTCACTCGAGTCAGGTTCGGTGCCCATAGCCTGGAAGCATGCCATAATAAATCCAATTCTAAAAAGAAACCATCTGGATCCTGACATACTTGGCAACCTATGACCTATATTGCTTCTACCTCTTCTTGGCAAGCTCCTGGAAAGGCATGTCAATCAGACTTTAGTCAACTATCTGGAGGAGAACAAGCTACTCCACCCCACGCAGATGGGTTTCCGCACCCTTCATAGCACAGAAGCAGCGCTCCTGGTAGTCACCGAAGAACTTAAAGCCATACTAGACAACGGAAGGTCATCCCACCCATCCTCCTGGACCTATCAGCCGCCTTCGACATGGTCTGCCATCGCACTCTAAAGACACGCCTCCTAGAAGCTGGAATCCAAGAGAAGGCCCTTTACTGGACCACGTCCTTCCTTTCCGGCAGAACCCAGAGCGTCCGCCTCCGGCCCTTCCGATCCGAAGCCACCGACATCATCTGCGGAGTCCCCCAGGGCTCATCCCGACGCTGTTCAACGTCTACATGGCCCCCCTCGACCAAGTGGCCCGCCAACACGACCTCAACATCATCTCATATGCTGACGACACCCAGCTCATCCTCTCCCTCACCAAGGACCCGCACACCGCCAAAACCAACCTCCACGAAGGAATGAAGGCCGTCGCCGACTGGATGAGGAACAGCCGTCTGAAGCTAAACTGGGACAAGACGGAGGTACTCATTCTCGGACCCACCCCTTCAGACTGGGACGACTCCTGGTGGCCGACCACACTGGGGACTGCACCATCACCCACCGACCATGCACGCAACCTAAGATTCATCCTCGACTCCTCCCTCTCCATGTCTAAACAGGTCAACGCTGTCTCCTCCTCCTGCTACAACACCCTCCGCATGCTTCACAGTATCAACAAGTGGATCCCGACCGAAACAAGAAGAACGGTGACACAGGCCCTCGTCAGCAGCAGACGAGACTACGGCAATGCACTCTATGCAGGAATCCCAGCCAAACACCTATGGCGACTACAACGCATCCAAAACGCCTCCGCCCGACTGATCGTCAACGCCCCCCACCGCAGCTACATCACCCCCCACCTGAGAGCCCTACACTGGCTCCCTGTCGACAAGAGGATCACCTTCAAGCTCCTCACCCAAGCACACAAAGCACTCCACAACTCCGGACCAGCCTACCTGAACAACAGAGTCAGCTTCCACACCCCCACCTGCCAGCTCTGCTCCACCAGCCTCACCCTTGCCGCTGTCCTCCGCATCCAACGAACGACCTCCGGCGGCAGATCCTTCTCCTACCTCGCCGCCAAGACCGGGAACACCCTCCCTACCCACCTACGGCAGACCCAAGACCTACTCTCCTTCAGAATACTCCTCAAGATCTGGCTTTTCGAGCAGTAGCGGCACCCCCCCTCCCCTAGCGCCTTGAGACCCTCACGGGTAAGTAGCGCGCTTTACAAGTATTCTGATTGATTGATTGATCCCCCATCATACTGCTCGATCATAGTACAGCTTTTGATACCGTCAATCACGTTATACTAAAAAATAGATTGAGGGAAATAGGTATCTGGGACAAAGCAATGGAGTGGCTATGCTCCTTTCTGGACGACCGGTCTCTCCATGTGATGGACCAGGACTTTCTCTCAGATAGCCTGCCAATATAAGTTGGAGTGCCACAAGGCTCCTCCCTTATCCCCACTCTATTCAATATATACGTAAGACAGCTTGTCACCATCATACAGGAGTTTGGCATCCTAGGCGTATCGTGTGCTGACAGAACCCAGCTGATCATTTCACTGTCCCAAGATCACAACCAAGGTAACATTTAATTGGATCCCTGCCTGAACAAACTGGCCCGCTGGATGTCAAACTGTTACCTAAAAGTGAACGGCGAAAAGAAAGAAATCATGATTCTAGGCAACAGGGCCATGCCCAGGCCAATGAATAACTGTCCATTCTGTATGGGAGATGTAGGCATCTGGCTGGATAGCTCCCTCTCAATGAACCAACAGGCAAACAAATTGTCTGGCATCTGCTTCAGAATTCTGAGAATGCTCAGAAAGATACTGGACCTTATCCGGGAGCAGCTTAGGAAAACCGTCCTGCTGTCTTTGATAGTCTCCCATCTGGACTGTGAGAACTCTCTCTACTTGGGCTCGCCTAAGTATGTGATTAAGAGGCTCCAGACGGTGCAGAATGTGGCGGCTAGGCTCTTGCTCAAACTCCATAGACACACTTCAGCAAGAGAATCCCTGAAACAACTACACTGGCTGCCAATCACTGCAAGAGTAAAGTTCAAATCCCTTTCATCTCTCACAGGGCAGTAAATAAAAAAGACTCAGAAAAACTCAGATATCTGATTTCTGCACATGCCCCCACCAGGCTTCCAAGGTCCTCCCATTCACATCTCCTCCGAAGCACCTGAATAAAAAAATCTAGATAGGGAGTCAGATCCTTTTCACACCTGATTCCTAACCTGTGGAATGAGCTAACTCTGGACCTAAGAGGGCTGCAAAATGTACTGACGTTCAGAAACAAACTGAAGACCTGGCTATTTACTTTAAACCACTAATGGGGTCTGTCTCTTACCACAGCTCTCCTCTTCAGCACAGGGAAGCCTTAGGGTAGCCATGCGCTATATGAATCCCAAATCAAATCAAATCAAATCAAACTCCCTGCCGAACATCCTACCCATTTTCCCCATGAGAGTTTATTGTTTGCCCTTTTCTTAACCCATTTCAAAGCCCAAATCACTGCTCCTGAATGCAAATCTATCCCTTCCACACTCCAACCCAACCCTTTCACATCTAAACCCACCACTCCCAATACAGAAGCCACAACTACTGAAATCAAAAGTAACCCTCCCAAACATCAAGCCCCCCCTCCCAAACCCAGGGGCACCCTTCCCAAACCCACCCTCAAACCTAAGAGCACTTCTCCCAAACACAAGAGCACTCATCTCAAAGCCTACCCCTCAACCATGTAAGATCTTGGAGGTGCCTGTTCTGCCCACCAGATGCTCTTCCTGAGGAAGATCCCCTTGGGAGTGATTTAGGAGGCTAACTTTGTGACAACACACAACAGTGCACAAGATTTTGTATATGAATTCTGAACTGCCAGTTTGCCTTTTTGAGTTTTTGAGAGAGTTATCAAATTTGTTGGAATACATTTATTTTTTGATTTTACTAAATTAGTCCTGAAATGTATTTTCCTTTGCAATAGCTTCCTCCTAGCAATACTTCTTACTAAAATGTGCAGTACTTATTTTTCTTTACCATGATGGCAGGCAATATAACACATTTATATAATGTCTACTTTGTTAAGTGCATACACTAGTTAATATTGTATATAATGGTCATTTGACTTTAGGTGGAGGTATTCATCATCAAAGTTGTGTCCACTTGCCCCAACTAATTGATGGTAAAAAAGTGAAATTTGTTACTGCAGATGTGTTTGTTTCACATTGATTACTGAACAGAATGAGGACACGTGCATTACACCTTATACAATATTGTGACAAATGACATTGGATAAAGTACAGGACTTGCTGTAGAGAAGAAGAAAAGTGACATGGATGTATATATTTAACATTCAGATTTGGGCCCGACATTGATTTGACAGGCAAGTCATAAGGTAATGGTTACATGTGGTCTCGTACCATTTCTACATCATGTTAGATTGCACTTATCCCAATGATGTGTGCTGCATATGTCTTTAATGTGACAATCTACAAAAGTTATGTACACACATCTGTATGCTGACTTTTTTATTTTTTATTTCATATCCTAGTTTTTGCAAATGCCCATTTTTGGAAGACAGCTTGCACCAAATGTATAAATACAATATGTTAATATAGGTGCGTTTCTTTAATTTTCTTAAACATCAGTATTACAGACATATGCACTGCACATTGGTATGCTATTGCTTGTAAGAGAAATGTATAAATGTACGAGTTCTCTGCAAATGTAACAGACAAGTCAATAGGTAACAGGTAAAAGTAGAGCTTACCGTCTAGTGTGTCCACAAAAGTGTTGGTTTTGTTCGTCATCAAGCAGCAGTGGCAGGACTTGGAAGATCTGGATCCTTGGCAGAACAGGAAGTGGAAAAGTGATAAAAAGTGAGTTTCTGCCTTATATCCCTTCCATTCAAACAAATCAAGTGTAGAGGTTTTACAGCCACAGTCACATCAGTGGGAAGGCACATCGTGATTGGGGTGGTAGAGAAACTGGCGGTCCTACCTCTGACAGCCTCTTTTGTCTATCCTGCTGTCAACGTGGTTGGGATTTGCTGGCAATGTCAATAGGACTGCGGAGGTATTTCATCTATTGACTCACTAACATCTAAATTGGCTGGGAAGACTGCCAAAAAAGTGCCAGAAAGACCCAATCCACCAAGATCTAAATCAGGCAATGTTGCAAGGTAAGGATGGTACACAATTGGTCAATACAGAGGAAGTTTTTTTCTGGCCTACTGTGTGTCATGTCTTCAACAGATGTCCTCTTTAGAGAATTTTGTGGTGTTTTGTGTGTTAGAACACTGGATTTGACAGGTTGAGAAAGCATGAAGATTTTATTGTTAGACTCACACATGGGTGAGATTTTGGCAATCAAAATTATGCTATTCTATACATGGTGTAATATGAGCACTACTTATTAACTTCTTTAATATGGGTAACATTGCACTTTTTATGCACATGGATGAATGGACAAAAAGAGTAAAGGTTTTTTGTTTTGCAGAAAAGATACATAATGTTAATACTGTACTATATTATTTCTAGCCCTGATGAAGCCGGTTGACGAAATATGATTTGGCTGGAACAGGATAGACTAGAAAGGGACAACAGTATTATTAAAATCAAGATCATCTAATGAAGAAGTTGTCTGATTATTGGAATTTGGATTTGATTTTGGCACCTAATCCCAATATATAATGATGTGCTTCAGGAAAATAATTGTAATTGGAACCTATATGGCTTAGTACAGGGTTAAGAAGTCTTCCCACCCCCTCCTTGGAGTACTACCTAATAAAGTATGTGTCTGTTTTTAGTATGTCACAGTTAGCAGTGCCCCGCAATAGTATTCCTAGGTACCTGTGTTTTACAGTGTAAAATGGCATTTTGTAACTGCCATTTTCACCGCACAGTAATCTCACTTTTAACTTTGTTTTCTTCAGTGAATTTTCAAGTTTTTTTGATATTATGTCTTTACCATATCTAACTATAACACTAACTAGAATGTCACTTAATACATATATATATATATATATATATATATATATATATATATATATATATATATATATATATATATATATATATATATATATATATTTATTTATTTTTTCCGTTTCACCAGATATAAAGTCTTTACACCGATGCACTCCACTCCAAAGAAATCTGCCACTCCAAAATTCAGTTGCAATTAAGGTTTTTATTCCAAATTCATTGCAGCATGTTGAGTAACTGGAAACAACCAGGGTTCATGAATATGAATATATAGATACTTTATTGGCAATTAGAGTCCCGCCAATGGGGGCCTGAGGTATACCGGTGAAGATAGTTCAAAGTGCTGCCTCTGGACTTGCATTCCTTTTAACAAAGTGGATACCGCTCCAGTGCCTTTGAAAATAAAAGTTCCCGGTCAGGTAAAAGGTTTAAGCAGCACCGCTCCCTGCTGCCAATATATGTTCCTGCGGCTCAGGCCCCCGAAGTCCCAACAGCACCTGGTATACCAAGTGCCCAGGATACGCCTACTCGCGGCCGGGCATCCTCGCGGCCGGGCATGGCCGCAAATACATCAAACACCCAAGGTTGCCCTCATGAGAATGCCGCACATTTCAGGGTTACAGCACATGGTGCCGCAGGCAGAAATGATAAGAGCGTGCTGCCTCCCCCTTTCAGGTCGCCATAGGCGTTTCGGGCTCCCATGAGCCCTTGGTCACTGACAGGAAGGAAACAGGTATCGGGCTATAGGAAAATACTTTACTGGCAATTAGAGTCCCGCCCATGTGGGCCTGAGGTATGCTAGTTAAGATAGTTCAAAGTGCTGCCTCTGGACTTGCATTCCTTTTAACCAAGTGGATACCGCTCCTGTACCTTTGAAAATAAAAGTTCCCGGTCAGGTAAAAGGTTTGAGCAGCACCGCTCCCAGCTGCCAATATATGTTCCTGCGGCTCAGGCCCCTGAATTACCAACAGCACCTGGAATACCAAGTGCCCAGGATCCGCTTACTCGCGGCCAGGCATCCTCGCAGCCGGGCATGGCCGCAAATACGTCAAACACCCAAGGTTGCCCTCATGAGCATGCCGCACATTTCAGTGTTACAGCACAGGGCGCCGCATGCAGCAGTGATGTGAGCGTGCTGCCTCCCCTTTTCCTGTCGCCATACGCCTTGAGGGCAACCTGGGAAAAAAATAAATATATATATATATATATATATGAAAAGCAACTCAGCAGATCCACACAGAGTATCCGCAGCACAGAGAGTGTCCACAGCACTGCAGTTTTCTTTAAGGTAACTGCATTTTTCTTCTCTTACACCATGTGCAACACATGAGGGTGGTTGACGCGTTTCGTCTGATGCCTTCAACTGGACATATGTATGTATACTTTTTTTAATATGATGTAAACACACATTCACTCTGTCCTTGATCTTATGGAGTAAAACAATTTAATGAACAAACAACTCTGACACATTTCAACCATCAAGCAGCCTTGCTCATAAGACAGGATTGCGTGAACCCATACCCAATCAATTGTAAAAGTAAAAGAAGGTTTATGTTAAAGTTCATGGTATCTCAAACTGGTGGCGTCTTGTAATGGTACACTGTTATACACAAGAAACTAATATACATATCAAATCAAGTTGACTTTAAAGAAATGTATAACTCCATCGAACAAAAATGAAAATGAAAGAGCCTCATTATTACACATATTAAGCTGCCCCAAAAAGTTAGAGGAGAAACCCAACAGTAGAAATGGTATGGTATTTACTTTAATGACACCGGTGGTTTGTCCAAAATGGCCTAATATAATTACAAGTATTCAAAATTGCAGTCCAAGTGGGCAAACCATGCACAAAACTCCTCATCCAAAACTTCACACAAACATAATATACTATGTACAAAATTATATATATATCCATTCAGTTGCCCGCTTCTGAACAAATTCTGAGCCGATTCAAGTACAACAACAAAAAGCTTATCTGCAAATTGTTGTGTAGAACACCCATGTGTGTCCAGAAGGAAAAGGGTAGGCAATTCTCAGTTGGAAGCTCCACCTTAGCATGTTGGGATCCCCATCCTTTCCTCTAATAATAAAAGAGACATGTGTACAGGTTAAAATCAAAAGCAACAAAAAGGAAACTCATAGCATATCATAAAGATTATGTAATGCATACAAACATGGGCAATCAATCTTCCCTTAAATGTACATCCAATTCTTCCTCTCTCTTTAAACCTCTGGGACTTTTAGTTTTAAGATCTATTATTTATTTTGATTATTTTCTTCTTAGTATCCATGTTATGTTCCCCTTTGAATGGTATTGGTTCTATTGCAAAGTGTGTCTGTCTTTTCTGCAAGGACATTCAAGTATGGGGATTACAAATTGTGGGCTGCAGGTCAGAAACTGTGTTATTTTTTTAATCCCCTTTCCATAGGGGACCTCATATTTATTCTCTTCTACTCTTATTTTTGGGACAGGCCTTACAGCAACTACAGGGAGAGAAACACTGCAGCATCTGTTTTCTATTCCCATCCTTTACAGTAACGTAGCTGCCTACAAGCAATCTTTTATTGAACATCCCTTCTGGTATCTTATATGTTGTTTGTCGCGGACCAGACTACCTATGGTGGGGTTGTTCTGCAGAATGTCCCAGTTCTTCTGAATCACAGTTTGAATTGCCTTAATCAAATAGGACTTTATTTACGGACAGTTTCATTGACCCTTTTGATAGCTCTGTTCAGGAACCGGTGTGGTTAACCTCTTTCACTGAATCCGGACATCATCAACGTTTCCTCCTTCAAGTATGCCTCACCAATGTTAAAATTTCTCTTCACCCTCAGTAGCTCCCCAAATGGAATACTCCTTTTGAGGGTGTCTAGGTGGCCACTGACAAAATAAAGGAAACTATTTCCTGCTGTAGGTTTTCTAAAAAGGCTAGTCTGGATCCTGTTTTCCTTCATTTCTACTAGCACATCCAGAAATTAATCCTTTCGTTGTTCATGTTGTAACTAAAAGCTATATTCAGGGAATTCTTCTTTATTTTACGCACAAATCTCACAGATGATCACTTTGATCCGTTCCAGATTATAAAAAAATAATCAATAAATCTTAGCCAGAAGACAGCCTTTTTCATATCCTCAGAGAAATGGAGACAAGACTTCTAAAACATGAAGATGATATTGAGGAGTGCAACAACTTAAGATGTACAGAGACTTTAGGTATTATGAGAATGGATGCATTATTAAATTCGAACATAAATATGATGATATCCATGAAGCGGAAATGAGTGGCAGACTAGGACTAATTCAACATGAAACTATGCCATCTGAAGTGGGCTCAGGAATAGGAGAGGAACCAGATGCATCTAACAATGCATGGAGCAGTGGATTGGAGTCATATGCAAGCCAAAAACTCACTACTTCGTTAGATATATATCGAACCCTGAGGAGGGCACAAAAATATCTCATAAGGCCCCCGGTAGCCTCCCCCTGGGGCTAAAACAAAACATAATGAGGAGGTGGCCACAAGGCCCCCATCCCAAGCCATTAAAGGACCCGGGAGCCCACCCTTGGGGCAGATTACTTTAAGGGAGGGGGAGCAACCTCCTCCCTGGGCCATTAATGTCCCCAGGGACTCCTTCCCCTGGGGCCAGCTCACAAGCTATGTAACGGAGAGTGCACCACTGGGATATAGTGGTTACCCTGCCTGTATGGCATGGGCCGGAAAGCCTGTGTTTGCTCTCGCTTGTCAGGAGCATTTTTTAATTTCCCACCATATGGGGGGTAAGCATGGAGTCCATTCCCAGCAGGTTGAGCTTTAAAAATGCTTCCGCCTGCTGAGAGCGTGCTTTTGATCTGTTTCCCTGCCCGCACTGAAGCAGGAAGGGAAACAGACCAAATATTGCTCCCGCCCTGTGGGAGCAGCATAGGCAGCTGCTCCCTCTGGGTGGGAGCAATGCCATCTCCAGCGCCATGTGGGGTGTCGGCTGGGGCTTTCTAGGGCCTTGGTGCTCCCCCTATGGCCCACATTGATTTTATGGTTGGTGCCTTAGGCAGGCAACAGGGAACCCACCTTTAACGGTGCAAGGCCCCAGGGCATGGGGTCCCGAGTCCGGCAACAGCTCAGGAAGGAAGGCAGATCACTCCCTCCCCTTTATTCAAATAATTGGCCCCTGGGGATGGGGTCCTCTGGGATGATAATGGCTTGGGAAAGGGGGGTCATGTGGCCCCACTCCGCTTAACAAAATGCACAGCCATGGGGGATGGGCTCCCCAGCACCTAAAGAGGGTCTGGAGGGTCTGGAGTGGGCCACACAGTCTCCCTCCCCCTTCATTTAAATAAGTGACCTGCTCCATTTTAAATATACATGTATGGCCTGAGGGAAGGGGTACGAGGGCCTAAAGCGGCTCAGGGAGGTGGGTCATATGCCCTCTCTCCTCTTTATTTTTAGAAATGGCCCTTGGGGGTGGCTTCCCAAGAGCCGAACAAGGCTTGAGTGAAGGAGCCACATGGCCCCCCTTTCATTGAAATAAGTTACCCTGGGGTGGGGTCCTCGGGGTTGATAATAGCTCAGGGAGGGGGACCAAGTGGCTCTTCTTCCCTTTATTTTTAGAAGAGGCCTTTGGAACATGTCCCCCTCCAGAGCCTAATAAGGCCCTGGAGGGCAACACATGGCACCCTCCCCTTTAATTAAAAAACAAACAGTCCTGGTGGATGGGGTCCCCAGGTCCTTATGAGGCTCAGGGAGGGAGGCCAAGCAGCTCCATCCCCCTTTTATCAGATATATCTGCAGACCTGGGGGTGGGTTCCCCAGGTCCTCTGCTTGGGGAGAGAGGGCTGCTCAGCCCCCTTCCTTTATGAGTTATATGTATGGCCCTGGGGGATGGGATCCCAAGGGCCTCAAGAGGCTTGGGGAGGGAGGTTCCCTCGATTTTAATGTAAAAAAGGCCCTTGGGCATGAGGTTGCTAGCGCCATGCCCTGTGGCCAACCTCCTCTGTACACAGCCGAAGGCTGTCTGCAATGTGGGGTTGGTTGCCTTTGGGGGGTTGTCCACATGGCTGTGGCCAACCACCCACTGTGCGCTTAATGGGATTTGCTGCATTCATGGGGGTTGGCCACAGGGCCTGGCCCTGAAGCCAACCCCTATGATGCCCAACTGAAGGTCCTGCTCAATTTGGGTTTGGCTGCCTTTATGGGGATTAGCTAAATATGGGGGGTTGGTTTTAGGGCCTGGCCACAGGGTCTGCATCCAACCTCTGCCTTCTTTTTTTTCCCTTTAAAAAAAAATCTTAGATATTCACGGAAAAAACCCTTTAATCCCAAGGGCCTAAAGAGGCTTGTGGATGCAGTTTCCCTCAATGTTAATGTAAAAAAGGCCCTTGGGGATGATGATGCTAGCGCCAAGCACTGTGGCCAACCTCCACCGTACACAGCTGAAGGCCGTCTGCAATGTGAGGTGGGCTTCATGGGATTTGCTAAATTCATGGGGTTGGACACAGGGCCTGGCCCTGAGCCCAGCCCCTATGATGCACAACCGAAGGTCCTGCTCAGTTTGGGGTTGGCTGCCTTTATGGGGATTGGCTAAATATGGGGGGTTGTCTATAGGGCCTGGCCGCAGGGTCTGCAGCCAACCTCTGCTTTTTTTTCCCTTAAAAAAAAAAAACTTAGTTATTCACAGAAAAAAACAACTTTAAAGCAATATTGCAGTTAGGTGAATACTTCACTGACAACTTTACTGCTTTAAACCAAAAAAACACAGAAATTCACCAGTTATACTTAGAAGAGCTAACTATAAATTGTACCCCTTCCATGCATTGCTTATGATCTCACAAATTATATCATTCATGACATGTTCTATGACATAATTTATGACATCATTGATGACTTTTCTAATGACATCATTGATGGCTTCACGGATGACATCATCCAAGCTTATTTTGTACACATTGTTCTATAAACCGGGATATCCTTAGAGCTCGGAATGTAAGTAACAATTACCTCAGAAGAATATGAACCATCATTAATGTCATCCCTGAAACAACTCTTTTAGATGTATAAAGCATGGATTGTGTGCCACATTAACCCTATAACATACTCTTCAAGGGTAGTGTAGTTCACATTACCAATTACCTACAGTTATACGGGAAACCCTCAATGCATATTGTGTTCAATCTGTATACAACTGTTCAGAAAAAGCTAAGCTCCTAAAAATACTGAATGTATGTTCCAAAGAAATGTCCTACTATGGATGGCTTTCATCTGTATTAAACCCCTGACAGTCACCAAACATACATTGAGACATGAAGTTGATATGCGTAGAGAAGTGGGTATTGTAAAAAGTATTTACTGTATGACAAAGGTTTTCCCTGAATCTGATTGCTTGCAGCCTTTGAAACTCTCATGAGAAATACACTACAGAGTAGGAAAAGGTGTCTACTTAGAACAGTGGACACTCTAAGCAGCACTTGGTAATAAAGCAATATTTGTTTAAAGCAACGCCTGAAGATGTTAAAGATTATACCACCTGCAATTTCATAATGAAGTACACATAGACACTTTTCTGATGCAAAACAAGTACATGTGCATGCAACACTTACACCCATTAGCTGGGCCCTGGCTGTACAAAATTAGGTAGGTTAGAACTATGGTAGTTACCCGTTGTTAAGTAAACTATACAACAAACTAGCACACTTATGCACACTTATTGGATGATGTCATCAGTGATGTCATCAGTGATGTCACTTAAAATGTCATTAGTGATGTCATAAATGATGTCATAGAACATGTCATGAGTGATGTAATATGCGATGTTAAAAGCAGTGCATGGCGGGGGTGCAAGTTATAGTTAGCTCTTCTAATTATAACTGGTGAATTTCTAATTTTTTAGTTCAAAACGTTAATACTGTCAATGACATTTTCACCTAGCTATAATGTTACTTTACACATTAGTTGTTTAATGGCACTGTAAAAAAAGCCCTAGAGGTGTGCCCAAGTGTGCCCGTATTTAAATAATATTCAACAAATACATACATGTTAAATTAAATATAATCCAATTTAAAGAGAAAATAAACATGCATTGAATATTCTCTAATTCCAAAGCCTACAGAGTTATTACTTTTGCACTGCAAGGTTAAAGGTGAGGCCCAAGGTTACTAATAGGAATATAATTCCTCCTCAACGTTAAGCTCACAGGTGCTTTAGTGTTCAAAACAAATATGCATCGTACTCCATAACCTTTTCACAAACTCACACATGCACACACACACAAACTCTATGGGGTTGTTCCCAAGTTAAAGTGGAAAGCAGCTCCTTTATATGAAGCAACCTACAACACCACCGACAATCTGAACCTGTTCACCTTAAATGTCTGTTTCTGCCGAATTATTTAGGCATAGAATGACAAAGCCTTTTTGCATTTTAACAGCAAAGTCTTTAACCAAAGGATTAGCACGTGCCATCAGTGATGAGCTGAAAAACGGCAGAAGCTGTTTACCATTCCAGGCACAGTACTACAGGTTTAGATTGGGAAAATGCCATCCAATCCAGCCTGTAATGAATATTTGCAACGCCTGACACATATGTAGTTAGAACTCATCAGAGAGGTACAGCTTATTCCAGACACAAGGGAGATTCCAGTATTAGTTAAGACAAAATCCTTTCAGGATTAGAGTGCTGCATACAGTATGCAAAAAAGGAAGCAAAGAACTCTGGATAGTTCCCAAGTTTAGGTGGAGAGCCCTACAAGGTTACCCTTCCAGTACAAAAGCATATGCCTACACACTTTTATTTTTTACATTTCATGTGTCTGATGTGTGATGTACAGTGCAGTACACAAGCAATTTGTGAAATGTTTGGGGAAATGCAAATATTTCTCCTACTCTTGCCTGCCTCAGGGAGGCAAACATTAAAATTTTTCCTAGATCTGGCTTTGTATCAAAATCCGTGGGTATTTATGCTGAAATGCCAAAATAAACCCCATGGAAAGCTCCCTTGACACAATGTAGTGCAAAACAGCATAAAGTGCTACAAAAAGGCCAAGTCTTGATAAATATGGCCCCAGGTTCCAACTCAAATGGTAAACCCTCAGAGAAATGTTAACAAATATTTTTGTAAACACTTTTTTGTAAGCACTGGAATCCAAGCTTTAGGGTGCATGCGCTATACATATTATGGACTTAGTCAGGGCACTCTATCACATATAATGTGCTGTTCCTGACAAGAAAACTCAAACTTGTGCCTGCCCTGGGGGCAGTTCATTAGTGAAAGGTGGACCCTCTGTTTGAAACAGTCAATCTGTCTATCACTTTGCAAGAGGCAATGTGGCCTGTCTTTCAAAATGGGAGAGAGATTATTTTAATGGTTGCCCTCAAAAGGCTCCCTGAGTGTGCACCCTGCACTTTGTGCCTCCATTGCCTCTAGTGTGAATGTGGAGGCAATTTGTATGCGGCACAAAACATAAAAAATGGCTCCAGGATATCGCACTGTAGCACATGTAGCGCCGTCATGATTCATATTAAAGAATGGGCCATGAAATTGTGATGTATTTACTATGGGTACTGTATCGATCCCCCTATTTCTGACCCTTGTCTGGTTAATAATTAACTAGCAGCCATTCAACTGCACAGAAACCCGTTATCTGATTAGCCATACAACGGCACAGAAGCCCGTTATCTGATTAGGTCATAGCGCATGCCATCTCATTAGGCAAGCACTATTTCTCCAGCCCCCTAATAGGCATACGATGTTCTCAAAAAAAATCAAACCTACCACGACCTGGGAAATCCCCGCAGCCATTGTTTTGATTTGGCCGAGAACTTCAGTAAAGAATGTGCGAACGACCAGTTCGTATGACATCCTTATTGACGTATTTATGTCCATCCTTACGTCAATCTCGGCACCTTTCAGGTATAAATAATACCGACATTGCCTTAAGCAAACACACGAGGTCGTGACAAGATTGGAGCAGCGAGACTTGCCGAGGAGCCCAGCTGACAGCGAAGCCCACAGACGCTGCCCCTCCTTTCTGACGCACTGAGAGAGAGATGCTGCCTTTTCTCCTGCCGAGAAATCCAGCTCCGGCGCTTCCAAGCCGCCCTCGCAGGCAGCTGGAATATCAAGCCCTGAGATAGAGATACCAGCCCTTCAGCCTTCTAAATCCCAGGTACTGAACTGAATAACCCCTTACAGAGAATTCTTGAAGCAGACCCTTGGCAAAGCAAACTTAACTTAAACTGCTACTTATCTACTCCCGTCCACGTATTAGGCTTAGGTCAGGTACATTGGGGTAGGCGTAGTTAGAAGCACCAGTTGAGTACGATTAGTCAATGTATATATGTATGTATCTATTTTATCCATTTTAAGTATCATATGGCTAAGAAACCATATCAATGCTTTTACAGTATTATTTTATAATTCTGTTATTACTGTATGCACTTTACTTAACAATAAGTATTGCAATAATAGCGATTCATTTCTCTTGTATGAGAAAAGAGACTGATCAATAAATAACATCTTTTTATTGAACACGCCCGTCTCTTCCTTTTCTCTACAATCTGGTGAAACTAAGAATGCACTGAACTGACTGAGTAAAATAAGTTGTCTTTTGTTTTCACACGACTCTAGAGATACACTCTTTCTTTTTTTTTTTATTTTTTTTTAAAAACCTTTATTGAGTCAAGCAAAGCAGTACAAGCGCAGGCCTACAACCACAGGGGCTGGCCGCAAACTCAGGAAACACAAACAGGAGCATTACACATGGTTACGGCTCAAGGAGCTATCGCGGTGTAGTCATGATACGTGGTTGTAGGTTCCACAAAGCATAAGGATAAACGAGGTTTCATTTTTATATTTTGAAGAAGTAACTGTGGCTATATCATCGAAGGCATCATACTGCACGATAAACTAGAAGAGACGGGAGGGGAATATTCCCCCACGTAATCAGGAATCGGTGAGAGCAACACGGCATGAGACACAGTACGCCCGCCAGAGGCAGGCCAGGAGAAAGGTTCAAACAATGGTAAGCAATGTATCGAATGCATCATCCGAAAAGCCAAGCCTTCCGAAACCACAACAGAGAGGCAAGTGCAGATGCCCGACAGAGAGAAGGATGAAAAGAAAAGATACAGCCAACCCTACTGAAAAGGAAAAAGAAAAGGACCATAGAACAAAACAAACTAAAATAACAAAACCCCCCCAACACCCTCCACCCTACAGCACCGTAATGGCTATGGCCTATCCCAGTAACAGCGCGCCTGTCGCCCCGGAATTACCCTAAAGAAGGAAAATAAAGAATCCCGGTGTATAGACCCGAAATTTAAAAAAGAGAGGAAAGGGGCCCATCGCCCAACGGAATAAAAGAGGGGCCCAAGAGAGGGAAGAAGAAAGAAAAAAAAGGGGGAACCATAGAACAAAACAAACTAAAATAACAAACCCCCCCCACACCCGCCTCCCCACACCACTGTAATGGCTACGGCCAACCCCACTAACAGCGTGCCTGTCGCCCAGGAATTGCCCCACAGAAAGAGAAAGAAAAAGAGTAGATTCGTAGAAACTGGGGGAGGGCCCTCAATACGTGCTCCCAGCCGACCCTTCCCGCAAACTATACTCCTCCCCAAAAGACATAATCCACAGCAATAATCAATCGAGTCAATCAGTAATGGGGAGAATCATCAACAGTTCGCACTAAAAGGCACAGTAAAAGGACACGCGCCCCCCATCCCCGCCAGCCACCCAATTGTCAACATTGTAAGGGATACATCTTATCCTTGGCCTGTCCTTACGAGTCCCCGAAGGCACATCCACCGATCAATTCCCGCATCCGCCGATACAAGGAAACAAAGAGGCCAAACAAAGGCGGAGAGCGACTCAAGCACACAAAATGGACGTCGCCGGCCACCAGCAGAGTCTCCAGCCCAGGCGGCCATCTTCCCCAAGACATTCCCAGGACCCACATTCCACAGCAGGGATGCGAGGACAAAGACGGAGGAAATAGGCACGGGCACCAGCCGTCGCTGCGACAAAGCATAGGACGTCGGTAGCGGAGCAACGTACGGAAGCGCTAACAGCTGTTGTAAGAGGGAACCATCAGAATAGTCAAAAGCCACGGATAGTTGTTCACAGTTCAACGCATTGTCCATTAGCACCCACACTCCTCCGCGTACACGGGTGGTTACGGTACTCGCCTCGAAAACAATTCGGGGCCGATCTTCATGTACCAAGAAGTCGTCCGACCGGGAGTGTCCCAGTGCGAGCATAAC
This sequence comes from Lissotriton helveticus, assembly GCF_964261635.1. Lineage (NCBI taxonomy): Eukaryota > Metazoa > Chordata > Amphibia > Caudata > Salamandridae > Lissotriton > Lissotriton helveticus. The sequence continues at coordinate 891,328,014 of NC_136065.1, read as the reverse complement.
ACCATCCAGCTTCCTCTCGAGTGCACGTGAATAGTGTGCCCAGGCAAATCGAAAGTCATCAATAGCAGCAATTATGTCACCGCAGAACAACATAGCCCCTGTTGTACATACCGCAGCGCTCTTGATTGCACCCACTCCACCTCTTGTTTCACCCCGGGAGCCAGGATAGCAGTCTCCATCTCATCCAGGCAGCATTCCGGTGTTTTCATCGCAAACAGGGACTGGGAGGTAGTCAGAGGCGAGGGCAGCTCGATGCGCTCAGATTCCGGTTCACAGAGACATGGAAGGCAGAGCCCAAAGCAACGGTCTCCTGCAGCGATCATCAGCGCTCCGATGCAGAGCCGGCCAAAAGTTCGGGAGTGGCCCGCAAAAATCGGGCCGAGTCTCAAACAGCGTCGGATTAGTCACCATCTGCGCTCCACATATACATTAGGTTCCCACCAGGTCATCGCTGAAGGGGTGCGCCACGGCCGCTTTGCCTGTCAAGCAGGACGTCTGTGGTAAAAATCCGATCGCCGGATCCAGCACTCCTGTGGACCGACTCCGCCCCAGAGCAGCTGGCCGCTGTTGTTGCATCAGCACCCGGCCATATTTAAAAGCAGATGCCCCGGCTCCAGAGTCTCTCAGGGCCGCCAACTACCATCGCAAATATCTCCAGTTATGAGGCCAGCAGGGAGATCGGGAACACGCTATCAGTTTCAGCGCTCATTCCCACACATCAAATTAAAGCGCGATGTCAGGATAATAACAGGAGAGTCGTGCGGGGCTCGGAGGGTCACGGAGCTGGGAGCCTACACGTCCGTTCGCATCGCCATCTTGGCTCCTCCCCTAGAGATACACTCTTGATTAGGGGAGAGCAAAGTTGTCATGTTCTATGGTTGTCAGAAACTAAATCCCTTCTTGTCTATCTAGGGAGGTTAAACTCCTCCTTGTCTATTCGAGAAAGTTTCTAGTGAACTCTGAGCTAGCTGGTAAACACTAAACTTTAAGTCTAATATCATCAGTAGAAGACCTACTTAACCTCTGTCCTACGTCTATACTATTGAAGATATTATTCCAATGCGCAGAGCCTATTGGGATAATAGGAACTACACTACAAAATCGCTTGCTGCCTCTTCTGAACTACCGTATTGCCCTGCACGTTGAGCCCACAGATCAATTGGTGAAATATTATTGCGGGCCCATATTATGTATTGGGAACACTGCCCTTTAACTCTGTATGCCCAAAGTAGAGCAGGGCTGTGATTCCATTACAGAGAATAAGCTGCTTCCAGGGTAGCTTGTGCCTGCTCTGGGGACAGTGCATTAGTGAAAGACAGATTGAATTCCTTGAAGGAACTGATTCTCCTTTCACTTTCCAGGAGAGACCCTGGCCTGCATTACAAACCTGGGCATAGACCCCCCTGCAGGTGAGTGCAGCGAGTGTCTACATACACCTGTAAGGGGAATGCCTGAAAGATCCTGAGACACCTCCCTTAGTGGGTGCACTGACTTTGTATCAACTTTTTGAGGCTCACAGCTATGCCCCTGCTAATTGCTCCTTTGCCTCTGAGCCCACGTCAGTAATGTGGGGCAGGTACAAAGAAAAACTGATCCCTCATGTGCTGGTGGTGACATCCTCTTGCAAACGTGGAAACGCCCAATTGAGATTGCACTGACTCTCTATGGGCACGGCACAATATGTATTACAGAGGGGTAACACAAGTGCCTGAGGTCCCTTCTGTAACACAACAGTGCCCCGGGGGTATTTATTTATTTTACTTGTCAGCCCCTAGTACAGTGCACCATGTGTGCCCAGGGCCTGTAAGTCACATTTTGCTGGTGGGCTTGCCGCGACAGTTGGGCCACCCACAGAAGCAGCTTGTAAAATGTGGCTCAGGTCTGCCATTGCAGAGCCTGTGTGCAGTCTGGGACTGCCATGTCGTTTTGGCAAGTGCACACACTTGCCAGTCCATAAACCATCCATTTGCTGCATGTTAGTCACCACTAAGGTAGGCCCAAGATACCCCTGTGGGCATGGTGCATTGTATGTGACAGGTAGGACATGCCCTGGTATGTTTGGCATGTCCTTATAGTGAAATACTGCCAATTTCGTTTTTCACTATTGCCAGGCTATCTCTTCCCATAGGCCAGAATGGGCACTTTGATCTTAACATCTTATAAACATAACTGACCATGGAAACCAGATTGGAAAATAAAGTTTTGTATGCCTGAACTCATAATGTTAAAGTGCATCTTTTAGTGTGGGTGATTTTTACATTCTGTGTTTGAAAATACCACTTCTAGAAAGTGGGTATTTTCTTGCCTAACCATCCAGTGCGCCTCTGCTAGGCTTGTGTATTGCATGTCTGGCTTGTGAGTGACAGGAGCTGGGAGAGGGCTGAGGCTCTAGCAGTCTGATGAGTCAGGGCTGGGCTGAATGGGACCTGGTTTTAATGTATTTTATAGTAGGGGAAGGAGGTTTTCTTTCACCTGCCTGGGCCAGTTCTGTTTACAACAATGCTGTATCCACCTCCTGCCAGGAAGCTGCACCAGTGAAGACAGAACTGGTTTCGGCTGGGTACAGATACTCTCTGCCTTCAGAGAACAAAGAATTTGTGTGTATAAAAAGGGGGACCCAGACAACAGAACTTTAGATCACTTCTGGGAAATCAAGAGGATCCTTTGCCAAGGAAAAGAACCAGAGAAGCTGAAGGAAGATTACTGCCCCTGTGCTGTTTGGGGTTGGCCTGCAGTGGTTACTTGTTGCCAAGGAAAGGAGAGAAAGGACTTTGCTGTTTGCTTTGTCATCTTGAGGAAGATCTCCAAGAGCTTGAAATTGAGATTGCCTCCTGTATGAAGTCTCAGGGACACAAAGACTTCACCCCCAGCACCCCTCAATTCCCTTGCTGGGAATTCCAACCTGCAAAGAGGTGCCTGCTGCTGTTTAGGACCTCTAGAGACTGATTGTTGTTGGGAGCTGGAAGATCCACGAAACGAGTAAGAAGCATGTTGCATCCGCACAGATTCCTGACGCATCGCCGAGTCGCAGAGAAGATGCGTGCTGCATCCGCACTGGTCCAGATGCGTTGCCGAGCCCCAGAGAAAAAGCATGTTGCATCCCCACCGAGTCCCAACGCATCCCCGAGAACATAGTCGCACACCTGCTGTGTGGCTGCAAATGTTCACGTATCATCTGGATCGTCACATCGCATCGAGTCGCCATTTTGTTGCATCCCACCGGATCGTCGCCATGCATCGAGGTGCCATCTTGTCGCATCGTAACAGGAACGCAGTAAGAAACAGATGCATCCCCTCCTCTCTGGTAAGGAACAGACTCATCGCCTCCCCTGCGTAGCAGTACGGAGCAGGTGCCTCGCCTCCCCAGAAGCAAGGAACTGACGCAACGCCTTCCCTGCGACCCTTTTGTTTGTTTTGCGTGATGCATCTTAGGTACTTTGTTGGAAAAGTGTCGCATTTACAACTTGCATTGAACTGAACTATTTCTACCATTTAAGAACCTTATTTTAGATACTGTATTGTGGGTTTATTGCCGTTTGATCTAGTTTAGATAAAGATTTCTTATTTTTCTAAACTGGTGTGGTGTCCATTTGTAGTGTCTTCACTGTGTTACTGTATGTATTCACAAATGCTGTACACACTGCCTCTGAGATAAGTCTGTCTGCTTGTGCCAAGGTACCGAGGGGGTGAGCAGGGATTATTTTAGTAGTGTATCCCCCTTATCCTGACTAGAAGCAAGGGTCCCTATTTGGACAAAGGTGCAAACCATTGCCAACTAGAGACCCCCATTTCTAACACACACCTTGTGTAATTTCACAAACGGTGTGCAATGGTAGCCTAGTGGACACTGTTCATGTTATATTTTATGTTCGTTTCAGAGCATATTTTAGCAACGAGGGCTCTATCACAAAATCTGCTTGGAAAGCAATATTGTTTAATTTCCCACACAAAGCCAGGGCGCACTCCAAATGTTCGTTAAGGTGCAAAAGGGACAGAATCCCTTCTGTCAGTGGCTAATAAAAGCTGCTAAAGCGCCCATAAATTGAGTCACGTGATAAAGGAGAGTTTCTTTTTTTCGGATCCTGGTGGCCCAGAGAGAGCTCCAGTCTGGTTTAACGGGCCGTTGTTTGCGTATTTACTCCCTTGTTAAATCTTTAAAAGCTCCGCTGTTTCGAGCGTTGACATCCTAACAACTGAAATATCGGATTTCCTTGTGTCTGATAAATAGAAGCACCTTTGCAGCATTAGGGAAGAATTAATTTGCCAGTCTAGATGGGTAGTTCTCGATCTCCCAGAGAGAATTTATGAAAGCCATTAATGTAAAAGTCGATGGAAGCTTTTCACATCATTAAAAATGAAGAATATGATCCAGGGGGTACCAATAAAACAACTCTCCGGGACCTAAAAAATGTATTACGAGGTCTTCAATTTATTCTATTATTAAAAAATTCAGGAAAACTGATAAACTCCTAAAAAGGCAAACCATTCAATTCAGTTCCCAGCTAGGGGTGCTCGTTTTTGGAAGCAGACATGACAATGCTAAATATATCGGCATGCAAATGATGCCGTCTGTTCTCATAGAATAGCATTGGGCACGCATTTTAAATCAGGTTATTTAAATACCGACGCATGGTTCATCACCACGTTTATCATCTAATCCTGGATTGTGTGGGTTTACAAGGTTTGGATCAGATACAGATTATGAACTTCTCTCTAACAAATCCATTTGAACTAAGCAATTTCTATTCTACTTTATGATTTCAATTTTATTCAGTTTTGTGACCTACTTACAATAATATGCAATGATTATGCTAATTCTATAATGCGTAAATTAAGTATGCAAATATCACCCAGAAGTGAGGCTTGTACAGCAACGTTTCAACTTGACGATCAATTAAATGTCATTCTAATTACCTGTCGCTCTCTCGTTGATGGCAACGGGCAGATTACTAAAGGCCTTAGCAATATTGTGTAGCACTTGCTGTTTCTGAAGTCATGGGAAACGCCTTGATAACTTTCCACTGAATTTCCAATACTCCGAGTCTTGCATGCTTATCTGAGCCACTCCCAATCCTGAATGTGGTGGCGGCCGGCACAGCTAAACACGGTGAGGCGGTGAGGCGGTGAGGCGGCGAGGCGGCGAGGCGGCGAGGCGGCGGGGCATGGCAGGGTAGGAGGGGTTTAGCCAACAGACGACGAAATAGGAATAATTAAATAAATAATAATATCTATTCAGTCGTCTGTCGGCCTCCCCACTGCAGCGCCCGGCCCCAGCCGCACTGCACTTACCTGTGCTGGCCGCCTTTGCCTGAATGCACTTGGAAGATATACACTTTGCTGGGCAACAAGTATTAAGGAGCACTCGTTTCCATTAAGAGTCATGGTAAACACATAAGACGAGATTATATTAGTGGCCACCATATGCAAGATCATCAGCAGTGATCATCACAGTGCATCAGGCATGGTTGCCAGCACTAATGTAAAAAAAATGCTTTGTCAATGTGGAATGCCTCTACATGGCTTACACAGAACATCCATGGCTGTAATGCCCCTAGCACCAAGTTAATAAAGTAATGTCTCCCCAACACCAGTTGAGTTTTATTACACAAATATCAGTTTTTTAAATATATTTTGGAAATTCAACCATTTTTCGCCAGATATCATTGCATGAATTCTGAAAACACACATATTTTCATCTCCAATACACACTTTTCAATTTTGGTACACATATGTTAATTCAACCAAGCAAAAGCTTCTAAAGTAGTTCATTGGGTTGCACACAGGAGAACTATTTACAGATACCTGGAGGGCTAACAGTATCTCCCAAACTACTCCTTGGAGAAGCCTGCACTAAACTCTGTGGCATTCACTGCAAGGCTTGTACCTCCTGCGTTCTTTTCTACTGAGACTGCAGTGACAATGAGGCCAGATAAGATACTCACAGTAGGAATGAGCAGACCAGCTTGTAGGACAGAAGATAAGTCAGAGTCATGCAGGTTACCAGCAAATTATCAATGCTTACTTTCTCATCCTATTAAAAGTCCCGATCTTTTATAATATTGAGGATTTTACAAAACATTACATATAATTGTTAGTTTAATTGAGAGAAAAACAAAGAAACCCAGTTACTGCATTTCACATAAGTAAAACGTAATCATGAACTTAACTGTTGCAACATCAAAGAAAGAATAACATCCTAACCAGTTTACAAAGCTTTTACCAGTGTTGGTGAACAAATATATTGAGAGTGACCCTCAACTTGTCTCAAATGATAAGATTACCTAGAGCATATAACATGAATACCACATTGAAAAGACCTTGAAAATCAAATTGCAACAGGGTGCGAAATTAAGGTTTTATCCTAATGTTCCAAAATAGAGAGAAATTGTGCCACCATGGATAAATGACAGTCCTCTTGACTCCCACAGACTACATCAGGGTCTCTTGTGGTGAGGGATCACTGACATAATATCGACTACAAAAATATAGGCATTTAAAATATCGACTCCAAAATATCAAATACAAAAATATCGAAGTCCTATCTACAAACGGGTAAGTACAAAAATATCGAATCAAAAATATCGTTTAAAAAGATGTACTTTGTAAAAATATCGAATTTATTAAAATTAATATCAAATAAAAAAATAAAAAAATAAATAACTAAAATATACTTAAACATACTTAAATAACCTTAAATTTATTAAATAATAATTTAAGTTACTATTCCCACTCTAAAGTGTGCAACAGTAGGGAAAGCATTGGATAGCGTAGGAGTTAAAATTACTATTCCCACTCCAAAGAGTGCAACAGTAGGGAAAGCGTTGGATAGCGTAGGGGTAAAAATTACTATTCCCACTCCAGAGAGTGCAACAGTAGGGAAAGTAAATACTTCATATATTATTTAGAAAAATATAAATTAATATCTATAAAAAATTAATTACAAGTAATTACCAATTTAATATAATATAATATAATAATTAATCAATTAAAATTACAAATTAAAATGTATTATTACAATTAGTTACCTATTAATACAAATTAATTACAAACTAACAATTAATTCATTAACAATTACAAATTAATTAACAATTAATTCAAATTAAATACAATTAAATAAATTGAAATATTTAATTAATTATAAATAAAATACTTCCCACCCTATTCCCCTATAAACCCACAACCCGCTACAGAAAATAAATTAGTAAAATTAACCTAATTAGCAATTAATCAATTAAATGAAATTAATTGGCAATTAAAATATAATTATTTACTCATAAAAAATTAATTAACAATTAATTCGAAATAAATACCAATAAATATTTTTACATATTTAAATAATTATAAATAAATTACTTCATACCCAATTCCCCTATAAACTCACAACCCGCTACAGAAAATAAATTAGTCAAATTAACATAATTAGCAATTAATCAATTAATAAAAATGAATTGCCAATTAAAATTTAATTAATTACCAAATATAAATTAATTCACAATTAATAAAAAATGAATACCAATAAATAAATTTACATATTTAATTAATTATAATTAAATTACTTCCCACCCTATTCCCCTATAAACCCACAAACCGCTACAGAATTAAATTACGCAAAAATTAAAAAAACAAAATTCATTAATTAAAAAAAATTATAACATAAATACACACTTTTCACACATATAATAACATAAAAAACACTATAAAGAATTCGATATATTTAAAAATTCGATAATTTTAATGACCTATATTATATACTTCGATATTTTAACTTTCTATATTTTTAACATTCGATATTACATTACTTACCTTAAAAACAATATTTTTGATGTCTATATTCTGTCCATTCGATATTTTGTACATTCTATATTTTAAACTCGATATTATGTCCATTCGATATTTTTTATTCGATATTTTGACTGTTTACCGTGGTGAGACACTGGTAAATAAAGTGGGAGAACAAGTTACTTCTCTAAAATAAAACATATTAACTTACAAAGGAACTCAAAGATGAAAAATCTATTCTTTCAGGCACCTGGAAAATGACGTCCCTTATAGAAAGAAAGCCCTCATGAATTAAATATTCATCAGATGTCCTCCCAATGGCTACCATTGATAAACTACTTGAACAATTAATGATTAGAAGGAGGTAAGGTATTCCTTAGATGGGTGGACCTCAGTCAAGATCATCAGGATTCACCTTTTAGTGATTCAGTTTTCAACAGGCCTTATCAGTGTTTTAGAAGGGCACATATAGCTGCCTCATGCTCCTGAGATGTAGTGACTGTAAATCCAAGGATAAAGCTCTCTTGACAAGACATGCAGACCGAAAGATCCAGAAGGGTACACAATGACAAGATAATCAAAATCACTTAGAAATACATTAAGGGCCTAATATAGAATATGGCGGATGGTCAGACTGCCTGTGAGGTCAGTGAAAGCTATTGTCTCTATTCCCTTGGCGGAGTACCGCTTGCAAAATTTAAGATCCACATCAGACAGGAATACATCACTGGGCCTTTAGTAGAAATGCTACTGCAGTGGCTGCTGAATCCAAGAGCACCTAGCCACCTGTCTCACTACAAATGCTCATATTCCACAGCAAATATCTCACTCAGAATATAAGAAACCCAATCACTGCAGATCTGTTTATTGCAAAATGATCCCACAGTCCTCTCTCCCAGCCCCCAGGCACTTGCAACTTATTTTGCTTAACTTCCAGGCAAGAACACAAGTACAGTCATTTAACCTAAGGCCTGAGCTAGCTTCTGCATTGAACACAACTCATAATGCATGCTCAACTGACATATTTCCAACTTGAATGTAGCTCCTGTAGCGGTCTCTAGGGCTCATTCACTCTTCAGAATTTTCTCTGATGATGGACGTCACATTAATGTGCCTGCATAAACTCATCTCACCAAATGCAGATCTTTTCCCTAATGGACACTACAATTAAGATTTCTCCGAATGCACAAAGATCTTCTTCCATCATCCCAGTAGCTTTGTCCTAGAGTACCTTACCTCAAATTATTTATCACCACTTAAAACAATCTCCTGAGTGCACATTAAGCGTGCACAGCATTCGTTCACGGCACACTTGATATCAGCTACATATCGCACCTTCATCGATCTTCCGATCCTACATCCAGAACACATAATCTTCCATATATATTGATCCCAGAACAAATCTTATCCCTTGCTGATGTAGACCTCTCCATGACTCGAGGTAATCACCTTACCATTGCCGCATGCAATAGCCTGGCTCCCTGCGGGCTGCCACCCATGGTTCCTTGTCCTGATGGACAGGAATGCCAGATCTTTGCAGCATTTAGGTCGCCATCTTGCATTCCTTCTTTGACCTCAGACTGAGGCATGCAAGGGATTCTGTGGTGAGTCATTTCTACATGTGGGGGCCCTCACAACTTCACATGCAGTGGAAGTCGCTGCACTTCATGTTGTCTTAAAGGCATTTTACTTAATTGTGGTGATCTGTTTTGTTATGTCTGTTTGTATATTTTGTCCATGAAACCGGGCAGGGTATATTATGCTTATATTGTTTTTTTACCGCGCTCTGTATTATTTTATTTCCAATCCAAGATGGCTGAAACCATTGGGAATTACATCATATCCTGTTTGGGAGAACAAAGCGGAGTTCCAATTGAGTCCAACTGCATTGCAATTGTTTCTGCTTGATTACTCGCTCACTGGACTTGGTGGATTCACCTCTATCCTGCTTGTGGTTTGCTCATCACCTTGCTGCTTGTCTTGGTCAGCTAGGAGGCTTTTCTGGACTCCAGTTTTTTCTTTCCTGCCTAATATTATTTTATGGAGCAATTCAAGACTTCTATTTTCATTATGGCCTCTGGGTTTGCTTCCAGAGATAGTAGTTCATTCCTACGCTCGAAAAAATCCCTACACTTGGCACCATGAAAACCTGCTCTTGACACTCTTCCCCAGGTCACATAGTTCCAGATCCATTTCTTGAAGTACAATTGTGTGCTGCTAATCTTCCTAGTGTAAATAACCTTTGTTGTCCCCATTCTAGGCCACATCCTTACTGCAGATGTTTCTCACAGAGAAAATTTGACTTCTCAATCGTCCACGGAGTATCTCATGCCCACATATCTCAATCCCATCTTGCTACCCTCTCGCTCTCTACCTCTGAGCACCTCAGCACTGAAAATAAATATGACATTTGACCCCGATTCTTACCTTGTCTGAGGAGCCTCTGCCACAAATTCAAAGGCTCCTCAGACAAGGTAAGACCTCCGCAGTGGGAAACTGGTGTACGGAGATCCTGCTATGACTGCTGAGATCCTTCCGTGACAGTGGAGCCTCCGCAATGAATGCAGAGGCTCTTTGTGAATCAGGGACAGAATATCCCCATCTGTGTATCACTTTCAGGCATCTGATGCCTACATTAATCTCTTCCAGTCCTCATACCCAATTTCCTTCACTCTGTCTCTCTCGGGGGACAGTACTCATACATACATATTCCACATGGAATTTTATCTCATGCAAGTTTTGTTTCCTAGGAGGCACACCTGTTGCAGCTTTTTATTTATTTATTTATTTATTTAGAGTTTTCTATAGCGCGAACAAGACCCAGCGTAGGGTGTCAGAGCGCTTTACAGTATAGTTTCATCAGTTGTTAATGTTTCATACTTCAGTTTAGCATATAGCCATATATACATTCAATAATACAGTTGTCGGGCACAGTTAAAATACATGAACATCTTTGTTCGTGATCCAGTGTGGAGTGACATATCTTATACAATATTGTTTAATCCGTCATAACGAAAGCACTTCGGTATAGTATATATAGATACATATACATTCCAGTGTGGAGTGACATATCTTATACAATATTGTTTAATCCGTCATAACGAAAGCACTTCGGTATAGTATATATAGATACATATACATTCCAGTGTGGAGTGACATATCTTATACAATATTGTTTTTAGCCTAGACCACATCATTACTGGAAATCTGCATTCTGAGTCAGATATAATTTCTGCAGTTCTTTAAGACACTTTATACTGAGGTTTCAGATCTATCTCTGTGGGCGCATCTCACCCATGCAGGTCTCTTTTATGACTACAAATTTTGAATGCAGGTATCTCCAGAGCATCTCTCACCCCCTGCATATATATATATATATATATATACATACATAAGTGTAAATTGTTCCCTACCTACCTTGATTCATTTTTCAAATTCTACAATTCTATATAGCGCTGACATGGCCCGAAGGCATGAGAGCGCTTAACAACCAGCACGATACTTGGGTTAAAGTGGTTTACAGTTATAGTAATTAAATTAGGGCATTTACATCAGTGGATGTGGGCAGGGGTTGCCATAACGACAGTACAGCAGTTGTTCAGAGAAAATACTCAGTTAAAGCATCAATTTAGATGGTGGGGTCATATAACGAAGGTAGTTCAGATTGTGGTGAAGAGAGTACTTATGTATGGTTGAGGGTAATTAACCAAGATGTCTGTCAAATAGGAGGTGCTTAAGGTCCTTATTGATGGAGATTAGGCAGGTGATTAGGTAGATGGAGGAAGGCAGAGAGTTCCAGATCTTAATGGCACTACGAGAGAAAGACTGGTTCATGTGTCATTCTTGAATGAAGCTGGGGGCTTCCAGGAGCAGGGATTGGGCATTTCTGGAACACATGTTTCTCTGTAGATTGTCAGTTTCTCGCATAGAATAGAGGGTGAAGAGGAGTGTAGCATACGGTGGGTAATGCACAGTTTTGAATTGGGCTCATGCTTCAATAGGAAGCCATTGGAGGGTTAGCAGGGCAAGGGAAATGTGGTCAAATTTCTTGAGGCCTAAAACTATGCGTGCTCCAGCATGTAGTGTTGCTCTCAGATACCCGGCACCTCGTCGTGACGATTGATAAACAGTTCTATAACGTGGCCCTTATCAAGGTGGCGCACGTGCCTGAAAGATTATTTTACTCTACGGCGTCCAAGGCATGATAGATGAAAAAGATCATTGCTCAACTTTACTGACTGCCCTGACGAAGTTCTATGAACGAAACGCGTTGGCTGTTGTTTTTACACTTTGGAAATTATATCAATAAAGAATTTTGCAACAAAGGAACTGATTGAGCTTCATTATTATCGCTTGGATATCCTGGTAGTGCACAACTCCATTATCGTCAGTGACTTTCTTCCCATTGTTTTGGGTTGTACCCCGCAACGGTGGGTGCAGGAGTTATGTTTGCACACTAACAATTTATAAGAACTTTTCCAACACTTACGGAAATAAACAGGGGTTGGTGCGGCACCTAGAGTCCACCTTTGGCATTCTGTTATTGCTCTCAGTGGGCCTAGGTTATCCTTGGGAATGCTTAAGAAAAGGGCAATTCCATAGTGTAGTCTGGAAAGAACGAGAGACTGCACCACTGTTTTGAGATCTTGTGCTGGAATCAATTGTCTGATGCCCCAAAGCTGCTTAAGTTGGTGTTGTGGGCTGTTGGTCATGTCTTCGATGTGTCTGAGAAAATTGAGATAATTATCAAGGGTGATGCCAAGTGATCTGGTACTCTGGACACTTGCAGGGCAGCCATCGTGGGCATGAAGGCTAGCCATCCATTTGTGTACTGTAGTATTTGCTTTCAGAGGTGAGCTCTAAAGAAATTCTCTTTTAGTTAGGTTGAGTTTTTTTTCTTTAAATTTCTTTTATTGATTTTGCAAAGGGAAGAAACAGATGATCCAATGTGCTCAACAGTCATCGGTATGCAAACTGGCAAATCGCTGCTGCTTTTGACAGGCATAAACAAATAAGAACGAAGAAAACAACCCCCTTCGCCTTCCTCCTCTTTGAAAGAAAAACACCCGAATGATGTAAACAAATGCACTGCACTCCAGAGCGATGCCTCCAAAGCATACTAAGTGGTGGACGTAGGGGGGCAGGCGGTTTAGGGGAATCTGCAAGTCTAAAAAGTCTGAGGTATTTTGGGGCAAGTGAGCTCCGTAAATTCCGATGTCAGCAGTGCGACGAAGGGTGCCCACAAGTCATGCAGATAAGCCCTCGGGTTAGTCAAGGAAAGGGAAATCTTCTCCATCCCTACCACAGCCTATGGAGCCAGCCTAGTCGTGTAGGAGCTGTCTTGTTACCCCAGTGCGTCAGGATGTTTTGGACCACTGCGCCTAGGGCCAATGCCATTTGTTTACCCCTCCAGGACGTAAGAGGGTAGGTGATGGCATTGGGAAGGCCCAGAAGGACGTTAACCGGAAATCTAGGAATCTGGGTATCCAAGTGAAGGTCCATGTCATCTAGGATTTGTTGCCAATATGTCCCCAGGGAGGGGCATTTCCATAGTAGGTGGGTGAGGGTGCCCCGTGAGCCGCAGGCTCACCAGCACAGTGAGCTATGTGAAGGATTACCCCTGTGAAACCTCACCGGGATTAAGTACCAATAAGTGGTCAATTTAGTGGACGTTTCGATAGAGGCAACATTTTGTGCTGTGCGGCGGGACAGGTAATAAACATCCTTCCATTCCTTCTGTGTGAGTACCCTGCCCAACTCCCCCTCCCAGTGCAGTTGCCCTGGAGACTTCCCAATGTCCGAGGTGCTTTGGGTGAATTTATGCAAGTCCAATGTCAGTCGTGCGTCGCTATGTCGTGTTAGTAATCATTTCTCAAACGGAGTAAGAAGCCTCTTCGCACAGTCCCTTACTTCCCTGTGGAGCACCCAGTGCCTAATCTGTAGGTATCGGTAACGTTCAGTTTCAAGCATTCCATGGGCGGTGCAGAACTCAGAGAAAGGACACAATACCGAAAGGTCAAAGAAATGGCCTATGGAGTGTCAGGCCTCAGTTTTCCAGTGGCGGAATTCCCCGGGGTCGAGGCCAGAGTAAAATCTGGATTCTGTGCGATGGGTGTGACAGGGGATGGGAACGTTGTGAGCCCCCTAGTAGTTGCAGTCTTATCCCATGCCAACAGTGTGGGTTGGGTCACCTCCGAGAGGTACAGGTTGCAAGGGCGTCCCACGTGCAAGAGAAAGGGAACTCCCCATAAAGGCTTACTGGCAAGGAACCTTTCCATAAACAACCAGAGCTTCTCAGATTCAGGGTGCGACCACTACACCAGTGCCCTCATCTGAGCTCTCCGCCCGTAAGCCAGAAGATCGGCGATACCCAATCCCCCCTCCACCAGGTCTCTTTAGGTAATTTCACGGCGCAACGGAGCCTTCTGGTCTCGCCAGATAAAGCGCTCCATGTCCTGCTGCAATGCCCGTATGACACCAGATGGTGGAGTCAGTGGGAGAGTGTGGAATAGGTAAAGAATCTGGGGTAGTAGCACCATCTTCACCGCCGCTATCCGACCCATTAAAGGGAGTGGGGCCTCCACTTTCGGAGGGAATCACGGAACTGCTTCAGAAGCGCTGTGTAGTTCGACTGTCTTGTGGAAGTGATTGTAGGGGCCACCTGTAGCCCTAAGTAGGAGATATAATCATGGGCCACTGAATCGGGAAAGTGAGGTGAAGGAGCTCCAGCGTTTCGGGATCAAATGACAAATTAAGGACTTGTGACTTATTCACATTGATCTGGAAGCCCGAGGCGAGTGAAAACTGGTCTAATTCATCTAGAAAAGCGGGCAGAGATTCCCTAGGATGTTCCAATGTTGCCACAATGTCATCCGCACACAAGCAGAGTTTGTGCTCCAAGCCCATGAAGCATGCTCTCTTAATAGCAGGATCATCTTGGACTCTTTGAGCCAGAGGCTCCATATAGAGAGCGAATAGGAGCGGGCGACAGCAGGCACCCCTGTTGTCAGAATCCCCGGGATGCGGCTTGCCTCCACAGACGGCACCAGTCGGAAAGAGACGCTGAGCACCGCGTCATGGGGAACTACGTGATCCAGCATGCCAAGCGCGATCAGCACGTGCAACGGAAGGCGTACTTAAGACGCATTGAATGCTGGGAACACCGTCGGATATTTTGAATACTTGCCGTCCGTTTGGTGGTGTCCCGCTGTACTTTGGATTTCGGGGACAACAAACCTTGCCTGCACCGAGAACACGGTCCCGCTGAACGGGGACTGGGAACGGAGGATCGGAAGCGAGCGGCTGCTCATTCCGTTGACATCGCCGTGGGTTCTGGGTTGAGCGTTAGTTTCTAAGCTCCCTGGAAGGATTTGGAATAGAGACGCACACCAAGGGAGGTGATTGCCGCGTCTCTGTTTTGGGCATTGAGAATACTTCAAGACTCCTCGGTAGAAGGCCCGGCTGGGTATTACCGAGACGAGAGTCTTACACAGTGCCAGGACGCATTACCTTAACCCTAACCCATCAGTCAAAAAACGAACTGCATTTTCGGCCGTTACTTAGCACGGTGTCCTCTGTTGGCCGAATACCGGGACCGGTGTTCATGCAGAGGACGGTTGGACCTTGGCCCTCCTTGTAACCTGGGCATACGACTGATGGGTATCGTATTATTTACGTTTATTTCGCAAGACTGTACATTGCATCTTCTATTGTTTCCTCTTTGCTGTGTGTTCTTGTGTACATTAAACAAACACTTATCAGCAATAGCTATACCGTGTGGTTTCCGTGGTTTTCTCATTGCTTCCACGATCCCGAGAGATAAGGAGATTACATAATATCCGACCTTATCCAACAACAATCCTCTCCCGATCGAGGGAAGCAGACCATGGCCACTCTGGATGACATGGTGGCGGCTCTGGCCGCCGTCCAGGTCGAGTTAACGGCGTCCAGGCAAGAAACAGCGGACCTAAAGGCGAGGTTCGAAGAAACGCAGAGGAATCCCTTTGATGCTGGTAGCCAGATGGCCCCCCCTGCTCCGGCGGTGGTGGTAGAGATGCCAGTGGCAGTTCCCCTGGCCACCCCAGAACGCTACAGTAGAGACCCTGATACGGTGCAGGTGTTCATGACTCAAGTGGCATTGCGAAATGGGCTTAAGAATATGGGATAGTGCACCGCTTTCTCCAACGTTTATATAGTTTTCTGTGCAACCAGGGTATCGTTACTAATAGCGAGAAGAGTTTGGTGATTAATCAGTAGAGCATTTAATGAAAAGCATTGCTTTGAACTCACACCTTAGTAACTTTGTTAGAACTTATCGTCAAAACGAAATTGATTGTACGAGTTATGATTGTACTTACCTTTAATATCATGCATTTAATGAATTTTTGATTTGAACATTTGAGCACAGTAGGTTGTGATACTGATGCAAAGTTGTTTTGAATTTGCAGAAATATTTCCCTGATGAAGGCGGGAGTACCTGCCGAAATGCATTGGATAACACAAATTGGGAATATATGATTACGTAACAATGGAAAAGTGCTAATAAAGACACTTATGAATGAACTTTATAAAACATTTTAGTTCGAACACTTATTTTTGAAAACTTTGGAGCTGAAGAATCAGCAAACACTAGTACTCAGGGTGACAACTATACTATTCTAGTATTGCTGCTACGCGGTCAAGTGGCATTGCACCTGTCCTGCAAACCCAAGTCCTTTCCCACGAGCCAGGCTAGAGTGGCCTTTCTCATTTCGTACCTCGCTGGAAACGCTGTGCAATGGGCGGTGAACTTGGTGAGCAGGGATGACCCCATTCTATACGATTGGGGGGCGTTTCGCGAGGAATTCCCAAAAGTCTTCGATAGACGGGCGGATACCTACACCGCAGACCGTGAACTTCTTGAGCTGCGTCAGGGCAACCACGACGTTGTGCAATACCTGAACTCCTTTCGTCGTTTGGTGGCGGAAACCAAATGTCCGGTCTCGAAACAGATAGCTTTGTTCCATCAGGGATTGAGCGAGGAGCTGAAGGATGTCGTTGCTCAGATCGATCCTCAGCCCAAGACATGTGAGGGTCTTATCGCCCTGGTCCTACGCTTGGACCATCGGTTAGGCGAACGCAGGGGAGACCACAAAAAGAAAGGGAAACCCATGCCCGTACCGGGGACACCAGGAGCCACAGAGGGCAGCTCCTCTACCAAGGCTGAACCCATGGATATCGGAGCTGTTCGGGCCAGTCTTACTGCCACGGAAAAAGAGACACGCCGTAAACAAGGCCTATGCTTATACTGCGGCAAGAAAGGACACTACGTCCGTGAGTGCCCTGCCAAACCAAAGACCAGCCGCTTCAGGATCAATAGACCGGTATCTGCAGCGGATGACAGCCAGTCGGAAAACTAACGGACTCCCTGAGCAGCGAAGGGGCCTCTCGGAGTCGTTCTAGCATCCCTTCTTTGTCGAGTCATACTCGTTCGAAACCACAGCACCTCTACGTCACCATTCGCGTGTCCATAGAAGCCAGGTGGATTCCCATTGAGGCCATGGTTGACTCAGGGGCCACTGGCCTCTTCATGGATGAAGACGAGGCTCAACGGTTGGGTATAGCCCTCATACCCAAGGATCTACCCGATGACGTATACGCTGTGGATGGAAGAAAACTGGTCACAGCCCCCATAGGGCACCACACAGGAAATACTGCCCGTAAGATACGGGGATGATCACGAAGAGGGCATAGACTTCAGTATCATCCGAGCGCCTCAATATAGGATCATCCTAGGTCTGCCGTGGCTCAAGAAGCACAACCCGACCGTTGACTGGGTAACCCACCTGATCCGAATGACGTCTTCGCACTGTCGCCAACACTGCGGGGTACAACCGGAGTCCACCACCGGTCCTGAGACGGACGAGAAGGTAGCTACTGCGGCAGAGAAGGCTGTTACGTTACCCGGGGCATACCGTGACTTCCAAGACGTATTAGATGAGGCTCGGGCGGAGATCCTTCCCCCGCATCGGATCTACGATTGTCAGATCGACTTGGTTCCCGGGGCCAGCATCCCCAGTGGCAGGCTGTACGCGTTAACCGAACCGGAGAACCACCATCTGCGCTCTTTTCTAGATAATCTCCTGGGATTGGGGTTCATCAGACCCTCTAAGTCGCCGGCTGCTTCACCCCTTTATTTTATTCGGAAGGCCAACGGGGAGTTGAGGGTCTGTGTGGACTTCAGGGCGTTGAACTAGATTACAGTCTAAAACCGGTACCCTCTGCCACTTATTAATGTCTTACTGGAACAAGTAAAAAAGGCCCGGGTGTACACAAAACTGGACCTCAAAGGGGCGTACCATCTGGTACGTATGCGCGACGGCGACGAGTGGAAGACGGCGTTTAAGACCAGATTCGGCCTCTTCGAATACCTCGTCATGCCGTTCGGGCTATGCAACACCCCTGCGGCCTTTCAATACTTTCTGAATGAGGTGTTCCGAGACATCATGGATGAGTACGTAGAGGTGTACATTGACGATATCCTCATCTATTCCAACACTGATGAAGAACATGTACACCACGTGGCCACGGTACTCCAGAGACTCAGAGACCACCTACTGTTCTGCAAACTCAGCAAATGCGACTTCCACGTCACATCAGTGGAGTTCCTGGGAGTGATGCTGAGCCCGGCAGGACAGGAAATGGCAGAGCGTAAGGTCAAGGCCGTGGAAGACTGGCCAAAGCCACAGGGGGTGAAAGACGTGCAGTGTTTCATTGGATTCGCCAATTTTTATCGTCGATTCATCGATGGGTTTTCAGGGTTGGTGGCCCCGATTACTCAGCTGCTGCGGAACTCACAATCCTTCGTGTGGAGCGCGGATGCGCAGGAAGCCTTTGTGGCACTAAAAAAGGCTTTTGTGTCTGCACCTATCCTGGCACATCCGAACCCTGACTTGCCTTACGTGGTGGAGGCGAACGCCTCTGAGGTCGCGGTGGGGGCCATACTGTCGCAAAGACACCAACATTCCGGAGTGCTACACCCCGTGGCGTTTATGTCCAGAAAGCTGAACCCCGCTGAAAGGAATTACCACATAGCGGAGAAGGAGCTATTGGCCATAAAGGATGCATTCACGGAGTGGAGGCACTGGCTGATGGGGGCCAGACACGAAGTAACGGTATACACGGACCACCGCAACCTGCAGTTCATGACGGCTGCAAAACACCTGTCGCCTCGGCAGATGCGGTGGATGCTGTTCTTTTCTGGTTTCCACTTCCACATCACCTATAGACCAGGCATGGAAAACAGGAAGGCGGACGCGCTTTCCCGTCAAACGTCCGATCTGACTCCTCCACCTGCTCCCGTGCACTCCATCATATTGCCCGATGCGGTGATTGGGGCTATACAGCCGGACATGTTCCTTAAGGGTATCCAGAGGGGGATACGGACCTTTGCTTGAAAACGGTGGCTATCATGCCACAGGGAATGGCGGGTGCTGGACGGGATGCCAGTCCATGGTCACCGAATACTGGTTCCTACTCCCCGTTTACGAAAACAGGCCTTTGCTTGGTGCCACACGTCACCCTGCGCGGGCCATCTGGGGTTCGAAAAGACAGTGTCTAGCCTGGGGAGACATTTCTGGTGGCCATCGTTGCGTTCGGATGTCCGCAGGTGGGGGGATGAATGTACCGTCTGTGCGGCCGCGAAATCGGACCATCGACGGCCGCAGGGTCTGTTGCAACCTCTTCCAACGTCCAGCAGGTCCTGGGAGAGCATATCCCTGGACTTCATCGTAGGATTGCCTAAGGACCAGGGCTGTACGGCGAGCATGGTGGTCGTGGACTATCTCACAAAGATGGGGCACTTCATAGCCTGCAAGCAGGTACCCTCGGCGGGCCAGCTAGCATTGCTCCTTCTGAAGAATGTTGTACGATTGCATGGGCTGCCCTCTCTGATTGTGTCGGACAGGGGATCTCAGTTCACGGCCCAGTTCTGGCGAAAGTGGTGTTCGGCGTTATACGTCACATCAGCTTTGTCGACTAGCTACCATCCGCAGACGGACGGGCAGACGGAACGTCTTAACCAGTCGCTGAAGCAGTACCTGCGTTGTTTCGTGGACCAAGGGACTGAAGAGTGGGTGGATCTCCTATGGCTGGCAGAGATTGCGTACAACAACTCCACGCATAGTTCCACCAAATCTTCGCCGTTTTACACCAACTATGGTCATCACCCCAGGTTTCTGCCATTCGTTCACCCCGTCAAAGACCTCCGGGTGCCGGAAGCCGCTAGGAGGGTGGTGCACATCAGGGAAACACTGGTTCGTTCTTGTGCCTGCCTGGAGAGGGCCAAGGCGGCGTACAAAGCTACGGCCGACAGGAAGCGACGGCCTGGACCTCTGTATGCGGTTGGGTATTTCGTTTGGGTGTCCACCAGGAATCTGCGGTTCCGAAAGCACAGCGTGCTTCATCCTAGGTTCATAGGTCCATATCGCATCTCTAAGTGCATCAGCCCTGTAAACGTGCACCTGTGTTTGCCTAGCCACCTGAGGGTCCACCCGGTATTCCACGTGTCCCTCCTGAAACCTTCCGCGCAGGGCAGAAGGGTGCCGCCATTGCCGGTGTCGGTGGACGCTGATGTGGAGTATGAGGTGGCCGGAATCCTGGACTCCAAGCGGCGGGGAGACAAGCTCTGGTATTTGGTGGCATGGAAGGGGTACGGCCCGGAGGAACAGTCTTGGGAACCCGCGTCGGGCATCCACGCCCGCGGTTGGTCGATGCGTTCCACAAAAAGCACCCTTCCAGCACGGGCCCTGTTCGGAGGGGCTTGTGAGGGGGGATGTACTGTCAGAATCCCCAGGACGCGGCTTGCCTCCACGGACGGCACCAGTCGAAAAGAGACGCCGAGCACCGCGTCATGGGGAACTACGTGATCCAGCATGCCAAGCGCGATCAGCACGCGCAACGGAAGGCGTACTTAAGACGCATTGAATGCTGGGAACACCGTCGGATATTTTGAATACTTGCCGTCCGTTTGGTGGTGTCCCGCTGTACTTTGGATTTCGGGGACAACAAACCTTGCCTGCACCAAGAACACGGTCCCGCTGAACGGGGACTGGGAACGGAGGATCGGAAGCGAGCGGCTGCTCATTCCATTGACATCGCCGTGGGTTCTGGGTTGAGCGTTAGTTTCTACGCTCCCTGGAAGGATTTGGAATAGAGACGCACACCAAGGGAGGTGATTGCCGCGTCTCTGTTTTGGGCATTGAGAATACTTCAAGACTCCTCGGTAGAAGGCCCGGCTGGGTATTACCGAGACGAGAGTCTTACACAGTGGCAGGACGCATTACCTTAACCCTAACCCATCAGTCAAAAAACAAACGGCATTTTCGGCCGTTACTTAGCACGGTGTCCTCTGTTGGCCGAATACAGGGACCGGTGTTCATGCAGAGGACGGTTGGACCTTGGCCCTCCTTGTAACCTGGGCATATACGACTGATGGGTATCGTATAATTTACGTTTATTTCGCAAGACTGTACATTGCATCTTCTATTGTTTCCTCTTTGCTGTGTGTTCTTGTGTACATTAAACAAACACTTATCAGCAATAGCTATACCGTGTGGTTTCCGTGGTTTTCTCTTTGCTTCCACGATCCCGAGAGATAAGGAGATAACACCTGTCTAGTCCCCCTACAAATGGAGGGGTCTGCTGAAACCATACCATTCTCCAGCGCTGTAGGCGCAGGATTTGCATAGTTCTGAAAAATAAAATTGATGAAGCAGTCTGGGAGGCCAAAATGCACCAGGGCCACTTGAGGATACCGCCAGTGGACCCTATCAAACGCCTTTTCGGTGTTAACTGAGAGAATCATACTCTCCACCTGAAAGCGCTTTGAGTGGTCTACCAGGTGGAGAAGTTGTTTGGTATTATCGGAGCATTGTTGTCAGGGGAAAAGCCAGACTGGTCTGGATCTATCAACCCGGGAAGATGGCGCGAGAGTCTGGATGCCAGAATTCCGTGAAGATCTTTAGGTGTACGTTGAGAAGGGATATAGGGTGGTAGGAGCTGCAAAGGCATTTATCTTTGCCTGACTAAGGGATTACCGTTATTAAGGCATCCAACATAAAGGGTGGGAAGGAAGAAGTTGGCGTTGACCCAAGTGAATTAAAAACGCGCACCAGAAGCGGGGCCAGCGTCGGCAAAACTTTTTATAAAAAACAGAGGTGATCCCATCTGGGCCGGGCAACTTGTTAAGTTTCAGGAGGGAGATCGCCAAAATGACGTCCTCTAGTCGAATGGGGGCCTCTAGCTCAGCTGCCTGGTTTGGAAAACATTTAGCAGTGGCTACATCTAGGAGACAATGAGTCGGTTCGTTCTCAGGCAGAACTTGGGCCACATATAATATTTTGTAAAATTGTCTGAAAGCCTCCACAATCTCTTGGTCATCACCACATTCTCCCCCCAGGATCTCATACCTAAGTGACCCTTTGGGCCTGTCTTTGCGCCCAAAGTCGATTTGCAAGGAGGTGCCCGCATCGTTCTCCCCCCAAATCAAAAGCATGTTTGAGGCAAAGAGCTGCATATTTAGCCCGGTCGACATCCAACCCCGCTAGCTGTGCGCAGGCGGCTTTGAGAAGCTTCCAGACCCTGGGTGCCCCGGTTTTCTGGTGTATACGCTCCAGCTCAGCGACCTCCCCCATCAAACACGGCCATTTCTCACGTCTATCTCTGTTATCGGCCACTGCTATGCCTAGAATTTCGCCTCGGACCACCGCTTTCATCGCCTCCCATAGGGTTGACATGGGGATATCAGGTGTGTTGTAATTGACTAAGTAATCTGTTACGCACTTCTGAACCTGTTGCACTACAGAGGGGCGTTAGAGCATGGTCTCGCGGAGGCGCCAAAAGCTACATGTGGTGCGCCGCAGGTGAAGAGTCGGGGATAGCCTTATTGCTGAGTGGTCAGACAGGGGCCAGCGGAGAATCTCTATGCTCGCATCTGTCGTGTTAGGGGGTCAGAAGTAAGTACATAATCAATTCTGTTAAACGTCTTTTGAGGATGTGAGTAGAATGTATATGCCCTAGTATTTGGATGTTGGAGCCTCCAGATATCCGTAAGTCCGACCTCCAGATTGAGTTTTAAATGGTGGCTGGACATCCAGTTTTGAATCATTTAAAGTGTTTTTCAAAGCAGGGCAGCATCTTCTGGGGATGAGATATTCATGTATATTTGGGTGTCATCAGGGCAGAGGTGGAAGAGAACACCAACATTTCTGAGAATCACACATAGTGGTTCTAGGTAGAGGTTGAAGAGGGTTGGGGAGAGGATCGAATCTTGAGGGATCCCTTGGTGAATAGTGACTGGTTTCAAGAACGAGTTGCCCATTTTCACAATTTGGAACGGTTGGATAGGTATGAGGAGAACCAGTAAAGGACTGTGCCTCCACATGCAATGCATTACTCAAGAGTATGAAGCAGGTCCAGATGGTTTACAGTGTTGAACGCTCAACTCAATTATGGAAACTCCTGATACTGGAGAGCCCCAATTCAGCCTTAAAAAGATTGCATGTTATAGAGAATGCTGCAGGCTGCATTCTTTCAAAAATAACTGAACAAACGTCAGCAAGTGCAGCAATGTCAGCCCTGCATTGACTCAGAATAATTAAGACTCTCTGCTGTGTGCACAGAGTGATGTACAAAAGCTGATCCAGGGACTCTGTATACCTTACTACCCTGCAAGGCTACTACACTCCACCGCCCAGCAGTTACTCACAGTCTCTAGGATAAAGAAAGTCAGAGCTGGTGGCCGGTCCTTTGCCTATATCGCCCCTATGCTCTTGAACTCTCTTGCGCTATAGATGAGACAATAAATTGTCAGCAACGTAGGAGACATGTCACTGGCTTAGCGCTGGGAGTCCCTTCTGGGTAGCCATGTACTTTAGAAATCCCGGTAATAGAATAGAATAGAATAGAATGCAGAGAAAAAAATCCAGGAGGATCAGGAGGTAGAAGTTACCAGAGTCAAAGATTTTAGGGGAGTTATCGTCTATTTGGAGGATTGCAGTTTCTGTACTGTGACCCTGGTGGAAACCTGATTGGAGAGTGTCTAGGAGGACAACAACCCTGACTGCCCAAGGGAATTTTGGTAACAGATCTAGAACACTTTCGCTAGTTACTTATGCATACCCAAAGAGATACACAAGAAAAATGCAGGAAGGTGTTTCAATATTTATTGAAGCATTGTGATTCTTGAGTAAAATACTTGCACTGCAATAATTAAGAGGAAGAAACAGAATAATATGATTAGCATTAAGAGAATAGTTAAAAAGATGAACAATTCAACCATTTTGCTGAGTACAGAAAACTATATGTTTGCATGTAAGTACTGTAATATATGTTACTCCTACGCAGCACATTCGATCCTATCATGTCTAAGGTGAGTGGATCTGCCAAAAACCTATCTGGTGCCTAACCCCCAATTGCCTGTGGGTAAGTGTCAGCGACCTGCCCATCTATGTGTAGAGTTAGTCAGCATCCCTTGCATGAGGTAACAGGTATCAGTTAATCTGGAATTCCAGCATGGATCGATCTCTCAGTGCTAGCAAAATGCCCCCCTGAATAAACAAAGGCTTGATTTCATATATCTAATAACATCCTCATGTTACCATGCTGAGGCCCCAGTCAGGCCGCTATTGTTTATGTCATCGTAATAGCTTGGTCCCCGAGTGGCCAAAAACAAATAACAATGTCTTGTGTTCTTAACTTAGCCATTGCACAGACTGTACACCATGTACACCCCTAGGATTTCTAATAAAGTTCCTGCAAAATAGCATTTTAAGGAAACTGGGTTCAAGGAATGTTATGCTGTTTCTGCACGCAAATTAGTTTGTGTCAAATGTCACCATGTTTAGAGAGAGAATACAACTTGAAAATGTGAGTATGTAAAGATAGCATTTCTTAACTGGGCCAAATACCTCCACATGACAGTTCGAATGTGTGAAGCACTTGGGACACTACTCAACTTTCATTGCCTTTGCCTAAAAATGGGAGAGTGGAGACTGCGCAGTAGTTGTTAAGGTTCTCTGGATCAAAAGGTTGTTTTTTCAAGAGAAGAGAGATTAGGCCCACTTTTTGTCATTCTGGGAAAAGGCAATGTTTGAGAGCGGAGTTGATACTGGTGGTCCATATAGGGAGTAGGTGTGTGGCAAGAGATTTGATGATAGAACCTTGAATGGTAAAATGATGGTGGTTTGGAGATTGTTCATTGTCGGCCCTGTATGGAATTTGGAGAGCAAGATGACCATGATTGTAGGGCCTTGCATGGTAGAATCTCAACCTGTTGCTAAGGAGTTGTTGGTGAACAGTGAGATATGGATTTTCTATACATTTTTGTATCAAAAAAATCCACAAAGTAGTTGCAGCGGGCCATGGATGACTTAAGGGCTGAAGTGGTGGTGGGGTTTGTAGTCAGTGCAATGACCTCAAACATGCGCTTCGATCTGTTCTTTTGCAGGATTCACCATGGCTCTGATATGGTTGGATTTGGCTCTGAGGATTCTGTGTTTGTATTGTTTTCTTGCTCTGCAAAGCTTAGTCATACTCTGGTGAGATGGTGCTTATCTCCATTCTTTCTCACATTTTCTGATAAGCTTTCTTTCTTCATAAAGTTATTTTGAGAACCTGGGCCTGGAGGGTTTTAATCTGGATAATTTGCGGTTCAGGGGTGCACATTTGTCGATAAGGGATTCCATGCAGGAGTTGTACTTGGCAATTGGCTCGTTAATATCAAGATGAGGTGTAATCGATATAAGGATGGGAAGGAACAAGATGGCCATGCCTTCTGTGTCGAAGTTTGATGTGTCCCTGAACAATATTTTCTCTTTCTTTGGTTGTCCATGTTCTTTGGTGAAAGAGCCGGATAGGGAGGATGGGATCTGCATGTGGTCGGACAAGTCGACTGTGTTGGGTGAATCTGAGAACATTGCTGGGGTAAAGATGGTTGTCATGTGGTCTACCACATTTTTCATTAAAAAAACAGAACTTACCCACTTATGATTTGGAAATCCTCTCTTTGATAATGTCTTATGTCTCTGGACCTTTCTCCTGGCCACATCTCACCTCTTGTGTAGCTCTCCAAAACACACTTCTCATATTCTGTAAATCTCTCTAGACTAGAGCACATCCAACCCCCTATATACACATTTCTCAAGTACCAATTTCGCAAGGGACACAACATTCAAATGTTCAATGGCCTTTGACACAGTTGACACCATAAGCTTATTAAAAAGCTAGAACATTGCACGTTCCTGACAGGAGCCCGAAATTGTTCTCCCGCTTCATCCTCCAGCTGGAGAAAATTGTGAAAATTAGGATTGAGATATGGAAGTGTAGCGCTGATGGAATGTGGCGTGCCCCAGGATTCTAACCTGATCTTTACTTTGTTCAACCTCTACCTTGAGCCTAAAAGCTGTGTACTGAAGGATTCGATTGCCTGCATACACCAGTAAGCAGATGACACACAGTTCTGCTTAGGAAGATTGTCAATAAAAGACATTCTCATACTCATATCATGCCTTCCTAAAAATCCCACATCTACAAACACGCAGGTGTTGGGCATGCCAAAAAGAAAAGTTTATACTAATCTTGGTAAACCTTAGAAATTAATTTGCCCCATACTACTCACCAAACATATCCTTCCAAAATTCTCTCCCACATTGTCTTCACCAGTGATGTTCCAACGTTTCACAGTTGACAACTCCCTTACATTTGCACTCTCTTTCAACACTTGGGGCCATATGTAGGTAAATTGCATTTACCGAATCGTAAATACCGAATTTTACCGATTCGGTATTTACAATTCGGTAAATGCAATGTAGGTAATTATTCTTTAACAATTACCGAATCGGTAAGAATCGGTAATTACCGATTCGGTAATTACAGAATCGGTATTTGCCGTTGATTCCTATGGGCCTTGAAGCCCATAGGATTCAATAGCAAATACCGAATCGGTAATTACCGAATCGGTAAAATTACCGATTTTACAAGGGGGACAGGGTGTCACTTTGACACCCTGTTGCACCCCTGTTTCTGGCTTGTATGCCATGTGACACACAGACATGCCCTTAGGGCATGTCTGTGTGCCACATGGCACAGGTGTACATGCACAGATGTGCATGTACAAAGGAATTCGTTATTTACCATGCCATAATATTTCATGGTAAATAACACATTCCTAAGGGCCTGTGGCACTGTTTCCAGTGCCACCTACATCCCATATTATCGATTCTTTACATTTACCGAATCGGTAATTTACAGATTCGGTAAATTTACCGATTCGGTAAATATACAGAATCGGTAATATTTTGGCCACCTAGGGCCAGATGTAGGTAAGTAACATTTACCGAATCTTAATTACCGAAAATTACCGAATTTTTCCGATTCGGTAATTAAGAATCGGTAAATGTGAGGGGTGGGTATGTAGGGAATCCAGATGTTCCCTTTTACCGAATCAGTAAAAGTCGGTATTTACCGATTTGGTAAATACCGAATCGGTAAAGCCTATTGATTCCTATGGGCTTCAAAGCCCATAGGAATCAATAGGTTTTACCGATTCGGTATTTACCAAATCGGTAAATACCGAATTTCACAAGGGTGCAGGGGGTGTCACTTTGACACCCCCTGGCACCCCCTAAACAGGATTGGGTGCCATGTGGCAGGCATACAAGCCCTAGGGGCAGGTCTGCCTGCCACATGGCATAGGTGTGCATGCATACATGTGCATGCACACCGGAATCGGTATTTTACCATGAAGTTGGATTTCATGGTAAAATACCGATTCGTTAAGGCCTTTGGGACTCAGAAGAGTCCCACCTACATATGGAATTTACAGAATCGGTAAAATTACCGATTCGGTATTTTACCGAATCGGTAATTTTACCGATTCTGTAAATGTAGATTTACCTACATGTGGCCTTGGATTTAGGCCCCTACATACCGATTGGCCATTTACCGGTCGGTAACGGCCGAAATCGGCCGTTACCGGTCGGTAAATGGCCTGAAACGGCCACCTACATCGGGCCCTAACATCTGAAAATCAAAATACCGGTCGGTAACGGCCGGAATCGGCTGTTACCGACCGGTATTTGGCCACCTACATATGGCCCTTAATCTGTCATCGTCTTTCTGAATAAACTCAAGAAATGTAAGCATTGCTTTACTTCTTTCAAATCAAGGCTGTAGCCCGTGCACTGATTATGGCACACCTTTGAGAGACCAGTGCCTTTCTAGTGACATTTTCCACAATCATGGCTGATTTAAGTCAAAGCCCTCCTTTTTGCCATTGCATGCCTCCTATCCATAATGAAGAGTTTATATCACATATCGCCAGTTATGAAATACCCTGCCTAGATCCCAAATGGAGGTAAAGATAACGTCTAAAATTGGCTGCTTTACTTACAGGTCCCTTTATTTGGACTTGACTCAATCCTTCACTGGAGCGTATAGCAGTCACTGAACCATTTTACAAACTGCTATGAAGAATGGACAAAATGTGCATATTTACAGGCTATAGTGATGCAATATAAATATGTTCCTACCATTTGCCTTTCGGGAAGTTCAATAGCTTTTGATTGTATTATCTTGGCATCTACTTTTAGGGCCCAATTCCTAAATATTGCAATAAAACTGAGGGGCATATTACCAAGGGCATTATCGCCGCTTTAGCGGGAATTTTTCCCGCTAAATCGGCGATAATTTAATCGCCCTATTACCTAGCTGTCGCTAACACCAGTTAGCGACAGCTAATAGGCGATAGCGGGCATTTAGGGGCCCACTCTGCATGTCAGCGATGATTATCGCTAATGACATGCAAAGTGGGCGTGCCAAGATGTTAGCGACTGTAAACATTCGCTAACATCGCTATCCCCTATTACCAACTTTTGGAAATAATCGCGCTAAGCGCGATTATCTCATAAAGCTAACGCCTGCCCAGAGCAGTTCTTAGCCATGTTATTCAATGGAAGGTGGATAACATGGCTAAGAGCATTGTCACGATAATGCATGAATATCGCTGATTTTACAGCGATATTCATGCATTTCCCACGATTTTTACCGCTTTTGAGATAAACCTTGATAATATCAAGGTATCTCAGCGGTAAAAATCGTCGGAGCGCAGCGATATTTTAATTCCCACTAACCAAGCTTAGCAATAATTATCGCTATAGCTTGGTAATATGCCCCTGAGTCCTTAATGATAATCCTAGGAGGAGATGCAGATTTAATACTTTTGGGTTTTCACAAACATTCCTAGTTGTTGGTTTTGGAGGTTGCTGTAGCTGGGAATGTCCTTTGACATATTCTCGACCTCCCCAATGTACAAGTGGAGGTCATCCGTTACTGTTTTCACTCCTTAAGGGGCAGGTACACCAGCTCATTGCTGGAGTACAAACTCCAGCCATTTCCAGGGTGGGAAATTGTCTGATCGAAGTTTGGGTGTTCTCTAAATTTCTATTCAGACCATGACATGGTCTGCCCATTCCTCCCCTTTTGCATAGTTTTCACTATTGCTGATTTCACTATATGGCGTAGTAGAAATGTCTGCTCTAGTAATTCCGCCGATGCCTGTCGTGAGATATTTCTATGAATTCCTGACAGGTGTAAATGACAATAATTGTGGGCATAAATGGACATTTACTTCTATAATGGTTTTGTAAATGGGGCCTTAGTTGTGGATGCAAACCAGACCAGATCAGGCTACGGTAAGCTGAAGCCTCACAACTGTGATGATGTGGGAGGATAGGGAGGGAAGGGGAGTTGACATGCTTGTGTGTTCTGCGCAGAGGAAGAGGGGTTGCAGAAACTGAATAGCGGATTCTTTTTAAATTTGATATATTCACATTTGAATTGGGCTTATGTTTATTTGTAAGGTGCGCATGCCTTATGTGTGCATTTTGAGTCTCACTTACCTTGAGCTGTGCAAAGCCCTTAATGTGTTCTTTTTTTTAACTTGTAAATGTATTTCAGTAAATAAGCAATTTTTCGATATGGCCAGAGTGATGCGTTGGGAAAAATTATTGTTTGAATCTGTGCTTGGCATAATTGAATTTCCTGATTTCGATGCTTTATTCAGAGAAATGCTTCGATGCTTCACCAAGTCTTCTGTTTCCATTGGAGTGTATTTGTGCACATATGCAGTTTAAATTCTGCCTGGCATAGGCCTTCATTGTGTCCCTTTTGCACCCTTCCAACTATGCGATATAAAAGGGGATGATGGACGGAGCGTTTGAGCCAATCAAACACTCACCCCCAGTCAACTGATCTGGGTTTAATCCATCACCATTCTTTAGCTCACTCAGCCACCCCAGTTCAGACATGGCAATATGCAAATCAGTCTGACCCTGTGCCGCATGGGAACAGTCCAGCCCAAACTGCCAAGCCATGTCTTCCCTGAACCGGAAACAAGCATCCTGGGACCGGTTTCGGATTCATAATCCTCATCAGCCAGGCTATCTTGAATCCAGTGGCCAAATGAGCAAGGGACTCACATCTGAGCATACCCTGCAAACTTTGGGCGAACAAAGCGATACAAAAGGGGATGATGGACGGAGCGTTTGAGCCAATCAAACACTCACCCCCAGTCAACTGATCTGGGTTTAATCCATCACCATTCTTTAGCTCACTCAGCCACCCCAGTTCAGACATGGCAATATGCAAATCAGTCTGACCCTGTGCCTCATGGGAACAGTCCAGCCCGAACAGCCAAGCCATGTCTTCCCTGGACCGGAAACAAGCATCCTGGGACCGGTTTCGGATTCATAATCCTCATCAGCCAGGCTATCTTGAATCCAGTGGCCAAGTGAGCAAGGGACTCACGTCTCAGCATACCCTGCCAACTTTGGGCGAACAAAGCGATACAAAAGGGGATGATGGACGGAGCGTTTGAGCCAATCAAACACTCACCCCGTCAACTGATGTGGGTTTAATCCATCACCATTCTTTAGCTCACTCAGCCACCCCAGTTCAGAAATGGCAATATGCAAATCAGTCTGACCCTGTGCCTCATGGGAACAGTCCAGCCCGAACTGCCAAGCCATGTCTTCCCTGGACCGGAAACAAGCATCCTGGGACCGGTTTCGGATTCATAATCCTCATCAGCCAGGCTATCTTGAATCCAGTGGCAAAGTCATGCCAGAAACCGGTCCTGGGAAGCTTGATTCCGGTCCAGGGAAGACATGGCTTGGCAGTTCGGGCTGGACTGTTCCCATGAGGCACAGGGTCAGACTGATTTGCATACGGCCATGTCTGAACTGGGGTGGCGGAGTGAGCTAAAGAACGGTGATGGATTAAACCCAGATCAGTTGACTGGGGGTGAGTGTTTGTATTGTCATTGATCCGTCCATCACCACCTTTGGTTTTTCTTTGTTCGCCCTAAGTTGGCAGGGTATGCTCAGACGTGAGTACCTTGCTCACTTTGCCACTGGAGTCAAGCAAGCCCGGCTGAAGAAGGCTGTAATGCCAGAAACTAGTCCTGGGAAGCTTGATTCCGGTCCAGGGAAGACATGGCTAGGCAGTTCGAGCTGGACTGTTCCCATGAGGCACAGGGTCAGACTGATTTGCATAGGGCCATGTCTGAACTGGGGTGGCGGAGTGAGCTAAAGAACGGTGATGGATTAAACCCAGATCAGTTGACTGGGGGTGAGTGTTTGTATTGTCAACGCTCCGTCCATCACCACCTTTGGTTTTTCTTTGTTAGCCCTAAGTTCGCAGGGTATGCTCAGACGTGAGTCCCTTGCTCACTTTGTCACTGGAGTCAAGCAAGCCCGGCTGAAGAAGGCTGAATTGCCTGAAACCGGTCCTGGGAAGCTTGATTCCGGTCCAGGGAAGACATGGCTTGGCAGTTCGGGCTGGACTGTTCCCATGAGGCACAGGGTCAGACTGATTTGCATACGGCCATGTCTGAACTGGGGTGGCGGAGTGAGCTAAAGAACGGTGATGGATTAAACCCAGATCAGTTGACTGGGGGTGAGTGTTTGTATTGTCAACGCTCCGTCCATCACCACCTTTGGTTTTTCTTTGTTCGCCCTAAGTTGGCAGGGTATGCTCAGACATGAGTCCTTTGCTCACTTTGCCACTGCAGTCAAGCAAGCCCAGCTGAAGAAGGCTGTAATGGCAGAAACCGGTCCTGGGAAGCTTGATTCCGGTCCAGGGGAGACATGGCTTGGCAGTTCGGGCTGGACTGTTCCCATGAGGCACAGGGTCAGACTGATTTGCATACGGCCATGTCTGAACTGGGGTGGCGGAGTGAGCTAAAGAACGGTGATGGATTAAACCCAGATCAGTTGACTTGGGGTGAGTGTTTGTATTGTCAACGCTCCGTCCATCACCACCTTTGGTTTTTCTTTGTTCGCCCTAAGTTGGCAGGGTATGCTCAGACATGAGTCCTTTGCTCACTTTGCCACTGGAGTCAAGCAAGCCCAGCTGAAGAAGGCTGTAATGGCAGAAACCGGTCCTGGGAAGCTTGATTCCGGTCCAGGGAAGACATGGCTAGGCAGTTCGAGCTGGACTGTTCCCATGAGGCACAGGGTCAGACTGATTTGCATACGGCCATGTCTGAACTGGGGTGGCGGAGTGAGCTAAAGAACGGTGATGGATTAAACCCAGATCAGTTGACTGGGGGTGAGTGTTTGTATTGTCAACGCTCCGTCCATCACCACCTTTGGTTTTTCTTTGTTAGCCCTAAATTCGCAGGGTATGCTCAGACGTGAGTCCCTTGCTCACTTTGCCACTGGAGTCAAGCAAGCCCGGCTGAAGAAGGGTGTATTGCCAGAAACCGGTCCTGGGAAGCTTGATTCCGGTCCAGGGAAGACATGGCTTGGCAGTTCGGGCTGGACTGTTCCCATGAGGCACAGGGTCAGACTGATTTGCATACGGCCATGTCTGAACTGGAGTGGCGGAGTGAGCTAAAGAACGGTGATGGATTAAACCTAGATCAGTTGACTGGGGGGGAGTGTTTGTATTGTCAACGCTCCATCCATCACCACCTTTGGTTTTTCTTTGTTAGCCCTAAGTTCGCAGGGTATGCTCAGACGTGAGTCCCTTGCTCACTTTGCCACTGGAGTCAAGCAAGCCCGGCTGAAGAAGGCTGTATTGCCAGAAACCGGTCCTGGGAAGCTTGATTCCGGTCCAGGGAAGACATGGCTTGGCAGTTCGGGCTGCACTGTTCCCATGAGGCACAGGGTCAGACTGATTTGCATACGGCCATGTCTGAACTGGGGTGGCGGAGTGAGCTAAAGAACGGTGATGGATTAAACCCAGATCAGTTGACTGGGGGTGAGTGTTTGTATTGTCAACGCTCCATCCATCACCACCTTTGGTTTTTCTTTGTTCGCCCTAAGTTGGCAGGGTATGCTCAGACATGAGTCCTTTGCTCACTTTGCCACTGGAGTCAAGCAAGCCCAGCTGAAGAAGGCTGTAATGGCAGAAACCGGTCCTGGGAAGCTTGATTCCGGTCCAGGGAAGACATGGCTTGGCAGTTCGGGCTGGACTGTTCCCATGAGGCACAGGGTCAGACTGATTTGCATACGGCCATGTCTGAACTGGGGTGGCGGAGTGAGCTAAAGAACAGTGATGGATTAAACCCAGATCTGTTGACTGGGGGTGAGTGTTTGTATTGTCAACGCTCCGTCCATCACCACCTTTGGTTTTTCTTTGTTCACCCTTCCAACTACCTCATCACCTGCCCCACCCCCATCCACCACCTAACCTGTATATCAATAACTCGGATTAAGGCTGTTCCACTTCATTACAGATCAGATTTCAAGTTATGAGGAAGAGAGTGGGAAATTTACCACAAAGGTTAATTATCAATACATATCACACATCTCAAAAATCGGAACCCACTTCTGTATGCACAGGGATTGGAATATAAATCTCAGAGGCTATAATTGAAGCTTCTGTTGCTAAAATTCTTAAACAATTTAGCTTCTTTAAAATCGAACTTTTCTGATTATTTTACAAGCTTGTATGGCAAAAAGAGCTCAAAACGTTTTTAAAAAAAGAAGAATTGTTATTAATTCATTCAAATCAATCTTGATACTGGATTCCATTTGCATTTTTTCTTGTATCAAGAGCAATTGAAAACATTATGAAGTGGGCTCTTATTAAAACCCACTCTTTGTACTTTATATGTGTCAATCGGAAGGCAAGAGATTTCAATTAGCCTTTCTTCTCTGCCTACTGTTGATTTTCCCTTGGCAAGCACAAACCTCCATGTGCGAGCTAGCTGTATCTCGCAAACACTTCTGTGTGGGGTGGGATATGTGAAAGAAGCTACTGTGTGATAAAGACAAGCGTGACAAAGTGCATTTAAGCTTTTGCCCTAGTAGGAAAGTTGCGGCATTATGTAGAGAACTGTGACAAATGTACGAATATCTGTGGAACATAATTTATCCAGGTTGGTGCCGGTGAGGGACACTAACACTGTTATTTGAAGACTAGGACTTATTTTACATTGTCAGGCTTTGGTCCAGAGCCAAAGAGAAAGACCAGTAAAGGAGAAAGAAGGAGGAAGAGAAAAGTGAAAAAGAAAGACAGAGAATGTTAGTGAAGGATGGTCGAAGAAAGAGGAATGAGATGGAATCAAGACTAGGTAACCTTGGTATTTAGCAGCGCCAGTGGTGGCCTGATAAGAAAAACCTTGGAATCCAGTATTTTGTTTTAACCCCTTGCATGCGTCGGACGGCCCCCGGTCATCCGACGTCACAGTGGGCATGTGCGGAGGACAGCCGGGGGCAGTCCGAACCCCTCCCACTCATTATTTTGCCACCACCTCTGCGGAATTTGCGTCGCGGTCAAGGGGTTAAACTAAACACTGTGTTCAAGTGGGATCTACTCTACCTTCATTTGTGCGGTTACCAACTGGCCACACACCTTAATCAGAGAAAAATCTGTACATAGAAAAGTTTTAAATAGCAACGGCTCCAGTGATACACAGGATACAGGTTAAATTAGTGGCAATAGTGAATATTTTCAAAATGGCCAACACAGATGTCCTGTTTTCTTCTTCAGGGTGGGTATTTCTGTCACTTTGGGAGCCTCGTGGAAGCAAAACTGTATAGGGGAAATTCCACAATGCCCTGATAGTAAAGTGGAAATTTCACTGAGATACAAGAGTACCGGAAATGCAACACTAAAGTGAGGTCGTTTAAAATACCCACATTAGAAGTGTTCTTGATATGTTGGGACAATGTCGCAGCAAGCCAGAGACACCTGTGTGGGTTTGCCATGAAAGGTTTACATGGATAACACAGTTGTCTGCAACATCCACAGTGCTCAAAATATGATCCAGATAGACAAGGCTGATGGAAGTGCTACCATCATGGCGTAACCGTCTGCTTCCTCAAAATAGAGGGAAAGAGTACAAAATAGAACTGACTGGATTACTGTCAAAGTTTGACAGAAGGCCCATTACTGATGACTGTTAATGGGTCTAAAAGTCTTTGGTCAACTGTGAACCTGTCCCTAGCAGGTATTACAAAGTAACACCTTTTGGTGGGCCCTTTGCACCTTATTTCGAGTGTCTTGTGTTGATATAGCAATTATGGATCACTTTTTTGCAGGTGACTAACACGAGAAAGAGCTGTTCTTTGAGGTATATTAGTTGGACGATCAGGAGTGATGGAGATGGGCAGTGGTATGGGAGGAAGTTTGCTCCACTAAGTGATGATGTCATTCTGGATGTCTATTAAGTTTTCAATCAAGAAAGTGTTTAGTTTTGATTGGGCACTGCAGTGCCGATTGGCGACTATGCTCAAAAGTAATTCATAAGGCTCTGGATGGGCTAAAAATGTTTCCTCAGATTGTTTAACCGCATGCGCGCGCTAGCGGGTTTTCCCGCTGTGCGCTGATTTTTCAAAATCGCGCGGTTTGTGACAAAGCCAGCTCGTCATCCGCGTAGCGCAGGTAACGCCCATGACGAGCTGACTTTGTCATTAGCGCGGAAGGGGTTAATGCATGTTGAATCGTGGAGACGTAAATTATTTTTTGTAGGGAACATTGGTTCTAATGTGACAACCCATTTGCTTGTGTGCATTGGGCCCCCGGGATTTGACCGCTGCTGTAGTGTTAGACTCCCCAACCAATGAAGTCTCCTTTTCTTTAATATCCCATATAAATTGGACTTGAGTTTCAACCTATGGGGCCTATGTTTTAGTATCACGTATGCTGCCTGGGACGACTGCAGTAAGGCGCTCTGAGCAGGCTGCGTTCAATACATGATAAAACAGCCGCCAACATGGAGGTTGAGTGAGAAAGGCTGCTATCTCACTCAGCCCAGCACTTCCACGCAAGTAGCTCAGTGGCAGATTGGGCGGAGTCTAAAGTGTTATAATTTAATGAGCTATCGAAGAGAACTCCACTATTACGTTTTGGTAAAGTGATTTGATTTATATCGTTTTCACTTTGGCATATTTTGCTTAAACTGTATTAGGGTTTTAAATTTGGATTGACGCCTGTTACAAAGACCAGACTTGTGACCTTGTAAATAAATGTAAATCCGTATTTGTAAAGCGCGAACTACTCACCCTTACGTATCTCAAGGCACTGGGGCCACAGTGGAAATTAAGTGGGCTATTGCCCAGAGTCACATGGTGCTGGGCTGAGCTGCTGCCGGAGCCAGGGATCGAACCATGAACCCTTTGCTCCGAAGTCTGCCACCCTGGCCGCTGCGTCACACCTCTCCACACTTTATAACTAGTGACCTTGTCCTGGGTCAGAAATTTAGATCTCAGCTTTAATATAGTTGGAATCTTTAGTACACTTTGGGGCATATTATCAAGGGGGTTTATCTCCGCTTTTTTGGCTTTAAAAGCCAAGAAAGCGGAGATAAAATGATCTCCCTATTACCTAGCTGTCGATAACACCAGTTAGCGACAGCTAGTAGGAGATAGCGACCATTTTGGGCCCCGCTTTGCATGTCAGTGATATTTATCACTAATGGCATGCAAAGTGGGCGTGCCAAGATGTTAGCGACTGGAAACAGTCGCTAACATCGCCATCTCCTATTACCAACTTTTGGAGATATTCGCGCTAAGCGCGAATATCTCCAAAAGCTAACACCTGCCCCTGAGCAGTTCTTAACCATGTTATCCAATGGTAGGTGGATAACATGGCTAAGAGCATTAGCTCGGTAATGCATGAATATCGCTGACTTTTCAGCGATATTCATGCATTTCGGCCGATTTTTATCGCTTAGGAGATATACCTTGATAATAGCAAGGTTCCTAAGCGATAAAAATCGCAGCAGCTCGGCGATAAAAATATCGCCGCTAAACCAACATAGCGATAAATATCGCTAGTTGTTGGTAATATGCCCCTTTATTCTCTGAGCCAGTCATTAATGAAATGAGCTGCCTCACTGAGTGAAATGAAGTACCACCCGGCAGTCCAAAGTTCCAGTGCGCAATAGGCCTATTATGGGGGGGGGGGGGGGGAAAGATTCTCCTGCTGAAGAAAGGAGCGGGTTGTGAATTTCTATAGCAGTTATCAGCAAGACCTCATTAATTAGGATGGGAATGCCCTCAATTTAACAATAGGAATAGCAGTCTTCTCTTTCTGGTGCCCAATATGAGGTCCATTTAAAGATTCTTGGGGAAGTAGAGGGCCTTTCTAGGCAGAGAGATAATTTGACTTTGGAGGAAATTAGCATCTCGTATTCTTTCAAGTGGCTGTGCAGGCGTGAAATAGTCAAGGAACGAGTGTCTTTAATGTCATATAGGGATTGAGGGATGATGTGGCATTGTTAGTTTTAATGGAGATCAACCATCCACAAACCCCGGCTACTCCTTTCTTAAACCTCTTCACAGACAAGAAGAGCCAATAAGGAGCTTGGAAAGGAAGAAAGAAGAACCAGTGCAGCTGTCAGCTTCTTTCAAAAGCCAGAAAGTACACATGTCTGGCATGCAATTTTAGTACTTTTGGGACAATCTCTTCTGAGCGTTCTCATTCTACCCCAGGTCTAGTGGGGAGTGAACTTTATGTAGTGCCCTGAAGAAAAGGGCACAGTGGACTACAGTTGAAACTGAACCAGCTGCAATGCCTGAAGAAGTTCACACTGTGGACTAGGACACCCAGTCACCCTGGAAGAGGACTAAAGCCAGGATGTCTGAAGAGTACATGCACAAATTATGGACTTCTTTGAAGACCTGTGAGGTGCTGTGGGTGGCCAAAGGGGCTCTACGTCCATAGATCACCAAGAGGCCAGGTCCAAAGTCCTTTCAGTAAAGATGCTTCTGATAAAAGGACAAAGAAGTGGCACAAATCTTGTCACGGTGAAGAAATCCATTTGTTCCCGAAGACCCTATCCATCTGTTACTGATAGCTGGGGGAGGCCATCTCGGACAAAAGGCTCCAAACCCCGTGGAAATGTGTCCAGAGTGTCCAAGATTTGTTAAATTCAAACTGTTGCTCGTGCACAACCTTTTTCTGTTAGAGAGGCAGCATTGAAGCTGCGGGCACCCGTTGCTATCATAAAGTTCCACTGTGATCTAGCACTGCAGGGATACAGTAGGACAAGGGTCATGTGACCAAAGTGAAAAATGTAAAGTGCGATTAAATATATAGTTAATGTCTCCCTTTTATTTCAGAGAGTGGCACCTACTGCTGGTAAACTACACCCAGCAAACAGGAGAAATTGGTTCAAGGGTAGCCCTCACAAGGGCTGCCCTGTGCTTGGTAGACCGCCCAAGGCACTGTTTAGATTGCTCACCTCACTCAACACTCCCCGTGCACAGAAGGACGTAGAGTGGGCAAACTTGATAATGAAATATGCTGGCTCTACCACCTGACACAGGTAGAACACTGTCAGGCAAGTGGGAAAGCAGCACCGCCTGACTCAATACCACCGAAGAAGTGTAGGGTTGGTTGTGTCTGGCAGATCCAGTAACAGAGGAGCAACGGGACCCACAGTTTAAGAAAACAAACCTGCAAGGGCACCAGGAAAAGAAAAATCCTATAAAGAAAAGGCACATCTGCACCAAAATGCAGTGGAACACACTTCGTAATTCACGCCAATCTGCTTGAACAAGGCATTGATAGGTTGACATCTCAATCTTTTTCGGCTTGATCATATTTAATATTTGTGACCACAAAGTGAAACTTCATGCTAATGTTATGCTTTTAGGGCTGGTTATACCCTATATGCTCTTTAAATACAGAGATCTCGTGTTACTAATATTCTTACCATTAAAAAAATATATTTATTGAGTTACAATTTCTCCATATAATTCAAGACTTGATCTATTTCTACAGAAATACTAACAAAAACGTGCAATATTATAGCGGAACCGCTTAGCTTACCTGTTGAAAAAATAATGCACAACAGAAAGAAGAATCTCATTCATCAATGAAAAAAAGCTGGGCCAGATGTTCTAGAGGCGTTGGCGACCCTTAGCTGATTAGTCATAAATATGGTCACTTTCAGTTCCTGGATTTGACAAAGCATAGACCACCATTCTAAAACAGAGTGGGGTATGGGATTGATCCAGGCTTTAGCAATGCAGAGTCAAACAGTGACAATCGCGTTTGCAACCACTGCAGAATCTGTAGGGTGGATAACACATTTATATGCTATCAAAACATCTTTCTTAGATAAATGCAACTCATACCCCAGATGGGATGAGAGTTGCAGCGAAATTGCATTCCAAGAGGCTTGTAACATAGGACATCCAACAAACATGTGGGCAATATCAGCAGAGGAAATGCCACACTTGGGGCAACTTGTCTTATTATTAGGGTTATTTCTTGCTCATTTACATATATTCTCTGGAGTATGATAAAGCATACACATAGTTTTAAATTGTTGCATTTTAAGATTAACTGAGAAGACCGAATAGTTGGCAATCTGAAATGCGCCAGTAATATCATCGGCTGAGGTAACCATGTTAAGCCTGCTTCTCCACTGTGCTGCAGGCAAGGGCCAGACATCGACCCTATGGACAGACATAATGTTATAAATTAGTCTGATTGATAACGTGCCTGCGGTTGGGAAAAAATATTTCAAGACGTCTAACTCCTCCTTGGTATCTCAGGGGTCGATTCCGATTCGGGAAACAAATCTGTACGACGAATCGTATTCGTAGCCGTTTCCGTACGAATCTTACAAATCCGTCCGAATCGCGTAGTACGATCCGTTGCGAGAAAATACGTCTGAATCATTGCGAACTGTACGAAAATGAAGGGTAAATGACATCGACCCGCACAGTGAGCCGTACGATTCGTAAAAATGCCGTACGACCCGCCAAGTATGATCCGGACCGGGGAATGAGTACGCGATTCATGCGGTCAACGTCTCTTATGAGCAATTCATACGGAGGGCAACACTATCGCATACGCACCGTACCCCTAAAATCAAGGGGTGTACGCACCGTACACCTACGAGCTTGGGGTGTACAAACCGTACCCCTACTGACCGTACACCTACGATCATGGGGTGTACGCACGGGGACATACGCACCGTACCCCGGAAATAAAGCGATGTGCGCACTGTACCCTGATGCACCGTACCCCTGCAATCATGGGGTGTATGCACCGTACCCGGGGGGGTTCGTTTTATATGCATTTCGAGGCGAAATCTGCTTTTACTGACGTTTTAAGCTCCCATAGAAAAAGAGTTGTACGGAGTGTTGTCGATACGATTTGTACTTGCTGGGTCGGAAAATGCAGCTTCGATCCGTACAGACATTGCGTACTGCGCGTTCTGAATGCGATTCATACGGATTAGTGAGTTGTACGGTCTTCGGTACGATTCGTACGGAGAGCTGCTTTGGGTACACATCATACTACATCGTACGTACGGGTACGGTTCTGCATACGATTCGTATGGGAAAGAAGCTCCGTACGGCGATTCGGAGGGCATTTTACCTAGTCGGAATCGGCCCCTAAGTGTATCTCTCTACGTAGAAGATAGTCCCAAATCTGTAAATATTTGAAGAAGGACTGGTGTGAGAAGAAGCTATAACGTGCTTGAAGAGAAGAAAAGGTACAAAAGCCTGAAGTATCAAAACTCTGGCCCAGAGTTTTTAATCTTCGTATAAACCACCGACAAACCACTGTTTCATGAAAAATGGTTGGAAAATCAGGATTGCCCTACAATAGTGTAAATTGATGTATAGATGGCACAACATATTTAATGAAAAGTTCCCCTCAAATCCAGGGAATGTCCTTAATGATGCTAAACTGCAACCATTTAAAGTAATTTGGGTCAGACTGTCTAAAATAAGGAGCCTGAAATCCGTTCCAAGAGGCAATTGATAACCCAGTGCAAGGGAATGTAGGTCATGATTCGTAAGTAAATTCTGAATGCGTGAGCAAAAACCTGCACAAAAATATAATTCAAAATTAGGAAGTTGAAGACCACCTTGATTGACTGGTAGTTACATGTAACATATAGCCTGGCTAGCTCTTTTGTAGCCCCAAATGAAACTAACAATGACCCCCTTCAAGTCGCCTAAAGAAGGAGTCAGGGACGCACAGCAAAATCAACCCCAAAAAATAAAGGAATTTGGGGAGAATGTTAATTTTGACGATGTTGCACCGCCCTATTAAGCTAAGTTGAAGACGACTCTATAACCACAGTTTAATGGTAACAGACTTGAAGAGAAATTCGAAATTCAGCCCTACAATGTGGTCCACATTAGCACAGATCTTCACCCCTGGGGTGATACTGGGGTGGTTCCAGGAATAGCCCATATAGCATGACAACTAACAAAATCTGAGACTTAGATATAAGCAATTGATGATAAGATTAGTTATAAAGGGCGAACAATAGTAGGGATAGTGGCCAACCCTGACGTGTGACCCCTATGTATGTAGAAAGATGGTGAGCTATTGTGATTCATTATTAGTCTGGCCACAGGCACTTTATGCAAAGATCTAACCGGACAGAGAAATCGTTGACCGATTTCAACTGCAAACATAACTGTTCAGAGAAAAGGCCTTTTCTGAATCCAATAATATCATTCCTACTCTGCTGCTGGTTGTTCTAGCCACATCGAACATGGCACCTGTGGAATGTGTATGGGTGGTGGTATACCTGCCAAGAACACATCCATGCAGCTACAGGAAAACAATATATTGAAGCAGAGGGGTTAGTCTAACAGCAAGAATTTAAGCAAGAATTTTTGCTTTGGAATTAATGAAGGAAATAGGTCAATATGATCTACTATATGATCTGCTATATTAGTAGACTTCCAGGAATCCGGAGCGACTCCCTCACTGTAAATATGCAACACCAACCTCATAAAAAGGGAAAGCAGTGTTTCACTAAATACCTTATAGAACTCCAGGGGATCTTATATTCACCTGCTGCTTTACATGAAGGCAGTGGTTTGATGCCAAACTCAAGTTCATGAGTAGTGTTATCCCCCTCCAGTCCTAGGGCCTTCTGTATGACCTCTGGTCCAGGTCAGCACTCCCCAGAAGCTCCGGCTCCCTGTCACACTGCTCCAGCTTTGAGCCTCTCCATAAGCAGAGTTTGCGCCGGCAGCACACCCCAGGTGTCTTCCGTTTTGCCCGCCTATTCTGTTTTTGGCATAGTAATCCCCCATTTCTCTTGCGTTCTTAGTTGCTTGGTCCTGCGCCCATACGCAACCCGATCAATGCCAGGGAACCTGGTTCTCCGCGGCCTCACTGCTACGACACAGCCACCCTGCACGCACTCAATTCCAGGAGACACCCCGACTGTGCAAGATCCTCGCCGAACACCACCCACGGACAGTTCTTGTGTAAACCCTGTCACAGACCTTTCACCATCGACAGAGCCCCCGCGACCACCGAAGAAACACCGAATACATACACCACCGAAACCCTGACTTGCAACCTGCTCAACGTGCACTCCCTACACTGACACGCCATTGAGATCTGGGACCTGCTCAACACCCTCTCGCCCAACGTCGCCTTCTTCGTGGAAACCTGGACCAACGCCACCTCTGGTCCTGACCTAGCCACCACCATCGCTGATGGCTACAAGATCCAGAGAAAGGACTGTCCGCTCCACCCAGGAGGAGGACTCACCATCGCACACAAGATCCACCT
Organism: Lissotriton helveticus; assembly: GCF_964261635.1. NCBI lineage: Eukaryota > Metazoa > Chordata > Amphibia > Caudata > Salamandridae > Lissotriton > Lissotriton helveticus. The sequence continues at coordinate 891,285,177 of NC_136065.1, read as the reverse complement.
CCGACTCTCCACATCCAGCACAAGCGACCCCCTCTCCAGCACAGAACACCTCCATTTCCAGATCCAGACAAGGACCCAGGACCACGCTACATGGCACACTCATCTACAGACCACCAGGACCTTGCACACACCATGCAACCACCATCGCCGAGCTTGCTGCACCCAACGCCATCACCCCCACAAACTACATTCAACTTGGGGACCTTAACTTCCAACTTGACAACGAACCCAACTCCACTACTCTCCTTGACAACCTTGCCAACCTAGGGTTGAAGCAGCTCAGCAACACACCCACCCTCACAGTGGGCCACACCCTCGACCCCATCTTCACGGGAGGAGCAAACATCCCCTTCTGCCACACCATCCAGCCCCTCTGCACTGATCACCACTGCGTCCAATTCACCTTCAACACCACCACTGCACCCAAACCCACCCGAGGCCCGCCAAGACGAAACTGGAGCAAGGTCACAGAGGAGCACCTTAATACCACCCTCCATCAATACCCCCCCATTGCTGCGACTGACACCAAGCCGCTGCCAGGGAACTTCACCGCTGAAGCTCGCACCCCTCCGCCCCACCAAACAACACCCGCTGAAAGCCGCATGGCTCACCACAGAACTTCTGGAAGGCAGACGCACCTGCAGACGCCTAGAGAAAATGTGCAGAAACTGGACAACCACAAAAGCATGGAACAACCACAAGAGTGCCTTGAAGGAATACCACCAGCCCATAAGAGACACTAAACAGACCTTCATAAGAGACCAACGTGACCAACGCCAAGGAACTGTTCAACTTCATACAGCAGTTATCAAAACCCACCTGCGAAGCAACAGACATCTCACCTTCCCAGGAACTCTGCGACAAGCTCAGCTCCTACTTCGATCTTGAGATCAAGGCCCTCTCTGACAACTTCAGTGAACCAACGATGAGCACCACCCCCCCTACCCACCACCGCCGATGAGCCAACCATCACGTCCTGGGAACCCTTCTACCGTCAAACTAATCCCAGCACCCATGAAGAAAACCCACTCAGGAGCCCTAACAGACCCCTGCACACCACACATCTTCCACAGAGCTGCCATCGTCATCGCAACCGAACTAGGACGCACCATCAACACCTCCCTCAGATCAGGAATCTGCCCAGATAACTGGAAACGGGCGGAGGTAAAACTCCTCCTCAAAAAACCATGGGCCGACTCAACGGACCTGAAAAACTACCGGCCCATCTCTCTCCACCCCTTTGCGGCCAAAGTCACAGCGAGACTCAGGAATGCAAGCTGACCGCCTTCATAGATGAAAACTCCCAGACGCCTCCCAGTCTGGATTCCGCAGCAACCACAGCACTGAGACCGCCCTCCTTGCCGCCACTGATGACATCTGCATGCTACTCGACCAGGGAGAAACCACGGCCCTCATCCTTCTAGACCTCTGCGCAGCCATCAACACCGTCTCTCATCGCATTCTCACAGCCCGACTGCACTACAGAGGAATACAAGGAGCCGGCCTCGACTGGATCCAATCCTTCCTCTCTGGCAGAGCCCAGAAGATCCCACTCCCTCCCTTCCTCTCCAAACCCATGGAAATCATCTACGGAGTACCCCAGGGATCATCACTCAGCCCCAAGCTTTCCAACATCTACATGGCCTCCCTCGCTGCCATCGTTAGACAGCATGGACTCAGCATCGTATCCTACGCAGACGACACCCAGCTCATCCTCTCACTCACAAAGAACCCCGATGACACCAGACTCTGTTTCCAGGAAGGTATCAAGAACGTGGCAGCCTGGAGGAAGGACAGCTGCCTGAAGCTAAACTCAGAGAAGACTGAGGTCCTCCTCCTCGGTCCCTGCACCTCTACCTGGGAAAACACCTTGTTGCCCACCACCCTAGGGAGCCCACCCACCCCTACAGACCACGCTCGGAACGTCTGCATCATCTTTGACTCCTCCCTCTCCATGAATCACCAGATCAACGCCGTCACCTCTACTAGTTTCAACTGCCTCGGCATCCTCCGTAAGACCTTCAAGTGGATCCCGCCAGACTGCAAAGGGACCATCACCCACGCACACATTACTAGCCGACTGGACTACGGCAATGCCTTGTATGCCGGAATCAACAAGACTCTCCTGCACAGGCTCCAGACCATCCAGAATGCTGCAGCCTTACTCATCCTCTCGACACTGCACCGTAAGCACATGACCCAACACCTACGAGGCCTCCACTGGCTTCCCATTGAGAAAAGGCTCACCTTCAAACTCCTCACCCATGCCTACAAATCACTCCACAACATCGGACCCAAATACCTCAACAAGAGAGTATCCTTCACGTACCCAAGAGGAACCTACGCTCTGCCGACCTCACCCTGGCAGGGGTCCCCAGCATCCGCAGAAACAGACCTGGTGGGAGAGCTTTCTCCTACATCACAGCCAAAACCTGGAACGAGCTCCCTGTGAACATCAGACGCTCCCAGACCCTGCACAGGTTCAGGAAGGACCTCAAAACCTGGCTCTTTGACTGATCCGGAGCACCCCCCTCAGCCATTGAGACCCTGACAGGTGAGTAGCACGCTTTACAAAACTCTGATTGATTGATTGATTGTATGTATTCGTCAATAGAGGACAGTGTAGTATGTAATGAATGGCCATAGATTTCTTTTTATAAGTCCCAGAACGGACTGTCTATCGCTTGTGTGTGGTAGTGCAGGGTACCCTCCTTGTCCTTAATACATTTAATATCATTCCTATGCCTCTTTTTGCCAATCAAAAAAGCCAGCACTCAACCAATCTGTTCCCCGTATTCATATTGAAGGGTCTTGTTATTATGAAACTCAGCCGCCACTTTCTCCCGAAGGCTTCGATCAAGGCTGCATTGGAGATTAACCAGGTAGAAGTAAATCAAATGCTCAATCTGATTTTTATCCGTAACAGTTTGTGTGTTGAGCTTCCATCTCAAGTAACTGCAAACACAGCTTAGAGGCCTTATCTCTATTGTAATTATTTTCCTCCAGTAAAAATGAAAGTAGCCCTCCCCCCATGACAAATGCCTTTATAGTATCTTCATAGTATCCCATACGAAATGTAGTGGAGCTGCATCCTGATTATCCACTATGAAACCTCTCAGCTGATCCATTAACCAAACTCTGTAAGCAGGAGTAGAAAGAAGTGATAGAGAAAAGTGAAGCAACGTCCTCCCTGAATGGAACCAGAGGACTGCATTGTTACCAAGACTGGATTATGATCTGAGGTAATCTTAGGGCATGCCTACATAGTAACCTATTAAGTCAGCTGTTGGGTGCGAAAGATCATGTCTATTCTAGAGTATTGTCTGTGAGACGTGGAGTAGAATGTGTAACCAGGGCTCGCACAGAAAAGGGTCCTCCAAGCATCGACTAAACCATGCACCTGCAATATCTTAAAAATGGAGGCCTTGTCTTAAACATAAAGCCTTATGGTTGGTGGTGTCGATTGAATAATTATGGACACAATTGAAATCACCCACCAATAGCAAATCCCCCGGCCACTCAAAATGATCCACATTTAGCTGATTAAACAACCCAGGATCATCGACATTCGTGCTGTATATAGCACAGGTAGTTAATACCCTAGTAAAAACCAGCAGTTGAGCTATCACCCATCTACCTCTTGGGTCAGAGGCAGTTCTAAGAACTGCATGTTCCAATTGGTTTGAGCACAATATCACAACCCCCTGGATAGCAATTGATTGAGTAGTGCTTACAATTGTATTACACCCCACCTGCCCCAAAAGGAAACAGGCATTATAAGCCATATGAGTTTCGGTTAAACAAACTATGTGAGGTTTATAATCAAGAATTTCCTCTTTATCCATCTGACGCTTCATAGTGTTAATAAGGCTAGAGACATTCTAACACCTTAACTTGAATTGGGTCATAAAACATGTTTAGTACGAGGCATGTCAGTTTCTGCTATGTGCGAAAAACAATCAAATGTATCCCTGAGAACCAAACAAAACCCTAGACATTGTAACTAATTTTTCCATACTGCCACCAGTCAAGAACCATCCAAACATCACACATGATAATGCCAAAACCAACATCCCCCTCCCAACTAATGGGGAAAACTATCATCTTTCCCCTTAAGCATTGCAAGATGACCAAGACTGCCCTTGCCCTTAGTATGCTCGCCCTTTCCCCACTCTAGGCGCCGTCCATCACTACCACTATAGAAGGAAATAGAACTATTAAAACAATAAATAAGAGAAAGATAGTAACAAAACAAACACCTGTTGTGAAATGCCAGGAACAATGATGTGCACAATATATCACGCCACCCACCAATCCATACAATTGAACACATTTTCCACCCAGATACAGTTGGTAGAAGAAGAATTAACACTCAATTCCTATCTCTTATCCTTACCATATTTTGAATACTCTAAGGGTCTCTGTTTCTGAGTTACAGAAGAGCATTTGACGGTCCCTCGTAATCTTCAGCTTTGCAGGTTTCTGAAGGAAAACCTGAGCCTCCACAACTCTTAGAAGATCAATTAATTGCCAGAGCTTCCATTGGTGATCCATAGTTAATGTGCATAAGTTTGACCTCACATAAAAGGATAGAGCGTCAACTGAGATTGCCACTGATGGTCTAGCCATTAGATATATTGTTTGTTTCAGTACAAAGTTACCTATAAATATCAAAATTTGCATAGGTTTAGCCTCATCAATTTTAGAGGTCTCCTAATGTATTGGAAGCCAATGGGAGCACTGAATTTGAGACTCCATGTCCTATTCTAACAGATTGGCAACAGCTTGTCTAAACAACTGAACTATAAACTGCAGGAGGCTGTCTTCCTCCTTTCCTTCCAGAACCCCAAATAACCTCAAGATGCTACACTGCTCTCATTTCTCAAGATCTTCAACCATAGATTGGACCAAGGTGTGCTGTACCTCAATCCCCCTGATGATTCTCACCAAAGCAGATCTAACTGCTTCTGTGTCTGTGACTCTGCTGCATCTTCATGTCCTGAGTGGTAAGCACGGAGGCCTTATCAACTATTGCTGCCTGTGATTGCTGTAGCTCAAGAATATCAGTGCATACCACTCATAGTGTTGGAGCACCTCGGTACGTTGGACTTGCATCAGTCGGATTATTGTCAATAACAAACATAGGTTCTGGCTCCATAACCAGGGTTGATACAGCCAATTTTCAGTTAGCAATAGAAACACCGGTGCCCCCAGTCAGAGCATCTGTCAGGCTTTTAGTATGTGGGCAAAACTCAGGGCTAGTAGCTTTCAGATTAACTAAACTGAAATGTGTGCTGATAATCTCTACCAAAGGACCTGCAGCCCTGCAGGGTCCTGGTTATGGGTCAGACAGTTGTTTTGACAAAGTAGTACTATTGGTTTCTTGCTCAGTATCATGCTCCTGACTACACGGATGGCATCTGGGTGAGTGTACTGTATTACCGAGACAAGCCCTATTCTTGCTGCTGTCCACCAATGGCATTTTGGTTTCTCTTTGGTTTAGACGGGACTGCCCTTAAATTGAACCTCCAATGACCAAATGTAATTTACACTCTCATTCTTCTGCTTATTTTGTGGTTTGCCAGTGCCATCTGAATTTGCTCCCCCATTTCTCACATTCCAGGAGCCTTCTTGAGTGATTTTAGGGCAGGAAACTTGCCTTGAACTGGATCTTGTCCCATTTGGAAGACTAGCTTGGACTGATTCAGTCAGCATAGTGGAATGGTGGTGGGGAGAAGGAAGATGACAGCCGGCTGAAGTGTCCATTAGTGTGCGATCCTCTACTCTCCTACTGACTACTATTTTTTAGTCTGCTTACATGCCGATTTCATTCTGAGGCTTAACCTAATTGTCGCTGCCAATTAAGTCACTAATTGATGTGGCTGATTACCTCCCTCGTTCTACACCGGTGGCTTGTTTAACTGTGGAGGATCCGGCTGCCGCGAACCACCTCCCGGGCTGTTATAGTGCCAGAAAAAACTACGTGGACTGGCCCATCTCCCCGTGGCTGCGTGGGGGGGGGCAATCTGCAAGCATGGCATAGTTGGGCTGCTCTGGCCTCTGACCCAGCCAGCGACAAAATGCGGGGAGATGATCAATAGTGAGGCAGTCAATTTCTAACCTCCTTGGCACTGAGAGGAGGGGATGTGCTCTCCCGGGAGTTGCTGGAGTCAGGCATACTTCAGGCAGAGGCCTCTCCTGAGGCCAAATGGTTGCTGAGGGTGCTCAGAGGGAACAAGCCGGCTTCATATAAACCTCCAGCCTGTAAAGAATCTGACTGTCGAAAACTGTGCAACAATGTTGCAATTGATGCTGATACCATTGACCAAGGTAACATGGTTTCTGTTTCTAACTACTCTCGCCCATTGGTATCTTCTGGTGATACTGCTACAGTTACTGCTACTGATTCTCTGGTTGAAGTGGATGTTGCTGAGGCTTGCTTTCCTGCTGGAGGAAAAGGGGGAGAGGGAATAGGCGAGGGAATAGGGTGTGACCATTCTAACCTTGGCCCCAGCTCTGTAGCGAGCGGTCTATGAGAAAGAGGCATCGGTTGTTCAGGGGCAATCAACCATGCTGAACATTCTAGTGTACTGACTGAAAATTATTCATGCCAGTAGGCTTTTTTCATTTATTGTAAAATGGCTCTCTTCAAGATAGTGCATATTTCCTGTTTATTGTGAATACTCCAAAAATGGTTGTAAATATTTACCTTTTGAATGTGAACAGCCTATGTCAAGGCACTATCCTAATAAGAAGCATATTCCTGGTTTACAATGATATAACATGTAGGCACATAACTCACTGCATGAACACCACTGATAATAGAATATTACACAGCTAACAGGGTAACAGTTACCCCATCTGATGAATCTTTAGAATAGCAGATTTGCACCCTGATTATTTTTGTGAGACAGCTACGAATAGCTTACAAAAGTGTTGTTTCCTCTTTACTGTTGTGTACATTTGTGATTATAATTGTAGTGTTTACTTATGTATGCATTATAGAGCGTTTTCATTTTAAAATAAAAAACACAGGCTGGACACTAGTTTGTGGGTGTTATTGTTGCTCATTGGTGATTTCTGTGATTTTATCCCACATCACTTCAACTGCAGACTGCTCTGCCTCGTTGCCTTGGCAGTCAAGTGGTGCAATGTGTACTTGATTGGAGGGCCTGTTGTGCAGCAGCCACAGGACACCAGAGAAAAATAACTTCCACTGATACAATTGGGAACCAATAACTTCTGATTATTCTTTATTTTTTTAAAGATTTATAGAGCACACAGCTACCCAACAGGTTCACTCGGCACTGGACAAGACAGCAGGCAAGCCGCAAACAGCTAGACAGCAACCTAGGATAAGGATTTAAACTTGGTGGCTATAAAGGAAACTCTGTAGGTTCTTACAGAAGGCTAGCAGAGAGTGAGTTCCTGAGCTTAATTAGGAGAGAGTTCCAAAGTTTTGGGCCCAAGTAAGAAAACGAGTGGCCTCTCATTCAAGCAAGGCAGAACCTGGCCCCAGAGAAGCGAGACAGACTGGTTGATCTCAGCTGTCGGGCAGGCACGTAGGGTTTCATAAGGCTTTGGATGTAAGAGGGTAGCAAGTCAAGTTTGGCCCTGAATATGTAGCATAATGCCTTGAATTTGATACGCTTGTACGCCCTGAGCCAGTGAAGTTTATGAAGTAGAGGTGAAGCTGAGGCATATCTAGGCAGCCGAAAGAGGAGGCACGCAGCTGCATTCTGTATGCTCTGCAGGTGATGTCTTTCAGGCCTACTAGAAAGTGAGATAGTTTGGAGTGTATGGTGTATGAAGTTTTGGTTAGATAAGAGAAATATGATATTTGGCTTTGATGATGGCCATAGTGAGTGTGGGGAACAGTTGCCTTATGTATTGCACTCGGTGTGGTTAAATTAAAGAGCTAAGGCATTACGAGTACAGAAAATAGCTTTCCCTAGGTCTGAATTACTTACACTTGTGATTGGATTTATGTTACTGAGGGGGTGGAAGGGGACTAGAAAGCGAATGAGCAAGTGGTTATGCAATGTTTAGAAAACAAGTTATATGAATTCAGAATCTAGGCAATTTTCATTGGTAAGTCAGGGCAAGATAAGGCTAGTAAGGTTGCGTACTATGATGTTTGGAGACTGGGTAGAAATCAGGAAGCCTCAGGTACTGATCATCTAAAGAATGATGTAAGGACGAATGTTTGATGCCTTGAATGGTGGTTGCACTGGAGATCTTTGAGTATGGAGCTGTGGCTCCATACCAACCATACACTACCATATCTAGTCCACACAAACTACTGCAGTAAAAGTATCAGAAGATCCACAAATAAGAGTGTGGGATTGCGTTTATCCACAGAAATGTAATCACAGTTAGACAGAGTTCACTGGGAGGGAAAAAAGTGTGTAGAGTTTTAGTCCGCCACTGCATTAAAATCTAAAATATAAAGGATCCACGGTGGTTGCTTGTGAAGATAAGCCAACATATGTCATGAGCACACAAGAGATTTAAGAATACGCCACCTACTGGAAGAGAAGTGTCACAGGAGGCACAGGACTTGAAAGGTGTACCACATATACCACACATACCAGCATGGCTCCAATATTAGGATCCATTAATGCTACCGACCAGTGTTACAGCTGACATGTCCATGCTGTAGAGACAAGTGTCTTCTTTGGGGCTACCACATTACCGAAAGTTCTAAAGACTACACAGAGGAGAACTGCTTGTTATGTTCTTGTTAAACCCACTTTGGGCAACTGGCCTTTGGTGCAACACAATATAATGCATACACATTTGTGGAAAAGAGGATAGAAATATCATACTTACGTTTATACCTGCCAACTACAGAAGCACAGAGCAATTGGGAATTCAATGTGCACACAAGTAGAGGGTCATAAGTAGAGGGCATTAAATAGTAAAAAATGATCAAAAAGCTTTAGAGACATCCAAGAAGCTTCATGGGTGAGCTGCACAATGAACGATTTGAAGCAATCTCAGATATGCTGGGAGGTTGTGTTGGCTGCATCCAAATAGAAATCAATTTGTTTATGAAGTCTAGGGAGGGATGCAAATCGCATGGCAGAGTAAGGCAACACAATGATTTTTCTTGCCTTGCCTTATTCTAGATTTATAGAATCACTCAGAGCCATGCAAAGTGCCCTTGCATGAATTCATAAATCACATGTAGGTTTTGTGTCATTCTTGCAGCACATTATGTGGTGCAAGAGCAATGCACACCGGCTCATAAATAGGCCCCTTACTCATTATATTGGAACTTTTCTCATGTTGGCGGACTTGTAGGAGGGTCTTCGGGCTTCTTGGATCTGAAGTTCAATTCAACAGTGGAGGCATGTTGAAGCATGATGCCTCAATGTATCTCTGAAAGTCTTTGTCCTCAAAATCGATGGCGAGGAGCTCCTCAGCTTACAGGGGGACAAACCAGCATGGTCAGGCCGAATGGCGTGTCACGCAGGCCTGGATTTAAAATGACACCAGACACCACATCACTGCACAAATAAGTGCATTTGAGAAAGGTTTTAGATCTGCTTCCCATTTCGGCTCGCAGGACGCTGGTGCACGCCCTGGTCACCTCGCGCTTAGACTGCGGGAACCTGCTCTATCTGGGGGCTTCAGGCAAGGTCATGGGTCGCCTCCAGGTGCTCCAAAATGCCGCAGCACGGCTCGTGCTTAGACTCCCGAGAAGGTCACCTTCTAAACCCGCTCTCCAAGCCCTCCATTGGCTCCCGATGGAGAAGAGAGTTGAGTTTAAGGCCCTCTCAACGTGCCATCGCATTCTGAGCGGCAAAGCCCCTGTGCCGCTCCAGAGTTTGGTGTCCCACTATGAGCCTACCCGCAATTTACGGTCCTCACAGACGGGACTACTGGTGGTGCCCAGAGTTAGGAAGGCACGGATGGGGGGGAGATCTTTCAGATACCTTGCTCCCAAATGCTGGAATGTCTTGCCCCCAGACCTGCGTCTTGAGCCATCAGAGGCCCTGTTTAGGAAAAAATTAAAAACTCACCTTTTTAGCAGGTAACTCCTGGGGGAGGGGGGGATGGCAACTGCTCACTTACCATAGCGCGGGGACACGCCCTCGGGCGTCACCAGGCGCTTTATAAATGTCCAAAAACAAAAACAAAAACAAAAGTATATTGGGGTCTCTAAACCTACACGCCCTACTATATACTAAGGACTTATAGGTAGGTTGTCTTTGCCAATTAGAGTTTTACAAATTAGCAGATATGTTAGATTTGGGGGTCTCTAGTTGGCACAGGTAGGTACTTGTGACAAATAGGGACCCTTGCCTCGAGTCAGGGTAAGGGGTACACTCTTAAAATAACCCCTGCTCACCCCCTTGGTAGCTTGGCATGAGCAGACAGTCTTATCTCAGAGGCAGTGGGTAAAGCATTTTTGACCACATACAGTAATCAAGTGACAACACTACAGATAGACACCACACAGGTTTAATATAAAAAATAAGTATTCTTTATATAGACTTATAACAAGACCACAAACGACAAAAATCCACAATACTATACTTAAAATGGTAGTTTTAGCTTAGTTCTGTTCAGTTCTTAAAACGCGACACTTTGAGTCAATGTACCTTTCGATGCGTTGCGCTTCCACAATAAAAGTGTTGCAGCGATGGAAATGTGGAAAAGTTCCGGTGCAAAGAAATAAAGTCATGAAGATATTCCAGACGCTGCATGCTTCTCCAATGGTGCGAAAAGCCTCGATTCGATGCATCGGCTGCAGCGGTAACACCCTTGTTCCGCGATGCGATGACAACAGATTCGGCTGCAACACTATTCTCGGACGTTGCGAGACGCTTCCGCACATTGCAACAACTACAGCAGCGGCATTCAAGATGCCACTGTAGCAGCTCCGATGGCGGCACTCTTCTCCGTGGATGCGAGGCGCTTTTCTTGATGGGGTGCAATACGACAGCTACAGCGGCGACATCCAAGATGTGACGGCAGCAGCAGCTGGCGATACTCTTCCTCCTCGTTGCGAGACGCTTCTCTCGATGCGGTGCAATACGACAGCTACAGCAGCGACATCCACGATGCGACTGCAGCAGCATCGACGGAGACACGCTTTTTCCTCTTGAGTAGCGCTTCCAGCTCCTTGCGACATGCAGTCCCCTCAGAAAGCCCCAAAACAGCAGCAGGCACTTCCAAAGAACTCTGAGGAGCTGGGGGGTTGAAGTTTGTTGTCCCTGAGACTTCAGCATGAGGTAAGCTCTGTTCCAAGCCCTTGGAGATCCTTACAAGTTGATGAAAGTAGACAAAGTCCCTTTCTCCACTCTTTGGCAGTCAGGCAACCACTGCAGGCCAATCCCCCAAGCAGCACTTCAGCTTAGGGATAGTCTCTCCTCAGTTTCTTCTGGTTCCACTCCCCAGCAAAGGTTTCTTCTAGTTTGTCCAAAAGTGATCTAATTTCTTGGGATCAGGGTCCAAATATTTATACCCCAAAATCCTTTGTCCTCTGAGGGCAGAGGGGCCTTTTTGCAGTCCAAACCAATTCTGGAGCACTCTGTTTACATGATTCCTTCTCTCCTTTCACAGTGCAGGGCAGGGTCATCAGATGCACCACAGGGGGTGGAGCCAGCACTGGGGGGGGGGGGCAGGCACAGTCCTATTCAGGTCCCAGGTGCAACTGTTCCCTCCCATCTAGATTCAGATCTCTCTATTCACTATCGGGAATCCCCCAGCCCTGTAACTCAAACTCCAGACAAGGAATACAAACCTAGCAGAGGCAGGCCTGGATAGTTAGACAAGAAAACACCTACTTTCTAAAAGTGGTATTTTCAAACACAGAATGTTAAAACAAACTTCACTAAAAGATGTATTTTATCAGTCTGAGTTCAGGCATACTAAACTCAAAATTCTACCATGTTCCCTGAGTCAGTTAGGATTATAAGATGTAATAATCTAACTGCCCATTCTGGCCTATGGAGAGCAGGTAGCCTTGCAATAGTGAAAAATGAAAATGGCTGTAATTCACTATTAGGATGTGCCACACACACCAGGGCATGTCCTACCTTATACTTACAATGCACCCTGCCCTTGGGCCTACCATAGGGGTGTCTGATAGGAAGAAAAGGGAAGGTTTAGGGATTGCCAAGTGGGTGCACTTGCCCAGTCAGCATCGCAGTACCAGACTGCACATAGGCTTTGCAATGGCAGGCCTTAGACACACTTTTACAGGCTGCTTCTGTGGGTGGCACAACCAGTGCTGTGAGCCCACTAGCAGCATTTGGATTTACAAGCCATAGGCACACTCAGTGCACTGTACTAGGGTCTGACAAGTAAACCAAATCAGTCAATCATGGAGTCACTAATCCATACATCAATTTACCATAGGGAGAGCATATGCACTTTAGCACTGATCAGCAGTGGTAAAGTGCCCAGAGTCATAAAACCCACAAAATCAGATCAGGCAAAATACGGAAGGATGGCAAAAAGTTCAGGGACGACCCTGCAAAAAGGGCCAAGTCGAACAATATACCTCTAGATGAAAAAGCACTGGCCCATGGCCTGGTTATGTCAGCAGAGCTCAGGGAACTTTTTGGGTCACTAGCCACCAGCATGAGTGAAGAAATGGCAGTAATCAGAGCAAAATGGTGACTTTCCTACAAGGCTTTTGGCGTCCCCTCCAGACAAAAGGTGATGGGCAACTAACCTACAACCTGCTAATTCTCATGATCTAATTGTAAAAACCAGGAAAGTCCATCTGCATTGGCATTAGCAGTACCAGGTCTGTGATCACTGTGAGGCAATGCCCTGTAGCGAATTAGACCACCTCAACAATTTTGGGTGCTTTCCCCTCATCTGCATGAGCCACCTGAGAGTCCTGTGGTCAGTTTGAAGATGAAAGTGAGTACCAAACAAGTATGTCCTCAGCTTCTTCAGGGACCAGGCCACAGCAAAGGTTTCTCTCTCAATGGCACTCCATCTTTGCTCCCTGGGGAGTATTTAGCTGCTAGTGAATACCACTGGCTGATCTTGGCTCACTTCATTTACTTGTGCCAGTACTGCTCCATTCACTTACTCTGAAGCATCTGCATGTATCACAAACTCCTTATTGTAGTCAGCGGCATGTTGGACTGGCGCTGAAGACGTAGCCTCCTTCAGAATGTCAAAGGCCTACTGACACTCTGTGGTCCAAATTACCTTTTTGGGTGGCTTCCTTGAGGTATGTTCCTGTCAGGAGAGCCACCATGGTCCCATAGTCCTTCATGAACCTCCTGTAGTACCCAGTCAGGCCAAGAAAGGCCATGACCCATGTCTGGGTCTGAGCCGCTTCCCAATCCAGGATGGCCTGGATCTTGGTCTGGAGATGCTGTACATGGTCTCCACCTACAAGGTGGCCCAGGTACACCGCTGAAACTTGCCCTATGTGGAATTTGCTTGCCTTCATAGTCAAGGCCACCTGCTGTAAGGCGTGAACTACTTCTCTCTGGTGGACCAGGTGGTCCTCCAAGGTGGAACTGAATACAACCATATAATCCAGATAACTTGCACTGAAAGTTTCAAACCCGGACAAGACTCTGTTCGCCTACCTTTGGAAGGGGGTAAGGGCATTTTTCAAGCCCACGGACATCCCCTTGAACTGAAAGTGCCTCACTGGGATGGAAAATTCTGACTTCTTCAGTGCTCCTGGCCTTAGGGAAATCTGCCAGTAACCTGAGGTCAAAAGAAATGTACTAAGGTACTTTGCAGCCTCAAACCTGTCAATGAGCTCATCAGCTCTAGGTATGGAGTGAGCGACAATCATGGTGACTGCATTCAAATTTGTGTAATCCACACATATCCACAATTCTTTGTTTGCCCCACTGGAATTAGGCTTGGGCATCAGCACCACTGGACCGGCCCCTGGACTGTCGGAGGTTTCAGTTATCCCCAGTTCCAGCATATTGGCTTCTTCCGTCTTAATGCTGCCTCTAACCTGATCAGACAGCCTGTACAGTTTGTTTTTGACAGGTAAGCTGTAACCAGTGTCAGAATCATGGACAAACCAAGTATTGAGTTTTCGGGTCATGGAAAACAGGCCAAGAAACGGCTCCAACAATTATCTGCAGTCCTTCTGAAGCTGGTCTGTCAATTTGATGGAGAATATTACTCCTTCTACTGACTTATATTGTGCATTGGTGGAAAGGAGATCTGGTATAGGCTTACCATTCCCTCCCCTCCATCAATGGTGGCCATCATGTTGATCCTGTCTACCCTGTCTTGGTGGGGTTTCAATCTGCTACATGTAATACCCTGTGGGGACTCCTGGAGGGCCAAGGTCCACAAACTAGGTGACTTCACCCCTTTTTTCTAGAATGGAGTAGGGCCCAGTCCATATGTCTTGGAGAACCTGGGAGCCAAAGGCTCAATCACCCACACCAACTGTACTGGATGGTATTCATGCATAGTAGTCTTCTGGTCATACCACAGCTTAATATGCTCATTGCTGCTTGCGCTCCTCATGTATTCCGGCATGAAGATCCGCGGGCCTAGCACATAATCCAGCACATCTTTTTTGGGCTCTTTGATAGGCTTCTGCCACGCTTCTCTAACCAAACTCTATGGCCCTCTTACAGGATGGCAAAAGAGTAACTCCAAGGGGCTAAAATTAACCCCTTTCTGTGGTTTTTCTCTGTAGGAAAACAGCATGCATGGTAGGAGAATATCATATCTCCTCCTGAGTTTATCAGACAAACCCATGATCATGTCTTCATGGTATTATTGAATCTTTCCACCAGCCCATTTATCTGGGGATGATACACGGGGAGTTGAACTTGGAGATAACAGCACATTCATCCCACATCACCTTCAGGTAGACAGACATAAAATTAGTCCCCCTGTCTGAGACACCTTCTTTTGAAAGCCCACACTGATGAAGATGCCAAGTAGGGCTCTGACCACTGTGGGAGCAGAAACCGTTTTGAGGCATATTGCTTCTGGGTAGCTGGTAGCATGGTGTGCTAAAACCCCAATATATCTGCTCCAAGTAGCAATTGGCGAGTCTAGGGAACCAACAATGTCAATCCCCACCATCTCAAAGGGAGTCCCAACCACAGGCAGTGGTATTAAGGGACTTTATGTCATAAAAGATTCCCTTTGGGCACCTTAATTCAGAGACAACAATTCTTTCAAACAAGTAGACAAATATTACATCACACAGAAATCTATCAATCAAAGCAATGCATAAAATAATAACACAATTCTATAGAAACCAATAGGCAGTTTTGCTTTTAATAAATCTTTGGGAAGACAGCTAATATATTCCTGAGGAAGGCGGCTAAAATTGTTATTGTCCGTCGAAACGCGTTGAAACAAAGGGAGAACTACAATATACATTGAGCAAGGATTACTCTGACTGTTGCAGAACTTTAATCCTTATTGTGTACCTTCCCTTTCCTTAGTAATAGGAAGTGTTGATGAATATGTGTATATAATTTGTTCCTTTATTATATTGTCTGTGTTCCCAATTTTAATTATGTCTCTATTTTAATTCTTTTTTTTAATGTATATGAATAAACCGTACTAGCTGAACTTATTGGTTTCTATAGAATTGTGTTATTATTTTATGCATTGCTTCGATTGATAGATTTCTGTGTGATGTAATATTTGTCTATGTGTTTGAAAGAATTGTTGTCTCTGAATTAAGGTGCCCAAAGGGAATCTTTTATGACATAAAGTCAGTTTTGGTACCCTATCCCTTTGGTTTTGGGGTCCCTCTCTCTTTTATTAGAGAGTGGTATTAAGGGAGCCTTTGATTTACTTTCATCTTGCCACTGGCTTGATAGGTGACAGGAGCTGCAAAACTCCTTTACTTTGTCAGACATAAAGGGTCAATAGAAATGGTCAGCCAGCCTGTTCCAGGTCTTGTTCTGTCCCAAATGTCAGCTAAGGGAATGTCATGAGCCAATGTGAAAAGGAACTCTCTATGCTTGAGGGGACCACCACTCTCCTGCTTGCTCCTGGTTTGAGGTCTCTGAACACAGTATAGAGGGCTCCGACCTCCCAAAAGGCTATGGGGAAACCACTGACACCACCATTCTCTTATTTATTTTATTTTTATTTTATTTTTAAAGTTTTATAGAGCACAAACAAGATCCTTGCGGATATCAGAGCGCTTTCCAGTATTCAGAGTTGCATAGTACAAATTATCCAAGTGTAAAAGGAGGGGTAACATGAGCAAGGGACAATAGAATGAGTGCAAAAGTACAAAACATGGGGAAGGGAAACAAGGGATAATATTAAAAACCAAGATCAGGACCAGTAGTAGAGAGCTTCATGTGAGTGTCTTGGTTTCTTAAGATCCATGGCAGGGTATAGTGCTTAGGGTGAATGGATAGCCCCACCATTGCGGGAAATATCGTTCTTCGAATTTGCTTAGCGTCTAGTCAGGTGAATTTTGCCATGAGGATAGCTTTTACTTCCTTTTTGAAGGAGACGGTGGACGAGTTCAATCTGGTTTCCGGGGGAAGAGAATTCCAAATCCTGGGTGCCATTCCAGAAAATGTTCAGTTATAAGTTTTCTTTTTGTTGAATCTTTGAGGTTTAAGAAGTTGGTTGTCGGCACCCCTTGAGGATCTAGATCCACCGGAGATTGTCAATTTCTGGGCAAGGTAAAGGGGAGCCTTGTGGTGTAAGGCCTTGTGTGTCATGCATGCTATTTTTAGCTGTATTCTGGCTTCCAGCGGGAGCCAATTTAAGGATTTTAGGTCAGGGGAGATATGAGAGCATCGTTTCGAGCCTGTGATGAGTCTAGCTGCGGTGTTTAATGAAGCTCTCAGGGGAGCTGTGATGAGTTTTGGGAGGCCGCATAGAGAGACACTTCCATAGTCCACCCGCAGGATAACTAGCGCTTGTACCGCTGTTTTGAAGTCATTGGCTGTTAGGAAAGCCTTTAGCTTCCTCAACGTGTTAATCTGGAAGTTTGCTCCCTTTGTGGCGTTGCTAATGTGTTTGTGCATCTTGAGATTGCTGTCCAGAGTAATACCCAAGGATTTTGCAGAGTCAACGATAGTAGGTTGAACGTTAAATGCAGTGATATGTTGGATTAGGTCTTACATAAAAGGGAGCTTAGCCGGTGGAGCGATAATGAGGAACTTAGTCTTTAGGGCGTTCAATTTGAGGAGGTTTTCTGTCAACCAATTTTGGGTGTTTTTGAGCGTGGTATTAAGCCGTATAATGTCTTCTGAGGTGTTGATCTTAAGATAAAGTTGAGTATCGTCAGCGTACATATGGTATTGCACGTTGGATGTCTGTAGCATTTCAGTGAGTGGCTCCGTAAACAGGTTAAAAAGTGTCGGGGAAAGTGAAGACCCTTGTGGAACCCCAACCTTACTGGGGCTGGTTTGGAAAGGTTGTTGTTGATCTTGAATTGTTGTGTGCGGTTATGAAGAAAGGAGGAAAACCAATTTAATACTACTCCAGAAAGCCCCATCCTAAGTTTGAGGAGATCTATCAGATTCTCGTGCTTGACCGTATCAAAGGCTGAGGATAGGTCTAGAAGAATGAGTAGGCAAGATTCGTTCTGGTCCAGGATTTGTAGCGCATCATCGATGATGTGAGTCATGGCAGATTCCGTGCTGTGACCTGCTCTGAAGCCTGATTGGTGAATGTTAAGAAGGTCAAAGTGGTCAATATGCTTGGTCAGTTGTTGGTGAACGTATTTTTCAAGTAATTTGGCTGAGGTAGGGATATTGGAGATAGGGCGGTAGTTGTTAAGATCAGGGGAGTCGGCAGTTGGTTTCTTTAGGATGGGTGAAACCTGTCCAACTTTGAGGGAGTTTGGAATGCAACCTTGAAGCAGTGACGCATTAATGATTTTGGTCCATACCGGAAGAAGCAGCGGTGATAGGTCTTTGACAGCGTTAGCGGGAAGTGGATCGATGAGGTGGTTGGAAGGTTTCAGGGCATTGAGAATCCTTCCTATGGCATCTTCAGTGTAGGTGTGAAAGGAGGACCATGTTGCTTCGTTTTTAAGGCAATACTTAGAGGGGATTTGGAGAGGCGAAGCGGGTAGAGAAGGGGAATTTTGCATAGGTGGTAGCGAATACAATAGGGGATCCTTTAGGAGATCATCCTCGATGTTGACCATCTTCTGAGTAAAGAAATTAGAGAATTGCTCGCAATTGGGTTGCTGATGGTCTGTGTTTTGTAGTCGTTGGGGAGCATCCTTGGATTGATCTTTGATTAGTTCAAATTGCTTTTTAGGGCGATTTTTTGCTTGGTCTAGCTGTTGGCTAAAAAAGTCGGCTTTGGTGCTCTTGATCTTTTTGTAGTAAGCATTTCTTTTTTTTCTTAGCAACTTAAGGTGATTAGCGGAACGGACTGATCTCCATTTACGTTCAAGAGCTCTGAGAGACCGTCTGTCTTCGTTGAGCAGGCCATTGTACCATGGTTTTGAGTCTTTGGTGGAAATTCTCTTAAGTTGAAGGGGGGCAACTTCATTAATAATTGAGGTCGTAGAGTTGAGGTAGTGGTTGGTAAGGTCATTGACGTCTGAGATGCCTGCCGGTGGTAACAGTAGGTTGTCGGTTGATAAGGGTAAAGATTTTGGGTTGAGTTGTTTCAGGGATCTTTTCCATACTTTTGGTTTTGTGGCTTGAATTGAGTTAAGTTTTACTGTTTCTTTGATGAAGAAGGTGATAATATGATGGTCGGACCAGTCACAAGGTTGTATCGCTTCCAATTGAATGATGTCATTTTTGGAGATAATTAGATCCAGGGTTGATCCTTTCTTATGTGTGGGGCTGTTGCAGTTTTGGGTAAGGGCAAGATCATCAAGGAAGTTTTTGAGGCAGTTGACCACTGAGTCTTTGTTGTCATTCCAGTGGAGATTGAAGTCACCCAGGTATATTTGGGTGTTTTGTCATCCGTTGTTAGTTGAGATCAGATCCATGAGCTGTTCTGAGAATATTAGGTTGTCTCCTGGTGGATGATAGATGATATGAAGTGAGCAAGCTGGTTTGCCGTTGCTGCTCACGTTTAGGCAGAAGTATTCGCAGGTGAGGAGGATCGGGATATGGCTCTAGTAATAGTGATGCTACTCCTATGTATACAGGCTATATCTTCCCCTATCTTACTGTATCTGTCTAATCTGATAATGTCGTAGTTCGGGGGGACTATAATGTCCATTAGTGGGGTGGAGGAGTCTGTTAGCCATGTTTCGGTTAACATGAGAAGGTCAAGTTCCTTTGAAATGATGAGGTCAGCTATGTCTGCAGCATGTCTAGAGGCAGATCTGCAGTTTAGGAGAGTGCATTTAAATTGGGGAGTGAGGCAGGAGACGGAAGGGTCATGGGTGAGGGGGACACTTTTAAGATTGCTGTCGATGACCCCTCTGTTGTTGTGCCTGGGTGCTCTGAGTGGGTTGGGGGGAATAGTAGATATGGTAGATTGAGTGGAGGTAGGGTATTTATTCAGGGAAGGTTCGTATGAGTGAAGGAGAGATAAGAGCTCACTTTCAGAAAATGGATTGATGCTTCGCTTAGGGTGAGAGAGTGTGTTGAGGAGGGGGACTGAGTTCCAAGTGGGAGGCGTGAGTATAGGGGTACGAGCTATGTGTTGTGCTCGCTCGTTTGGATTAAAGACTCTTGAGGAGGAATTGCGCCATGGTAGTCTCGAGATCAGGGATTTGAAAGATTGGAGTTCATTTTTGATATGGAGAAGGGCTGACATTATTTCCTCCAGCCTCAGGTCAGGTTACGAGGTGAGAGGGGTTGGAGGCTGTGTTATGCATGTGGGTGGTAGAACAGGTTTAGGTGTGGGTAGGGATGGAGGGAGAGTGCTGCTAGAGGGAGTTGGAGGGGTTGGAGGCTGTGTTATGTATGTGGGTGATAGAAAAGGTGGAGGAGTGAGTAGTGTTGGAGGGAGAGTAGTGTGAGAGTGGGTGTGTGTGAGGAGAGTAGATGTCTGAGATGAGGGGGTGGGTGGGCGAGACGTGGGTGAGACGTGGGAGAGGGAAGGGACAATGGGGACATGGGGAGTTCGGACGGACTAGCATTATCAGTGTGATAGTGCGAAGTCGAGATCTGTGTTGAGCTGCAACCTCGGCAGCGGTGGGTGAGGAGGGATGGAGAAGTGTGGAGAGTAACATTCTGGGGCAATGGTGCCGCGATCAGGGATACATTGGAGGATGAAGAAGGTGGAGTAGAGGGGGTGGGAGGTAGTATTGAGGGGGTGTGCAGAGTAGTAGAGGGTGGTGAGCGCTAGGGGGGTGAAGACTGAAACCAGTCGTCATGTGGGGAAAAGACTTGCGGTAGTTTATGCAACTGTGCGGAATGAGTGCAAGGGGGTGAGTGATCGGACAGGGTAGCGTTGTCGGGAGCTGAGACAGGAGAAGTATTAGTGTTTGGAGGTAGGGGGGCTATGCATTTGTGGTGTAGTGCGATGTTAGTTGGCGGGATGGATACTGCAGCATCGGCGTTGGAAAGACGAAAGTGTGGGATAGATGAGGTGTTGTGGGGGGATGTTGGGGGGGTCATCTTGATGTAAGGAGAATACGACTTAGCGTTTGAGGGTGGGAGGTGATGGTAACATGGTTTCTAGGCGGGATTGGTGTGTTGGAGTGTGGTGTATTGGTGGGAGGGAAGCGTTGGGTGCCGACTGAGGAATCCGATGTCAGAGGAGGTAGGGGGGTAATGGGCTGTCGAGTGTGTTATATGGAGTAGATGTTGTGAGTGGTGGTATGTTTGTGGTGGGGGTAAGTTGGGTGGACTTTGTGTAGTTCTCAACATGTGAGTCTGAAGTAGGTAGAGGAAAGGGTCGAAGGGGGCTGTTATGCGTGTTATGAGGTGTGGGTGTTATGTGTTGTGATATGTTAACGGTGGGGGTGAGAAGGGTGGACGTCTTGTAAGGCTCCAGTGACGGATGTGGGCCAAAGGGTAGGGTGGGGTTGTCAACTTGGTTGGGTGCGGTGAGAGCATGTGAAGTGGAATTGGATGGGGAATCGGTACCCAAACGGGGTTTGGTCACTAGGTTTTTGATAGCAGGGAAGATGTTATCTAAGAACTTAAGATTGTGGTCTGAGGCTTGGATAAGGATGATGCCATTGTTGTAAATGGTGATGGTTGCTGTCACCTGGAAGAGCAGGAAAGGGGAAATAGATCAAATGAATCCATGTGCTGTTTTCTTCGAGGAGGAGATAGAGAGTGAGGTGAGGAAGGCTTTCCTCCATTGGGCTCTAAGTTTTGTGTGAAAAATGAGATCAGTGATTGTGATCCCCTTTTGTGATGAAAAATAGGGGTCGGCAAAAAGCGTTTCAGGGTGTTGTTTTATAAAGTTGTGTTTAAAGCGTTTGGCCGATTGTTCTGTGTGGTGGGGGGGGGTAGATGATGTTGTAGGTGTGTGTGCCTGCTAATTCCATTATCTGTGTAGTGCTGGTATGAGATGAGAAGAAATGGGAGGAGGCGGGGACAACATAGGGGAACGTGGTGTGAGGGAAGGAGAGGTAGTAGCATGTTGAGTGGGGGCGGGAATTCGAGGGTCAAATTTGTAATCCTCTGGGTGCAGGGTGCAGAGATGGGATGAATTCCCGAGTGGGCGAGTTGAGGGAGGCTGGGAAAAAGATTTATGTAGTCGTGTTGAGAGAGAGATGGAGTGGGGGAGGGGAGCGATTCAGGGTTGAAGCATGTGCAACATGGGATAAAGATGGGGGATTCTAAAAATTTAGTAAATGTCTAAGGACTCTTACTGATGGAGAACGTCCCCTGATGGCCGGCTCAATGATGTTGTATAGTCCTTGCCTATATCCATAAGATGAGTGGTTGATCTGGAGAGAAGATATACTGCAATGTAGTCTTATTTCTATCTCCAATGAGTGCAAGGAAATCAATTAAATCCTAATGCTATGCTATTATAGGCTGGTGTGTAGTGTAGTCCTTTGTCAATCTCCAATGAGAGCAATGGAAATGAAATAAGTCCTATTTCTATGCTCTTTCGGGCTGGAGGATAGCCAGACAAGTCCTCTTTCAATGTCTATGGAATTGTTAAAGGAAGGCTAGTCCTCTTTCAATTGAAACTGAAAATAGAGCCAATGAGGTAAAGGAAAGAAATAGAAGGGGGGATAGTCCTTTTTCGATTGATATTAGTTTGGGTCATCAGCGAGGGTTAAGATTTCGGCCACGGCCATTTTGAGAGAGTAATAGACCAACAAAGATGAGATAGAATGATGATCTAATATAGTGTGGGCTAATAACGACAGTAGGAGCCAGCAAGGAGAAAGGTGGTAATACTTTGAGACAATGAGCTTGATGTGGTCGTCGTAATTTTTGGAGTCCTGAACCCGTTATCCGATGTAGGAGGAGGGCTGTAGTTAAGGGGGTTGAGCAAACAGTAGAAATACCTTGTATTCAGCCGTGTGAGTATTTAACTACATTTATCCAGAGTATACAGCTGTAGCAGAACAAGGGGGGGGGGGCGAGTCGATCAGTGGGGGCTAACTGGAAGAGCAGGGAACTTTGGAGACTCTACGCAGTCAGCGCGTCTCGACGTGGCAACAACGAAACGGAGTTCGGGACTCGCATCAATATCCCGTTATAAGACAGACTGTAACTAGACCCAAGTGTGCACCGTGCTGGCGAGATCAGCCTGTCGCTACAGGGGCATCCCCGGAGCCTTGCGCAGTGGAGCCCTGAGTCATGTCCTGTGTGACTAAGGAACGGGCTCAATCCTAGGACCAGTGTTCCAGGAGGCTGGAATAGGGTCCGCTCCCGTGTCTCGGGTCCCCTATGACCTAGAAGCAGGCTCGACCGTCTGAGGCAGGACAGTCTGAACAGCGACTCTGGAGTGTCTCGTGTGCGGGGAGTGCAACAACACCTGCGGTCAACTCCGACGTTTCGTCCTCCACCGTGGGGAGGGAGGGGCGGCTTGACCCGGGGTCGGCAACGAGCGTCTATGACCAGCCGATCTCCGCTCATTTGCCGAATAATGGAGCAGACCCCACATTAGACAAGGAAGTCATCACTGCGCTCCTCCCAGACTGGCCGCAATAAATCAGAGCTAGACCCCCAGACACTTCTCTAGGCACTGTCGTGAAAATGTACTTTTGTTATCTGCAGTTCCCGTCTGAACAAAGACGCTGGAGAGTCTCGTGTGCGGGCGGATGGGGTGGGGCACGAGTGTAGTGTCCGGACTTCTTCGGCGCAGGGTCTGGAGAGTGGACCACCAGCTGCTAGCGGTTCCCTCCGAGGCCACCAGGGAAAGCCCACCGCATCCTTTCCGGGACGTAAATAGTTCACCCCGACAACAACTGCAGTCAACTCCGATGTTTCGTCCTCCACCGAGGGGGAAGGGACGGCTGGAACCGGGGTTGGCAACAGAGTCTTTACCCAGCCGCGCTCAGCTTGAATGAACGGTCTAGCACTCCTCTCACAATCTCCGGTGGGTGCCGTCTCATGTCATGTCCGCAAGGGTGGCGTTAGGTAGAGATGCCTCCCTGTTAATATCCCGACTCTCCGATGGGCAAAGCTGCCTCCACAATGTCTGCCTGACCGCCGGCCTCTCCGAGATCCAGAATCAGGTAGGAAAGGCGATGTTCGAATATGCAGAAATCCCAAGGTAGAAGTTAAATCAATCCAGTTACTTGAAGAAAGTCGGTCCCCCAACAGTTCACGCTAATCAGGGATATTTCCAGCTGGAGGATCCCGAGCGTTAGGAGCTATTTCTCAGGGCTCCGATCCGTTGGCCATCTTATGTTCTTAGGTTGGATGAACTCTTACCTGGAGGCAGCCTAAATCAGTCCCTCTAGAGTGGGGCAATCCCTTAGTCCTTGGCCCAGCGCCTCTCGAGGGAATCTACCAGCTCCCTTCAACTCTGCCAAGTCGGACAACTATTGCAGGGATGGAATCACCCTTTCTGGTACCAGATCCTTGACCCTAGGGATGGATTCCATCTGGACCTAATGAACTACTTGGGCTGGTTTACCACAACCTCTGCCTTTCTCTTAGAGACTTGGCCCTTTGCTTCTCCCCTGATGTGCAGCCTGTGGCTTTGTCACAGCACACACTTACTCAGGGAGGCCCAGCATCTGAACATGACCCTGCCTTTCCACCACTCGCCACTCAGAACATTTAAAATAATTTCCCAATAGACACTCTACTGGAAGGGAAAGAGACACAACTACCTTCTTAGATCCTGTCACACCTCCCCATTCCAAGCTCAACATTGCCTTGGGATGAAGCTTGGCTCAGTTGTCTGCATAGGTAACCGGGTGAAATATACCAGGTAGTATCTAGTATGGGGAAACCAGTGTCAGGCACTTACCTGCGTTTCCTGCAGGCGTGAGATGTAGTATGCAATGCTGAGCCCCAACTCCACTACTGGGTCCAAGTCAAATGGCAATGCCAAAATTCCTAGGCAGCTTAATTCTTAGAGGGGAAAGTTGAATGGGGGATAAGAGTAAGCCTGGGCAGAGTGCGCGGAGTTCTGTGACGCGGAACTCCGCGAAGTGCAAAGAAAACTCTGACACGCTGCAGCAGCAGCTTTCTCAACGTGAATGGACAGTTTCTCAACACGAGCAGTGGCAAACATACATGACCACTCGCAAAGAGAAATCTGACCGCCCGCGTTGAGAAATGTCGCCGGGAGGTTGATTTTCCAAGTTCGAGCTCGCCAACTTGATGGTGATGATCGTGAAGAGTAAAAATCTTGCCAGGAGGTGGATTTTCCTTGCTAGCGCTCGCCAACATGATGATGACAGAGATGAGCGAGGAAAAAAACTCTGCTCCGCAATGTGAAGCACAGTTTTTGGGAACTCCATGATCTCCACAGAGTGTGGAAACCTCTGCAAACTCCGCAAGCAGAGCGGAGTTCACCGCCCAGACTTAGATAAGAGACACTGCTCCAGTTATCTACACTGTCTCTGGTCTCTTCTTGCAGCCCGTCTGTGAACAATTCTCCTTCCAGTTTCCTGTAGGTAGGAAGACACCGTACTGAGTCCAATGTGGAGTAATAGTTAAGAGCATAGAAGGGTGTACCCCAATCTTCCTACTTTCCTCTACCCCATACAAGGCTGAAGTACCTAATCATTTCCTCTTTCCCACATGCACTTCATGTTGTCTCACAAGGGAGTTGTTGGGAAATGATATACGGTAATCACTGCAATTGGTAATACCTTTAGGAACATATGCAAAAGTTGTGATCACTGGGTGTCGCTGGCACATGAGGATCATATCATATAATTCTGTTATACATCAAGGAACACTGTACAATTCACAGTTATGCTGCCTGTTGCTGTTTACCTATAGAAGAATGACCCATCATTTGATGTAATGACAACAAGATCGAAGAATCAAATGACTAACTAAGCATAAGTTAAACATCCCATTGCATAGTTATGGCAAGTTTCAACACACCATGCAACTGTTAGACATTGGTCCATGCTTTAAGCTTATAAGCCAAGTGAGTCTGTTAAGGGTTAGGAGTTAGTCTCTCACCAGAGTGTGCCAATGATAATGTCTTATTTTCTTTGCAATTTTTACAAGTCTATGCTGGCATTGCACCTAGTTATCAACACTCTGAATAACGCACACCGTACACACAGCAAGATGAGTACACTGCATGTGCACATGGCGTGTTACCTCTTTAGTGAAGTTGTAATCTGGTTCTCTCTTTTCTTTTTCAGGTTTTTATTAGATGTGCAGTAGAGTACAAGACAGACGATGTCCTGGAAAATTAAAGGAGGGAAGCTTTGCGGTCAAAAAGTGGTTAGCGGAAGACTACGTCAAGCTCTCTGCATGTCAATGTCAGGAAGGACAAGTGCACCTCACTCTTTGAGTGAAGATTAAGTAGCTGGTTGCATCCAGCTGCACCCAACATGGGCGCCGAGTCACACAAGGCTTTGTGCTCACTGGATTTCAGGCCTTGTTTATGGAAGTGCCTGTGAAGGCAAAGTCCGTTCCTAAGATCTTGCAATTTCTGCGCTATGCACATTGGTACTTGGGGTAGCGTCACCCCCTTGATGTCAGAGAACTTGGATTGAGCACAATGTCCTCCAGCATTTACGATGTTACTGTCCTCATTATAATCATAGTCAAAGAGTATCTCAGTCTCAGAAGAGGCTGAATTAGGGATCCATTCCTGTGCAATGTTGAGTTTAGCAACAATGGCTAGATAAGTCCAACAACCATTTTGGCCCACACCATGGTCACACTGGCGCATGTATCCCTCACAGCCTCAATCTCAGTCCTGTTGATCTTAGGCCCTTTCCTGTACTTCTCCATTGCTAGAGGTAAGGCTTCCAAGGTTGCAATTTCCACCCCTCCCATGGCAACTAAGGTCACCTCTGATTTCCCTTTCTCCATCTCTGTCAAACTTGCACCCCCACACACAGCAATCACCTTGGAGTGCCCACTGGTAGTTGGATTCTTTGTGCAGACTGAATCTCGCCTTTGTATCCTGACTGCAAGCAATCAAATTACAGCAATGCCTTTGTGGGGTCATAATGTTTTCCCTGATACCCTTTCCTCTTGTAAGTGTATTGGTTCTGGAAACTCCCTCCTTTGGTTGTCGTTTAGGGGCCTTTTGAGGACTCTTTTGTTTTTTTATCTTGTTTACGTAGGGCTTTCCCATGGGAAGGGACCTGTCCTCCTTTCTTCTGATCACCTCCCGGGCAGCGGCAGGAGGCAATGGTGCGTTGGCCGCAAGAAGGATGCAGGAGGTAGGGGGTAGGGGTGGGGAAAAGATGCGGGGGAAGTCAAAATAAAATAAAAACTTACCTTCTCGCCACCTCCTTGCCTCCGTAGTCCTCCCTCACTCGGCCTTACTGGAAGCACACCCAGGCAACCAGTCAGCCAATCACAACGCTGCCTTAGCAGCATTGTGATTGGTCTGAGAGCCGTGTTTTTGTGCTCAGACACTGACCGGAGGCCTGGGCATGTTCTCCACAGAGTCTTTGATGCAGCCTGCATGGAGAATATACAAAGTATGCAAGACTGTTGTGGGTTGTCCGAGGGGGCTGGCCAAGAAGTCACTGCGCACTATAGAGGGTGCTATCAATCCTCCCTTGCCCCAACCAGCTAGCGCAAAGCGGGCAGAAGAAGGAGAAAATAAAATTATAATAATGCAAGTTATTATCATTTTAGTTGCTCTTTGTGTCACTGCAAAAAAGAAGTGGGGACATGCTTCCCTACCTTGGCGGAGTAGCCGCCACTGCTCCCTGGTTGTTTTGGTCTCTCTTGTGAAAACCCTCTCAATTGGCCAATATGTGCTCTTCATGATCAAGTTGTACAGCTTCTCATTGGTACATTGGCTCTTACCAAGTATCCAGCCCTCTAGTGCCTAGACAGAAAGGTCTATAGAGTCAACCCAGGACTGGGTACTGACTTTCTGCGTGTTCCTATAAACATCTTTCTGCACTGCTCAGGGCTGAGACAAATCCTTCTGAATAAGCGCTGCTTCATGTGGGGATACGATTCAGCCTTCTCTCCCTGGTTAATAGCCTATCGATAGTCCTAGAGAAAGTAGTGGCTGAGACACACAATGCAGAGGCAATCCTAGCTCGGAAGGAAGCAAAATGTATTTACTCGGAGAGAGCTGACCGGGAGGGACTTAATGAATGTATTGAATGGAACAAAGTGAGCAGACGTTGATCGAATCTTGGAGTGGGGTTCATTTGTTCCAGGGTCCATTCCTTAGATTATCAATACACCTTCAGCCCGCTATCATAGTGCTCCCTTCGCTACCATATACATGTGAAGCTCAGGTTGGTCAATTTTTTGTATTCCTTTGACATGTTTTCTTGGCTGTGCTTGTCTGTTTTGGTAATCTACCAGGGCCAAGGTTTTTCAATAATGGCTAGATGTGTGTTTTTAAGATCAGTGATATCATTGTATACCACACATTTCAATGTCAGACAGCAATAGGGACGATCTGCTGAATAATGAAATTTTTGTTCACATCAATAGTCTGTATACACCTTGTACTTAAATGCCCACGGGAGGGGTGATAACATCTTACACCGTTTTTTACAAAGTAAGAGGTCACTGCACAAGATATTACTTACGATGCAGATTCCAACACTCATTTCCTGCGACGCATAATTGCTCTTTGCAATATAACTGCAGTCTCTGGTTCACACGCGAGAATGCACAGTGAATAAACTTTATTGAGGCCAGGTTTCCCAATTCAAAATGGCCTCCCACCGGCGCATGACGCGATACGCTATGCGTCATTACGTGGGCGGTGCCACTCCCGGTGTTTAACTGTGAGGCGGCAGCGGGAAGACATTGGAGCTATGTGGGGACTGAAAAGGATTCAGCGACGGTAAGGTGGACCCGTCACTGTGAGGGGGTGATGTTGTCTGTTGAGGGTGGTTGGGTGAAAAAGATCCCTGAGACCGAACTCCGAGTGCGTAGTTGGGAGGGAGTCGACTTGGAAATAATGACGAGTGCACATTTTAAGATCAGCGCCGCAAGCGGCTTTTGCGCGGGAGCCAAGGCTTTAAAAGTCAGTTGGCACTCCCGCATGACGTCCCTGCTATACGAGCTACGGAGGGTAGCCGATTATAAATGTAGAAGCCCAATGATGGGGTGTCCTCATTCTATCTATATGATTTGTTCTGCAGGGGGCCAGACAGTGAGTGAGCCACCAGAAGACGCGTGATCTTTTGACACGCGTGCTAAAGTTTTCAAAGGTTGCAGGTATGCAGTAACTGGCAACCATCAGGTAATAGTGGATTCAGTCACTGTTGAGCTTGTGTGTCTTATGTATGTTTTACGTTGTTTTGATGTCTGTGGATATGTGAAGTCCCTTGAGGAGGACTCATATTGTCTTTCTGCTCTGTCTGTTTTTAATGTCACTACAGGTCCTGTGAACCAATTAAAGTAAAGATTGGAAAGACAGAACCCCAAATTTGCCCTGATGAAGTTGCTGAAGGTTGTAGCAATGAAACATGTCGGCATTTAGTAAAAATATATGGCATATTAGCAACCATTTTAAAATTGTGAAGTATTGCAGCATCAGAATAAAGTTGTTAAGCCAGCAAGCCTTATCACATTTTAGTAGTGATAACCAATTAGTGTTGGCTATCACAGGGGTTCTAGGTGTACATATTCTCACTTTATTTTGGAGTAGTAGATGTATAGGGTTAGTCCACGATTCCCGCACTACACTAGTATTAGTTTAGGGAGTCACCTGTTTTGTTTCTTCAGTTTTTACTCACCACAAAGAGAGAGTTGCCGATGATGAGAGGTGGGTAAACTGACAATTGACCGCCAGGAACCCCCTCGGGTGTCGCTACCGTGAGTTGCTCCCTCTTTGCTCACTTTATTTGACATTTTTTAGAGTGGGACAAGACCTTGATGTGACATCATATTACAAAGAAATAACACACCATGACCTAATAGAATAGTGTTAATGAACACATTTGTGGACAGCAGTATAAATTGTTATATAACTCTGCCAGTAGTGTCAATGAGATTAGGTTTGAGGTGGGTGAGGCCTTTATTGTTGAATATATATAAGAGCCTATCGGGCCCTGCTAATGGAACCATTTCCCACAGTAGTAAACCCCAGTACTGAGAACTTACTCTCGTCATCTTGAGGGCTCTCTCAAAAGCTCTCTGGTTTTTGTCAATATCATCACTCTCAAGGTATTCATGGACAACCTCTTGGGTAGTCTTGGTTCCAACCCACCATCCCAGGACACTTTTCTCTCCTCCTCACTGCCACCATCTTACTCTCTACCGCTCGTTGTTCTTCTCTTCTCACATGTCCACTTCTTGACCAGGGCCAACTTGTCTGCTTCTAAAGCCATATAAGTCTTCTGTGCCTCAAGCTCTCTTTCCCTAAAAGATGGATCTGTCTCACCTGTGGTGGATCCTCTTCCCCCACTAGCTCTTCACAATGCCCTGGTTACTGTGCGTGTGGAGAGTTGTTCAACTTCCTCATCACTGAGGTTTAGAAGATCTAGGGAACTGGAGGTATGATTTTTTAAAAAGATTACATTTAAAAAAATGTATTCTAGTGCAAAAAACTTAAAGTGCCACTCGTGGCTATATGGTCACGCTGGACAGGAACAAACGCAAAGTCTTAGGACAAGCACGATCGAGCCCAGGTGGATAGGCTGAGAGCTAGGTCCTGGTCAAAAGTTTACCTTCGGAGTTAGGGCCTGATTTAGATCTCGGCGAACAGGTTTCTCTGTCACAGTGGTGATGGATATCCCGTCCACCAAAATATAAATCACACAAGAAATAATGGGATTTATATTTCAGCAGACGGGATATGCATCACTGTTGTGATGGAGTAACAACTCGCCAAGTACTAAGGGGCATATTATCAAGAACGCGTTAAAATTATTGCCAGTGTAGCGGCAGAAAACTGCTGCTAAAGCGGCGATAATGGGCTTGATAATATGCCTTGGAAAATTTCAATAGAAACCCATGTTCACACCAGAACATGGACTTCTATTGGAATTCTCAAGAGCATATTATCAAGCCCATTTTTGCCGCCTTGGGAGCAGTTTTCTGCCACTAAACTGGCGATTATTTTTAACGCTGTTCTTGATAATATGCCCCCAAATCAGGTCCTTAGTCTTTATCTTGGAGCTTTTCTCTTATCAATGGGCTCGTAGACAGGTCCTCCAGTTCCTCGGATTCGAAGTTTGAGTTGAGGATGGCACATGCTACAGCACGATGCCTCAATGGGTCTCTGGAAGTCTTTGCCCTCAATGGTGAGGAGCCCTGGAGCTCTCCGCGTGACAAACCAGTGTTGTCAGGCAAATATGCAAGTTGCCGATTGCGGCTTGACTCTCGACATCGAGGCGGTCTCCTCCTGGAGCTTTTCTACAAAATGTTGCAGAAAGTTTCTTTCTTTGCAGATTTTGTAGTTTCTTGGACTGTTTGGGGAAAATAAGTTTCCACTAACTAAGTCCAAGGGTTCAGAAACATATTACCTCTTGGTGACTAGGACTCAATTTCCCAAAATGCATCTGCCCAGTCCAGGAAATTCAGTTGCAACTGGTCAGCTGGGGTGATCCTCTCTTTGGGTTTGCAGGTGACTTCTTTCAGCTCTGTTCAACCTCTGGCTGACTCCTTTTCCATTGAGTCAGGCACAGTTCTTTCTTTGTTGAGTTTTGAGAGTGCATCAGATGCAGAGTTTTTGAGTACAAACTTTCTGTGGTGGAGTCCAAGGGTCCAGGATTACAGTCTTTCTTCTTCATTTATTCCATGTAGTGTATGAGGAGCTTCCACACCTCTCCCATATTTATCTTTCATTCTGGGCTGACAAGAGGGAGAACATCCCAACCAATAGCTGTAAAGTTACCTCCCTCTGCTATGACCCCTTCCAGCGAAATGTGGCATATTTTTGACAGTTTTTACAAAATAAAAAATAGAGAAAATCTCTCCTTGGTGTGTGTGTCTGTGTAACCCAACCCAAAGATGCGGTTAACAGTGCACTACACTACCCTTCCAGCCCTGATCCTAATCTAAATAGGGGGTTCCCATCATGCTGGGAATTAAGGGAGTGGGACTCACCTGGGTCCTGTGACATTTAGTCTTCTGCCTTTGAAGTCCTGCTTATCTCCCCAGTTCCCTTCCTCTCCTTGGCTTCTCTAGAAAGCCAGACTCCTCCCACCAAATGGCTGTATTGTTTAAGCCCCAGCCCTCTTCACATCTACTCAGAGAGCAGCTTGGCCCAGGCTGTCAATAGGTGACCAATCAGAAGAGGCTGCTACAGGGCTGCTTTCGGTAACACCAGGATGATAAGTTCTATAGCTACTTTCCTGTAATACTTATAATAGATCTGACCTTGGTAAGTTATTGGATTTATTGTAACCATAGTTTTGATACTGTGAATTATATTTCTAGCTAGCTTCAAAGCTAAGGTACACATTATTAAGTTTAATAAAACCTTCCCATGTTAGCCTATGGGGCTAGCAGCACTACAATCGGGAAAAACAACTTTCTGGGGCCTATAAAACATTGTTTATATTGGCCCTGCTTTTTATAACAATACACCCTACCCTTTGGGCACCTAGGGCAGACCATAGGGATGGCTTATGAGATATTAAAGGTAGTTTTGGAAGCACTTTTAGTTTTAAAGTCTTATTTGGAATGACACCATACACCACAGCAGTGAACACTTAAGTTGTTA
This sequence comes from Lissotriton helveticus, assembly GCF_964261635.1. Classification (NCBI taxonomy): domain Eukaryota; kingdom Metazoa; phylum Chordata; class Amphibia; order Caudata; family Salamandridae; genus Lissotriton; species Lissotriton helveticus. The sequence continues at coordinate 891,253,071 of NC_136065.1, read as the reverse complement.
AGTCTACTGGGGTCTCAAAAACCTACATGCCCATCCATATAGTAGGGGCTTACAGGTAAGTTGCCTTTGCAAATAAGAATTATATCAATTACTATACACCTTTGGAGGACAGAACACTGGCCCTGGGGGGTTGATTTGGAAAGCTCAACATACTTTCACAGTTAGTAACCACCAGCATCAGACAGAAAGTGGAGGTGATCATGGCAAAAAAGACGATTTTACTAACCGTGGGCAGAGAACTCCGCTATGCCTGCGGAGTGTGAAGAGTTTTGCCCACTCCGTGTTGCGCAGAAAACGCAGAGCAGGCATAACCTCGCACACTCCACAGTGGAGCGGAGTTTGCCCACCGCCCGCCTCCACCCCTATTAAGATATACATTAGCAGTAATTTACAACAATTAAAAAACACTTACCTGTTTAGCACAGCATCCCCGGGATGCCCTCCTCCTCTTACTTGCCATTTGGTATCTGCTTAAGAAAACTGCGCATTCGCATTACTCACGAGAAATGCGAATGCGCAGGCATGCCCGCATGCATAGTTCTCTAAAGCAGTATCCAAATGGTGAGGAAGAGAAGGAGGTAAAGAGGTAAGTGTTTTTTAATTGTTTTAAATTACTGCTAATGTATATCTTAAATAGAGGGGTGGAGGCGGGTGGCGTAACGGAACTAAGCGGAGTGCCACAGAGTTTGTTGCCAACTCTGTGACACTCCGAGTAGCCCTGCTATTCACACTACGCCCATGGTTAGATTTGACTACAATTTCCCAAAATTAATTTATAGATGGGTCACAGATGGCTCTTGTGACAGACTTTTTGACAGTTTTTTTGGTGTGATTTGTACTACGCTTGATGTCTACTATTTACTCCGTCATTTTATGTGACTGGAACTTCTTTTCCAATCCCCCCTTTCTCTTGTCAAGAATTCCTTGAATTTCTCTTTGCTTCAGCGTAAGTGACCATTCTGGCCCGCTTTTCTCCATTCACTCAGGATCCAAATCTACAAAGGCCATAGCTTTTGTCAGCTTATTACTGCTGAGTAATGCAGACTTGATTAGGGCACTGGTGTCACTTCTCGAACCCTAAAGTAGTTTCAATTGCAGCTTTTTGAAATCTCTTTAGGATGCAATTTGGTCAAACCGCACCCAATCTGTCATCATGGGTGATTTGAGGTCGGAGGAGGTTAACATCACCAAGGGGGTCCCACAGGGCTCATGTTTGAGCCCGACTTTGTTTAACACCTATGTGGCCCCCTTGGCCGATGTAACCAGAGCTTATGGATTCCACCCAGTGTCATATGCTGATGATACGCAGCTGCTCTTCCCTTTTAAACATCTTACACCGGAGATTATACAATCTTTCTCCGATGGAATGAAGGCAGTTGCAAGGTGGATGTCCTCCAATTTCCTTCAATGCAACGTTGGAAAAACGGAGGTGATGCTTTTCGGCGATGTAAAGGTCCAATGGTCTCCTGACTGGTGGCCTCTCGATCTGGGCCCAGTTCCTGAGCCCAAAACAGTAATCAAGAATCTAGGAGTCAGATTGGAACCAGAGTTGACTATGAAACATCACGTCACCATTACTGTAGGAACATGCTTTCACGTAATAGGTCTCCTCCGGAGGATTTTTCCTTTCCTCCCTGACTCTTATAGGAGAACCCTGGTTCAGGCTCTGATTATCAGCCGTCTTGATTACTGCAATGGTCTCCTGGCAGGAGCTAATGAAGAGGTTCTTAACCGCCTACAGGTGGTACAAAATACAGCAGCGAGGTTGGTGCTTAATGCACCTCCTAGGTCCCCTTCCAGACGTTTATTGCATAAACTACACTGGTTGCCTATACGGCAATGAGTAAAGTTTAAGACCTGCTGTATTATCCACAAAGGCCTTAATGAATTGGGACCAGAGTATTTAGCTACAAAATTTGTTCCATACGCTCCTACCCGTACCCTTAGGTCTGGTGAACAACTTTTGCTAAACATTCCCAAAATTACCAAATCCAGGCAAGGAGGTAGGGCTTTGTCTGTGGTAGGTCCCAGTTTCTGGAACTCCCTCCCGCTCTCCTTAAAACAATGTAGGAATCACCTTAAGTTCAGAAAATGCCTGAAAACTTTTTTGTTTAGCTCATGTTAAACATCTATCCGCTGGTCCATATTAGGCTTGGTTATAAATCATATTCCCTGTGGCTCCTTCTAAGTTTCTTATTCCATGTGTCATAAGCGCAGAGATACTCCTCCGGGAGTTTATTCATAGCGCTATATAAACACGCAAATAAATAAAATAAAAAAATAAAATAAATAAACCCTCTGTTTAAAAAAGCTTTTGATGCTGGTACAGCCATCCTCGTTGGATCTGGTAACTGATAGCATTCCACAGAAAGGAAAAATATGAATTCTGCCTCCCCCTCATTAACATCATGATAAGCTTTTCGGGTGCCTTAATAGTTAATTTACTGGGGGTAATGTACCTGGCAGGGTAACAAATACCTCAACCTTCCTTTCACCTTTATGGCTGCCTAGCCACTTAACAAATCAAGTGAAGTTTGTTAACACCAAGTCCTACTGTACGAGAAAATGGGAGAGATAGTTATTATTATTGATTGAGAGACAAAAATAACCCAAAATCATAACTAGGCATTAACCAGTTTAGTAAAAATGAATAACAACAAGATGGAAGGTAATGCTCCTGGAGATGTAATGGCTCACTGTGCAAGCTGTGACTGGCCTACAGATAGCTTTAACTTCTCCCTTACACCTGTAGCTGGATAACTGACTGCTGGGTAGATGGTTGGCTCCTTTTTCTTCCCTGATGCTCATATTGGGTCACTGTACAGGTGCTGCATATGCAGAAGTGTCATTCAGCATGATGGACCAATCTGTAACAAACCTGGCCCAAAAGTGAGAGACCTTATTCTGCTCCAAAGGCTCCTCATGCCAGGCCAGAGGGTGAGACTGACCTCAGAGCCTGCAGCTGCATGTAGGCTCCCAAACTGCTTTTATCTGCACCTGGAAATATATTATCTGTCAAATAGTCAACAACCATACTAGAAAATGAACCTGAAACAAAGTGGAAGGTCTAGCCATACACAAGTAGGGTTTTTCAACTTATCTTCTTCTTTACACAGGACTGGGATATTTTGCCATGAGAGCCCCTGCAAGAGTTTTATCTCATTGTTTGACCCTTCATGGTCTCTCAGGAAGGTGAAGTCCATCTAGGATGGGTCAGGATATAAAAGCCATGCTCAAGACTTCAAAAGTCCCCCAAACTAGGACAACATGAAGATGAGACAGCCATCTCTGTGAAGCTGTTGTGGTTTTCTGTAAACGTGCTGGAACTGCACTGGGAGGTACAGATCACAGCAAGCAGAAAAGTAGACTTCAACATGACCCAGTTTTGAAGTGTATAGACTGGGCAGTAAGTAGCAGCAGATTGGGTAAAGTCTCAGCACACTGACAGAGTGACTGAGAACACGGATGCTGGGAGCGGAAATGCAGCTTACCAATTTACCTTGCTTGCCTCAAGGCCCATGACACCACTGCCATGTCATTAGTCTAGATAAGTCACACACATTTATGTAGGCATTAGGCTGTACATTTGCTATAACATTATTCAAAAAGGCCAATATTGTCCTATGAGGCCATGCTCAGGTGCAGAAATGCACTACAAGACATATCCTGTTCTGGGCTAGATCTTTTGGCTGTACCTTTTTATGGGCATGCACAGAGATGTTGATGCGCAAAGCGGAACAGTCATGAGTAGGACTGTACTGTCAAGGGCTTAATGGAATTCGAATCACCACATTGTTGAGGTTGAAGAAACACCTCAGGGACATAACCTCCCAACTGTTAGGGTACAATGAAGGTATAACGTGTGGCATAACACGGAAACTAAATAAGGACAATGGGATCAGGGGACACCCTAGTTGAGTGAGGGGATTAACGAGTGCTCTTTTACCCTTGGAGTCATGTCTCAAGACAGCAACATTGAGATACACAGAGCCAAGGCAAGGACAAGCAAGCAGGGAGGAGGTAGGGGGTGGAGACTGGAGTCATGCGTTGGGTGTTAGCCTGTTTACACGTGTCTGTTTTAAATATAATTCCCCCTACTAGGCAGCTGGCAGTCATCACATAGCCTACATTGCACTTATGAACCTAAGTTTGTGGATGCTGCACCTCTTGTCACGAAAGCACGTGCTTTTCCTTTCCTTTCCCCTTAGAGTCTCTTGTAAGCGTTCATCAACAATTTAGAGAGTAACCCCTTCTATAGAGGCACAGGGGATAGGGTTCAGGAAAACAATACAAATATTTTTCCCCTGAACTTATTGTTAAAATCAAAATGTTTGCAGTGTGGATGCTTAATTATCAATATAAGAACAACAGATATAACTTCGATATAAATAAATAACCAACTATACTCCAATCACAATATTTAGAATCTAATGAATATTTAATAAAATACACATAAAATACTAGTGGTGTTTGTTAATATACTTTATCATCCATTGGACCAGATATATCATCAAAAACATTTGGTCCAAAAATAACATAGAAAACAACTGTATACATTCAAAATACTAAAACAAATAACTTTTTTAGTCTTCTGATACATTAACAAACGTCACCAGTCCTTTATGTGTATTTTATTAAATATTTATGAGATTCTAAATATTGCGGTTGGAGCATAATTGGTTATTTAAATACATTTTATCTGTTGTCCTTCTGTTCTTAATTAGTCATCCACATTGTGAAAGTTTGGATTTTAGAAATAAGTCCAAGGGAAAAACTGTTGAATTTTTCTCTTGTTAGCTGCCTGTCCATTGAGGAGCAAGGTCAGCCCCTAATGGACAAGGTGAAATCTGTATCTCAATCCTAGGAGTCTTCGAGGTGAACTGGAGTTACTCGTTCATTCTGATAGCCTGGGATCTACTCTAGGGTTATATGACAGCCAGATACCTGGGTGCAATGCATGATGGGATGAGCAGATTGCCAAGGCTCATACAATCCCTGCAGCCTCCTTGGTGTGAGGGGTGTTGCTTCTAACTATGCCTCAATCGCTAAATGAGAACTAAGATAGTCAGCTGAGCACACTTAAATACCCAGGGTTAAGTTTGCCCATTCATTGTTTTTATGGCCTTCCAGGTGGAGGTGTGGGTCTCCAGCGAGATGAGGCCCAGGATCGCATTTGTATAGGACTCTGTACCACCTTCAGAGTTTTTTTCACCTTCCCCGGTGTTTCACTCGTTTGCCTGCGTAGAGGGAAGGATCCAGTGTTCGTGCTGAAGGATCACTCGAGGCAGGTTAACGAGGTGAAAATTACGTTTATTTCTCAATAAGAAAATCCCATCCAGGCACAGCATATAGGTCCATAAACAGCCTCTGCAAACAATTCAAAATAATACATTCCAACCCACCGTAACTAGGCTACAAGGAAGAAGCTAGCGACATGCATTCCTTCGTAACCATGGCATCAACAGAACAATTAATAAACAGAAGCAGATGCCACACACCTTCCCTCTTTCACAAAACAAATAAGAAACAAAAGAAAATGAATAAAACAATAGTGTAAACATACAAAAGATGCCTGAAGAACAAGAATAGTTATAAAAAGGGTAAACCCAAAATCACCGGGACCTGGGTGTGAAACAGTATTGGAAGTGGTGGTCCCAGTACAGTTGTATTTACAAGTAGTTTCAAAAGTGGTATCAAAGAACAATAACAAAAGGAAATTACTTAGTGCTAAAGTGTTGTTTATTCACACTCAGCACCTGATAGATATTAGTTTTTGAACAAACAAATTATAAACAACATTCGAATATAAAACGTTGGTGTGCCCAACTGGATGGGCAGGAGGGGAGGAAGGTGACTTGAGTGAGGTAGGTAGTTTCGGATAGGAGAAACTACCAGATTCTGGAAAAGGACCCCACAGAGTCCATACGCATCCAGATAGGTGTAATGATCGAAGAAGCCCTTGCCCATGACTGGCTCTCGAAAAAGGAGGCCGAGTTTCTGACGCAGAAAAACCCTCGAAAACCTTACTTTTACACAATACCTAAGGTTCACAAAAACCTACAAAGTCCACCGGGTCGTTCCATTGTGTCCGGTATCTCGTCCATACTTGAATCTTTATCCAAATTTGCAGATGCCTTTTTAAGACCTCTGGTTCAAGCTACGGACACATACCTTAGGGACACAAAAGCTGTGCTCCAAATGCTACAAAACCAACCGTTCAACCCAGACTCCCAAATACTACTGAGCCTCGATGTGGAGAGCCTTTACACCAGTCTCCCACACGATGAAACTCTCCTAATCATTGAGGAGGTATTACATACCAAACAATGGAACTATCATACCCCACGTGGAGTAGTGATGGAATGTATCTCTATGGCACTTACCAGGAATTTTTTTGAGTATGAGGGCACCCTGTATTTACAACGTCACGGAACGAGCATGGGCAGCACATTCGCACCGAGCCTAGCAGGTCTTTATGTACACCACTTGGAGACCACCAAAATCCTGCACCCCAGCAATCCATTCAGGACCAAAATTCTCACCTGGAGGCGTTATATCGATGACGTCTTGGTCATCTGGGAAGGGAATGGCCAATCGGGCGTGGATTTCATGCATTGGATCAATAATCAAAATAACTTTCTGAAGTTTACCCACCAGTTGTCCAATGAATCAATGGTGTTCCTGGACTTGAACATTTACCATGAGGCACGGTACCTAAAAACTGAAACACATTTTAAACCCAGGGCTAGGAACTGCCTCTTTAGGTACGACAGTTTCCACCCACGTCACCTAAGAGAGAACTTACCATACGGTCAGTTCCTACGCCTACACCGCAACTGTAGCGATGTGGGGAAATACAAATCCCAAGCACAAGATCTAAGTAAAAAACTGCAACAGAGAAGGTATCCCAACAGAATCATAAAGCAAGCAATGAAAAGGGCACGCAATAATAATCGGGAAGCACTCCTGGAAGACAGTACTCAAAAAGAAAAAACAGAAAACAGAACAGTCTGTGTGACGACATACAGTTCCGTCTCCAACCAGGTTTCAAAGCTGGTAAATAAACATTGGCGGATTCTGACAAGTGGTAGTCTAAACCTAGAAAAGCCCTTATTCGCTCACAGGAGAGGAAGGAACTTGAAAGATATATTGGTGCATACAAGACCTCGTACCAATGTGATCCAACAAACCAGATTGCAAGGTCTCCATGGACACCATCCATGTGGCAATTGTAATAGCTGCCACCTGACTGAGAAAAGTCACTCTCACCTTTAAAAACGGCACCAAATGGGAACAACGTGCACTCACGAACTGCAACAGTAGGAATGTTGTTTACCTGATTACATGCCCATGTGGAAAAGAATATGTGGGTATGACAACACGTGCTGTAAAAACAAGAATAAACGAACACAAAAGCAATGTAAGATGCAAGAAACAGACCACAAAAATGGCATCGCATTTTTTAGAGGCACAGCATTGTGTGAATGAGATACACTGGACTGTGAATGAACAACTGCCGTCAGAAAGGGGCCATTTTGAAAAAGAACAAAGGTGGGTGTTTCGATTGGGCTCAGACACCACTGGATTAAATGACTCCATTCCATGGAGCCAATTACGCTGATAACCAGCCAATGACCGTCGTTTTACCCTTGAACATCACCAATTCAGAGTAAGAAATGTCTGCTTCTCACTGTTCTGAATAGACAATATGCCCATGTAGTTGATAGGGCTCTTGTCTTTATATATTACTCTGGATTCAGAATAAAGCCTCAGCAACACTGATAAATTAAAACTACCCCCCGCCCCCCACCCCAACGCACACATGCGCGAGCACCTGCATGCGGCGCTTACATCTCCTATAACCCTAAACTGAGACAAGTAGAGATAAGCGTGGCGTCTCACTCGCGCATGCACGAGCAACTGCAAAGTTCCTCCTGCCATCTGCACAAAAAAGCCTGAACGTCTTCTCAGACACTACGGCTTTGCGCATGCGCTCGCGGTCAGTGTCTTCTCTTCGCACATGCTTTCGGAACAGCAGACACACCCAACAAGCCCGCGCAGAACTGGATCAAAACGAAATGGCTATGTCCATGTTTGGGCCTTTTCCGTTTGCAATTATGGGGCAATCAGGAACCCTTGAGGCACTACAAAAGGGGTTTGTTTTCTCAGTGGACCGACACTTCGTCGGAGCCGCGTTGAGGGGATGAGAGCCTACCAGGCCATGCTGTAACCGTGAGTGTGATGGTGTAATGTGTGACTACCTAGAACTGTACAGGGGGCGATTATTTTAGATCCTAAAACTTAGTTCCTTTAATACCTCACAGGTTGCTACATTGAGCAGAACAGGAACCCCCAATACCACGCATTTGGCTCATGAGGCTACTTAGCCCTGTACTATAAGTAAGCTATATACATTTGTTGATAACTGTGTGATATTAAATCCGTTTTTTCACCTTATGGAATCCAATTGAGACCTTCAGAGACAATTAATGTGTGTCCTGGTCTATGTGTTTGTTCGTGTTTTTTTCTACTTTCTTTTCCAGGGTTCCAGGACCTTATTTTTGGGTTCTTCGTTACCCTTCTGTGTATTTACACAGTTTTTCTTGAACATGTATTTTACACCATTGGTTTATATGACCTTTTGTTCATTCACAGGTTCTGTATATCGCCAATTGGGCGCAACGGACTTTCTCCTTTTAAAAAACAGATAGGTACATTTCACTATAATTATTTTTGTAGAGCACACTTTGACATCTACATATACATGCAAGTAAGGTGAGGATAACTAGTGCACATCCTCGTCCTGAAGAAGGAGTCTTCTACTCCGAAACATGTCGACGCACTTCTGAGGTTGCCTTACCATAATCAGTAAAGAACTACCTCACCTGCACTTTTTTAATGATACCAGCCGAGGACTTAATAAAAGATTTTTTTGTTTTCCTCCTATGAGCCAGGTATTTTTTAACTATCACTTTCACCTCACCACTCACATACTATTACTCCACACACACCAACACATAGTTCACCTTCAGTGCTCCTGCGTAGTCGTGAGTCGTAGCACGCCGCATTCCGTAGAGGTTTGCGAAGACCCCGATGATGAAGCATGACACCAAGGGGCCTTTTGGTGTGTGAGGGGTATTTAAACAACACTGGTTGCTCCCCACCACTGTAGGGATCACCGAACACAATCTAGTGGATTGTTTTTGTTTATTCATATTGCCAGGGGAGACAGAATCCACTTCTTCCTCTCCCTCCACCCTTTGTTAATTACTTGTAGTGAGGCAAGTGACATATAATACTCAGAAGTATCATAATCAAATTGTTAGACATATTTACTCAATGTCATACGTTCATAACGAAATTCTTCACAGATAGTTGCCATATATTCACAAAGCCATGTACAGAAGAGTATAACGGTACACAATGCACTAATGACAGTACTGGCATCAATGATGTGTCGACGTTTCGACCCCAAAACCTATTTAGGTTGGTTTTGATCCTTACTGACAGGGTCTTCCTCAGGACAAAGGTGAGGGTGAGGGCAGAGAAGCACCGTATTAGATGGGAAAAAAACCTGGTAGGTACAATGTTTCCTCAAAGAAGGTGGGGCTCGAAAGGCTCCAAATGGCAAAGGTGAGAGTGATGGACACTTGCACAATGCATGAATACATACAAATCCTTCAAGACAGTATCAATGCTGCTTGGGAAGCCGGCCATCGGTTAAGTAGCGTGAGTAATCACATATGATTCCTTCAGAACATCCGTATCAACTGAGCGTTCCTCTCCGCTCCAGTTGGTACGGATGAAATAAACTCCTACCAAGGTAGTCATGTGTGTCATGTTGCTTAACCAGATCGACTAGCTTCTTCTATTCTTCTTGATACATGGACTTGTATTCAGAATGAACCCTGTCTAGGAAGGACTGAACCATGCCAACAATCCACCCATATCCAACGCCTTGCTTTTTAACGCTGCCGGAGGCCCAAACAATAAAGTAATCTTTCTTGGGATCACCGGACAGCTTTTAACCTTTCACTTTTTCATGTCACACACACCGCATACTCAGCAATATACCTGCTCAACTGTAATCAGGTGTAGAAGCACCCCCCGACACACTCGGTGTCATCGGGTGGGCCCGATGATGAGGCATGCCACCAACTAGGTTGGTGGGTGAGCGCTTTCAAAAAGAGGTAAATCCTACCCTTTTACATACATCATACTACAAACACCCTTACGTCTACTCCCCTCCCACACGTCTAGATAGACTAGTTCTTGCTGATTAATAACACAAAATAGTGTAAACAGTTTAAGTGATGAAACTTTACTCCAGCCATAAAAAGTGGAACAGCATTGCTAAAGTTTTATTGTGAATTATGTATATATAAATGTGATTGATATAACATAAAAATACAGAGTGTTTGTTGGGTCATTGCTATCAATGAAGAAGAAAATATTAATGGTATAATCAAAAAAAGTGTAAAACTGTTGATGCTCAAGACCGACCTTAGCATAATGTACTAAAGTTTTTTTTATTTTATGGAAGGATGATTGGGTTTGTGAAAAACGGAATGAGAGATATGTCATGATTAAGGAGTATGTTTTAAATTAATGTTAAGGTTTTCTTTTGCTGACCTGGATTGGAAAGTATCACAATGTCTAGTTTGATTTAAATAAGTGCCATTTAAAAGGATTCTATGATAAATTCGCACAATATAGAAAATATGTAATAATCTAATGTTAATTTAATAAAATGTCAATTAAATGATGCAACGTGCTCTTTTGGACAAATTATGCATGAGTGAGTTATGCCTTATTAGCTTTTGGAGACTATTAAGGTTGCCAGGGTTTATTTTAATGATCATTTTTTCCCTGCACTTGGAACCAGGAATTAATCAGGGGTTCCTGTTTGAACTCAGCAAGCCACCATCCCTGTTTTGGCTGCTAATCAATGGATCAATGAACCAATAATATTTATTCGATTAAAAACTCGACGATAAAAGGACCAGGATGAAAAAAATACATTGATGATTGTTCATGGGCATAATCAGTAATCAATTATATATAATCAATATAAACAATAATAAGTAATGATTTAAAGCCAGCAGGCAAACTTATCACATTAAGTAAGAGCCAGTCAATTCTGTACAATTAGTCATAAGCTGTGATTAAACAAATTATAAGATATGTTTCCTTCTTAGTTTTATAGCAGTCAAAACATAATTAAGCACAGCATAACAGTTTGTAGGAGAAGCTAAACATTGTAATTCTTGATTTGAAGTAAAATGCATATGAGTTAAAAAAGGACGTAAAACGCGGTGTCTTAAAGTGCGGTACAAAGAGCAGAAGAACATCAAGTGCGTCATAGATTGAGTAAAAGCAGCATCGCATGGGCACAATGAAAGAGAAGAAAAACCGGTGCCTGTGAAGGGGAATGCAACTAGAAAATTAATCGTGTTTAATCTTAACTGGGTTAAATAAAATCTATTTTCAGGATTCACACACCATGGCTGCTATTCATAATGGGTCACAATTTGCTACCTACTTCATTAATATTTATGAGATAGGTTGAATTGTGACTCACTAGCAATCTGTAGTTTGCAAACTAACCTATTTGTAAATTGATTTGCAAATGACCACACTGGTAGCAAAAATACCGGTCACAAATTCCGACCACTATTTTGCGACCAGTGCTTCGTACTTCTGGCCAAATAATTCTAAAAGAGAAAGGAATTCTTTATAACATGGCACATAAAAAAAAAAAAGTTGGATGCTGTTCTACATATAATGATACATAGATCAATAACGATGGTTGAAACCTTGAACAGCAGAATTGTCACAGAAGAAAGGGCACAAACCATGTCAGATTTTCAGTAGATAATTGAGTTCTAGAAGTAGGCCCGCCTGCATTCCATCCATTCTTTTTACTTCCTTTCTATTGACACATGTTGTCAATAAGGAGTAAACACTAGACAAAAGAGGAAGTTAACAGCTGTGCTTGTCTCACTAAGGTCAGATTTTCTTATGAGATTGCCTTCTAATTTATGATGCACAATAACCTGTGAGTCATGAATCATGCATATTGTCAGTGCTCCATTGATTAAGTGAATGAAATGGGCACTGATCTAAACATGTTATTAGCAAAGTGTTTTGTTGAGCGGTTAGGTGCAGGATGGCTACAGAGTCTGTATTGATGACCTGGATGCTGTTGTGCGCCTGGCAGCATTTGGCCCTGCTGTTACTTTTTGTACTATAGAGATGGCAGTTGAAGCAACAATTAAACTCCTCTCATAAAGTAATAATCTACCAGGGAAACTGGATAAATCATGAATCCCATTCCTTAGTAGGTGTAGCAAATATCTGCACATTTTTGTATCCCAGAATAAAAATGTACAGCAGGCTAAATTAGCGTGCTCTGTAACAGTATTGAACAGGTAAGATATGCAAGCACGGCCCTTTGGCATTAATATGCACATTTTTGTACCCCTGAATAATAGGGGACAGATGGCCATATTGACCTTGCTCCAGAACCAGTACTCCACAGGTGTGGTCCTACCTGTTGTGCACCAGTCAACATAATGGTGGTTAGACCAAGTGTAGGGTTCTTCTCGGCTGGTGTTATGATAGATACAACACTGTTGACAAGCTTCATTGTGTTATCTTTCATAGGTTGTTCTAGACATCACACCAGTGCCGAGGTTGTATGGTTCTTTGTGTGCGGCACCATGACAGACATCCCATTGGTAATAATGTTACTTGCATGTGATTAGATTCCTGTACTGAACCACACCAACTACTACAGAAGGCGCCAGCTTAAGTCAGCTGTGTTTTAACATTCCAATATGTAATGACACGTCAAGTACATTTTCAATTATCATTTTTTAATTTTCTTTAGAAATAAACGAAACAGTGTTAGGAAGCATATATGTTGAAGATAAAATCACTGTGTAGGAAGAATAATGTGAAAATGTAACGAAAGAAGCTGATTTCCTTGAAAATCACATACATATGTTTGAGTGTCACTTAAGATGCCAGGGCACTGCAGATGCAGATCGTGGGCAGAAAATGGCCCTATGTTTTCTGTTCTTTTGTACCTCATGTCATTATCTCATACCAGTGTTCGAGGATTAAATTTAAACGCTCAAAAGCATATGGGAGGAATGCTTGAAATAAGTCCCACCAGTGGCAGTCGCTAGGAGTAGCATTACAACCCATCATTCTTTTCCCCAACATGTTATTTCAGATTAGACCAAGCCGATACAAATCAGTCTTGGTCCTGGTCCAATAGAAACATTCCAGGCCGAACTGCCAAGAAAGGTTCTCTCTGAACAAGGACACAAGCAACCCAAGACTGGTGTCACCCTGATTGAGCATCTTCAGTTAGGTTTAGCTTGGTTCTAGTGGGACAGTGAGCAAGGCATTACATAAAACACACAAAAGGTGAGGGAAGAAATACTGCTATAAGTCGAACAACTGGCAGTCTCTCGGGGTGGTCGCTTTGCCGCTGGAACAAAGGTTCAACTAAAGGAAGATCCTCAACTAGGGTGAAACTGGTCTTGGGTTACCTGTGCTCTGATTCAGAGAGCAACTGGCTTCACATTCCTTGCTGAACGAATCCTTTTTCAGCAGAATCGAGGCTGAATTTCATATGAGTGGGTCCATTGTTGGATTGCAATCACAATTAGGCTGGGCAATTCCCAAAAATTGGCCCAAGGCAATGGAGCACTTACAATGAGCACCAGCTATATTGCACAAAATCAAATTCCTTTTTATTTTAAGTAGATTAAGTGATTTGCCATGAATCACTGGATATTGAGCTGACGCCATAACTCAGACACACTACCCCTGTTCCAATGTCAGCAGCTCTGAGACCTTAATTCTACATCCTATGTTACTTTTTCTCTGGGAAAAGTGAACTCACAGCAAGGCCTGTGCAAATACACTTCCACTCCTCCATCAGGCCTAAAAATCTCTGGGATAGAGGTGACAACACCTGGCCCCTAATAACACCACTTCTCTTAATAAACCCCATCCCATTATAGCCTTAGGTTATACACTGGCAGGGGGGGGGGTCAAGAAAAGCACACAGCTGGAGGGCTTAGTTGAGAATGAACCCGCCGCAAGGTCCCTGCATACTCCCACCCTCCCCACACCTGCCATGCCTGAAAGTGATGGCCCAGATGCGGAATGACACTCTTTCTTGGCTGGGCTGGCCACATGACGCAGGGGGCCGAGGTGAAAATGTTGTGAGGGCCAGAACAACACCTGGCCCCAAACCTCCTTTCTATTGACACATGCTGTGCAGTGGCAATCCGCTCGACATTCTAATGGGCCCCTAAGTGTAACAGGTATGCCCAGAGGGTGCAGAGTAGAAATATTGCCTCAAAAATATTGTGGGACAGAAATATCGAGAACAAAAATATAGTTGACAAGAATATCGATTGACAGGTAAGTAATATCGATTACATGAATATCTTTGTAATAAATATCGTTTACAAAAATATAGTTTACAAAAATATCGATTTATTAATAATTTTATGTATTTTAGTGTTTTTAATGTGAATTTTTGTTATTTTATTATGTGTTTTAGAGTTTTACTAGTTATTAATTTATTTTAAGTTTAATTCTGCATTTTAGGTTCCCTAGCTGGTTGTGGGTTTATAGGGGAATAGGGTGGGAAGTAATTTAATTTTATAAAATGCATTGAATAATTAATGTGTTAATTGAATAATTAATAATAGTTTAATAATTAGTTGTTAATTAATTTCAATTAGTCACTTAATAAATAATTAGGTTAATTGCTTAATTAATTTTAGGTGTGTGTTGTGGTGTTTATATGTGGAAATTGTGTGAAGGGTGGTAATTAATAAAAAAATGCATCGATTAACTATTAAATCCTTTTAAGTTAATTACCATCAATTAATTATTAATTGTAATTGTGTAATTAATTTTAGGTGTGTGTTTTGGTGTTAATATGTGTAAATGGTGTGAAAGGTGGTAAGTAGTTAATTTTTTACTGATTAATTAATACATAATAATACATTAATTTTCAATAATTAATTAGTAATTATTAAATTCAATTGTGTAATTAATTGTAAGTGTGTGTTGTGGATTTTACAGTGTTAAATATTGGGTAAATATTTTTTTATTATTTTTGTTAATAATAATATATTTAAATGTATATATTTTTTTCAGTTTAGTAAAGTTTTATTTTGTTTAAGAAAAAAAAAAAAAAAAGTACATCATAATATAACAGCATGACAAAAATCAGAACCAATATGAGAGAACAATGGGAGATAAATGGAGAGGAAAAATGGTTCAGATAAAATATGAAAAGGAAGAAAATGGAAGAAAGAGAGAAAGATAAGAAAAGAAAAGAAAAAAGAGGGGGAGAGAGAAAGAGGGAGGGATGGTTAGGGAGGGGGAGAAGAGGATAAGAAGGTAGCGAAAGGCAGCCAGGTAAGGTCAGACTTAATTTTTAAAGTGACAGAAGAAGAAGAAGCAGTTGCAATTCTGTGCTCATCACATATGAAATTCCACCATGTATGCACAGACAATTTAGTATTATCCTTCCAACAAGACAAAATTACTTTGAATGCAGTTCCAATGAAAAGATCAAATAATTTAGCATTATAGGAATGTAAGTCTAAAACATCAGATATGGAACATAAAAAAACGTGCAGCGCTGAGAATGGTTCAGAAAAAAGAAAAATACGCATGCAATAATCCCAAACTGAGCTCCAAAAAGTAAGAACAGAGGGGCAATCAAACAAGAGGTGTTTGAGCATGCCAGGGTGAGAGGAACAGGACCAACAAAGGGGGGAGGATGAAGGGGAGAATTTTGTTATGCTTACAGGGGTAAGAAGAGCTCTATGGTATAGAAAAAAAAGTGATTGAGTAATACGAGCTGAAATCGAAGTCTTAAACAACTTACACCATAAGCGATCCCAAACATCAACAGATAACGAGAAAGATAAATCAGTTTCCCAAACAGTTTCAATAATGGTTTTAGGTCTAAGACCAACAGTATCTAATAACAGTTTATAAATTAGAGCAGCTTTAGGGATTTGTTGAGTAAACAAAGGATATAGAGGAGTGGTAGGAGTAAGGGAAGGAAGGAGATCAAAAGGAGGAAGGGTAGACAAATGAGATAAAATGGCAGAAGTAATAATGTCATATTCCTTGCGAAAGTGTACAGGTAAATCAAACATGGTTTGCATTACAGAAAAGGAAATAATGGAGGCATCAGAGAAAAATTGGTATACAAACATAATATCCTTTTCTTTCCAATACTTGAAATAAAAAGATTTACCCTTATACTTAAGATATTTGTTATACCATACACTAGAAGAAAGAAAACATTGTAAGGGGGATGAATCTTTCGAGAATACAGTGTGCAGTAGAGTATGTGAGTATTTCAGTACAGGGTGAGCAGTCATGAATGAACAATTTGACATAAAAAGAGATTGTTGGAAAGTAAAATCTTTCAACAAGGACCGTTCGATTGCAATCCATCTGGGCAGAGGGGTATCATTGAAATTGAAAGCCAATGAGAAAGCTTGTTTTATTAAAAAGGCAGAGTGGTATGACTGAAAGTCAGGAAAGCGAACCCCACCTTCAGATTTCGGGCGTATAAGTTTATGTAAAGCAATACGAGGTCTTTTATTATTCCACAGAAATTTAGAGCAGATGGAGTTCAACCGGTTGAAATATAATTTAGGGATTTTCACAGGAAGCATGGAGACAGTGTACAAAATATGTGGGGAAATCATCATTTTAATGGTGTCTAAACGACCCCACCATGAAAGAAAAAGGGGAGACCATAATTGAAGAAGTGATTGAATTTTTTGAGTAAGAGAGGCAAAGGTCAGTTTAAGTGTGTCACCTAAAGTAGAGGAGAACCAAATACCCAAGTATTTGATCTTGGAGGGACACCAGGCAAAATCAGTTGATTCAAACATGTATTGGTAACAGGATGAGTTTAAGGGTAGGACCTCCGTTTTAGAGAGATTAAGCTTATATCTAGAAACAGAGGAGTATAAGCGGACTTCTTCTAAAAATGGAGGAAGGGAAGAAACAGGATTAGCCATGTAAACCAGGACATCATCGGCATAAGCCGAAATTTTTGTTTCAAACGATGACAATTTGAACCCATTAATTAGGGGGTTAGAGCGGATTTTAATGAGAAAGGGTTCAAGGCAAAGAATAAAAAGTAAAGGGGAAAGGGGGCAGCCTTGTCTCGTACCTCTGGTTAAGGCGAAAAATTGTGAGAATTGATTATTAACAAAAACACTTGCACGAGGAGCAGAATAAAGTAGTTTAACTAAAGAAATGAAGGAGGGGCCAAACCCAAACCATTGTAATGATTTGAACATGAAATTCCAATTAATACGGTCAAACGCTTTCTCAGCGTCCAGGGATAAGGCAGCTAGGGGGGCTTTAAAACGTTTACTATGTGAAATAATATTGGCAAAAACACGGGCATTGTCAGCAGCAAGTCTACCTTTCACAAAACCAACTTGATCAGTGCTGATTAGCAGAGGGATAAGGGAGTTAAGGCGGGCAGCTAAAATTTTGGCAAAAATGTTACAATCGTAATTAATGAGGGAGATGGGACGGAAGTTTTTACACAAGGAATGGTCTTTGTCAGGCTTGGGGATTATGATTATTAGGGCATCCAAAAAGGATCCAGAGGCTTTGGCATTAGTAATAAAGGAGTTGAAAAGTTGTAACAGATGAGGCACAAAAATAGTGTGCATGGTGGAATAAAACTCAATTGGGAGACCATCTGGGCCAGGGGCTTTCGATTTCTTTAGGGATGTAATTGCCTTGAGAATTTCATGAGGAGTAATTTCAGTCTCTAGTTGATGGAATTCTGTAGGGAGAGATGGGGGAGGGGGTAGGTCTTTGAAAAAACGGGAGAGGTCATCATCATCAGGATGCGTATCATCAGTATATAGGAGTTTATAGTAGTTATGGAATACTTGTGCAATATCCTCATCAGAAGAAACCAGAGTGTTGGTTACTTCGTTGAGAATGGGGCCAATTGATTTTCGTTCAGATTTAATTTTGAGATAATTTGCTAGCATTTTTCCAGCTTTATTCTGACCCCCATGAAATTTAGATTTAATCTTCAAAAGGGTGTTACAAGCTTCAACCGTGGCAAGTTGATTGAGGTCAGATTTGGCTTTGATAAGTTGGAGGAGAGCGTCAGGATTCTTGGAAGAAAAATAAGAGTGTTCTAGGGTCTTGATGTTGGAGAGTTGGGCGATATATTTAGCGCGGTTGAGTTTTTTCTTTTTAGAAACATACGAAATTGTGAAACCACGTAAGGCAGCTTTAAAGGCATCCCAATTATTCGAGACTGACGTGTCATTAGGTAAATTGAGGGAAAAGTATTCAGAGATGAAATCTTTAACTTTAGACATAAAGACAGAGTCGGAGAGAAGGAAAGTATTAAATTTCCATCGATTAAAAGAGGAGGAGGTTTGAGCTAAGTCAAAAGTGGCATAAACAGGTGCATGGTCTGATAAAAAAATAGAACCAATTTCGGATTTCTGAATCGCAGGGAGAAGGGATTTGCTGACTAGAATATAGTCAATTCTGGACCTGGTGTGGTGAACATTGGAGTAAAATGTATATTCGAGTGAGTTCGGATTGCATGTTTTCCATACATCAAAAAGGGGACGTGAGGCAATGGCTGATTGAAAGGATTTATGTGTCTTATCAGGCTGGAATTTGGAGGAAGACAGTCTATCTGAAAAGGGATCTAACCATTGGTTAAGGTCACCAGCTATGATAATGTTAGGGCAGTCAATGGAGGAAATGAGGACTTTGATGTCAGACCAAAATTTAGGATCTGGTCGGACAGGCCCATAAATATTTAGGAGTACCATCGTTTTGTTTTGTATAACCACTTTTGACATAACCCAGCGACCTTCATCATCCGATTGAGAGGAGAGAATTTGAACATCCAAACCTTTACGAAATAGTATAGCAACACCACCTTTTTTATCAACAGCAGGAGAAAATACAACTTGACCCACCCAAGCCCTCTTAAGTTTCAATGATTCAACATCTGTACAATGAGTCTCTTGGAGAAAAGCAATCTGAGCATTTAACTTGGATAAGTGGGACAGTACCTTTTGACGTTTAACAGGGTTGCCAAGACCACGAACATTCCACGTCACAAAATTACACATGATGGGAGACAAGATATAAGGATCACATCTGGGTCCAATACACTGCGGGTGAACAACTACAAGGAGAGACAGTGGAGACAAACATGTTAAAAATGAGAATCAAATACCGAATATGAACAAAGGCAAGGAAAATCGGGTAAATAGAGAGAAACATTAGACGAATGAGCATTTCAAGCATAAGGAAAAAAGAAGGGGAGCAATGAAAAGTACGGTAGGCAACAATAAGAAAGGAAGGTAGGTATACAAAGAAGAACACGGAACATAAATGAACAAGGGGAAAACATGCATGGCCTGTGAAAAGAAAAAAGAGAGAAGAAAGAAAGAGAAGGAGAAAGATAACAAACAGATCAAGGCAAAGAAGCCAGATCTGAGAGAAAAGAGAATACCGAAACATTAGGAGCATGGAGACGCCGGCGAAGGCGCCAATCCCACAGAGCGAGGAAAACGCGGGAATATAGATAGGAGATAAACAAAAAGAAGAGAAGTCATAGTAAGGAATTACAAGGAAGAGACCAGGACAAGGCCACAACAGTCGTCAGGACATAAGATAAGTGAATGCAGGAAATAGAAAAGAATTAGTTTCAGTCATTGGTGTCCATAGTGGAAGAAGAAGCAGAGACATTTCGGAGATACTCTCGAAGCTTCAGAGGATCATCAAATGTACGAGAACGACCGTTGTGAGTTATTTTGCAGAGACAAGGATGTAGGATTCCATATTGAATGTTCAAGTCCCTCATATGTGGTCGTAGATTGAGGAACTCCTTGCGATGAGCATTCGTGGCGTTTGATAAGTCCTGGGCAATAAAGATGTTATGGCCCGACCAGAGGAGGCGACGTTTTAGTCTTGCAGCTTTAAGAACAGTCATCAATTCGGTGAATTCAAGAAAAAGCAGGATAATGCCTCTAGGTTTGGCCGGGTTGGACGTGGGACGGCCCAAACGGTGAGCACGCTGTATGTTTAGAGGAGTAGATTCTGGTTGGAGTTCCAAAAGTTCATAGAGGAATTTGCGGACGAAGGACACCATGTCGGCCCCCTCAAGGGACTCCGGAATACCATAAATACGAAGGTTATTCCTCCTGTTACGATTTTCAAGGTCCTCTGTGTGAAGTTTCAACTGCTGTATCTCCTTTTCAAGAATAGGAATTTTCGTAGATACATCCTGGACGTCACTGATGCGTTGTTCTAGTTGCAAAACCTTGTTCTCCATAACAACCCAACGATCTTCTATCTGCTTGAGCTTCTCGTTAGTTGCCACCATAAATGGTTGTAAGCCACGAACCTCTTCTAGGATGGAGTCCAGCACAGGGTTCGGAGAGGAGCGAATTGGAGATGGAGGGTCATTCTTAAGGTGTTTCGGTTTGGTACCGGTGACAGACGATCTCGTATGACCCGCGTCCTGAGACATGATGCCAGCAGCAGGGCAAACTAGGAGGACCGCAGGGATGGAAGTCACACCGCAATAGCCAAAAAGTTGAGACCCTATATGTAGATCTAGAAGAGGCACTGGAAGGAAGAGGTCATAGAAGAGGTAATAAGGAGCAATGGAGAAGCAATACCTCAAACCCACATGACATGCGTCGAAATGGTGCGAAAATCAATGCAATACGCAGTCAGAAAACCATCCAGGAATATGGAAATAGAGAAACAGCAAAGCGTCCATATTAAATGAGACCCAAGGGGATCAATTGATACTCCACAGAGGATTATATGTAGATGAGAGGAAGGTGTTGAACATTGCGCAAGAAACACCACAAAATGGCCGCCGTTATTCAGTATTAATATAATTAGAAGCCATGAAGAGAGCTGCGGCGCCAAAAGTCATGGAGGTAGAGTAGGAGCATAATGGATGTTCCCTACAACATACCTTATCAAAATATGTCCATTGGTTGCAGCAGGAGAACAACAGGCTGTTGAGGCGGCAAAGGTGAAAGGAAAACAGAACGCGAGCTCGGCGGCACAAAATGGCGGCCGCTCGCGTCCCACAGCAGCCGAGGGATACTTAGCGGCAAAACTTGTTGAGAGCGGCAATTAGGAGAGCCGCTGCATCGCGCAACACACGGGGACCATGTTCCGCCATGCAGGGATGCCACTTGCTGGTCTCCGCATGCGAGGGAAGTATCGGGAAAACAGCTGCAATTCCCGCGTCGTCACGGAGCTCACGGAGGCAGCGTCATTACTCGCCGGCGCGTAAGCCACGCCCCTCTAAATGTATATATTATTTATGTTAATATTGGAAATTCATTTATTGTTTTGGGATCCAGCGCTTTCCCTACTGTTGCACTCATGGAGTGGGAATAGTAAATTTTACCCCTATGCTATCCAGCGTTTTCCCTACTGTTGCACTCACTGGAGTGGGAATAGTAATTTGTACCCCTCCGCTATCCAGCGTTTTCCCTACTATTGCACTCACTGGAGTGGGAATAGTAATTTTTACCCCTCCGCTATCCAGCACTTTTCCTACTGTTGCACTCACTGGAGTGGAAAAAGTAATTTTTACCCTCACGCTATCCAGCGCTTTCCCTACTGTTGCACTCACTGGAGTGGGAATAGTAATTTTTACCCCTCCGCTATCCAGCGCTTTCCCTACTGTTGCGCTCACTGGAGTGGGAATAGTAAGTGTTACCCCTCCGCTATCCAGGCCTTTCCCTACGGTTGCACTCATTGGAGTGGGAATAGTCATTTTTACCCCTGCGCTATCCAGCGCTTTTTCTACGGTTGCACTCACTGGAGAGGGACTAGTAATTTTTACCCCTTCGCTATCCAACGTTTTAACTACTAATGTTTTTATTGTGTTATTAAATGTATGTATTTTTTAAAATAGTTTAATGTGTTAATTAAATATAGAATATTTTATTTTAAATTATTTATATATGTGTTTATTTTATTTTTATATAATTAAAAAAGTTTATACATTAAATAAAGATAATAGTTAATAAAATGTATTTAAGTAAATATATGTTTATGTAAATATTTTTTGTGTTTATATTTAATAAATTAAGTTTATTTGTTATAATTAGTTTAAATCTATATTAAATGTATTTTTTAGGGCATTTGAGTTTGGACAAAACGTGGTTACAAAAACCATTCTATCATTCTCTTTATGTGGTTTTCTTTCCAGTAGGCTCTCCCGTGGGGTCCACCATGCTCTTTTGACGGACCTTTTCAAAAGTTTCTTCGGGTACCCTCGTTGTAACAAGTTGTTTGTAAGATTCTCCGCATGTCTCAAGTACTCATCTTTATAATGTCAGTTCCTTCGAATTCTTAGATATTGCCCATAGGGCAAATTATCTTTCAGGCTTCAAGGGTGATTACTATTAAAATGGAGAGCTTTATTGCGGTCTGTTCTTTTTTTATATAATGTTGTTACTAGACCACCTTCAGAGGGGTAAACCTCGACGTCCAGAAATGGCATCTGTTTCTGGGAATGTTCAATACTGAATTTAATTGTTGGAACCTTGTTGTTAATCCATCCATGAAATTTCCCTAAGTCATCCTCTGTCCCTGTCCAGACGAAGAAAATATCGTCGATGTAGCGATACCAGTTGTTAATCCATTGTAAAAATGGGTTATCCTGATAGATGAAAAATGGGTTATCCTGATAGATGAAAGTATCCTCGTATTTCGACATGAATAGAATTGCTAATTATGGGGCAAAGGGGCATCCCATTGCTACCCCGCCTGTTTGGAAAAAGAAATCTCCGTTGAACTTGAGTGCAAATTCAGCAATGTGGTATCTTGTACAAATGATTTGACTTGAGTCAAATCATTTGTACAAGATACCACAGACGTTATCAATAAATTGACGACAATTGAATTTAATGCCGATACCCATTGGATGGTGACGATGGTGACGATGGACATAACGGCCTTATAACGTCCTTATACACACAGATCCCGCAAGAAGAGGGGATCTATGTGTTAGAAACCTTTCTGGAGGAAAGAGAAAGACCCCATCAAATACCCACTTCCTTCATTTTAAGGCTTGTCCAAACTCAAATGCCCTAAAAAAAATAGTTAAAAGTAACTGGCATTTACTGAGAAATATAGACGCAGCATTTTACAAAGAACCACTTTTTGCCTTCAAAAAGAATGCTAGCATTGCCAACCATCTGGTAAGAGCGGCGTTACCACAAAAGAGTAGAAACCCAACTTTAAGAACGATGTTGGGCCTTCCGCCCGTCCAAGGACACCACAAATGTGGTGAATGCTCGTGTTGTGAGACAACAAAGGAAGGAAGTCTGTTTGAACACGGAAATATAAAATGGAAACTTGACTCATTTACTAATTGTAAATCTCGGTTCGTCGTATATGGAATATTGTGTCCCTGTAATCAACTTTACATTGGGAAAACCAGCCAAGAGGTACGTAGCAGAATCCAACAGCACAAATCAAGGATTAAAAACAAGGTAGTAACAGCTCCCCTTGTGAATCTCTGACTTGAAAGGAACCATAAAGACACAGAAGTGACTTGGAAAGTTATCTCAAAAGTGGATAATGATGAAAGAGGAGGTGACCTGGAGGCAAAACTCTCCAGAAGGGAGGCAATGCTCATTCTAAAATTCGATTCTACAACCGAGGGCCTGAATGAACTAAGCAAATTATTCAAATTAGGATAGTAGGGTACAGACTGTCACTGAAACCTCTGGACTAAAACTTTATTGGAATAAAGCGGACCTGACGCCACATCCAGCAGCTGGAATGACATCACAGGCTGTCAGAAGTGAGGACTAAAAAAAACATCGACCTTGCAAATGAAAACATGAAGCAACAGATAACCAAATTATGAGGCACAAGACAATTCATTGTGAAGTGAACGGATATATGCAACCACAAAATAAAATGGAAATTAAAATGTATAGTGACAAACTTCCTGAACTACATCATCCATGATCCACACTTGTAGGCCGAATGACACCACCGGGCGTGAGAAATCTATTCATGAGACAACTCCACAGAGGAACCCCACGAGGGCACAAAAAAGAAGTTGTAAATAACTATCATGAGGCACCTGGGCAGACTTACAATTCTAATGGAATATGAAGCGAAATAAGGCGATGGAACACGTCGGAACCGTATAAAACGGATTTTGAACATTGTTAGAAAAACTTGATTTATTAGACACTTGACCGTACTGTAGGCGTCCATTCGTATTATAAGAAACATACACCCATATAAGAAAGATAATAAGGAACATCGGGTGTATTTAAAATACCTCTGTGACCAGGGACTACAAGTCCCATGAATCCTGGCAAACCCGGAAGTCAACACAACATTGAACGCGGCGTTTACACCAAGGAACAGAGCGTATGCTCGGTGCCCCGACCGTTTGAGGTAACTTCTAGATCACGATTGTATTCAGCTTTGCATGAAAACGTTATGCCCTCCGGTTGCTAACATCATCCCCGTTTTTCGAGCAGGCGGGAGCACTGGACCCCAGGCCAACAAGAAACAAGCAGCCAAGATTCAGGTACAATTCTTATATGGCATCAAACAGTGCTACAAAGGGCTGGAAATAACAAACACTGAAGGCAATCTCGTTCCTCTCCCCTCTTTATACAGTTTGTAGCTGCACAGAGCCTTTAAGACCTTAAACCCCAACCGTGTCAGCACAAGTAAGTGCAATTTAAAAACGATGATATGAATGTATTGTAAATGGTGAGATAGTTTGACGCTGACGCTGTACATTGGTCTATTTCCATCTTTCTCCTTTTTGGTGCATCAGGTTGCTTCAGAATTGATTTGCACGTCGGGAAATTGAACCCCCCCCCCCCCCAGGCTCTAATTGACAAGAGGTAAGACTAGTAGGTAGATAGTGTTGAAGTGCCCAGCATGCAGTTACCAAGATATTGGTTTCTAAAACAAGGTGTTCTCCTCTTTTTACAGACCATCGTCCTGATGAGAACCCCTAAATAAATTCGGGTTCGAAACGTGTAGACTGTTGAGAGCCATTGAAAAAACTGAACAGTTTAAGAAACTATACAATATATTTGAATTTCTATATTTGTCATATGGCTTTGCTGTGAACATTGTATTTCCAGCTTTATTTTATCTGTAAGAGTATGAGTGGAGTATGGGTGAGAGCTTGAATGATTTTGCCATAATTTGCATTGTTTTTTGGAAATTTGTGGTTAGGTTTTGTACATAAGGTCAATAAAATATGTTTTGATAAAAATCAGGTAAAATGTAAAATAATATGATGTGTTAAAAGAAATATTGACTAAAATCGTAAGAATTAAAAATAAAATAAAAATCTAAAACATTTGGTTTTATTCCAATGTTTATGGATTAAAAGTGTTGCGTTGAATCGACTAGCACCAGCATTCTCTGTTGTTAATCAGTAGCTTGTGGCTAAGCTGTGCTATTGGGAGCCCAGACCCAGTGGTGGTATTTTGGTGTCCATATTTACAACACTCAGTACACTGGGAGTTGAGCCTCCCTGTGTCGCTACATGTGGTGTGCATTTTGTGCCTTATTGGTTGAATGTACCCATCCACATGTGAGATCTAGCTTTGTGGTATTTCTGGGGAAACAAACATTTGGCTAAATGGGTTTTATTGAGGCTTGTTTGGAGTGCAACTATTTTCTGTGGATCAATCAGGGCTTTCACTGTGTGTGTATTTGCCTAAAATGTATGTATGGGGGAGCCCACCTGTGACTTCTTACTCGATAAGCGTGGGCATGGGTCAGAGGACCCACCTGACAACGTATCTGTGACTTGGGGATGATGGGGAGACCACCTTGGGTGAATCCGACAGCCATGATGTGAGTTCTTTGTTACTCTCTAAAGTAATTTTGAAGCTACTGGTATCACTTTTATCGACATTAATAACATTGTGTATACAGTTGTCATTTTGCACATTGATATAGTTTGTACTGGTATTAACGAGGTCAAGTTTGCTCTGGTCTGAACGTACCTTGACATTAGTCTTATTGGCAACAATAATATTATCATACAAGCATAGACTATGGCATACATTTGTATTGTTATTGCTGATGTCGGCCCTGCTTTGCGGGCACAAGTTAAAGTATACATTGACGGGCATTGCTGAGGTCATGTGGACACAGGCTGTGGCATACAATCACATTGCATTTAGTGATATTGCCGTTGTCAAGCCTGCACATATCATGATATTCATTGACATCATATTCACCCTGTCCAACCTTCCCCCCTCTAATTGAGTCATCAAATGCTCTATCCTCCTTGTATGTCATGACAGTTATGTTCTTTGAAAGTGTGATTGTGTCTGCACATATCATGACATTCTTCGACATCATAGTCATCCATCCCAACAGCAAGCTCCCTGGGATCAATGATCTTACTATCAATCAGGTGCTGACTCAGCTCTCTAAACAGATATTGAACATGTCCTCTCGCAACAACCCAGTAAAATCATCAGCTTTGCTGTCCCACACCCAGCCATTCAGTGCTTTGCTGGTGTAATCAAGAAAATCCACCTAAGACTGGATCTGTATCTTTTGGCTATCCCTGAACCTAATGCGGTACTTCTCTGGGGTAAGTCCAAACTTGGTGAGAAGGATAGTTTTCAATGGAGTGTATTTCATCTGGTCCCTCATGTCCAGTGTAAGCAAAGTATTCCTCCCCACGGTAGGAATGTGTTTCCCAAGTGATTCCATCCCAATCTCTTCTGGGACACTGTGCATCTTGAAGGCAACCTCATAGGTGGGAAACCACTTTTCAATGTCATCCTTTACCACATAACTGGGCACCAGATATTTCGGTGAGTGGACCTGCTTTTCCAATTCAGACACAGGGGGTATACTGCCACCATTGTTGCTAGACTCTGCTTGCCTAGTCCTTATGTACAGCTCTCTGAGGATCCTATTGTGAGCAATTGTACTTTCCTCAAACGCCACAGTTTCTTCATTGCCAAAGTTCTCTCAGCTTCAGCCTTCCTTTCCTCCCAGCTTGAGCTTGGCTATTTGCAACTTAAACTCCTTTTTGGCCTTCCAGTCTGGCAGTTTCTCCGAGGATGGGATGTGGGAGGACCCACTGTTTTCTGCTCTGGGAGGCATCTCTATTTCTGGAGGCAAGTGTTCCCTTTCCCCTGTCTGCTGCATTTCAGGATATGAAGTCAGGTCCTCTCCTTTCCCTTCAATATTCTCCTTGTCATCCTGGTCTTCGGATGTTGCCAGTTCTTGGTAAGCCTCCAGCCAGGCCCTCAGAGCCTTCTGGAGTTCCAGTGTCCTGATATTCCTCTTATTTTTTTATTGGGCAGAAAAATCAGACAGATCATAAAAATTCAGCCATAGATATTTAACATAATGGTACATGATTAAAAAACACTTCATAATAAAGGGTTTCATCTTACATCATATAGTAAATAGCATACATTCATATGACATCTCCAGCATCACCTATATTAAAAAAAAAGACATTCTCACCCTGACAATTAAGGGCATAAATTCATTGCTAAAACCTTAAAGCTATGTTACCATCCTCTCTTTTTATTCTTTTTCAATTTACATGAGAGATCAGAACATAGTCCTCCAATGTAGATCTATATCTACGGAGTTCCCCAACCCTCTTTGGATAGGCCTCTTTGAATTGATAGGTCCGATCCCTATTGCTATAAATACAAATAATTGTCAACATTTTTGCAGCTGTAGGCCTGTATGGGAAAATCCATTTTCAGGCCAGCGATGTTGAGGGAAGAATGACCATGGACATGCAGTGACTAATGACCTAAAACCTCCTCCCAAAAGTTCTGCAGTCTAGGATATGTAAAAAATATGTGAGCCCATGTTCCCGTCCCATCCATATTGCATCTGAAACATTTATTAGGAGTTGATGGAAAGAGTTTAAGCAGTCTAAGGGGGGGGGGGTTAATACGCCAGCCATCTACACAAAAAATACATTCTTTTGAAGTTGGCCACCCTCAAAGCCTTATTCCGAAACTCACACAATATTATTTCCTATTCAGTGCTACTCAGTGTTGTGCCCTCCAAAAGATGAAAGGCTGACTTGACCTTGTCAGTATTTCAATTCATTAGCTACTTTTCACACTAGAAGACAGGGGTGAATGTTTAATGTACTGAACCATTCTGTCTGCTAATTATTTAGATTCAATAGATATGCAGTAGAGGTAAATTTCATAATACAGTTATAATGATCACCTACCTTCCAGAACCCTATACTGTTAATGGGCTGAAACACTCCTTGGGGAAGCTGAAGACCCCATATCTAACAATCTTGAAGAGAGGTGTATGCGTGGCATGTTAGAACATTATACGTTGGGTACGATTTGCAATTGAAATTATGACTTTGTATTCCTGTTTTCTTTGGTAATTTCGTTGTACAAAGAAACACTGGTAACTTAATTGTGCTTACTGTTAGCATACCGTTTAGCATAAAATTATCAAAGAAGGGGCTGCCAATTAAATTAGTAGACTAACTAACGTGGATTGATAATAGGTTGCAAAATAGGGTAATGCTAGCCCCCTCTGCTCTATATCTAGTTGTAGAATGAATAGTTTGACCCAGGTTAATTTTGCCCATATAAATTCACGAATAACTTTATCCAACTCCTTGAAATATAAGATTGGATTTTTAGAGGAAGATTTAAAAACAAAAATACCAGCAAGGGAAGTATTGACATTTTAACTAGGGTAACTCTGTCCACTAATGAAAGAGGTCATAACGGCCATCTTTCTAAAAGTCTTTTTACCTTATTTATTTATTTATTTATTTATTTTAGTCACTTGTAAAGCGCGAACAGCTACCCCCAACGGGGGTGTCCCGGCGCTGACAACATGTGAAGTCCTAGAGGGTCCATCAAAGAGTTCCATCAGGCTAGGTCTGAGAGAAAAACCAGGTTTTGAGTTTCCTGCGAAAAACAACCTCGGATGAAAGAAATCTGAGTTCTTCTGGAAGGGCGTTCCACAATCTGGAAGTGGCCACGGCAAAAGCTCTACCGCCTGTGCGAGTCAGACGAAAACGTGGGCAGAACATAAACCCAAGATGGTTGGATCTAAGATCCCTAGTGGCAAGAGATCGCCTGATTCTGAGCCTTAGAAATTCCGGGCCACGACCATTGAGAGCTCTAAAGGCAAGGACCAAGGCCTTAAACTGGATGCAATATCTCACAGGTAGCCAATGGAGTTTGGCCAGATGGGGTGAGATCGAATGGCGATAAGGAATGTTGCAGATCAGCCGGGCCGCTGAATTCTGCACAAGTTGCAGCTGGTTGATGAGATATGCAGGGGCGCCAACATAAAGACTGTTAGAATAATCCAGATGGGATGTAATAAGAGCATGTACTACTGCTCTGCGGGACTCAAAAGGTAAAAAAGGAATGACTTTTTTAATCATTCGGAGTTTTCCGAAACAAGATGATGAAACCTTATTAATTTGGGTCTTGCAGGACAGTGCTGTGTCAAATTGGAAGCCCAAGTTGCGAGCAGCTTGAACAGGCACAGGAGGGGGATTGAGTTGAGATGGCCACCAAATATTGGAGGGGATGGCAGATTTTTGATTAAAAAATAGCACCTCAGTCTTGTCAGTATTCAATTTTAAATTATTGGTGGACATCCATGAGGCGATGTTAACCAGACAGTGGCGGAAGCGGGCCATGGAGCTGTCAGAATGATCCTTAAAAGAAAACACAAGCTGAGTATCATCAGCATAAAAGATCACTCTGACGCCCCATGCTTCGACTAACTCCGCCAGAGGCCTTAGGTATACATTAAATAAGAGAGGACTGAGGGCAGATCCCTGCGGAACCCCCCATCTCAATGGTTTCTTGGAGGAAACAAAGGGTCCGAGGGAGACCTGTTGAAATCTGCCTGACAAGAAAGATTTCACCCAAGCCTTAGTAAGGGTATTTCCATAGTTAAGTTGAAATAATTGGTAGAAGTCCACTGTAACATATAATTCTAAATATCTTATAGGTCGTGATGGCACATTTATGCCCTACTGGGAGTTCAACCTCTGAAGAATTGAACAAGAGCAGCTTCGTTTTAGCCCAGTTTACTTTATATCCCCCCCAGAGCTGTAAACGCCGTGATATCCCCCAACGTAGCCTGAATGTTTACCTTATCTTCCTTCAAATATAGGATCATTTCAGCGGCGAACAGCTTGATGTTTGCCGTCCTAGTTAAAGGGGCCAGGATTGATGTGTTAGAGCAGATTTTTACTGCAAGGGGCTCTATACAAAGAGAAAATAGGAGGGGGACATGGGGCAACCCTGGCTAATGCCCCATCTAATCACCACCTCTCCTACATGTTCCACATTCATAATTATCTTTGCAACCCCCCAATTATAAATTCTCCTTAACATCTCTATCAAGCAGGCTGGAAAGCCAAACTTCCCCAGGGTAAAAAAGAGGGCCTGCCATTCCACAAGGTTAAATGTCTTTTCTGCATCCATCATTAAAATAGCCACTTTGTCCCTATTAACTGAAGAATAATCAATTGCCTGTATCAGAAAAAAAGGTATTAGCTGCCATTGATCTACCAGGCAAGAAGCTTTTTTGGTCTGCGTGGACCACCTGTTGTGCACAGCCAGAGATCCAATTTGCCCAGATTGTCATAAAAAGCTTAAAATCTACGTTTAAGTAACTTATTGAGCAATAGGAGGTCGGGTTGTTCCGATCCTTATCTTTTTTCAAGATGGGAATCACCACTGACGCCTTCAATCTATCAGAAATGGGAGTCCTTTCCAATATTTGATTATGCAAGGATATGAAAAATGGAGAGTGCACGTCTAAAAATGTCTTATATACTTCCAGCGGAATTCAGTCATTACCACTCGCCTTACCTTTAGCCATCCCTTTTTACAGTTTCAAACAGTACTAAAAGTTCAATTGGTTTACACAAAGCTGCACTTTTAGACCGTGTGATTTTAGTTAACTGGAGTTAGGCGAAATAGTTCTTGAGATTATGTAGGTCTCCTATCTGGGCCTCAGCATATATTTTCTTAAAATGGGATACAAATAATTCAGCAATCCTGTCTTTATCGCATACCAGATTTGCATACTAGGGTCCCTTATTTGTGAGATTAATTGTCTACTCTGTTGTGTTTTAGTAGACCATGCTAAGAATTTACCTAAATGATGGCTTTCTTTGTAGACTTTCTGCTGCAATGCCTTACTTCCAGAGATCTCTTCTAAAACAAAAATAAAAATGTAATTGCTCTTTTGCTCTCAATAATTCCTGCTGTAGCATCTTCTCATCAAAGTCACTTAGGGGCATGGAGGTATAATAATAATAAAAATAAACAATCTTTATTCTGCAGTAATACCACCATAAAATAGATCATGCATTCGAAACAATAACACATTAATTAAAACATATTTCCTCATGCAATAAATATACACATATCGCTATCATTCTGCAGGAATCTAAACAATCCTGTTCTAGCAGTTACTCTTGGGAGTGTATCGAGTCTACCCTTAAACGTCACGTAAAATTCCCTATAACATAAAATTAATCATATCAACCTTCATCAATCTCTCATACTTCCTGTACATTTTGCTGCTGTTATCAACCAAGCCAATTCTAGAGTATCCATCCTGAGCTAATTCAGATATAGATTTTCTTGATCTTATCATTGCTTTTAGGAAATGCGAAATGACACGAAGTGTTCGAACATTTTGCTTAAGTGCAAATGCAAGAGAGCAAGACATGACTGTCTGAATCCCATTTCCTTTAAATAAGGCTTAAAAAATTGTCGTCTGGGATGCGTAAAATATTTAGATAAAAAGACAAAATGAAAATGTCCTGTGGAGACCTATTGTCGCTGCCACAGGGCCCTCCATTCTCTGTTCATATTATAAAACCAGGAGGAGAGACAACTAAGTGGTGAAACATATTAAGTCTAAAAAGCATAATTAAAAAATGCTCATGTCGACAAGTTAAAATGGAAATGTAGGGTTTTATGCCTGGCACTGATTTAACTAGAGCATGGGCTCTTACCATAGTCTTTTTCAGCTCCTTTCCTTCACGCTTGGCACTACTTATTTTAAAGATAGGTCTTTGATTAACTTTTTGTCCACCTTCCTTACTGTCTCATGATTCATAAAAATATCACGTCTTCCCAGGGCACTAAATGATTCCTTAATATATTTAAGCCAGGGAATTTTCAGAGCTTGGTCCAGGGAAACACAGTCCAAAATAATTGCTTGATTAAAAGAAGCCTCTGGACCATACATTCACCCAACAGAGCAGGGGCTTGACTGCAGCTAGATCTATAATATAGTTGACCCCCAGCTCTTCATGTTCAGCGCAAGTGGATGTTCCCTGCTGCCCTTTTAAAATCCATTGTAAAAATTTATTTTGGGTGATTTGCAGCTTGCCCAACTGCCTTATAGCCCCAAATCTCACTCCTGTACAAGGCTTTGGAAATACAAAATGACTGATATAATTTTAAAATCCCACCAGGGTACCATGGGGCAGATTTATGAAGGCCTTGCGCCGCCGGTGCGTCACTTTTTCCCATGTTAAAAATGACGCACCGGCGGCGCAAGGCCTTCATAAATCTGCCCCCATGTGCCTAACCTATGGGCATAATTTGCAATAGCTTTCAGGGCTTTTTCATGACCGTTACCTTTTCCTCCTTCTGGATATTCCAATTCAGTTTATCGTCGAAAAAAACACCCAAATATGTAAAAGGTCGTAACTTTAGCTAGGCTGGCCATACCTGCCTTGTAGGATTTTGTGCTAGTCCCCCAAGAGCCTATTTCCATAACAAATGATTTATTAAAATTGGGTGATAAGTACAACGTATTCATGAAGGGGACAAACCCATCGATTAATGCTTGCAATGCTCTGGATGTTCGTGCAATAAGCACTGCGTCGTTGCATATAGCAAGACTGGTACTGATGTGGTGCCTACTCTCGGGGTATCAGTGTGCTGTGCAATCAGCTGGGATTCTAGCCCATTAATATATAGTGTAAATAAAAAGGGGGCAAGGATGCACCCATGGCTCACTCCTCTTGAACAACTAAAATTATCAGTGAGTCCCCCCTTCTGTGTATAACGGACTACAGCGGATGTATTCACATATAAGGACATTAAAACATTTATCATTGCATGCTCTCCTCCTATCTCATCTAATAAAACCCACAGTTTGCTACGATTCAGTCTGTCAAATGCCGCGGTATGGTCCATAAACCCCAAATAAAGAGAAACTGCTTTGGTGATTGTGTATTTTGAAAACAACAGGTAGAGATTCAGGCATTTACCAACTGTTGATTTCACTGTTCTGAAACCATATTGAAATCTCAGGTGAATCCATTTCTCTCTGCCCATTCTGATAACCTGTTTAATAAAATCCCTGATCATAATTTTAACTGTGGAGTCTATCAGGGATATGGGGCGGTAACACTGTAGATTGTCCCTGTCTCCCTTCTTGAAGACAGAGACAATAATAGCGAAAGATCACGGCTTAAGTATTACTGTTCGTGCTGCTGCCTTTAATACCTTAGTCAAAATCGGGGCCCATACGTCTAACATGCTCCGTAGCAGGTCGGCAGGGATTCCATCCGGGCCAGAGGCTTGTTCCGTGACAGTCCCTCAATTGCTGTTTTAACCTCATCCAAGAGGAAATTAATCTGGTAGTCACTTTAAGAAACGCCAGGTCAACAGTGTCTTTTTGTGATTATAGACCTTCTGAAAGTGTGCCTTCGATTGCTCCTGGGTTATTTGATGAGCCATTCTTGGTTTATCTGGTTCAGAAAAAGAAGGGCTCTTAATAAACTTCCAGAAAAGGGTACTGTCCTTTAATTCACTTGATTGAACCAGCTCTTCCCAGGCTTAGTTCTGTAATAATAACCTCCGCTCTTTTAAGGTGCATTTATAATTTTTACTGCGATTGGCTACCCTGATTTTATTACGCCGTAGCACTTTCAGTGCTTCTTTTAGTAGAACCACAGGGTTATAATCACTAAAGGGACTATCCAAAATCCGAGAGGGCTGTCTAATATGATTCATGGAAGATGAAACACAAATAAAATCAATAATTGTAGCGTGGCCCCTTCCTTTATAGGAAGGTGGATGAATACTACTAGGGGGCCTAGGTGCATTTTGTAAGGTAAACATCAAATCATACGTGTTTAAAAGGGCACTTAGCACACGGCCATCTGCGGAGTGCTCCAGGGCCTGACAAATCGGGGTATCCCTGGAACTTTGTCCGATGTCAGGGCACAGATAACAGTTAAAGTCACAAAGCAACACTAGATTTTCCTGAGGAAAATCATTAGCCTGTAGTGACTCTAGGAACCCAGACAGCTCCGTCAAACTTGAGGGACCTTGAGTCTTACTTTTTGCATTGTAAAAATGTGTTAATGTGAACTGTAGGCTTCTCCACGCCACTATCATGAGCCCTTGGACC
Organism: Lissotriton helveticus; assembly: GCF_964261635.1. NCBI lineage: Eukaryota > Metazoa > Chordata > Amphibia > Caudata > Salamandridae > Lissotriton > Lissotriton helveticus. Next base: position 891,218,520 of record NC_136065.1, on the reverse strand, counting down.
ACTCTAGACTCACTTTTCAACAGTTTTATAGATGCAAATTTATAAGGCAAAATGTACATCAGTGGCAATGTACAGGGCAGGGGTGTGGGGCTTTGCTAAGACCCACCCACTACAACTTATGGAAAATGCGTTTTTGCGTTATATTTTGTCTGTCCCTCAAAGTACTCCTTCCTTTGCCTGCATGAGGAGCAGGGTCTTCCTTATTTATCGGACCTTATTAAACTTGAACCACTACTTCTCTGGCATAGGATATGGTCAAAGGTACAGACTCAGTTAAATAGAGAGATCATGTTATACACCCTGAGACTCAAAGGGGCACTGCAGATTCCTTGGGTCAAGTATGTGCAGAGCTTCATGATTGGTCTAGGTCATCTGGAATACTTTATAAACCCAAGTTCCATGATCTCGACATCTAGAAAGGGCTTAAAATCATGAGGGTCTTTTATTATTGACCTAGTTCTAGGACACCCCTGCGCCGCACGGCCACCAGCTGCTGCGTGCGCCTCCCTGCCGGTCTGCCTCACTGCCGCCGCGTGACCACGCCCCCTGCCTTAGAGCGGCGTGGTCCGTGATCGCTCGACCTGCCCCAGCTGTTTTTGCCGTTTGTATTGTGCCTCTGTCATTTTGTATTGCCTGTTTTTCTTCCTGTGACTCGTGAATTCCTTCCTGTTTTTCCCTCGATCTGACCCTCGTTTTGCCGTTTTAGTATTGTATTTTGTCATTGCCTGTCTTTGTTCTGTAACTGGCTATTTCCTTCCTGTTTTCCTTCTCTGACCCTCGTCCTCCCTCCCCGCTTCCCGCCACCGCCGCTAACTCCGCCCCTTTCTTCCTTCTGTACCCTCCCCGCTCCCGCCTCCCAGCTGCCCCGCCCACCCGCGCACTTCGCCATATATGGCGACCGTGCGGACGCGCAGCGTTGACGCGCAGCGGGCGCGCCGATTGTGTGCCGAAGGCGCGCCAAAGGTAAGCCCGTCTGCGCCCGTCCGCGCCTGGACCGTGCCCAGTGCCAGGACCCCTGGCCCTCGAAGACCCCGGCCGACCCGCCTGACGTACACCGCCGCCAACCTCAGCGCACTCAACGCCGGTCGACTCCCAGGATGCTACCAAGCCACACCACGACGCACCCACGGACCCTTCAGCTGCCGCGCCTGCAAGTTCACCTGCATCCGGACCTGCTTCGCGCCAGCACCCGCCAAGTCGAACACCAGCAGCACCCACCTCAAGTGCATCCTGCTCAACACCCGCTCCGTCCACAGACACGCCATCGAACTCTGGAACCTCCTCGACACCACAGCCCCCGACGTTGCCTTCCTCACGGAGACCTGGATGAACGCCTCGTCAGCACCCGACATCGCCATCGCCATCCCAGAGGGCTACAAGATCATCCGGAGGGACCGCACCGCCAACCAGAGGGGAGGAGGCATCGCCATCATCCACAGGATTACCATCCGTATCACGACCAGCACCGACAACACCCTCACCTCCGGCGAACACCTGCATTTCCAGATCCACACCGACCCGAAGACCACCCTCAGAGGCACCCTGATCTACCGGCCTCCGGGACCACGCACCCAATTCAGCGAGGACATCGCCGACTTCGTCAGCCCGAATGCCCTCCCCTCCGCTGACTACATCCTCCTGGGGGACCTCAACTTCCACCTGGAGAACAACAACGACCGCAACACCAGCACCCTGCTCGACAACCTCGCCAATCTTGGACTCAAGCAACTGGTGTCCACCCCCACCCACCTCGCCGGACACACACTCGACGCAGTCTTCTCATCCAGCACAGACATCGCCTTCAGCCACGCCACAGAGCTTCAATGGACGGACCACAGCTGTGTCCACTTCACCTTCAAAAGAACGACGACCCACCACCACCAGCAACAGGTTGCCCGCAGAAGCTGGAACAAGATCACAGCCGACCAGCTCGCCACCTCCTTGAGCCAGCACCCTCCTGCCAGCTCAGCGAACCCCAGCCAGGCCGCAGACAACCTCACGAAGTGGATCAGCAACTGCGCGGACGAGCTCGCCCCACTGAGGACCCCGCCCAGCAGACCCGGCAGCAAGAAAGCCCCATGGTTCACCAACGAACTCAAGAGCTCCAAGAAGAACTGCCGAGCCCTCGAGAAAGTCTGGAGAAGGGAACCAACACCGGACAACAGGACCACCTTCAAGCTTGCCACCCGGAAGCACCACCAGCTGATCCACGCCGCCAAGAAAACTGCATTCAAGGACCGGCTGGACAACAACGCACACAACTGCAAGGAACTCTTCAACATCGTGAAAGAGCTTTCCAACCCCAGCGCAGGAAACAACGACATCACCCCGTCGCAAGACCTCTGCAACTCCCTCGCCTCATACTTCCACAACAAGATCGCGGACATACACAACAGCTTCAACAACCAACCAACGCACACCACGACCGACCCTCCACCCCCCACCACCACCCTCCGCGCCTGGACTCCGATCAGCACCGAAGACACCGTCCGCACGATGAACTCCATCCACTCAGGATCTCCAACCGACCCCTGCCCCCACCACGTCTTCAACAAGGCCGACGCTGTCATCGCACCCCACCTGCGAGACATCATCAACACATCCTTCGACACCGCCACCTTCCCTGAGAGCTGGAAGCACGCCGAACTCAGCGCTCTACTCAAGAAACCCACAGCGGACCCCACCGAACTCAAGAATTACCGCCCCATCTCGCTCCTCCCGTTTCCAGCCAAAGTCATTGAGAAGACCGTCAACAAGCAGCTGGCCGCCTTCCTTGAGACAAATGGATCCCTCGACCCCTCACAGTCTGGCTTCCGAGCCACCACAGCACCGAGACCGCCCTCATCGCCGCCACCGATGACATCCGAGCCCTGATGGACAACGGAGAAACAGCGGCCCTCATCCTCCTAGACCTCTCCGCGGCATTCGACACTGTCTGCCACCGCACCCTAGTACAGCGCCTCAGCAACGTCGGAATCCAGGAGAAGGCTCTGGAATGGATCATCTCCTTCCTCGACGGAAGAACACAGAGGGTCCGCCTACCACCGTACAAGTCAGAGGCCACCGAAGTCATCTGCGGCGTCCCTCAAGGATCCTCGCTGAGCCCCACCCTCTTCAACATCTACATGAGCCCCCTCGCGGCCATCGCACGCCAACACAACCTCAACATAATCTCCTACGCCGACGACACCCAGCTGATCCTCTCCCTGACCAACGACCCCGCCGCCGCCAGAGCCAATCTGCACGAAGGGATGAAAGAGGTAGCCGAGTGGATGACGACCAGCTGCCTGAAACTGAACTCAGACAAGACGGAGGTCCTCATCCTAGGCTCCTCGCCCTCCGCATGGGACGACTCCTGGTGGCCTCCAGCCCTGGGCACCGCACCAAAACCGACAGATCACGCACGCAACCTGGGCTTCATCCTGGACTCCTACCTCTCCATGACCAGACAAGTCAACGCCGTCTCCTCGTCGTGCTTCAACATCCTGCGCATGCTACGTAAGATCTTCTGGTGGATCCCCACCGAGACCAGGAAGACCGTCACCCAGGCCCTCGTCACCAGTCGACTGGACTACGGCAACGCCCTCTACGCCGGTACCACCGACAAGCTCCAGAAGAGACTCCAGCGGATCCAGAACGCCTCAGCCAGACTCATCCTCGACATCCCACGAACTAGCCACATCTCCGGACATCTCAGAGACCTGCATTGGCTCCCCGTCAACAAAAGAATCACCTTCCGCCTCCTCACCCACGCACACAAAGCCCTACACGACCAAGGCCCGAGCTACCTCAACAACCGAATCAACTTCTACGCTCCCAAACGCCACCTCCGTTCAGCCAACCACGCCCTCGCCGCCGTCCCCCGCATCCGAAGAGCGACAACAGGAGGAAGGTCCTTCTCCTACCTGGCCGCCAAGACCTGGAACTCCCTCCCGACCGACCTGCGCCTGACCCAAGACCACCTCTCCTTCAGAAAGAAGCTGAAGACCTGGCTGTTCGAGCAGTAACGGCACCCCCCTCCCCCCAGCGCCTTGAGACCCTACGGGTAGGTAGTGCGCTCTATAAATATCTTTGATTGATTGATTGATTGATTATTGGGAGAGAAAAGAGCAGCAGATGAAACATCTAAACGCTGTGTGATGCAACACCAGTTAACACTTACTTGCTTAGGGATGGATCCATACATGATTTTTGTACCCAGTGGCTTTGACAGAATACTTTTAACTAGATTTAGATTGGGCACTGTCCACAGATTATTGTCTATCCCCAAATTGAATGATTGGTCAAAAATTTTGTTGCCCTGCCCCTGTGACTTGCAATCTGCCCAGTCCACAATTCATGTAATGTTTTTTTGTAAATTTTATGGGCCCCTAAGGAAAGTTTGGATACTGCCTCTCTTAAAAAATCAAGGTTTTAGACAGTGTCACCCGCGTTAATTTCGACTCCAGTTTTTGGAGAATTAACATATTGCCTGGAGGATAGCTCTGTATCTGAAGAAAGTACTCCACCTTAGGAAAACTATGACATTTGAGAATTGTTAATAGCTTGGATTTTTATTGACTGAGCACTGTGGTTTTAAATTTATAATGTTTGCTAGTCTATCTGAATTCTGTGAAAAATGTTTGTTTTTATTTTTTATTATTTGTAATGTTTACAATTTAAAATGAATTTCAATTGTGTGTTTTATGTACTTTTATGATTGTCCTACGAACAGTCAAAAAAAGCTTTCCTTGACTTGACACGGCCATCCAGGGAGCGCTCCAAGTGCCATACATCTGGGGCCTGACAAATTGGGGAATCCCTGGAACTTTGTCCGATGTCGGGGAACAGATGACAGTTAAAGTCGCAAAGCAACACCAGATTTTCCTGAGGAAAATTATTGGCCTGTAGCAACTCTAGGGACCCAGAGAGCTCCGTCAAATGTGAGGGACCTTGGGGCATATTATCAAGGACCGGTGTTAAAATTATCGCTGTTTTATCGGCAGGAAACTGCTGATAAAACGGCGATAATGGGCTTGATAATACGCCCTTGTTCATTCCCATAGAAGCCCATGTTAACATCAGAACATGGACTTCTATGGGAATTAACAAGGGCGTATTATCAAGCCCATTATCACCATTTTATTGGCAGTTTCCTGTCGATAAAACAGCAATAATTTTAACACCGGTCCTTGATAATATGCCCCCTTTAGTCTTACTTTTGCATTGTGAAAATTGTGTTAATGTGAACCGTAGGCTTCTTCACGCCACTATCATGAGCCCTTGTACCACTCTAGACTCTCTTTTCAACAGTTTTATAGATGCGCGGAGGTCGCGTGCTATAAAAATAATTAAACCCCCTTTGCATGGCCAGAAGGGGGCCCTTCCGCAGGAAGAAAAAAAGTCTTTTAGCCTTCCAAAAAAAAAATTATTTTCTGTCTTCCAGGTCTCCTATAAACATATGATCTTGTATGCGGTTATAAACCTAATCCATCTCTCATCTTCAAATTTGGGAGCTAGACCTGCCACATTCCAAGATATCAAGCTAATTTTCCCCCACTATAGCAACTATAGGATTTGGCATGAACTATCTTGGCCCCCCAGTGGAGTGATTGGCAGGAAGGGAAGGTGTTATTGCTTGATAGAACTGAAATAGCACCCTTCTGAGGATCCCTAGGCATAGGGTCCTTATTTAATGGTTCAGTTGGAGTACTCTGCGTTGTACTATATTCCACACCCTCTACCAGTCAATCCAAGCCGTTTGGATCTGACAATGGGGCATACAATTTTGAAGATGTTACTATCCTCTCACAAACAGGATCCTCCCCTCTCGACCATAGATAGGATTCTTTGGTGGAGGTCTATCGAAAAAATCTCTGAGGCATAGAAGGGAACTCAGCAGAGTGTATTAGGATGTTATGCGCTAGTACTGGGAATCTAAAGGTAACAATTATGACATCCCCCCTAAATGTTTTCTTCGAGCAGCCAATCTAAGCAACCCTTGTGGCCATCAGAATGTTAGTTTGGTCTGAAACATTGAACCTACTGTGTGTCCCTAGCCAGTGCGCCACCTTGTTGATCAGGTTATCTGTGGTTTCACTTGTATTTGTACCCAGACCTTGAATCCCAACCAAGACCACAGTATAGGGGCAACATTCCAAGGGGCAAATCAATAATCGGCAGGCCTGCAGTGTTTAGGATGTCTTGCTTGGCCCTGACCTGTGCGTGCTCATCTATTTTAGTATATTGCGCCCCCCCTTCTCCTGCACCCCTTGTCAGACTACCCATAGATGGAGTGGAATTACCATGTGGCCTCCTACAAAGACCAGTTGCGTAATTCAGTGGCCTTTTCTCTACCAGAAGCGTATTATGTGCTCCACCATTTATATTACCAACTACCTGAGGTTGCACAATTGGGTGAGGGGGTATTATGGGGTGGTTTTTAACAAACACTCTACTTTTTTAAGTAATTCATTGGAGACTGATAAAACTTTGTTCAATTTTTCCCAGAGCTGCGTTGTTAAATCAGCCAACACATCCGTGAGAGTTCTTTTCAAAGTATTCCAGAAAATCCCCATGAGTGTCACTGGCACTGCGGAGCTAGTTTGTAACAGTTACACCTCTCCTCTCCGTAACGGCTACATTTTATTTCTTGTTTTGCGCTGTCTTTTAGGTGCCGGGGAAACAGCTGACGTCGCCCCTTCTTTATTAATGGCTACGGGGGATCTAGAATGCCCCTCTCCCCCCTCTTGAACTAGATCACCAATGACAGCTGCATGTGAATTGATATAGTAACTAGCCAGGTGGATCCCATCTGACGTGTCAGCTACTTCATCAGGTGTGAGTGCCGGGGCCAGAACGCCAGCTGATCGCATAGAAAGTCTCCTCTCTGCTTTGTCTATCGCTTTTAAAATGGCTCCTACTGCTTTGGACAAAAAAGAGTCAATAGTAGCCCTCTTTTTACTATTAAGATGGACAGTGTGCACAGCCTTTCTCTTCCCCATAGGTGGTATAAACAGGAACATCCTATTAGGAGGAAGTTAAAATAGGCCACAGCCCCTCTGCAGTATTTGCAGGGTTTTTAGGGAACCTAGAGTTACACTGTCCAGCCAGGCTGCAATAGAATCTTCTCCACAATACACTCCTAGGCTACTATGTCCCTCGAATTGCAGTCATCTCAAGATCACCAGCCAAGAGAGAAGGCCCAGCCCGGTCTTAATAGGCTGCAAAAGGATGCAGACAGGCCTGCCTTTGCCTGGGCTTCACCCAGGTGTAGCCAGGTGTGTCTGAATGCGTCCCACACTGCAGGACCCCCTGCAGGTTTTTATGCGCCTCCTGACACAAACAGATGACCAGCAGCACCTCCTGGCACTGTGCCTGCTGAATAGTGTAGGTGGCATTTGTGGCGGGTGAAAACAGAAGACAGCAGACTCTCATGCTGCGGGACCCCCACAGGCTTTTATGCGTCTCCTGGTGCAAACAGGTGACCAGCAGCACCGCCTTTTGCTGTGCCTGCTGGATATAGTGAGCCCAACACAGAATATCACACATAGGAGATGGTCTAAATTTAACTCTGGGAGCTTCACTCAGGCACTACAGCTGAATCAACCCTCCCTGGGTAAGGACATTAATGAAGGGAGCAAAGTAGTTTGTAGGTTGATTACGGAAGCCTTTGATGTGGTGGCCCAATGGACTTAAAGCACCCCACGCAGACAGACTAAGTCTGCACCTTGGTTTAACAAAGCTCTTAGTATTGCTAAGAAGTCTTGCAAATGCTCAGAGCGTAAATGGAGGATAGATTTTCTGGACATAAATAAGGCTGCCTATAAGCCAAACCTAAAGCACTATCACTCCCTCATTAAGAAGACATAGGCTGCCTTCTACACTGAGAGGATTGAGCAAGAAGATAACTCCTCCAGGGAACTTTTTGTTATTCTTAAAGATTTATCTTCCCTGGAGAGAATAGTGGTGCCGGCCTCCAGTTTGAAGGAGTTGTGCAACCGATTTGCCGACTTCTTCTCAGCAAAGGTATCAAAAATCAATGACACCTTCCCTGCTGAGGCTTGCAGTGGCTCTGTCTGCCAAACTGATAAATCCCGGAATGGGGGGAAAACAGTCTCTCAGAATTCCTTCTCTCCTCTTTGAAAGATCTGAAAAAGGTAGCATTGAGTATTAATCAGTTTCCCCAAAAGATCCAACCATGCCAAAAGCTATGTGCACGGGGCTAGATACCATTCTACCAACTGCTAGAAATCTCCTTTCGGGTAGGGATGGTCCCAGACAAATGGAAGGAAGAAATTGTTCTCCCCCTGAACAAAATCTTCACAGCAGATGTGAACTTACTGGAGAACATGGGGCCTTTCTCACTGCTTCCCTACTTCTCAAAAATTGCCGGAAAAGTGGTAAACTTGCAGTTGGTGGCACATATCAATAAACACAACCTATTCCATCACAGGCGATCAGGCTTTAGAGCAACATACTCGACGGAGTCAACATTGCTCTTAACTACAGAGACAGTACGCACGCAGGTAGATGAGGGCTAGACGACTTCACTAGTCCTTTTGGAACTTAGTTCAGCTTTCGAATTGGTATCCATTAAGCTGCTTTACACCGTCTGAGACTGGGTGTCTGGACAGTGTTGCTTTAAATTGGATGACCTCCTATCTGCTGGGCTGTAGTGTACAAGTGGCACAACCCCACATACATCCGGAAAAATTTCTTTATCGCAGGGGGAACTTCAGGGCTCAATTTTGAGTCCTATCCTTTTCAAACTGTACGTCTCATCCTTAGTCAGGATTGTGGAAAAACACTGTGTCACTATTGTGTCAAATGCAGATGACACGCAGTTAATGGTCACCCTGGGGGTACAAAAGGGGATGATGGACGGAGCGTTTGAGCAAATCAAACACTCACCCCCAGTCAACTGATCTGGGTTTAATCCATCACCATTCTTTAGCCCACTCAGCCACCCCACTGTTCCCATGAGGCACAGGGTCAGACTGATTTGCATATAGCCATGTCTGAACTGGGGTGGCAGAGTGGGCTTAAGAACGGTGATGGATTAAACCCAGATCTTTTGACTGGGTGTGAGTGTTTGATTGATTCAGATGCTCCGTCCATCACCACCCCCTTTTGTACCGCTTTTGGCTGCCATAAGTGTGGCAGGGTATGCTCAGACGTGAGTCCCTTGCTCACTTTGCCACTGGATTCAAGCAAGCCGGGCTGAAGACGGCTGGAATGCCAGAAACTGGTCCTCGGAAGCTTGTTTCCGGTCCAGGGAAGACATGGCTTGGCAGTTCGGGCTGCACTGTTCCCATGAGGCACAGGGTCAGACTGATTTGCATATAGCCATGTCTGAACTGGGGTGGCAGAGTGGGCTAAAGAACGGTGATGTATTAAACCCAGATCTTTTGACTGGGTGTGAGTGTTTGATTGATTCAGATGCTCCGTCCATCACCACCCCCTTTTGTACCGTTAATGGTCACCCTGTCTTCTAATTTGGTGCAAGCAGCCAGCAGTTTTGCAGACTGCTTTAAAGATCTTGTCATTTGGATGACAAGCAACTGCCTGAAACAGAATGGCAATACAACGGAGATACTGGTTGTAGGGAAGTATCCATCCATCTGGTCTTCGGCCTGGTGGCCACCAATTTTAGGCACAGCCCCCACCCCTAAGACAGAGGTGAAAAACTTAGGAGTCTGTCTGTATTCTACCCTCTCCTTTGAGTCTTACACCAGGAAAGTTTCAGGTAAGTGTTTTGTAACCCTAAAGGCTTTAAGGAGAATTTTGGACATTCTCCATCTCAATTGGACTATGGAAATGTCCTCTACTTGGGTGCAACAAAAAATTGTTACCAGAGCCAGCAATGTATTCAGAAAACTGCGGCTCGATTGGTCCTGAATCTACCCAGGAGAGCTTCTTCTGAGACAGCCCTTGACTCCTTACATTGGCTGCCTATTCAGAAAAGAATTTCCTTCAAGGCAGTATGCTTCTGCCATCACGCCTTGCAGGGTAAAGGCCCGGCCTATTTACGGGACCTTCTTATTCCTTATAATCCAAAATGACACCACATATCCACCGTAAGTAACCTGATCAAAATTCCATGGTAAAGAAAGCACGAATGGGCGCTCGCTCTTTTGGTTACCTCCTGGTGGGAACAAATGACCAGGCACTGTGCCTGCTTGATACTGTAGGAGGCATTTGTGGCGGGTGAAGACAGAAGACAGCAGACTTAGGATCTACTCTAGCCCTGTCTACAGCTTTTATAGTGATTCAATCTTCTGTTGCCTCTGCTTATATGTGTTAGCTTTATATGCAATCACCTCCCCCCAAAAAGAGGTCTTAAACGATTCCCACACCATAAAAACTGGAGCTGAATTAATATTCTCTTTAAAAAATCGCCGTATAGGGAGGTGCGCGCGACGCGACCTAAGATGGCCGCTTAGATTCGGAGCTCCGTGCCACACCCGAGATCGGCAATGTACCGGGCCGTTTTCAATATTCTGCAGGTGTTTCCCTGATTTTGAACACCTCCTCCAGTGGATGTTGTCATTTTTACTTGTCATGCTCCTGGAGAAATCCTAAAGATTCCAGGTGACTGTAGAAGCTGCTTTGCGGCCGCCATTTTGCACTCTAGCCTGCACTATTCCTCCTCAGAATTCCATCTGTTGTGCTCAGGAATGCTGTTTTCTATACTTTTTTATCAACTGTTGCTTCATTCTCCACTATTGAACTGTATTCCTGTATTGGGAGGAGCGCTTATTTAGAGGAATTTTGAATTCTGCGAAATCCTTTATCCCAAGTATAGTGCTTCGTCTCATTAGCCTTTTCTTAGTCCTTGGCTGTGTTGCTTCATGGCTAGGAGCAAAACATTGCTCCACTCCACCAAAAGACATATTTTCAACAAACCAGTGTCTTGCTCTACCCATTCTTCTACCTACAATAATTTGTCACATCCTTCAGAGGAAATGGCGCAATCTGCATAGTCGCGCCCTGCAGTTTCGCCTACTTTGGCACCTAAAGCACAATCTTCTTCATCTACTAATAAAAGAATTAAATAGGATCCCCCTTCCCCTCCCAAATCTATTTCTCCTGTATCCCTGGATATCATTCTGGAGGAAATATGTGCTTTAGGACCATTTGCTGAGGAAACAAACTCCCATTTACAGACTCTGGATAACAAATGGTTCTCTATGGATTCCCTCTTAACCTTGGTGGAGAGCAGCAGGTTAGCGATATACAGGATTCAGCTTTCAGGATTACACTCTTGGAGAAAGAGGTGTTGCAACTAAAAAGATTGTCTGAAGATCTTGAAAACAGAAATCGTCACAATAATCTTCATTTATATGGCCTTCCTTAAGGCCTCGAAGGTGATGACCCTGTTACGTACTTCAACTCTTTCCTCCCACAGCTTTTTGATCTCCCCACCATGACCACATTAGATATTCATTGGACACATAGACTGTGTCCGCTGTTGTCATCCTCATCTGCACCATCCAAGCCCCGTCGAGTAATTCTCTTATTTCTACAATTTACTGATCTTTCAAAAGTTCTAAATGCAGCTAAACTCAAAAAACAACTTCTTTAGTCTGGTAAAAGATTGTTTATTTCTCAAGATATTTCAACTGTCACCGTTGAACGGAGAAAGGAATTCCTAGACCTTCGACCTGCCCTTCACTCTCTTGGTGCTTGCTATGGCATGTTCCATCCTTGTTTATTTTAGGTTACCTTTTTGAACAAAACTTCTTCTTTTGAGGATCCCGCTGATCTTAGGAAATGTGTTCACTTGCATTCTACTTCCTCGATGGAAATTGCTGGTCCTCCTTCTAACACTTGACTTTAATAGTTTTTCTGCAATGTTAATATCTTCCTTTTTTTCTTGTATTATATTGCACCTTGTTACATTGATTAGTCACTTGTTTCCTCACATGACTTCCTGGTCCCTTTTACAGGTGCTTGGGAATGCATTGTGTACCCACCTTATGTTCCGGCTCCTAGTTATGTCCAATTGGAGTACCGGTGGGGTGCGTTACCCCTTGTTGGTTGTGCTGTCTTTGTCCATTGACACTCCTCACCTTTCCTCCTGTTCCCCTGTGAAGGTTTTTATTTACAGTCATCAGGTTCTGATATGTAGTGTCTCTTCTTGCACTTTCTTTTCTTTCCCTTTCCCTCCTTCCTCTTTAGGATTGTTCTCTCTCTCCTTTTCCTGAACCTACTGCATTTTCTTACCTTTATACCTTCCTACATTTCTACACATCTATCTTCTTTCTTCAATGTGGTACTTTTCTATTTACATGTTTTTTCTGCTATCTTTCACTTCACCATCCCTTCCCCTTTATATGACTCCATTGCAGTTTTAATTCTCCCTTTCCTTCCTTTTTACATTATTACCTTACTGTTGAGCGTGTCGCTCTTTATTGATATTCTACATTTAGAGTTGTTTCTTGGAATCTCAAAGGATTTATTAACCCCATCAACAGACAATCGTATCCCATCTTGTGTCTCATAACCCTGATTTGGTCTTTCTACAAGAGATGGATGCTGAGACATTAAAATCAAAGAAGAGTTGGGTTGGTTCTGTTTTACTCTCCCCACTTCCTCTAAAAACAAACGGTGTTATTATTTTATGTCATAAAAAATTGAAATCTAAAGTCTTATCACAAGAAACTAACTGATACAAAGGGGAGATGGTTGGTACGTATTAATAATATCTCTTTGACTGTGTTTAATGTTCATGGCCCAACTCAACCGGATTATGCATTTTAGCCTACTGTCGGACAAAAAAGTATTCAGTTTATAGATGATTTCTTTATTTTAGGAGGCGATTGCAATCAGATCGTTGACCCATTTATTGACTGCCAACCCAGGTATGTTTCATCCCTCATAAATCCCATAAACAATTTCTTAATTCCATCTCCCAATCACACCTTGTTGATGCATGGAGGTTATCTCACCCAGACATGATTGACTTTTCATTTTTCTCTCCTCCCCATAACACTTTTTCTCGTTTAGACTTTATCTTTCTTTCACAATCCTTAACTCAAAATCTTATCTCTACTTCATTTGAACCTATTGTCATTTCTGATCATACTGATTTGTACTGAACGAAGATCCCAATCTTACCCTCTTGTAATATGGGATCCTTTTGAAGCCACAGCTCGAGACTATGTATAAAAAAAGAAACAGTTTCTTCGTTAACATAACGCTAAATTAGCAAATATTAAAGCCCTGGAACACAATTTGTACACCTCCCCGTCTGAGTCTATTGTCCAAGAACTCGTTTGTGCTAAACTATATTTTAATATATTTACTACTGACAATGCATCATCGATATTACTTTGCAGCAGCGCTCGTTCCTATGGTGGATGCTATAAAGCAGGTAAACTTTTAGCTAACTTCCTAAAAGTCTGGAAAGAACAAACTTTAATTGACCCCATATATTTTTCGGATGGGAAGCCTATTCATGAAGATCAAGATATCCTAGATGAATTTATGTTATTCCACAAAGATTTATATACTCCAGAATCCCCTCCCACTTTATCCCTTATCCAATCTTATCTCAATAATATTCCTGCCCCTTCTACTGGGCATCCCAACTTTTCTTCACTCAAATCCGACCTATCTCTTGAAGAAATCTCCAATGCCTTAAAAGTTCTAAAAAAAAGGCAAAACTCCTGGCCCGGAAGGTTTCACAGTTAAACTCTATTTAAATTTTTCGGCTAAACTACTTCCAAAACTTCTTCATTCTTGCCTTCTTTAAGACAAAGCGGACAGTTCCTTTCAAGAAGCCAAAATCTGTTTGATTCATAAAGAAGGCCGCAATCCTATGTTTTGTAAAAATGATCGCCCTATATCTTTGGTCAACGTGGACTATAAAGTATTTGCCAAACTACTTACCTCCAGGCTAGAACCCTTTATGCCTCACTTGATTGGTAAATGGCAATGTGGTTTTGTCAAGGGTAGACTGACCTGAGACAATTCTCGACTATTCCTCAATATTTTAAACAAAATTGCTTCTCTTTCTAATTCCCTAGCTGCAATCTCTATTGATGCATACAAAGCTTTTGATAGAGTTGATTGGTCCTTTTTATTTAAGACCCTCAATTGGCATAGCTTCGGTCCTAAAACAATTTCTCTCATTTCCCTGCTATATTCTACCCCTAGAGCATCAGTGCTAATTAATGGCTATACTTCTTCTTATTTCCCTTCATAGCATGGAGTCTGCCAAGTTTTTCCTATTTCCTCACTTCTCTTCATCCTAGCTCTTGTACCATTTTGATCTTCTACCTATAATACTGACTCTATATCCGGATTTTCCTATGTTGATCACCATTTGAAACTCTCTGCTTATGCGGATAATATATTACTTTTTATTTCCACCCCAGAAGCATCTATACCTCCCTTATTGCAAGAAATGTTCTCATTCTCTTTAGTCATGCTATAAGATTAATTTGCATAAAACAGAAAATCTTCCCCTCACCAAATTTTGTACTCAGAACTCCTTCGCTTCTACTGGATTTTTGTGGAATAGTTCTAAAATTAAGTATTTAGGAATATGGGGGCATATTATCAAGAAAGGCGATAAAATTAATGCCGCTTTAGTGGCAGGAAACTGCAGCTAAAGCGGCGATAATGGCCTTGATAATATGCCCTTGTGAATTCCCATAGCAGCCCAGGTTAACACCAGAACATGGGCTGCTATGGGAATTCACAAGGACATATTATCAAGGCCAGTTTCCTGCCGCTAAAGCGGCGATAATGTTATCGTCTTTCTTGATAATATGCCCCATAGTTCACTAACTCCGTAACTGCTTCTGTCAAACTAAATATGGTAGAGGCCCTTTCTCAGATTGACAAACTCCTTTCCTCTTGGAATCCCCTATTTCCCTTGTGGCGGTGAAGACTTTAGTCCATTAAAATTATGATTACTCCTATTTTACATTATATTTTTTCCCATGCTCCCTATTTTTATTCCATCTAGTTACTTTAAGAAGATAAACTCTCTTCTCTCCAAATTCCTCTGGAGAAATAACAAATCCAGAATATCCTTATCATATTTATGGAAGTCAAAATGTAATGGCGGTGACAATTTTCCTGATTTTCGAAATTGTCAAAAATCCTTTTGCCTATGTCAAGCCTCTAAATGGCTCTTTATAGAATCCTCCCCCTTCACACCTCTATGGCTTTCTATTGAACATTCCTTGCTTGTGCTATTCTTTACAAAGGAAGTACTGGCATTTTCAGTCAAAGCTGTAAAACTGCACTTCCCTTGTTGAAACCATTGACCCAACCAAAGATTATTTTGAGAGAATCCTTTTTGCGTTCTCTATTATGGGACAATCACCTCATTAGCATTAATAATAGATCCCTCTTTTAGAGTACCTGGAGATCTAGAGGAATAACTGGGGTCCCCGACCTTTTCGATGGTACAACCCCTTGCTCATTCTCCAATTTCAATCCACTATTAAATGCCCCTGTACCTTTATGCATACATTTTCAAATTGGTAATCATTTGTGATTTATTTTATTCTCTTCCTTCTGAAGAAAATTCTCTCCTTAGGATTCTTACCGTTCTTCCTAAACCGTCCTTAATTGATAACATGCCTTATCTCCTAATCCTGCTCATTCTAAGAGTAAAGTGGAAATGGCCTGGGAAGTGGATTTGGGTTGTGGATGGAGCATCAGTTCCTGGTGCACGTTTTGGAGCTAATCACTCAAAATCTCTAGATCTGCCTCTGTTACTCAACCGTTGTTCTTTCTCTACCATAGATTATATTTCACACCTATGTCTATAGCTACCTTCTCTCATACATCTGACATGAACTGTTGGACATGCGGTTCTCCCGCAGCCGACCTCATGCATCTTCTCTTTCTCTGCCCTAACATTATCTCTTTTTGGGAGAAAATGTGGTCCTATATTTCGTTTATATTTAACATCCAGTTTCCCCTTTCTAATGTCACTCTTTTCATAGGAAGTTTTAGAGACACTCTGGACCTCCATACACATTCTCATGGTTAATTGGAAAAACTTCACAAAACTCTCTGTCCAACACTAGTGGAATAATCTGTTTCATTATCATAGACTAGACATTGCTTTTGCCTCCTCCTGTAAGCCTTTGATCAAAAGTGATGTATTCTGGTTGCCACTAACATTATATGTAGATAAGACTGAATAAACAAAAAGTTCTTGCATACGTTCTGAAAATGTTAAACCTCTGTGAATGTTTACGTTTCACTGTTCTTTTTTTCTCTAGTTTCTTGTTGGCAAGCAGCTCTACTTAATAGTTATAAAATTGCTTTTATAGTTTATGCAATTTAATGCGTTCTTCAGCTGTAGGAGTATTCCTTACCTCCCCTTCCTCCCTTCCCCTTATTCCCTCCCCCTTATTGCGATTTTAAAAAGAAAATAACTTTCTTCTTTGCTTTTATTGCTAGCTGTTCTTTGTACTTTTTGCTTTTGAATTCATTACATATCTGCTGGCTTTTGTACCTTATTTCTTGTTATTTACTAAGACTTCTTCAACACAAAAAATCACTGAATAAATTCCTGAGTTTTTGTGCTTCATACTGGATCCGAGAGAAGTGCTTTATCAAAGTGCAACTTGGTGTTGTTTCTTTGGGGGGTGCGTAACCGTATCACCAAGCAAACTATCGAATGATCCGATGAAGAGTTAGCAAAAATTTTGGACTTTCCTCCTACAAGTTGCTTATTTACCAGGAAGAAGTCAAGTTGTAAAGCTGTTTCAAACCCTGCGGAATAACATGTAAATTGTGTCGAACCTGGGTGATCTACCCTGCAAGGATCTATTAAGGCAAAATCTTCTCTGATGATTTTTAGTAATTTCATAGTTATTTACATGTCATATATCTGTTTTACGGTTCTAATATCGTCAAAAATTAGCCCATAATAGTTTACGAAGATGGGACAAATCTCATTGACAACCTCAATCCCAATCCGATTTGCTTCAGCGGCCCGGATCACTTCTCTCACCTCCCAATCCAGTGAAGAAGAGAATAAAACAGCCTATTGGCTGAGGCAAAATAAGCTTGGGAACACTTCCTGGGGAGAGATAAATTGGGGGTATTAGACTTAAGATATGTCGCCTGCAAATAAATCACCTAGGGGAGAACATACCCAACCATTTTCACACTGCCTCTCTTTCATGAACATTCAGAAAACCATTAACATGGCATTAAATTATCTTTAGCAATTGAGAAATTCTTCAAGATTAAACATAGCAGTTACTCAACATGGAAATATTTGTTACACTCTTCCCTTTAGTATACCCCCTTTCATGTAATTGTGCTTGTTGAAGTTGGCTCAAACATCTTTCTAACATATATAGGGCAACTAGCCCCCAGCCCCTGCTCTTATTCCAAACATGTACCTTAACCATTTCCGACCTGCTGTTGTTATACCCTGTTTTAGGTGCTTCACCCTACAGCCTCAAAACCCCAAAGCCACCTGGAGAAGGGAGTGTCCCTTAACTCCCTTCCTCAGCCCTCCCAACAATCAAGGGCACCTTTATTTGGTGCCTAACCACACGTCTCTGCACCCTCCTCCTCTGTGCTACTAAGCCTACATCTTTAAGCAACCATGAAAACCCCTCCATAAAGGGTTAGAAATATGAAAAAAAGTGCTTGTGCTTCTTGTGCCTATACCAGCCCAAAAAATAGTCGTCTATACCTTAGTTTGTAAGCTGAGTTTAGTGCTCTGAGGAAAAAATAAGCTGAGAACTCTCTGAAAAAATAATAAAGCTGGCAAGATTTTGTTTTATAAAACACATCAAACACCCTTGGGTATATCCCAAAATCACAGGGCCTTAAAACGCTCTCATGCACAGACTCCAGCCAAGAAAAAGCACAACGTGCAATTGGAGAAAACTTATTACAAAAACTTCTTAAGATCTGGAATACAAACCGGCTTAAACTACTGAATGACCCTAAAAAGAGATTAATGCCATCTTTTTCCATTAAAGAATATAATAATACTAATAAATATCTATGAAAGGAGAGGTGTGGTGCAGCGGCCAGGGCAGCTGACTTCGGAGCACAGGGCAGGGTTCACAGTTCGATCCCGGGCTCTGGCGGCAACTCAGATCTGCACCATGTGACTCTGGGCAATAGATCACCTAATTTCCACGATGCCCCCTAGCGCCTTCAAGCCTGTAAGGGTAAATAGTTTGTGCTTTACAAATACAGATTTACAAAGGGAATAAAAGTACAAAGTGAAGGTGCACATAGTACAAGTAATTAAACCCGTAAAATTGGGAGGATATCATGCCTAAGCTGGACTTAATATATTGAGCTGTATATAACTGTATTCCATCCAACAACAGACTAGACCACCCCGCAAATTGTCTAGTTCCCGCTTGGCTGTGATGTCTTTTGAGGTATCACTTTAGCTTCTTCCAGAGTAGAGCAGAGGTGGATCTGGCCTCTCCTTTTTTTTTTTATTATTTTATTGCGAGTTGATCAGATTACAAGCATATACTATGAATGTCAAAAACTACACAAGAATAAAGCAAAAGCAATAGAAAATACTTCATATGTACTGCAAATATTACATGGGAAAGAAAACACGGATTAAACATTAAATACACCACAATACTAGTTCATAAAATTAGTTAGTTAGCTAAGCTACTGATCCGGTTTCTCCCGTTATCCATCGCTCTACCGGTTCCCAAATTTTAATTCCCATTGCCCTTCTTTTACGTCCTTTCGTACTATATATGGCTCGTTCCATAGTATACCTTGCCAGCAAACGTCCTTGCCAAGAAGAAAATGAGGGTGGGTCTGGGCTAATCCAATCCTGCGTCACGCAAGAGCGGAAGATCCCAACAGAAATAAATAACAACTTTTTGTGGTCGTCTATCATGGATATAGCAGAGATTCCTATCAGAACAAGCTCTGATGTAAGTATTACAGGTATTCCAAGTATCAAAGAAAGAAAATGTTGAATTTCTGATAGAGTTCTGGTTAAATTTGGACATGAAAAAAACATGTGTACAGAGTCCGCTGCTTGTAAACCACATCTGTTACAAGCAGTGCCAACTGAGGACCCCCATTTTGAAATTTTGGCTGGCGTATAGTATAGATCGAATAACACCATATAATGTTGGGTTGTACTCCTTCCTGAAAGCAAAATAGAGTTAGCCAAATGAATGAATTCCTCCATCTTAATTAAGCTTGATCCCAGTTTCTCGGACCATAGATTTTGCCTAAACAGTATATCGTCTGAATGTTTAGACATCAACTGATTATAAAAGAAGCCGATTTTCCTTCTTTGATACATGGAGTCGATTAAAGGAATTCGTTGTAGTGATATTCGTTCTTGCTCTGATAATGTATTAAAGTAGCTATGCCATTGTAGGTATTTAAAATAATCAACATTCGTAAGTTTGAATTTGGTTTGGAGTTCAGTAAATAATAAAAGTTTATTATCCTGTAGGAGGTCACTGAACTGAGTGATACCACAGTTACGCCATCTTCTCGTAACACTGTCTATACCCACAAATGGAAAGATATAGGAGGAAGTCAAGGGGGTATATCTCGTGATTCTAGGGATATCAAAAATTTGTTTAATAAATTTCCAAGTCCTAAAAGCAGCTTTTACGATTTTAAATTTAGTTTTTTTGTAATAGCTGGCTTCAACAAATTTTAGTAGGCAGCCCTTGGCCTCTATCCCTAGACCCAATTCGTAAATAGATGGGGAGTGGGAATTTAGAATCGGAGCCTTATCGCCAATTATTAAGGGAGAGATAAACTGCAGAACTGATGATAAATAATAATAAAAGAAGTATGGTGTACCCCAGCCCCCCCTATCTTTTGGGATTATCATTTTTTGGTAGGCTCTTCGAGGTCGTTTGTACCCCAGAGGAATGTTCCTATTATTTTCTCCAGCTGTTTGAAAATAGGCATAGGGAATTCTAACGGAATACAACAAAATAAATATAAGCATTTAGGGAGAATCATCATCTTCATAACATTATTTCTACCATATAAAGAAAGGTGTAAGTGATTAATGCGCTCAAGTAGAGTATTTGATTTCTTTATCATGGGTAATATATTTATTTCGGGAATTTGAGAGACCGGTGAAGTGATCTTAATGCCCAGATATGTTGCTATGGGAACTATATTGCTAAGTAATGGGGGGTTTAGACCGGTAAATAGGATTTGCGTCTTGGCCATATTTAATTTATAGCCCGAAAAGGCACCGAATAGACTAGCCAGATCTTCTATCTTTGGGATTGCTTTAGCTATATCTGTGGAAAGAACAACCACATCGTCAGCATATGCTAGTGCCCTGTAATGTATGCCAGCTGCTACTACCGGCATAATATCATGCTCCTGATTCAATTTATTTAGAAAAATATCAATGTAGATTGCAAAGAGCAATGGAGAGGCAGGGCACCCCTGCCTGGTACCCCTACAGATAGGAAAGATGGTTGACTTATTTATTCCAATTTTAATGGATGAAGTAGGAGTGTTATACAGCGCTTTCAATGCTCTTATCATGCCTGGTCCAAGCCCTTTAAATGCTAGTAAATCCCATAAATATGACCAGGTTACTCGATCAAAAGCCTTTTCGGCATCTAATAGAGCAACCCCCATTGGTGTGTTTGTACTTTCTGCCCAATGAAGTAGGGTGATTACTCTACGAACATGGTCGGTGGTATCTCTTTTGGGTATGAACCCATGTTGCCAACGAGATACTATGGTTGAAATTATCATAGACAGGCGGGATGCTAAAATTTTAGAAAAGACTTTGCTGTCAGCGTTTATAAGCGATATCGGCCTGTAGGAGGCCGGATCTAAAGGAGGTTTATCCTTTTTTATAAATGCCATGATGGTCGATTCGGCCCATGATGGAGGAGTATCGCCTTTCTGTGCTGTCTAAAATGTTGTTAGCAAGTCTTGTTTTAGCACATTTCTGAAGATCCGATAGAATTCTAGTGGAATCCCGTCTGGTCCCATGGCTTTGCCAATGGCAAGAGATAAGAGCGCCGAGTTTATCTCTTCCCAGGTAATATCCTGTTCTAATAGCTGGGTCTGATCAGAAGAGAGTTTGGATACATTGTCATTTTGAATGAAGTTTAAAAATAATTCACTAGAATATTTTAGGGAATCTTGAGCATATAGCTTGAGATAGAATTGTCGAAAAACCGCCAAAATTTCATCAGGTTTAGTGTGTATCTGACCAAGTTCATCTCCGATTGAAGCAATAAAAGTTGATGCCACCTTTTGTCTCGTCTTTTTTGCCAGAATTTTACCAGATTGTTCTCCCATCTCCCATCTCAAATATCTGTGCTCTCATAACTGCGGATTCCTCTGCCAATTTGACTGCAAATGCTTCATAAAGTTTTGCTTTATAAATAGCTAATAAAGATTTTATGAGTTCAATATCCTGATTATTCTTTATAGCATTTGTCAATTTCTGTTCCCAATCACGAACTACTTTGTGTAGATGATCCATTTTATCACGGATAGTTTTTTGTTTACTGATTGAATATGAAAAAATCTCTCCCCTCACAGCCACTTTAAATGTATCCCATACAATTTTTGGAGGGGCACTTCCCCTGTTTATCCATAATCCACTTACGCATATGTTCTATATATTTTGAATCCGCCAGCAGTCCGATATTACTCGGGGAAATATTTCAAATATAGTATTATCAATGAGGGAGGCTTCAATAAAAAAGTAATCCAACCTCACCATCTTCTGATGAGGAGCAGAGAAAAAGGTATAATCAGGTGATACGGGATTTTTAACAAATGCTACGTCAGACAACCCATACTCTTTTATTAGACCTTTTAAGGCTTTATACGTCTTTTTCTTTAAACCTGTATAATCGGCACTGCCATAGAGATCCATGCCTCTGTATAGATGAATATTAAAGTCGCCAGAAAGTATCAAGGGGGATGGCCATTGGGCTAATTCTAAATTAAAAAAATTCAATATTTCAGGGTCGTCTGTATTGGGAGCATATATTGAGCAGATGGTGTAGATTTTATTATCGATGTTAATTTCCAGAATAACCCATCTGCCACATGGATCAACCTTGCTATGCTTAAGAGAGCCCAGACCTCTTCTCATAAGTATTGCCACCCCTTTCGTAGTGGTTCCTTGACGTGTACAGGCCAATAAATGCATACCTAGATCATTAAAGCAATGCCGATCATTCCAGGTCAAGTGCGATTCTTGTATACACAGCAGGTCTATTCGCATAGACTGTATCATGTGTGCACAGATCCCCCTCTTTTTTTTATTATTTAGCCCACAAAGATTCCATGAGCAGATCCTTAATTTCCCCTGCATTTCATTTGAATAGGATATTCCCCAACATAAATACCAAGACCAATAAACAAAAAGTGGAGCACATAATTCCTGTTTGACATTTCCAATAGCATATAGCAGCAAACCAAGATTTATGATTGAATTTCATATTCATTTTCATTTTCAAAAACACTGCCGCGTCAGACAATATAATCTCTACTTTAATTTTGAGAAATTTGCTCTTCACCTGATCAATCTCGCACCCTTCCCCACCCGTTCCCTCCCTCTTAACCCCACCCCTCTGCCCTTACCCCCACCCAAAGAAAGGCAAAGGGACTAAAAAGTCCCTCATCTTGATGAAAATGTGAGGTGCAACTTGTGGGTCTCACCACTAAACTACAAAAAACAAAAGCACTACCTGAGAGTGTATATGTCATCCATCGTCTAAGAGAGGTAAACTCATATACAAAATAAACACAACACAACAAGAGATATAGACATGGATGAGATTAACTAGTGAGTAGTATCACTATCTGAGACATGGATGAGCTTAACTAGTGAGTAGTATCACTATCTGAGACAGTCATTGATGCTAGATATTCCATAGGAAAAAAAAAACCTAGATTAGATCACATCGATGTAAGTAGCTCTTTAGCTGCCCCCTCTGATGTTAAAAAATGTGTTCTCTCCTTGAAGATAATCTTCAATTTAGCAGGATTAAGGAGATAGGCCTGCGCACCCTTCGCTTGGAATAATGGAATCAGCTGTCGCAATTGCCATCTGAGTTGTACCGTAGAATGGCAATAGTCGGGTCGGACAAAGAACTCCAAACCCTTCCCCCTGCGCTTTCTATCTGGCCTAGCTAGGTCATAAAGGGCTTCTCTTGCCAAAAAATTATTTAAACAAATGAGAATTGCCCTGGGTTTAGCATTAGAGTCGCTTCTCGGGTGTTTTTGAAAGGGAAACCTATGCGCTCTTTGGAGTTCTGTATCCCACTTCCATTGGGTAAGCTCTGGGAAGGCTTCAGTAAAAAGATCTACTACAAATTTTCTAATATCTAATATATAGTTTGTGCTTTACAAATACAGATTTACAAAGGGAATAAAAGTACAAAGTGAAGGTGCACATAGTACAAGTAATTAAACCCGTAAAATTGGGAGGATATCATGCCTAAGCTGGACTTAATATATTGAGCTGTATATAACTGTATTCCATCCAACAACAGACTAGACCACCCCGCAAATTGTCTAGTTCCCGCTTGGTTGTGATGTCTTTTGAGGTATCACTTTAGCTTCTTCCAGAGTAGAGCAGAGGTGGATCTGGCCTCTCCATAAAACTGTCAATTTGGTCGGAGGAATGATAGCGGTCAGTGCTCCTGTGCTCTTGAATTGCCCATACAGCCCCACAAACTCTCTACGCCGATGCTCTGCAAGCACCGAAATATCAGAGAACACACTCACACTGGCCCCATCAGGAAGAACAATATCCTTGTTTTGTATTGCCTTACTTAGAATAGCCTATCTAATACGAAAGTAAGAAACGTTCACAATCATCGTCCTTGGGTACTGAACCCCTGAGAGTTTCTGGGAAGGAACGCTATGGGCCCTCATTATAGTATGGTCCTCCCGTACATTCACAAGTATGTGCTCTTTGATCCGCGTTTCCATGTACGACAAGGGGTAGACTGGCCTTTGAGGTGTTCACTGTCCTCTGGTATCTCTATAAAGCACAGATTCGATCGCCTTGCATAGCTCTCCACTTCGTCCATCTTCAACTGTGACACCTGCATTTTTTTCTAAAGAAAAGCAATATTGGAGTCATAATCCACAGAATTGCCTTTGAAATCCGATACTCGTTGCTCCAATTCTTTAATTCGCTCTGGTATTTGTTGTACAAACTCTCCTTTTTTTCTAGTCTTTGATGCAGTAAGGTGAGTTCTTGGGCTTTGGAGGTCTTACAATTACGTATTTTGCCTAGGATAGTCTTGAAAAGCTGTTGCATTTGATGCATCAGGACCTTTTAGGACTGACTCTTCCTTTCACTTACACTCTCCCTGGGCTGCCCAGTCGCCATCTCAACGACATGTTCATTTTACAGAACCATATCTTTAGCCTTGGCCTCCACCGGGAGACTCTGAGATACTGAGGTGGGCAGGAGACCCAAACAGCCTGACATCACTGAGTCATGAAGAGGCCCGGCAAGACCTTTCCCTAGTTCAACCTGCGCCCTTGAATGAGGGTTACCACCAACCAGGATTTCCGTAGAGTCTAGTGTCGGAGAATCCCTAGATGGTGTTCCCCCTGGTGTCTGGCCTACAAGATGTAAATTGGTACCATTGTGCATTACTTTACAACTTTTTGAGAATAAAGGGTAGTCCTTATGGGGTTTGTCCACCCCCTTCACTTTCTACTACTCCTCGAGTGCATTTGTAACGTCCATTGATGCAGTCACTATATCACTTCCAGTGCCCTCAATCTCCTGCAGGTTGTAAGAGGCCTTTTAATCCTTCTGTTCCCTTGACTTTAGAGAGCATTTTCTACCACAGCATTCTTCTTGACAGTAACAAACTCCAGAGAAGGACCTGTGGATATTTGGTCCCTTGAGTTACTTGCAGCCCCACTTTTCTTCTGCAAGATATTTCCTCTCCTTGCTGTGAGAATGCGTGATTGTGCTGCTTACCTCCTAGCCCTCTGAGTTAACAATGGGGAACTCGGGGCTGGGAGTCCTGTTCCTACTCCTGTTCCCTCAGGACCATTTGCCGTATGCTTCACCATTCAGACCCCTGGACATTTTTATTGTAAGTATTACTCCTCTATATGGCTACGCTGTCCTCTAATACAAAGTTTTTTCTTCTTTCTCCTTCCCTTTTTTCTTTTTGTTTTCCTTCCTTTCCTTCCCTCCTTCCTTGCAGTTTTCACAGTTGAGCAGAACTGCTTCCCCTCTGTCACCAAGAGAACTCTTAACGCAGGCTTTCTTACTTTGGGACCCCAGCCAGGCAGGGCAGGTCTAATGGGGCATCTCCCCCATCCAAGGAAGACCTCCTTACCGCAACACTATGCCCTTTGTCGAGAGCCTCCCCGCCTTTCCTCACAATGCAGCTCCTAAAGCAGCTCCCAGCATTGGCTGCTTCAGGCTTGTTATTCCAGGGGCTGGGAGCCTACAGTCCAGACCTTATCAGCCTCCCCACGGGACTCCAAGACCCAACCACTACAAAACACCCCACTGGCCCCTAGTCCCTACCACTGCAAATCTGCTGTGAAACCTCATAACCGTGTATATGTTATCCTCGCGGCTCACAGCTCATGGTCCATGGTTCATGGCTGGCGTCCCAGCCCAGGAGCAGCCTCATGCACGTGTGAAATCTGAAAGGAAGGGGAAGAGTCGACGTGTGCTCAGCAGCGAGGCATCGGGTTCACCCTCGCCACCCTGATATTCCTCTTGAATGGAAGCCTGTCTACAGAACTCCTTGAGCTCAGCCACAAAGTAGACATCTATTTTGGCAAGCACAAACTCCATCCATGTAGGTGTGGTCTAAGGCACAGGCATCAGATCTAATAAGGGTAAATTTGAAAAACGCAAAAAGAGTTAATCAAGAAGACTTGAAAAAATCTAAATAGTATCAAATTATTTATCTAGAATTTCAGTGTAACACAAAATCACTTAGGGCACTCCACAAGCACAAGGCCAAATCTCATTGATTTGGGTTGCAAGTTGAGGGGGGTGAAATCCAAGCAGCAACCACAGTTCTTGTCAGGGTAAAACACACATGCAAACCACAAATTAATCTATGCTTAACCCTCTGGTAGCATTGGTACAAAAGCATTCAGGCTTAAATCTAGGCAACGTGTAAAGCATTTAGGCAGCACTTCAAACAGTAATAAAGTAAAAACATAATACAAGAAAAAACCCACATCAATTTATACAAAATAGAGTAAAATGTAGTACATTATTTGACACCAAAATGACAAAAATATTATTAGTAGAACAGGAGGATTCTAATTGTAAAGGTTTTGGATAAGTAGTGCCTAGAAGCACAAAGTGTCACCTGTGGTTATCAGGTCATGCCAGACCGGGACAAAGTCACAAGTTCAGGCTCACTGTGAATCAGCATGTACTGGATACAGGGAACCAGTTAGGCCAGCTGAACAGAGTACCCTAAATACTGGTTACGGAGAATTGCAAGATCCTGAATCAAGGATAAGTTGCTCATGGCTGATGCGAGGTCCTGCACCAACAATGCGTCATGCATTGGTGGTTCTGATAATCTGTGGAGAAGAGATATGAGGTCCTGCATTGAGGATGACCTGTGAGGGCCTTTGTCAGGGAGGTGTTTGCACCAGCAGTTCTGATGCAAGGCTGTAAGGCGATGCTTGCCCTGCATCGGTCCTGCTTGGACCATAGTTGGCTAGCAGAGCACCCCCAGGCCGCCTTTCAATGCTCCAGGACTGGACTAGGTTGGCACCAGTTAAGGGATATTGTTATGTTATGTTATGTTAAATTATCTTGTATAGCGCTCAGCTGCCCAAGCAAAGGGGCGTCCCGGCGCTGTTTGGCAGATAGCAGCAGCTGTGAGGGATTCACCATGGCAGACTTCCAGAGAAGATTAGTTAAGGGGAAAGAGATAGGTTTTAATTGCTTTCCTGGAGTCTAACAGGCCTTCCAATTCGCGGATGTGGACTGGTAGAGTGTTCCACAGTTTTGCTGCTAAAAAATTGAAAGAACGTCCTCCCGCTCGGCAGCGCTTAATCCGAGGTACTCTGACCAGGTGTTGGCCTGCAGAGCGTAAGGCACAAGTAGGAACATACAAGGTCAGCAGGTTACCAAGCATTTTAGGGGTGGCCAATCCTAAAATTTTAAAGGAAATGCACAAGGTCTTAAACTGAATTCTCCGAGCCACCAGGAGCCAATGAAGCCTCCGTATGGTCTCAGAGATGGAACTAAATCGAGGGAGGCCTACTAAGGCTTTAGCAGCCGCATTTTGAATGCGCTGCATTCAAATAATTTCTGCTTGATTTGCACCTAACAGCAAAGAACAGGCATAGTCCAATCTGGACAGAACCGTTGACTGGACAATTAGCTGTCTCGTGGCTGGATCAAAGAATTTAAGGATCGGTTTGAGACTGCGCAGGATGCCAAAGCAGGTGGCGGCAACTTTTTTAGTGTGGGTACCAAAGCTAAGAGATGAGTCAAACCAGACCCCCAAGTTTTTAATTTCAGTTTTAGGTACTGGAGCTTTACCCAGTGCGTTGGGCCACCAATGATCTCCCCATAGGTGGATGTTATTTCCGATCAATAACACCTCTGTCTTATTGGTATTCAGATGCAAATAGTTAGCTGTCATCCAATCTGCCACGGCTGTCAGGCTGGCTTTAAATCTAACAGGGTCAGGGGTAGATCCTTCTGTCAGGGCAACCACTAGCTGTGTGTCATCAGCATATGAGACGATGGAGAGGTCCCATTCTTTGGCAACAGCAACTAGTGGCTGGACGTAGAGATTGAACAAAGTGGGGCTCAATGCCTACCCCTGGGGGACGCCTTGCTCAATAGCAAGAGCTTGAGATAGATAGGGAGCGGTGTAAACACTAAATGACCTCTCGGTTAGAAAGGATCTAAACCACGCAAGGGCCATATCCGTGATCCCTGCCTCCTCAAGCCGGTGGAGCAAAATCTGATGGGATACAGTGTCAAAGGCGGCACTAAGATCCAATAGGATCAGTGCCGCCGTTTGGCCGTGATCGAGGATGGATCGAAGATGCTCTGTCACGGCCAGGAGAGCAGTCTCGGTACTATGACCGGCGCGGAACCCATGTTGTGTGTCATCCAGAATGTTATTGGCATACAATACGTTGGTAAGTATAGTATTAACATGAGATTCAGCGATCTTCGCAGCCCAGGGAAGGATGGAGATAGGCCTGAAGTGTTCAGGCTTCAGGGGGTCTAAGTTAGGCTTTTTTAGTATAGGAGAGACCCATGCTTGTTTCCATTTAGCTGGAATAGTAGCCAATGAGAAGGAGGCGTTAATTAGATGATGTAACGGGGCCAAACAAAACCGTGAAGAATCTCTAAACAGGGCAGGCTTAAGTGGATCAGCCGGAGAGCCTGACTTGATTTGCACGGTTAGTTTATTAAAATCTTCCCAAGAGATTTCCGGGATAGCCATCAGTTGGGACTTGGAGGCTAAAATAGGCCTCATAGGGGAAGCTGAGCCAGACGTATTCCTATGGGGGAAGGATTGATAAATGGCTCGAATTTTCTCCACAAAAAAAGAGGCCAAGCTCTCACATTGGGCTTCTGACGTAGGGATGAGTGTTGGAGCTTTTTTGGTGCTAAGCTCTTTAAGAATTCTAAAAATGACTTTCGCAGGGTTGGAACTTAGTTTTATCTCAGAAGCATAGTACTCTGCTCGAGTCCTGCATATAGCTCTGTGATATGCTTTAAGCTCTGTTAAATAGTACACTTTTTTCCCAGGAGAATATTCTTTCCTCCCCTCCCGTTCATATCTTTTACAGCTCTTTTTTAGGGCCACCAAGGTGTCATTATACCAGGGATTAGCGTCCTCAGTGCGCCCTTTAATCCAAGTAGCTGGTATAAGTGAATCAAGTGCCCGGATGATCCAAGCACAAAAAGAATCATAACCTGTCTCAACATTATTAAATGAACCTAAAGGGTCTGACCCCAGAAGTGCGTGAAAGTCTTCTAGTCGGAGCTTGCGCCATGGTCTTTTAAGTGCGGAGCGTTGAATATTGCAGGGTGTGGATGTAGGGATAGATAAAATCATTTCAACTAGAAGATGGTCGGACCAGGCTATAGGAGTAGGCGCAGTCTTGGTGGCCATCTCAAAATTGGTAAAAATCGGATCTAACAGATGACCTCCTAAATGTGTGGGGTTCTTGACTATTTGAATGAGCTGAAAAGCGGCTAGGTCAGCAATCAAAGTGCGAATAGTCGGGTCCAGCTCCAAGTCAAAGTGGAGATTAAGATCGCCAATGACGCTAAAGTTCGCTGATCCCATGGCAAATGCTCCTACTATCTCTAGAAGGGTATTATTAAAACCAGAAGCAGGTCCAGGAGGTCTATATATTAAAAGCCCAGAAAACGTAAAAAGGAGGCAGGAGTAAGTAGACCTCGTAATTGCAGCAATGCCATCTCCTCGGGTGGCTCTGTTCATCAAGGAAATCGAATATCCAGGGGGTAGTGCCAAGTTCGATATGGCTGTCATGTCATCACTCAGCCATGTCTCCGTCAGAAAAAGAATATCAGGAGATTCGTCAGTGATGGGGTCGAATGTTTCTGCGTGGTGCTTAACTAATGAACGTACATTCAGCTGTAATATCTTTAACCGCTGTTGCGGGGGTACTTTAAAAGAGGCCAATGTAGTGGTAGGTTCAGACAGAGCGAACAGACCACACAAGCACGTTAATGGACCACTCAAGGGATGGAGAGGGGCCATACTGCAAAGAAAATTCGAAGGGTGCAAATTGACCAATTCCTCTCTAGAATAGAAACCCCCATCCGGCAGATTTTGGCCAGCGTGCCAGGCGAGAGGTGGCGAACTGGCGCAGACGGGCACAGACGGGCTTGCCTTTGGCGCGCCCGCTGCATGCTGGAACAAAATAGTAGGCAGGGGGCGTGTAGCAACTAAAGCGCCGACCAAAATGGCGTGCTCCCGGAAGTGTGTCTATTCCGGTCTAATCTCTTGCCTATGCCCTCCACAACAATCAGCCACAGGGCTGCGGTGGACTGGGGCGCAAGAGTAACAGAGGAATCAGGTAAGGTGTTCAGGGTTATTCACACAGTTGTTTTTAAAAGAATAAAACAAAAACTGGAACTTCCCTCCACCCGCTGTATTAAGTAAAAATGACGAAATAAGCCGTAGCAACACTTCCCTTCACAGCAAGATCAAAAGATCTGCAATTGTCCAGAAACTGGGTTCAAAGTGGTTGGAGCCTTTCCAACCCTAAGGTTTTGATTAGGAGACCAGCCAACTAACCATTGGAGTCACTGTGGTGACCCTGGATTCAAGATGAAGATCCAGTCCTTCTCATAGGAGGGCAGCAGAGGAACAGGACAGCAAAGCAGCAGTCCTACTAGCAGCATAGTAGCACAGTATGTCTTCTTCTGTGTCTTCCTCAGGCCCAGATATGTTCTGAAGAGTTGGACCAGAGGGTCAAATGTTTTTACTTGGTGCCAGCTTTGAAGTAGGGTTCTGGAGATTTCCACCCCAAGAGATGTTTGGAATTTCTTGATTCCCTGCCCTGGACTCAGTTTGTCTGGGGGCACAAAAGACTAGTGTCAAACTCGTTGTGAGTGGGCTGACGCTAAGGCTGTGATGTGCAAGTGTGGTAGGTGAGAGCTCCACCCCCCCTATCAAGTCAGAGATGGCCAAACCTGCCATCACCTTTTCCCCCTTTGTCTCACTGTATGGGAACAATAGGCAAATACCAATTGCAGGCCACTAGTTATGTGACCCACAATGTAGGCTGCAGGCACAACAAGGTTGGGGCAAGAAAATGTGAACTTTCTAAAAGGTGTAATTTTCAGAATTTTGACCTAAAATCCAACTTTACCATTAAGAGGGTTTAAAATGGCAATTCTTTGGACATCAAACTCCTAATTACTACCTGCTCCCAATTGAAAGTTACCATTTATTAAATGTAACAAGGTTATCCAATGTTATCCTAATGTGAGAAGCAGGCCTTGCAGTAGTTAAAAACAAATATAAGAGCGTTTCACGACAAAGACATGTAAAAGTTAAAAGGACATGTCCAACTTTTGAAATGCACTGCACCCTCCCATGGGCTGTTTAGGGTATAAGTCAATATGACACTATTTTACGAAGTGACCACAAACACTTCAACACTCGTTAGCAGTGGTAAAGTGCCTAGTGGCCTAAGGCAATCAAAAACAAGACCAGCAAAAATGGAGGAGTAAGGCAAACATTGTGGCGGATGCTGAGCCTAAGGCTGACAGCAGGTCAAACATATATATATATATATATATATTTATATATATATATATATATTCGGCAGAAGATTGTCGTGCAGCAGTCACGCAGCATCAAAGGACGAGGCAAACCCAGGTAATAGTGCATCAGTGATTTATTTCGCTCTTCACCACACCGCCACTACGCGTTTCGGTCAAACAAGACCTTGATCACCTGGCAACGTTATGGGGCGGGAATGCTCCTTTTAAAGTGACAAGTGCCAATAGTAGGTTGTGTTTCACCATAGACATGAAAGACATACTGCCTAAACACACTAACTGCATAAATGCAAGTAAGCACAAAGGTAAGCGTTGCTTAGTATTGAATCTGGTTCAGACAATGGTAGTCAGGAATGGGCGCATAATGCAACAATGACATGTAGATGTATAAATACATGAATATTAATATAAATATATACATACCTATTCACATAGCATAAATATAGCAGCAACAGGAAGAGTAATATACAAAACATATAAATAAATACATAAATAAATATGTTAAAATTATTAATACTCTCCACATGTGCAGCAGGAACATCTTAGTATGAGACTGACGCCCCTAATTCAGACTGAACCTAGAATTTGAGCACCAGCTTGACGGTGGGCCCAAAAGACTTGCTCTTTACAAATGTGCAAAAAAAAGGCTTGGGTAAAACCGCAACAAAATTAAATATTGGCAAAAATTAAAAGTGAGTACTACCCTGTATGAATGTGTTATAGATAAAAGTGAATTTAAAACTGGCTATAAACATTAGCCTAAGTTGAGACAGCGACTGTATTCCTATATGGACTGTTAACAATATCATAAATGGTATTTATAGATACGTATGACAGTCCTCCCCCGCATTTAGA
The DNA here is from genome assembly GCF_964261635.1 of Lissotriton helveticus. Taxonomy (NCBI): domain Eukaryota; kingdom Metazoa; phylum Chordata; class Amphibia; order Caudata; family Salamandridae; genus Lissotriton; species Lissotriton helveticus. The sequence continues at coordinate 891,186,428 of NC_136065.1, read as the reverse complement.
CCATTAGGTGTCTAGGTGTCTAAAAGAATTATATGTCGGGTGTTCAATCTCCGTAATAACAGTTCACGGTCGCCTCCTCGCCTCTGAGGAGGAACTGTGTCGATTACATAATACCGTAAATCTGCCGGATTTTTGTTATGTGCCTTATCAAAGTGTCTGGCAACCGGGTACGCAGTGTCACCGTTGGTAATGGCCCTGAGGTGTTGGAGAATACGTTTGTGTACCTGTGGTCTTGTGCTGCCCACATAGCGTAGACCAGAGGGACACTCCAGCACATACACTGCGTACTCGGTGCGACATGTCAATTTGTATTTGATGGAGGTTGGAATCACACTGAAAGGAGTAGAAAATTCTGTTCGACTCACTCCGTTTCTGCATGCTTTACAAGATGAGCACTTAAAGAAACCCTTGCTAGAATCTAACCACAAGCCTGTGGTCCTGATCTCAGGGCTACTAGACACCAGGCAGTTACCCATAGTATGGTCTCGCTTGTAGGCTATACTGGGCACAGTAGTGACCTGCTTGCCCAGAACCGGGTCACTTGTGATAAGTGCCCAGTTGCGCTTGACTATATTTCTAATAGTCCGATGTTGATTGCTAAATGTAAAAATGATCCTAGTTTCACTACGGGCAATACTACCTGTACCTTCCTTGCTCTGTCCTGTACCAGAAAATGGAGTTCCTGTATTATGAATAGTGCTTGGCAATAGGGATACTCTGTCATGTTAGTTAGCTCTTGTCATGGCCTTCTCAATTATCTAATTAGAGTAACCTCTTTCCATGAATCTACCTTTACAAAGGAGTTGTGCCTCTTTGCAGTCAGACTCTGAACTACAAATCCGTTTAATGCGGAGCATTTCACCATAAGGAATGCTCCTTATGAGATGCGCTGGATGGTGACTGCCCGCATGGAGGACACTGTTACCAGCAGTTGGTTTTCGGTACAGTTTGGTTTCAAGCTTCCCCTCTCTGATATAGATTTGCACATCCAAGAAACAAACAGATTTGTCACTGATATTACTGGTAAACTGAAGATTAAGTGTGTTAGTGTTCAGTTTATCAATAAATTCAACTGCCTCATTTTCCAAGCCATCCCATATGATAAAGAGGTCATCTATGTACCTTAACCATTTTACAATTTTGGTATTCATAGTGTCAGCAAAGTAAGGCAAAAGGACCTGCTCCTCCCAGTATCCCATGTGTAAACAGGCATAACTGGGAGAGGAGCAGGCCCCCATTGCAACTCCTCTTGTCTGTTGGAATAGCTGTTTCCCAAACATGAAAAAGTTGTTTTCAAGACATAACTCAATCATATTGACTATCATGCGTGTGTGGTCATTGAACAACGTAGGTCTAGACCCCAGGAAGTGTTGGACTGCTCCCAGCCCGTCTTTGTGAAATATGCTAGTGTATAATGAGGAAACATCAAGGGATATTAACAAATAACTACCTTTCCAATCCACATCATACACCTTTTTAAGAAAATCACCAGTGTCGAGCACGAAAGAGGGAAGTGCCCTGACGAACTCTTGGAGGAAGAAGTCCACGTATTTACTGATATTCTCAAGTATACTATTACAGGCAGATATAATGGGACGCCCTGGTGGTAACTGCGAATTTTTGTGGATCTTCGGTATGAAGTAGATAACAGGTGTTACAGGATTGTCATTTTTCATGAATTTAAACTCATCCATGGTTATAACACCGGTACTTCGCCATGCCGTAAGTTTAGAATAAATGTTTTTTTGGCCAATTGTACCTCCTTGGTATCAGTCCGTCGATAACAGGCACGGTCATTTAATTGTCCAAGTGCTTCATCCATATACATCTGGAGGGGCCAGAGCACCACATTTCCTCCCTTATCGGATTCTCTCACGATAATGTTAGTGTTGCTTTTCAATTTTTTTATTAGTTGGTGGTATTCAAAATCACAATAGTGATGTTTCCTTGAGATTTTGCCATGCTTGAAAAATAGTTCTCTTAGTTCCAGGGAAACTTTGTCATGGAATTGGTCAATGTTGTCTTTGATCATCAAAGGGCAAAACTTAGACTTGGGCTTGAAATTAGTGACTGTAGGTAAATTTATTATTGGCATCCTGCCCGAGCCCGGGGTGGATGCTGGCACTGTCGATTCATTTTGCATTTCCAACAGATCCAATAATAAATTAGATTCAGGTGAAACCATTGTAGGAGATTGAGAACCAGGAACAGCAATAGTAGTAGGTTGCGAGTTCTTATGCAAACAGGGATATTTTCGCAGCTTGAGTTTCCGCACATATTTATACAAATCAATTTTTGTGCCTGCATAGTCAAAATTGCTTTTAGGACTAAAGGAGAGGCCAAGGGCAAGCAATGAGTTTTCTTTGTCAGTGAGTGGCACATCGGTAAGATTGATAACTGTGGGTGGTTCTCTTGCTGCTGGGTTTATCTGCGATTTCACTGTTTGAGTTGTTTTTTGATTGGTTTGTTTGTTGCGCCTGCGTTGTCTGTTGCAGCGCCTCCTTGCTGCCCGTTTGGCATGGCACTTTGCTTGCGGTTGCGCCCTTGTCACCTGAACGGAGAGTCTGCTTGCGGTCCCGCTGCACTACCTCCAATTCTTGTGCTAACGTGAGCTTGCGAAACCCCATTCTTTGTGATCTGGCCAGCTCGTTGTCAGATTCACTGTCGATGTTGGAACTCCCTCCCGACAAAGATGAGGTCTCACCTGGCGCCACCGTTGCTGTGAGATTAGGCATTGTGGAGCTTGCCGGTTTGGTGGCATGAGAGGCTTTAATATGATCGTACTTTCTCGCAAACGTAAAGATTTGACCGTGTTCATAGTCAAGTCGGTCTCTTTGGAACTTATACGCCTTGCGCCGTTTTATCACATTTTCCTCTCTTTTCAGCCGTACAAGCATATCATCCCTGTGCTCTGCTAACTGTGGCGTGCTGGGCAGTTTGTCAAATTTCCTCATTCAATCTTTCGATCTCCACAAGTAATTTAGCTCGATCAGTTTCTGCGTATTTGACCAGTATTTCCATGAGCTTTTTGGAGGGTTCGAGATTACATTCTGCCCAATCGACAAGCATACACGGGTCAGGATTTTCATAGGACGGGGCTAGCATAATTCTCAATCCCCGCGGGACCCGGCCAACCTCTAAATATCCGGTCAGCGAACAGTGTTCCCACCACTTAGATTGCTCAGCTTTGCTTGCTTTTTCTAACGCTTTAAACGGGGCTTTCATGTTGCTGTGCGACTCATGGGGGGTGGCTGAAATAGTTGGTACTGCTCCCTCCCCAGCTGGGGAATCCGAGAACATATTTCTGGGTGCCTCACCCCGCCCCTGTAACGTGTCGGCAGACATGGTGATGTTGTGAGCTTAAGGTGGTACAGTCAATACTCCCGTTAATGTCACTAACGGGAGTAGGCACACTCCACACGGGACTTACTGTGGAGCCCGGCTGCTTGGCAGGTACTGTCGATGTGACTCCTGTCCGGGGAAAGAACGAACGGCAGACGAACGCGACCTTTGAACCAGAACTGCAACTATGTACTTCCCCACTCTGAAGCCGGAACTTCCACTCTCCCGGGGCAAATCGGTTACTCCTCACGAAGTGGGACAAGAAAACTCCAAACTGGAATTCGCTGCTTCACACCTCAAAGCCCAAACGTGGAGGGGTTTGCCAAATTCAGGGAAGCAATCCTGAAAAATATTTTCGGCAGAAGATCGTCGTGCAGCAGTCACGCAGCATCAAAGGACGAGGCAAACCCAGGTAATAGTGCATCAGTGATTTATTTCGCTCTTCACCACACCGCTACTACGCGTTTCGGTCACACAATACCTTGATCACATGGCAACGTTATGGCAACGTTATGGGGCGGTAATGCTCCTTATATATATTCATATTTACTGAAAAAACATAGGTTTCAGGGTGATTATAGTTAGAAATTAGCTTTTAAATAACCTTAGAAATTTACTGGAAAAAAACACAGGTTTCAGGTGAGGTCAGGGACGTTATAGTTAGTTGGACATTTCACTCATACTAAAACACAGAAATTCAGCTGGTAGAGTTAGTTGAGGTAACTATAACTCGTGCCCCCGCAATGCCCTGCTGATGATGTCACATATTATATCATTCATGACATGGTCAGTGATATCACTGATGACATCACTGATGACATCTCAAATGACATCACTGATGACATCATCCAGTGACTGAGTGTTTCTAAGAGGATTATATATGTTTTATATATATATATATATATATATATATATATATTCACTGAAAAAACCATAGGTTATAGACCATATATAGTTAGGAATTAGCATTTACAAAACCTTGAAAATTCACTGAAAAAACCATAGGTTATAGACCATATATAGTTAGGAATTAGCATTTAAAAAACCTTATTTTACTCACACAAAACCATTGAAATTCCATATATAGTTAGTTGCACTAACTATATATCGCGCACCCGCAATCCACTGCTGATGATGTCACATATTACATCATTCATGACATGGTCAGTGACATCACTGATGACATCACTGATGACATCTCAAATTACATCACTGATGACATCACTGATGACAACATCCAGTGACTGTATGTTTCTGTAAAGTTAAAATGTGTCTTACATATTGAAGAATGAGTGGAAGTATAAGTGTCTGGACAAAGGATTTAGTAGGTGCATGACTGAATGTATGAGTGAGTGATTAAATGTGTCTCACTGAGTGCATGGGTTAGTGACTAAAGTGTCTTAATTTGTGCATCATTATGTCTGTTGTTCTGTAAACTGCTGCATGTGTTGATCAGTAGCTATATGATTAACTATATGGGTTACTGATTGATTGTCCAAGTATTTGTATGGGAGACTGAGTGTGTGTGTGGCTGGCTGGGAGGTGTGTGACTCTGTGCAGATCAATGTGTACTTATATCAATGATTGTATAACAAGGTAAGTATGTGTTAGTATATGTTTGAAAATGTAAGGTGCTCTATGTTTAACTGTATAGACAAGAAAATGGAAGTGTGATTGATTCTTTACAGGACTGACTAGGTGTGTGAGTAACTCCATGGATGAGTGGCAGAGTGTGAGTGTCTGTATAGGTGTATGAGTGCATATGATAGTGTTGTAAAGATGAGTGATTGTATGTATGAATGATTGTATGGGTGAATGAGTGAATGTGTGTGTCGACGTAGGAATCAGTGAGTACATATGTAGTAACTAGTATTGGTGTGTCAATGGTTTCAAAAATTATACTCTGTATTTAACACTGGGTGAAACAGAGGTTATATTAAAATGTGAGGAGATGCATTGTATTGTCACATGAATGATATCATCAGTGATGTGGTCATTGATGTCAAATGAGATGTCATCAGTGATGTCATCATTGATGTCATTTGAGATGTCATCAGTGATGTCATCAGTGATGTCACTGACCATGTCATGAATGATGTAATATGTGACATCATCAGCAGTGGATTGCGGGTGCGCGATATATAGTTAGTGCAACTAACTATATATGGAATTTCAATGGTTTTGTGTGAGTAAAATAAGGTTTTTTAAATGCTAATTCCTAACTATATATGGTCTATAACCTATGGTTTTTTCAGTGAATTTTCAAGGTTTTGTAAATGCTAATTCCTAACTATATATGGTCTATAACCTATGGTTTTTTCAGTGAATTTCAATGGTTTTTTAATAGCAAATATCATAAGCTGTCGAATGTCAAGTACGTGGTAAGTGAAAAATTTTTGTGTTTATGCACACTGATCTGCTTTCAATGGTGCCCCCCCCCCTCATTTCTATTAGGAGTACTCTCTCTTTGCACATAGTGAAGGGTAGTTAACGCAGGCCTTTGCCCCGTTGTAATACGTCGTGCCTGCTTCTCTCTCCATTTGATTGATTGTTATCCAAGTATTTACTGTTTTAGAATTGGTTCTCTTTGGTTCATTCTCTATTTACAAACAAACACATAGTCGCAATACTCTGTTTAGTCTTTGCAGATAACGAAAAATCGTGTAAAAAAAAAAGAAAAGGAATCGAGCAAAATCAGTAGGCCACTAATGGGATCTCTTTTTGACCTCGCTAAAATAGAAACATTAGGAACAACCCCTCATGACAAATACAAAACTAGTGAAATGAACTGAACTCCACACAATGATGGCTGCAAAACAGCTCGGCTCCGCCACCCACCCCGCCCAAAATAACGATAAAGAGCGGCTGCCATGATTGGTTGCAGAATGGCCACGACGGAGCTACGAAATGGTGCTGCTCTCATGCTAACCCCAGCTTCAGTCTGAAACATCCAGAAACACTGTAGACTACCAATTCGATCAGTTCCGGTAGCGCCCCAATGTAACCCGGTAGAGAAGAACTAGCCCTCCCCTCTTTGACTAATGGTTCTTGTTGCCTGTCCCTTCTGTTGTCATTTAACAGAACTATTTAGCCTGCTGAAAGGGGTTGTGTTCCGACCGCTGGTTGGTGGAGACATTTTGACTATATTCTGGACCTGCGTTGTCGCGTAATGCGTCATATGACGCGCCGCGTTAGCGCATCCGGAAGTCATCCGGGGCGCGCAGCGCGTAACGTAAGCATAACAAGTCATGTGACTTGTTAATAAAACTTTTCATTGGTTCATTTTACTTTTCTTATTCTAATGATGAAAGGCTTGGTCATATGACCTAAAACTTACGCTTTTTATTACTTCCGAACATTATTTTTTCTTAAATATATGTTATAATGTTCCAGGCTAATGTACTTTCCCGGAAAATTTACAACTGTCCTGCAAGTAAAATATATTCTTTTTTCGAGAAAAAGAGCGTTTCTTCGTCCCATGACGGAGCCGTTGAGCAAAAGAGGGTCGACCTGCTGTCTTAGTCGCCGATACGCCTGAATATGAGATTCTTATCGATCACTTTATGTTGCAGGAATAGAAAACACAACAGCCCTTGACCATTTATCTTTACTGCGTTCCTTCGAATTATACCTTTTACCCTTCATGTAATTGGTCTGCTTTATTTCACTTGCCTTTTAATGATTCTAAAACAGTGACTATTATTAAAAACTTTACCAATGTATATACTACTACCATGTTTTCTTTTAAAAACCTTTATTGTGAAAATTTCATTATACAAATACGAGCCTATAACCACGTGGGCCGGCCACGGAGCAAACTGTAATCGTATATGATGAGTAGACATTTACACTGTAGAGGAACGTAACGGGCGGGCCCTTAGGTTGCAAGAACTAAGGTGTCTAACAGTTACGGAATCGGTGGACGTACATTTTATAATTAAAATACGACAGGGCCAGTTACAATAAAATTATCTAGATATACATTTGCGGGCAAGTACCATGGGTGACGTTAATTCGAACTTTCAATAGTACAGTAATCAATAACACATCAGAACTTAATATCAATAGGGATGTCGAAATATTCAATCAATTCTCGTCCCCGCCCGCCATGTGCTTCAAAACTGCATACGTATCTCGTGATTTCAAGGTTCTGCAACCAGTACACAACAAGGAGTTACGAGTCCCATTTATTCCGGCGCCATTTTGGGCGAGGACGGGCAGGTCCAGGATATAGTCAAAATGTCTCTACCAACCATCGACTATGATGATGTTCATATGCTGTATTTATTAGAGTAACACTCATCTGTCCACATGAAATTAATTTGCCACAATCTAAACATGTCATTTTAATCTTTCCAAAGTTCTTCTAAATATTTAGGACCGTTTCCCTTGCCTCTGATGTTGTCAGTGCCACTTCTTTGATGAATGTACTAGCAGGTCAGGGGTTCTCCTCCAAATCTCTCTTTTATGCAGCACTATAATTAATTGGTGCCACCTCTCCATATGACGATGCATGGTATAGTTACCATAACTATATTTTTTTTCGGTTCCTCTGGAGAGTTCATCGTGGCAGATGAAGCGTGTAACGTACCGGGCATTTACCTTTTTTTGCATGTACAGGAAAGGAAAAAAAAATTGAGCGTCCGAGTTCTAAGGTGTCCCAGGGCCATTTTAGTGGACCAGGCCCAAATCCAAAGAACAGGCCGCCATTTTGAGAGTCCTGTTGCAGCCGCCTGTCGCTGTAGCATCAAGAGCAGCCGAAACTCAGCTGAATGGCAACTGAAACGGTAAAGGGGCGCCCCACTACAGCAGACGAGCCTCCACCTAGGAAGGCCCGTTCACGCCGCCCCCCCCCCCCCTTCGGGCACCCCACGCCGTTATTCGGAGCAGTATTGTAGGATGGCCACACCAGTGCGGCAACTTGCTACACATCACCTCGGAGGTAACCGAATCTCAGCACTTTGTGGTGTCTTCTATTCAGAAAACATTGTTGCGCTGCCTTTGGCCCCATTCGCACATCGGTCCGCTACTGACGCCATCTCACAGGCTAATGGGGCGCCCCACGCCGAGTTTCAGCATTGTAGGATGACCACACCAGTACAGCAACTTGCTAGACATCACCTCGGTGCCATCCGGATCTCGGCGCCCCACTGCAGATGAAGTGCCCCTCAACTATGAAACCACCACGGTGACATCCGGATCTTGGCGCGTTGTGCTGCCTTCGGCCTATTCGCACATCGGTCCGCTACTGACGCCATCTCACAGGCTAATGGGGCGCCCCACGCCGAGTTTCAGCATTGTAGGATGACCACACCAGTACAGCAACTTGCTAGACATCACCTCGGTGCCATCCGGATCTCGGCGCCCCACTGCAGATGAAGTGCCTCTCAACTATGAAACCACCACGGTGACATCCGGATCTTGGCGCGTTGTGCTGCCTTCGGCCTATTCACACATCGGTCCGCTACTGACGCCATCTCACAGACTAATGGGGCGCCCCACGCCGAGTTTCAGCATTGTAGGATGACCACACCAGTACAGCAACTTGCTAGACATCACCTCGGTGCCATCCGGATCTCGGCGCCCCACTGCAGATGAAGTGCCTCTCAACTACGAAACCACCACGGTGACATCCGGATCTTGGCGCCTTGTGCTGGTTCCGGCCTATTCACACATCGGTCCGCTACTGACGCCATCTCACAGGCTAATGGGGTGCCCAACGCCGAGTTTCAGCATTGTAGGATGACCACACCAGTACAGCAACTTGCTAGACATCACCTCGGTGCCATCCGGATCTTGGCATCTCAACGCCTAGTGGTATCTTCCATACAGAAAATATTGTTGCGCTGCCTTTGGCCCCATTCGCACATCGGTCCGCAACTGACACCATCTCACAGGCCAACAGGGTGCCCCACGCCGACTTTTACCATTGTAGGATGGCCACACCAGTACAGCAACTTCCTAGACATCACCTCGGTGCCATCCGGATCTTGGCATCTCAGCGCCTTGTGGTGTCAGTCAGAAAATATTGTTGCGCTGCCTTTGGCCCCATTCGCACATCAGTCCGCTACTGACACCATCTCACAGGCCAACAGGGCGCCCCACGCCGACTTTTACCATTGTAGGATGGCCACACCAGTGCCACAACTTGCTACACACCACCTCGGTGCCATCCGGATCTTGGCATCTCAGCGCCTTGTGGTGTCTTCTATTCCGAAAATATTGTTGCGCTGCCTTTGGCCCCATTCGCACATCGGTCCGCTACTGACGCCATCTCACAGGCCAACGGGGCGCCCCACGCTGACTTTCAACATTGTAGGATGGCCACACCAGTGCGGCAACTTACTAGACACCACCTCGGTGCCATCCGGATCTTGGCGCGTTGTGCTGCCTTCGGCCTATTCGCACATCGGTCCGCTACTGACGCAAACTCACAGGCCAACGGGGCGCCCCACGCCGACTTTCAGCATTGTAGGATGGCCACACCAGTGCTGCAACTTGCTGGACACCACCTCGGTGCCATCCGGATCTTGGCGCGTTGTGTTGCCTTCGGCCTATTCGCACATCGGTCCGCTACTGACGCCGCCTCACTTGCCAACGTATTTTCTCCGCATTTTATACCCTATGCCGCATAACAGGTCATGTGACTTGTTTATAAAACTTTTCATTGGTTCATTTTACTTTTGGTTTCCTAATGATGGAAGGCTTGATCATATGACCTAAAAACAACACTTTTCAATGGATGAAAACTTTTTTTTTTTCCCAAACGATGAAAGCCCCACCTTGTTTCTGGATGTTTCAGACTGAAGCTGGCGTCAGCATGAGAGCACCACCATCTCGTAGCTCCGTCGTGGTCATTCCGCGAGCAATCATGGCAGCCGCTCCCCACCAGAAGCCTACAGGAGTCGGGGGCCCCCAAAACTTTTGATGAATCCTCAAGGCGGAGGGGACGCTTTCGAGAATGGGGTCCAAGACCTAGCAGACAAGCGTCCGATTTCCAAGGTGTCCCAGGGCCATTTCAGTGGACCAGGCCCAAAAAGGAAACAGCCTGCCGCCATTTTGAGAGTCCTGTGACAGCCGCCTATCGCTGCACCGCAAGAGTGGGTGCAACTCAGCTGAATTGCGGCTTTTGACACAGTGGACCAAAAACGGACGGAATGGCAACTGAAACGGTAAAGGGGCGCCCCACTACAACAGATGAGACTCCACCTGGAGAGGCCCGTTCACACCGCCTCCCCCGGGGCGCCCCACGCCGTTATTCGGAGCAGCATTGTAGGATACCAAAACCAGTGCGGCAACTTACTGGACATCACCTTGGTGCCATCGTTCTGCTGCCTTGGAACTATTCGCACAACAGTTTGCTACTGATGACCCACCCCCCGCGACGCCCCACGCCAGAAATCTGGACGTTGTGCTGCGTTGGGACTATTCGCACAGCCGACCGCTACTTCGTTGTTTTTCCCTAAAAATGTTTATATGTTATTACTGTTTTTGTTTTCTTGTATATATTTATAAGTTATTAAAGTTTTATAATCTTACTACTTTGTCGGAGTGCTATATATTTTTAATGTGACACATAATTGTAAAAACTTTGATGTACAAAGAGTCATCCCTGGAATCTTCCGCTTCAGGCTCGGTCCCCTCCCCAATCACAATACAGGATGGTTTTCAGGTAATAGGAACGCGTCTGCTGTGACGGATCTCATCGAGTGTGGGCCTTGATCTACTATAACTCCTTTGAAGAGGGGTCATTCTTTACAGCTGGGGCCATAAACTACATCTGCAGGGCTAGCTGATACCCTAGGACCGGTCTGGACAATCGGACACAGAGGAAAAGGAGTGTCAGAGGGTGCGGTAGTGAATAGGGCGAAAGGGAGGTGTCGGGCGGGCACAGGGTGTGATTCTCAGGGAAGAGCAGCGCAGATGGGGGGAGGTTTATTACCCATGCATAAGACAGAGAGCGGGGGTGACCACTGCCTGGGGGAGATGCTTGCGAGGGTGGGGAGCCATGCTAAGGATCGACAGCGTGCACAGAGTGGGTCTGGTCAAGGCATCTAAAATGACTGCCGTGCACGACAAAAGTGTGGCATTTGAAAAAGACAAGATGGCGCAGACAATGTTTTTCAACACTTCCTGATTTCCTTCGAATCGAACGTTAACAGACGTTGGGGCATATTACCTAAGTTAAGCGATATTTATCCCTAACGATGCTTAGCAACGATTTTTTTACCGCTAAGCATCGTCAGAAATTATCGCAGATAAACCTTGCTATTATCAAGGTTTATCGCAAATACGATAAAAAACGACCGCAATGCATTAATATCGCTGAAAACTCAGCGATATTCATGCATTACCGAGCTAATGCTCTTAGCCATGTTATCCACCTCCCATTGGATAACATGGCTAAGAACTGCTCAGGGCAGGTGCAAGCTTTTGGAGATATTCGCGCTTATCGCGAATATTTCCAAAAGTTGATAATAGGAGATAGCGATGTTCGCGACTGTTTCCAGTCGCTAACATCTTGGCATGCCCACTTTGCATGTCATTAGTGATAAATATCACTCACATGCAAAGTGGGGCCCAAGATGGTCGCTATCTCCTACTAGCCGTCGCTAACTGGTGTTAGCAACAGCTAGGTAATACAGATATAATTTTATCTCCGCGAAGTGGAGCGCTGTTACAGATATATATCTTGTTTTTGAACGTTAATTTCTCAAAATCCACTGAAGCACATATATTGAGACCTAGCAAAGGCACATCGAGCTACCAGTCCCTACAATTTTGCCAAGTTTCGTGCAAATCCATTCAGCCGTTCGATTATTATTATTATTATTTTTTTTGCCCCGCGGGGCCCTTTTAAAACCTCTACATCAAACCTAAGAGGTCAAGGAGGATCTACTATGCCCCCTTATGGTCATTTGCCCCTTCGCTTTGGCCTCCTCTTGTCTCTCGATCCTACCGAGAGACAAGATGGCGGCCGCTACGGACTGTTTGCAATGTTTACAGACGCCGGAGAACCAATCAGCTTCGCAAACCTCCGTTACGCGAAGCGGAGCGCTGTTACAGATATATATCTTTTTTTGAACGTTAATTTCTCAAAATCCACTGGAGCACATATATTGAGACCAAGCAAAGGCACATCGGGCTACCAGTCCCTAATATTTTACCAAGTTTTGTGCAAATCCATTCAGCCGTTCGATTATTATTATAATTTTTTTTTTTTGCCCCGCGGGACCCTTTTAAAACCTCCACATCAAACCTAGGGGGTCAGCGAGGATCTACTATGCCCCCTTATGGTCATTTGCCCCTTCGCTTTGGCCTCCTCTTGTCTCTCGATCCTACCGAGAGACAAGATGGCGGCCGCTACGGACTGTTTGGAATGTTCACAGACGCCGGAGAACCAATCAGCTTCGCTTCACAAAGCTCCGTTGCGCGAAAAGTACGCGAACTGGAGCGCTGCCCGGTCCGCTGTTACAGATATATATCTTTTTTTAAACGTTAATTTCTCAAAATCCACTGGAGCACATATATTGAGACCTACAAAAGGCACATCGGGCTACCAGTCCCTACAATTTTGCCAAGTTTCGTGCAAATCCATTCAGCCGTTCGGGCTAAAAGTGAGGCCAACCGCCCTATGGAAAACTCAATGTTAAAAACACGTTTTGGGACCCCCCTTTTTTCTCGACCCCCCCTGGACGAACCCCCCCCAATTTTCAGGGGCTGCTCAGAAACAAAATGTGCCATTTTCCTGAAAATTTCAGCCAATTCCGTCCACAAACGCCAAAGTTATTAGACATAGAATTTTCAAAAATCCCATAGAGAAAAAATCCTAACTATATATACCTACTGGCGACCGCCAGTAGGTAATATATATATATATATATATATATATATATATATATATATATATATATATATATGTATATGCCAGTATATATATATATATATATTCATATATGCGCCAAGGTGTATTGAAGAATGAGTGGGTGTGTGAGTTTCTGTATGGATGATTTAGTAGGTGCGTGACTGACTGTATAAGTGAGTGATTAAACGTGTCTTACTGAATGCATGAATTAGTGACTAAACTGTGTGAATATCTATATCAGTCTGTCAGTTGGTGTGTAAGCGGCTGCATGGGTTGGTGAGTAGCTACATGAATGTATATATGGGTTATTGATTTGTTGTCTGAGTATCTGTATGGGTGCATGAGTATCTTTGTGGATAGATGTGTGAGTGGGTGATTCACTGGGTGTATGGGTTCAAGAGTGTGTCTGTGAAGGGCACTATGGGTGGGTGAGTGTGTGTATGGGTGTGTTGGTGAGTGTTCAGATGTCTCAGTGGTACATGCATGAGTAACTACATATGTGAAAGGCAGTATATGTGAGTATTGGACTATATGAATGACTATATGTGAGTGAGTGATTGTGAGACAGTAAATTTCAAACGTTTTTTAAATGTTAATTTCTAACTATACCTATGGTTTTTTCAGTGAATTTCAAAGGTTTCTTTAATATTAATTTCTAACTATAACGTCCCTGAAATCTATAATTTTTTCAGTGAATTTCAAAGGTTTTTTAAATGCTAATTTCTAACTATGCCGACATAGGTAGGACATATGCAGAAACGACAAAGAAAGGTGCAGAAAGAAGCAAGAGATAGGCAGAAAGAACAAACAGAGGTGTAGAAAGAGGCCTTGTTGCAAAGCCATCCTGTGCCCCCAACTTTTTGCTGACAGGTACTGGTGGTAACTGACTCTGACTACCCAGGCCTGGAGCCAGTGCTATGCTAACAGATACTTAGAAAACAGTGAATACACCTACATACACTAGGGTACACCATGGGTTGGGGTACTGCTGTGATTGGCATGACCTCCTCTGTAAGGCCCTATTACATAATAGGGCAGGGGGATTAAAACTACCTCTAAGTCAGAGGTGAAGAAAGAAGCAAAAGTAGGGCAGAAAGAAGCAATAGAGGTGCTTAAAGAGGCAAGAGGGGTACAGAAATAGGCAACAGAAGTGCAGAAAGAAGCAACAGAGATGTCGAAAGAGGCAATAGAGGTGCAGAAACAGGCAAGAAAGGTAAAGTCAGATGGAACAGAGTTGCAGAGAGAGGTAAGTAGGATAAAGAAATTTACAAGAGAGGTGTAGAAAGAAGCAAGAGCAGTCCAGAAAGAAGCAAGAGAAGTACAAAAAGAAGCAAAAGAGGTGGAGAAATAGGGAAGGGGTACAGAAATAGGGATAAGGAATGCAGAAATTTGCAAAAGAGGTGTAGAAAGAAGCAAGAACAGTACAGAAAGAACTAACAGAGGTGCAACTAGAGGCAAGAGGGGTGCAGAAAGAGGTAGGTGAGATGCACAAATTGTCAAGAGACGTACAGGAAGAAGCAGGAGATGTGCAGAAAGAAGGAGGAGAAGTGCCGAAAGAAGCATCAGATGTGCTGAAAGAGGCACGAAGGGTGTAAAAAAGAGGGAAGGGAAGTGCAGAAAGAAGCAACAGAGGTATAGAAAAGAGCAAGAGATGTACAGAAACAGGCAGGAAAGGTACAGAAAGAGAGAATAAAGGAGCAAAAAGAAACAAGAGAGGTGCAGAAAGAGGAAAGAGGGGTGCATAAAGAGGCAATCGGGTGTATAAAGAAGCAAGTGAGGTACAGGAAGAGGCAACAGAGGTGCAGAAAGACACAAGAGAAAAGCAGAAACAAGCAACAGAAGTGTAGAAAGAAGCAAGATAAGCACAGAAAGTGGCAAGTGAGATGAAGAAAGAAGCAAGAGCAGTGCAGCAAGAACCACCAGAGGTGCAAAAAGAGGCAAGAGGGGTGCAAAAAAAGGTAGGAGAGGTGCACAAAGAGGCAAGACAAGTACAGAAAGAGGCAGGAGGGATGTAGAAAGAAGGAAGAGAAGTGTTGAAAGAAGCAACAGGTACTGAAAGAAGCGCAAAGTGTGCAGAAAGAGGAACAGTTCTTGCTGAGGCGCCACCCGACGCTTCAGTTTTGAGTCAGGTATGCCATTGAAGGAATGAGATGACTATTCCAACACAAACATTGTCGTCGCTACCCACTTGGGATTTCAATTTCATAACATCAAGCAACTTCACGACTACTCACTGGAGAAACATGATGGCACTTCAAGTTCCAGCAGGCCTAGCGGTAGGCCACGCCCACCTGGGTGGAGACTTTTGTTTCAATATAAGTGCAAATCAGATAACTGCCGTGACTTTGCTTCAACATGCCTGCAGCCCCTGAGGAAGTGGCAACACGAAACGCGTAGGGCAAGGTGAAGATTCTGTGCGAGGCACTGCTTGTTTTTTGGAAGACGTGTTTCCTTCAATAAATTCTTGGCGCTAACCTACCTACCTGATTGAGGCTTTTCTTACAGCAGGCAAACTGTGTGTTTGATGTTAAAGCGGTCCAGCCTGAGCCGCGAGAAGAGCCCGGCTGCACCTGCGTGCAGTTCTTGCTGAGGCGCCACCCGACGCTTCAGTTTTGAGTCAGGTATGCCATTGAAGGAATGAGATGACTATTCCAACACGAACATTGTCGTCGCTACCCACTTGGGATTTCAATTTCATAACATCAACCAACTTCACGACTACTCACTGGAGAAACATGATGGCACTTCAAGTTCCAGCAGGCCTAGCGGTAGGCCACGCCCACCTGGGTGGAGACTTTTGTTTCAATATAAGTGCAAATCAGATAACTGCCGTGACTTTGCTTCAACATGCCTGCAGCCCCTGAGGAAGTGGCAACACGAAACGCGTAGGGCAAGGTGAAGATTCTGTGCGAGGCACTGCTTGTTTTTTGGAAGACGTGTTTCCTTCAATAAATTCTTGGCGCTAACCTACCTACCTGATTGAGGCTTTTCTTACAGCAGGCAAACTGTGTGTTTGATGTTAAAGCGGTCCAGCCTGAGCCGCGAGAAGAGCCCGGCTGCACCTGCGTGCAGTTCTTGCTGAGGCGCCACCCGACGCTTCAGTTTTGAGTCAGGTATGCCATTGAAGGAATGAGATGACTATTCCAACACGAACATTGTCGTCGCTACCCACTTGGGATTTCAATTTCATAACATCAAGCAACTTCACGACTACTCACTGGAGAAACATGATGGCACCTCAAGTTCCAGCAGGCCTAGCGGTAGGCCACGCCCACCTGGGTGGAGACTTTTGTTTCAATATTAGTGCAAATCAGATAACTGCCGTGACTTTGCTTCAACATGCCTGCAGCCCCTGAGGAAGTGGCAACACGAAACGCGTAGGGCAAGGTGAAGATTCTGTGCGAGGCACTGCTTGTTTTTTGGAAGACGTGTTTCCTTCAATAAATTCTTGGCGCTAACCTACCTACCTGATTGAGGCTTTTCTTACAGCAGGCAAACTGTGTGTTTGATGTTAAAGCGGTCCAGCCTGAGCCGCGAGAAGAGCCCGGCTGCACCTGCGTGCAGTTCTTGCTGAGGCGCCACCCGACGCTTCAGTTTTGAGTCAGGTATGCCATTGAAGGAATGAGATGACTATTCCAACACGAACATTGTCGTCGCTACCCACTTGGGATTTCAATTTCATAACATCAAGCAACTTCACGACTACTCACTGGAGAAACATGATGGCACTTCAAGTTCCAGCAGGCCTAGCGGTAGGCCACGCCCACCTGGGTGGAGACTTTTGTTTCAATATAAGTGCAAATCAGATAACTGCCGTGACTTTGCCTCAACATGCCTGCAGCCCCTGAGGAAGTGGCAACACGAAACGCGTAGGGCAAGGTGAAGATTCTGTGCGAGGCACTGCTTGTTTTTTGGAAGACGTGTTTCCTTCAATAAATTCTTGGCGCTAACCTACCTACCTGATTGAGGCTTTTCTTACAGCAGGCAAACTGTGTGTTTGATGTTAAAGCGGTCCAGCCTGAGCCGCGAGAAGAGCCCGGCTGCACCTGCGTGCAGTTCTTGCTGAGGCGCCACCCGATGCTTCAGTTTTGAGTCAGGTATGCCATTGAAGGAATGAGATGACTATTCCAACACGAACATTGTCGTCGCTACCCACTTGGGATTTCAATTTCATAACATCAAGCAACTTCACGACTACTCACTGGAGAAACATGATGGCACTTCAAGTTCCAGCAGGCCTAGCGGTAGGCCACGCCCACCTGGGTGGAGACTTTTGTTTCAATATAAGTGCAAATCAGATAACTGCCGTGACTTTGCTTCAACATGCCTGCAGCCCCTGAGGAAGTGGCAACACGAAACGCGTAGGGCAAGGTGAAGATTCTGTGCGAGGCACTGCTTGTTTTTTGGAAGACGTGTTTCCTTCAATAAATTCTTGGCGCTAACCTACCTACCTGATTGAGGCTTTTCTTACAGCAGGCAAACTGTGTGTTTGATGTTAAAGCGGTCCAGCCTGAGCCGCGAGAAGAGCCCTGCTGCACCTGCGTGCAGTTCTTGCTGAGGCGCCACCCGACGCTTCAGTTTTGAGTCAGGTATGCCATTGAAGGAATGAGATGACTATTCCAACACGAACATTGTCGTC
This sequence comes from Lissotriton helveticus, assembly GCF_964261635.1. Taxonomy (NCBI): domain Eukaryota; kingdom Metazoa; phylum Chordata; class Amphibia; order Caudata; family Salamandridae; genus Lissotriton; species Lissotriton helveticus. The sequence continues at coordinate 891,168,582 of NC_136065.1, read as the reverse complement.
GCTACCCACTTGGGATTTCAATTTCATAACATCAAGCAACTTCACGACTACTCACTGGAGAAACATGATGGCACTCCAAGTTCCAGCAGGCCTAGCGGTAGGCCACGCCCACCTGGGTGGAGACTTTTGTTTCAATAGTAGTGCAAATCAGATAACTGCCGTGACTTTGCTTCAACATGCCTGCAGCCCCTGAGGAAGTGGCAACACGAAACGCGTAGGGCAAGGTGAAGATTCTGTGCGAGGCACTGCTTGTTTTTTGGAAGACGTGTTTCCTTCAATAAATTCTTGGCGCTAACCTACCTACCTGATTGAGGCTTTTCTTACAGCAGGCAAACTGTGTGTTTGATGTTAAAGCGGTCCAGCCTGAGCCGCGAGAAGAGCCCGGCTGCACCTGCGTGCAGTTCTTGCTGAGGCGCCACCCGACGCTTCAGTTTTGAGTCAGGTATGCCATTGAAGGAATGAGATGACTATTCCAACACGAACATTGTCGTCGCTACCCACTTGGGATTTCAATTTCATAACATCAAGCAACTTCACGACTACTCACTGGAGAAACATGATGGCACTTCAAGTTCCAGCAGGCCTAGCGGTAGGCCACGCCCACCTGGGTGGAGACTTTTGTTTCAATATAAGTGCAAATCAGATAACTGCCGTGACTTTGCTTCAACATGCCTGCAGCCCCTGAGGAAGTGGCAACACGAAACGCGTAGGGCAAGGTGAAGATTCTGTGCGAGGCACTGCTTGTTTTTTGGAAGACGTGTTTCCTTCAATAAATTCTTGGCGCTAACCTACCTACCTGATTGAGGCTTTTCTTACAGCAGGCAAACTGTGTGTTTGATGTTAAAGCGGTCCAGCCTGAGCCGCGAGAAGAGCCCGGCTGCACCTGCGTGCAGTTCTTGCTGAGGCGCCACCCGACGCTTCAGTTTTGAGTCAGGTATGCCATTGAAGGAATGAGATGACTATTCCAACACGAACATTGTCGTCGCTACCCACTTGGGATTTCAATTTCATAACATCAAGCAACTTCACGACTACTCACTGGAGAAACATGATGGCACTTCAAGTTCCAGCAGGCCTAGCGGTAGGCCACGCCCACCTGGGTGGAGACTTTTGTTTCAATATAAGTGCAAATCAGATAACTGCCGTGACTTTGCTTCAACATGCCTGCAGCCCCTGAGGAAGTGGCAACACGAAACGCGTAGGGCAAGGTGAAGATTCTGTGCGAGGCACTGCTTGTTTTTTGGAAGACGTGTTTCCTTCAATAAATTCTTGGCGCTAACCTACCTACCTGATTGAGGCTTTTCTTACAGCAGGCAAACTGTGTGTTTGATGTTAAAGCGGTCCAGCCTGAGCCGCGAGAAGAGCCCGGCTGCACCTGCGTGCAGTTCTTGCTGAGGCGCCACCCGACGCTTCAGTTTTGAGTCAGGTATGCCATTGAAGGAATGAGATGACTATTCCAACACGAACATTGTCGTCGCTACCCACTTGGGATTTCAATTTCATAACATCAAGCAACTTCACGACTACTCACTGGAGAAACATGATGGCACTTCAAGTTCCAGCAGGCCTAGCGGTAGGCCACGCCCACCTGGGTGGAGACTTTTGTTTCAATATAAGTGCAAATCAGATAACTGCCGTGACTTTGCTTCAACATGCCTGCAGCCCCTGAGGAAGTGGCAACACGAAACGCGTAGGGCAAGGTGAAGATTCTGTGCGAGGCACTGCTTGTTTTTTGGAAGACGTGTTTCCTTCAATAAATTCTTGGCGCTAACCTACCTACCTGATTGAGGCTTTTCTTACAGCAGGCAAACTGTGTGTTTGATGTTAAAGCGGTCCAGCCTGAGCCGCGAGAGGAGCCCGGCTGCACCTGCGTGCAGTTCTTGCTGAGGCGCCACCCGACGCTTCAGTTTTGAGTCAGGTATGCCATTGAAGGAAGGAGATGACTATTCCAACACGAACATTGTCGTCGCTACCCACTTGGGATTTCAATTTCATAACATCAAGCAACTTCACGACTACTCACTGGAGAAACATGATGGCACTTCAAGTTCCAGCAGGCCTAGCGGTAGGCCACGCCCACCTGGGTGGAGACTTTTGTTTCAATATAAGTGCAAATCAGATAACTGCCGTGACTTTGCTTCAACATGCCTGCAGCCCCTGAGGAAGTGGCAACACGAAACGCGTAGGGCAAGGTGAAGATTCTGTGCGAGGCACTGCTTGTTTTTTGGAAGACGTGTTTCCTTCAATAAATTCTTGGCGCTAACCTACCTACCTGATTGAGGCTTTTCTTACAGCAGGCAAACTGTGTGTTTGATGTTAAAGCGGTCCAGCCTGAGCCACGAGAAGAGCCCGGCTGCACCTGCGTGCAGTTCTTGCTGAGGCGCCACCCGACGCTTCAGTTTTGAGTCAGGTATGCCATTGAAGGAATGAGATGACTATTCGAACACGAACATTGTCGTCGCTACCCACTTGGGATTTCAATTTCATAACATCAAGCAACTTCACGACTACTCACTGGAGAAACATGATGGCACTTCAAGTTCCAGCAGGCCTAGCGGTAGGCCACGCCCACCTGGGTGGAGACTTTTGTTTCAATATAAGTGCAAATCAGATAACTGCCGTGACTTTGCTTCAACATGCCTGCAGCCCCTGAGGAAGTGGCAACACGAAACGCGTAGGGCAAGGTGAAGATTCTGTGCGAGGCACTGCTTGTTTTTTGGAAGACGTGTTTCCTTCAATAAATTCTTGGCGCTAACCTACCTACCTGATTGAGGCTTTTCTTACAGCAGGCAAACTGTGTGTTTGATGTTAAAGCGGTCCAGCCTGAGCCGCGAGAAGAGCCCGGCTGCACCTGCGTGCAGTTCTTGCTGAGGCGCCACCCGACGCTTCAGTTTTGAGTCAGGTATGCCATTGAAGGAATGAGATGACTATTCCAACACGAACATTGTCGTCGCTACCCACTTGGGATTTCAATTTCATAACATCAAGCAACTTCACGACTACTCACTGGAGAAACATGATGGCACTTCAAGTTCCAGCAGGCCTAGCGGTAGGCCACGCCCACCTGGGTGGAGACTTTTGTTTCAATATAAGTGCAAATCAGATAACTGCCGTGACTTTGCTTCAACATGCCTGCAGCCCCTGAGGAAGTGGCAACACGAAACGCGTAGGGCAAGGTGAAGATTATGTGCGAGGCACTGCTTGTTTTTTGGAAGACGTGTTTCCTTCAATAAATTCTTGGCGCTAACCTACCTACCTGATTGAGGCTTTTCTTACAGCAGGCAAACTGTGTGTTTGATATATATATATATATATATATATATATATATATATATGCCAGTATATATATATATATATATTCATATATGCGCCAAGGTGTATTGAAGAATGAGTGGGTGTGTGAGTTTCTGTATGGATGATTTAGTAGGTGCGTGACTGACTGTATAAGTGAGTGATTAAACGTGTCTTACTGAATGCATGAATTAGTGACTAAACTGTGTGAATATCTATATCAGTCTGTCAGTTGGTGTGTAAGCGGCTGCATGGGTTGGTGAGTAGCTACATGAATGTATATATGGGTTATTGATTTGTTGTCTGAGTATCTGTATGGGTGCATGAGTATCTTTGTGGATAGATGTGTGAGTGGGTGATTCACTGGGTGTATGGGTTCAAGAGTGTGTCTGTGAAGGGCACTATGGGTGGGTGAGTGTGTGTATGGGTGTGTTGGTGAGTGTTCAGATGTCTCAGTGGTACATGCATGAGTAACTACATATGTGAAAGGCAGTATATGTGAGTATTGGACTATATGAATGACTATATGTGAGTGAGTGATTGTGAGACAGTAAATTTCAAACGTTTTTTAAATGTTAATTTCTAACTATACCTATGGTTTTTTCAGTGAATTTCAAAGGTTTCTTTAATATTAATTTCTAACTATAACGTCCCTGAAATCTATAATTTTTTCAGTGAATTTCAAAGGTTTTTTAAATGCTAATTTCTAACTATGCCGACATAGGTAGGACATATGCAGAAACGACAAAGAAAGGTGCAGAAAGAAGCAAGAGATAGGCAGAAAGAACCAACAGAGGTGTAGAAAGAGGCCTTGTTGCAAAGCCATCCTGTGCCCCCAACTTTTTGCTGACAGGTACTGGTGGTAACTGACTCTGACTACCCAGGCCTGGAGCCAGTGCTATGCTAACAGATACTTAGAAAACAGTGAATACACCTACATACACTAGGGTACACCATGGGTTGGGGTACTGCTGTGATTGGCATGACCTCCTCTGTAAGGCCCTAGTACATAATAGGGCAGGGGGATTAAAACTACCTCTAAGTCAGAGGTGAAGAAAGAAGCAAAAGTAGGGCAGAAAGAAGCAATAGAGGTGCTTAAAGAGGCAAGAGGGGTACAGAAATAGGCAACAGAAGTGCAGAAAGAAGCAACAGAGATGTCGAAAGAGGCAATAGAGGTGCAGAAACAGGCAAGAAAGGTAAAGTCAGATGGAACAGGGGTGCAGAGAGAGGTAAGTAGGATAAAGAAATTTACAAGAGAGGTGTAGAAAGAAGCAAGAGCAGTCCAGAAAGAAGCAAGAGAAGTACAAAAAGAAGCAAAAGAGGTGGAGAAATAGGGAAGGGGTACAGAAATAGGGATGAGGAATGCAGAAATTTGCAAAAGAGGTGTAGAAAGAAGCAAGAACAGTACAGAAAGAACTAACAGAGGTGCAACTAGAGGCAAGAGGGGTGCAGAAAGAGGTAGGTGAGATGCACAAATTGTCAAGAGACGTACAGGAAGAAGCAGGAGATGTGCAGAAAGAAGGAGGAGAAGTGCCGAAAGAAGCATCAGATGTGCTGAAAGAGGCACGAAGGGTGTAAAAAAGAGGGAAGGGAAGTGCAGAAAGAAGCAACAGAGGTATAGAAAAGAGCAAGAGATGTACAGAAACAGGCAGGAAAGGTACAGAAAGAGAGAATAAAGGAGCAAAAAGAAACAAGAGAGGTGCAGAAAGAGGAAAGAGGGGTGCATAAAGAGGCAATCGGGTGTATAAAGAAGCAAGTGAGGTACAGGAAGAGGCAACAGAGGTGCAGAAAGACACAAGAGAAAAGCAGAAACAAGCAACAGAAGTGTAGAAAGAAGCAAGATAAGCACAGAAAGTGGCAAGTGAGATGAAGAAAGAAGCAAGAGCAGTGCAGCAAGAACCACCAGAGGTGCAAAAAGAGGCAAGAGGGGTGCAAAAAAAGGTAGGAGAGGTGCACAAAGAGGCAAGACAAGTACAGAAAGAGGCAGGAGGGATGTAGAAAGAAGGAAGAGAAGTGTTGAAAGAAGCAACAGGTACTGAAAGAAGCGCAAAGTGTGCAGAAAGAGGAACAGGGGTGCAAAAAGACGCTAGAGAGGTGCAAAAAGAGAAAAAAGGATACAAAAATAGGCAAGAGGGGTACAGAAAGAAGCAAGTGTGGTGCAGAAAGAGGTAACAGAGGTACAGAAACAAACAAAAGAAGTGCAGAAAGAGGCAAGAGAATTGCTGAAAAGGCAACAGAGGTGTGGAAAAAAGCAAGACAAGTGCAGAAGAAGGCAAGTGAGGTGCAGAAAGAGGCTAGACAGGTACAGAAAATAGCAAGAGAACAGCATAAAGAGGCAAAAGGGATTTAAAAAAGGGAAGAAGGATGCAGAAAGAAGCAAGAGATGTGCAGAAAGAAGCAAGAAAAGTGCAGAAAGAAGCAAGAGAGGTGCATAAAGAGGGAAGACGAGTGCAGAAAGAAGCAACAGAACATAATTCCACTACACACAATGTACACCCACTCCTCACCAAAAAACATTAGCAAAAAACATTTACATTTACAATGCCAATAGCTCTAACTCTCGCAAATGTGAAACCTATTACATTGCAAATGCTTCTTTAAGTAGTAGTCACGTTTGCAGAGTTGTGGAGAAAGGGTGCTGGGCCTCTCGCCAGCGTTCAGGAACCCTGCTGCGCAGGACTTACAGGAGGTACCAGGAGGGCTTCTTGGCCCCCAAAGTCCCTCAAGAGTAAAGTGGACTTCATACCCGATCCCATAGTCTGCCAGGAGGCGTGATTGCAGAGTGGTGGAGAAAGGGGGCTTTGCCTCCAAAGACGTCTTAGCAAACCTACTGTGTGGGACTTACTGGATGTAACAAGCGAGGTAGTTGGCCCCCAAGGACATCCTTGGGGCCAACTACCCCTCCTATTACCTCCAGTAAGTACCAAACAGCAGGATTGGTAAGTTCTCATAACAGGCCACACTCCATTTGCCCACCACTCTGCAAACACGCTCCTGGGCGCGCTCTTGTATGGGTATTGAAGTCCCCTTCACTGCTGGTGGTCTTTAGGGGCCAACTAGCCTACCTCTTACCTTCAGCAAGCCCCACACAGTGGGATTGCTTAAAGGTGGACACAGGTCACGCCCCCTTTTCCCACCACTCTGCAAACACTCCTCCTGGTGCACTCTTGATTGGGGGTTGAAGTCCTCTTTCCTCATGAGGGCCAACTAGCCCTCCTGTTACCTCCAGTATGCCCCGTATAGCTGGCTTGCTGAGAGTGCTCAAAGGGTACACCCCCTTTTTACACCACTCTGCAAACGTGGCTCTTAGCGCACTGCTGCTTGGGGGATAAAATCCTCAGAACATAAGAGGACCTCATCGCCCCACCAGCAGTGCGCCAAGCGGCATGTTTGCAGAGTGGTGTAAAAAAGGGTCATGGCCTCGGACCATATACCAGCAATCCCACTGTGTGGGGCTTACTGGAGGTACCTGAAGGGCAGGTTGGCCCCAAGGGACCCTCTGGAATGAAGGGGACTTAATCCCCCAACTTAGAACGTGCCAGGGGATGACTTTGTAGAGTGGTGCAGGGAGGGGGCGGGCCTCCGGCGAGATGCTGGCTTTTCTTTTTTTAATATATTTTTAGAAGGAGGGCTGTGTGGCACCCCTTCTTTTGGTATTTTTTCAGTCCTGGGGACCCCATCCCCCAGGGCCTGGGCATTTTGTTTTCGAAATAAAAAAAACTGGAAGTGGGCCACGTGGCCTCCCTTTCCTGGGCTACTACTGGCCCCAGGGACCCCATCCCCTGGGGCCTGACTAGCATTTGTTTTTTAAAAAAGTTTGGAGGGAGGCCGCATGGCCCCCCTCCTAAGGGCAATAATGGCCCCAGGTACTCCATCCCCCGAGGCCTGGTTGGCTTTTAAAAAAAATATGTATAAGGGAGGGGAGCCTCGTGACCCCCCCATCCCTGGGCCACTATTGGCCCTGGGACCCCATCCCCGGGGCTTGCCCAGACTTTATTTTTATTTTTTGGGAGGGGGGCCGCATGGCCCCCTTCCTCAGGCCAATTATGGTCCCTAAGACCCCATCCCCCGGGGCTGGCCTTCCATTTTTTTTTATTATAAATAAAATAAAGGGGAGGGGGCCCAGTGGCCCCCCTTCCGGGCCACTTCTGGCCCCGGGGACCCCATCCCCTGGGGCTGGCCCTCAAGTTGGGGACTGTGGGGGGAGCCCCAATGCCCCCACGGACCCAGATGACTCCCCGCCTCCTGTGAGAGATGGCATTGCTTTTGGGCAAGGGGAGCTGCTGAAATGCAGCTCCCCTTGCCCAAAAGCAATTCTGCTTTGCCTTCCACCATGCTTCCCCCCTGCCATAGCAAACGGCAATGTCCCAGGGGGGGCAACACAGTACATTGCAGGAGCTGGCCCTGGGGAGTGGCGGTTCCCAGGGCTATCGAGTACTCCAGGAGGGGGGCCCCAAGGGCCCTGCACCCCATTTTAATAAAGCCTCGGGTGGTGGCAGTTCCTGGGATTGAGGGGCCCACAAGGCCCCTGCCCCTATTTGCATAAAGCCCTAAGGAGGTGGCGGTCCCAGGGACTTGGGGGGCCTACGAGGCCCCGCCCTTATTTTGATAAAGCCCCAGAGAGGTGGGGGTCACCGAGTCACAAGATGGCTGCCAACACTTCCTGCTTTGGAGTGTTGACAGCCTATTCAGAAAGAAGCCCGTGCTCTGGAGGTTTCGCGAATCCTCCTCGGTGCTCAGATACCGGTATGTTTATTTTTTTAATTTCTCAAGAACTACTTAATGGATTTATACCATTTAAAAAAGGGCTCTTTCTGAACCAATAGCTACCTTTTTACCAAGTTTGGTGTAATTCCGTTCAGCAGTTCGGGCTACAGCCTGTTCCAAAATTCCTATGGAAATTAACATGGAGAAAACTAGTTTTAGGACCTCCCTTGTTTTCTCAACCCCAGATTGACCAATCACCTTGAAACGTTTAAGACAGAAGATGACCTTTGTGAACCATTAGGTTGGAAAATTTCACAAAGATTCGTCAAACAGCACCAAAGATATTCGCAAAAGACATAACGCTTTCTGCATAGAAACAAGGTCCCAACTATACCTACCTACTGGCCACTGCCAGGGCACTCTGGAGAGGGTGCTGTCTGAAAATGCAGTGGTGGAACCGCAATGTACATTTATCTTCGGATACTTCAAAAAGAAGAGACAGCACTCCTGACGGAGGAAAATGGCCCGATTTTGAATGAGCGGGTTACTAGTACAACGGATGCGTTTCAGCTAGCGCCTTCATCAACATTCAGTACTCTCGTAGCCACACCGTGTTCCTATACATGATTCTTAATACTTCCTGTTTTAGGCATGGACATAAAAAGCGGGCGCATCGCTGTAGCTCTTTAATATTTAGATGTCCCATCTTAACACATGCACTGCTAAACACTTTTGAATGTTATTTGCCGTATTCGTTTATTACATTGTAACGGCACCCAAATTGGGACAAATATCAGCTTTGTCCCTACAATTACATTGTGTATATGACCTTTCATCACTATAATTCATTTCAAATTAACTTATTATGAGCGTTTATGATTGCGAGAGACTCTGATCAAAAATCATTCTATGTATGAGACCCCTCCAAATACATTTCCACTGCAAATCTTTTCTCTTTTTTTCTACTCTTGGGTCTGTGTCAACCTGTCGATCCCATATTGCAGATTTCTCCAACAGTTCATCATTACATCCTTTTTCAATTAATACAATAACTCCAATATCTCGCTCGCGGACCAACTACGAGTCACAAAATCATAAACAGTTCATTATTATTCTGTTTTTTCTGATTTATAAAGAGTTAGGTTCAATATCACGCTCTGGTTGAGCCTTTATCCTGTTTCCAACCGGTGTGCATATCTTCACTTCTTAACACAATGTATCTGACCTCTCTTAGAATAATCCTGAATATTTTGGACCTCAGATTAAAGCAATTCTCCAATTACTAAGTGTATTATACAGAACACGTCAACAATGATCAATAGTTTAATCAAATTTGTATTCATTCTCAATTCCCTCCCGTACCGTTTCTCTAAATATTATCCTAGATGTATGGGTAATTCTTCCTCGGTATTCAAGTTCAAGAATTTGTATAGCGCACTACTCACCCAGGGGGTCTCAAGGCACTTGGGGAGGGGGTTCATTATTTATCGAATAGCCAGGTTTTCAGTTATTTTCTGAAGGAGATGTGGTTCTGTGTAAGGCGAAGGTGAGTGGGGAGTGAGTTCCAGGTCTTGGCCGCCAAGTAGGAGAAGGATCTACCTCCCATGGTGGATCTTTGGATACGCGGAACTGCGGCGAGGCCTTGATTGGAGTATCTTAGTTGGCGGGTGGGTGTGTAGAAGTATAGTCGAGTGTTGAGGCATTCGGGTCCTAGTTTGTAGAGGGCCTTGTGTGCGTAGGTGAGGAGATGGAATGTTATTCTCTTGTTGACGGGAAGCCTGTGGAGGTCTTTCAGGTGGCCGGTAATGTGATCTTGGCGAGGGATGTCCAAAATGAGTCTCGCTGATGCGTTTTGGATGCGTTGGAGTTTTTTCTGTAATTTGGTTGTAATTCCGGCGTAGAGGGGGTTTCCGTAGTCTAGTCGACTCGTAACCAGTGCGTGGGTGACAGTTTTTCTTGTCTCGGTGGGGATCCACTGGAAGATTTTTTTGAGCATACGAAGTACGTTGAAGCAGGAGGATGAGACGGCGTTGACTTGTCTGGTCATCGAGAGTGAGGAGTCTAGGATGAAGCCTAGGTTACGTGCGTGGTCTGTGGGTATGGGTGCAGAGCCCAGATCCGAAGGCCACCATGAGTCGTCCCAGGCAGAGGAGGATGATCCTAGGATGAGCACTTCCGTTTTGTCTGAGTTAAGTTTTAGGCGGCTGTTTTTCATCCATATGGCTACTTCTTTCATGCCTTCGTGAAGATTGGTTTTGGCGGTGTTGGGGTCATTGGTGAGGGAAAGGATCAGCTGGGTGTCGTCAGCATAGGAGATGATGTTGAGGTTGTGTTGACGCGCGATGGAAGCGAGTGGACTCATGTAAACGTTGAAGAGGGTGGGACTGAGTGATGATCCTTGTGGTACACCGCAGATGACTTCGGTGGCCTCTGATTTGAATGGGGAAAAGTTGGACTTTCTGAGTTCTCCCAGCTAGGAACGAGATGATCCAGTCCAAGGCTTTTCCTTTTATGCCGATGTTGCTGAGGCGTTGTATGAGGGTGCTGTGACAGACAGTGTCGAAGGCGGCGGAGAGGTCGAGTAGAATGAGGGCCACTGTTTCTCCGTTGTCTAGAAGTGTTCGGATGTTGTCTGTTGCTGCGATGAGGGCGGTTTCGGTGCTGTGTTTGGCTCGAAAGCCGGACTGTGAGGGATCGAGGGAGTTGTTGGATTCGAGGAAGGCGGCGAGTTGGCTATTGACGGCTTTCTCAATGACTTTGTCCGGGAATGGGAGGAGGGATATGGGGCGGTAGTTTTTAAGTTCAGAGGGGTCTGCTGTGGGTTTCTTCAGGAGGGCGCTGACTTCGGCATGTTTCCATCTTTCTGGGAAGGTAGCAGAGTTGAAGGAGCAGTTGATGACATCACGGAGATGGGGTGCGATGATGGAGTCTGCTTTGCTGTAGATGTGGTGGGGACATGGGTCGGTTGGCGAGCCACAGTGGATGGAATTCATTAGGCGGATGGTGTCTTCAGTGGTGATTGGGTTCCAGGCGCTGAGGTTGTTAGAGGGCGGTTTAGGTTCAGAGGGGGGAGGAGAGGATTGTTCGTTGGAACTGTTTTCGAAGCTGTTATGTATGTCGGCAATTGTGTTGTAGAAGAAGGAGGATAACGAGTCGCAGAGGTCTTGGGAGGGGGTGATGTCATTTGAGGCTGCGGTGGGGTTGGTGAATTCTTTGACGATGTTGAATAGTTCCTTGCTGTTATGGGCGTTGTTGTCGAGTCGATTCTTGAATGCTGATTTCTTGGTGGATCGAATCAGCTGGTGGTGTTTGCGGGTGGCTGACTTGAAGGTGGTCATGTTGTCGGTGGTTGGGTTTTTTCTCCATGTTTTCTCGAGAGTACGGCATAGCTTCTTGGATTTCTTAAGGTCATCGTTGAACCAAGGGGCCTTTTTGTTGTTTTGTTTGGTGTGATGGTTTTTCAAAGGTGCTAATTCGTCAGCACTGTGAGTGATCCATTGTTTGAATTTGATGGCAGCTTGGTTTGGGTCCGATGAGAGGGCGGTGGGTTCTGTTTGAGCGATGTGAGGAGTTGGTCGGTGGTGATTTTGTTCCATTTTCTCCGTGGGATAGGTTGTGGGGGGTTGTGGGTCGAGGTGGTTATGTAGCTGAAGTGAACACAACAGTGGTCCGTCCAATGGAGACCTGTGGTGTGATCGAAGGAGATGTGTTTGCTGGAGGTGAAGATTGGGTCGAGCGTATGTCCGGCTACATGGGTGGGGGTGTCAACAAGTTGTTTGAGGCCGAGATTGGCCAGGTTGTCAAGAAGGGTGGTGGTGTTGCTGTCGTTTTTCTTTTCCAGGTGGAAGTTGAGGTCTCCTAGTAGAATGTAGTTCTCGGAGGCGAGGGCATGTGGACTGATGAAGTCAGTGATGACTTCGCTGAATTGTTTACGGGTTCCTGGAGGCCTGTAGATGAGGGTGCCTCTGAGTGTGGTCCTAGGGTCGGTGTGGATCTGGAAGTGGAGGTGTTCGGCGGTTGTAAGGTTATCGTCGGAGCTGGTCGTGATTTTGATGGTGTTCTTATGGACGATGGCGATGCCTCCTCCTGTTTGGACGGTGCGGTCTTTTCGGATGATCTTGTAATTGTCCGGGATGGCAATGGCGATGTCGGGTGTTGATGATGCGTTCATCCATGTTTCAGTAAGGAAGGCGACGTCCGGTGATGTAGTGTCGAGTAGATCCCAGAGTTCAGTGGCGTGTCTGTGGACCGAGCGGGTGCTCAGCAGGATGCACTTCAGGTGGTTAGAGTCGGAGCTGTGCTTGGGGTTAGTTGATGTGGTATGAGTCTTAACGCTGGTAAATTTGCAGGAGCGGCAGGCGAAGGAACCGTGGGTACGTCCCGGGGCAGCTTCGTAGCATTGTGGTGTTTGTCCAGGGTTAAGGGTGAGGAGAGTTGCGGCGTCATACGTAAAGCGAGTGGGGTGGGTAAGGCGGGGACCAGGGGGTCTGGCGCTGGACGCGGTCCAGGCGTGGACGGGCGTAGACGGGCTTACCTTTGGCGCACCTTCGGCGCGCAAGGGGCGGGACTGCTGTGCGTGAACGCTGCGCGTCAGCTGTTCTGACATATGTAGATAGTGGAGGGGGAGGGGTGAGGGAGGGTCAGCTGGGAGGCGGGAGCGTGTTGGAGGGACGGGCTGGGACGGCACAACAACAAAAATGGCAGCAACAAAAACAAATTTAAGCAGGGTGAGGTTGGGGCGAGCAGTAGAGCGCTATTACTAAAAATTAAGTTACAAACAACAGTGATGAATGGTAAACGCTATGAAAGATCACAAAGCAGCGCTATGATCAGAGCACGAATAAAGCACAATGCGGCGCTACGATTTTGAGCAGAATGAAATCACAAAGCAGCGCTATGATCAGAGCACGATTAAAGCACAATGCGGCGCTATGAATTTTTTGTAAGATGAAGATTTTTTGTAAGATTCAGACCCTTTGGAATCTTCATCTGTAAGTCCAAGATATATCTGGACTCCAGGCGACATAGTGTCTTGATCCTAGAGCCACCTCCCTCAATTTGAGGGATATGGTCTAAACAAAAGAAACAAATGAGGTTTCTATCCCTTTTATGATGGGTGGCAAAATTCTAGTGACTGGAAATGTTTGGTCATTTGTTTCAATCGCTTGTGCGATTTTTTAAAATTCTATGTTTAGTTGAATGAATTGTGCTGCCTATATACACTAATTGGCATGGGCATTTCAGGCAATGAATGCAGAACAGTGTATTGCACAACATACACGTATTTATCTTTTTTGATTTTTTACAACCTGGTACTGCATATGAGAGCACCTTGGAACTGCCTTTACAGGCCTTACATTGGATGCATGGGAAAAATCCTGTGATTTCATTAATTCTGGGGTTTAGCATCATCGAAGGTAAATGACTGTGGACTATGGTGTAGTTTAATGAGCGACTTCTCGTATATGTTATTTTGGGCTGATCTTGTAAAGTTTTCCTCAAAATAGTATCTGTTTCTTAATATACTCCAGTAACCTTGTATAATACTACTCAACGCACTAGCATCCTTGGAGAATGTTGTAATGAGTCTTAATTCATTCCCCAGTGTGTCTTTTTTGGTTATAGCTTTCAGTAAAGTAGTATGTGATATTTTTCCTACTCTGTCTCGGGCCTGAATAAGGACATCGTCTAGATATCTTCTTTTTTTCAATCTCTCAATTGCGCCCTGAGCTTCCCGTTTGTAATCTTCTTCTCTGGTACAATTTCTTTTCAGTCTAAGTAGTTCTCCATAGGGAATACTAGGTTTCAATGGGCGAGGATGGCTACTAGTTGCTTCAAATACCAAATGACCAGCTGTCGGTTTTCGGTATATTGTGGTACATATCTGTCCTTCTGCAATAAAGATTTTAAGATCTAGGAAGTTGACCACCCTGGCACTGATTTCGACACTAAAGTGAAGATTGACCCGATTGTTGTTCAGGGTCTATATATAATCTTCAGCATCACTCTGGGAGCCCTTTTATTTATTTATTTATATCATTTATAGAGCGCCCGAATCAACCCAACCGGGCTATCTCCGAGCTGTGACTGCCTTTGCCTACCAAGGGAAGAGAACATTAAAACAGAGTGGTATTTAGCAGCTTTCTGAAGACTACTAGTTGGAGCAAAGAAGTAGATGAGTGGGCAGTTGGCTCCAGTAAAGTGGGTCCAGATAGGAGATGGCTTTCCCCCAACCAAGGTTATTGTATAAGGGGTATGTGGAGGAGATCCTTGGACCCAACTGCAGGAAGTTGTTACTCATCCAATCAGTGATGGCTTTCATGCCTTCCGAAAAGGTGGTCTGGATGTTAGTGTTATTTTTATCAAAGGCGAGAAGCAGTTGGGTGTCGTCAGCATAGGAAATCGGAATAAATCCTTGGTTCCTTAGTAAATCAGCTAATGGGGTGACATATACGTTAAATAGGGTAGGGCTCAAATATGAGCCCTGGGGTATGCCTTTGGTTACACAAGTGGTCTGGGATCTAAAGGAACACAGGTTGACGGTCTAGGTTCTCTCATCTAGAAAATCAGTCATTCATTTTAGTGCATTCTCCTGGATTCCTATGTCTCTGAGTCTCCTAAGCAGGGTCTGGTGGGAGATGGTGTTGAATGCTGCCGACAGGTCAAGCAGTATTAGACGCACTGTCTGACCATTGTCTGCTAGCATTCGGATGTTATCTGTGACTGTCACCAACGCAGACTCCGTGCTCTGTTTAGGTCGCAATTCTGATTGTGAGGGGTGAAGGCAGTTGGAGGATTCAGTAGATCCTGACAGGTGCTTATTTATGTGCTTCTCAAGAAGCTGGATACCGGAGTTGGGAGCACACCGCTGACCTCTTCCGCCGTGTCGCCCCACTGCATCGTGGTCTGTGCAGTTCAAGTGATTTCCAGAACAGTTCAAAGTTCAAATTTCAAAGTATTTCACCTCAATCGGTGCAAGTAAGTACTTGTATTGTAATCATCTCTAGACACGAGCCTAGCTCGTGTTTCGGGATTGATTCCCTCATCAATAGAGATAGATTCGGGGTTGCAGAACAGGTCGCCAAACATCCGTCACGGGCCTCGTTGCCCCTCTGGCGAGCAGGTGCATCTCCAACAAGCTCGTCAGCTAACTTTGAAATTTGAACTTTGAACTGTTCTGGAAATCACTTGAACTGCACAGACCACGATGCAGTGGGGCGATATGGCGGAAGAGGTCAGCGGTGTGCTCCCAACTCCGGTATCCACTTTTTCTTGGCCTCCAGTAGCCATGTAAGCTGACGAGCTTATTGGAGATGCACCTGCGCGCCAGAGGGGCAACGAGGCCCGTGACGGATGTTTGGCGACCTGTTCTGCAACCCCGAATCTTTCTCTACTGATGAGGGAATCAATCCCGAAACACGAGCTAGGCTCGTGTCTAGAGATACCACAATACAAGTACTTACTTGCACCGATTGAGGTGAAATACTTTGAAATTTGAACTTTGAACTGTTCTGGAAATCACTTGAACTGCACAGACCACGATGCAGTGGGGCGATATGGCGGAAGAGGTCAGCGGTGTGCTCCCAACTCCGGTATCCACTTTTTCTTGGCTCCCGGTAGCCATGTAAGTTGACGAGCTTGTTGGAGATGCACCTGCGCGCCAGAGGGGCAACGAGGCCCGTGACAGATGTTTGGCGACCTGTTCTGCAACCCCGAATCTATCTCTACTGATGAGGGAATCAATCCCAAAACACGAGCTAGGCTCGTGTCTAGAGATACCACAATACAAGTACTTACTTGCATCGTTTGAGGTGAAATACTTTGAAATTTGAACTTTGAACTGTTCTGGAAATCACTTGAACTGCACAGACCACGATGCAGTGGGGCGATATGGCGGAAGAGGTCAGCGGTGTGCTCCCAACTCCGGTATCCACTTTTTCTTGGCTCCCGGTAGCCATGTAAGCTGACGAGCTTGTTGGAGATGCACCTGCGCGCCAGAGGGGCAACGAGGCCCGTGACGGATGTTTGGCGACCTGTTCTGCAACCCTGAATCTATCTCTACTGATGAGGGAATCAATCCTGAAACACGAGCTAGGCTCGTGTCTAGAGATACCACAGTACAAGTACTTACTTGCACCGATTGAGGTGAAATACTTTGAAATTTGAACTTTGAACTGTTCTGGAAATCACTTGAACTGCACAGAACATGATGCAGTGGGGCGATATGGCGGAAGAGGTCAGCGGTGTGCTCCCAACTCCGGTATCCACTTTTTCTTGGCTCCCGGTAGCCATGTAAGCTGACGAGCTTGTTGGAGATGCACCTGCGCGCCAGAGGGGCAACGAGGCCCGTGACGGATGTTTGGTGACCTGTTCTGCAACCCTGAATCTATCTCTACTGATGAGGGAATCAATCCCGAAACACGAGCTAGGCTCGTGTCTAGAGATACCACAATACAAGTACTTACTTGCACCAATTGAGGTGAAATACTTTGAAATTTGAACTTTGAACTGTTCTGGAAATCACTTGAACTGCACAGACCACGATGCAGTGGGGCGATATGGCGGAAGAGGTCAGCGGTGTGCTCCCAACTCCGGTATCCACTTTTTCTTGGCTTCCGGTAGCCATGTAAGCTGACGAGCTTGTTGGAGATGCACCTGCGCGCCAGAGGGGCAACGAGGCCCGTGACGGATGTTTGGCGACCTGTTCTGCAACCCCGAATCTATCTCTACTGATGAGGGAATCAATCCCGAAACACGAGCTAGGCTCGTGTCTAGAGATACCACAATACAAGTACTTACTTGCACCGATTGAGGTGAAATACTTTGAAATTTGAACTTTGAACTGTTCTGGAAATTACTTGAACTGCATAGTTCACGATGCAGTGGGGCGATATGGCGGAAGAGGTCAGCGGTGTGCTCCCAACTCCGGTATCCACTTTTTCTTGGCTCCCGGTAGCCATGTAAGCTGACGAGCTTGTTGGAGATGCACCTGCGCGCCAGAGGGGCAACGAGGCCCATGACGGATGTTTGACGACCTGTTCTGCAACCCCGAATCTATCTCTACTGATGAGGGAATCAATCCCGAAACACAAGCTAGGCTCGTGTCTAGAGATACCACAATACAAGTACTTACTTGCACCGATTGAGGTGAAATACTTTGAAATTTGAACTTTGAACTGTTCTGGAAATTACTTGAACTGCATAGTTCACGATGCAGTGGGGCGATATGGCGGAAGAGGTCAGCGGTGTGCTCCCAACTCCGGTATCCACTTTTTCTTGGCTCCCGGTAGCCATGTAAGCTGACGAGCTTGTTGGAGATGCACCTGCGCGCCAGAGGGGCAACGAGGCCCATGACGGATGTTTGGCGACCTGTTCTGCAACCCCGAATCTATCTCTACTGATGAGAGAATCAATCCCGAAACACGAGCTAGGCTCGTGTCTAGAGATACCACAATACAAGTACTTACTTTCACCGATTGAGGTGAAATACTTTGAAATTTGAACTTTGAACTGTTCTGGAAATCACTTGAACTGCACAGACCATGATGCAGTGGGGCGATATGGCGGAAGAGGTCAGCGGTGTGCTCCCAACTCCGGTATCCATTTTTTCTTGGCTCCCGGTAGCCATGTAAGCTGACGAGCTTGTTGGAGATGCACCTGCGCGCCAGAGGGGCAACGAGGCCCGTGACGGATGTTTGGTGACCTGTTCTGCAACCCCGAATCTATCTCTACTGATGAGGGAATCAATCCCGAAACACGAGCTAGGCTCGTGTCTAGAGATAACACAATACAAGTACTTACTTGCACCGATTGAGGTGAAATACTTTGAAATTTGAACTTTGAACTGTTATGGAAATCACTTGAACTGCACAGACCACGATGTAGTGGGGCGATATGGCGGAAGAGGTCAGCGGTGTGCTCCCAACTCCGGTATCCGCTTCTCAAGAAGTTTACTAAATAAGGGGAGCAAAGGAATAGGGCAGTAGTTGTAGACATCTTCTTCGGGGATTTGGGGATTTTTCCTAATAGGAAGAATCTTTGCTGATTTCCACTCCTCGGGGAGCTTGCCTACCTTAAAGGAGCTGTTTAAAATGAAGGAAATAGGCGCTACAAGTTGCTTGGCGAGCAAGACGGTGGTTTTGGCTGGAATCAGGTATAAAGGGGAGCCTGACTTACCCGTTTTTAATAATGATTCGATCTCCTCCAATAGGAGTGCTGGAAATTCTTCCAGTTTAAAAGTGCCGGTAGTAGTAGTAGGGGGTTCAGATATATGACTTAAACGAGAGCCGTTAGCCGCAGTGATCAGGTTGTATATTTTATCTATTTTCATTGCTAGATGTTCTGCAATATTGTCACAAAGGATCTGGGATAGGGCCTCTTCCGTGTTGCACGCTTTGGGGTTGGTAAATGATTTTAGAACCTGAAATAGTACTTTGGGGGAGTTATCTGCCTGTTCGAGTTGAAGAGCAATATGCACTTTTCA
This sequence comes from Lissotriton helveticus, assembly GCF_964261635.1. Lineage (NCBI taxonomy): Eukaryota > Metazoa > Chordata > Amphibia > Caudata > Salamandridae > Lissotriton > Lissotriton helveticus. The sequence goes on along the minus strand of NC_136065.1, from coordinate 891,150,101 downwards.
CTCAGGCAGTTTCCTGGTCACTGTGGTATTCGGACAAAGCAGATGTAAACCTTTCTCTATCAAGCGGGTCAGGTGTGCGGCGTCAACGTCATTTCAGTTCTTTGCAATGACTTTTTTTGGACAGAAGATTCAGGGTGTACCAATGTGTCTGAGGGCGTTTTGGGACCAGAGGGGATGTTTTCAAGGGAGCCAGAGTATCGATTGTGGATTTCAGACTTGTCTTAAAAGCAGTTAAACATTCCTCCACACTGTCTGAATCCGAGTGCTGGGGCGGAACAAAAGGGTCTTGGAAGAGAGTGGGCGTTAATTTGTGCCACTGTCTGTACCTCCTAATGGTGTTAGTCCTGGGGGCTATGTGTTCCTTAGGGCCGGTAATTCGGAACTCGATCCTAGAGTGGTCTGACCATGTGAGAGGGTAGGTTGTTCCACAAACAATGTTGGGCGAATTAGTAGGGATTAGATCTAGTGTATGCCCTGCCACGTGAGAGATTTTGTTGTTAATTTTGGTCAGCTCAAGCATGGACAGGTCTGTCAAAAATGAGGAGGCAACATAGTTAACGGGATTTTCGCTGTGCACATTGAAATCACAGAGAAGAAAAATATTTTAGTCACAATGACATAGAGGGAGATAAGGTCCATGAGTTGGGCAGTGGAATTAAGGAGTGGTCCCGGGGGACGGTATACGTGAGCTCCTTTCCAGCTAAGTTATGCATGCAGATCAATTCTAAACACCAGAATTTCTAATTTGTCATTGCTTAATTGATCCAGGATGGAAACGTTAATGGGGTCTTTAAAAAGGATACCTTCCCTTTGCCCTGTCCTACATGGTCTGTCCAATTTTTGGATGTGATAACCGTCTGGTAGCGCTAGTGCAATGGCCGGATTGGAGGATGGTTTAGTCCAGGTTTCCGTTAGAAACCCGATGTGAGGGAGGGAGGAGAAGAGCATGTCCCATATATTAACAGCGTGTTTGGGGAGTGATCTAACATTTGCCGGAAAACAATTCCATCCTCTATATTTGTTGGTGGTATGTGAGGAACATTCTTGATTGTCAGAGCTGGGTGGACAGCTAGTTACTGAGTCATCTGCTATTATGTTGTTTCTGGGCAGAGCGGATATCATGCACTGGTAGCCACATGTTCTGCATGCAAAAGGACCTTCAGCCACTATTGGTATAGTGCAAGTGTTGGTGGTAGGCATTTTAGGCAGACATTGACTGTCTCTGATTCTTATCACGTCATGGCTGGTATAACAATGACGGGCTCCCGTGTTGCTAGTCAGATATGTGAGACTACCCGCAGGGGTTTTGGCTCCGGGCGATCTCCAGGCATGGACAGGCGCATACGGGCTTGCCTTAAGCACCTTCGGTTCACCAGGGGCGCGCCACAGAATAAATAGATCGTCTATGGATCTAAGCCATCAAATGATACCTGCTACCACTGCCCTATTGGCATCTGACCAGGCCACCTGCTTCTCCCACCAGCCCACGAAAAGTTTAGCATAGCTGGAGGCGAAGCATGTGCCCATAGCCGTGCCATGTATTTGTCTGTACTGTTGCTTCTGGAATGTAAAGATATTGTTAGTTAAACAGAAAGTGATCAATTCAAATTACATGCCATTGTGTTCTAGAACTTTAAGGGATCTCCCTTTCAGGAAGTATTCTACTGCTTCAATACCATGAACATGTGAGATGCTGGTGTATAAGCTTGGTGTTAGACCTGTCAGCCCTAGGGTGGTCCTTCCCTGTTTTTTCCGGCCTAGCCTCATTTTTCCACCCTCTTTTTCGTTGGCCTTAGGTCTCCGAGCACCTTCCCATTGCTAATCAATGCTAAGGTGCAGGTGCTCTCTTTTCCCAACATGGCTGCCACAGGCCCCTGCTTCTGTAGAGAGGTCTTTTTAGTAGCACCCTAGTTGCCAGGAGCTGGCTGGGACCCTTAAACATTATTGCAACACCAGCCCGCCTTTTTCTCCCATAGCTAGAGTAGGTAAGCTCCTGGAACCTTCCAGAACAGGGGAGGGGTCTGCTTTTGCCGCCTTAGCGTGTGGTCACCTGACCTGTACCTATTTAAGGAAAGGAGGGAAACTTTTTAGTTAATTGGGGCATCACTGACCTGGGGGAATATATGCAGGAGACTTAGGCGGTAGGGCCTAGACAGGGACCTATACCACTGGGAGTGACAGGGCTTAGGTGCTGCCTTCCAAGCTGAGTGAGGAACACTGGACTAGCCCACTGATCTGGCCCAGCGGGAGGGGAACCCAGGGACCACCTGCAGTGACCTGCTGAGACTATCCTGCCATCAGCCACCAACTCAACCCCCCCTTGAAGAAACTACCTACCAAGGGTGCAGGAACCATCTAGCGCCGAGAGAAACTACCTACCTGTGCTAACAAGGACTGCTGGGGATCAACCAGTTACTGGGCTGTGCCATCTCTGCCCCCTCTGTCTTCACCTGTGCCCCTGCACTGTCCTGCCTTGTCCCCCTTACCTAACTGCCTGGACTGCCTGATAAGTGCTCTCCCTTCTTAGCGCTAGAACACTGACCTGCCTGATTGCTGGGAATGCTATATTGCCTGCATTATCTACCCAGTGCTCTCCTACTGTGCCCTTGAGCAGCGCTGTAACCTGCCGACCAGCTACCTGCCCCAAGCGCTAACTCTGCCAAGTGCTGCTCCAACTGGTGCCCCGGCGCCGAGGCCCTTGAGTGCTGTGTTCCCAGAGGCTTCGCAAATGCCATCCTGCTGGGCGACGCGCTGTGCCCGAAAGTGCCGCCTGACTTACCGCTATAGGGCGGGAGCCCTCTGAGCCTGCCTGCCCCCGCTGTGGCCCCGCACTCTGGGTGGCATCGACAACCTCATCATCTGCCCCGGCTGCCGCGGTGCCAGGAGAGGGCCGCCGCCGGGTTGCTGTGTGCCGCGCCCAGCCCGATTGTGCGAGGTCCCTGCGGCGGCCCCCGAAGCCTTGGGGAGGCCGCCCCGTACTACGACTAGGCCATGCTGGGCCTGAAGCCACTGTACTCCCCTCACGTGATGGGGCGCCCAGCGGCGTCATAGGCCGCGCCCCCGTCTCTACTGTGATTGGCCCGCCGGCTGCGTCCCGTTCAAGACCGACCTCTGATTGGCCCAACCCAGGAGAAGCCCTGGCCCGGCCCGAGTCTCATCACGGAGGGGACTGGGAGGAAAGGAAGCCCTCTCTGACTTGCTGCACCCTCAGGGCCGGTGGAATCATCAACGCGGTGCCCCGTGAAGCCCGGCTGCGTGCCGCGACCAGCCCCGCGGCAGGAGCCCTCCTTCAACCACCTGACCCGCCACAAGGGGCCCGTGGAGGCCCGAAGAAAAAGGTAAACCCCCGGGGAGGAGGGCGGAAGGCTGAAGGAGGCCCCGAGTTCACCCCTCCCCAGGGGAAGCTGAAGTTGGGCCCTGTTGGCCCCAATTGACCCTTTAGACACTGGAACTGGGCCAGAGCCCGAAAGACACCTTTGGGGGCCTAAGTTAGGAAAAGTTAACCCCCGGCTGGGGAATATGGTCCCTACCGACTACTGCTAGGCACTGATCCAGGGGAAGTTTACTGTTGCCGGCTGACATGTTGCCTGGTTGCTAATTATATGTGAATTCCTGATTGCTAGAACGGTTATTCTGACCAGATGAAATGTTTCATTCCTACCTGATGACATGTTTACCTTGACCAGGTGAAGTGCCAAGCCATGTCTGAACTGGGGTGGTGTGGAGTGCAAAAAAACGATGAATTTAGGCCCAGATCTCTGTACTGGGGTGAATGTATGACATTGTTCTGCATTTTGTCCATCAATTGTGGTTTTTGCATTTGTCACCCCGAGTGGGATGGGTATGCTCAGACGTGAGTCCCATGCTCTCCACACCACTGGAGTCAAGCTATCCAGGCTGATGAAGGCTGATAGCCAGAAACCGGTCCTTGGATGCTTGATTCCTGTCCAGGAAAGACATGGCTTGGCAGTTCGGGCTGGACTGTTCCCATGAGGCACAGGATCAAGGCTGATTTGCATATAGCCATGTCTGACCTGGGGTGGTGTGGAGTACAAAAAACGATGGATTTAGGCCCAGATCTCTGTACTGGGGTGAATGTATGACATTGTTCTGCATTCTGTCCATCAATTGTTGTTTTTGCATTTGTCACCCCGAGTGAGATGGGTATGCTCAGACATGAGTCCCATGCTCTCCACACCACTGGAGTCAAGCTATCCAGGCTGATGAAGGCTGATAGCCAGAAACAGGTCCTTGGATGCTTGATTCCGGTCCAGGAAAGACATGGCTTGGCAGTTCGGGCTGGACTGTTCCCATGAGGCACAGGGTCAAGGCTGATTTGCATATAGCCATGTCTGACCTGGGGTGGTGTGGAGTGCAAAAAAAACGATGGATTTAGTCCCAGATCTCTGTACTGGGGTGAATGTATGACATTGTTCTGCATTCTGTCCATCAATTGTTGTTTTTGCATTTGAATGATTTGCAGCCGTGATTTTGATTCTAGATAAAAGAGTATTGTTTTAATCAACCTCACTGGTGTGGTGTCAGTCATTGCGTGCATTTACCGTCTCAGTGGATGTGTGTGCTGTATGGTCACTTTACACCTAAGCTTTCAGGTGCCTACCTGCTCGCGCCAAGCTACCCCCCTGGGGTACTGGTGACCCCAGTTCCTACACTTGGTATATCTAAATCAATCATTAACATGTCTTGTTCCCACATGGTATTGGAAATTATTCCTACAAAGTCTTTAGTGTCCCGAATATATGATGGTAATGTATTTACGAATTCAAATAAGAAATGATCTATATTTTCCGACAAACACTCGGACAGACTCCCTTTTGAGGAAATAATTGGACATCCCAGAGTTGTTGTACTGTTTTTTGTGTTTTTTCAGGAGATGATAGAAAGTTGGTGTTTTTGGTTTTGGACATTTCAGGAATGCTAATTGTTCCCCATCCAGCATGCCTCAGTTATGCCATCTATGTATCATGTTTAGGCTGCCCGGATTTAGGTTTAAACCTATAATAACTGTTAAAACCCCGCCAAAAGGAAAATAGCCCTCACCAGTGTAAACGCATAGGCACTGAAAAAACACCTGCATAACCAAAAATGTAATCCCATTCAAAGCAAAGAAAAGGAGAGTGAAATAGTCATTTTTTTCTTCCTGAAGATGCCCATATAATGTAACTTGGTTGTACAGACTGGCAGCAAGAAAGACTGGGCTAACATTATTCTGCTTGTGTTTTGTTGTTGAGGGATGTCACTAAAATATTGTTTCTTCTTCCTTTTTCTTTTTATGCAGTTTTGTGGTCTTTGGTCTAAAGATGCAGGTTTTACAAGCATGTTTTAGGTCTTTTTAAATTATTGTATATAAACTGTAGAGAAATAGGAAATATCAAAAACATATTTTATATTTTGGCTGTGTTTGATTCTGTCACTGATATTTAAAATGGCTGGTCTCATAAGAATCTTTCCCAATATGTGCCATCACAATTACCCACAGAGACTGGGTAAAAACCCTTGATATAGCAGCCCCTACTCCCTAGTGAGTCAGTATTGATAGCAGGTTAATTTTCAACAACCCAGGCTTTAATCATTCAATGAAAGGTATAGTAATAAGTGTATGTGAAAAGAGTGCTATCGCCAAACATCTTGGATAGTGGTGAAAACATGACAGGATGGAACATGGAACGCAGTGTCACTTGCAATGCTGCTGCAAAAAGGTTCTTCCTAAGTTCAAAAAAGATTGGAGTGATATTGTTTGTAGTTGCAATGATTCTGCTACACATATGGAAAAGTTGTGTGATGACCTGTCAAAACTGATACCTGCGCTGAAGTGCATCCCTGCAAGAGATCCTTGTTACTTGTTAGATAGTATGCTTAACGGATTTTTACAATCTTCAGAGTTAATGAAGAATGTTTTTAAATATTTGGTGCATTCTGGTGCCCTGTTTTGTTATGCGAGGCAACTAAAATACAAATATTTCTCATTTGATGGTTTGTGTGGCATCAAAGAGAGAGTCATTACAACAGTGTCACTTAGCTGATGGTTCTCAGTCCAAGGGGCTGTGAATGCTATATTACCCATGTGGCAACCGTTTACAAAAATCAGTGATGATGCCAAAGGCAAGAAATGTGAGGACCTTTGGTCGCAAATTGATAGTGATGTGAAAAAAGTACACTCTACTGCATTCTTAGATTTTTACAGGAAAACATAATTGTTGTAGTGGACATAATAAAAAAACTAGAGGCTGAAAACACCCTTGCCCACCAAATGTGTTCAGCATAATTGGTGTAGATGTGAAACATCTCCTTGAGAGTAGGCTGGGCAACACCTTTAGTGACTTTGGCACTGCAACATGTTCCATGTTAGAGTGCTTGCCACTTGCTAAACAAAGCAATATTGAAGAGAAATTCAGGAACTTTTATTTCACAATGTATGAGAAATTGCTTGCAATGATGCACAGAAATGTCCCTTCACCAACCATGGCATTTGAAGTCAATGAAAACTCACTATGGTACACTGTACAAGTTCTAAATCCCTTCCATAATAGGAATTTTCCCTGTAGTGTTGCTTCATTTTTTACCACTTCAAAAACTAGGAGGACATAAGCGCCGAGTTCAATGCAAATGTTGAAGAACCTGCCCAGAGAATCGCAATCTTCAAGTGCACCAGTATTGGCATGGAAACCTATGTCAGTGGCCACAGATAGCAAATTGTGTAAAGCTGTTTTTGCAGTGCCAATCTTAAGTGCCAATGTTGAGAGGGCCTTTTCACAGAACAAAATGTACATGGGAAGAAAAAAGTGAGCTCACATGACCAAAGACTCACCGAAGAAGAATTGTATGATGTACTACAATAAGCTTGATTTGCAAAAAATTATTTGGACCTCATATACACTGTATGTATACTGCCTATATACCATGCATTATCTGTGTAGAAAGTAAGCAATAATGAAAAGCAAAACGTTCCATAAATACCGGACAAACAATGTTTCTGTTGTTTTAATGGTGCGAAAATGTGTAACCACAGATAACCACTGTTTTTTAAAGTATTGAAATCAATTGAAAACACTGGGAAAAAAAGACACCAATATTTACCAAAAATAGACACTGAAAACAGGAAAGCCTAATCATGTTGTTATATTCTTCAATGCAGCCACAATAATCTTGTGTGCTTATGTAACTATAACAGTTAGTATCAGATAGCTGTCTCATTGCTTCTTGGCAGTAATAATCTTTAGTGGTGAGGACAATGTTACCACCTTTATCTGATGGTATACAGATAATATTCTGATGTATTTGGATTCCTGTTAGAGCCAACATTTGAGCTTTTGATAAATTCGACTTTGCTCTGTTGCACTTGGTCATTCTCAATTTGATTAGATCTGTCTTGACTGCTTCCTCAAAGATTATTATTATTATTATTATTATTAAGCGTTCTTATATAGCGCTCAATTACCCATAGGCATCTCGGCGCTTGCCTTGGGAACCCGTCCTGGTTTTTCCCTGTGAGATAACCGTACTGGGCATCCCCAAGGTGAAAGCCAGGCATCCCGCCGCGGGTATCAATCACATTCAAGGGCATTGCTGGTATGAATGTAGACTTGGCTTTTAGATTACTCCTAACACTTTTTTGTGTGATGCCCATTTTTTCTGCTTGTATAACATCTCCCAATGTTTGTGTGCATTGATATACATCATCCAGGTTATCCAACAAAGTTAATAACTCTAGGTCTTCCCTTGTGAGTACATCCGTTGTGTCAGCTGTTGTACACAGTATATGTTGCTGAAAGATTTGCATCTGGGATGAAAATGTAAACATTAGCCCCTAGACGCATATGGCATGTGCTTTCACAACAGTTAAAGAGACACATACCTTCCTTGTTTAGGTGGCAGTATTCTTGGAGACTTGTAGTGGAGTGGAATAGACATGGCATAAGAATTGTCTGACTGCAGCACAAAACTAAAGTTTATGCCATCATGCCATCTTGGTAATGCAGGCTGAGAGACACATGCTGTGAATAGTTGGGTTGTGCACTCACTTTATGTTTCTAGAAAGGTCCTTACAATTTAATACTTGGATGCAAAAAAGTTAAAGAAGCAGTGTGGTATTCCATTAGAATACCATTTATAAATTCACATATAGGCCAGCCTAACCAGTAATGGTTGATGATTCCTTATTAGAAACTCATCTTATCTCAAAGGACAAGACATTCAAAATTCAACTGTCAATGGGGGAGCCAAAAATTCTGCTCCAGTATACATTGGTGAAGTTGCACCTTATCACTTCTTCACATGTTTGGCACATTGAAGGCTTAGGTGACCATTCTTTTAACAAGTTCCAATGGCAAATATAGTATTTTTTCTCAAGTGTAGGACTGTGCACTTCCCACATCATAGGCCAGAGATCACTACTCACTGCCCATGTAACTCTAGGTAGTGTAGTTTAATAGGTATTGGAGTTAAAGGCATGTCAGTCTAATGTGTTCTTCATCATTTCTAGTCCTGAGGGAGTGATGATTTTTGTTGAAGATCAGGAATCAGACAAGAGGGATTTATCTACCTCGGAGCCCCAGAGGCCACATTGACGAGACTGCAGCGGACACAGAACGCTGCGGCACGTCTGCTCATGAACCTTCCCTCGAGAGTGTCAGCAAAACCAGCCCTCAAGGCCCTGCACTGGCTCCCTGTGCGCCAAAGCGTGGAATTCAAAGCCATGTGCACGACACACAAAGTAATCAACGGATCTGGCCCTGCGATCCTCAGCAGCTTGGTCACCCCCTACAAAGCATCCAGATCCCTCCGTTCGGAGAATGAGCACTTAGCCAACATCCCCAAATTCAAAAGGACACGCACAGGAGGACGACGATTCTCGGTTCAAGCGGCCATGGGATGGAACTCCCTACCACGCACCCTCAGACTGGAATCCAGTTACCTGGTTTTTCGCAAAAAACTGAAAACGCACCTATTCCTGAAATAAATGTCCCTCCTCCCTTCCCTTCCCTCAATGGATATCAGCCTTTTTACAGCGCGGGGATGCCCTTGGGTCACCAGGCGCTATACAAATCGCTAAATAAATAATAATTTGCCGCCCAGTTTCTTTAGGGTAAATTAGTTTTATAGTGAGTTATCGATCCATTTCCCTCTATTTTCAAGGGAGGTGAGAACATCACCCTCATTATAAAAAAAGATTCTGAAAATTAAGAAAAGTGTTCCTGGTCTCCATCTTTATCATGTTATTCCATATGATTTATGAGTGGGTGTGACCTCTTGTTGCATAAATGGAGGTTATAGGTTACATTGTTCTTGGTGTGACTGTAGGGATGCAGTGCTAAATAATATTTGATTACGGAGGGCAGGACTTTAGACAGGTGTGGAGGGGATTGAATAACCAACTAAATATTTATATATTTTGAATTTCAGATAGTTAATTCAGACTAGAGTGGATAGCATCATATTTCAAAATCATCATCACCTCCTTTCTTAGAAGTAATCTTTTCATATCTCCTCTTTTGTGGTCTCTCTGGATAAAATCAATCACTGACCATTTTAGAATCATTGTCGGTATGTCCAAAGTCTTTAAAAAAAATGATTACCAGAGAGGCTGTAAGACATTGCATCGGATGTGTAACTTATGCTGGCAAATGCTATTACTGACCTCCTGTCTTGTTTTTCCAAAGTACAGTTTGTTACATGGACAAGTAATACGATACACAACGTTCTTCGATTTGCATTTTGAGGATGTTTTTTGTACAGTTTTCTTGCCTTTATGTTCAAATTTGATTCTTTCAACTGTTTGTGCACAGCAGTAACCCTCACCGTATTTATGATGTCCTTAAATGGGCTTTATCCATGCCTTAGGAGTGATGCAGGAGAAGGCTTGACAGCCAGATCTAGTTTTCCTTATGTGTGGTTTTGTGCAAGTAGAGTCTGGACTAGCAGAGATGTCTAGAAAGTTTGTGAAAGCAGCTGTGGTATGCTGGGCAAGTGTTATGCAGTGCTTGAAAGTGTAATTGAGGAGTTTGATCTGTACTTGTTTGTCAATGGGGGCCAGATGAGCTCCTTCCGTTGTAGTGTGATGTGAGTGTGGTGTGAGAGGATAAGACTGATTCTGATCACCGAGTTGTGAAGTATCTGTAGCCTTCTGGTGAATTTTATATTTCTCCTGGCAAAGAGTGTGTTCCCATAGTCCAGCTTGCTTTTCACCATGGAGTGTGTGATGGTTTTCTGGGTATTGATTGGGAGCCATTCAAAAATCTTCCTCAGCATCTTCAGGGTATGGAAGTATGAGGTGGTACCAGCATTGACTTGAGCGATAATGTTGAGTTGGCTGTCAATGATTATCCAGAGGATCTTGGTGTGGGGGGGTGGGTGTTGGTCCAAGCCCTGTTGGCTACTGTTAGACCTGACAGTCTTAGGGTGCTCTTACCGCCACCATTTTGCCTTCCTCCTCCACATTTCTGACCTCGCTTTCGCTGGCATTAAGACTCAGTGCACTTTACCACTGTTAACCAGTGCTAAAGTGTTTGGACCTGCTCTTGTAACCAAGGTAATATTGGCTCATGTTACTTGGATATAAATTTAACTTGAAAAAATGAAGAGACAAGAGGCATTTGGCAAAACAGGAACAAGTGGCTGGGATAGCATCAACAGAGTCGTGTCTGAATACAGTCTTGCGGAACAGATGTTTTAGCCATTAATATATACACATTTTGAGGTACAATAAAATGATTACACATTCTTGTAAAGCATGTAGATCTGATCCTAGTCATGAACCATAAATGCAACCATCTGATAAGGGGGACAAAGGTGGCTTTGGAGCTCGTTGGGGAGCTTGTGTGGGGAGTGAGTACGTTTCTAGACATCCGGCATGGGGAGTGGCTGATTACTGCATGTGACGTGTGTGCTGTATTCTGATTGGTTGAGTGTTGCTAACTACATACGGAATTTGACTTTGTGGTATTTTGGGTAGGTGCCTCTTTGGCCAAACGTGTTTTATTGAGACCAATCTCCTCAGACCTGTCTTGTTCCCACATGGTATTGGAAATTATTCCTACAAAGTCTTTAGTGTCCCGAATATATGATGGTAATGTATTTACGAATTCAAATAAGAAATGATCTATATTTTCCGACAAACACTCGGACAGACTCCCTTTTGAGGAAATAATTGGACATCCCAGAGTTGTTGTACTGTTTTTTGTGTTTTTTCAGGAGATGATAGAAAGTTGGTGTTTTTGGTTTTGGACATTTCAGGAATGCTAATTGTTCCCCATCCAGCATGCCTCAGTTATGCCATCTATGTATCATGTTTAGGCTGCCCGGATTTAGGTTTAAACCTATAATAACTGTTAAAACCCCGCCAAAAGGAAAATAGCCCTCACCAGTGTAAACACATAGGCACTGAAAAAACACCTGCATAACCAAAAATGTAATCCCATTCAAAGCAAAGAAAAGGAGAGTGAAATAGTCATTTTTTTCTTCCTGAAGATGCCCATATAATGTAACTTGGTTGTACAGACTGGCAGCAAGAAAGACTGGGCTAACATTATTCTGCTTGTGTTTTGTTGTTGAGGGATGTCACTAAAATATTGTTTCTTCTTCCTTTTTCTTTTTATGCAGTTTTGTGGTCTTTGGTCTAAAGATGCAGGTTTTGCAAGCATGTTTTAGGTCTTTTTAAATTATTGTATATAAACTGTAGAGAAATAGGAAATATCAAAAACATATTTTATATTTTGGCTGTGTTTGATTCTGTCACTGATATTTAAAATGGCTGGTCTCATAAGAATCTTTCCCAATATGTGCCATCACAATTACCCACAGAGACTGGGTAAAAACCCTTGATATAGCAGCCCCTACTCCCTAGTGAGTCAGTATTGATAGCAGGTTAATTTTCAACAACCCAGGCTTTAATCATTCAATGAAAGGTATAGTAATAAGTGTATGTGAAAAGAGTGCTATCGCCAAACATCTTGGATAGTGGTGAAAACATGACAGGATGGAACATGGAACGCAGTGTCACTTGCAATGCTGCTGCAAAAAGGTTCTTCCTAAGTTCAAAAAAGATTGGAGTGATATTGTTTGTAGTTGCAATGATTCTGCTACACATATGGAAAAGTTGTGTGATGACCTGTCAAAACTGATACCTGCGCTGAAGTGCATCCCTGCAAGAGATCCTTGTTACTTGTTAGATAGTATGCTTAACGGATTTTTACAATCTTCAGAGTTAATGAAGAATGTTTTTAAATATTTGGTGCATTCTGGTGCCCTGTTTTGTTATGCGAGGCAACTAAAATACAAATATTTCTCATTTGATGGTTTGTGTGGCATCAAAGAGAGAGTCATTACAACAGTGTCACTTAGCTGATGGTTCTCAGTCCAAGGGGCTGTGAATGCTATATTACCCATGTGGCAACCGTTTACAAAAATCAGTGATGATGCCAAAGGCAAGAAATGTGAGGACCTTTGGTCGCAAATTGATAGTGATGTGAAAAAAGTACACTCTACTGCATTCTTAGATTTTTACAGGAAAACATAATTGTTGTAGTGGACATAATAAAAAAACTAGAGGCTGAAAACACCCTTGCCCACCAAATGTGTTCAGCATAATTGGTGTAGATGTGAAACATCTCCTTGAGAGTAGGCTGGGCAACACCTTTAGTGACTTTGGCACTGCAACATGTTCCATGTTAGAGTGCTTGCCACTTGCTAAACAAAGCAATATTGAAGAGAAATTCAGGAACTTTTATTTCACAATGTATGAGAAATTGCTTGCAATGATGCACAGAAATGTCCCTTCACCAACCATGGCATTTGAAGTCAATGAAAACTCACTATGGTACACTGTACAAGTTCTAAATCCCTTCCATAATAGGAATTTTCCCTGTAGTGTTGCTTCATTTTTTACCACTTCAAAAACTAGGAGGACATAAGCGCCGAGTTCAATGCAAATGTTGAAGAACCTGCCCAGAGAATCGCAATCTTCAAGTGCACCAGTATTGGCATGGAAACCTATGTCAGTGGCCACAGATAGCAAATTGTGTAAAGCTGTTTTTGCAGTGCCAATCTTAAGTGCCAATGTTGAGAGGGCCTTTTCACAGAACAAAATGTACATGGGAAGAAAAAAGTGAGCTCACATGACCAAAGACTCACCGAAGAAGAATTGTATGATGTACTACAATAAGCTTGATTTGCAAAAAATTATTTGGACCTCATATACACTGTATGTATACTGCCTATATACCATGCATTATCTGTGTAGAAAGTAAGCAATAATGAAAAGCAAAACGTTCCATAAATACCGGACAAACAATGTTTCTGTTGTTTTAATGGTGCGAAAATGTGTAACCACAGATAACCACTGTTTTTTAAAGTATTGAAATCAATTGAAAACACTGGGAAAAAAAGACACCAATATTTACCAAAAATAGAAACTGAAAACAGGAAAGCCTAATCATGTTGTTATATTCTTCAATGCAGCCACAATAATCTTGTGTGCTTATGTAACTATAACAGTTAGTATCAGATAGCTGTCTCATTGCTTCTTGGCAGTAATAATCTTTAGTGGTGAGGACAATGTTACCACCTTTATCTGATGGTATACAGATAATATTCTGATGTATTTGGATTCCTGTTAGAGCCAACATTTGAGCTTTTGATAAATTCGACTTTGCTTTGTTGCACTTGGTCATTCTCAATTTGATTAGATCTGTCTTGACTGCTTCCTCAAAGATTATTATTATTATTATTATTATTAAGCGTTCTTATATAGCGCTCAATTACCCATAGGCATCTCGGCGCTTGCCTTGGGAACCCGTCCTGGTTTTTCCCTGTGAGATAACCGTACTGGGCATCCCCAAGGTGAAAGCCAGGCATCCCGCCGCGGGTATCAATCACATTCAAGGGCATTGCTGGTATGAATGTAGACTTGGCTTTTAGATTACTCCTAACACTTTTTTGTGTGATGCCCATTTTTTCTGCTTGTATAACATCTCCCAATGTTTGTGTGCATTGATATACATCATCCAGGTTATCCAACAAAGTTAATAACTCTAGGTCTTCCCTTGTGAGTACATCCGTTGTGTCAGCTGTTGTACACAGTATATGTTGCTGAAAGATTTGCATCTGGGATGAAAATGTAAACATTAGCCCCTAGACGCATATGGCATGTGCTTTCACAACAGTTAAAGAGACACATACCTTCCTTGTTTAGGTGGCAGTATTCTTGGAGACTTGTAGTGGAGTGGAATAGACATGGCATAAGAATTGTCTGACTGCAGCACAAAACTAAAGTTTATGCCATCATGCCATCTTGGTAATGCAGGCTGAGAGACACATGCTGTGAATAGTTGGGTTGTGCACTCACTTTATGTTTCTAGAAAGGTCCTTACAATTTAATACTTGGATGCAAAAAAGTTAAAGAAGCAGTGTGGTATTCCATTAGAATACCATTTATAAATTCACATATAGGCCAGCCTAACCAGTAATGGTTGATGATTCCTTATTAGAAACTCATCTTATCTCAAAGGACAAGACATTCAAAATTCAACTGTCAATGGGGGAGCCAAAAATTCTGCTCCAGTATACATTGGTGAAGTTGCACCTTATCACTTCTTCACATGTTTGGCACATTGAAGGCTTAGGTGACCATTCTTTTAACAAGTTCCAATGGCAAATATAGTATTTTTTCTCAAGTGTAGGACTGTGCACTTCCCACATCATAGGCCAGAGATCACTACTCACTGCCCATGTAACTCTAGGTAGTGTAGTTTAATAGGTATTGGAGTTAAAGGCATGTCAGTCTAATGTGTTCTTCATCATTTCTAGTCCTGAGGGAGTGATGATTTTTGTTGAAGATCAGGAAACAGACAAGAGGGATTTATCTACCTCGGAGCCCCAGAGGCCACATTGACGAGACTGCAGCGGACACAGAACGCTGCGGCACGTCTGCTCATGAACCTTCCCTCGAGAGTGTCAGCAAAACCAGCCCTCAAGGCCCTGCACTGGCTCCCTGTGCGCCAAAGGGTGGAATTCAAAGCCATGTGCACGACACACAAACTAATCAACGGATCTGGCCCTGCGATCCTCAGCAGCTTGGTCACCCCCTACAAAGCATCCAGATCCCTCCGTTCGGAGAATGAGCACTTAGCCAACATCCCCAAATTCAAAAGGACACGCACAGGAGGACGACGATTCTCGGTTCAAGCGGCCATGGGATGGAACTCCCTCCCACGCACCCTCAGACTGGAATCCAGTTACCTGGTTTTTCGCAAAAAACTGAAAACGCACCTATTCCCGAAATAAATGTCCCTCCTCCCTTCCCTTCCCTCAATGGATATCAGCCTTTTTACAGCGCGGGGATGCCCTTGGTTCACCAGGCGCTATACAAATCGCTAAATAAATAATAATTTGCCGCCCAGTTTCTTTTGGGTAAATTAGTTTTATAGTGAGTTATCGATCCATTTCCCTCTATTTTCAAGGGAGGTGAGAACATCACCCTCATTATAAAAAAAGATTCTGAAAATTAAGAAAAGTGTTCCTGGTCTCCATCTTTATCATGTTATTCCATATGATTTATGAGTGGGTGTGACCTCTTGTTGCATAAATGGAGGTTATAGGTTACATTGTTCTTGGTGTGACTGTAGGGATGCAGTGCTAAATAATATTTGATTACGGAGGGCAGGACTTTAGACAGGTGTGGAGGGGATTGAATAACCAACTAAATATTTATATATTTTGAATTTCAGATAGTTAATTCAGACTAGAGTGGATAGCATCATATTTCAAAATCATCATCACCTCCTTTCTTAGAAGTAATCTTTTCATATCTCCTCTTTTGTGGTCTCTCTGGATAAAATCAATCACTGACCATTTTAGAATCATTGTCGGTATGTCCAAAGTCTTTAAAAAAAATGATTACCAGAGAGGCTGTAAGACATTGCATCGGATGTGTAACTTATGCTGGCAAATGCTATTACTGACCTCCTGTCTTGTTTTTCCAAAGTACAGTTTGTTACATGGACAAGTAATACGATACACAACGTTCTTCGATTTGCATTTTGAGGATGTTTTTTGTACAGTTTTCTTGCCTTTATGTTCAAATTTGATTCTTTCAACTGTTTGTGCACAGCAGTAACCCTCACCGTATTTATGATGTCCTTAAATGGGCTTTATCCATGCCTTAGGAGTGATGCAGGAGAAGGCTTGACAGCCAGATCTAGTTTTCCTTATGTGTGGTTTTGTGCAAGTAGAGTCTGGACTAGCAGAGATGTCTAGAAAGTTTGTGAAAGCAGCTGTGGTATGCTGGGCAAGTGTTATGCAGTGCTTGAAAGTGTAATTGAGGAGTTTGATCTGTACTTGTTTGTCAATGGGGGCCAGTTGAGCTCCTTCCGTTGTAGTGTGATGTGAGTGTGGTGTGAGAGGATAAGACTGATTCTGATCACCGAGTTGTGAAGTATCTGTAGCCTTCTGGTGAATTTTATATTTCTCCTGGCAAAGAGTGTGTTCCCATAGTCCAGCTTGCTTTTCACCATGGAGTGTGTGATGGTTTTCTGGGTATTGATTGGGAGCCATTCAAAAATCTTCCTCAGCATCTTCAGGGTATGGAAGTATGAGGTGGTACCAGCATTGACTTGAGCGATAATGTTGAGTTGGCTGTCAATGATTATCCAGAGGATCTTGGTGTGGGGGGGTGGGTGTTGGTCCAAGCCCTGTTGGCTACTGTTAGACCTGACAGTCTTAGGGTGCTCTTACCGCCACCATTTTGCCTTCCTCCTCCACATTTCTGACCTCGCTTTCGCTGGCATTAAGACTCAGTGCACTTTACCACTGTTAACCAGTGCTAAAGTGTTTGGACCTGCTCTTGTAACCAAGGTAATATTGGCTCATGTTACTTGGATATAAATTTAACTTGAAAAAATGAAGAGACAAGAGGCATTTGGCAAAACAGGAACAAGTGGCTGGGATAGCATCAACAGAGTCGTGTCTGAATACAGTCTTGCGGAACAGATGTTTTAGCCATTAATATATACACATTTTGAGGTACAATAAAATGATTACACATTCTTGTAAAGCATGTAGATCTGATCCTAGTCATGAACCATAAATGCAACCATCTGATAAGGGGGACAGAGGTGGCTTTGGAGCTCGTTGGGGAGCTTGTGTGGGGAGTGAGCACGTTTCTAGACATCTGGCATGGGGAGTGGCTGATTACTGCATGTGATGTGTGTGCTGTATTCTGATTGGTTGAGTGTTGCTAACTACATAGGGAATTTGACTTTGTGGTATTTTGGGTAGGTGCCTCTTTGGCCAAACGTGTTTTATTGAGACCAATCTCCTCAGACCTGTTTGTGGTGAAACTGCCTCTCTGTGGGATCGATCAGGGTTTTCCCTGTTCCTGTGTTCGTCTTTGGGCCAAATATAACTCCACTTGTGATGTATCAACTGGTAGGCTTGGGTTTGGTTCCCAGGGCCTGTCTGACCATGTATCTGTGACTGGAGGTGGATGGGGTGGTCACCTTGGGAGAATTTGACAGCAATGATACAAGTTTGTTCTTACTTGTACATATAACATAGTGGTCATTGATATCACATTTACCGACATTCTCATTATTATGCGCACATTTGTCATAGCGTACATCAACATTGTTTTTACCGGTATTGATATTGCAATGCGTGCATATATTAAGGTGTACATTGGCATTGTATTTACTGGCATTGACATTGTTATGCATGTATATATCATGGCGTACATTGACATCACATTCAATGATATTGCAATTCCCCCCTTAAGTTGAAATTTCAACAGAATCATTTTTCTCATGTATCATGACAGCCATACTATTTGAGCCTGTGTGTGTTCCTTTGGTGTCTGTTATCCTTTCTGTTGCATGCTACCCTACCTAATTTGAGGACTGAGTTTTTACAGCAGGATATCTCCATTTGTAGGAAACCACACAACAGTAGTTAAAAAATGATAACTGGAAGCAATGACGTGAACATTTCGAGCACCCTTAAGGGGTGCCACGAAAAAATACTTTGAAACCTGTCCTGCTCAGGGGCACCTCCCTCTTTCTTCATGTCAGCTTATAGGTGATGCAGTGATTGGATGGTGAGAGTGAGAACTCCATTTTTTAGATCATTTACAGGAATAAATGTACAACAGTAATCACCAGTCTAGGCAAACATCCCACAACACATCGCAGTCTTCAAGTCCAGCATATACAGCTGTTACATCACCTCAGGTGG
The DNA here is from genome assembly GCF_964261635.1 of Lissotriton helveticus. Taxonomy (NCBI): domain Eukaryota; kingdom Metazoa; phylum Chordata; class Amphibia; order Caudata; family Salamandridae; genus Lissotriton; species Lissotriton helveticus. The sequence continues at coordinate 891,131,858 of NC_136065.1, read as the reverse complement.
ATGGCTCTTTGTCCTTCCTTGATAGTGTTTAGGCCAACCTAAGTGTTGTTGATGATCCTCTTCAGCATTTCCCACCTTGCTATCTGTAACCAGCGGGCATTCATCTTATTTTGCAAACTGAAGATGAGTATGGACCCTTGTTTGTTTACTTGAGTTTCAGAAAATTCTAAAAAGTTTCTAAATTCTTCCAGAATGTTTTTTACTTAGACCAGCCAAAATATTCAGCAGTTTTTCTTTGAGCCTGATGCAACAGAGTTGTTTTATTCTATAGCGGATGTTGCGACATTCAGACAGATCTTCTGTAGGGATGACCAGGCTTGGGGTGTGTATGGTCACGAGGATTCTGAGGCCCACCATCCTGGGGCGAGCTCGGTGTAGGCAAGATCACCGCAATGCCCGTACAATTCCGTCAAGGTGGTCTCAGGAGGGGCACAAGAGCACCTGAGCTAAACAGAGAGAGTTAAATAATATAAAGATACATAACTTGAGAAACATTCATAGGTCTTGTGATAGTCTTCATTGGAGATGTTTGTCTTCTAGATACCCAGGGGTGTTTTGGTCAGTACAAAAAGAGTCTTTTATCAAAAAATGTCCATAAAGTCAACTTGCAGTCTGTGTTTTTGAGTGGTTGGCCTTGTTGAAGTCCTTTTGGAAGCTTCCGTTGAAGGGTTTGGTGTGCCACTGTCATGATGATGCACATATAGTTTGCTTCCAGACCTGTTGAATACGAGCTGTGGGTTTTAGGTTAGTTTGAAAAAATACATCATTAGACAATTTTCAGAAAATTCCTGTGCCTTCTTTTCAGGGATACACTTTATATCTTCACTGTGCATGAAACTTTCTAGTGGGATACTGGAAGGTGGTGGCGACTCTTGTTAGTGAGTTTAAGTTGTTTTAGCATTATTTTGTAAGTATTTTGGTCCCCCCTTTCCTCACTATGGCAGGGAGAGTATTTTTTCCTGTGGGCTGATTCAGATACATTTTATGTGTGTGTGTGTGCATGTCGATTTATCAGTGCAGGGGTGTCCTTTTGACATACATGTGCTCCATGCAATGTGAGGGGAAGTGGACGCTTAATAATTTTTAGGGGTTTTATGGATAATGATGATGTTTCCATTGTCACATGCATGTCCCTTATGTCTCTGTACTATGCGGGTAATGAGGTTCTTCCTAATTGAGTTTGGTAATTGGGTTGCACTCTCTTTCTGAAAGATTGGGGTCCTGGGCTACTTTTTGGGATTCTTTCTGTGGGTTCTGTTGGGCATTTACCAATGGATTTGGGCAATGCTGCTTTTAATATAGCATACTGGAGGCAGACAGGGAGCTGTTTGTGGCCCCTGTTTAGCTTTGCAGGGGAGTTACTGGCATTGTGCTTGTTTGCTGTGTTTTCAATAAGAGTCGGGTGTGCGGTTGGGATTTATCTTGATCAGCCTGATGCGGGTAATGCTGATGGTTTCTATGGATTTTCATATGGTTGCTTGCTTCAGAGTTTTGAGGACATTATTGTCCTGGGTGTGTGTGGGAAACCTGTCTCTAAACACTGGATTGTTTTGCCTTGCTTTGGAACTGTTTGGAGACCTCCATTTGGTGAAAGACCTGGGGCTGGTGGGACAAATATAGCTTGCCCAAGGCTGGGCTTGGATGAGTGGACCTGGCTGCCTGTTTTTATAAACCAGTTGGGGGCCACCCTGCCTCCTGATTAGACTGTCTTCCTCCCAGGGGCGTGGTCAGCCAACCACACCCCAGGAGATCAACAGCGGAGGGAGGCCCAGTCCACTGGAGGCACCTAGATGGTGAACTCTAGTGTGAATTCCCTAACAATATAGTCCTGTATTCTGCGACTGTGCAAGGGCATTTCCACCCAAGACATTCACCCCAACCTGCTGTGGTTGCCACCCGAGTCCTTTGCTGAGCTGGGCTCCCTGTCTGCTGCCATGGTTGCCAGTTGCTTGGCCAACTACCCAGACCGTGCTGCAGTAGGAGGTCTGTTGCCTGATTTCCTTGGGGCTGATTGTATGATATATTTGTGTCGCTCTGGGATTGATTTGGGGATGGGTATTCTGTGTGGGCTGCCTTGGGACTATTCTTTTCTGGTTGTGATATATTTATAGGCGACAATAGTCGGTCCCATGGTTTATTCTGTAACAATAGTGGCATTCTCTGGAATCTGGAGACTGCCACACTTGTGACTGTCTTGGCCCTTCCAAGGAGGCCACTGAGTGGGGGATATGGAAGATGGCCTGCCCACTTTAGGCACCAGGACTTTCCCTGTGTGACCAGTAGGTGCACTTTCTTGGGGTTTGGTTCCACTATTCTGTCATGCCAAATTTCCTAAGGAGGTCACATGCCTGGATACCATATTTGGTAACAGGTAGAGGGCTTCCGGAATGGGGAAAGCGCCACATGGCACAGGCCACCTCGTCTGTGACACTTCCTCACTCATGGAGGTACCAGGGTGGTGACAGAAGCTGAACTGGGTAACCCCAACAGTGCGCACAGTCTGGTTTCCACTGCCATTGTTCCAATGGGCTTTGGGCTGACTTCCTACCTAGTCTCTGAGCACTTACTAGGCATGTGCATGTCGTGGTCCAGAGCCTCCTGCTCCTTGCACACTTCACATGCAATCATTTTTGCAGCTTCAACCAAAAAGTGGCGTGTGCAACCTGCCCACTGCTGAGCTAATTCACATAACTCCAAATGGCTTCCAATGTATTCCAGGTCTACCCCCTCGAAGGGGGCTCGACAGACTGAGATCACACTGGCTAGAGTCCATGAGGCGTGGGGGGGATTTTCTGGCTTGTGCTGTAGGAGGGGGGATTCCAGGGGAAGAGCAGGCTAGAGTTCCATTTTCGGTGAGCAGAATGGATATTCTTAACTTGGACAGTAGGCCTTAATCTAGTACATTGGTCCGGGAGGAAAGATGGTACAGCAATTGTTCCCTTACCTTACTCTCCCCATCTCCAACTCGAGAGGCTCTGTGATGGGGACCTCACCCACTGACCCTGAGATTTCCTGTATCTTTGCAGTGGTCTTTGATATGGGGATGCTCCTTCCCTCAAGCATGACCTTGCTGCCTTCTGCCTACCAGAAAACGGTATGGTATCATTCTTATTAGTTTTGTAACTACTGGGCCCTTGGCAGGCTCTGGTGTGTTCTCCCTTCTCTTCCACTGATTTTGTTGGTCTGGTGGTCTAGCTACCCTAGATCTGGTGGCTTGCTGTCCGGTTGGGGCCCACCGGCCCCCTCGACTGGTTGATTGGTGTAACCCAATGCACAGGCGGCTCAGGCTTACACCAACCCAGAAAGAGCCCTTCCCTGCCAGTGTATGGTGAGGGAGGTGTGGATGCTTCACTTGCGGCTTGATGATAGTCTTACAGGAAGGGACCAGCTTGAAGATGGCCCATAGTTTTAGTAGGGCTTCTCCCTCTAGCCCTTTTTTGACCTACATATCTGGTCTGTATGTGTGCTCCTGTGTGCTCTATTATGTTGATATTGATTGGTCCCTCCTCAGGCCAGGGAAATGCGCAAGCTTTGGCATTGGCATGCCACTCTAGCTTTCCTGTAGCGTTCCTCTTGTGTTCCTCTAACTTCTGAGCATGTGTGGGGAACCTAGCTTGCATATGGTTTAGTGGTGTCTCCATGCTGGATTAGGAGACTTTTTAAGAAGTTTGTACACTTCTGACTTTCTCAAGTTTTAAATAATTGCATATTCTACTCTGATCATGGGCAAACTGTTCACACAGGGTAGTACCAGGAACAATCTGCTGGTTATGAGCTCTATTTTAAGAAAAACGATCCATCACAAAAACACTTAACAATTGACAAAGACAATGAAATGAAATAGTAATAACCTGAAAGAAAGCTTAATGGTTAGTTTAGAACAGTACCAGTTGATTTTTAGCAGCGAAATGGCAAATATGGAATTATGATTTGTAGGGAAAAATTGCTAATATTTCAGAAACGCATAAACTTACTAATAGGACATAACATTTAAACATAAAATTCAATTGCAAAATCTATCAGCACCACAACATCAACAATGCAAGAATGTAAAAAATCTTAAAGAACTAGAAGATATAAGTTGACAGAAAAATTAATATTTTGTCCAAAAATCTCAGCCCTCTCCTAGCGCCTACTACCAGAGGGAAGGGGATACTCGGTGTTGTGCATGAGCTAATTGAGCCCGATAGTCTGTCAGTATCGTCTTGGGAACAAAAATAGGAACGATTTGCGTGGAGAAAAAATAACAACCTGACAATTATTTGCCCTCTCTGGCCAAAAACTAGCTACACCTTTATCACCAAGGTCCCATTGTTTTCTGTAGCATCCAAATTACACCTTATATTACACCTGAGGGTCATATGGACCATCTGTATAATGCTCAGAGGTCCAATCGAAAAAACCCACCTCTTCACTCATTTCAGACACTGACAGTGCCTGAGAAAACTCCTTTAACTAAAAAATAAGAACACGGTTTTAATCCTATGTCACACCCAGGGTCCATGCATACCATATGTGTAATGCTCTGTGGTCCAAGCAAAATAAATAAGACCATCTGTGTAATGCTCAGAGGTCCAAGTGAGAATAAAGAAGTGACACTATATCACACCCAGGGACTATGCATACAAAATGTGTGTAATGCTCAGCGGTCCAACAAAATTAAACTACAAACTACCTTCACCTTCTTGTCCTAGTTTGCCATATGCCACTTGCTGGGACTAAGATTCAGCTGTAGGTTCTTCCCTATGACAGCAGCCTCTGGACAGACCTCAGCCCAGTGGATTCAGCAGCACGTTTAATCAATCATGACATCTGCTTATCAGTCTTGTTGTGTAGATGTGAATCAGTTCAAGCACAGGTCCATGTCCTCCGGCAGCAGTCGGATCGATAAACCAATCTCTTCTGGCTGGCTCGGTAATATGTTGCTCAGATATGAATTAAGCTTGGAAAAATGAAAAGACAAAATGTGTTTGGCAAGCAGAAACAAGTTGGCTTAATTAAACGCAACAGACAGGAGAGCATCAACAGAGTTGTGTCTGAAGACAGCCTCAACGTACAGACGTTTCGGATGGTAATATATACAGTTCTTGAGGTACAATAAAATGATTATACATTCTTGTAAAGCATGTAGATCTGGGTCTAGTCATGTAGCATAAATACAACCATCTGACAAGGGGCACACAGGTTGCTTTTGACCTCATGTCACTGCATGTGGTGGGCATGCTGTGTTCTGATTGGCAGAGGGTGCCTAGCTACATGTGGCAACTGACTCTGTTGTATTTTGGGAACACCCCCCTCTGGCCAAATGTGTTTTATTGGGGCCATTCTCCTCTGACCTGTTAGTGGTGTAACTGCTCATCTGAGGGATCAATCAGAATTTTTGCTGCTTGCGCATTTGTCTTCAGGCTAAGTGTAACCTCGCCTGTTAACTATTAATCAGTACGCTTGGGTTTGGGTCGCAGGGCCTGTCTGACCATTTATTTCTGACTCGGGGTTGATAGGGAGGTTATCTAGGGTGAATTTGACAGCAATTATACAAATGTGTTATTAAATGAACATATAACATGGCGGTAATTGATATTGTATTTACAAACATTCTCATTAGTATGCATACATTCGTCATAGTGTACATCAGCTTTGTGTTTTATGGTATTGGCATTGATATGCGTTCTTAGATTATGGCTCACATTGACATTGCATTTACTGGTATTGCCATTGGTATGCATGCATATATCATGGCAGACATTGACATCCCATTCATCAATTTTAACATTCATACCCAATTGGCAAATGTAATTTACTTACAAGTCCTTAGTAAAGTGCACTACATGGGCACAGCGATTGTAGATTAAATGCTACTAGTGTGCCTGCAGCACTGCTTGTGCCACCCACTTAAGTAAACCTTTAACTATGACTGAGGCCTGCCATTGAAGAACCTGTATGTGCAGTTTTAGATTGTAATTTTGACCTGGCAAAATAAACTTTGCCAGGCCCAAACCATCCATTCCTATTCATATAAGTCACCCCTAGTAGCCCTGGACAACCCAGAGAGCGGGGAGCAATCTATCTAAAAGGCAGGCCAATTACCTTTATGTGTTACAAGTTCTGGTAGTAAAAATCTCTTAAACTCATCTTTTTCTACTACAAGGCCAATCTCTTCGATTGGATTGCATTGGATTACCTTATTACATTTTATTAATGTACTTTCCAATTAGGAAATGATAAACCCTTCAAGTCTGGTGTCTCTGGAATCACAATTTCAAATCCAAACTTATGGTGAAGTTGAACTTTAAAGAGAAATTATGAGAACATTATTAAAGACATTATAAGGTAATGTCTTATTTTCCTAGGGTATTGATTGAATGAAACTACACTAGGAGCGAACCCCCGCAAACTCTGTGCTCTCCTTAAAAAAAAGTAGTGATTTCATCCACTGGTTTATTGGACAAAAACGGAATACGGACATTATACTTCAGACAATTTTTCCGTACCATTTTGTTCCAATGAACAAATGAACTGGTTAAAGAGTTATGCTCATGTCAATCTATCTGATTTTTTTAAACCCAACAATTAATGGTGTAGGAGTAGCAAAAATCAAGCTCTTGTGGGAAAAATGTGTATTATAAATGCTGAATTAGGTATGTTATGATGTGTATGATATGCAAGGGATCTTTGATGAAAAAAAGCAACAAATGAGATGATGATGAACTAATATTGATTAATCAATGTGATCATGCAAACAAAATTCCTTGATCGTGTCAGTATGAAGTTGTTTTAAACAGGTTCAGGCAAGGTACTCTGTTGCACTGTATAGTTAATTGTAGTCCAACCTTGCTGTTGTTTAAGGATACAACCCCTACATTATATCACTTTTAGAAAGTTGCCATTTTCTTACTTTAGCCTTTCGGTACCTGCTACATGACTCTGATCACATGTCTGGGGTGGGTGACAGTTGAGCTTTGTGTATTCCCCCTATACAGCCACACACAATGGGAGCTTAGATGTTACAGTTCAGTTCAGTTTTTAACATCTTTATTTCGAATTATTCTTCATAAAAGACATACATATAAACAAAAATACAGACAATACAAATGAATCAACAAAGTCATAAATGTTTCTAAACAAACTAAACAAAAGAATAACGAGAAATAGTTAAAAATCTCAATTAAACATACGTATACAGACGTCAAGGGAATAATTATTAAAACCTTAGAATGTACATTTATATAAGAAAAAGCAGATCGTCAATACTGGTCAGACCATAATATAGTGGGCTAACATACTATTTAGGTTATTCTGGTCGAGGAGCTTCGAACTGACTTAATCCTTATTAACCAAGCCCACCCAAGGAATTTGGCCATTCCAATGGATAGCCATTCAGCAGTATTGGTTCTCAAAATATACAATGCTTCACTACTCACTCGGGTGTTTAGTCTAGTCCATATAGGTTTCAGCCATTTGTATCGTGGTTCACGGTAAGCAGTACATACAAATAATAGGTGACCTAATGTTTCTTTACAATCGGTACAACAAGGACAGAGGGATGACTCTGACTTCTGCCAGCCACTAGTGAAAGCCCTTAGTAGCAGTGTACCTACGCGAAACTGGTGGTATAGTTTCCTATCTAATGTTTTAAGGATAGCGTCCCAATAGGACTCTGTATGGGGGACTGCTTTATGGAGCAAGAACTGGCCAGTCAAGTTCAATTTCTCCGAAAGAGCAACGTGTTTTTCTTTTACTGTAGACCAAAAGAGAAGTTTAAAATCTTTTTTTGTAGGGAAGGTATGAGAGCCCGGCTCAGACCAAAGCAAGGGGAGACCCATTTCAGTCAGAGTGTTCCTAATTTGCTTTAACCATGGTATATCACCTGCCCCCTGTTGCATTCTCACATCCTGTAGTTCTCGAGCAAACATGGCAAGTTCCGGGGTAGACCATATGCGTCTCCATAACGCCACCATCCTGTAAAGGGCTTGATGTTTGATGGAGTAAAAGCCCATGTCCATCAAAAGTGGTAGGACTGGTGTAGAGGGAGGGAGACTGGCTAAATTTCGAAAGAATTTATTCTGAATCCTATCTAGGACAGCCAAGTCCACACAACCCCAAATATCTGCCCCGTATAAGATTGCTGAGCTAATTTTAGCACTATAAATTTTAAGAGCGGGCAATACTCTTTTGGTCAGAGAACACCGCTGCTCTTTCACTAGGCAGCCGGACAAGCGAGCAAATTTCAGGCTAAGCGCCACAATTTGCTCTTTCCATCTTAATCTATAGTCTATTGTGACACCAAGATATGTCATTGATTCAACCTGCTCCAGACTAGACCCATTCATAAAAACATGGCCCCTCAATGGTTTATTTTTTGTCAGGACCATGAACTTGGTTTTATTGATATTGATTTCTAGGTCATTCTCATTACAGAAGTCCACAAATTTGTTTATAGCTACCTGTAAACCCTTCTGTGTTTTAGCCAGTATAAGAGTATCGTCTGCAAATATTAAAAGGGGAAATTTAGTCCCACCCAGTGAAGGGGCATCAGTAGGGGTATCTGAGAGGAACTTAACCACTTGGTTAATAAAGAGTATAAATAGGGTGGGGGCCAGGACACAGCCCTGCCTCACTCCACGAGTCACGGGGAAGGAATCTGTGACCTGACCCTGACGACCCCATCTGACTCTAGCAAAATTCCCCTCATGCATCCTGATGGTAAGTTCAAGGAGTGCAGGTGGAACGCCCATCCGCCTCAGAGCTGCCCACATCTTCCCTCTGGGGACCAAATCAAACGCTGATTTGAGATCCACAAATGCAGCGAATATCGTGCCACCTCTCAGGAACACAGTTTTCCAAAAAATCATAACGAATCTTAATACCTGATCAACTGTGCTTATATATGCCCTAAAACCTGCCTGCAATGGAGACAGAATATCAGCTTCTGTCATCCATATGTGGATTTTCCCTAGCAACATTCTGGCTATTACCTTTTGTAGGGCATCGATAAGACTGATGGGTCGGTAGTTTCCCGCATCAGTTCTATCCCCTTTTTTGTACACGGGCAAGATCTCGGCCCCTTTCCATGAGATGGGGATTCTAGTCCCTCTGGCTATCGCATTCGCTAAAATTGTTATGTACGGGACCCAGTGCGCTTGGTCATACTTAAAAAGGTCCGCAGGGATGCAGTCCATGCCTGGGGCTTTGCCATTCTGCACTTGTTTAAGAGCAGAAATGGCTTCCGATTTAGTAAAGACAATGTGATCAAGTGGGGGCACCGCAGACTGTACACTGGCATCTTCCCTAATAATAAGGGAGATCCGTTCCGTGTCACTGAACTGCGCCTCATAATGCTTGACCCATTGCTCTGCTGGGACATAGTTAACCGGGACATGCAGATCGCCTGTCCCTCCCCATTTTACAACCTCCCAGAATTTTTGTTGGTTGGATGAGGTACTTGCCTGATATAAGTCTAACCAACGCTGTTCATCCCATTTAGTTTTTACCTCTGTAAGTACTTTCCTGTAATTAACCCTTGCTAACCTTATATCCACAGTTGATTTGGATTTGATAGCAGTTAACAGGGAGCTATGGGCAGTGCGACAAGTTTTGTCATACCATTTGGTCTTAGTTTGTGCTGGACCATTTTTCCTTCCTTTTACGGATTCAATAAAAAGGGATTTAATTTTATTAAAAAGAGACTCATGGATCGTCCCAATTTGATCAAGTGAAGTTCCTTCATCAAATATGGGTACCATCAGGTTTGTAACAGCTGAGACCTCAGTAGCAACCTTGTTAATAATGGTGGGGTTTTCTTAGAACCTAGTCCATCTTACCCTTCTGCAATCGTTCGTAAGACCAGCATCTGCTGTAGCGATATTAGTTGCAGAGTCCATAAAAAAACCCTCATGGATTAATAATTAGCTTAGATGTTACTTGATGGGCTATCCTGGCAGGATGGGAGGGAAGCGCAGGACCGAGCCTCACTTACATCGCAATAGGCCGTGTCCTGTTCCCACAGAAAGGGCTGCATACCCCCTTGTGGTGAGTCTGGAGCCAGAGAATTATAGGCAGGGCCTCTGTGCTCTTCAAAAACCCATCTTTGAAGTCTCTCCCACTTCAGAGGCACCCGTGGGTATAAGTATTACACAGCAGACAGAATGCTGTAGCACTCCCCTTTTTTTTGTTTTACTAATCAGTTCATTAAGTTTTCATCCAGTTTAGCGTGCATCACCCGTTGCGTGTTCCGTTCCGTGGCCACGCTTTATACATAATCCTAAAGATCAATGTCCTGCACCTTTGCAGTTCATTTCGGGTTGCACAGCCGTGTATACATAGTGTTGCAATGATTCACTTTCACCAACATTTTTTCTCCATTTATCCATATTTTATTACCATATTTTATCCAAGTTGATTGTCACGCCAGGGCCAAGAAATTCAAATGAACTTATGCGTTTAAATACTCCATGATTGCCCATCCAGGCCTAAACATGCGCAATGCTCTGAATCTCGAGTCCTCCACTTTATACTAGAATTACATCACACCCAATGCATTTCGGAAAAACCTTTGTCAGGGGTATCTGCAATGTTAAAATGTACACATATGAGTCACTATTTCTTTTAAAAAACCCAAACAAACATCCTGATTCAAAAATGCAATTTATTAATACACTCGATCTAACTTTGTGCCTTTCTATGAACCCATTGTGTCCTAACTCATCCTAACCATCATGACATAACAAAGCATCATTACTAAAATCACCCTCTAGTACAAACTCTTCAAAAGAGTCCTCAGTGTTTATCAAAACCATAACACTTTCCCCATGCTACTTTCCCCTCACTTGTCACTCGACCTAACTCTGTCCCGATATAACCCACCATCTTGCTGTATCTTTTGATACCCTTAAGCCTACCGGCTCTCCTAGTTCGCTACCCTCCATACCTGATGTGTAACTGCCGCGTAACGTCCTCCATATTAAACCTCCATCTCCCGTCTACCTGCCCTCTGCTTAATTTAAACGTGCGTAACCCGCCCTCCTGTGCCTGATTAGTGTATTTGATCACGTGCCCGCTATTCTCCTCCCATTGCTCCTTAACGAAAACATCACTTAATAACAACCATATAAACAGAAATAACATCGTGCATTTTAAACATTATATGTTTTAAACATTTCCCCCACATAAATATCCGTGCTCATAGTCCATTCATAATCTGATATTCCATTTCTTGCGTGAAAAAGTGGCTCATGCATGATCCCACAATCCTCAGTATCGATGGTTTAGTGAAATGATCCTCGGCGTGACCTGCGTTTGCTTCTTTTGAGTTTGGTCGATTTTTGGGGTGCTGACAGGTAGGAACGGTGGGTAAATGTTCAGCAGACAGAATGCTGTAGCACTCCCCTTTTTTTTGTTTTACTAATCAGTTCATTAAGTTTTCATCCAGTTTAGCGTGCATCACCCGTTGCGTGTTCCGTTCCGTGGCCACGCTTTATACATAATCCTAAAGATCAATGTCCCGCACCTTTGCAGTTCATTTCGGGTTGCACAGCCGTGTATGCATAGTGTTGCAATGATTCGCTTTCACCCAAAATTTTTCTCCATTTATCCATATTTTATTACCATATTTTATCCAAGTTGATTGTCACGCCAGGGCCAAGAAATTCAAATGAACTTATGCGTTTAAATACTCCATGATTGCCCATCCAGGCCTAAACATGCGCAATGCTCTGAATCTCGAGTCCTCCACTTTATACTAGAATTACATCACACCCAATGCATTTCGGAAAAACCTTCGTCAGGGGTATCTGCAATGTTAAAATGTACACATATGAGTCACTATTTCTTTTAAAATCAAAAGATACAGCAAGATGGTGGGTTATATCGGGACAGAGTTAGGTCGAGTGACAAGTGAGGGGAAAGTAGCATGGGGAAAGTGTTATGGTTTTGATAAACACTGAGGACTCTTTTGAAGAGTTTGTACTAGAGGGTGATTTTAGTAATGATGCTTTGTTATGTCATGATGGTTAGGATGAGTTAGGACACAATGGGTTCATAGAAAGGCACAAAGTTAGATCGAGTGTATTAATCAATTGCATTTTTGAATCAGGATGTTTGTTTGGGTTTTTTAAAAGAAATAGTGACTCATATGTGTACATTTTAACATTGCAGATACCCCTGACGAAGGTTTTTCCGAAATGCATTGGGTGTGATGTAATTCTAGTATAAAGTGGAGGACTCGAGATTCAGAGCATTGCGCATGTTTAGGCCTGGATGGGCAATCATGGAGTATTTAAACGCATAAGTTCATTTGAATTTCTTGGCCGTGGCGTGACAATCAACTTGGATAAAATATGGTAATAAAATATGGATAAATGGAGAAAATTTTTGGGTGAAAGTGAATCATTGCAACACTATGTATACACGGCTGTGCAACCCGAAATGAACTGCAAAGGTGCGGGACATTGATCTTTAGGATATAAGTATTACACCACAGACACCACCAATTCAGTACATTTCCGGACCTATGGATACTCAGCCGGTAAGAAGGACTGCTGTGCTGCGGAAGGACTGGAACTTTTCTGGCCTGATACCTTACTGATCTCCTGCTTTGCTGTGCTGGCCTTCTGTACTCCTGCCTGGGAGAGAAGGACTGGACCTACATCATTTGACCCGAGAACCCAGAGTGACTCCACGGGCTAGTTGGCTGGCCTCCTAAACTGAAGTCTCAATGACATAAAAGACTTCCAACACTTGCACCTGGGCATTGCCATCTTCTCCCAGTGCAACCTCCTCTCATCCCTCATTGACGGTAGCCTTGACAACAGAATTGCACAATGCATCACCTTGCATCCTCGACACCGGTGTTCGCATTGCAAGCCCATGAACAGGATCCTCGACATTGATGCATCATGACCTCGCACCTGAACCTTGTCAAACTCGGAGCGGACATGTTACCTGTGCTGTGCATCACATCTGCCACATTAATCCATACAGTGCTCTGCAACCAGGATTTAAGGTACTTTGGTCCCTTTATACTTCCCACCCTCCATAGTGGTTGACCTGAACTTCTGACTGTGTCCTGGTCCGGTGCAACCAGATATCCCCAATAGTGATTTTTGTTCCTTGCCACTATTTTACTTAACAACTTTGAAATTCGATATTGCCAGTTGTACTAATTGGATTTTGTTGTTCTGGTCTTTAATTTATTTATTACAGTCTACTCTATTTTTCTAACCTCTTGTGAGTAAGTAAGTAAGTAAGTAAAATGTTTATTTGTATATGATTAATTAAAATCTTTACAAAATTGAAAAACGTCCGTAGTTGTTGTTATTTAAACATAACAAAAAATAGGATGCATAAAATTACAGTGTTGTTAACAGTTTTGTGGTTACCATCAAAGGATTTAAAAAAGTTCATCTAGCATGGTTAAGTCTCTTTCTTATTAGGTCAAAGAATTTCACAACTTGACAGTTCAATTTAGTGTCGCTCGTAGAAAAGCACAATATGGCTGCCTGTCTGCAGGTCCGAACGGCATGAAGGTTAAAAAAAGGACGTAAGAGATTGAACCTCAAGTCCTTTACACTAGGGCAGATGCAAATCACATGGATTATATCCTCCTTGCCGGTTTTACACATGCAACACTGTTGTGAGGGGTTATTTCTCTCCCAAGGTGGAAGATGTGGAAGTATGGGAATTACCCCGAGTCGTAATTTTAGGAATTTTTCTTTAACGTTTATTTTCATGCCGATGCTGAAGTACGCTTGTGGCCGCAGTTTTTCATAGGCACCCACCGTTAGCCATCCATGTGCTCTATTTGCTAGGTCTTTATTGTCTTCTATCGCTGAGATGATGCTAGCTGATTTTTTAGCTACTTTTTTAAAAGACAAGAAATCGATTGATGTTTCCCAGGTATCAATCAGGCCTAGAACTTTAAGAGATTCATATAAGTAGGCTCTCTGCACGAGATTGCGGTGCCGAAGTAGTTCTTCCCATAAGTTTGCACATAAAGATCCAGCCTCTGCATTGCGAATTTTATGCCAATTTGTTGCGTATATGCTTTGCCTCTCTAGAGTTTGTTTCAGGATACCGAATTCTAATCGAATCTGAGTCGGGGAAACATATTTGGGAAGATTGAAAATAGCCCTGTATGAATTGGCAATGAGTATGTCCAGTAACGCCGCATCCTTACCGTGGTGTGATTCACTCCCGTAAGTGAGAGTCGGTTTTAATTTGGCACTCAATAGTTCGAGAAGAGGTTTAAGTGTTAAGTCAGGTAGTTTGGCCTTCAATGCTTTTAGAGCCAGATAAGTCATTGTAGCCTTCCCTCTCAAAGATTTAAACTGCACCCTCGAGGTGTTATTTGAGTCCAGAATTACTCCCAGGTACTTATATGTGATAACCTGGTCGAGCTTTTCGCCATTCAAGTACCAACAAGGGTTCTTTATTTTCTCATAATTCACAGCCATCACCTTTGATTTATTGAAGTTTATTTGTAATGCATTTTTTACTGAAAAGGCATTGGTTGTGTTCAAAAGACGTTGGAGGCCCATTGGAGTCCGACTTATCAACAACAGGTCATCCGCATATAACAGGTTTGAGAGGATGATTTTCCCTAGTTTCGGTGCATGGTTGGAGCATTTGTCTAGTTGCCCAGGTAGATCGGCTAAAAAAAGATTGAATAGGATCGGTGCAAGTACACATCCCTATTTCAATCCTTTTGTTGTCGTTATGGGTTTTGAAAGGTGTGTTCCAGCCCCAAGTTTGATTTTGATCCAGGTGTTTGAGTGGAGCAGTATTAGGACGTCTAATAGGTGTTTCGGTATTCCCAATTTGTCCAGTTTCATCCAAAGTTTGTTTCGGTCCACGTGGTCGAATGCAGCGGTATAGTCAATAAATGAAAAGAATAGAGATGACTTAGTTTCTTTTGCTGCTTCCATCAGCAGTGATAGTGCCATTAGATTGGTTGTGGTCCCTTGGCCTTTACAGAAACCCGTTTGGTTGATTGGCATGATGGAATTCTCAGTTGCCCATGATGTTAGCTCCTCCAGAATAAGGCCAGCAAAGTATTTTGCCTCCACATCTAGGAGAGCAATAAGGCGGTAGTTGTTTGGAAGCCTCTTGCTACCTTGTTTGTGTATCGGGCTGATGATTGAACCGTGCCAGGACTCAGGAAGGGTCTGTGTGAGTCTGATACTGTTAAACACTGGTGCTAAAGATGTGCTCCAAAATTCGGCATCTGATTTGTAGAGCATAGGTGGTAAGCCGTTCGGCCCAGGAGCACCGGTTGGTCGCCCCCTTGATATTTGTCGTTGGATGTCTGATGGGTGAATTGGCTTAGACCCTAGCTCAAGTGCTTCTGTTAAGTTTTTATCCATTTTTGGTTTATCAATTTTTGGTTTATTCATGGCAGTGTGTTCCCCCATCTCAGGGGGGTTTGTAGGGGTGTAGTAGTTAGGGTTTACTTCTTTGTTATGCTTTGTAGTTGTTAAAGAAGGTTTATTTGTAGTAGTTTTGACTATGGTCCCATCGTTGTTGAAGTGCGCCAGTAGGTATTTTGACCATACTTCTTCAGTTATGTGCGAGTTCTGACCAGGGAGGTTAGGATTATGTATTCTTTTAACCATTTGCCAGAATCTGGAGCTGTTCTTCTGCTTCCCCTCGTGCACTAGTTTCACCCATAGTTCTTCGTTCCTTCGCTGCTGGTTGCCCCATTTTATCCGTTTCAAATTTTGTTTTGGCTTCCCGTAAGGCAGTTTGCAAGCTATGATTTGTAGGATCCTTTCGCAACTGTCTCAGTGATTGATTTACTAGTCTTTTTTGTAGTTTCATTTCTGGACATGAGTGAATCCCACGATGGGGCAACTGTTGATGATGTGACTTGGTGGGAACCTTTTTTACCATTTGCTCCCTAATGGTTTTGATGAAGATGTCCCAGACGTCCAATCCCTTGGATGCATAGCTGGTGGCTTGGGAGAAGAGGTTTTTCGCCATGGAGCTAATTGAATCGATGTTCTCGGCGGTGCAGCGAAGCCGCCTTAAATTTGGGCCAATATCTGTGTCGAGGCCTATGAAGATTTCGGTTCCTAGGTGAGAAGAGGTATTTATTATGGCCTCTTTTGGCAAGTGATCACTGAGGTCGGTCGTACCTATTCTAAAGGACTTTACCCGACAAAGCATGTTTAGGGATGTAAACGTTTAGTCGAGATGGGAGGATTGATTATTCGTGTGAAAGGTGGCGACTGGTGGATCATCACCAGGGTAGCGGCCGTTCAGGGCCCTTAAGTTGAGTTGTTCCAAATGTTGAAGTAAGAGTTTTGAATGCTTCGTTGAATTCTTGTTTTTTGTAAGGCCTTGTGTCGGTACGCCCCATGAGACGTTCAGGTCCCGGGTGAGGTCGCTAGGTTGCTCTTTATTAATTAGAAGCATATTGAAATCCCCTGTCAAGATGAATGAGTCAGACACGCTTTCCTCCATTGTTTTTTTCATCAGTTTGGCTAGGTCTTACGCACCTTTTTGTTTATCTTTGGGATGGATGTATGTGTTAATTTTAGTTACAGCTTGGGGCTGCTTCTTTAGCCAAAGTGGGATCTTTACCACCTGAATGACACTTGGGGGAGAAATAAGAAGATCCAATGCCTCGATTTCGCCTATTGTTGATATTGATGCAAAAGGCATCAGACCGCCTGATCTTCGGCCAAAGGTTGAGTTTTTTTTTTGCTGGAATACAGCAGGACGTGAACCCTTGGAGCTCGAAATACTTTTTCTTCCCAAGTCTCTTGGAGCAGGATAAGATGAAATGTAGTCAAATATTCTAGAAACTCAGGGTCATTTCTTTTGGTCGCCAAACCGTTGATGTTCCAAGAGCAAATTCTAATGTCCATATTTCCCTCTGATGGGTTGGTGAGCACTTTCCCTTTCTGTCAGTTGTTGATAGTGGAACTTGTGAATGTGCGTTGAATTAAGTTCCAATTGTGACCAGTTTTGCGTGGTGAACAGCTGCTGAACTTTTGATTTTGTTCAGAATTGGGATTTTCTAGGTCTCGGGGGCACGGCCCAGGCGAGCTGCTTCTCGCTCCTTTTAATATTGAGGTAGTGCTTTTTTGTACTGGGGGTCTGTCTAAACCTCTTGTGGGATCTTTTTGTGTGGAGTTTTATCTGAAGTGTTGCACAAATAATATACACATTGCCTCTAAGTTTAGCCTGACTGCTCTGTGCCAAACCAAGCACAGGTTAATTTAGGGGTTGGCTGCCTCTTTTCCTGACTAGGATTTATGTTGCTGCTTGACCAGGGCTCATACCCCAGTAAAACAACAACCCAATTTCTAACTTTGGTGGCAGCAGTGTTCCAGGGACTTGTCTTTTTGCAGTGCCATACAGTGATTTGGTGTGCCACCATCCCATATCCAAGACCAATTTGTATTTTAAATTATCCCTGATTGGCAGTTTTTGATCTTCCAAAATCATGTCTCTGTCTGTTGGATCTTAAAGCACACAGCTAACTAACATGGAATTATGCACTGTACCTTAGCTCAAGTACTTCTGCAAGGAGTATAGAATTCCTGCCAAGAACACCACCAGGAAGGTGGAATTGCAAAAAGCGCTGAGGGCTTGGGCAGAAGCACACTCCATACTGGGAGAGACTACATGGGATGATGAGAAGATGGAGGAGCCACCTGCAGTAAAAAGGGATGGAATGGAACACTCTGCAAGGGCAGGGGGCAATGTGTCTTCCCATGACCTATCCCCAGAAGAACTAGTGGAGAGGAGGGAGGAGAGGGAGTTCAAGCTGCATCTGGTTTTGTTAAACATAGAGGAAGGAAACTGGCTATGGAGGAGAAAAGGGTGTAAGGGCCTTGGAGGAAAATAAATTGATACTGGCTCTAAAAGAGCTGGAGATCAAGGTCCGACAGGCATATTCCAGCAGTAATGGTGGCAGCATACCCACAGTGTTGGAGGGAAACAAAAGAGTTTGCATACCCAAGAATTTGGTACCCAGTTTCTGCCAAAGAGGTTACACAAGGTACCTGAACAGCACTGGAGGGAGGTCTGTGGAAGCACATGCCTACTGATGGGAGGGACACTCTTCTGACACTAGAGGTTAGGGAACAAACCAAGTACACCTCAATGAAGGTCATATCACTTACCAAATTTGAGCTGCCCTCTGAGAAGTACCACTAACAGTTCAGGGACAGCCAGAAGCTTCCCAAGTAATCCTGGGTAGATTTTGTGGACTACACAAGCAAGGCACTGAGGTGAGGCCACAAATGTAATGTTCATGTTAGACTGTACAATTTAATCATAAGAGGAGCGCTACACTCGCATTTTGAAACTTGACACGCTGACGCGCTGCTGAACAATCTGAGCACGCTAGCGATCTTAGCTGAACAAACATTGATTTTAAATCGTCGTAGGTACTGGTTGTAAATGAATAAGATTTGCACAGTATAAATTTTAAATTGTTTGGCACTTAGTAAAATTGTACCTCTGTGTGTCGGAGACCGCTTATCTCCCCGTTCCACCGCAGCCTGTGCTGTTTGTTGTGGAGGGAGTGGACTAGCGCGGTACAGAGGGAGTACATCACCCTCACTTCCGGGGGCCATTTTAGAGAGGTGACGGTCTAGTGGTTGCACTAGGACCATCAGGAGCCTCCTATTTAGGGCGAGCATTCTGGGTCGCGCTAAAGCACTCACTCGCATTTTGAAACTTGACACGCTGACGCGCTGCTGAACAATCTGAGCACGCTAGCGATGTTAGCTGAACAAACATTGATTTTAAATCGTCGTAGGTACTGGTTGTAAATGAATAAGATTTGCACAGTATAAATTTTAAATTGTTTGGCACTTAGTAAAATTGTACCTCTGTGTGTAGGAGACCGCTTATCTCCCCGTTCCACCGCAGCCTGTGCTGTTTGTTGTGGAGGGAGTGGACTAGCGCGGTACAGAGGGAGTACATCACCCTCACTTCCGGGGGCCATTTTAGAGAGGTGACGGTCTAGTGGTTGCACTAGGACCATCAGGAGCCTCCTATTTAGGGCGAGCATTCTGGGTCGCGCTAAAGCACTCACTCGCATTTTGAAACTTGACACGCTGACGCGCTGCTGAACAATCTGAGCACGCTAGCGATCTTAGCTGAACAAACATTGATTTTAAATCGTCGTAGGTACTGGTTGTAAATGAATAAGATTTGCACAGTATACATTTTACATTGTTTGGCACTTAGTAAAATTATACCTCTGTGTGTAGGAGACCGCTTATCTCCCCGTTCCACCGCAGCCTGTGCTGTTTGTTGTGGAGGGAGTGGACTAGCGCGGTACAGAGGGAGTACATCACCCTCACTTCCGGGGGCCATTTTAGAGAGGTGACGGTCTAGTGGTTGCACTAGGACCATCAGGAGCCTCCTATTTAAAGCTCACATGGGGCTGACGCGCAGCGGACGCGCGCAGCGGGTGCACCGATGGCGCGCCGGAGGTGCGCCAGAGGTAAGCCCGTCTGTGCCCGTCCGTGCCGCGGTCGGGCCTAGGGCCACCCCCCTTAGCCATCCTTGCCACGATATTCATATCCCTAGGGATATGATATATTCACTACAGACCCAAGATAGTGGCTGCCACAATACTCTGCGAGCAGACACCTGGCGGGGACCTACATGCTGTAAAAACTGCAAAGTTGAGCTAATACCGGAGATACAAATCATAAAGCCAAATGGCTTTTCTACCCTCCGAGGGGGACTAATAAACGCCAGATCAATGTGTAAAAATGGAGCGCATGTGCACGATCTAATTGCGGAAAATGACCTGGACTGCCTGTTCGTTACAGAGACGTGGCTTAAAGCCTGGTGTACCCCTGATGTTGTTTTCGCCTTGCCGCAAGGGTATCATATCCAGCGATTGGACAGGCCGACACAACGCGGAGGGGGGGTTGCCATTATCCACCGTGATTCGATCAAATGCACTACGTTTGAACTCCCAGATTTAAGGGGGGCAGAAAGCCTGGGTTTCAATCTCCATATGCATAATACCACCATTTTTACTCTGTCTGGAGTACTGATATATCGACCACCAGGTCCTCAGAAAAACTTCCTAGATAGTCTAGCTGAGGTAGTCAGCAATCTTGCACTTAAATTCGCTAATTTCACTATCCTAGGAGATTTAAATCTTCACCTGGACTCTGACTCAGATTCCAATGCGTCTTGTTTTAAAGAGCTAATGGACGTACTGGGCCTGACCCTATTGACACGGGATCCCACTCACAAGGCTGGACATATATTGGATTGTGTATGTACAAACCTAGCATCCTTAAAGGTAAAATCGCCCTGTCCTTTAACTTGGACGGACCACATGTTCATCCCATTTGACCTCTCAGTAGAGGGGAAGGGGCTCAGAAAGGGTGTCCCTATGGCTGACGCCAGCATGAAACATGACTGGAAAAAAATTAGCAATGATCCAGATTTGCAACAAAGAGCCATGGCACTTAAACCCCTTTTTACAGGTGTCACGGCGGCAGATAATAACAACTTTAATCATTGGGTTAAGGAAATCTGTGGTCCCCCCAAGGCCAAAAACCGGAAAAATTCACATCACAATAAAAAAACGGCACCCTGGTTCTCACTCTCCTTGAAAGAGAAACATGTTGAGGTTAGAAGACTGGAGAGGAAATGGCGTCGCCTATATAAGGAGGAAGACCTCGGTCATTATAGAGAATCTAGGAGGCAATATCATGCACAGATTAAAACGGCCAAAAAGGATTACTATGTAAAAGCTATTGATTCCTCAAACAATACACAAAAAGAGATTTTTTAAATAGTCAATGATTTCACGAAACCAAGGTTCCTCCTATCGGAAATCCCTCCCTCTCTCACTTTGTGCAATTCGATTGCAGATTATTTTGAATCGAAAATATCAAACCTTACCAAGGATTTTTCTAAACCATTGCCTGCTAAGGCAGTAGAGGACCTAGAAACTCCCTCTGGAGTAGCACAACTCTGTGATTTTCTACCTATTAGTTCAGAAGACTCACGCCAACTGATTTTGTCGACTAAATCTGGTTCTCCCTTTGATCCCTGCCCCCCCATGCTGATACATGCCCTGGTAGATACAGTTAACCCTACCATAAATAGCATTATAAATTCATCCCTGTCTTCTGCCATGATTCCATCGGAAAGGAAACTGGCGGCAGTAAAGCCACTGCAAAAAAAACCTCTGCCAGATCCCACAACACTCTCCAACCTCCGCCCAATCTCCTTGCTGCCGCTGCTTTTTAAAATGACTGAATCAGTGGTGAACAAACAGCTGACTAAATTCCTGGAGGACGAGGATATCCTGCACCCTAATCAATCTGGGTTTCGGGCCTCACACTCCACTGAGTCTGCCCTTCTGTACACCGTGGAGACATTGAAGACCGCCATGGATCAGGGGAAGAAGGCCGTCCTTGTCTTGCTTGATCTATCGGCGGCCTTCGATACGGTGTCCCACTCAATACTGATCAGTCGTCTGGTAGCAGCAGGGATAGCGGGCACTGTGTTGGATTGGTTGAAAAACTTCCTTGACCACCGTAGACAGGTTACAGTGTTGGGAGAACACTGCTACGAGGAAAAAATTATACCAACAGGGGTACCTCAGGGCTCCACTCTGAGCCCGGTACTGTTCAACCTATATATGACCCCCTTGATTGAGCTGATTTCGTCTTTTAACATCAGTACTATTTCTTACGCTGACGATACTCAGCTCATTCTGGTATTAGACAGGGAAAATGGAAAGGCAGAGGAAAATCTAAAAGACTGCCTCACCGCTACCTTTATTTGGATGCGTGAGAACCATCTCAAATGTAACACCGGGAAGACCGAAATTATTCCTTTCGGACCCCAAAATCCCTTTTCCCCTAGTCTTTGGTGGCCATTGGATGTGGAGTCCCCTCCAGATACCATTGCCACGGCCCGGAATCTAGGGATCAGGTTTGACAGTGCCCTATCCTTTAAACAGCAGGCAGGGGCAGTGGCTGGGTCGTGCTTCAACACCATCAGAGGACTTAGAAAGTTTTTTGACTTTCTGCCTCTGACGGCCAGGAAGACGGTGACAGTGGCACTTGTAACATCTCGTTTGGACTACTGTAACAGCCTATATGCAGGACTAAATCGATCTGTCCTGCATAGGCTGCAGGTTGTCCAAAATGCCGCTGCCCGTCTGGTCCTGAAATGGCCGAGGAGGTCATCTGCCTCGGCCGCTCTCAAGGCCCTACACTGGCTACCCATCCACAAACGCATACTGTTCAAAATCCTTGTGATTACCTTCAGAGCTTATCACCAACAAGGACCCAAATACTTTCTCCCTTGGTTTAAACGGTATGCACCTACACGCTCTCTTAGATCAGCCAATATGAATCTATTACAGATCCCCAAATTCAGACTTTCAACAAGAGGAGGCAAATCCCTTCGCAACATTGGGTGCGAAAGCCTGGAATAAACTCCCACCCAATTTTTGCCTAATCCCCATTGAGAAAAACTTCCGCAAGGCTCTGAAAACTTGGATGTTCAACCTTTCAGATATGGTCTGTATGACATTGGTTTAGTTAGAGCGTGTTTAGCATGGACAAGACGGATGCTGCGAGCTGACATTTCCGGCCTTCCATTTAGGCTACGGGCTTTAAGCGCCATGATACTCCTTGGAGTGACAGCCGCGCTATATAAGTGCATAAAACATAAACAAACAAACACAGATGGTCAGGTTCCAACCAGACAAAAGAGGGGGGAGAAAAACTTAAAAAATAAGGAGTTCTCTAAAGGCCCCCCAAAAAAATCTTCAAGGGAATAGTGGTAACCAGTCCCAGTCTGATGCTAAGAAGAAGGGGAGATTTGTACCTAAATACATTGGGTGCTACAAGTATGGGCACTCCAAGGGTAACTTCCAATGTCCCAAAAGGACACAGCCCCCCACTGGTGGGCAGACACCTTGATTAGCAAGTATAGCATTCGGGAAGGAGATAGTCCCAGTTAGTTTTGGGGAGCAGAAAGGGGTACCCTAGTTTTCTCAGGGAGATAAGGAAATGGCGTGAACAGCCCATATGCCTGCTAATATTTCAAAGTACAGGCTGTGGGTCACCATCAATGGGCAATGGGTGGAGGCCCTGAGAGACACAGGAGCCAGTATGACCACTGTAGAGAGTCAGCTTGTATCCTCAGAGCAGGTCCTCCCTAACACATACCACCATGTCAGTCGTTCACAATTGTTAGAGCCACCTACCAGTGGCTCTGGATCCCTTTGAGTGGGATGGTCTCAGGTTCTTTGAAAGTAGCTGTGAAGCCTGCCGAGCCTGCATAGTGTCTGTTATGTAATGACCTGGAGAACACTGCCTGGAGGGAGATAGAGCTCAGGATACACTTGGAGATGTTGGGATTGCCTGAGTATGTATGACCACACAGTCCATGGCTGCCCATGAAGGGCAATACAACAATGGCCCAGACGGCTGCCAGGAGGGGCAGGGGGCATGGGTAACTGGTCCCCTAAGGAGGAGACTCCCAAGCCAACATGGGGGGGCATTGCCATCCTGGGTGACCTGCCTGAGTTTGCTGGTTGAATAGCTGAGGGTGGGCTGACCAGCATGCCTAAATGTGCCCACTCTGGAGAGCTTGAGGTGGCAAGCTGAAGCCCAGGCAACAGGTGACACCTCAGGGGATCACCTGATCTATTTGGGAGAATGACCTCCCATACAATGAGCCTAAGTCTCCTGGTTCTGCGACAGCTGGTTTGCTGGTGGTTCCCCAGTGTTACTGGACCTTCCTACTGGGTTTGGCTCATGATATCCTCCTGGCAGGATAGTTATGGCAAGTCAAGACATTTGTCAGGCTTGTTGCCCTCTTTTATTGGCCCTGGAAGAAGACAGACTGAGATGCATTCTGTAGGTTCTGTCCCATCTAACAGGCCAGTGGGAAATCAGGGATAAAGAACAAAGCTCCCTCTAAAGAACATGTTTTTGCAAGTAAGTGGAATAAAAACAGGTTTATTCACAACTGCACAGTATAACAAAAGCCACCTCCGTATTCACCAATCCAGGGCTGTTCCAACTGTCACTTTTGGAACACAGCCTTTCGAGGACATACAGTGAAATTATGTCATGGCACCACATTCATTGCATAATGCAAATGATGCAGCAGAAACTGAATGGTCCAGCCATATCAATTCTCAAGTTAGCCCATGATTTGTCGGGATATTGAATAGGTTGGAAAGGTGGCAACACCACTCTAAGGTCTTTCTCAGAATTACTGCACGCTACACATTCTTTGATTTCACAGTCAATATCCTTTTCCATTGAAGGCCACTAATAGTAAGCTCTGGCTCTTCTTTCTGTAAGTGTTGCCCCCAGATTGTGACACAATGGCACTAGGAGAACACACTTTGTACCTCTCAACTCAACACCACCCTCAATGGACAGTTCCTCCAAAAGTTTGCAGTAAGGTTTAATTTTATGGGGTGTACACACCTCTTTTTTGGCCAACCATTAATAATATAATCCTGGACCTTTTTTCGACATGCATCAACCTCACTTGCTTGTTCTACTCTTTTTCTGAACATTCTTCATACTCAGACATATCCATTGGAGCCACAAAACAACTCTCAATGTCTTCTTCAGAATCTATCAATTCTTGATCACACACTGGAAACCTGGACAACATATCTGAAGTTACATTATCTTTTCCAGGAATGTGTGAAATTGAAAAGCCATATTGTAAAAGCTTTGTAGTGAGACAACCTTTATGGATTGTGTTATAATTGACTCTCTCACAATCCAGAATGTTCACCAGAGGCATATGATATGCTTGGAGGTAAAATCTCCTACCTCCACACATATGACCTGAAGTTATATATGGCCCAATATCAGGCAAGCAACTCTTTCTCAATTACAGAGTAAATGAGCTCTGATTCAGGAAGGACCCTTAGCGTGTAACTTATGTTAACAGACTCACACCCCTTATTTTGAGTTAGAACAGCCCTAGCCCATACTTGCTTGCATTAACAGCAATGGTACATGGGAACTACAGATCATAAGAATGTAATGCTCTGACCCCTGTCATTTCATCTTTGACCATGTTGATAGCCTGTTGACAACTGTCATCCCATTCAAACTGTAAATTTCTTTTTAACATATTTGTATGATTTTTCATTTTAAATGCATACCCCGGAATGAATCTAGCATAGAACTCACAGTGCCCAATAAATGTGCATAAATTATCTTGGTTCTTGGTTGGTGTACAATCTACAATTGCATTTATCAGTCCACGTCTCGAGGACACAGCCTCACTCAAAAGTACATGCCTCAAAAACATTCTCCTGAAACTCACACTTTTCCTTCTTAACAAAAATTCTGTTATCAGCAACAATCTGGAGAATCTTCCATAAAATGTATTCATGAATTCCAACCTCTTTGCAAAAATCAACACATCGTCCTGAAAAACGGGGACTTCCTTGATGATGCCTAACAGCTGCTGCATGATGAGCTCGAAGACTGACATAACTGATGCCAGCCTAAATGGCATGCAACTGAATTGGTATACGCCAGCAGGAGAATTGAAAGCTGTGTAGTGCCTGGATGATTCCTCCAATTCGACCTGATGAAATGCCGATGCCAGGTCAATTTTCTAAAGTCACAAAGCTTCACCCCACATTCCCAACAAATCTCTCATCTTCAGCAAAGGGTGGGAAGCAACCCATATCTCCCTATTGAGACTTATTAAATCAACACATACCTGAATATCTTCATTGTGCTTTCTATCCAGCACTAAAGGTGACAACCATACATTTGACTCTATAAGTTCTTTGACCCAGGAAATGTATAACCTACTCAAATATTTGTCCAAATCATCTCTTAAACTAAATTGAATGGATCTAATTTTGTTTCACAGGTATAGCTTCTTGGTTTACTTTAATCTTGTGTTTAAAGCCTAAAATTCATTCCCACTTTTAAGCAAAGACCTCAGGGAAATCTTGTTCAATAGAATCTGACAAAGACATATCCTTTTCCACTAAAACATGCTCCTTTGTACTTGTCGTAAGAATTAAATGGAACAAACCCTTATGATACCATCCTAAAATAGTTGACTTTATCAAATATTTTCCAGCCTCTGAACTCCAATGTGTCCTCAAAAAATCCTTCAAACTTTTTCTGCCCTCATAGGATACAGGTGACCTATCTGGAGGATTTAACTCCATGTCAGCCCATAGTTTGTGGTAGAACTCAAAAGTGATCACCATGATCTTCGCGCCAGCGTCAACTGAGATGTAACATTTTATTTTTCACTAGAACATCTATTTATAGGTCAACACATTCCTCTTGATCACCACTTTTTATTTCATATTCCTTGACACAAGAATCATATCTTGAACTGCCTTCACAATCAGCTCATCATCCCCACACTGGAAATCCTCTTCTACCACACTACTCACCTTTGTACTTGCTGTTAAAATGCTCTGATATACCTTAGCAAATGACCCACTTTTGAGAGTTTGCAACATGTTACCATTCTTGTAGGACAACCTCTTCCTTCTCTACCAAGTGGATTATTTCCACATCTAAAGCTAATTTTGGTCCTCGTAAAAACTCTTCTTAAGTGTCTTGATAGTTTTCTTAATGTGTTCACCCTCACAGATTGCACTTACAGATATTCTTGCAACAGATTGTGTATTTAATTCCTTAACAAAGATTTGAACTAATTCTAAACGTATTGCCTCTTTAGTCACTTCTTTTAAGGTAGGATTCCCTTATAGTCAGTAACTTTTGCTGGATGAGCTTATCCGAGCAATGGCCTGTAAACTGATCTGAAATCAGTTAGTCAGTGAACTTAGCAAACTGACACTTTGTACACAATTTCCTTAACACACTGATGCATGCGTCTACAATTTCTGATGGATATAGTGTCTATATAGGCCGCTCCGGTGGAGGGGTGGCAGCGGTAATACGTAAGAATCTTAAGATCATCGCCTCTGCCAATATGACCCTCCCCGATGTGGACAATCTGGTCCTCCGTCTTGGGACCGAGGTAGGCGCAGTCACCCTTATGGTACTCTACCGCCCCCCCATTCCATGCCTTCCTTCCCCTCCTCCTTCACTGAACAGTTAACTAACCTTGCTACCTCCTCCCTTCGTACTATCATTGTTGGGGACTTTAATTACTGGTTCCAGAACAAGGATGCCGGCCCCCATGCCACCGAATTGTTCGAGGCCCTCTCGAGCCTGGACTTCATACAACTAGTCAGGTCTGCCACTCATAGTGGTGGCCATATCCTCAACCATATCTGGGTTCACGGGGTCAAGTCCTCCTGCCCACTTATAACACCATGTGTGTGGTCCGATCATTTCTTAATTGACACCACTTTCTCGGCCGTCGGCCAGATCAGGACCCCACTGCAGGAGGGCGGCATCGCACGCAAGTGGAGAGCCGCCGACTCCTCTAAACTTTTATCTCATCTTTCTCTCACCCGCCCCCTGTTCCCCATCGACTCAAGCACCGACGAGCTTCAGGGACATGTTTCTGACTGGCTTACTGCAGCCAGCGATATTTTTGCCCCTTTAACTAAGTTCCCCCGATCCCGACACTGTCACTCCCACAAATGGTTTACCCCTCACCTTAAGACCCTGCAGTTAGAACTCCGCCGATTCGAGCGTAGGTGGAGGAGAGACTACCGCTCACCTAGCAGAAGCGCATATGTGGCCGCACGGAATAAGTATAAAACAGCCATTTCCGCTGCCAAAAAAGCGTATGCCTCAGATAAAATCTTATCTGCCCCCTGCAAGTCTAAGGAGAATTTTAAAGTCCCCAACGAATTTACTTCCGACCCCAGGACACTTCCGACTCAGGCCCCTACACAGGAATCATGTAACGCGCTGAGCACATTCTTTGCTCAAAAAATTGCCTTGATCAAAGACACCATCCCGACTATCCTTCCTGGCACTGGCTCCGTCTCTTCCCCCCACAATGCTCTTTCTTTTACGCTTTTCCCCCCCTTAGATCCTTCCGCTCTGGCCACACTGGCCACCCGTGTTAAATCTGGATCCCCAGACGACTGTTGCCCCCCCACCATACTACGAAACATCTGTCACTCTCTACCCGACTGTATCCTTCCCCTGCTGAATTCTTCTCTGTCGTCCGGTACGGTACCCTGCTCCTTCAAGGAGGCTGTGCTGGTGCCTCTATTGAAGAAGCCTGGGGCTGATCCTGCCGCTCCGGCGAACTACCGTCCCATTTCTCTCCTGCCTTTCTTTTCTAAAATCTTGGAAGCCCATGTCACCACCTGTCTCTCACAGTTCATCGAGAGCTCCAACTTTCTTGAGACCAATCAGGCCGGCTTCAGACCCGGCCAATCTACGGAGACTGTCATCCTGGCCGTGTTGGATGCCTTGAGAGACGGTGCTGACAAGGGTACCCCCCAGGCCTTGGTCTTATTAGATCTGTCGGCTGCTTTCGACACGGTGGACCACAACATCCTTCTCCACCGTGTCGAGCAAGCTGGCATCCAGGGCCTGGCGCTGGCATGGGTCAAATCCTTCCTGACCGGGAGGTCTCAGACCCTCAGCCTGGGCACTTTCAGAGCTCCTTGGGAGCACTTGCCCTGTGGGGTCCCTCAGGGCTCCTCCCTATCCCCCCTTCTTTTCAATCTTTATCTTCGACCCCTTCTCTTTTCCTTGAGGCAGTGGGACGTCACCGTCTTCAACTACGCGAACGACCTGCAACTCATCTTTCCTCTCGATTCCCCTTCTGCCATTCCCAACTTTCAGGCAGTTATGTCCCACATTCTATTGTGGATGAGCCAAAACCAGCTCAAACTGAATCCCGGAAAGACGGAGCTTCTTCTCCCTGGCAAGAGCTCTACTTACTGGGGTCCGCATTTTTGGCTGGCAGAACTTGGCCTCCCCCCCACCCCTGCGGCCTCGGTAAAAAGCCTAGGGGTCACCATCGACTCCGGTCTCTCCCTCGGGCCCCAGGTGGGGACAGTTGTCTCCTCCTGTATGTTCCAGCTGCGCAGGATCAGGAAGGTGGCCTATCTCCTCACTCCTGAAGCCCTCCTGCAAGTAATCATGGCCCTTGTCCTCTCCCGCTTAGATTTTTCGAATGCTATCTATCATGGTCTGCCCAAAACATCTCTTTCCAGACTACAATTCGTTCAAAATCAAGCGGCGAGATTGGCCTTTGGGATTCCGAAATGGCAATCCGCCAAACCCCTCCTTCTAAAACTGCACTGGCTCCCGGTCATCTCGAGGGCAGCCTTTAAGATCGGCTGCCTCACCTTTAAATCTTTATCTGGTTCCTGTCCTGCTTTTCTGAAATCCCTAATCAGGACCTACAGTCCTTCACGGAACCTGAGATCCTCTCATCTGCACCGCTTACTCATTCCCCCTGTCAAACTCTGCAGATCCGGAGGCCGGAGATTCGCATTTCTGGCCCCCAAACTTTGGAATTCCTTCCCCCTCTCTCTCAAAACTTCCAACTCCCTCACCCTTTTCCGTAAATCCCTAAAAACGTGGCTCTTTCCTCAATCCGGTTAAAACCCTCCTAGCCCCTCAGCAGTTTGCCAGCGCCAGGAAACCCACGGTGTCAGCGCGCTTTACAAGCTCCCCTTACAATACAATACAATACAATACTTCAAAAACGTATATCATAACACGACTAAGCTAGGTTGCATATCAATTCTCTCCTTCATTTTCTTCATTCCTTCCTGTTATTCATCTAGTTCATCACCATCCACTGGAGGCACATCCGGAAGATGTTTGAACACTGATTTCCCTTTGAAGCCTAACAAATGTAACAGTAGATGTTTATTTCTCTCAGCTTATACAAAAGATGCCACTATAGCCCCCTATGCCCACTGTCAGACATTGAAAGGGTTGACATCAACATCATTGGGCCCTTGTACCCCAAGACAGGCTTAGGCAGCAGGTTTGTCCTAGTGGACCACTCCACCCACTTCTCGGCAGCTGTATCCCTGAGGTCAGTGGTAGGACTGGGTGGTAAAATTAGTCTGCTTGTGAATTTGGAGGAATTTAGAAACTTCACACTACACGTGTAGTACGGAGTTCCTGCAAAATTTTGTCATGTGGCATGGGATGGATTTTTTTCCATTTATGTGTAAAAGGCCTGTTTGACACATGCTGGCAAGTGCAACACAACTTGTTAGCTGCTGATGAGTGTATACAGGATTTGCCAGCCACTAGCGTGATTTTGAATCATGACAGCGATTTCCGGCACTTTTTTTGTGCTACTAGCACGCAGGAGTGACTGCAGCAGCACCTCGAGCAGATTCTCTACTTGAGTAGAAGCTAAATCTACTCAAAAAGATGTTTCAAATTAATATTCTATTCTGGAAATAAGAGTGCCACTCCCGGGTAGACGTTCTGGGGTGCCGCCGTCAACTTACAGAGAGTGCAGTGCTTTTGTCTCACAGCACGCAACACCAGCACAAGAAAACTGGCAACAACCACAACGACAGGAACAGAAGAACCGGCCATAACCTCTGGATTGCCTTCGTTTCAAGTGACAGGGCTTAAGTCCAGTGCAGGTGTGAAGGAAAAAGAGGTTGAGCAAGTGACAGCATCATTGACCATTCAGAGGATGTTCCAGGACTATCTGGATGACCCAAGATAAGTCTATGTAGGTCAAAACCCATTGGAGTATTGGTATGGGAAGATGATCATCTTGCCAGACCTCAGCAGGCTGGCAATAAAGTATATGGCTTGGACAGTCCGTTGACTCAAAACATGGAGAGTTTGAACATGACAAAAATTAACCAACACTTCATACTACACAATTACGTTGTTCCCAAAACACCTCAGGAGGTGGAAGTGGATGAGAGTGATTGGTCAGACTCAACTGTGTTAGCTGAGCAACACCTAGGCGAACCATCAAAGTTTGAGGATGAACTCCCCTTCACTGAGTGAGTAGGGCACCAACGAACCTTTCAATTATTTAGTGTTGAACTACTTTTCCAAAAAAAGGATATAACTAGTGTAACATTATGTTTGTGTCAGACTTATTAAAGCTTACCTTTTTAAGGCACATTTATAGCCAGATTAGAGTTGGACCTGTGTGCAGTGAAGAACCCTCCCCATTCACTTCAAGATATTGGAGACAGTGCCTGGCTCTATCCCATGCCTGTCCTTTGTTTTAATCTCCTATAAGTCTGCCTCAGATGATCATTTGATTTACAAGATTGCCAAATTCCAAAGTGTTGCTTGCATCAAAGAAGAGATAACATTCTATATCTACCACTGTGCGTTGATTGGAACAGGCAACTATTGCACCAATGAGTGATATACTATTGAGTGATTGTGAGTGATGATTGATGATTCATGTGGTGACAGACAGTGAGGGAGGGTGTTCAACTAATTTGTAAACTTGATTTCCATAATTTGCATTGTTAGAGGTCTGACAGGTTATTTTTCTCCTGAAGGTTATTGACTCTTTCGCACTCAGCGAGATTTAGTTGCAGGGTCCACTCTTCTTCCCTCGTTCTTCAGAGACAAGTCACTTTAGTTAACAAACACAAATCCACACAGATTACTAAAATTCAGTTTTTTTCTTGTTCTTCAGCAGCAGTGCTCGCAGAGATTCTTTTTATTGTTTTGCGGAGCTTTGAGTAGCGCAACTACGCAAATTCCACCCACCCCTACTGATTTGTTACTCTCAGTCAGAAGGAGGATGGGAAAACTCAGAGTGGGACTACCTCAACAATAGCCAGAAGAAGGAAGTTACATTCTTCAAAGAGAAACCATGATGACGATGACTCTGAGGCCTACTCAGCTCTGTGGACTGGAGAGGGGTGAATTGATTTGGTAACTGCTACTGAGTGTGGGTCCTGGCTCAAATATGAAACCTTTGTTTATGTGGTTGTGGTAGGGAAGGTTGTTGCTTGTATTTGGAAACAGATTTGTGATGCCACATCATCATATGATGCATGCAGTCAGCTAAATGTTATGATGACAGATGTGACATTGATCAGCCCAGTACATGCATCTACTTGTCCATGATTGGTTGTAAATTGTTCTTACTTCTCAGTTAATCGATTGCACATGAGTCATAAAATGAACATTTAGAGAAAAGTGCTAATGCACCACCCAATGTGGCAATACAGTATAATTTTTCTTTTAACAGTTATCATTTTTAGAAATGTGTGGGTTCACTTCACTTCTCCATATGTTGTATTTTTCAAACCTGGATGACAGAACATTTAGATATATGATAACTTGGATCTCTGGGGCTGAAGAACTGTTTGCAAAGCATTTAACTAAACTGTGTCACTGCTTCATTTTCTTCCATAACAGATAGATGATGATGTGCTGTTTATCGACCTGATGAATATTGTTGTTGTGTAGAATTCATCTTGTTACACCTTTCCCTAAATTCCCTTTCCTCTCCACTCATCAAACCTCTACCCCTCTTCTCCCAGGCTGTTTGATTTATTGAGGTGTGACTTCATTTTTTCCATAAATAGATCACACACTTGATAGGGCAGATGTGGTGAATGTGACATGAACTCACTGTGGGATCTTTTATTTCCTGAGCAATAGCCCACACTAGCCCCACTTACCCATCCACTCGTGAAAGGGATCCATTGTATTGCCTAAATGCTTAAACTTGACCACCCCTGACTCTAAGTCCACTTCTCATGACTTGAGTATTTTGTAACTTTAGTTTTAAATACTAGCTCCCAATTGCTCAGAAGAAGTTACAATTGCTAGTTATTGTTATAATATTAAGTATTATTTGCTGTGTCGTGGTGGTAGTAGTCTGGTCTTAGTCTTTTTAAAGCAATGATATAAATATAATCCATTAACTCTGTGTTTTTCTTACAATTTAGTAGCCTGGTATGGATAATCCTTTTGATTAATCCTACAGTTGGAATTCATATAGGTGGGAGCTGGTCCTCACTTGCTATGCTTTCCCTGGGCATAATTGATGTGGGTTCGGAGTTGTTGCTGTTGCTCTTTGAGGAGTTCCTTCTGATGGCACAGCTACACCAGCTTGTGCAGCATGCAGCGTTGGAAATGGCTGTCTGGTTGGAAGGGGCAACAGTGGTGGTCTATACTGCTGCTAGCTGCCGGTAGCACTGGAGATGATGTTGCTTGGAGAATGGAGGTGCTTGCAGCTGGCTGGAGGAACTGGGCCCTGGGGCAGTGAGCCTCCTATTCCTCTAGAGCCACGAGCCAACGGTACTAAGTCTGGCTGGCATTTAACCTCTGCCGCCACAATTGGGCTGCTATCTCCTGCCATGTGGATGGTGGTTGTCAACCAGCAGAAGTAGCGATTTCAAGGAAGGAGAAAAAAAAGAAAAATTACAAATTGTAAACAATGCGCTGGCAAACACTTGTTTATACAGTGACACAGTAGCAGTTCATTGCTGGTCCCCTGAGGACATTGGAATTTTGTGTGATTAGGAGAGTATGAGGGTCATTTTCTACTCACACATGGCTCACATAAAACTATTGACTGGCAGAAAGGAATAGAGATAGAATAACAACTAATTGAATAAAACAGAGTAAGTATAGTTTCTATTTTTGTTAAGGATTTCCAGGTAAAAAAATTAAACAGACACTTTGTGTGGAAAAATTAATGAGTGACGCATTATGCACTATGGAGTACAAGTATTCTTGTTGTGGTAAATTAATGGAGACATTCTTGCTAGTCTGTCAGGTACTTTGTTATTCTCAGCAGTCTATAACTGGGGCAGCTGTAAAGGACAATTGTCTTATTACAATGACCCTGCTCTTTTCAAAATGCCTTTTAATTCTACCTTGACTCCAAAGAGGCAGGTTAATAATAATGATACCAAGTCACACACTCACGTATACCATGCCGATATCCCCTTTACTGTAAGTAGAAGGTGGGAAAATTGATGCACTGCAGTACAGGGAATGGATTGTGATATATATTTCATCACCGAATATCCCATCAGCAAAACTTGAAATCATACACTTAGTCCCACTTAACTCCCTGGCCTCGCCTTCCCACACAAATTATTTCCAGCAAATACCTTTGCTTGGCAGTAAGGAAAGGACACTTAACATACTCTATGGCAGGGTAAGTTATAGGAATTAGGCCTGGTAGTTAGAGATTGTGCTTTACAATGGGGCCGTATCACTGCTCATCATCATGTGCCTAAGCTTTGACTTTGCCCGTCACTGTAGTTAACGATTGTCGAAAGGGAAAACATTTGAAACAGTATCAAATCCATTATGAAAGCCATGAAATATAAAAATCACTTAGGGAGAAAAATGTGCCACATGCCAAGATCAGATTTTTCTATATTTTTGGTAGTCTGGAACAGAACTTAGGAAAGAATGAAGGAGTATAGTACTAGGAGGTGACTGAGTGGGCACTGGGAGGGAAGGTAAACACACCTTGTTTTCGGTTTGCAACTCATTGAATACTTTGTAAATGCCTCATTGACTGAAGCAGACACATTGCAAAATTCCATGGGCAGGGAGGTGATGGATTATGATAGGTGGGACACATTTCTGCCTTGCTTAAAAAATACAGTGAGTATACTAGCAATTTGTCAATAAGCAAGCAATGAGACTTACCATCACCAGTCAATGCCGCTGCTGGTATTCCCCTTCTAACGACTTCTGTGTTTGGTCTGTGCGGCTAGAAAAAACATTACACATTAGATGCCAGATATGCCCCCTCATATCATTTTTTTAACAAAATGCAACTGCATTACATCACTACAGTTCAATTAGCAGTACCATTTATCGAAAATATTTATTTGGGCAATTGTTTTGGTTGACAATGCTAGAAAATCCAGGTAGTAAAGCCACCAAAATTGTTCCGTAATTGAGGGGCAGAGTTATGATGACTCTGTGTCATTGAGTGGTACAAAAGGGGGTGGTGATGGACGGAGCATCTGAACCAATCAAACACTCACACCCAGTCAACAGATCTGGGTTTAATCCATCACCGTTCTTAAGCCCACTCTGCCACCCGAGTTCAGACATGGCCATATGAAAATCAGTCTGAGCCTGTGCCTCATGGGAACAGTCCAGCCCGAACTGCCAAGCCATGCCTTCCCTGGACCGGAAAAGGTGGCTGGTCAACACAACTGTTGACTCAGACTTAGCTTCGCACAACCAAAAAGAATTTATAATGATCTACTACTTTTTCTGTTTTTTTCTGATACAATTTATTCCTGTTAATTCACAGCAACTTTCATAATTTTTATAATGAAATGCAACCTAATTTTTTACAAATCTACATTTGCAAGAGCATTTTTCAAAAACATTTTTCAGAAATACATCATTCAGTATATAAAAGAAACAATCAGCCCTAGGTTCAGTTGTCAACAGCCCAATGCATTTCGGGACGTCTTGTAGGCCCCTTCTTCAGGGGAAACACTGTAAATAAATAAATATATACAGGCACATTAGTGAGTTGAAAACAGTGGTAACCTTATAACATGTTAAAAAAAGCTATTCTAAAAGAACATCCATCACCAGAAAAACTGATCTTCAGAGTCGTGGAAACAATAGATAGATATTTTACTCAGTCAATCGTGCATGCTTCGTTTCACAAGAGGTGTAGAGTAATAGAGAGACGGGCGTTTTCAAACAAAGTATTTATTGAACAGTCTTCTTTCTCGAGCAGAAGAAATTAACTGCTACAATTGTAATACTGGCTGCAAAGTATAATGCGTACAGCAAGAAGAGTATTATAAAATAACACTGTAAAAGCATGGTATGGTTTCTAAGCCATAAAATACATACATAAATAACAAAGACTAAAAAGTACTCAACTGGTGCTTCTAAAATACGCCTACACCGATGTACCCAACCTAAGTCTAGTACGAGGGAAGAAGTAAGTGAGGTGTAGCATAAATCTAGTATTCTTTTTGCCAAGAATCTATCCAAAATTCCTATTAGGGTCTAATCAGCTCCGTACCTTGGTTTAGAATGAAGAAGGTCTGGTATCTCTCTGGCTCAGGACTCGATTTCCCAACACCCCGCAAGGGGAGCTTGGAAACACTGAAGCTGGATTTTTCCTCAAGAGAAAAGAAAGTATATCTCTCAGTGCGTCTGCTGGAGAGCCGGCTTCCTTCGTCACTTGCTGCAGCATAATGGGTCGGGCAAGTAGATAGTGAAACTGCTCCAAACCACCGTGTGGTTGCTATAGCCAGTGTGGCCAAATTTATACCTTGAAGGTGCCGAGTTTGACGTAAAGGTGGACATAATAACGTCATCAAAGAGTCTCAGTTCTTTGAAAACTCCATGAGTTCTTGGACAAATCAATATTCAAGCAAGGGGATGTCCCTAACTGCTGAAGCTGAGTTTTTCCAAGAAATCGTTGTGGCTTTTCGGAACTAGTGGAAGTAGCCATGCCGTATTTGGACTGCATGGGCCATGTCTAAATATGGTTATAATTTCTATGCCTATATAAGGACAAGGTGATTTATACCAATATGAGGGCATGAATTGGGAAAATTACACTAGGGTCCTAAAACGCTATACAACATAGTAGTAGTATTGTTCAGATAACCTATGCTTATTTCCTTAACCTAAGCCTTATTCCTAATTTCCTAAATGTAAACTACATTTGTAACTACTAATGCATTGTACCAAATTATGTTTGCTTGTAAACCTTCTCTGATGGGCATGCTCAATCTCCCTTTTCAATGCATAGATCAATAGTATTACTACACATCACTAGATTGGGACATTTATGAGCTACATAAAGAAAGGCACAGAGAAGGCTAACTCACTGATTTCACTACTAACACTGTCTTTTTGACGGTGACGGGACAGAAGAGTTAGCATCAGTTCTTGAATAATCAGGACAATTGAGCGCTGACACAACAATTGCGATTTGGTAGTACCGAGCACCTGGCTAGCTCAAACTGGATCACATAATATTCATAACATAAACTTAACTTGCCTCTGAGTGTGAGCAGTAGGCTATTTAAAAAAAAATATTAGCGTTGTAGAACATAACAAATAAATATTTACTCTCCAAGCACCGCAACCTCAACGCCCAGTAAGATGAGCAGGTCCTGCTCCCTATCGAGAGCATCAGCGCATCGGTGCGTCAACCGCTGCATGGTCTGCTGGATCCCAGTGCTCCAGCGCATGCACCGCTGCATCCTCCCTCATAAAAGCTGACACTCCAGCAGGGTGTACCTCCTCCCAGGCCTGCTGCACATAAAAAAGAAGTCTGGCCACCTCCACCTCAGACAAAATGGGGAAGGGCTGCACCCCTGTGCAGCATTAGCAACCACAAGATGAATGGCTAGCAGCCATGCTGGCGCATCTGCTTTTACTCTCTCGCTGCTCTCACATGGCGTTGAATGGAGAATAAACTGGCATATGAAAAGTAGGAAGGAACTAGGAAATAAGAGAAGAAAAAGCAAAGAACTAAGGAGGAAAGGGAAAACCACAAAGGTTCAAAAATTTGTGGAAAATAGAAAAAAAAGACAAAAATGTAAATTACACAAACACAGAGACACACACACTGATAAAATAAAGGCAAATGAGGAATGAATGAGTGGGATCAAGGGAGGATTGGAATAGATTGGATTAGACTGAAAAATCAAGCCCAGCACCATGCACAGCACAAAGTTAGTAAATCAAAATCAGCACACACACACAGATTGTGTAGTGCTGTTCACGCTGATTTTTCAGCATGGGTCGCTCTACTGGCATGTAAAAAAAACCAACATAAACAGGTGGACAAGCACTTCTGCCCTCTCGAGGCATATTGCCGAATCACATGGAGTTTTTTGACCCTCTGCAGAATCCCACAGAGCGACACTCAGCAAGTTCCACCAAGACCTAGTTAGCGACTGTACCTGTCAAGGTCAGAGCTCTGATGGGGATCTTTACCCATGTGGGGTACACTGAGAAAATAGTGTTTGACAGAGGCAATACCTTCATGTCAGCTTACATGAAGTCCTTGTGGGATGATTGTGGGGTAACCTACACAGTCACCACACCCTATCACCACCAGACCAATGGTCTTATGGAGAGATTCAACAAGACCATGAAAAGTATGCTAATGCGCCAGGTGGAGTTCACGAGGCATAAGTGGGATATCATCCTATCCTGCTTTCTCTTGACCTACAGAAAGGTGCAACAGAAAGGAGTAGAGTTTAGCCCCTTTGAACTCCTCTAAGGCCACCCTTTTAGTGGACCTCTGAGCTTTCCAGGACCACAGTACTGGCTCATACAAGGTGAAAGGGCGGAAGGAGGAGTCCACCTTCTTGGTGGATCTCCAGACCCGTAGGAACCCATTCAGGGTGCTCCATGTGAATTGCATTAAACCTCACTTTGAGAGGTACGAATTGAGCATGCTCGTGGTGATCGATGAATAAGTAGAAGAAGAGAGTGAGCCTCTGCCTGAGCTGCTATGTTCTCAGGAACATGATGGGACAGTGAACGGTGTCAAATTCTATCCTAACCTTTTCCCAAGACAAGCAGAGCGGCTGTTACCAGTTAGTAGGAAAGTTTTCCTCTCTGTTCTCCCTCACCTCTGAGCACAAACACTTGGGCATCGGTGACATAGATACTGGAGACAGACCATCTGTGAAGAATAACATATACAGGTTGTCGGATAAGGTGAGGGATAGCATCAAGGAAAAAGTTCCCAAGATGCTAGTGTTAGGGGTGATTGACCACTCCAGTGGTCCCTTGTCCAGCCCTATGATGCTGGTATCAAAGGCTGTCCCCCTCGGTGCCACTCCAGAATTCAGGTTCTGTGTGGACTACTGCGGTCTCAATTCATCCCTGGACTCAAACACTTGTGCATCCGTGACATAGATACTGGAGACAGACCACCTGTGAAGAATAAAATATACAAGTTGTCTGATAAGGTGAGGACAGCATCAAGGGAAAAGTCACCAAGATGCTAGTGTTAGGGGTGAATAAGCACTCCAGTGGTCTTTGTCCAGGCCTATGACGCTGGTACCAAAGGCTGTCCCCCTGGGTGCCACTCCAGAATTCAGGTTCTGTGTGGACTACTGAGGTCTCAATTCATCATGAAAATTATGTAAATCCCGACCTCAAGCTGATGTGCTCATTGGCAGGCTGGGTGCTAAGTTCCTTAGTACGTTTGAGTTGACATCAGGGTACTGGCAGATAGCTCTGACTGAGGGGGCAAAGGAGAGGTCAGCATTTTTAACCCCATAGGTTTGCTTGCAATTTTGGGTGATGTTTGAAGAATGCCCATTCCACCTTTCAGAGGTTAATTAACAGAGCGCAGGCTGATAAGGACGCCTTTTGCGCCACCTACCTGGATGACATCACTGTCTACAGCTAAAGGTGAGAACTTCTGCACTGCTTTTAAGTGGTGCTTTAGACCCTGCAGAAGGTAGACCTTACTATCAAGGCTAGTAAGTGCCAGATAGGACAGGATTACATAGTGTATCTGGTTCACCTGGTGAGCAGGAGCTAGGTGCAGCCCTTCCAGTCCAAGATTGAGACTATCATAGCCTGGCAACCACCTAAAACTCAGACTGAGGTGAGGTCTTACCTGGGCTTCACAGGGTTCTACAGGAGGTTTGTTAAGGATATGGTACACTTGTTGTTCCCATAACAGCGCCTACTTTGACGAAGCAGCCTAGATTGGTGAACTGGACAGAGGCCTCTCAGAACCTCTTTGATGCCCTCAAAAAGGCCATGTGTACAGCAGATGTACTCAAGGCTCCTGGCTTCTCCAGAGAAATCATAGTTCAGAAATAAGCTTCAGAGAATGGATTAGAGGTGGTCTTAACACTGTTGAATGAAGACGGCCTAGACCAACCGGTTGCCTTCATTAGCAGGAGGCTTCTTCCACGGGAACAGTGGTGGGTGGTCTTTCCGCCAACATTTAGCCTTCCTCCTCCACTTTTCGGGCCTTGTTTTTGCTGGTATTTGGACTCTGCAAGCGTTACCACTGCTAACCAGGGCTAAAGTAAAGTTGGATTTTGAATTGAAATTCTGCAAATCCCACTTTTAGAAAGTTGGCATTTTCTTACTTAAGTCACTTGGTACCTGCTGCCTGCTCTTATAACATATCTGGGGTGGGTGACTGCTAGACTTTGTGTATCCTCCCTAGACAGCCACACACAACGGGAGCTTGGGTGTGTCTTGATGGACCATTCTTATGGGATGGAAAGGAGGAGCTGGTCCCAACCTTACTAAAACTTAAAAAGCGTGTTTCTTGTTGAAATACAAAGGGCTGAATTCCCCTATGTAGTAAGTGTGGAGCCATGACAGAAAGGGAAGGGCCTCTATGCACTTCAAAGGCCTGTCTTTGAAGTCTCCTCCACTTCAAAGGCACCACTGGTTATAAGCACTGGATCATAGACACCACCACTTCAGTACACTTCTGGGCCTGTGGATACTCTGCCAGGAAGATAGACTTCTGTGCTGCTGAAGGACCACCACTCTGCCAAACTGTTGCTCTGCTGGACTCCTGCTCTCCTGTGCTGACCTGTTGGCCTCCTGCCTGTGTGAAAAGGACTGGCCCTGCATCATTTGACCCAAGAACCCAGAGTGACTCCCAGGGCCAGTTGCTGTCCTCCTGATTTGAAGTACCAGGGACATAAAAGACTCCCACCCACTGCACCTGCACCTTGCAATCAGTGAATCTACCCTGCCGAATGGTGTCACTCCAGGCTCAGATATGTGGAAGTTGGCCTAAGGTGCTGAGTGGCGGAACCAATGGATCTTCTCTGCTGAGCGAGGCATCCTCGAGCAGAAACAACACATCTTCTCCTCTGAGCGGCACATCCCCCAGTAGAACCAATGCATCGACCCTGTTGCATGGATTGAAACCATTGCAAAAGTCTCGCAACACAGCCTCATGCATCTTTGGACTGTAGCTTAACCTTCAGAACCGCCACTGTGCAATGCTTCTCTCAGTGCAAACTCCTCGAATCCCTTGTAGGCGGCAGTCTTGATGACGATGTCGGAACGTTGCAATAGCAGCATCATCACTCACTGGAACCAATCTATTACCACAGCTGTGCCTCCTATCCTTGAGAACAGACAAATAACAAGCCCGGTTGACTGGATCCTCGATGTAGATGCATAAGGACCTTGCACTGCAGCCTCTTCGCAACTCGAAACCAATTCATTGCCTCTGCTGTGCAACGCATCTTCATCACGGGTTCATGCAATACTCCTCAACAAGGATTTTAAGATACTTTGTTCAGTGGGCCTAACTGTGTTTCTGTAGCCTGCGCGTGCTTTGTCCGCAATAGCACCTTTTGCTTCTTGGCACTATTTTGCTTAAAACATTGAAATTCAATATCGCCAGTTGTACTAATAGGATTTTGTTGTTTTGGTCTAGTTATATATTTTAAAGTCTACTCTTTTTTTCTAAACCTGCTGTGGGATCTTTGTGTGTGGTGTTTTTTCTGTTTTACCGTCTGAACTATTTCTCAAATACTAAACGCATCACCTCTATGTTTGGCCTGACTGCTCTGTGCCAAGCTAACAGATTATGAGCAGAGGTTAGTTCATGAGTTGCCTGCCTCTTACCCTGACTAGGATTGTGGTTCCT
This sequence comes from Lissotriton helveticus, assembly GCF_964261635.1. Taxonomy (NCBI): domain Eukaryota; kingdom Metazoa; phylum Chordata; class Amphibia; order Caudata; family Salamandridae; genus Lissotriton; species Lissotriton helveticus. Next base: position 891,090,368 of record NC_136065.1, on the reverse strand, counting down.
GCATGACCAGGACTCATTTCACTGTCAACCAACAATCCAATTTCTAACAGCTACTTGGTGGAGATTCACAGTGATTTGCTCTTCCCAAAGATCACAATTTCAGTCTTGTCGGTGTTCAACTTTGGACAGTTAATATTCAGTTAGTGAACGATTTCGGTCATGCAGACCTTGAACTTGATCCTGATTTTGAATGTTTCATACATGAGGGAGGGAATGAGTTGTGTGTTGTTGGCATAGTAGAGAACAGTTATATTGTGGGAGCAAATGATTCTGGCTAGAAGGATCAAGAATGTGGCAGGGTCCCTGTAAAGCTGGGCAGAAGGCTAGGCCACTTGAGCAATGTATTACAAAACAGTACCTTTCCTGCTCTCTTTTTGAAATTTTGGCTGTGCATAACAAAAGAATCCTGTATTTAACTTTACATTTAGCGTTCATTATTGCTTCGCATTATTTGTATCTATTTTGTTTACATACACAAGCAACTATCCCAGTAATAATTCAATTTACCACGCTGTTCAATGATCTCATTCAACTCATTTGATTTTTCTTAAAAAGCAGCTCCTGTGGGCTATCCTTTATTACCTTTCAGAAGCCCTAGAATGAATGTGATCCACACCCTGATAATGGGACTTTGAAGTGGGGAATTCAATTTTTTAGTAACAATTCCCACAGGATCGTTTGAATTTAGAACTGGTTATTGAAAATTGATCCAATTGGAAATTGTGATCAACTGTGTGATACATATTGTTTCAAATGTTAAATTGCAATGTGTATATGATGTGTGCCAGCGGCGGATGGTGACATTTGAAAGTAGTGGGGCGTAAAACAATTGTCGTACTTCACTACAGGGGGGATCGGGGGGGTCTTCCCCACCAGAAGATTTTTGAAAAAAGAGTGGGCAAATGGTGACCGTTCACATGTGCTGTACGGAGCAGGTGGAATTTAAGATTAAGAGAGCTGGAGAGCTGGAGAGCAGAGGCCCTGTCTCATGCCTAGATCACACTCAAAACGCTGACTTCCTGTTACAAAAAGCAATTTGCAAGAGCAGAGCATGAAAAGTTATTAAACTTTTACCTAAATCTCTCCTTCTAGTCTGCATCTCTCCCAGCCTGTATTTCTCCTTGTACACATGACATCTCTCCCTGCTGCCTCTCTTCCAGTCTGCGTCTCTCGCTGTACACATCTCTCCATGTCTGCATCTCTCCCAGGCTGCACCTCTCCCTGTACACCTCTCTCCATAGTAGGAAGGAAGAGAGAAGGTGAGTGGGAATAGGCCTTACTGTTTCTCCCTGGAAATCAGCCGTCCCACTTATTTCACCTACTGTTTCTTAACAAAAGGTATTTGCAATCGTTCGAGTGTAACCGCAAATGGCAATTGTATTAAATAGAATTGCAAACTACATGTATGTAGAATTATTCTGATATTTGTACACGTTATTACAAAAGTCATGCATGTTTACGAACATTCACGTTAGTACTCCTTGGCTCAGCTTCTGTACCCCCGTGACCTCAAATACTGCAGCCAGCCTTGACGAATGAGGTAAGGCAGGCAAGCCTAGAGAGTGGGCAGGCCAAAAGAGGGCCTTATTAACCTCAGGGAACATCAAGGGTGTCGCTAAGAAGCATGAGATATGCAGTTTTAGGCGTCCTTGGGGATTCAGGAACCACAAGCTAAGATATAAAGGGTAACACTGCAGGGGGACTTCAGGATAAAGGAATAATGAGGATACAATGGGTGCCCAGATGGTCAGAGATATTGGTCCTTACAACTTTCACTAACAATTTTTTTTTAACTTTTACATCCCATTTAAACACCTTCTCCTACTAAAAACAAGCCTCCTCAATGCTAAACATGTTGTCCAGAAGGACTCTTCCCGCACAGATATGCATAAAAAAGTACCACGTCTGTAGCACGCACTAAGTTGAGACTCTACACGGCTTGCTTCATATGTGCAGGAGACTGAAAGTTTGAGTTTTACGAGTGTAACAGAGCAGCCAGGTCATCTTCCTTGGACTCAGCTGCCAAGATCATTGGGGTTTCCCGTGTTATTTTCCCGTGGACCATTGTGTTCTGCCCCACTTTGTCCCTGCTTTCGAAACTTTTCTCTCTTGAGCCGTCACTGCCTGCAGGCCAGCTATGACCAGGTGTTCTGGGCTTCCGTGCAGGAACCCGAAAACCTATGGAGCGAGGCAGCTGGTAATATTACTTGGTTTAAGCCATAGACTAATACACTGGATAACTCCAGCCCGTCTTGCACCAACTGGTGAGTGTAATGAGGTCTATAGCGCATTTGTGCATATTAACTCCTTGTCAAATAAATGTCCAGCGGCAGTTCGGGGGTGGGGGTGTTCTTTGTGCAATAATCGACTGTGAAATGCCGCAAGGGGCTAAACTCACCGGCCAAAACTCTGCTACTCTGATACATCACGCTGCAACATCACTGGGGCCCTGACGCTGTGCTCTTCCCCGCCACCGTGCTCGCAGCATTGCACGGCTTGAGCGGGGGAAGACTACAGCTCCCAGAGGGCTCAGGGGCCGGAACCGCCCACTTCCTGTTGGAGCGCGCCCGGAGGCGCTTAAAGGACAGCAGCTCCCTCCGCGTCGCGGGACGCGCGCGGGCGACGCCGGGCTGAGCCCGGGCAGAGGGCGGGCCGTCTGTGGCCGTCCAGGGCAGAAAGAGGCAGGGGAGGGACAGTCACTCTGTCCAGGGCAATGGGGAAACGCAAACTTGTAATAAAGGGCGGAGAAGGTAAGAAAGCCAAAGTCCCACGAAAATCGGAGACAATTATTTCCTTCCTTACCTCTGCGGTGGGGGGCTTTGAATAACGAAATTGCTAATGCGGAGAAAGAACTGGGACTTGTCCAGACTGGTGCGGAAACTAGGGATCTCCTGGTTGAATTTGATTCACGGTCACAACCAGAACCGGCTCGTCCCATCCCACTCGAACCTAACATAATTGTGGCGGCCCCTCTATCCACTTGCATGGTTAACCAGTTACCTCCCCAAACCAACAGTAAGGCTGTATCACAGGAGACACAGCAACTTTCCACGATAAAAAACACAAAACCCCATGGAAATAAACCCCGTAAACACCCTACACCCAAAGTAGACACTACAGTTACCCAGGGATTCCACGCTAACTTGGCATACGTGGTAGAAGAACTGTTTGAATCCCGGCTGGAACCACTACTGGTAAATATTGCAAAGGACATAGTGAACACTTTGAAATCATGTGTAGAAAATATCCTGCATAAATGTGAACGTATTGATAACTGTCTTAAAGACCTGAAGTCCCACACTCAGGGGAAGCGGGCCCATGAAAAACCGGTATCGATTGATAGCCAGGAGGTGATCATGGGCTCACCGATGCAGGCTAACAGACAAGGCCATACAACATGCACAAACCCACCCAAAGGGAACATAACATCTCAAGGGGAGGCACATAAGATCTTAGTCTCGGGGGCTGTGCCTGAGGACAGGGCAGCCAAACCACTAGTTAAGGAGCAAAAAAATAGTGGGTTGCACGCCAGACAGAACAACATAGTGGATCTCCCCCCAGATGCAGCATCCCTAGTTGTTATTTTAACTGGGATCCCACGCCTTAATATCAACCAGAGGGAATCAGAACAGGATCTACTGAACAGAACCAGAAGATGGTGTACACAGTTTAGTAGTGGGAGTTCCGATGTGGGAAAAAATATTATAGCTGCAAGAAGGGTGGACTGGGTCGGGCGAAGGGAGAAATGTATTACCGGTGACTGTGTGATTGTTAACTTTAACAGTCCCAATATGGCTAATACACTACTCTGGGATGGATCTGAGCTAGATGGTGCAGGTATCAGACCCCTGCCATTAGGCTATTTTTATCCACCTCCACCCTATCCACAGGCCAAACCACGATCCTGGCATATCCCGTTACCATCAGGACACATAGGAAGGGTAGGGGAAGTGAGACACTATTCCTATCAAGCACAACAGGCTCGTCTGAGGGCGGGGGATAAGCTTGCCGCCACTGTACGCAATGTCCCTGATCATTTAGCTGAAATCCAGGTGGAACCTGTTGTGCTAAGTAATAGGTTCTCACCACTTGCAAACCCCTCTAGCCTGGATCTAGTGAATTGACAACTACCCACTCACCCGACTGGACAGGAGAATTCCATTATAGTCAATCAATGCCATAAACCAATGGTACTTAGCTGGAATATAGCGGGGCTAAGGAGGAAAGCCGGAGATGACAGATGGGTTCATTTTGTAACTCACCACGATATTATGTGTTTTCAGGAGACGTGGGATACCGCCGGAAATTTTTATTTAAATGGTTATCGTAGCTTCTCAGTTAAAGCGACCGCTGGGCGGGGAGGGAGACCCAAAGGGGGCCTGTATACAATCACCTCTATCAATTTGGCAGGTTCCATGAAGAAAATAGAATCATCAGCGGATAGCATTTTGTGTGTAGAATGGGTTAGGCCCAACCTCCCTATAATTTTAATTGTAAATTTTTATAATGCCCCGGATAAGGTATCTTGTAACACACACTTAAGGTCCTTATCCTCTTTTCTTTCCCACTACAAGTCACACCGAACAGCTATATTCGAAATCTTGCTCATGGGAGATTTTAACATACACCCCTGTGGATGGGTTTGTTTTTCTAAACAAAAACTGGCGCCTCCGGGCGCTATCAGTTCCCATTTTGAACACACACCGCAGGGGATGGAGCTGGAAGAATTACTTGCCGACCTAAACCTGTTTGAACTAGCTGGGCCCGAGGGGAGAATAGGGCACCGACGTTCATAGGTAGAGATGCAAACACTGTTATTGACTACATCTTTATCTCAGCGGGACTAGTTGATGCAGTATCCGACCTTGAAGTCAAGGTTTCCGCCTTTAGTGACCATAATCCCCTGATTCTGACTTTAAACCTTGGGAGTAACAACGCAACCCAGGTTGAGCGTCTGGGTGGCTGTTGCGATCCCATTGTTCCTAAGGACCGGGGAAGAAGACTAAATTGGTCCACGGTGGTCTCGGACACATTTATCCAGTATCTAAAAGCAAATGTTCATGCAGATTTGTTAACATGCACAGATAGCTCGGCAGCTGACACAGATATTATTAAATCTTTCACTAATATCTGTACGCAAGTTAGCCATGATCTAACACTCAGGAAGAAGCGAGCTGAAACCACCCGCCCAAGGTGGTTTGATAGGGAATGCTCAAAGGCACATAAGGGGCTTATGGAGGCCCTCAAACAGCAGCCGAGAAATCGGGAGCGGGTGATTCAGTGCAGGAAGCTCTATAGATTAACCATCAATAACCGAAAAATGTCTCTAAAAAACTAGGCTTGGGACAATCTCGTATCAATTAACATCTTGAGAGATAGTTCCAAATTCTGGGCTGTGATCAACCACTCCTTTTTTTCTGAGGAGGAAAACTCTATCATGGATTGTGTGATCCCTGAGGAAGATTGGGTTGCCCACTTCAGCAAAATATAGAACAGTGGAGAGTCACTAGCACCAGATAGTCTTCACTGGCTCACGGTCCCTGCTGTCCCCCTGCAGTTTAGTGATGACGAGGTTATCAGGGCCATCTTAGAGATGACGAAATGTAAGGCCCCGGGCCCAGATGGTGTCCCTGCAGATATTTATAGGTCACCCCTGGACATGTGGGCTAGAATACTCACCAACATCTTTAATTCCTCCTGCACAGCTGGGTTTCCCAAATCATGGTCTTCTTCGACCATCATTCCCATTTACAAGAAAGGTTCCCGAACAGATCCGGCCTGTTATAGGCCGATATCATTGATTGACTCTGCCGTCAAAATTCTAGGCAGAGTCATATTACAGAGACTGGGGGATTTTATAAAGGAGAAGGGGTCCTTTCAGACCTGCAGTATGGGTTTAGGGCCAGGAGAGGAACCACGGACCAGTGCCTAAACCTCCTTATGCTGATTGGTAAATACACCAAGGCCAAGGAGGGTAATCTATACATGGCCTTCATGGACCTCTCCTCGGCCTTTGACCTGGTCAACCGAACCAAGTTATGGGCCATACTGGCCAGCCTGGGCATTGACCCATCACTGGTCAACTTCCTAGCGTCACTTCACACAGACTTGACAGCCTCCATCAGAACCGATCGGGAGGGCAGCTGTACTCGGCCATTCCGTTCTAAAAGGGGTGTTAGGCAGGGCTGTATTTTGGCCCCTCTCCTATTCACCCTTTATATTAACTCATTGGGCAAAGATCTGGAGGACAACACCTGATATTCCACGCATGGGGGATTCCATGGTGCCCGTATTACTATACGCAGATGACGCGGTGCTCTTAGCCCGCACAGGGGTAGGGTTGCAGAAACTTCTCGACGCATTTGGGGAGTTCATGGTCTCACTCGACATGGCAATCAACAACAAAAAATCCCATATACTGGTGGCGGGGAAGCGCACGAAAACTCAAAAGCTAAAGACGTTTACCTGCACTGGTGAGGGGGTGACTAGGGTACCAGTTTTTACTTACTTGGGTGTTATCTTTGAAGAGGGGGGCTCCTGGACCGCCCAACTAAATGCAAAAAGCCTTGCAGTCAAGAGATCAACCTCAGCTCTAATGAGCTTTGCAAAGCGATTGGGCTCGCATCCAATGGACGCTCTCTTGAAAGTGTATAAGACAAAATGCTTGTCCATAGTCATGTATGGTGCTCCCTTGTGGGGCTTCTCGCCACAAGGTAAAATACAAATTGCGGAAAATACTTTCCTCAGAACATTGCTTGGAGTCCCACAATCAACACCAGTTTTCTCCCTGCATACTGAGTTAGACATAGGCTATGTAACTGATGAGCTACAATTGGCCCCTCTGGTCTATTGGGCAAAAACCTGGTTAAATAGTGATATCCCTTTGAACCACTGCATCCTCAAGGACTGCATGGCGTTAGACAAGGTGTCTAAAACTCCTTGGCTAGTTTACATTAAGAACACGTTGAATAAATTGGGCAGGCCAGATCTTTACAAATACCCGAACAACATAGTTAAAGGAGACGTAAAATGGATTAATGAAAACTTCCTGTTTAGGGCGAATCAGGCTAGGGAGGAGGAGGAATTAATTAAGCCAAAAGTTAGAGCAAATTATTTGCTCTTAACTACTCCCTCTCTAGAACCCTATTTAAAAATTGTTAGTAAACCATTCCATCGTCACCTCCTCATTAGATTCAGGTTTAACATTATACAATACTCCCTGGGTGACTTCCCAGTGTGGGGGGGTACCTGATACACTGAGCCCATGTAGTTGTGATAATTTCTCAGAGCAGTCTCTCATACACTTTGTAATGTTCTGTGACCATTTCAAGGAGGGCAGAAGGCGGTTCTTAACCCCAATTCTAAGAGAAGCGGGTTTTTCACAAGTACGCCCAGCTCTCTTTTACTTACAACTATTAGGTACCACAAAAGTAATTTTCGTGGTTGCTAGCTTCCTGGTAGCTGCCATGCGTATTAAGACCAGGAAGGTATCCCTGAATAACCTGGCGGGGTGATTGAATATACTGTGTTCTATTTTTTTTTTTTTTTTTTTTAGCATGCCCATTTTTTATAATCTTTGTATGTATTCAATATTATCATTAATGTTTAATGTCTTTTTAAACTGATGAAATGTGACATTGCCTTTTTATTGCCTGACTCTGCTTTTATGATTTTAACAATCGAATAAAGCTTGTTTTGACTGACTGACTGATATAAACTCTTAACTCTTGTCCGTTCAGGATCGGCAACCAATAAACTATGCATGTTACTACAATCTATCCAGGGATTGTATGCCACGTATTGAACAAAGTACATCGCCCTGTCAATATCACCTGCAGGCAGCGTGTTCATGGAGAGAGATCCGAGCCACCGGAGACAGGACTGCTTCACGAAACGAGCGCCTCTGAAGAGGTATTGAGATCAAAAGCGTGCGCTAACCCTGTTGCTACAGGTTCGGACCAACGTTCAATTTTTTTAAACTAGGAGATTGAGCCGTGCGCCACCGCAAGCCAGGCTCGGTTGAGGTCAGTGTTGAATCTCCCATTTGACCGACCCGGGCCTGAAGCCCCTCGGACCGTCGGCTCTTCCCTTCCATTTTCTCCGCATGGTGCTCGAATTAGTAGCCTGCCCTGGGACAATGGACAGTCACTCGCAATGGTTGCGCTGGGCTGGGGGCCGGAGGAGGGTTTAAATACAAAGTAAAAAATAAATAAACTTAAACTTACCTGACCAGGCGTGTCTGCGCCACCTCTGCTGTCTGCTCCTTGGCTGGGGTCCGGTGCGTTGGAATGGGAATGGTGCCTTCTCAGTTTCTTGCGTGAGTGGCTGGCAACTTCTGACCCTCAGCCAATCCAGACGGTGCTCCAGCAGCGCCACCGCCAGGATTGGCTGAGGGCAGGGATACTCCCTGCCCCGTTAGAAGACCGGCGGCTGCACATGAAGCAACCCTCGGTCTCTTAAGGGGAAGGCTAGTGCGCATGTTCGGGCTGATCGTAAAAATGATCAGCCCAAAAATGAACATGCGCACTATTGCGCTTTCGGCTGTCACTGAACCCAGAGAGTCCTGCCGCAGCCCCACCCCCTTCAGCGTCCGTGTTCTACTTCTGACGCTAATTCCAATCAGGAGTCCTGATTGCTGCAATTAGTGTCAGAAGTAGAATGATGGGACCATGGCATTGGTGGGGCAACACCCCGATCACCTAATGGACGCAACACCACTGATGTGTGCTCCTTTCCATGCAAATTAAATGCATAACAATAATGCAATGAAATGCTGAAAGTTTAATATGGAAGCTATTACAGAAAAGGATAGATTCATGCTGCAGATGCAGAGTGGGAATGCCTTATATTGTATTACATTATTTACACGGCCTAGCCATCTATCCTGCTTTACAAGGGTTAACCCCATTTTGTAAAGGGATTGAATTCTAGTGACAATGTTTCTGTTTTTCGTAAAAAACAATTTTTTGTTGACCATACCACTTGAGCAGGTAATTACAAATTGCTTTTTTTCAGTATGGAGTTTATACATTTTAAGTATTTATGCAATTAAGAAATATGGTTCCTAGGGGCTTAAAATGAATATTTAGTATGCGGAAGTGTATCAATGAAGCAACCATAGGTATGCACAGACCTTAAATGTGCAATGAGAACAAAATGTACACAAGGTGGATGCAATTTTAGATTTAGCTATATATGAAGGACTGTAATTTTTCTTTTCAAGTCTCTTACCTTTTATTTTATTGGCTACCATTACCAGAAATCACAACAATGTCTACTTACAACCCAGTTTATTCTGAAATTGAGTGAGCTTATTTTGCAAGTGTAACTCTATCACTAGTGATACTACATATTTAAATTATGACAATATATGTTTGATGTACTATTGTTGTGACAAACTTTGAATTGAAAATAAGTTATTCTCCTCACACCTTCGAGTTTCCAAATTTATGTTAACCATAAATCATCCATTATAACCGTAATTAGGTATTAGAAATAGCGTAATTAACACCTGGGTAGTGCACAATTAGAGATACTAAGGTTGATTGTTTAACCAAGGGATATGATACTTAATTTTCGGTTAGGACGAGTAATTAAGGGTCTAATTGTGACTTTGGTGGGTGGCCGGTCCTCTATCAGGGTGATGGAGTTCTTTCCTCCAATACCCTGGCTTGACTACTGCCGTTCATTTTTTTAGATCTCTGCTTGCCCTGTGAAAACCTGTGTGCTTTCAGAGGTGTCCCTGTACAATGGCTTCTCTGAAGGCACACCAAGCTTTTTGTTTTCCAAAAAAACCTCCTATACTGTTTTGAATTTGAAAAAACAAAACGTAAATGACCCTGACACCCTGCAAGTTTGGGTAATTTTTAAATATTTTTCGGTATGGGCTAAGTAGAGTTTTTCTGGCGGACCCAAGGAGAAAAAAGTCCACTTTAAATAGGGAGGACAGTCTAATGTATACCTACCATCATGGCCCCAAGTGCGTTGGGCTGTTAGTGTAGGGTGTCTGAGCCAGTGGGGACACCGCCTCCAAAAACATGATGGTGTGTTCGAGGCAACAGACTGTCAATTTGGTGTCCAGGGTACCTACTCTTTCAACCAAACTTTAAATCAAGCAATATACCATTTAGTTTCGATGTTAGGAGATGACATGGCCAATTAGTCAAAGCTCTAGAGAGTGTTTATAAATAGAAACCTATTTGTCACATTGTTAATGTACATTGTATGAGAGGAAGTGTTATGTGGCAAAAGTATCAATCATAAGTTACAGATTTGAAGCACTGGTTGTGTTTTGTAAAAGTTTCTTTTTGACAAACACTTGATTCGAATGTTCTGAACCCAGAATTTAAGGCACATTTCTCAGTTGGAATAACTTGATCCCTGTATCCAGGTCATGCTCCATTGAGGTTAGCCTGAACTCGTGACTTTATCCCGATGTGGCACAACTAGATAAACACAGTTGGTGCATTATGCTTTAAAGCACTATTTTTACTGACATCTTTAATATCGCATATATCTGGTTCTCTTAATCTTTTTTTGTTGTTTTGGTGTCAAATAATTTATTAAAGTTTACTGTACGTTTCTAAATGGTTTGGGATTTCTTTTCTTGTGTTGCTTTTCACTTTATTGCTGTTAGTGTGCTGCATACAAACTTTCAGTTAAGTCTGACTACTTTTGTGTCAAGCTACCAGAGAGTAAGCACAGGTCAATTTAGAGACTTTTGTGACTCACCTTGATGGGGTTTGCATCTACTGTTTGAGAAGGGCTCATTCCCACCTCAACCAACCCAGTTTCTCACATTTGAAATTCTAGAAACAAAAATCACCTGCAATTGAAATTGTGTGCCACCATCCAGTACACAAGGGTCCAGAATACCAGAAATTATTTGACATTCATTCTAAAAGGCTTCAGCAGGGATACACTGACATTGCTACTCACCTCCACTGATTGTGAAATCCCAGTTTTATAGTCAGAAGGTTAGTGGGAGAGATCATATTTAAAAGGTATAAAAATATGGTTGTAAGAGCAAGGAAGAGCAACGAATACAATCATATATTTGCTCGGCTATATATCGGTCCCATCTCTTAAACAGTGGCTGATTTTATTTTGACATTAACATTATTCTTATATTGATCTTTATTATATAATCATCTTTATTTAATATGCTATATGCTAGAAATACTTTTCCTTCAAAACACATCAAAAGGCCTAACTTTGTAACAGGCCTCGTTTCGGGTAAGGTAAGGCACTAGTCAGCAATGGAGCATTTCAATAAAGGAATTTGAATTAACACAAACAACACATGATTTTACATACACTCAGACTACTTTGCTCATCACAGGACACAAGGGCCAGTTTGAAATTAAAACGAATATGTGCCTGTTGCCTCAGAATGCCTGCTGTAAGGCTGGTATATCCTAATTTCTGAATTTATTTTTTGTATTTCTGTGGTGGGAAAACCAGTGCTGGCTTCTCAACATGATGTTTTTTGTTCCCATATGCGTTTGTTCAAAACTCTTCCTCATATCTGGTTAAACGTTTTGATTGAGTTTACCAATCCATTTCTTGAAATGACACCACAAAGCATTCCAAAGTGAATATAGGGAATGATACGTATTGGGGCAATCATCACTTTTTAAACAATTTTAGGGTTTTGAATCCATGCGAAAAGATGTGATATAATTAAATCTGTTCAGTCATCCATTTGTACTCTTTACTGTCCTTATGTAAACTAAGTTGGCATGTTCTATGATTAGTTTAAATAAAACTGTGGGGGCCCGATTCACAAAGGAAATTTAGACCTGAAGTCTAAGTTTAGACCTGAAGTCTAAGTTTAGACCTGAAGTCTATCTTAAGACCTTGGGCCTTATTTATGAAGGCCTTGCGCCGCCGGTGCGTCACTTTTTCCCATGTTAAAAGTGACGCACCAGCGGCGCAAGGCCTTCATAAATAAGGCCTCTTGTGTCTAAGGGTCCGATTCACAAAGGGCCTTCGCACTTGTGGTGGAGGCCCGCAGACTTGGGGCAGTTTCTGCACTCGAGGAGGAATCTCTGCAATGAGAATTCTTATTGTGGAGATCCTGCCCCAATTGCGGATGCTTCCCTTCAACAGTGGGGTCACCTCCAGGAGTCTGGAGGCCCTCTATAAATCAAGCCCTAGGTTTAGACCTCAGGTCTAAAGTTAGACTTCAGGTCTAACTTTACCTTTGTGAATCAGGCTCTCCATCTCTCGAGAACACTCACAATTAAATAGAGGCTTCTGTTTAAGTCCTTTATCCAATGTAGTTTAATAACAGTTATCTGAAGTTTATTTTTCTGAAAATAACCTGCAGGGCACAATTTATTTTTCTAGGAAATAGTTCTATCGTAATTCAAAGAGTGAAGAGTTCAGCATCATTATTTTACACCCCTTCCTACGGCTCATTCTTTCCAATAGACCTCAACACAGGAGCCATCGTGGTTTATCAGCTAGCAATAAACATTGCACTTCAGATTGGAAACCACAGAAAGCTTTATGCATTATTCATAATCTTAGATTACAACCAATCTTAAAAGGCTTGCATTTTGGAAAGATCCATAGCAACAGACAGGTCAAATACCATATTTAGAAATTCAGCTTCACATTAAATACGCAGTTTTTTGGTAATAAATGCTACCATATAAGTCATTGCTACATGTAAGGGAGTTCAACATCCAATAATATTTTACTGTGAATTTTGCAACATGCCATAAAGATTTCATAAAATTATGCTTTAGAACGTGATTTGCCGGTATCTTTCTCAACTTTGTTCATTTGCAATTCTTCTTTGGGCAAAAACGTCTCAAGAGATGCTGACAGTAAGCAGATTAGAGCAAAAAATTACTGTGGTATGATATATTCAGTGCAAACGAGATTGTCACATGCAAACATTGCACAAAATTGCATAATATAAAATTTCACATAATCGTTAGTAATTTTGCTTATTCAATATACCACACAATTAGTGACTTATGTGAATTTCAAAGCGTATTTATAATTTCTCCCAGGCCTATTTACATGTTTCTCATGTCCCAATCAAATAAATCCGTGCAGCTCGAATAATAGTAACAATAAATGACTCTAGACAGTGATAAAATATGTTCTTTACAACTTAATAAAATTGTGCTGGTGTATTGATTTAGTCAAATGGTGTGACCTTATCTTGTTTAAAAGCAGTTTTCCAATAATATCTCCCTTAAATTACCATTGACCTACATTTGCTTTGTAAATCCAATTACTTAAACCTCGCTTTGTGCACAAAAGCTGTCAATCGTACCGATCATGTTCCAATACAAATGTTTACAAATTACTGAGGCCACATGATTTGTATTTGGGGTGTTTTCTTTCTCATTAATACAAAAAAGTTGTTCCACTCAAGGAGTTTGTTGCAAGGAAGGGGAGTAACAGTCCAAAAAGTCTTACTACTGACCTTCACTCTTTTATAAAGGTAAGTGGATGTAGATGTGGAATTAGTACTTGTACATCTGTACTTTCCTATATATGCTTACTTTGACAATATAGTGGTAGTGGATATTGTGGAGTAGATATATATGTAGTTTTAAATAATGTACGATGATATTGTAATGTACAACCGTCGGAAGATAAAAGAAAAAAATAAGTGGTGATTGATGGAAATAAATAGTTCCTGGTAGGACTACTTTTTACATGCCTGCAGAGAGTAGGTATGCTTCACATCTCCACGCTAATTTGCTCGTTTGTTTTTCAAAGAAAGGCTCTGATCACCCTAGCAACAAACTGGCGCTGCTGTAGAGCAACAGAAAATCTATTAGTATCAGAAGAAGTGTGGGAAATTTACTTAATTCGTGTTTCTGTATTTACGTACAAAAATTGACGATAAATGATTCTTAATTATGCAAAATGCAAAACCGACATTTGGGACTATGGAGTATATGCACAAGAACGTGTGATAACTACCCTGTGTCAGCGTGGAATTCACAATGCGTGCGTTGGACACCAGATAACATGTCAAATGTCCGTGCGTAAATCAATGCCACGCTGCAAAAACGCGATACGCGAACGCAAAAAAACATGAGATGAGGCCAACCGCGGTACAAAAAGTAGCGAAAACCGGCCGCGGACCTGCAAATCCCACGCGTCTGGCGGGACAATGCACTATAAATACCACAGAAAACACACACCAGAAACAAGCCAAAGCATATAGCAACATGGATGCACCCTGACCCAGCGCAGAGGCCTACTCGAACCCCACAACCGCCACAGACTACCAGCAAGGAACAACGGGTTCAGGGAAGGCCAAGGAGAAGAGGGAGAGGATGAAGGGGTGTAGGCCGAAAGAAAACAAGACCAGCATCACAGAGGTGACAGAACACTACCAGCAACTGACTCACAAGCAGACGGAGTGCCGAGGAGGCCAATAGGTGCCGGCATGACGTGACAACCTAAACCAGGCACAAACCCGCTGCCAACAGAAAGGCAGCAACGGCGACAGGAGTTGGCAGTCCAGCGCCACAGGAGGAGCTGGAGGAAACCCAGGCCAGAGTCATCAGTGTGGAGATGGGGAAGGGAGTAGGGAGTACGGACCCAGCTCGAGAGGACCTAACACAACATCAACAGGGAGTGCAACGAACAGGGACTGGGGGGACGGGGGGAGATGGGCACAATGGCACACTTGCACAAAGAGGTGTAGCACACTACACACCCGCAATTACCCAGGATCATGTCCCAGAACCCCTTGGCACACTGCAGCACAAACACATAGCAAGAACAGCACACCCACATTGACGACAACATGGTACAATGCGCATAGCCAACACGGCAGAGCAGAGGACACAACTGGCTCCGCACACGCACAGAAACATGTCTACTACATTTGACAGAGCCGAAAACTATGAAATGGAAATGTAAAAATACGACCTCACATCCGTCATGTAGTCCAAATGTACACTGTCCCGCAGAAGAATCCAGCACCCCCAAACAGTCACAATGTACATTGCCATACAGTCTGCAGGCAAACCGGAACCATGCACCAACATACATGTCAACACAATGTCAACATGCATCTCCCCTTCACATTGCAGTGGGGCACACAATACCTTCAGCAGAGCACAGAATACAACACATCTGTGATGCCGGAGAGTACCACCACACCGTCGGCACTGATGCCCTACAACAGCCCATGGATATCCCACGCAAACCCCCACCAGCCAAGCTACTCAGAGGAGAACACGGGGTTTGCAACAGACCACACAGAAGGAAGCACCCGCAAGCACAGCTGGCTCATGACACTTCACCCACCCACACATGGCACCCCAATGCCATGTGTCAGCATGCCAAAAGTAGGGGGCCCAACAGGTGTTGGTGTGGGCCGAACCCATGGAATGCGAAACAGGACACATACGTAGGTGTCTATCACCCCTCAGGGCACACCCACACTCCACTAAGGAGACCCACACTGCCATAGAGACACATGCAGATGCACATTCACAGTACAGAACCACGCCCAGGGGCACTCAAATAGCATTCTCACACCCATGTTGGCTCTGTGTACGCCGGCCCTGGGATGCATTTGGGCCCAGACGCTGCATACAGCGCAAGGCCACTGGGAAATGGCGTTGATGACCCCAAGGCCAACGCTTCAAGGGCCATCCAATATCTCAGGAAAAGGGGTCCCTGTCCAGACCAGCACAGAGTTAGT
This sequence comes from Lissotriton helveticus, assembly GCF_964261635.1. Classification (NCBI taxonomy): domain Eukaryota; kingdom Metazoa; phylum Chordata; class Amphibia; order Caudata; family Salamandridae; genus Lissotriton; species Lissotriton helveticus. Next base: position 891,074,674 of record NC_136065.1, on the reverse strand, counting down.
GGCCCCCGATGTACTGCGGCCGGCACAAGCACCCAGCCACGGGACGTGACTTGCGTTGCAGTCAGATGGGCCATGCGACCTGAGCAGGTCCTCATCAATGTCTGAGGTGAATGTCGTGGAGGGTTGCGGGGGACAGTGGAAGGTGTCCTCCAGGGCATGAAGCGGAAGGTTTCATTTTATCCAGAAGCAGCATATGGAGGAGTGGAATGCTACAGCCTCGTTGCCACCACCAATTCGGTATCAGCTACATGAGGATGAAAACTGCCCCAGAGAGTGTCCATGAATGCCGGGAAACAGACTTAGTGGCACAGGGCTGAGAGGGGGTGCAGTCTGCGATGATGCCGGTACACTGATATGAACTCTGCCATTGCTAAATCATGACTCTGTGACCTACTGGACCGCAGTGTAGGCCGGAGCAGCGGTCAGCAGTGACCCACAGCCACGTGTCGTTGGCTCGCGATGCACAGCGCTAGTGACACCAGGTCAGTTGTCGGTAGTGTATGAACACCTCCGTAACGATGATCCTTTTCTCTCTGCCAAGATGCAACTCATCATCCTCTTACGCCTCTCCTTGCATGCAGTGATATGTAAACTGCCTTTGTATACTCGATCTTTAGTTCTAAATCTGTGACCTACTCGAGAGCACCCTAGGCAGAGAACAGTTTCGTCCAGGGGCAGTGGTCAGCACGTGCCATTCACCGAGTGTCGCCGGCATAGGTTGGTGACCCCGCCGGCCTGTGTAGTTCAGGTTCAGTGGCACCACGTGTTCGGTCACCTCTGTGACTGTGACCTGGATTTCATCTGGGCTGAGCCACATCTTCCTCTTACTTCTCTCCGTGCGACCACTGGTATGGACTCTGCCATTTGTGACTCGCAACTAGGTACTGGATGTGCGACCTACTGGTCCGCAGGGTAGTCCTGGTCCCTCATCCACGTGCTGCCGGTTGGTATTGAACAGGGCTTGTGGCAGCATGTGTTGCCAGCTGGTGTTCAAAAGGGTTAGTGGCACTACGTGTCGCAAGACGCCCATATGGAACTATGCCTCACTGATCTGGGGGGGGTCTGGTGCTGAGGCCACTGGCCCGGATTTGGGGTCACTGCCATTCAGGACCCAGGACACAGTTTCACGTATGGGACCTACTGGGCCGCAGAGGACACCGGTGGAGTATGTAAATGAGAAATGAGTCAGGTGGGTCAGCATCAAGGGGCCTGTGATGGTTTGAGAGGCTGGCAAGGGCACGGGACTCGGGCTTCGAGCTTACACAGGCATGTGGTGGGCCCTCCTTGACACACACTGGTGTCTACAGGTGATCAGTGTGGCGTGGCTGCGGTGAGTCGGGCCTGACGGGTTAGTGGTCCAGCGGGTCGGGGTTCGGCTGGCGCACAGGATCACAGGCAAGACCACTGACAAGAAAGGCATCAGCCTCATGGTGGGATGGGTGGTGCCGCCCTGGCAGAGACATTGGGCCTTCCAGAAGAGAACCACACCCAGGGCTACGTGCCTTTTATTCACACCCCTACACCGCCTGGCGTACGCCGGGCCATCCCACTCTGCTCATGCTTACGGGGGAGTTTAACAGGCAATATTTCTGTGAGGACCACCACTGGCTGGGGTGACATGGTTGCGTCCACCGTCCACTATACTCCTTACACCAGAGATGTATGTCACCGTGGATATAGGTGTGTTCTGCATACTGCGGTCTGTCCAGCACATCGCCTCCACTCTTGGCATTGTGTACTTTCCCAATCATGATTCTTCTACATCCTTCACAAATGCCTGGTTGCGACCTCTCCCCACATTCGGCTCTAGTGTGGCTGAGGTGCCATGCCATTGATTGGTCATGTTCACAGCTTGCCCAGGTTACCATTGTAAGTTGCTCTGTCGTGTCTGGTGGGTGGGCATGTTGTTGTGCATGTTGGTTGTGATTTTGTGACGTGTGCATTGCCAGAGTTGTGGATTGCATGGTTGTGGAGTTGAGGTGAGTGGGGTATTAATTTGAAACTTGCCAAGGCACTGTGCATTTCCCTTGGTGCCATCCTGGGAAGGCTGGTTGCGGATGGACTGTCGGAGGGTGAAGGAATCATACACACTGGCTGTGTAATTGGAGGTGACATTGGTGAAGGTCCCACGGTGTCCTGATGTTGCCTGCACATTGATGTGTGACGTGTGCTTCCTATTGCGCTGATTGTGTGCTGTGTCACCAGGGGCGCAGGTGGGACATGTGTGCAGTGGAGTGCCCCCAACACTTGCGTGCATCCGGCTATGGTGTATGGTCATTGCTTGGTCTCCAGCGGTTCCTGCGCATTGTTTTGGACATATGGAGACTGGGGTGCCAGGGTGATGGTGATGTCCAGGAATGGTGTGGGGGACTTGGATGTTGCTGGCTGTGAGACTTCTCCGACTCTGACGGTTGTTGGTTGGGGTGTGCCAGGGGCCAAAAGGTACAGCACAGCGAGCAGCTTGGTGTGGGGTGGGATGTTGGTTGTCCTCTGTGTTGGTGCCATAGGCCTGTTAGGCTATGATGGTCAGGATGCGTAGGTTGGTTGTCCATTTCAGCCTGTAGTAGACAGTGACGCTGTCAGATGTTGGGCCTGTGCTGCAGGTGCGTTTCCTGGGGGGCCCGCTGTCTTTGTCTGCGCTGCCTCTGTGGTGGTCAGGGTGGGGGGTGTGCCGGGTGGGTGTTGTGGCCCTCTTGGGTGTCCGGGCTGCAAGATGAGTGGCTCCATGGCATCTGTTGCCCTTCTGGTGACGCCCTGGGCTGGGCTCCCTTTTGTGTTGCAGGCTGCAGTCCGACTTTACGCCAGGTCGGAACAGGTGTTAATTTCCTGCTGCTAACGCGCCTTATTGCGTCTTTTGTGTTCTTATTGCGGATCTGACTGGTCATTGTGAATGTTGAGGTGTCGTGTTTTTGCTGCTTTTTGCACAGGAACGCCTACTCTGCATTTCATAAGCGAAAGTTGCGGAGGTCCTCTGTGGCGATGTTTTTTTGCAGCTGCTATTGCGGGTTAACAGGTGCTGAGAGCTGTTAACACCAGCTTGTGAATGGGAGGTACATTTATCACGGCTTTGGCTGCGATAAAGTGCCGTTAATTTGGCGATAGCTCCTTGTGAATATGCCCCGATATTTTTAGCCTGAAATACATCCATGCATCCATTTTTGACCCAACAATCGATTTTATGCTCAAATAGTCGCACAAAAATAAACAGCAACCACGTTCTCGTTGGTCATTCACGTTGTTCTCGGGGTAAATTCTTGCTGCTAGAAACAGGTAATTATCCGACGTGGCATATTTTCAGGCATTTTGCATTACATTAACATGCATAACATGAAATTAGCGAAATTATGGCAGCCTTACAAAAACTCGGCCCGGTCCTATTCAGTATTTCTCTGTGAGACTCGGTAGATTTAAAAACATTGCTTTACGTTGTACTGAACACATAATGCGATTATCGATTAATACTTAAGCTAAATTACTGTCTCAATGAAATAGTCCTGTCTGGACAGAAACGCTGCTGCCCACGGAGGCACGCTGCTGCAGATGCCTCCTTGATTTGCATTCTCTTTACACTAGCAGGTTCTATTACAAATCCGTATCTCAAATACATTTTCTCAGATCAATGTTTCCATTATATTTAGCCTTCCCCTTGTGGAGAACGCCCTGCAGTCCTTATATCCGTCAATAGCATACTTTTTGAGCCGCTATCTTGGTGGAATGCCCATAATTCTGCCATATATGCTGAGCAAATATCTTGTATGAAACACATATGGGCCTCCTAAGCAGTGAAGAGTTATTACATTATTTCCTAAGGCTAGCCTTGCCAGTCCTTTCAATTCATAAAATCATCATATTAAGCGATAAAGGTCATAGAATTGTTATGAACAGTACCGTTCTTTCCTGGGGTACCAACAATTGTTGACAGTCATTTTGTCTAAAGTTACCAAAGAGCTTGTTCATTAATGTGCATACATGGATGGTTGTCCATCCTGTGCAGGGCATGTTTCGAGTTTTTGAAGGAATGGTGAATGAGGTAATGATTGCCTTGCTTTTTGAATGTTGGTTATGGCAGTGCAATTTTCATTTGGAGGGTAATGGCAATATAAATTCCAGCGATAGCAGGGAAATCGCCGTTTTGCAGGGAACATCGCTGATTTTTCAGCGATGTTCCCTGCAAAATGGCGATATGCTTGATGATACGAGCCTGTGATCGTGACACAATAATCCACCTCCCATGTTACACATACATTAGTCAGGATTTTAGCAGATGTTATTTTTTGACGAAAACTGCAGTTTTCGCCAAAAACGAACATCTACTAAAATGCTGTGGCCCGCCTTGTAAATACCGTGATGTGCACTTAGCGATATTTTACAAGTCCCCCTGTGTGAGTTACGCCCAGTGACGCCCACTTTGCATCTCATTAGAGATGTAGAGCGAGGCGTCGGGGAAAAGGCTACTAACATGCGCTAATGCATGTTAGCATCCCCTTGTAGATAGATAATATTATCTTCGGTTTTTTGGCGTTTTAAGCCAAAAAAGTGGAGATAAGGCCCTTGTTAATATGCCCCTTTATTGGCACAGCTATGATGCTAAATAAATACATAGGTGTTGCCTTGCATCCACCCATGTGTTTTAATGCAAACCCACGTACATAGAGACTTGTAAACATGGGTTTGCTCCACAATGGTGCACCTACCTGAGGCTGACACAATGAGGAGAAATATCTGAATTTCTCCTCGTTACTTACTCTTTGCATATTTGCTGCAAAATAAGCCTCAAAAGATAGTTTTTATACAGGAAAGTACCCCTTCCAGGATTTTCAGAAATTCCATGATGGGAAGGGGGACAGATCATTTCAGTTTTGCTGGGTTGGAGGGGAAAAGTTTCTGGGTAGGGAAAAAGGTTTCTTACACTGAGAAAATCATAGAAAAAAACATGCACTTCCACAGGATGGTCTATTCCCACTCAGCAGATCTTTATGCTTCATAGAACTTTGCAGCACCACACTCAAAGGTATAGCCACAGGACATTCTCAATAATAATGATTAGGGTAGTAGTGGCCCGATCTAGGGAAATTACTGTACCTGGTAACAGTGTGTCCTGCCAAGGTCAAGTCACCAGTGGGAAATACCATATATTGCATAAAAACTATGTATACACAGAGGAGCTCTAACAGTTCCGACACCCTACTACCCAAGGTTGCTCCTGCACATTAGAAACACAATTGTGTACAGTATAAGTATATAAAAGAACCGCTGATGTTTCTCTGGAGGCATAGTTTCCTCAGAATTAATCAACTTTGAATGGAAACTGGATCGTATTCTTTTTGGGAATGACTTATAGCCTGGACTTTTATATACCAAGAGGACAAGAATATATGATCAACATTAAGCAAGTGATTGTATGTATTCACTACTTTTGTAGATCAGGCAACTTTTAAAGAGAGTGCTGGTTGCGGTTGCTTTATATACATTCCTAGTAATAAGCCTGGAAATATTCAAATGATGCAGTTTTCCAGGCATACCACCTGGGATGTTGGTGAATTCACTACTTTTGTAGATCAGGCAACTTTAAGCAAGTGATTGTATGTATTCACTACTTTTGTAGTTTCAAGTTTCAAGTTTTATTTATTATGTTTTGGCTCTCAATGAGGGCCACATAAAAAATTAAACGTAACATAATACAATAATAACAAATAAAAGAAGAATATATAAACATACATAATTAATAATACAAAACAAAGCACTACAGTTATCAGCTTTTAAAGTGAACCACGGCATCATTACAGTAGCCTTAATAAATATTTAAGAAACCTTTAAAAAATTTAAAAATTCTACAACAGAACAATTCATTAGGAGGGCAGTAAAGTGCATGTATAAACAGTTTAGCATTTGAGATTCCCAATTGTAAACAAATAGGTTTAATCCACTTAAATCGCAAAGAACGTAAGGCGGGGCAAATAAACAAGACGTGGTTACGATCTTGAACAGCGACATCACAGAAGTTACATATCGGGGAACTCCCGTGCCATTTTGCTAAGAGTGAATTAAGAGGGAGCAAGTCATGTCGTAGGAGATACCATAACCTACGAACTCCATGAGGAATATTCCAGGTCAAATATTGTTGGGCCAGCTTGGGGGAATATGTTTCTAGCAGAGGTTCCCTATCATATAATCTGGGTTGGGCAAGGGTATCCAGCCTATAACATAACTCCCACGAGGCTCTTTTTAGTGAAGTTTTAAGTTCGGAGGGAGTAAGTAAAAATAGGGTACCCTCATCCAACTCTAACAGGGCCACAGCTTTCCTAAAATTTTTTAGTAGAGAGGAAAAATCGTTAAGATTACCCAGTAACTCCTTTTTAACAAGCTCTCTTAGTGTACCAGGTTTTCCTCTAGCCAAGCATGCTACCCATCTTACCAGGGCCACCAATCCCTGTGTCCAGCAGCTTCGGAGTCCAAATTCTAGTCTGCATGAGGAGGTAGAACATGCATTACTAAGGGATGTAATTTTCCGAAGCACCCGTCCTTCCATTTTTTGAAGGAATCCCCAATATTTCATCTCCACTAATTCTATTCCATATAAAAGAGTAGCTGGCACTTTTGCTTTAAAAACTTCCAGAAAAAGTGAGAAATGTCTCTTCCCAGTGGCATTATATAACGAACATAACCCCGTTCCATGGGTCAGTGCTTTACGAGAGTTATGTTCGATATGGGGAGTCTCACTAAGATTCGCTGATATTATTTTACCTAAAAAAGGATATGTTTTAACCACGTCTAGTTTTTGCCCCCCAATAGACCACTTATAATTGCTCGATCTGCATTTTCTCTTGCCAAAAATGCACATGATTTTGCTTTTTGATGTGTTAATTTTCATATGGTGTGCTACAGCAAATTCATGCAATGCAAGCAGGCGATTAGATAGACCCTTCGGGGTCAAGTCCAAAATAAGAATATCGTCTGCGTACATTAAAATAGATATAGCAGATCCTCCAATTTTCGGTGCCGCACCCTCACAAGATGAAATAAAAATTGGGAGGTCAGCCATATATAAAGAGAACAATATAGGTGCCAATATGCACCCTTGTTTGAGACCATTCTGGGAGGGAATAGATGAAGTAAGACCCTCTTCACCGCCTTGTAGTACCTTACACCATGTATTCATGTGCAGAGAACGGACCAACGCAAGTAAGTATCCTGGCATACCCAATGTCGCCAATTTTCTCCACAGCGCTGGGCGGTCCACTTTGTCAAACGCCGTGGAGAAATCAATAAATGCGGCATATAAGCCACCATCACGGATACGTACATACTTGTCACTGATCACCTGCAATAGCGTCAGATTATCGAGCGTTCCGTGTTCTTCACGGAAACCAGTTTGTTCCATTGGTAAAATCTTATTAGTTTCTGCCCATTCCATAATTAAGATTAATACACATTTGGCGAAGATTTTTCCTATGGCATCTAATAAAGCTATTAGACGATAATTAGATGGCAACTCCCGATCCCCCTTTTTAAATATAGGAATTAATATACTACCCCTCCAGGAGTCAGGGACAGTTCTTGTTAAAAAGCAAGCCTGAAATAGAGGGAGAAGAATCCTACTCCAAGTAGAGATATCCTGCTTGATGATTGTCATAGGGAGTTCGTCTGGACCCATGGCTCCAGTAGAGCGCATACTCTTTATTGCAGCCACTATTGTTTTTTCTGTAGGGAAATTGCTTTTTTGCATATCATTTGATTCCACCATATCTATATCCTCCAATACTTCATTTGGAGCATATAATGCAGTTACAAATACTGTCCAGACTTTTTCGCTGATGGCTATAGGACGGGGAGCTACTATGGTACCGCAACCTTTCCTTATTATAGACCAAAATTCTCTGGATCGATTAAAGGTTATTGCCTCCCTCAGGCTAATCCAAAGAAGATCCTCTTTTTCTCTTTTCAATTTGAGTCTCAGTCTAACTCTTCTGCGTTTTAATAGTGCTAGTAGAGACTCATTTTCCACCGTTCTATTAAGATACTGATTCCTGATTAGTGCATTTATCTCCCTATTCAGGAAAAATAGAGGACTAGGTGAGAAGTGAGGTCTTTTTAGGACTCCCTTTTTCTTGGCGAATCCAATAACTTTTTTAATAAGGATTTCGAATTGTAGGAATTCTGTACCCTCCCACTGGTCAAGTTCTAATAGAGTTTGAGCCAGGAGGCTTTGTACATCCTTCATGGAAGTGGGACCCCAAAAGCATCTACCCGACCTTCGATCGATGGAAAGATCTCTATGCTTTAAGGACCAGGAGTTAGTTTCAGAAGGGGTTAATAAAAGAGTCAGATTAATTATTTTGTGATCACTCAGTATAGAATGAGTGATCACCATATCCATAATCAAATGGAACGACTCAAAATCCGTAATGGCATAGTCCAAAATAGACTCACCCCTATATGAGCCATGTGTGTAATGGGCAGGACTATCAGAGGGCATTCTGCCATTAATAATAAGCCCTTCTAGGAGGCTTAGTTCCTCCAAAAGAATCTTACCTCTTTTATTAGATTTTATTTTAGGAGGCCAAGCCATTTGAGGTATATTGTACACTTCTTCCTTCGGTTTATTTCTAAACTTAACTAAAGTAGAGTTGGATATTTTACTGTTTAAATCTCCAACCATTAGTATGTAGGGGGGGTATTCAGCATCCAATAGCTTTGCTACATAGGCAAACATTCGCTTCATAACTGAATTAAAACATTCCTCAGGGGGAATGTATGCATTTAAAATAACAAACGAAGACCGCGTACCAATTTTGCCCAGGTTAGTGATAGTTATAGATTGAAAGAGATTACTAGAGTCAGAGTAATGTGTATATTGCCATTGAAGAGAGGTGGATAACAGACAAGCAATTCCCCCTTTCGCATGGCCTTTTTTTGAAGGTTTTGCAGGAGCCTCTAGGACAAAAAACTCATTCCCAACATAGGGGAGCTTTTTACACCACGTCTCCTGCAAACATATTACATCGACATTTAATGTGGATAGAAAGTCAAATTTCTCAGGGGAATTAAACATGCCAGCAGCATTCCAGGAGACAATTTTTAAGTTATTGTTAAAGATGTTGGAAGAGTCTTGGGTTGTTCGCGGAATTAGTAGAAAGAACCCCCGGCAACCAGTTCCACATCTGATTGTCTTCTATTAGAGGAACATCTGTATGTTCAGGCAATGGTAGGGCCTGAGATACCATTCTTTTGCCCTTTGAGATCCAGATTTTTAGATCTTTATTACCAAAGTAACAATCATCCTGTATAGGTACTGGATTCTTACTACTATCTCTAGGGGCAATAGATAAGGTCCTGTTATAATGAGGCAATACGTCAATTCCTCTACATTGGAAAAATTCCGCCTGTTGTAGAACAAGATTAGTAATTATTTTTGAGTAAAAAATTACTCTTGTTCGCTGTCCAATGCATGATTTTATTGGGAAAACCAAGTCAATATCATTTGACAAAATCAATTTTAAGTTATCAGTCTCTTTGAAGCAGTTGAGGAGCCAAGACCTATTCATTTTTACATCTTGATCAAACAACGGAAGAAAATCCAGTATTAATGTATCCACAGTTATCGTTGCACATTTTACTGGTTGAGGAGTTGGGCCACTAGCAGTATTAGGTTGGGGCCGGAAAATGGATGCAGTTGGATTTAATACTTTTACCACTTGTAGCGGAATTCCCATAACATCAGTCAACACAGATGAGGGTTCCGGCGCTTGTGCCACATGAGATAGAGTCACCTCATTTGTGCAGCTCCTAACCATTTTATCCTCCAATACATCATTAAGTGCATCGCTCGCTGCCTTATTTTTGGTTGTATTCAATAGTGGATTTTCCCCATTTCCTGACTCCTCTCGTGTTTCAGGACATGTGCTTTGAAAAATAATTTGCCTTGGTCTTTTTTTCTTATATTTACGTAGTAACTTCCTATTTTTCCCTTTTGTTTTTTCTTTTCTAGTTTTAGTCTGAGCCGGCACTCCATCCTGGCCCTTTTTTTCATGGGTAAAGATGGGAAAAAGATCATTTTCAGTCGTTTGCACCATCTCTATCAAGCTATCATCTTTGACAGTGAGTTTTACAGATTTGCTCTGTCCAGTGACAGATAGGATAGGGCTCTTAAGGGGTGTATGGATGTCTGCCTTAACGGTTAATTTCATTGGGGTATTGCCCTGCAAAAGATTAGTACAGTTTGACAGGCTCCGAACTGCAGATGCAGTAGGGGGTAATATAATATTTTCTACTACAGGTTCAGAGGGGGGTAAAGAAACATTAACACCCTTTTTAGTCAACATTTCCTTCAAAATCTCAGACACAGATGATAAAATACAATCAGAGCTCACAGCAAATTTACCAAGGAGCAACAATATGGAGGACAATATTTGCTCAAGCGCTATCAACGATTCAGAAATTGGTTTCTCATTTTTCGGATAGCTAGATTGAACAAAAGAACAAATCCCTGATAGGTTAAATTGAGGAGACTTCAAATCACTATGTGTTAATAAATCATCTTGAGATTTGTTTGATGGAGTGCTGCTATATAAAAGCATTCCAGATGGAGTTGCTCTAATTGGAGTTTTACTGTCCACAACCTGGGCAGAGGGTTTCTTATCCATGTATCGACCACAGAGTTCAAGATCAATACTAGTGGAGATGGATGTAGCAGCAAAGTCTTCACCTTCCTTTTCTCTTTCCATAAAAGTATTATGATCATGAGCCAAGGAATTAATGTCCATCATTTGGGGGAAAGAAAATTGATTTAATTCCATCGGTACATCAGTGTTTAAATCCGTTTCTAACTTGGTTTGCGGTAGGGAGTGAGGCGATAGACCAGACTTTGAAATTATTGGGTCTTTTACGAGTTTATTTCCCGATTTTTCCCAAATGTGTTCCAGCTGCATCTGACCTTTCACTAACGCACTATTTTCTGATTTTTTCCTCAAGCGTGCAGGTTCAGATATCACCTCTTCTTTATCCCTTAACACTTTCCCGGAACGTAATTTCTTGGTAGACATGATGGATCTTTAAAAGATAGTCCTTACGCCTGATAAGCAGTCACAGATATCAGGACGCACAGTTATAAAATATAAATACTAGGATACTGAAGGTAGCCGATAAGATCACAAAAGCAGATAACAAAATTATGGTCAGCAGATCATCCGTATATTTGTATATGAGTGTTTGCTGCAAATTCAGAGCAGCGGAGATGTGCAGACAACAAGATTAACAAATAAAACTAAAATAACAGGGCCCAGCCCGGCCTACCTCGGCCTCTGAGGGCCACAGAGGGCCCGCCCTTTGCCCGGGCTTAGCTCCGGGCGTCCCGCTCGCGTCCCGCGAGACGGGGGTGACTGGTGCTTTATGCGCCTCCAGGCGCGCAACTGACGCGAGTAGCGTCGTGAAGGATCTTGGGGGTTGTAGTTTTCAATCCCCACCGCGCTCCACTCGGCGGCCTCACCCCGGGATGAAGAAGGGGTCGGGCGGCGGGAGGCGGGAGGACAGGAATCACCGTGAGCAATGGAGGCAGCAAATGCAGGTTTGTAGCGGCAGCAGAACAGCACACCAGGAGTCACCCACTCGACCGGGGTGACTGGTGCTTTATGCGCCTCCAGGCGCGCAACTGACGCGAGTAGCGTCGTGAAGGATCTTGGGGGTTGTAGTTTTCAATCCCCACCGCGCTCCACTCGGCGGCCTCACCCCGGGATGAAGAAGGGGTCGGGCGGCGGGAGGCGGGAGGACAGGAATCACCGTGAGCAATGGAGGCAGCAAATGCAGGTTTGTAGCGGCAGCAGAACAGCACACCAGGAGTCACCCACTCGACCGGGGTGACTGGTGCTTTATGCGCCTCCAGGCGCGCAACTGACGCGAGTAGCGTCGTGAAGGATCTTGGGGGTTGTAGTTTTCAATCCCCACCGCGCTCCACTCGGCGGCCTCACCCCGGGATGAAGAAGGGGTCGGGCGGCGGGAGGCGGGAGGACAGGAATCACCGTGAGCAATGGAGGCAGCAAATGCAGGTTTGTAGCGGCAGCAGAACAGCACACCAGGAGTCACCCACTCGACCGGGGTGACTGGTGCTTTATGCGCCTCCAGGCGCGCAACTGACGCGAGTAGCGTCGTGAAGGATCTTGGGGGTTGTAGTTTTCAATCCCCACCGCGCTCCACTCGGCGGCCTCACCCCGGGATGAAGAAGGGGTCGGGCGGCGGGAGGCGGGAGGACAGGAATCACCGTGAGCAATGGAGGCAGCAAATGCAGGTTTGTAGCGGCAGCAGAACAGCACACCAGGAGTCACCCACTCGACCGGGGTGACTGGTGCTTTATGCGCCTCCAGGCGCGCAACTGACGCGAGTAGCGTCGTGAAGGATCTTGGGGGTTGTAGTTTTCAATCCCCACCGCGCTCCACTCGGCGGCCTCACCCCGGGATGAAGAAGGGGTCGGGCGGCGGGAGGCGGGAGGACAGGAATCACCGTGAGCAATGGAGGCAGCAAATGCAGGTTTGTAGCGGCAGCAGAACAGCACACCAGGAGTCACCCACTCGACCGGGGTGACTGGTGCTTTATGCGCCTCCAGGCGCGCAACTGACGCGAGTAGCGTCGTGAAGGATCTTGGGGGTTGTAGTTTTCAATCCCCACCGCGCTCCACTCGGCGGCCTCACCCCGGGATGAAGAAGGGGTCGGGCGGCGGGAGGCGGGAGGACAGGAATCACCGTGAGCAATGGAGGCAGCAAATGCAGGTTTGTAGCGGCAGCAGAACAGCACACCAGGAGTCACCCACTCGACCGGGGTGACTGGTGCTTTATGCGCCTCCAGGCGCGCAACTGACGCGAGTAGCGTCGTGAAGGATCTTGGGGGTTGTAGTTTTCAATCCCCACCGCGCTCCACTCGGCGGCCTCACCCCGGGATGAAGAAGGGGTCGGGCGGCGGGAGGCGGGAGGACAGGAATCACCGTGAGCAATGGAGGCAGCAAATGCAGGTTTGTAGCGGCAGCAGAACAGCACACCAGGAGTCACTACTTTTGTAGATCAGGCAACTTTTAAAGAGAGTGCTGGTTGCGGTTGCTTTATATACATTCCCAGTAATAAGCCTGGAAATATTCAAATGATGCAGCTTTCCAGGCATACTACCTGGGATGTTGGTGAATACCAAATAATGCAAAATAGGTCATGTGTAGGACTAAATCTCTGTAGTTTTAATTATTTTTAATATGCCTCAATGTATTTTTATCATTTTCAGCTCCCTATCTCAAATGAAGTGGAACGTTTCCTTCTTGCAACTCATTGGGGTTTTAAACCAGTAATAATTATAGAAGATGACCATTGCGCTTGCTAAAATTAATTTGTTGCACTGCAGTGAAGACAATTATAACAGTAAAATAAATTAGGGCAAAGTTGTTATATTTAAGTGGTTTAGCTTAATTTTGCCAGGTTTAGTATCTTGACGACCAAGAGGGATGCAACTTATCGGGGATATTAAGAAAGGCAACTTATACTTGTGCGTCAGCTACTTGAGTAAATTCACTCCTAAATTTTTCAGTAACTTTACTTCTTTTTTATTCACAAAATCACGGTGTAAAGTTACTCCAAAGTGTAGACTTACCGGTCTCACCCCTTGAAAAAGGGGGTGGAGCCAGATTTACAAATGTGTGTTACTACTGCCAAAAGTAACAGTAGTAATCCGGCACCACACAAGGCCAACCAATGACACTGCAACATCCTGCTGTACAAAATAATGGAGGTGGGGACTCAAAATAAAACCCCATAGGTAATAATTATAAATGAAATTATTAGAAATAGTTAAAAATATAAATAAATATAATTGTATGTAAAAAATATTAAAAACAACATTTTTTTATGTAAATGTGAAGTATTTCAACATCCTATTTTGAATTTATAAATTATAGTAACATTAATTGCTATTAAAACATAATTAAACTACTCTACTCATAGCTATCTGTGGTGCTGGACTTACTCCAGCGTTGAGTGTGAGTAACTTACTTCTATTTTGGATCACTTGCTGGATGCAGTTACTTTAGAAGTGTAGTTTGTGAATAGCAATAGGCTTACTCTTCTGTGGGTGGGTGCATGATCCTCCCTAAACCCCTCCCATTTAGTAGTAATTATGTCCCTTTTTCCACTAGCCACTCCCCGTTGTCCTTGCCACAATTACTACTAAGGAGTAAACTTGCTTGGGTGAGAATCTCCCCATAGAAAAGATAGGAGAGGTGGAGGTAGAGATATACACTTGTAAGTTTGTAAATAGTATTGTGTAGTACTTTTGTAGTACCACTTTAGTACTTCTAACTGTGCTAGGAAATGCTGCTTGTGAAGAGATCTCAATAAATCTCAGTCCATCTAATGTTTACCAATGAAGACGTGTAATTCAAGCAATGCATTGTCACATTAGCACCTGTATCCTGCATTTCTAAGAACTAAACTGCCTGGTTTGAGACAGTGCCCTCTATTTCAATGGAAAGAGTAATTGTAAGGGCTTAATTGAGCTTATATTCATAAGACTTTCAATGCATAATTAAAATGTTGTTGGTCAGGTGCTAAAAAAGTGCCATGGCATGTCTTATGACCGGAATTGAGTTGTATCAGGAATGTTCAGACTTACCTTAATTTGCTCATACAGCATCATGTAACTTGACAGTAGCTCTAGAAAAGCATGCGTTGGGATTGGTCAATCCTGAATAAGACTTCCCACTATTCATATGTTTCCACATGTGGTACATTCTATAACTCGGTCTGCTCGAGAATTATGATAAATTAATTTATTAACCGAATGAACCAAAGAAATACACTCAGGTACCTCCATGATGGAAACCTTGTCTTTGAGCCAGAAATATCGTCCCAGACGCCGTCCGTTCTACCATAATAGAACTGATGGTGTGTGGGATGATGTTCCAGCACTTTCCCTAATGGAAACTGTAACAGTCTTAGTTTAACTCTATGGCTATGTTTCTTGCATGAGCTACCTATGATGTCATTGTCATAGTAATAGAACTATGCAGTTTGAATCCTAGGGACTCTAGTGTCAGTTCCTGGAAGCTGTGGAGACATACAGTCAATAAAGTCTGTGTTCCTGTACTCACCTGTGTTGAGTAATTACTTCAGATTGGCAATGAGGACTGTCCCTGTCTCCACCCACACGTGCGTGTGTAAAGTATTTCCTTTGTGTCAAGTTGCTGTATCAAGATTTCCAAGAGACAGTTTTGTCAAGATCTGGGAACAAAACAATGTAACCTGAAGATTTGTGAAGAGTGTGAAACTAACCTACACACTGGATTCCTACTCTCTGAAGACTGCAGATTTGTACTGGACTTTAGGTGAGCAAACCCGATTTCTCACTGTTTTGCATTATACTTTAAAAAAAAAAGGAAAATAATCTTCAGAAGTTGTGGAAAATGTACCTCTTGGCTGTGTGTAGTCGAAGTCACGTCTGCCTGTGTCCCTGATTTCCTGTGCATTTTAGACTTCGATTTATCCCGGTGGCTCGTTGGCACAGTGACGGTTTGGTTTGCAGTGGCAGAGAGATCCTTCTGCGATAGTCCTTTCCTTCGACTGATAATTGGAATCTTCTGTGAGATTCAGCGCAAAGGAGGGAATGTCATCTAGTGCGAGAGAGTTCCTTGTCCTTTCTCACTGTTCATTTGTGCATGTGTTGGAGAAACAAAGAATAACCCTTCACTCGGGATTGGATTCTTCAGTGTGACAGAGGAGATAACTTCATCCAGTGCTAAGGTAACTAAGGTCAACACGTCGATGGGTCAGAGAGCAGTCTATGCGCTTCCACATTCTTTCAACACGTCCAGGGGTCAGAGAGCAGTCTACACGCTTCCGCATTCTTCTAGTGCGCATGCGTTAGCTCTTCAGGATTTACTCGGGAGGTTGAAATAAGATTTCTACATACCCGAATAATTTTTACTACCTTGAACTCTTTCAAAAGAATACGGCGCTAGAAAGAAGAATACGGTTAGGTTCTTTTTTTGCCTTCTTTGTAGTTTTTTGTCTTCATTTGTGAAACACAGGAAGTTGTACCACGACAGTTTGTGGAACAAGTAATATAGTCACAGGCATCATTTTTGTTCGGAGCCATTGTGGAGATTTCCAAATTTTGTTTCATATTTTTTCTAAGGAAATTTCAGAGCCACGGATAAACATCTGACTGAATAACTGTTTATGTACTGCAACACAGTCCTAGAATCTTCAGGTTTTTTTCTTTTTTCTGTGGTTAACATTTTACTATCTGGTTATTTTGAATAACTACCTTATGTACAGCAGCACAGTCCTTAATCATACAATTTAAAAAAAAAATTTGGGGTGGTTCATCATCCAAAGTGTATCTGCTAATTATCAAAAGCGCTTACTGTATTATTTATACATTTGGAGGTGTAATTTGTGTTGTTAACTAACCTAATTTTTTTTTCAGGTATTTGTAGAATATACTGTTTTGTGTAAATTTGCAGTATGCAAAATGTACAGGCTCCCCCACCTTTCTTACAGCTTCCAGGTGATCCTCCGGTGAAATGGAAGGTTTGGCCTAGAGCTTTTGAAAAGTATATTGGCACCATAGGGGGTTCGAGATTCAGTGCAGAGAGGAAACATTTTATTTTGGAACACAATTTGGGATTTGAGGGCCAAGCTGTTCTAGAGCACTTACCTCCTATTGTTGCAGAAGCAGGGGAGGAAGAGCTGAACGTTTATGATCAAGTGGTGAAAATGTTCGAGATACAATTTGATGTTGAGAGTAGTCTCGTAGTTTCTAGGCACAGGTTTTTCACAAGAAAACAAGAGTCTGATGAAAGCATAGTATCCTATGATGCAGATCTTAGAATTTTGGCGTCTGAATGTGAGTTTGAACATTTTTGTTCACAACTGTTGGACCTGGCCCTTTTTGGCAGGTTCACCCCGAAACTTTTTTGCTTTTTCCTAGCCTGTTTCTGGAACCTGGTGTTGGTGATTTTAGGCCTTGGCGCACTTTTTCACTGTGGTACAGTGTAAAGTGCGTGAGCTCTCTGTGTATGTATGGTGAGTGACCTGCCCTCCCATAGGAATGAATGGGGAATATGTATGCCCATGGTAGTTCCTGATGTGTGGGGAGTGCAGGGTCGAGTTTGATATGTGCGAACTCGTGAGATTGAATGCTGCATAATGGTGTAGGCGGCATGATTGTGTCCAGTCTAGAAGTGCCACTTTGAGAAGTTGGTATATTTGTGTAATTTGTGCCTGCCGTGTGATTGGCTGGTGAGCCTGGCCCAGAGTGCCTGGGCCTGTTTGTGGATTGACTGTCTGGTTTGAGGATGACAGGGGCTGCAGAGCCCCCAGGAGGTTGTCTGAGTCAGCCCGTGGATGAAAGGCAGCATCTGCTGCCAAGGAAGTGGGAGGAGATGGCAACTGGGAGTGAATGAAGCTGTGCCTGCCTGCCACAATGCTGGCTCAACCTCCCCGCTGGGCGACTGTCACCCGTGTCCCTGATACTGAAAGGACTTCCCTATAACCAATTCTAGCTGGTTCTCACACTGCCTGCACAAAGACTTCAAAGACTTTTCTCTGTATAAGAAGGGGCTGTGTCCCCTTCCAAAATGTTCTTGTTTTTGGACTTGAATCTGCCAGGGGCGTGCTGCTGCTTGGGCCCAGGGGAATCCCTGGGCCCTGCCCAGCCCCTGGACTCCTGAAGGATTTTTGCTCTGCCCTGGGATCCTTTGGACCTTCTTCCTATCCCCCCAGGACTTGCTAAATCCCCTGAAGAACTTCTGTGGACCCTTCTTGCTATAGGGGTCATTTCTAGGGACCTGTGGGTGCTACCAGTGCCCCCAGCGTGATGGAAGCGCTTTATTTTATCTCCTAGCGCTTGAGAGCGCTTTTGCTGAAAGGCGAGCGTGTCGCCATCACGCATTTTGCGTGAGGATTGGCAGGTGCCTACCCTGCGACTTGGCCCGCTGATGTGATCGTTTTGCGAGTGCCCACCTCGCTTCTCTATTTTATTTTAATAGCGAGGGTGCCCACCCCTCGTTATGCCCCTTTGTTCACCGCCGCGGCCCGAGCTGTGTTTCATAGCCGCCGGAGATGCCGCGCTGTGATTGGCGGGCCTGGGAGGCTCACCCTTTGAGGCCGTGAAGTGATTGGGCCGCTGGTGGAGGTGTGTCTCGGAGCGCCGCGCTCCGATTGGTGGATGCTCCAGAAGAGGCTGTGGCGTTGAGAGGGGCTCATCAAGGAGCCGCGACCAGATTGGCCCGTGTGCTCCGAGCATTGCTGGGAGCCGCCGAGAGCTGTGACGAGGGAGATGGGCCCGAGTGATCGGCGTGACCCGGTGAGTGCCCGAGAAGGGAGAGGGGTGTCGGGGCACATTGCCGGTGCCCGCCCCTACCCTCGAGTGATAGGCTCGTGTGGGCTCTTGGTTTGAAGAGTCGATCCCGGCCCAGCGAGGCCGCAATTACTTAATGTTAAGAGCCCAGCGAGGCTCGTGGCCGCAATTACTTGGTGTTGAGAGCCCAGCGAGGCTCGTGGCCGCATTTACTGTATTTAGAGCCCAGTGAGGCTTTTGGGGGCATTTGATATTTTGAGTGCAGAAGGGCTCACCGCCCACATGATGTTTAGAGCCCAGTGAGGCTCTTGGTGGACACCAGTGCAAGAGCCTGTGTGGTTCCAACGTGGACGTATGTGTTTGGAGAGCCTGTGTGGCTCCAACCCCTGCGGCGCAGTTTGTCTAGGGCCAGTGAGAGCCCTTGCCGCAGTTTGAAGTTTCCAGCTGCCCAGCAATTAGTGGGCAGCTGCACCGTTTAGGCGCTTGGGATTGTCCACAGGTGCCCAGCAAGTAGTGAGCACCTGCACCGTTTAGGCCCCTGACTTTTGGACTACAGGGCGTCCTAGCCCCAACAAGGCCAGTTGGCCTAGGGACTGCCACAGGTGGTGGCTTATGTAAGGTTTTGCGCAATTGTGTGGTCTTTCCTTGCACCTCTGAATGTTTTAGGCATCATGTGTCTTTGCGCTATTGAGTTGTGTTTTCTTTCCCTGCACCTCTGAATGTATTTTTATGCATCATGTGTTCTTTCTTTCCTTACACCTCTGAATGTTTTATGCATCATGTGTTTCCCTTTTTCCCTACACCTCTGAATGTTTTAGGCATCATGTGTAATATGTTCTTGCTGATACCCCTAAATGTATGTTATTCTTCGGTGGTTGTTCTTTCCAGTACCGGTGGTCCTAGTGAGGTCCTGGTCCCCTGCGTGACATTCTCCTAAGGTGTTTAGGGTTGCGTAGATGGTACTTACCTGTTCCCAGTAGTTACTGGATGTGATTTATAACTGCTATTTTATATCCTTTTATTCTAATTTCTGACAGTATTTCTATTTCTAAAAGTGTTGATTCTGACAGTGGCCCATGTGGCCCTGTCTTGTAAATAATCCCTTGTGAATATTGCCCGTGCCAGTTGGCACACTGTACATGTGTGATTTCTATCTGATGTGTTTTGACAATACAGAAGTTATTTTTATATAACCTTGTGTGGAGTTCCTTTTGTGGTGTGCCTAGGATGTTGTTGCTGTTGTGTGCTGGCGCAAATGCTTTACACATTGCCTTCGAGTTTAGCCTCACTGCTCGTGCCAAGCTACCAAGGGGGTGAGCAGGGGTTATCTTGGCGTGTGACTCCCTCGCCCTGACTAGAATGGTGGTTTCTGCCTGGCTTTGGCGTCAGCCTTAGCCTACCAGAAATAGCCAGTTCTAACAACAACTTATTCAGGATCAAATTGTAGTGCACTGTTGGGATAGTAAAGTTCAAGAAAAGCTTCTTACTTTAAAGAATCCTACCATAGAAAATTATAGAATTGTCGCAAAAATCCAAAAAAGAGCTCAAAACAGAAAAAAACCAAGTTGGTGTCGTCAAAGAACAGAAAGAATTGGTTGAGGAAAAAACGCAAGGAGAAAAAGTCTAATCTAATTTTGAACAAAAGAGCAATACGTTTTCCACCAATAGAATAGGGGGAAAAGTAATTACTTTAAAAATGCATTCAATAAGTGTGGTTTTCCAAAACATTTTCCAGATTCAAGAATCTGCCCGGATAAATTTGCAGCATGCAGGAAACGTGGGAAACAAGGACATTTCGTGAAAATGTGTAGCTCCCATAGTGGAGTTAATGTTGTGTACTCTGAGGAATCAAAGAATGATCGTGGATGTGAAGTAGTTAGTTCTCTTACTGATTTTGTAGTTGTAGTTAAGGATGAGTAAGAAGAATGTGTTGATCCTATTATTGATATTCTGGTGGATGATAAATGTCTACCACTACTGGTTGATTCAGGGGCAAGGATAACCACGATTACGGAAGAACTTTTTGAGAATACTTGGGGAAACAAGGTTCTTAATCCTCCTGATAGAAGTCCAGTCTCATATGAAGGCAGGCGCATTGATTTATCTGGATTTTTTAAAGCTGATTTAACTTTTAAGGAGACATGTATTCAAGGAACATTTATGTTGCAAAAAAAGGACTTAACATTCTTGGCTGGTACCATCAAGGCCTATTTGGAATGACACTCAGGCCTGGCACTAAAGAACAGGTTTCGATTGTAAATGACCAACCGGTAGAGGAGTGCTTAGCTCATTGGTCAAAGAAATTTCCAAAAGTATTCAGCGAAAAACTAGGGTGTATCACTGGTTTTAAACATTTGATAAAAGTTAAAGATGGAGCGTCACCAGTTAAACACAAACTAAGGAATGTGCCATTTAGCATAAGGGATGACTTGTCACTAGAACTTAAACAAATGTGTGAAAGTGGAGTTATTGAACCCATAGAGTCATCTCTCTGGTTAAGTCCCTTGGTGGTAGCAAGAAAAAAATTGCAATTTTAGGGTATTTATTGATTTGCGCAGTCTCAACAGAGAGATATGGATTGATTCACACCCCTTACCACGAACTGATGATATTCTTTCTAAATTTTCTGATGAAAAGTATTTTTCGAAGATAGCCTTAGCATCGGCATATCATCAAGTCGAGCTTGATCCTATTTCAAAACATTTGACTGCTTTTGTGTCACCAGTTGGAACTTTTCAGTTCAGAAGAATGCCGTTTGGGCTAGTGTCTGCGGCCTCAGTTTTTCAGCGCATTATGGAAAAAGTTTTGGAGGGTGTTCCTAATACGGTTGTTTTTCAGGATGACATTTTGGTCGCCGGAAAAACTATGGATGAACATGACAGAAATGTTGCTATTGTTTTGAAAATTTTGGAATCTAAAGGTATTGTGGCGAACAAACTCAAGTGTGTTTTCGGAGTGGAATCCATTGAATATTTGGGTCATTTTATTTCTGGCAAAGGTATTGTGCCAAGAGAGGGTCTCATTCAGGCCATTTCAGATGCCCCGTGTCCCATTTCTAAAGAGCAGGTTTCTTCATTTTTAGATTTATGTGAGTTTTACACTAAATTTATTACAAATTTAGCTGCAAAGACTGTTCACATGAGAGAGCTGCTTAAAAAAAGGACAGTAATTGTGTGGAGTGAAGAATGTCAGCAGGAATTTGTCCAAATCAAAAAAGAGTTAGTTTCTTGTAAAATTCTTACTCCTTTTGATCCCTCAGTTGAATGTATTGTATCTGTGGATGCCAGCATCGATGGTCTTGGAGGAATGATTTCTCAAGTCAAACAGGGAAAGGAGTATACTGTGGGTTTTGCTTCTCGTGCTTTCCGACCAAGTGAAAAAGACTACTCTGTTATTGAGAGAGAGTTACTTGCGTATTGTTGGGCAGTAGAGCGTTTCAAGTGTTTTTTGTGGGGAAAATCCTTCAAGCTTTTTACTGATCATAAACCCCTTGTTCCTATTCTAGAGGGAAAAATTGTAAAAGATAATACTCCCAGGATTGCGAGACTTAGTTCAAAGGTGTTGCAGTATAATTTTCTGGTTGCTCACATACCAGGTGGGAAAAATACGAGGGCCGATTATCTGTCTAGATCTCCTTTGCCGACAAGGAATGGCAAATGTGATAACGAGATTAAACATGAATGTCTCATTGCAGCTGTGGATGCTTGTCATTTGGGTTGTTTCTTAGAAGTAGATTGGTTGAATGGCATGGAATCCGATGTTTTGCTCAAAAAAGTGAAAGAGTTCATTGTGTCAGGGTGGCCAAAAGAAAAACATCTTGATGTTGATCTGCATCCTTTTGCTAAGATTGCTGAGGAATTTACACTGGAGGGTGAGGGTATGATTATGCGTGGTGACAAATGTATTCCTCCAGAGTCACTTAAGAGTCGAATCATTCGCTATGGTCATGAAGGGCATCTTGGACAAACCACCACGAAGAAGAGAATACGTGTGGTTTATTGGTGGCCTTCTATGGATCACCAAATAAATGATGTTGTGGAAGGGTGTGTCACATATTGTACCAGTGATAAAGTTATAAAAATATTTTCACCGCCTTTACAGTGTGTTGACCCTCCAGAGGGTCCATGGTTGAAGTTGGCTATTGACTTTGTGGGTCCCTTTAATGTTTTATCTAGTAAGTACAAATTTGCTTTAGTTGTAGCAGATTATTTCAGTAAGTGGTGGTAAGTTCATTTCATGACAGATCCTAATTCACAAGAAGTGATTACATTTTTACAAAGTTTATTTGGGAGAGAAGGTTTTCCAAAAGAAATTGTGTCCGACAATGGGGTACAATTTACATCAAAGGAAATGTGTGAGTTTTTTAGTCAATCTGGGATTGTACACCGGCGTGTGGCGTTATATATCACCCACAGGCAAATGGCTTTATTGAACACAATAACCGTATTTTAGTTGAGTGCGTCCAATGGGCTGTGTCAGCTAATTTTGACATTAAGGAAGCTGTACAGAGCATGTTGTGGGCTCATTGCACAACTCCAAATTCTGTCACGGGTTCAAGTCCTTTCGCACTATTAAGAGGAAGGGAGGCATCCTTTCACATGTGTCCAGCGTGGATGACAAAATGTGACATGTTCTCTGGATTGCGTGAAACCAAAGAGGTCAAGAACATGCAAATTTGTCCAAATCTAAGTAAGAACAGTGAGTTTTCTCAAGTAAAGAGCAAGAGTTTAGAATGTTTTGATTCTAAACTTAAAGTAGGGGATTGGACCAGGATTAAATCTCCTCACAATGTCCCTAAAGGTTTGTCAAAATTTAGCCCACCTGTCAAAGTGGATGCTTCTTCACGTTTTGCCATAAGAATCAATGGCAAGAATTGGTGGAATCTTTCTAGAGTTTATAAGATACCTCTAAAAGTTGTGTTGCAGTTGGGTCTCAATTCAGAGAAAAATGTTCAGCTTCAAAGCAATGTAGATAACAATAATCCCATGATATATGTTCCTCCACATAGAACTAGCAGGACTAGTGTCCCGCCAGATCGTTTAAATTTGTAATCTTCTATAACTTAACAGAGTTTCTGGACATTTGTCTCACCTGTTCTCAAGTATGGTAATCATTGCTTTTGTGTTACCTTGTTTTCTTGTTCATTTTTATTTCAGTGTTTTTTTTTCAGACTTCTTTTAGTTTTCATTTTCTTTATTTCTCTCTCCTATTTTTTCATTCAAGCTGCAATTTTATTGAAAGATAGGAGATTTTGTAATAGTCTCAGTTTAACTCTATGGCTATGTTTCTTGCATGAGCTACTTATGATGTCATTGTCATAGTAATAGAACTCTGCAGTTTGAATCCCAGCGACACTGGTGTCAGTTCCTGGAAGCTGTGGAGACATACAGTCAATAAAGTCTGTGTTCCTGTACTCACCTGTGTTGAGTAATTACTTCAAAAACGTTGTCTTTGAGTGCTGGAGCATTGTCCCAGACAATGTCTTTTCTACCACAGTAGTCCTTTTGGTGTATTGGATGAAGCTCCAGACAGGGCTTAATTTAATATTTGGCGTATAGGCTGCCCTTCACCAAGGTGACAGAATAGGTGACTCTCTCCCAGAGGAGCTGACTGCCACATGTTGAAATGTCTGTCGGGTCGTCAGACATTTCACCCATTGAAAGGAACCAGCAGCAAGGCTGTACCTGCCAAGGTATTGGAACTTTTCCATATGGCTCCCTCAAAGATGCACATTTTTTTAAAGTTGAAAAACAAAATCCTAAAGTTAGGTTTTGTTTCAAAAAATAAAACAATGCCCCCCTCACCATGGAAATCTTACCTTATGGCAAGCGGGGCATTTTGCAGTTTTCATTGCCCTTTCTGCCAGTGAAAGCTGACATGTGTGTCAGCCTATCTCAGTTAGGTGGGCAGGCATGCAGGTCAACCTCTGATGGCACTTACTCCACTGGACAATCGGAGGGGTGTAACCAAGACAAAGATGTTGTAGTCTTCACTGTGGTTACACCAACGGTCCATCCGCATTTACATTAGGCGTAAGGACCATTATGTTGGTGAAAAAGGTACTCCGTCACCCAAAGTTTCCAGTGTGATACACTTGCGAGTCAGATTCTGGAAGGATGTGATACTGCCCCATAAACTATTTATTGAGGGGTTGCTATTTCGTTTGTCTTGAAAAAGGCCCAAGTTTGAATCCTTAACATATGTTGACTGCACCAAATTACTACTTGACTGATCTGCAAACCTGAACTCATTTAAGAGTCTGGGTTGTGCAAATTGGACTATAATTCAGTCAACATTTGTTCTTTTTGGTGCAATCGCCAGCACACTTACTCACTATTATCAATGAGCACTATCACTGCGCACTTCCATGGAGCACTTGTTTACATATCTATGCATGTGATGAATATTATTGTAACAATGATTAAAAGACTGCTAGTTCAGTATATAGGTTGAACTTGTTTCACATTTTATAATAAAGTACTTAAGCATCTCTTCCAAGGAAACCACTGTGTTCTGGAGACCAAAAGTGACAACTGAAATGTATTCTCTGACTACCAATTTCTTCGAAAAAAAACATTTTTGGTGCATCTGCAAGACTAGCACTTGTAGCTGATTTGACTAATCGTCAGTGCCTCACCCAACAAACGTGCATAAAGTACATGATCTGTTGCCTGATTTCATTGCCATACACCCAGGTCACCTTACATCGTTCATCATTATCACAGGTGCAGGTGTGGCCGGCACAGGTTACAGTGGTGAGTGGGGTGGGGAGGGCAGGGTGGGATAGGTAAAAAATAAATAACAAAACCACTTACCTTGCGCTCCCCACATTGCCAACTTGGGGATGTGGCGGGTACAAATGGTTTTATTCATTTTTATATTTTACTTTCCCTATCCCGTCGTTTTTACACTTCCCTCCTGCCCTGCCCCACCACTGTTACCTGTGCCGATCGACCCTGCACAGATGGCTATGAAATTATCAGAAGCAAATCACATTTAATTTTTTAAATATCCAAGGCCAAGAAAACAAATCTAAAAAGACAGATTTTCTCAGTCTTTCTCCCTAAAGTTTGAAACTCGTTTCCCAAAACATAGCTCTAATGTGCTCATATTCCAGAAATCATTAGGACCCATCCATGTTTTTATCTCCTTACAAATAGATGAGAAACGCGGGGCCGGCATTGGACACGCCGAAAGTATGGTGGTCGTGCCGGCCCCTGACAACCACAGAGGTGGGCCTGTCGCGCACAGTAGTGACGTGACAGGTGTGCCTCGATCGTGATTGGTCGTGGGTCCTGAACATGACCCGGAAGTGATTATGATCACTTCTGGGTCACGCATTGGGACAGCGCCAGGTCAGTTAGAACTGGCCTGGCTGGTAAAAGGGCACAAAAAGCTGGGGAGCATAGGAGTCGTCCTCTTTGCTCCTCGCTCCCCCAGCCTGCTGGACAAGCCTCGCTAGGAGGCTGTATTGTGATTTCCCCATCCACCATCCCCTAAAGCAAATGTTTTATTGGTGTATGCTTTGTTTTTGTTCACAGGTGGATATGGATAGTTGTAATGTGTTATCAATTTTCTGGTTATGTCTTGGAGAAGTGTCTTCCTTTTACAGGTCATCTATTGTCCTATTTAGTCAAATTCTTGGTCAGGCGGTAAGGTCATTATTGGTGAGCAGTAAATTTAAGGTCCTTAGAGGGCGGCACCATTCTTGAATGGGCTCGCCCAAGGGGGAGGGACAAGTGGTCTCTCCTAGAACTCCAGGGGCCGTTACAGCCAGTTGGCTGGATGGGTACGGGGGAGTGGGGAGTTAAACTTTACCTAGGCTGGTTGGCCACCCCGCAAGTGCACAATGGCGCAAGTAAAGGGAGCAGTACTGCAAGGGTCCATTATGGAGATAATATACAGAGAGTAGGCGGTAACCGGGGGGGAAGTACCCTTGGGAGGGCGGGCATCATTTGATAAGGATCTGACACCTGTTATTGACCTTGCGTAGGCCCAAATAGGGATACGCAGAAAAGTAACTGCTATTATGATTATTGCTGATGATATGTCTTAGATTTGGATAGGAATAACTTGTATTAGAGTTATGTTAAGGTTAGCCATCTGACATCTGTACTTATTAATGTAATCAATGTCATTCATTGTTTTCTGCGTATTTTGTAAATATGATAAATATTAATTTTGTTGAATTTTTTATCTTAATAAATACGGCCGGGGGTTATTGACGACCCCTCATCCAAAAACTCTTGTCATATTATTATCTGGGTCTTGACAAGGGAGGAAAGGGGTATAGGTAGTACCAGGCCATATGTCCCTGTCTCGTACAGTCTTCCCTGCCATACGTAACATTTTATGTTGTACTCGATTGTTGTCTGTGAAGCTCACCACTGCCCTTGTGGTTGGGCTCTGCTATGTAAAATTGCTCAACTAATAAATCAATAAAATATTATGTGCTTTTTGGTTCTTAGTGTGGAAATGCTGACCACAGATCTTGCGTAAAGGGCAGTTTTTGGCAGTCAAAAATTACAGGGAAATTTGAATTTCATCTCCCGCACCCAAAAGGCTGTGGGTTGCATGTGCACTTGAGCAGCTTTGGGGATCTCATTGATGATTTCAGTGCTCATAATATATGTTTATTTAGAGCTTAATTTATCAACGTTGTTGTAGTGTATGAAAACTGAAAGCTAGGAAACATTGCACAGCTTATATTGCATATTTGATGTCGCAGTGATGACTTGGATGTTGTCATTGGCAAAGTCATCTGTCACATCATGTATAAGGTCATTTGCAGTGTGAGTTAAGGTTGCACAGCTTACTTAACTTGCATATGTACATTGTGATTAAGGCATGTGATGCCAAACCTCTGCTGCAACTAAAGTCTGACATCTTCTATCACTTCCCCGTAGTGAGTGGCTGTATTATTTTTCTTTGTGCTAAAAGTGCTTTATGTTGACTGAGTGGATCCTTTGGCAGGCACTCCCCTCCTGTTGGGAAAGAGGCTTTCTGTGAGCATAGGTTCTTGTGATACTTCAAGCTTTGAAGGTTTTGTATCTTAGGGGTTATTTAGAGTTGGCAGAATAGGGGAACTTCCATAAATTGTCAGTCCTCATGCCCCACCAAAATGTTGACCTCCTATGTCCTGGCAGCCTTGCTAACAGTTTGACAAACTTTATCCTTAGTCAATATATCTTGAAACTCCAGATTTTTCCTTTGTAACCTATCAAGGCAACCATAACTACATTTTAACTAAATGATGATTGCATTTCAAAGATTTTAAATGATAAAGCCAAATGTACCCCCTCCCGGAAACAAGCCCTCAGAGTATGACCGTCTCCGGTGCCCTGCTAACTCAAGTCTCAGGGCTATTTTTTTTTGTCCTCATCTCCACCATAGCTGTGATCCGTCGAATCTCTGGACTGGGAGGGAAGAAAGACAGGCTGTGAATATGACATGCAAACTCAGTAAGTACTGGTAGGGTTGCGACCAATTGGTAGAGTTGCCAAAACCCAGATGCTGTGTCAGTCACTCTGCACATTCTACCCCCAGCAACTTATTGTGCGGATGCTCAACCATTAGCCATATTCCTTATTACTTGGATCATCCTTTATACCCCTCAAAGAAGGCGAGGTTGCAAAGCAGAGAAGGTATAACATGGCTTCGTAATCATCGGACGTGGAAAAAAAAAAAAAAAAAAAACACTCCTCCAAAGAGATTAATCAAGTAAGTGCCAAAAAGCTCTTTTTTCTTGTTTCCCAGCTCTGGCTAGATCTAATTTAGATATTTGTAGCATTGAAATGCGCCAGTCTTGTATGGAAGGGGGAGATACCTCTTTCCATCTCTTACAAATTTCTCTCCGGGCCACCAGGATGGAGAAGAATAAGAGATTTCTGGTTGCACTTCGCTTCTGATCTACTACTCCGAAGATTACCAATGGAAGATCGATGGACACGTGGAGCCGATGGAAGATGTAAGTGTGTTACTGATTTGATCCCAAAAAGACCTGAGTTGGGGGCAATCAAAAAACATATGTGCATCAGAGGTTGCTACTAGGCCGCACCGCGCACATGCGACCGAACCCCCTGGGGAAAATTTGGAAAGCCTCTGAGGCGAATAGTAGGCCCTGTGAATAGTAAAAAGATGGTTTCTACGGAGCCAAGCTGGTTTGACCAGGTCCCACAGAACGTTACATGATGTTGACCATAAGTCGTTCAAGTTTGAAAATGGCATCATGGACCCCCATAACTTTCCGGGGAGATGAAAGTCCCCGTCAATCTCCTCCAGGATTAAGTTATACCATAGAGAGACTTCCTTTGCTGCTTTTGGTTTGTCAAGCATAAGGTCTTCCAGATGGTTTGCTTCACCTAGTGGTCTATTGTGAAGCCGAGCGGGTCTATCTGGCTGTATTTCGGCTTGGGCCCAACTTGAGATTTGCAGATACTTCAATCTAGACAGCCCTGGACCTGTCTTTCTTACAAGATGTTCCCACGGCAACAAGACTCCATCTATGAATAGGTCCCCCCAAGTTAGAATTCCAGCGTCTTTTAGTGGGATTACCGGTGCATCAGTTGTCCAGCCAGGGGGTGCGGGTAGATCCCATATTGGAGATCTATTTGAATAATATCCTAATTTAGTTGCCGATCTTATATTATACCAAGTTCTTGCAAGACCCTGCAGCACCTTTAGTTTGACCTTCTTAAAAAATTTGGGGTCTACGAACTTGAATAGAAAGTCTGACTGCCTGACTTCTTCCCCCTGCAGCAATGCCTTGAACATCAACCCTATACCTTGGTCTGATGGATTTTATAACAACATTCGTGCATGTGTCATCTGAAAGGCCCAGGCATATAACTGAAAGTCGGGACCAGCTAAGCCACCTTTCTCCCTACGTCGCCTTAATTTCTTCCACGCGATTCTTACAGTTTTATTTTTCCATATGAATGAAGAAATACTGCTTTGCATCTTCGCCACTTTTGACTTTGTCAAAAAATAATGGTATAGTGTTAAAAATAAAGGTTAACTGAGGTAAAATTGACATCTTCACCAAGTTTGCACGTCCCAGAACCGTCAAAGGTAGGTGCTTCCAAGACTCCATTAGTTTCCTGCATTTTTTCGCAACTATTGTAAAATTAGAAGATGCAATCAGATTGATGTCTTTGATGATTCTTAGACCTAGGTAATTGAGATTACTGCTACGTTGACCATTGAAACCTGTCAGATCACTGTTCCAAGCAAATATTTCGGTCTTGGATTCGTTAACCTCGTACCCTGAGATTTCCCCGAATTCAAGTGCTAAGTTTATAGCTGCTGGAAATGCAGTGCTAATATCCGACGTCATGATCATGACATCGTCGGCATACAGTGACACCTTTTTTTCCCAATCTCTATACTTAAAAGGCTTGATGTTATTAGCCTGGCGGATTTTTTGTGCAAAGGGCTCAATATAGAGGTCGAAAAGCAGGGGGGACAAGGGGCACCCCTGACGGGTGCCCCTTGTAATGGAGAATGACTCTGATAATCCACGTTAACCAAAACAGAGGCCGTCGGGTTATGATATATAAGGTCCACTGCTCTACGAAAAAAGCGTCCCATGCTGAACTTTTCCAAGACCCCCGACAGGTACAACCAATTGACCATGTTGAAGGCCTTGGTGGCGTCCAACGTTAGAATTGCCAATGGTGCAGAAGAAGCTGTTGCCATGTCGATTGCTCCTATAAGGTCATACGTCAGCTCGAAGAGCTGGCGACCCTTCACGAAGCCCTTCTGAAGGGTGTAGAACTTCTGGAGCAACCTGGCTCAATCTCTTGGCTAAAAGGGATGTATAGATTTTATCGTCCGCGTTAAGTATTGAAATGGGACGATATGAACCGCAGTCGGAAGGAACCTTGCCTGGTTTCAGGATAAGTGTAATAGAAGCATTTTTCCAGGAGGTGGGAGGTAACATTCCTTCTTGCAAAATTTGATTAAATATATCTACAAGAAGAGGAGAGATTTCAGTTATTAGATGTTTATATATTTCAGACGGCAAGCCGTCGGGCCCCGCCGCTTTACCTCCCTTGCTGTTTTTTATTACACTTATCACCTCTTCTTCAGTGATCCTCTTATCCAAGGATATACTTTGTTCTACGGTTAGAGATGGTAAAGAGATGCCTTCCAGCCAATCCTTTATTTTATCAGGTGAGGTGTTCATATCCTCCTGATATATATTCTGGAAAAAATCCTTGAAGGCGGATCTTATTTCAGCATCTGAAAATACGGCCCCAGCCCTGATTTTAATACAATCTACGTTGTTCTGACTCCGGTCAGTTCTGGACTTCCAGGCTAGTAATTTACCAGCCCCTTTTCCGAATTCAAAATTGGCTAACTTACTGGCTTCCCATTTCTGGAGAATACGCTGGTTAAGGATAGAAGCCAACTGCCCCTTGAGCTCTAGTAGTTTTTCCTGTTTATCCGATGTAATTGAGTCGGAGACATTATTACAAGCCTCTAGCTCAGATTGGATCAATGACATGTTGGTTTCTATAGATTCAATTTCTTGGGTGTATTGCTTTCTTCGGAATGTAGTTTTGCTCTTAATAACACCTCGTAGGAAGCATTTAAAAGCATCCCAGACAATGCAGGGAGTAGCCGAGCCAATGTTGAGACGAAAGAATTCCTGTACTTCTGTCCTAATACATGCGAGATCGTCCGGAGATGAAAAAAGTGAACGGTCGCACGTCCATGATCTGTTCGGAGATCTGATCAAACCGACAAGTTCCAGGGAAACGGCACTGTGATCTGACAAGTGTGACGGTAAATAGGCAATATTTTTTACCGAGTCAAGCAAAGTTTTGCTAATTAAAATAAAGTCAATCCTTGATTGGTGGTGATATTTGAAATTATGAAATGAGAAAACTGATTTCTGATCTGCTCTTACTCTCCAAATATCAAGGAGTCCATATTGATTCATAGATTTGAGTAAGAAAGCTCTAGATTTAGAGAATGATTGTTGCCGACTAGACGGACTCTTGTCAATCAAAGGATTAAGCACAATATTATAATCCCCTGCCATTATGACAGGTTCTGGGAAGTGCAATAATTCAGAGAATAATGTCTCTAGGACTGATGGGTGATCTCTGTTAGGACCATAGTACCCTAAGATGGGAAACTGTGATCCATTTATAACTACTACAGCTATGACCCATCTGCCTGCGGAGTCAACCTTCTGCTTTAAGATTTTTGTGGTGATTGATTTTTTAAAGAAAATCGAGACCCCTCTAGTTGTACTTGTTTGTGTAGTTGAAACAGACAAATCTATCCACTTGTTCTTTTTTATTACTTCTAACAGGTCGACTTCGGCCAGGTGAGTCTCCTGGAGTATTACGACCTGCGCTTCTGAGTCCAGAAAATATTGTATGATCCTGTTAGACCTAGGTTTGGTGCGCAAGCCATTAATATTCCAGGAGAGAATCCTAAGAGTACTCATGTCATTTGAGATTAATTCGACCCATCATACAGTCCTTAGCTGACAACTGAAATACTATGCCTAAGAATATAAAGCTTGTCCATAATAAACAGCAAAGAAAGAGACAGTCCACAACTAAATAGGAAATAAGGATTTTTTTATTTTGTACTCCCACCCCCCCACCACCCGAGTGAAACCCTCCCAACCACCCTTGAGGAACCCTTGTTCTAACTAACCGGGACGTGTCCGGTTTTTCGGTACCCCTAACTCTTTACCGAGCCCCTGCAGGAGCGAGTTTTATAGTGTAGAGGGCTGTCTCAGGGCTTGATCTTCTGACATGCCCTTCACCAAGTGTTCATTTCTCCTTAGCCAGAAAACAATGATCACCCTACTTTAAATGCAGTACTTTGTGTCTGGACATGGGTAGCCATGTGGACAGCAATGATCATTAGCCTTACGGATCCAGGCCACCTTTTTAAATCTTTGCTTAGGTATTTGCATTTTTCTTTCCTCCAATTTTATTATTCATATTTCATACTCATTAATCAACTTTTAAAGTGTGCAATAAAGAAATATGAAATCACATAAAACATGCAGAAATAAAAGAACACGGTCCATTGCAGTGCAATATGTTAAACAGGTGTAGAGTCATATTATATATTTTTTAAAGATGCACTCTGATATACCTCCACACTATCATGATTATCAGGAAAACAAAAAATTCAAGAAGAGACCAAAAATAGGTTTAAAATATCCGCTATGTCATCTGGGAAAATGAAAGCATGACAGATCAAAGGGTAGCTCACAAACGCTTACTAGCTTTATGAAATTAAAATGCATAGTGCATTGAAATATGTAAGAACAATTGTAGTATAAAAAGACTTGGCCTTATGACAGTAGAGTCTCACAATGGGCCTCGTCCTAATGTGCCAGATGGAACCCAAATATGATCGATATCGGTCACAAAATGCAACTCAAATTATCTGTCTTACAGACTCTTAATGCACTGTGCCTGTCTTGGAGTACACTGTTGACAAAGCGGAGCAATCCAGCGGGCATGCTCTTCATTATTTTCCACAGCATTACAGCCCATGAGACATAGATTAGAGGAATTGTCCATTTTTTCCATGAGCTGTTAAAAAAACTATAGGCAAGACCTCTAGCCTAAATTTAATAAAAAAAGAGGCCTTAGAAATCGGCCATTAGCATGATCCAAAAATTCCCTACATGTGATAACTAGGGCATTGTGCGTGCCAAACTATTAACCACTATCTCCATAGGACAATATCTGTACAGACCTAACTCTTCTGTCGTCCAAAGCTTGACCCAATACAAAATGGGGTTTAACTTGTCTAAGGTTCAAATCATACCTCAATGTGAGTATAGGTGCACTTCTCAGGGAGCCTCAGCAGAGATCTGATTAAATGGTTTTTGCTTCGTTCTACTACATCGAGATTGTAGTAACCTCACAGTTCCACTCCATAGAAAGCTGCCCCACATGCGTGGGCCTTGTAAATCTCCAGGGCTGGTGTGATGGGATATGAAGAAGCCTGTTGGCAAACCTAATAATTGACCCAGTTCTATGTTTAAGGACAGTGAGCTATTTTTATCAATGGAAATCATTGAGTCTCATGCCTAGGTAATCACATTCAGAAACCCTATCTAATCAAACAATCAATCAAGTGACTTGTAGAGTGAGAATACTCACCCGTAAGAGTCACAAGGCTTCTGATCCGTCATGGGCACTGTGGTTCAATCAAAGAGCCAGGTCTTGAGGTCCTTCCTGAATTGAGGCAGTGACGGTGATTGCCTGAGATGGAGAAGCAGGATGTTCCAGGTCTTTGCTGTGAGTTAGGAGAAGGATAATCCTCCATCCATGGTCTTGCGGATACATGGGACGGTGGCCAGGACCAGTTGGGCAGAGTAGAGGCCTCTGGTTGGTGGATGGAATGCAACGGGGTAGTTGAGATATGCAGGTTCTGCATCATATAGGGCTTCATAGGCATGTGTGAGGAGCTTGAAGGTGGTTCTTTTGTTGAATGGAAGCCATTGGAGGACCCTCAGGTGGCCGGTGATGTAGCTGCAGTGGGGGATATTGAGGATGAGTCTGGTGGATCTGGCGGAGTCTGGTGGCGGTGTTCTGAATGTTCTCCAGTTTCTTGATGAGTTTCTGGATGATGTTGGCATAGAGTGTGTTGCCGTAGTGGTGCCTGCTGCTGATGAATGCATGGGTGACCATCTTTCTGGAATCGATGGGGATCCACTTAAAGATCTTTCGGAGCAGGAATAGCGTGTGGAAGCAGGATGAAGAGACAGTGTGGTTCTGGTGGTTGACAGTGAGCTAGGAGTCCAGGATGATGTCAAGATTCTGTGTGTGGTCTGTGGATGTGGGGGGATTAAATATCTGTGGGCCACCGGGAATTGTCCCAGGCAGAGGGGGTGGAGCACAGGATGAAGACTTCGGCCTTCTCTGAGTTCAGTTTGAGGCAGCTGCCCTGCATCCAGGTTGCAACAACCTTCATCATGAAAGTTGTTCTTGGCAACTTTGGGTTCGTTGGAGAGGGAGAGGATCAGCTGGGTGTCATCGGCATAGGAGACAATGTTAAGTCCATAGTTTCTGACGATGTCTTTGAACGGGCCATGTAGAGGTTGAAGAAAGTGGGGCTCAGGGAGGAGCCATGGGGCATTCTGCAGCTGATCTCTGTGGGTTCAGATTGGAACGGAGGAAGTCTGACTGTCTGTGTTCGGCCAGTGGGGAAGGAGCGGATCTATGCCAGGTCTTTGTTGCGGATGCCGACATCGTGGAGTCTTGTGCATAGGGTACAGTGGAAGATGGTGTCAAAGGTGGCTGAGAGGTCCCGGAGGATGAGGGCTGAAGTTTTACCTCAGTCGAGGAGGGTACGGACGTCATCCGTGGTGGCGAAGAGGGTGATCTTAGTGCTGTGGTTGCTTCAGAAGCCAGATTTGGGAGCGGTCAAGCATGTGGTTCGCTTTGATAAACTCAGAAAGTTGGGCATTGATGATCGTCTCAATGACTTTGGCTGGGAAGGGAAACAGAGAGAACGGTCTGAAGTTCTTGAGCTCTGTTGGGTTGGCAGAGCATTTCTTCAGCAAGGGGTTAATCTATGCATGTTTCCAGTCTTCCAGGAAGTTTTTGGAGTTGATGGAGCAGTTGGTGGTGTGGTAGAGTTTGGGGGTGATGGGAGTGCCAGCTCTGTTG
Organism: Lissotriton helveticus; assembly: GCF_964261635.1. NCBI lineage: Eukaryota > Metazoa > Chordata > Amphibia > Caudata > Salamandridae > Lissotriton > Lissotriton helveticus. The sequence continues at coordinate 891,039,686 of NC_136065.1, read as the reverse complement.
AAGATGTGGTGCGTGCAGGGGTCCAAGGGTGCTCCAGAGTGGATGTTCAGAGTGGAGGTTCTTCTTGATCTTGAGGTTGTGATCTGTGCTGAGGTGAGTCCAGCTGAGCAGGGTCTACTGTGTTCCGATGTTGTTGGGTGCAATGGTTGCGGGTGGGGTGAGAGGATCTTGGCTATTGAGGCTGTTGAAGCTGCTATAGATCTCCTTAATCTTGCGATGGAAGAAGATTTGACAAGGTTGTTCCAGAGGTCTTGGGAGGGTGGAATGTTTGCCGTCTCTGTTCTGGGTTTGGCGAATTCTTTGTCGACGGCAAAAAGTTATTTGCTATTGAGTGCATTGGTGTTGATCCTTGTAGGGCTAATGAGATACCGTCTGGATACCTTCTAGAATTACATGCCCCCTTGCTTTTTTTTGGAGGCTGAATACCATATATTTCATTTTACTGCTATTGATTTCTAGAATGTGGAAATTGCAAAATAGACAGAACTTCCCCAACAGGGTGCTTAGGCCCAGCATGGTTTTAGACAGAAGGTGAGTGTCAGCTGCAAATACTAGACACAGCACCTTAAGCCCAGCCATTTTTGGGAAGCCATTCTCACAGTGCGCAAGGTAGGTGATACAAATATTGATAAAACTACAAAAAGAGGGGGAGCCGGGATGCCACCCTGGTGCACAACTCTTCTAATAGAAAAGTCTTCTGTAGTTTTCCCACACGTTCCCCTTCTGACCCTAGCAAACTTACCTGTGTATAGTTGCAGGATTAATGTCAATAAGGCAGCAGTGACCAAATTCTCCAACACCTCCCAGAGTTTTGTCCTGGGAACAAGGTCAGAGGCAGATCTACAAATGCAAAAAATTATGTCTCCGATCAATGTCGACAGTTCTTCATTTTATAGTCAAGAACTGCAGAACCTGATCGATCGTGCTTGTCTTTGCAATAATGTTTTCTTAGGACAGTGGTCCCTAGACAGGAAAAAACTTTTTCAAGAGCACTCAGTAAACATACACTCAATAGACAATTTGTTCTTTGTCCAGCTGGACAGTATTTATACCTAATTAAATGCAAGTGGGACACAACCTGCATCCAACTAAGAAACATACATGGGGAACATAAAGGGAGGAGGGACCGGGGTTTCAGGCAAGATCAAAAAGTCTGTTTACAATAGTATTTTTGGACTTAATTTGCAGAAGAGTACCATTGCATTTTGAAATTCAGAGAGATTGAAAACATATGGTACATATGGTGTTGACGATGTTTCGATCCCTTAAAGGAGAATCATGGGATCATCCTCAGGACAGTAAAATTAAACCTGCCTAATGTGTTTCTTGATACAGGCAAGGTGCATTATGGGGGTTGATAGTTTTGGGAATGGGCTGTGATTGCATTAGGTGGGTGGATGTTGATTGATGGCACCTGTGTGTGGGAATTGGTTTTATAACGGTCTGTGTGCGAGTGTGGTTTTGAGAGCAGTTTGGGAGAGCTGTTGAGGAGGTCACTGGTTGAACTTAGAATACGAGCGTGTGAGCATTATGAATGAAGTAAGTATTGATGTGAGTGCTAATTATTTAATTCAGGGTAAAGTTGGCAACAATTTTGCGAGTACACTGGCCACAATTGGAGTGAGAATATTATTCTGGTAGCACTTTAGTAAGGGGGTGGGTGGTCAATAAGATTCAATGGTTTCTGTTCTTTGTTTTAAGTGCACTTTTTAAAATTCTGCGCAATTGATATAGCTGTTCTTATTGTATTTTCTAGAAACCCCTGACGAAGAGTTTAAAGAGTTTAAAGAGTTTGTTTTTATTGCACAATTATTTAAAATCATTGCAATATGCAAGAATACAAAAGACGGTAATATAGACATTCGAGGCTGTTAAAAACTAGAACTAAAACAGTAAATGGATAGGAAGGAAAAATAAAAAGACAAGGAAAGTCAAAAAACGATTACTTGCAAGGAGTTGAATTCAGGCATTACACGGAGGGAAAAGTCATGGAATTAATTTCGGAAATAAATTTGACAAAGCGGGTCGCCATTTGAGGTGAATCCCCCCTCATGCATTCCTCAAGTGCTTCATGACATGTCCTGATACCAAGAAGGAGCCAAATTGGTCTCAGCCAAAATATTCTTTGTGGCCGCAATTGATGACAAATGCACAAAATGTGAATTAGGTTTTCCTCTCCCCGTTTACAAAACCGGCATTGAGAGGAGGCTCCTATCTTATATCCTTGCCCAAACTTGTATGCTTTCAACGGAATTAGGCCAAATCGGAATCTCATTAGCTGGTGTTTAATATACGGTTTCATTGCTGATGCAAGATAAGATGGGAGAGTTTTCGGAGCATATAATTTGGCTGCCCAGGTGCCATGAGAGAGCTTAAGTACTAGTTGTGTGTCCGATTTGCTTGAAAGGGTTTTAGCTTGCTTGATTAGGAGATTTCCTTTCGTTTCGTTGGGCAGAGAAGATGACCATATGTCCCCCGCTTCGAGCGATTTGAGGCAGAACGTTAGATATTTATTCCATGATGTAGCGGGGTTTTTGGGGACCTGCCATATACAGCTCTTTAGCGTATGAGAGTTTGCTTGTTTCGCCCTTCAGCAATATATAACGAATCTTGCAGCCATAATCCAACGCATGGAGGATAGAGAAAATTCTTTCCATATTTGGGCATGGGAAGTCGAGTTTGGCAATCGAAAGACCCGGCGGTAACATGATGATTGCGCTCTATCAAGCCAGTTGTTCAGTTTGTCCTTAAAGATGATAGCTCCAAAGGTAATTGTGGGCAAAAATTTTGCATTAATCAATTTTATTAATGGGACAAAATCCTGAGAATGTAGAGCATTCTTTGTTCTCAAAAAGACCCCCTCTAGACGGCGAGCCACTGTCATCATCTCAGATATATGCACCGCGCATCTACCTTTGTGGTCAATCCAGACACCTAAATATTTGTATGTAGGAACAGTCTCCAATTGCTTCCCCTCTATAAACCACAAGAGCTTTTTTGTGTTCGTAGGTGATACTGCCATCGCCTTGGTTTTGACTACGTTTATCTCGAGCATATTGTTTTTACAATACTGAGCGAGAGAGTTGAACAACCTTTGGAGGCCCACCTGAGTTTGGTCTAACAGAATCGTGTCATCCGCATACTGCAAAATTTGAATTTTGCTTTGGCCAATACCTGGGGGGAAGGCTCTTGATCCAGTTAACCATTCGGGAAGGTCAGCGAGGTACAAATTAAAAAGTAGTGGTGCAAGGGTGCACCCTTGTTTAAGGCCTCTATTTGTATAAATTTTGTTAGAGGTGGTCCATTTTGATGTTACTCTGACCTTAACCCATGTGTCCGTGTGAAGGGCTATTAGCGCATTTAATAGTGCCCGCGGAATTCCCCATTTTGACAGTTTTCCCCATAATTTGGGACGGCTAACGCTGTCGAATGCTTTGCGGAAATCAATAAATCCCATGTACAGTGATTTGCCTTTTGTAGCTATGGTAGTCTCCATCAAATGGACTATCGAAATCAAATTGTCTTCGATGTGGCAGCCTTTTTGGAAGCCAGTTTGGCTAAAGGGGATTAGATTCTTTGATTCCACCCATTTTGTAAGTTCTTTCAACAGTATACTTGCATAGGCTTTCCCATCCACATCGAGTAGAGCTATCATCCGATAGTTGTCGGGATCAGAGCGCGAACCTTTTTTATGGAAAGGTACTAAAAGTGATCCTTGCCACGTATGCGGGATGGTGCGTCCCAGTATAGCATCTTCGAATAGAGGAGTCAACAGCAAAGCCCATTTTGTGCAGCAGCTTTAAAAACCTAACGAAGAGCCTCCGGCTCGAAATGCATTGGGTAACACGTATATGGCCTACGCTGGTGTTTATAAAATCATGTGCCGCTGTTTAAAAACTTGGAATGGAAAGCAGTCGCATTTGAAAATGTACAATAAATATCTCAATGGAATTTCGCTGTCTCCGTAGTATTGACATGGAAAAGATCGAATTAAATACTGAATCAAAGGTCAAGTTTTGAGAAAAATTGTTTGAAAGTGATTTATTCTAAGGAAAAGGTCCCATGCTTCGCAGTGCGCCAGCCTGGTGCGTACATTCACGTGCTTCATGGTCTCCCTTAGTGCAAACATTGTCATTCATGTTTGTCAGATTATTAAAATGACAATCAATGCAATTATACATTTAGAGGGAAAAATTGGTGAAGGGGAGATAAGGGGAAAAGAAGGAAAAGAAGGAACACATTAGAGCATGTTATGGGCATGTCATATATTTACAGTTCCTGTGACCACAGTGCAAGTGAATTTAAGGAAAATACGGCACAGTCTTACAAAAAAGTGACTCAATCATTTATAAGATTTCCTGTTGGACGTCTGGTGTGGGCTAAACATTGTTACAGAAGTATGAAAATGACGGCACGGTGTCGCAATCAATCGTTACAGTTCAAGTGCATGTAAGGAGTTGAAGACTAATAAAGCATTAGACATTTGTCGCAATCATTGAGGCATAACTATTTTTCAGCATTTTAAGAAAAATATTAGTATTAAGAAGACTACATCAGTAGAGAGTAATGTGAGCCATCTCGAATGAGGGCGGGAGGCTGTCTTTGTAATAAAACCAGTTTGGAAGTGTGATAGAGCATGTTAAGAACATATCCAGTCGCATAATTTTAGCAGGAGTTGCTTGCTGTAAGTCTGCAGACCTTTGTCAATGAGGCTTACAGGCTGCAGTCCAGCTCTAGGATAGGCAAGCCTTGAAGCCCATTCTAGTTCTCACTTTATTCTTGATTATCTGAGGTCTTTATGACCCCTATAGGATGGGCCGACAGAGTAAATACCCAATCTGCCCACCGCAGGATGCTGACAGCCTCCCAGAGTACAAGGGAAAAGAGTGAGAAAAGGACTGGTGTGGTGGGCTTACCGGGTAGGCATTGGTCACCGTTCCCAGACACCAGAGATCTGATCTCATCGGGGGGACAGAAAAGGGATTTACCTCCCTCTTCCAGCCTAGTTGTCAAAGCTATGCCCAAAGAAATCCACATTTCCTTTCACTTGCCTTTGGGAACTCTAGAAGTATGTTTTCCTCTTTTTGAGCCAGTATCCAGGTGCCACTACCATCCTTGAGAATTTCTGAAACCTCGAGTCACCGAGGAATTTAGGCTGGTATGGATTGCACGGATCTCAGCAGGACCAATTGCACAGAATGCCGTGAAAATATGGCTAATATGACTAACATACCTATTTTTTCTTTGTTTTCACAGGGGATGGCTGCAACATTTCAGTCCATGATCAACCGGCACCAAGCAAACACTACTAACCCTGGGCATTTCTGAAAATAAGCAGCCTAGGAGAAATTAGGATGATGTAGTTTGCATGAAACCCTGCCTTAAATTGTACCCTGAATGCCCTCCAAACATCAAAGAAGAGGTAATAAAAACACAATTCATCTAATATTCATGTGATAGATATTTCAGACAATTAAAGCCAGTTTCGAACCTCTTTCCACTCTGCATACCTGCACTTCTCACAATAAAACATTTGCCTCCATGTGTGTCCCTTGCTCATTGCACCATCAGGATTCAAGCAAGCCGGGCCGACGACGCCTGAAATGGCAGAAACCGGTCCCCGGAAGCTTGTTTCCTTCCCAGTACAAGCATTGGCTTGGTAGTTTGGTTTGCCCTGTTCCCATCATGCACTGGGACAGGAACAGACTAATTTGCATATAGCCAAGTTCTGAGCTGGGATGGTGCAGTGAGCTAAAAAACGGTGATGGATCAAGCCCTGATCTTTGGACTGGGTAAGAGTGGTCTGCTTAATTCAGGCACTCTGTTCATCACCACCCCCTTTTCTGAATCATTTTGTCCACCATAAGCGTGGAAGGGTATACTCAGATGTGAGTCCCTTGCTCATTGCACCATCAGGATTCAAGCAAGCCAGGCCGACGACGCCTGAAATGGCAGAAACCGGTCCCCGGAAGCTTGTTTCCTTCCCAGTACAAGAATTGGCTTGGTAGTTTGGTTTGCCCTGTTCCCATCATGCACTGGGACAGGAACAGACTAATTTGCATATAGCCAAGTTCTGAGCTGGGATGGTGCAGTGAGCTAAAAAATGGTGATGGATCAAGCCCTGATCTTTGGACTGGGTAAGAGTGGTCTGCTTAATTCAGGCACTCTGTTCATCACCACCCCCTTTTCTGAATCATTTTGTCCACCGTAAGCGTGGAAGGGTATACTCAGATGTGAGTCCCTTGCTCATTGCACCATCAGGATTCAAGCAAGCCGGGCCGACGACGCCTGAAATGGCAGAAACCGGTCCCCGGAAGCTTGTTTCCTTCCCAGTACAAGAATTGGCTTGGTAGTTTGGTTTGCCCTGTTCCCATCATGCACTGGGACAGGAACAGACTAATTTGCATATAGCCAAGTTCTGAGCTGGGATGGTGCAGTGAGCTAAAAAACGGTGATGGATCAAGCCATGATCTTTGGACTGGGTAAGAGTGGTCTGCTTAATTCAGGCACTCTGTTCATCACCACCCCCTTTTCTGAATCATTTTGTCCACCATAAGCGTGGAAGGGTATACTCAGATGTGAGTCCCTTGCTCATTGCACCATCAGGATTCAAGCAAGCCAGGCCGACGACGCCTGAAATGGCAGAAACCGGTCCCCGGAAGCTTGTTTCCTTCCCAGTACAAGAATTGGCTTGGTAGTTTGGTTTGCCCTGTTCCCATCATGCACTGGGACAGGAACAGACTAATTTGCATATAGCCAAGTTCTGAGCTGGGATGGTGCAGTGAGCTAAAAAATGGTGATGGATCAAGCCCTGATCTTTGGACTGGGTAAGAGTGGTCTGCTTAATTCAGGCACTCTGTTCATCACCACCCCCTTTTCTGAATCATTTTGTCCACCGTAAGCGTGGAAGGGTATACTCAGATGTGAGTCCCTTGCTCATTGCACCATCAGGATTCAAGCAAGCCGGGCCGACGACGCCTGAAATGGCAGAAACCGGTCCCCGGAAGCTTGTTTCCTTCCCAGTACAAGAATTGGCTTGGTAGTTTGGTTTGCCCTGTTCCCATCATGCACTGGGACAGGAACAGACTAATTTGCATATAGCCAAGTTCTGAGCTGGGATGGTGCAGTGAGCTAAAAAACAGTGATGGATCAAGACCTGATCTTTGGACTGGGTAAGAGTGGTCTGCTTAATCAGGCACTCTGTTCATCACCACCCCCTTTTCTGAATCATTTTGTCCACCATAAGCGTGGAAGGGTATACGCAGATGTGAGTCCCTTGCTCATTGCACCATCAGGATTCAAGCAAGCCGGGCCGACGACGCCTGAAATGGCAGAAACCGGTCCCCGGAAGCTTGTTTCCTTCCCAGTACAAGAATTGGCTTGGTAGTTTGGTTTGCCCTGTTCCCATCATGCACTGGGACAGGAACAGACTAATTTGCATATAGCCAAGTTCTGAGCTGGGATGGTGCAGGGAGCTAAAAAACGGTGATGGATCAAGCCCTGATCTTTGGACTGGGTAAGAGTGGTCTGCTTAATTCAGGCACTCTGTTCATCACCACCCCCTTTTCTGAATCATTTTGTCCACGATAAGCGTGGAAGGGTATACTCAGATGTGAGTCCCTTGCTCATTGTACCATCAGGATTCAAGCAAGCCGGGCCGACGACGCCTGAAATGGCAGAAACCGGTCCCCGGAAGCTTGTTTCCTTCCCAGTACAAGAATTGGCTTGGTAGTTTGGTTTGCCCTGTTCCCATCATGCACTGGGACAGGAACAGACTAATTTGCATATAGACAAGTTCTGAGCTGGGATAGTGCAGTGAGCTAAAAAACGGTGAAGGATCAAGCCCTGATCTTTGGACTGGGTAAGAGTGGTCTGCTTAATTCAGGCACTCTGTTCATCACCACCCCCTTTTTTGAATCATTTTGTCCACCATAAGCGTGGAAGGGTATACTCAGATGTGAGTCCCTTGCTCATTGCACCATCAGGATTCAAGCAAGCCGGGCCGACGACGCCCTAAATGGCAGAAACCGGTCCCCGGACGCTTGTTTCCTTCCCAGTACAAGAATTGGCTTGGTAGTTTGGTTTGCCCTGTTCCCATCATGCACTGGGACAGGAACAGACTAATTTGCATATAGCCAAGTTCTGAGCTGGGATGGTGCAGTGAGCTAAAAAACGGTGATGGATCAAGCACTGATCTTTGGACTGGGTAAGAGTGGTCTGCTTAATTCAGGCACTCTGTTCATCACCACCCCCTTTTTTGAATCATTTTGTCCACCATAAGCGTGGAAGGTATACTCAGATGTGAGTCCCTTGCTCATTGCACCATCAGGATTCAAGCAAGCCGAGCCGACGACGCCTGAAATGGCAGAAACCGGTCCCCGGAAGCTTGTTTCCTTCCCAGTACAAGAATTGGCTTGGTAGTTTGGTTTGCCCTGTTCCCATCATGCACTGGGACAGGAACAGACTAATTTGCATATAGCCAAGTTCTGAGCTGGGATGGTGCAGTGAGCTAAAAAACGGTGATGGATCAAGCCCTGATCTTTGGACTGGGTAAGAGTGGTCTGCTTAATTCAGGCACTCTGTTCATCACCACCGCCAACCCCCTTTTCTGAATCCATGTGTGGCCGGCCACAATGCAAGTGAAAGGAATTAATCAAAATTGTAACCATATGAAGACCACATTGAATTAACCCTGACACTACACTGAGTTGACATAATCCAAGTTTTGACTGGTTATGAAAATTCCTCCCACTCAAATGGAGGACCATTTATATTACAGGAAGTGAGGAGTTGCAAGGTGGCTGGATATTTGTGGATTCTCAAAGATCTCTGGACCTGTAATTTTAGGCAAAGTCTGGAAGTGAAACAGTGGTGCAATCCATGTAAGCTAGACTAACCTTAACTCCTTTGGGTGTCTAGTTTTCAGAAATTTCTGAGGTTGGAAGATTTCCTTTTGTGCTGGCCAAAACAGGACCCAAAAACTGCATTGCATTTGGGAGTCTTCTCTGTCATGGGTGATTGGCTCAGAAACACAAGTGTGGTTTCATTTTTATCTGGAGGAATAAGGGAATACAGAATAGTAGAAAATGTGTTATCTTTTGAATTTCAATTTCCTTTGTCTTGCAAATGTAAATTAGTGTGGAAGAAAGAACACAATTTGCAAATGCTTCTATCTATCACATGATGCTATGGGTAACTCCAAATTTAGATTTGTGCAAACAACCACTAGTCCTTAAATCTAATTCACTCCATCAAACCCATTTTTCATTCATTTGTTTTTACCTTCTGAATTGATGCACAATCAGTACACAATAAAAAATAATTATAAGCCACAGCTTGGTTGATGACGCTTCGTATCATATGTTTTTAGATAACCAACAAACACCAAACATCGATGCTCTCTTTAAGAGTCTCACATACAAGAGCCAATAATGGCATACAACCATGTTGATCTGGGGATTAAGTACTCTGCTCACCTCTCAACAACACCTGAACCAGCTCTGACTTTCCTTTAAAAAAATCAAAAAAATCACTGTCAATCACCTTTTATTCATATGTCAACACCATAAAGTGTTTGCATTGGTATTTACCTGAGTCAAGCTTGTCAAAATGAGGCACTCCAAATTTAAAGAATTGAGGAAGTAAATGAAAACAATCATTCATGCAAGAACATAGAAAGATGGTGTAAATTGTGAGGAGTTTGAAGATTACAATGACTTTACAATAACTATAAAATATTATAAATAACATGTATTTTTTAAATAAAGGCTGTAACAACTCCAAAGCAACGGAGGCAGTCTTCGGTAGTACGTCATCCATAGTTATCAAGTACGTACTGAAAGAAAACTTCCATTAATAATGGAGAGGCAGATTCTAGAATAAGTTCCACTAGAAAGTGTCCCTGTATTTGGAAGGATATTAGCCTTGATTAAACCGAGTAGTGTTTAGGGAAGCGTAGGCAGTGAGGTTAACAGAACACATTGTTTATGTTGAGAGGTGTTGGGAAAGATAAAGTGAGAGGTTGAGGACTGAGTATCACTCACTTGTTTAAAGAGTGGATAAAGTGTAAATATGATGATGAGTATGTGGGTGTTAAAGAGAACATTTTGAGCCAGGGATTGAGAATGAGTGCTGTGTTAGACTGGCTAGATGATCACCTTATTAATAGTTAACTCATGATCAGGATATTAATGAATGGTTTAGTTGAATGTTAGTGACTTGTTCCAATATTCTCTAATAGGAAGGGGCTATGGTAGTGGTAGGGTGGATAAACAAAGCCCCATTGTGCTAATGTTAAAATTCATGTTAAGGTGTCCAGTGAAGGGGGAAAATGTAAGAATATCAGGGAAAATTAGTCATCCATGGTCAGTGTTGGAGTGGCAGAAAATGCAGCAAAATCAATCATTCTTGGATACATTTAGCATTAAAATGTGGAGGCTCCCAATGCTTCATGTCTATTCAACAGTTGAAGATTCACACTTGGTAGCTAAGGTGCAGGGATACAAATGAAACTTTCTTCATCGTCTTTAAATGTATTATTAAGCTTACAATACATACAATGCAGACTAACATAAATACAATTATGAACTCATAAACATTTAAAAAGGCATCATATTTATATTAACTGTACACATTAATTTAGCCTCACAAGTTAAAGAAGCAAATTAACTGTGATCTTACGATGTGCTTTATCATACTTTCACTAATTAAAAGTACACACATGTAGCGGGAGACATTTCTAGGATGCATCTACCTTTCTATTTCTGGTTTTCTTGCCTTTCAGATGAAATTTGCAACATGCTAAAAAATAGAAAATCCATAAACCTCATTAAATTCTCCTTCAGGAACACTGGTCTCAACCACAGTCTCAATGCAGTGTTTTGCAGGTCAAACAGAAATGATATGATGTTATTTTGATAGGTTCTTCTGGGTATCACCATCGAATGCCGTTAGACACCTAACCATTAGTGGTGCACGGCTGATGGTGCTACCGCTTCACACCTCTCTTTTGCCTGCTCCCTCCTTTCAACTTCTCCACAAATGTTATTGCATTTGAGAAACTTGAAAATATTATTTCATTGCACACTGCTGAGAAATACAATGTATTCTGATAGGTAAATCATGATGCTTTGAAGCTGCAGCTGAGTGAAAATTGCTGTTATTTTGCTATTATACAGCTGAAGATGCAAACGGGTAGACCCCTGACCATGAATTAAAACAATGTCCATAAACACAGGAGATATATATACTTTAAATAATTTTCTTGTTTCCACCTGAGTTTTATTGCCAGATAATTGTACTACATATCTTCACCGGACACTGATAAAACACGTATTCTCAGAAAGAATGAGGCTGCTCACATGTGTAGACTTAGCTTACTTAGTGGAGCCTATGAACGTTGCACAAGCATTTTGTGTAGACCTTGGATAAGATGAGTTTGAAACTAACCAAGATACCAGTATCAAAGAAAAGTGTTTCCAGATCCATTTGCGAATTAGGCTATCCATTCTTAATTGGAGTAATCCTTCAAGTCCTGTTTTCTGGCATGACCATGTGGTGTAATTTATATATCTATATATGTTAGGAGTATTTGTAGAGCGCATGACTACCCGAAGGCATTCCAGCGCTACCAGAGAGACCGGGCAAGGCAGGCCACAACAGCTTAGTAGGTGGGGTTTTGGAAAAACCAAGTTTTAAAAAGTTTACGGAAGGGAAGGAGATTGGGTTCTGAACGTAAATGGAAGGGGAGATTGTTCCAAAGCTTGGCAGAATTGTAGTAGAAAGACCGGCCACCACTTCTCATCCTATTGATTTTGGGGACCGAGGCTAGATAGAGACCGGATGAGTGGAGGCATCTGTTTGGGCGGTAAGGAGAGATGATGGATTGGAGGATGGGGGGGGGGGGCTTTCTTCCAGAAGGCTTTATGAGCAATACATAGGGACTTGAATTTAATTCTATGTGCAATCGGAAGCCAGTGCAAGGTTTTCCAGGCAGGTCTTGCAGAGAGGCTGTTGGGGATCTTAAGAAGCATACGTGCCGATCTGCAGTTTCTTTGTGGTTGCCCCTGGAGCTCCCAGATACAACGCATTTTCATAGTCGAGGCAAGAGAGGATCAATGCCTGGACCATGAGTCTCCTTGCTGAGAAGGGGAGGAGTGGAAGAACTTTGCAAAGCATCCGCAGGATGCCATAACAGGATGCAGCCAGTTTTGTTGCCCGATGTATCAAATGTGAGTAACCGGTCTAGTCACATGCCGGGACTTTTGATCTGTTTTTTTGGGTGTGGGTGGGGAGCCACGACGAGTTGGACATGCTGGGCTGATATTAAAGATGGGTGAATTGCCCAGCAACATGAGCTCTGTTTTATCTCCATTAAATTTGAGGGAGGAGAATTCCATCCATTTGGTGACTCCAGGCAGTGGCCTAGACGTGGCGAGGTAGTTCCTGGATGATTTAAGGCCACCACTAATTGGGTGTCATCAGCGTAGGTGACAATTTCTATCCCAAAAGGGAGGACAATCTGTGCCAGAGGGCTCATATAGAAATTGAACAGCATCGGGCTCAGGGACCAGCCCTGAGGGATGCTGCAGCCAAGTGGGATCCGGTTTGAAGACTTATCTCCTTCAAAAAATTAGAAGGTCCTGTCCTCAAGGAAGGACGTCAGCCAGGTGATAACACTCCCTGATAGTCCGACATTCTTCAATCTGTGGATCAGGATGTCATAATTAACAGTGTCAAAAGCGGCACTGAGGTCCAGAAGGATGATAACTGTCGATCCACCTTTGTCGATGATCTTTCCGGTGTTTTTGACCACTGCAAGTAACGCTGTTTTGGTCCCATGTTGGGTGTGAAACCCAGTTTGCGAGGGGTGAAGTATCTTGTGAGGAAGGTGGAGATAGCTGAATTAATATCCTTTTCTAGAATCTACTTATCTTGGGAAAGAGGAAAATAGAGTGGTAGTTTCCAAGAATATCAGGGTTGAGACTGGGTTTCATTAATAGCGCCTTCATCATGACGTGTTTCCACAGTGGGGGTACTAGTCCGGTAAAGATGGAGGAGTAAATCAACTTCAGTAACACCGGGAGGACAACTTCCCCTGCCTTGCCTAGGATTTGAGGGGGTATTGTGTCACTAGGGGAGCTGGATTTTACTGAGGCACATATGTTCACCATAGTGTCGATACTCCATACCCATCAAGGGAATTTCCTTGAGAGAGTGCTTACTGGGCACGTAGTACTCCATGAACAGCGGATTGACAGTGAAGCGGGAGGGGGAAAGTAATTATAAATATCCTTAATTTTATTAGAAAAGAACTCTGTAAGTTCATCCCACGGTGCATGTGAGCCATCGGGGGGAGGCATCTCTCACCGGTAGTTTTAAAAGATGATTAGCAATCTTAAACATTTTGCGTGGGGAGTTTGAGACAGAATGAATTACTTCCCCATAGTATGATGCTTGTGCCTCCTTCACTTTGGATTGGTACATTTTTATGGAGTCCCTGTATTTCAATTTACTTATTGTATTGTAGTTTCTTCTCCATTTCCTATCAAGTTTTTGCAAGTTTGTTTGTAATCATGCAACCTTTGGGAGTACCATGGAGAGGGGTTAGTCCTAGTTCATTTTTTTGTGAATGTGTTTCCAAGCTATGACTAGGTCCAGGGAGGAGTTGATCCAGTGGTTAAATTGGTCATTCTTGACAGTGGTGCAGGAATATAAGGTAGGTATGGAATTTTTTAGAGCTGATTTCCATGAGTCCAGAGATAGGTTGGACCAAGAGCATTTCCAGCTATTGGTTGTGCCGGTAATAAGAGGGAGTTTCGGCAGATACCAGGAGAAGGAGACCAGGAAGTCGTCAGACCATGGCACTGTGACCGGGTTTCCTACTGAGAGTTCCCTACAGTTGTAGAAGATGTGGTCTAGGAGGTGCCTTTTTCGTGGGTGGGTCTAGTAACATTTTGCTTCCTTTCAAGAACTAGGATATTCTAGATTAGTTTGGTCAAATGCAAGTTGAGATCCCCTAGTATTGGAGGGAGAAGTTGCCAAGTTGGCAACAACTTCTGGTACGACTTTGAACAGTTGTCCATGGGGTCCAGGGGGGTGGTATGTAAGAATACCCAAAAAGGTATGGGTTGGGGAAAGTGTAATGGAAAAGGAAAAGTTCTCACAGTCCGATAGGATATTAGGGATGATGCATCATTTAAAACCTTCTTTTAAGCTAATGGTAATGCCTCCTCTCCTCCCCTATTCCCGGTCTCTCCTCAGGATGTAGTATCCTGATATGAGACATTCCACCAGGTCTGGGTCTGACTCAGTATTGAGCCAGTTTCCGTAAGAAACAAGACATCAGGGCACTCCTCTTGGAGCAGGATAGAGATATGTGTGCCGTGTTTAGGTAGAGATCTGAAGTTTATGGACAGCATTTTGTAAACTGAGGTAGTGGCAGGGACCCGGCAGGGTTTAGGATTAGGAAGTGGAGCATAAGAAAAATGTGGACAGCTCATAATGTCCATAAGTGGGCAAATGGAGTGTAGACAATTCTTGCTGGGGTAACCCCTCAATCTCCTGAGAAGATCTAAGGAGTATGTAAGTTGATTTGTAGTAAAATGGGCAGGGGGTAGACCCTGGCCCCGGACGGACACGGACGAGCGCAGACGGGCTTGCCTTTGGCGCGCTCACTGAGCGTCTGCGCCATCGCCTTTATTATACCCAGAAGCCCTACTAAAAATTGAGGGAGACTAGAGCATCTCACCTCCAAGATGGCCGCCGTGTAGTGGCCCAGCAGAAATTAGTGAAAGAACCTCCCTCGAGTCAAACACCAGACTAGCTATTGTGGTGGAGCGGGGAGAAGGAGTAAAGTGCAAGTAGGCAGAGAGTAAAACTGTCCACGTTAAAGCACAGTTACAACAGTTAACACACAGGCTAAAATCACAGTTGTAAACACAGGCTAAAAACGCGTAAAAGTGAGGGAGAGATTAGCACCAGCAGCGCTGAGTAGGCTCCCTTGTCCCAGCTCAGAACTATATGGCCATCTGCTTCTGACTTTGCAACCAAAGAGTTAATGGCAACATGCTGCCTCAAATAGGAACTGAACTTCGAAACACAGCTTGTATATGAAGTCAAAATCAGCTTATTTTTTTCATCTGCATGTTCCAGGTCCTGGGTGTGAAGCCTCTATTAACTAAATACGAAACTGGGTAAAAGATCTAATTTTTCCCCTGCAATTTTGAAGGACAATCAAGACAAGAGCCCAGGAACATGAACAGGTGCATTTAGGGCATGTAATGCATTTTCAGGGTGAATCATCAAAATTATACTATCTCCAACAGCAGGATCGAAACTGGTGAATGTCAAATATCAGAACATCCAAGGATACCAGAATAAACTTTTCAGGAAATAATTCAATAATATATTGATGGGGCTATCGCCAGGGTCAACATTGTCACACCCATGCTTCAATGTTAAAGAAAGAACCTCAGTTGATCACTGTTCTGATCAAATCTATAGGCCTGCAGCCAATTGCACCAGGGATTCTATAGGAATCCCAGAAGAGTGATGCATTGGGTTATTGAAAGGCCAGACTCAAACCAACAAAGCTCAGGAAGACAAAACACTAATTAAATCTAATGCATTTGATATAACATATGTATAAAAAGACTTTTTGAGCACACCTCTCAAGGTGATTATCTTAACCCCCAATCGATGAATTTGAACTAACCTCGGCCATGTGCAAACTGGAACCCTGCAGAAAGGATCTTAATCCCTCTTTTTGAGGAGGGGAAGTGGATCATTTATCAATGTTATCCTCTTGTCTACCCCTCTTGCTGTATGAGCTCTGATTTTTGTATAGAGGCTAGCATATACAGCAATCATAACCTGTTATGTGCTCTAAATAGTTGCCCATTATTAGTACCAACCAAGGGGTAGGAAAGAGGGTGTCTTGAAAGGTATGGATGAAGGTAGAAGGCTAAAGTGGGGTCAGATAATCCCAGAGTCATTTCAGGAATCGCTATCTGCTCTGTGTCAGAAAGTGTTAGCAACATGAATAGACCAGTTGGTGAACCATGTGGCAATATAAAGGCCTTTAAGGCTATTTGTTGCACAATAACTGACCTCCTTAGTGCCCCAGCGCAGCGGCCTTCTGTTTTGGCCCCTATATGGTTTCATTTGGACTATTCAGGTGCATCCAGGAAGGCGTACAAAGCAGAATTAGCTAGGCAAAAGGGTGCGCTGGAGGAGGAATCATGGAGGGAGCTAATCGAGGCAAGCACCCTAAAGTGTAGTGTGAAGTTTTGGAGTATTATAAACTGCCCCTTTTTAGCAGAGGAGGCAAGAAATGTACTGGGGGCTCACATTATGGAGATTGAATGGGTCTCCATTTTGAGGAGGTGTTTCAGTGCCCCCTGACAATACACCTATTAGTTTAGTGGAAGGGAAATCTGCCTTGTTTTTTTTAGAAAAAGAGGTTAGGAAGGGTATTGTTGGGCTGTCCAGTAATAATGCTCGAGGACCAGCTAGCATCCGACCGGATCTCTACAAATCTGATCTGAATCTCAGGGCACCAACTGTTACAGCTATTAACGTCGCGGTAAAAACAGGCCTTCCTGTTCCTGTGCCACATCTACCATAGTCCCTGTATTTTAAAAGGATAGCAGAGACGGCACTTACTACTACAGGCCGATCTCCCTGTTGGACTCGGTGGTCAAGGTGTATGGTCGTATCCTCCTAGATGGGTTGGCCTGCTAGGCAGAAGATAATGACATCTTATCTGATGCCCAGTATGGTTTTCATCCGGTATGATCGACCGTGGATCAGTCCTTACATTTATTTTTTATCCTTAAAAAGTACATGGTCGCTAGGTCTGGCACTATCCACATGGCCTTCATTGATCTGTCAACCAAGGTTGATCACATAAATAGAACGAAGCTTTGGCAGGCCATGTTGTCCAAGGGGGTGGAAGGTGATATTGTCTATTTCCTGCAGGACCTCCACAGAGACACCAATGCTGCAGTACTTTACAATCAAGGAGTGGAGGTTTCTTGCCAGTTTTGTATAAAAAGAGGAGTCCGACAAGGGTGTATCTTGGCCCCCTTTTTGTTAAACCTATATATTAATAAACTGGTGAGGGTTTTAGTGGAGACTAAGGTGGACTATCCGCAGTTGGGTCGGCCTTCCCGTTTTGCTGTAGGCTGACAATACGGTCCCTATGGCCCGGGCCACACGAGGGTTGCAGATTTTAATTAATGCATTTGTCTCATTTATGGAGGATTTGAATTTGCTGATAAATAACACAAAATCCTATGTCATGCAGGTAGGATCATGCACAAGAAAGCATTACCCTTTTATGGTTGGACCTGCCAAGCTCCATACACGGATGCCTTTTCCTACTTAGAGGTCTTGTTAGACGACAAGATAAAATGGGGGCCATTAAGACAGAGAAAGAAAGGTGACTTTGTGTGTGCCAATATGGCCATTTTTAACTTTGGGGCCCTATTGCAGGTTTTTCATGTGAAGTGTATTGCTAAAGTCTCCTATGGTAGTGAAATCTGGGGCTATATCGCCTGGGAAGAACCCCAAGTGGTTGAAAATGGTTTCCTGAAAGACCTTCTATGTGTGCCCAAGGGAACCTCAAACCTCGCTGTCCATTAAGAGGTGGGGGTGCCCTACCTCTCTGATCTGTTGGCCTTTTGACCCCTGTTTTTGTGGTGAAACATCTGGCTGAGTCAGGAAACAACTTTAAACAAAGTGACCCTGAAGGATTGTATGGCTCTTGACCATGCCCAACACATCCCCTGGCTCAATCATATAAAGGGCTGCTTTTCAAACTTGAGAAGAGCCAACTTATTTTCCAACCCAGAGTTAGCAAACAGGAATGACCTGGGGTGCACAAAGGAGTCCTTTTTTAGACAGAGAACTATAGACAGAGAAGATCGGGAGCTGAGAAAGCCTAGTGTAGCTACATTTGTTATCCTGAAAACTGGTCAATTTACCAAACCTTATCTTCTGGGGCCTCTAAGTGTCTAGGAGCTGTTTTTATTGCTTAGGTTATGTTTTGATCTCTTTAACCTCCTGTTGGCGCAGCCATGCGGGTGTAGTAGGGGTCAGTGCCAGGAGTCCCGTGGTCTCCACATGACAAGCTTCTTTTTATTGTTTTGTAAATAGTACAAGGTACCCAGAAACACTTTTATTGTCCCCATTTTGAAAAAGTTTGAGTTTAGGCAGGTGCGACACGCCTTCACCTTTTTTTCAAATGTTATCTGGCACGGCTGTTTTTTATGTTCTTAATTTTTTTCAAGAAGCTGTGAGGCAATGGCTTATAAGGGTTGGTTGGTATGTGTCCTCGTATGTATTGTTAGGCCATAGCCTGACATGGAGGGTTTTTGTTTCATCACCTTTTTAAAGATCAATCATATATCTTTTATTTATATATTGTCTTAATGTACAGTATTTGATGTTATTAAGCAGATGTGTTTACAGTGAGACCCAGTTATATATTTTGTTTTATCTGACGTTTATGGTTTCATGCAAAAACCGAATAAAGTGATTTGATGATGATGATGACTTTTTATTCAAAGGTGGAAATTCCCTCATACAATATTTCTAGGAAGGCAACAATAGTCTCTTTTTCATCAAGAAAGCCATTATTTTTGCTTAAGAAACCTTTTCCAAATATTGTATTCATTGCACCTAAAAAGGAGATTGGTTTGAAGCTAACTGGAGGATTCTGATTACATTTTTAGAAACTAACCTTGATCTTGGCCTCCAACCATGATAAAATGATCTTACCATTAGTTAAAATGCTATGGAAAATTGTTCATAATAAAAGGATGCCAAGGCTGAATTTGGCTTTATACAAATCCCCTTGGATGTAAATAGGGTGCTGGGTATTTGTGATCAACAAAGACCCTTCTAAAGCATTCAATGTAAAGGACTCTCTTTAACAAAGCCAAACAACACCTATAAGGGCAGGCTTACTAGAGCTTATCTCCAAAGAGAAACATGGGATGATTGACAATCTATCCGATTGAAAGTCATACCAATGCTAGGATATTAATTGATGATGGTTTTTAGAGGGTAGTGTTTATCATGATATGTTAAATGTGATGTTGAGACATCAATAATATGCCAGAGTCTGCCTCTGGGGCCAGAATTTGTCCCAAGGAAGGAAGAATAAAATTAAATAAAACTGGGAGCAGTAGCTATTGAGTGAGCATGAACGACATAATAGATCACAATTTAAGGGCATCTGCATTTATGGACCATAATACGTTTTAAAAATAAAAAGCCTGTGCACACTATCCCATGCCATAATATTGATCACGCCAAAGTCGAAGGTGATATCTCTAGAATATCAAAATGAAGGTGCGTGTGGCCTGTTAGACATATCTAAGACATTTAGCGCCTTCAAACCTAAATTCATAGGTCCTTCAACACTACTCTGCAAGACTTTGATGAAGTTTGCAATCACCCTCTAAGGATTCCAGAAGCCAGCTCCTCTCCCAATAAGTCCTAATTGTAGCCATAAGTGTTCTGTTTCAAGAGCAACTTCTTATTTTATTTCAATCCCTGTAAAAACACATGTTTTTTACGAGTTTCGCTCTATTTACCGCTGCTATCATGAATGGGGCCTACATCCCAATAAGACAACCTTGAAAATTTAGCTATTTATTGTCCTAGGGCCAGAAACAACAACCATTGACTTCTCAGTTAACAAAACACTTCACCATGACCTTCCCGTCTACCAGCTAATTTACCTTCTGAAAGTCCAAAACACTACTATATTCTGCTTTTCACCATCTTAAAAAAATACCTCATCATTCTTTAGATCCAGGCCCAGAATTATTAAGTCTTTGTGTTACCCTGGCATTGCACAAGTTGATGCAAGGACAACGCAAAGTCTTCAGTAATCTTTACAAGTCAAACAAGGGGTGATTTGCTCCACCTTCCTTGGCTTTGTAAAGAGGAAATAAATGCTTTTCAGTCATTGCCCCTTTTCTGTGATCAATATATTCCAATTGAAAAAGACCTGGAAGACATGCCCCTTCATATAACCCAGGATCCACTTGAGATTACTGAAGCACCTGATACCATGAGGCTAAGCAACAGTGTTTTTGCTATCCACCTGGTTAGCCTGACTATCCTGAATTCAGCTCCACTCCTGACTCGCAACAGTGCACTGCACTTAGAAATTATCTATCAAATTATTATGAAATTTCACATAACATGAACATTAAATATGTGTTTGCTATGAAGTAAAAAAGGAATAAGGGGGTATTCACTTCCACTTGTACTGGTCGAGCTACCTCAGTAATAGTTGAACAGCAGCCAATGTACCACTGAAATTAGGTGTTATTATGCTTCATTCGGAAGTATTGGTTTTGACAAAGATGAGATTATGCAGTGAGAGACAAAGACATAATTTCGATATTTGAACAACTGCCCCATCATCTCAACAATGGTGCTCTTCAAAAGATAATATATGGACATCAAACAGAATCAAACAACTGAGAATGATCTGGGTTGGTCGTTCTAATTGAACACTGGTCTATAGATCTTGATTGCAGCCTAAGAGGAAAAGGGGTTCACAACAAATTTGAATATTAACGTACAGTGTGACCACACAATAAAAGTCAGTAACTTGAAGTTAAAAGGGTTAATACAAACTCTAAGACTAACTCATATAAATCAATCTCAAGATCATGCTATAAAAGTAAAGGATTATCAAAGGAGGATAAAAGCGACGCGCACAATATTGGTCCTCAACAGCAAGGATCATATAAGTATTTCTGTAGCAGCAGTGGAAAAAACAAGAAAAAATATTTTATAACTAGACAAATGATTTTGATCCTTCTCCCCCTACCTGGGAAATATTTGCAACATCTACTAAACCCTACACTAAAGTAAGGATAGGAGAAATGCCATTGATTCAAGAAATCAAGAAAGGTGTCAGCATCTGAACCTCTGTAGAGGCTCTATAGGTAAGTAGTCATGTATACCACAAAGCTACACAATCAGAGAAGACTAGATAGGTCTGTACATCTCCAAGCCTAATAGGACATCTGACCAAACTTAAGATGAGTTCACTAATTAAAATGCACAAAGAACATTTGAGAATTATGACCTCATACACATCATAGTACTTTTCCAGTTCCTAAGAAAGAACCTGGTGCTTCAAACTCTGCTCCCATATTCCAGTCTCTGCTTCCAGGGCGTCCTTTTATTCCTCTCTTCATTTGATAGTACCAACTCTATTAAAATTATTTGACCTTTCCAGTTCTTCCCAGCCTCACTATTTCTGAAATGCAATGTGCTTTTTACTAGCTAATGAATGCCTATGGCCTGCACCTGCAGAGGAGAAAGACATATGGAAAAACAGCTTTTACATTAATATTAAATGTCTCCATTGTAAGCTTAGGGATCATAATCAAGCTAATTTAGCGGTTTCCTTTCTGTGCATATTAGTTCTACAACCTACATATAATCCACTAAATGAGAGCCGCGGCCTGTAGTGGGAGTACCGGCCGGGCGGTGACGTGGGGAGGGGGCAGGGCAGGGTGGGGGCTAGTAATGTATTTATATCCGGACCTTAACAGGTAAGTAAACATAAAAATAAATAAAACAAATTTCGTTGCGTGCACTGCATCACATTTGGTGATGCAGTGCGCGCAACAAAATTTGTTTTATTTATTTTTATGTTTACATACCTTTTAAGGTCCGGATTCCATACATTACTAGCCCCCACCCTGCCCCTCCCCCTCCCCACATCACCGCCTGGCCGGTACTCCCACTACCGGCCGTGGCTGCTAAATGATACTGTAGCCTTATATGGTGCACAGTAACTAATACATATATTATTATGGAAAAACAATAACTGGTCTTGATTTATAAAAACGTATTGAACATGTATATGATTCGTTCTTACTAATCCCTGGTGAATGCACTGTACTAAATGCATTTTAGAGCACCACCTTACCATCTAAATCTATAGAAGATTCATATCAGCAATCTAGACGTCTCTGAAAGGGAAAAATGTGAATATGCACACATATATATGTAAAACAAAAAACACAATAAATGCACCTTCTATACCTTTAGTGAACAATGGGGCATATTATCAAGGGATTTATCTCTGCTTTTTTGGCTTTAAAAGCCAAGAAAGCGGAGATAAAATGATCTCCATATCAGCAACAGGGTGCTAACACGCAAATTTGCATGTTAGCACCCTTTTTCTCTACGCTTCTCCTTGCATCTCTAATGAGATGCAAAGGGGGCGTTCCAGAGAAAAATAATAGGAGAAATGTTGTTAAGCGACATTTCTCCTATTATCAAGGATATCGCTAACCCTGTTAGTGATAAAAAAAGCAGTGCTAAGCCCGGTTAGCGCTTCTTTTTTTACACCTGGTATTTTCCTGACTTAACCATGATATCCTATGGAAGGTGAATATCATGGCTAAGTTTGTGAGCCTGAGCTAACGCCAAACTTTGAGAGATTATCGTTGGTTTTCCAGCAATAATCTCTCATTTGGCAGTTAGCGCGAGGATTTTTATCGCTTCTGAGATAAGCGTTGCTGATAGCACGCTATCTCAGTGATAGAAATCCACGCTACCCAGCGATAATTATCCTAGCGCTAAGTGTGCTTAGTGATAATTATCGCTGGGGCTTGATAATATGCCCCACTATTTCTTTAATATTATTGCATCACACAAGCACATAGGACCAAAGATGAGTGTAAATATATGGCCTAGCCAAACGTAAAAGGATGGCGCCAAAATTATGCTGCTCCACAATTTAGGACAAAATGATGGAATTATGAATACATGGCTCAGAAAATAATTGCAATTAACTTAAAGGCACATAAATTATAACATAAGAACAAACGTTTTTAATGAACTGGAAATGAACACATTTCTGAACGACTCAACTTATGTCAAAGTAGTGTTGTTTTTAATGAATTCCAAACATAAAACAAATTCTTTACATTGAATTCGTTTGATCATAAACATTATTACTTTTTAAGCATTTTACCTCCTTAATTCAATGTCACCTTATTGCTTGAATGATCATTGTTATTCGTAATTACATGCACACCTGCTGATTTTAAACCCAGCCAGGAGCGCACATAGTGTAGCTCTTTCCGTAGAGCTTTATGTAACTCTAAATGTAACAAATTATATGTGCGTTTTTGCCTGCTGCCAGTGGCAATACATTGAATTAAATGCCTACCCAAGCAAAATATTGGGGTAGTCAACAAAAAGCTGTTTTTAAGTACAAAGATACTTAAAGCCTAAATGTTCATGCTCGAAGATCCTGCCCTTTCTAATATGATCATTCTGATAATTGCTCCACCTTGAGTCTACAACAGCATGTTTGTGGCAAGGCTGGGGAATTTATGAAGTGGTAGGGCGTAATTTCCTCATCGAATTTGAATGTGTGCAGTTAACGTTCTAAACCTGCTTTTAGGGAATGAGGATAATTGCCTCCATATAAACATAAATAAACAAGCCCTCACATCTCCAATCATTAACCTGATTAAAGGAGGGTGAAGAAGCTACAGTAGCGCTGCCAGGGAGGTTTGCAGTGGCATTGCACAAGCCCTACTGAGACACAGCCTGCAGTGCCTGCTGGTACTGCTTCTTGTCGCCAGCTGTGTCCTATGTCAGAATTGAAGCCAGGCTTGTTAAAGCTGCTTAACTCTTGTTCACACTTTATGCTGCTGGTGTTACTAGCTTTGTGTGAAAAGCTAGCATACAGCAGTAGGCCTTACAGCCAGGACCGGAGCAGAGTCACTCTCTAAGTGCACGTCACGTGCGTGGCACTCAGGGAAGAAGCAAGTACTACTAATAATTTCTTCTGGTGAACCTCTACTTACTGCTGAGTGAATGTTAGGAAGGGCTGGGGAGGAGCCGGTGAGTCACTCTCCATCCTGGACTCCTCCCCAGCCCTTCACAAAGCGCAACCAACAGTGAGGAGAAAGCAAAAGGAGGGTGGAGCCTATAAAATTCCTCCAGGCCTGCGCCACTTACTACTGCCTTGACTGTGCTGGTCTCTCCTGCCCCCAACCACTGAAACTAATGGCACTGAGTTGGCCATGTCCAGACTCACAAATAAATCGCCCTAGTGCTTATTAACCCCTTCGACGCTCATGACGAGCTGGGCTCGTCATGAGGTAGCCTCCTCGCACGCTCATGACGAGCCCAGCTCGTCCTGAATAATGGGTTTTTGTAAAGCCCAGCGCAGGACAAGAATATCAACCGCACGCATGCGGTTAAATCACTGGCACTAACAGGAGGCCACACCACTTCAATGACACAAGCACTCTCACTCAGGGGCGAGTGAGAATCTCGCTCAGCACAGGCGCAGTTACATACACTGTAAAAAACACACACACATCTCGAGCCTGATGAAGTTGCCAGTACTTTCACTGGGCTGCTTGTGTGTTTCATTCTTCTCCTCTTTCTCTCCTCTTCCATGTGGGAGGGCACCACCCTTTTGCCCCACGTGCATCAACCGCCCCGTGTCCCACATTGGATATTATTCAAATCTCTGGTAAGGGAATTATGGTTGAGCCAGATAAACTATGGCGCTGGTTGGGTGAATTTGGTGATCCTAATTCCAATGGGGCTGGGAAGCATGTATCCAGAACAGGAAAAAACAGTAACAGGGTTTGCATTATCAAGTTCAAGTTCAAGTTCAAAAGACCTTTATTCGAATTTCATAAAATTCATAAAAGTACCGATTACAACAATAATTCATTAAAAATATAATACATACAAACAAATGAGAAAGTTGTACAGAAAAACATTTCAGAGTTTTGTGCAATATCAATAAAATAAGTTCCATTTCATTACATTATATATAAGATGACACCATTGTAGCTAATTACTGATTTCAAGGGTTTTCCATCGTCTTACGTGCTCGTATGGCCGTTCTTAGGAAAGTGCTGGTGCGAAAAGTCAATTCATCATTGTCCAGTTTAAGCAGCATTATATATGATTCTTTAAGGGTAAGAGGTCTGTGTTTTTTAAAATAGGGAGTTAAAAACCATTTAATAAATCTCAGATAAAATTTACAGAAAAATAAAAAGTACAGGTCATCTTGAGTACTCATACCATCACAGGGACATGGGGTAAGATCAGCACTATGTCGCTACCCCAAAGGAAATGACAACAAGAATTTAACAGTTCCTGCCCTCAATCGAAACAATAAAGCTTTCTCCCAACTGGACATCGGGAGGGAGAGATAGGGCAGGAGAGTTTGCCCACACAGTCCGTTTCCTATGTATTTCGCAACACTTGATTTCTGGGATTCTATTCCAACGCAACCATTTCTGTAAAGTGCATAGAGTGCATTTTGAACCTCCATTTTGTCCTTTGGTTCAATTGACGTTGGGTCGGTAAACAAGGTACCTCTGTCAATTTCATTGAGTGATTTAAAAACTTCTGTGAGCCAAGGAATCTTCATGCCATGTTCACAATTTAGGCAGTCCTTAATAATATTTTGTGTAAGGACGGCAGCATCATTTCTCCAGATCCTAATCCAGAAAAGAGCTGGTCTGGCTCTGATAAAATCACTTTTTATGAGGGATATTTAGTTCTTTGTGACAGATAAAATCGGATGAGGAAATCGGGGCACCCAACACTTTTCTGCAGAAACGGTTTTCCTCTCTTTGAATACATGTACTGCTTCCCAACCCCCATACCTCTGCTCCATACGTGGCAACAGGTGAGCACTGTAATTTAAAAATCTTTAAAATAGCCTTAGTGGCACCAATCTTCTTTGGGCGAGGGAGGCTCAACACAGAATTGTTGGCTTTCGAGAACTTGCTCGTGGCATGGGCCAAATGCCCACTCCACGAGCCGTTCGCAGCGAAAACCAACCCTAAATAAGGAAAATTGGGAACAGATTCTAGTTTGTCTGTGACTATTCGAATTGTGTTAAGTTTCCTTTTACCCGGGCCACAGGACATGATAAAAGATTTTTTTAAATTTACCTTTAAATCCAGACCCTCCATAAAATGTACGAAGCCCTGTGCCAGCAGACGAAGAGCATTTGGGGTGCGGGCCATGAGCACCGCATCGTCTGCGTATAAAAGCACGGGTAAAGGATTTCCTAAAATCATTGGGACGTCTGATGTAAATTTTTTCAGACAGTTGATAGGCCATTAATATAAATGATGAACAACAGAGGTGCTAAAACGCACCCCTGTCTCACCCCCCTTCCCATTTCAATAGCTCCCGAGACCTCTCCACCCATCCCAATACGTACCCTTGCTTTTAGGTCAGTATGGAGATAGGCTAGAAAACTAACGAGAGTGTCATCAAGACCATTGGATGAAAGAATTGACCACAGCTTAGATCTATTTACGAGATCAAAAGCAGATGAAAGATCCATAAAAGCGAGGTAGGTAGGCAGTGCAGTATTTATCAATTATCAATTTCAAATTTAAACATTGCTCCACTGTTCCTACCCCGCTCCTGAATCCCATCTGGCATGGATCCAGGAAGTCAGTATCCACCGCCCATTCCAATACCCTATTATAAATGATACGCCCTAGGACTTTTAGGGTATTGTCCAAAAGGGAGATAGGGCGATAGTTTGCTGGATCTGACCTATCTCCCTTTTTATATATTGGGACAATAACACTGGTGGCCCAGGTAGATGGCATGGCAGCTTGTGGAAGACTATTAAAGATATTAAGAAGTATAGGTGTCCACAAGTCCGCATTATATTTAATAATGTCAATAGGGAGACCATCTGGTCCAGGTGCTTTATTTCCTAGACTTTCCCTTATGGCCATTTTAACTTCATGTTCCATGATCTTTAAACCATCCAATTGGTCTAGATTGGGGAGAAAATACTCATCAGGCTCTTCAGGAGGTGTTTCATATATTTTAGAGAAATGGCTCTCCCACGCTGCACTTGTTATATTACAGCTTGTTTTGGTAAGCTCTTTACCCATTTCCCTCGTTTTCCGGACAGCGGACCAGAATGGGCCGCTGCCTCCCAGATTTGCACTAATTAACAAAGAGTCCCAATGATCGGAAAGTAGGTTAGCCTTCCTTTCCGATAATTTCTCTTTATAGTTTTTCCTGGCGGCTTGAACAGCAACTCTGCACCTTGGTTTGGCAGAGAGTACTTTTCTTAACTCTCTGTTAGCCAAGGAGCAAGCTGAGTCAAACCACCTGGGCTCTTTGCTTTCTTTGGGGAATGGAACTGACAGAAGGGTTTTAATAGTATGACATAAAGCTTCAAAATCTGCTATTAATTTCTTGTTGTTATCAATGGGGGACAAACAAGATTTTATCAGATGTGGGTATAACTTTTTTACGCTGTCAATGATAGCCCCACAATCAACTCCTCTCCATTTCAATCGAAGGCCATCAATAGAGGGTGTGATGTCCCTTGCCCCATTTAAATTCATATAAATTGGACTGGATACAAGATTTAAAATCACCAGCAATGGATTATGATCACTAAAGGAAGTTTGCACCACAGAACTGTTTACTATACAATCAGTTAAAAGTAGTGAAGTGAATACATAATCAATAGTAGAGCTACTATCCCCACTGGTAAACATGGGGGCATGGGAGAAATTTTTGTTATTCCCTATCCTCATAGCATCAGCAAGGTTGAATTCAATTAATATTTTAAACAATTCTGATCCCCTGCGGTCTGCTGAGTCAGGGCAAATAGGATCGTCGGACCCATAATTCTCTGTTAGTTTCACATTGAAATCGCCCCCTATTAGAATACCAGTGTTAGTATCTTCTGATAAGGAACATTCAAGCATACTTAAAACCCTTGACAGTGGCAAAAAATTTTTGTTCGGTACACAATAAAAATCATTATTATAAAAATTAATTAAATAAATCATGGTCTTTGACTTTAGCTTATATTCAAGAATTTGGATGTTAGGATTATCAGAGTTTTCAATCTGCAGATCTCTGACTGTACCACCTGCCAGAATTCTGATCCCTATGAATAAGCCACCCACTGCTCGACCAAATCTAGGTTTGGGTGATGTTAAACTAAAACAGTGGTATCCCTCGATATACAAATTCCCTACAGCCCATGTTTCTTGAAACATAAGAATGTCCACATCATTAATTATCTCAATCCATGCAGGGTCCTGTAACTTTGCTTCCAGTCCTGCAACATTCCAACTTAAAATAGATAAGCCATAAGCATTAGCATTGCTACCTGTGCCCAGACTACTCCCAACTTTCCTAGTTTCATGATACATTGACTTATGGGAAAGGGGCAAAATGGGCAAAATGCTATTGGTTGGCATAGTTTCTATCGGATCAATCAGGTCATGACAAGGTGCAACCGAAACCGGAGATCCCTCCAATTTACCAATTGCAACCTGTCCATACATTTCGTTATTCGCCGATATACCCAGTCAATCCTGATCATCTAAATTGGAAAAATATTCAAATCGATTGTAAGTAGGAATGTTGAATGTTGTTGGTGTGAACTGATAGGGGTCATGAGCTGGGTAAGACCTTTCTCTATAATTATGTTGGTGCACGATTGGGAATTGCGGATAGTGGGGAAAATAAGGGGTAGGGATTGACATTAAAGGCTGATTCCACAAATTGTTATTTTTCATATGATTGACAATGGGATTCTGATTCTGGATGAAAAGCGGTGTTTTTATCCTTGCTCCAAAATTCATTTCTTGATGGGGGATTGTAGGATGATTCGGTATAGCCTGTTCAGGAGGTATCAAATGTCTGTAAAAATAACATAATGGGAGGAGTGTGGTGTTAAATTCCCGGGGAGAGGGCAATGGGGCGCTAGCAAGTGTTTTCTCCGCCCATTGAGGGTTTTTGAAAGTTATAGTAACACAATCGCCCTCAAACTTTTTCCTGAGTGGGCCTATCCAACCCACTCGCTGAGTGTTAATAATCTCCCTTGCGCCATCTATGGGAAAATTGCAATTTGCAATTAACCAGTGGAGTGTTTTATTTTTGAGAGATGAAAAAGTTTCATCCTGGTCCTTCCTTAATTTAGTGACATTTACCAACACCAATACATATGCTCCGCATTCTGGAAGAAGATTAATGCGAGAGGGGACTTGCTTGGTTGTTCTTTGTGGCGGTTGGGCCGCAAAAGAGCTACTTACGGGGTTCATAAGTTGACCAATAGTAGTTGCATTTACTTTTTTGGTATTCTGATCCTTCATTTTATCCAGAGCTACGTTATTAGTGACAAGGGTAGCTGTAGCTGCTGGCGGCTGCCTAATAGGTGGGCCCTTCGGTGTTGCTGATGTAACTGATGAGACTTTGGGTGTATCATTAATGGTTGTAGTTGGTGCTTGTGGAGTATTGAGTTTGGTGCCAACTATTTTATTTACACTGGGGTTAGTTGCAACATTTACGATGCGTTCTTTATGTAAATTCTTAATAGGGATACTCAGATCAGCTATTTGTTTTTCGATCCGAATTAGCCTACTCTCAATGGGAGATAAATAAATACTCAATAATTCAGCCAGCCTTTCCAACATACAATCATTTGCACTTTCAGGGTTGTCATTGATGGTATCAATGTTAACTAGCATTCCACCCTGCTGCTCCTTCTCTCTATCATCCTCCTGAATGGTCTCTGCGAGTCTCGTTATATTTTGATCAGGGTTAGGGTTAGAATTAGATCCTTTCCCGGTTTTTCTTTTAATCAGACCATGTTTCCTAACCTTTGAGGACCGAGGCTTCGGTACATATACTTTCTGTTTTTGAATAGCCCCCTCACGCCTACCTCTTAGTTGTCTTATGTTATCAACAGGTATTTCTTCAGGGGTAGGATTAATAAGTAAATCTGGGGTCTTCTCCAAATCCGTACTAATGTCTGTGTCAGAGTCTATCAGAAGAATAGAGGCTGATAGATTTACCTCACTTGGGATGGTATGAATCTCGGCACATATGTTTACTAAAGGTCTAATATTGTTTGGCAAGACCTGAACAGGAGTGGTAGCAGCAGCGATAAGACCAAGGGAAGAGCGTCTAGCAAGGGCTAGATCTTGAGAGACCCTGCGCTCTAAAAGCGAAATACCTTGGTTTATAGCGTCATTGCCCTTAGTAATAAAATTATCTATGGGGCCAATTATAGGGCCGCCCCCCGCAGCGGCTGTCTTGCTGCGACTGCCCCTTGGAGACATAATGATGGAAACGTATACTAGGCCAGAAACAATATACGCCAACAGTATTAATAAACAATAAACATACAGAGCCAAAGGCTAAGAGGAATGAAAGGTTGGAATTACCACTCAATAGGCAGTGTAAGATAATTATAGGCCAGCATACAAGTGCACCCAGCTACAGTGTAGAACAAAGTCAAAGTCAAAATCAGTGGCACAAGACTCCCCAGCTACAACTGTCTTAGGCAAATCGTAAACATGAACTAGGATGGAAATGCCTTACGGGGATAGCATTAGGGGGGTTGCCCCGTCCCGTCCTCTTCGTGCCACAGAGGGCCCGCCCTTGTCCCGGGCTTCTCCCTGGCGCCTCCCGCATGCGACTCGCGGGGCGAGAGGTGCTCCTCTGCTTTAACGCGCCTCCGGGCGCTCTGGGATGACGGGCGAGAGCTGCGACTGCCGGGGCACCTGGGTCTTGTTGTTCAGCCCTCTCGGCGGTTGCAGCAAGGGTCCGGGATTTCGCCGCTTGCCCCCGCACACTGGAGCCCGCTGGAGCAGTATGCCCAGATGGTGTCAGCTGCCGTTTCCCTCACGGCTCGGTAATTCTCTCACTGCCCCTGTTTGCATTATCTGAAATTCCACAAGACAGTTTGTCAGGTACTCTGAGATCCACATGTAGGTGAGACTATTGGTCCATATGAACAAAGTTGCCTCCGATGGATCATTGTAGCCTTTGACAGCATTGCTGCTCTAAAATCTTACCAAGCCTTGGCGCTCAGTCGTCTTGGTACTGCTTAGGAAAGCCCACAAGGTCCGGAAAGGCAGAAGAGGGCAGATTCTTTCAGAGAAAGAACTGTTGTTTTTAGAATCGCTTTAGAAGACTGGAAATAGGGAAGAAAACATATCAGAATGATGTGTTATTTGTGTTATTAGGATAATGAACTCTTCTATCCCAGCAAAATAATTAATTTTTATTGCGAGAGAAGTATTAGCTCCTGCAGACAATGTCACTATTGTATGGTATTTAGAGGCATTTAGAAGTGACCTATCCGATTTAAATAAAATCTGTGCTCATTTTGATAATGCTCTATCCTCCTAGCTCTTCCTCCCTTTGGAAATTGCCCCTATAAAGCTAGGATTGATGTATTGCATCACTACAGAAAAAATGTTGAGGCTAAACCAATTGGAAGTAGTCGACATTCCACCTCAGAACTATATGAGAAATGAAGACTAACAAATTGATGTCTAACTTTGTTGCTTCCAATTTGGCTCAGCTGTGCAATCGATCTCTTAAGATGGAAACGACCTGACTTAATTGGATAACATCTACTCTTATTCCACTGATAAAACAATCTGATACAGATCCAAAACCAGGGGCATATTATACTCCCATTTCCCCTTCCTTTTACCACCAAATGGTAGAACGTGCAAATAATCTCCAGTCAATATTGTAAGCAGCTCTTGATGACCTCTATTGAGCTCAATATTCTTTACAGGGAGTGGTAGTGGCCATTCTGGAACCATTTGCCACATTTCATGCATATCAGATTTCATTCTAATTGAGAGGCTTCAAAAAGTGGAGCCACAAGGTCAAGTATTCAAGTGGCTAGATTATTTCTGAAGTTGTGCAACCATTCAGTCCTCTGGGAACATTACAAATCTTAGAAACAACATTTGATCTTTATATGTATATTTAATGAAAAAACGCATATAAAGGTCAGTTATGGTTCAGTGAATACACACCTGTAAATGCTCTGAAATTCACCTGATATGGTAAGTATTGCATTAAATGAACTCCATACCTTATGTTTTGCTCTTAGTAATTGGCTTTTCTTTAGGCACCATCAGCCAAGAGATACACTGAGTATGGCAGGCAGCATACAATATGATGTTTCCTTTTGTGGATTGCATACAATAACTTCGAATTTTCTAGGGTTTTTAGGTTTGTTATCACTGAGCCACAGCTTACCTAGCTTACCTTTGCCTGTTGTTTTTTCTTAGAAATAGATTTTTATGATATTGTCCAAATCCATCTTTAACTGCAACGCCTGGATCACCTGTTGTGCAGACATAATGGTCTAGCTCAGGATCACCAAAGCCACCAGACTACAAGCAAGCTGGAACACAGAAAGGTTCAAACTCACCAAGCACACTGCAAGCAGCTAAAAACACAGATGGCAATGACAAAAACAACTTCAGATCAGCCTCCAAATGATACCTCCAACAAATCTGAAACACCAAACACTGCACTCATTGACCGCATCAAAAGCAGCACCAAGGAAATCTTTACCATCTCGAAAGATGTCACCTCTCCAGTTGTAAGCTCCACCTGCATAACTCCTTCACAGGACCTTTCCACCCAGCTGTTCCCATTCAACATTAAGATCTCCAGCATCTAAGACAATTTTAATCCCCAACTGGACCCCTCGATTCTCACAGCCATCCTACATGTCACTTCCACCGCACAGAGGACCACCCTCACTACCTGGCCCAGCACCGCCATTCAAGAATCTGCAGTGACCATTTGCACCATACACTCTGGATCACCATTGGACCCCAGCTCTCATGCTGTATTCTCTAAAGGACTGGACCCCATTAGTACAGCTCTCATCCCAATCCTGAATGAGTCAACACAGCCACCTTCCCTGTTGCCTGGAAACATGCCACAGTTTTCCCTCTCTTAAAGAAACTATAAGTAAACCCTAAAAAACTAGCCAACTACCACCTCATCTTCCTGCTACCCTTCCTGGCAAAGATCATGAAACAACATTCAGATGCCCAACTCTAGGAAAAAAAACCTCCTTGACACCACTAAATCCTGCTTCAGACCAAATCACACCACTATAGTCATCGTCTTTACCACAATGAATGACATTAACTGATCATGGACAGAGGAAACACCACCTCCCTCATTCTTCTGGATCTATCCACCACCTTTAATACAGCCACCCACCCCATATTCAATGCCTACACAATGTCGGCATTGAGAAACCAGTACTCTGCTGGACCTGCTATTTCCTTATAGTCCACGCCCAGTTGGTCAACCTGACCCTAATCTCCTGGGCCTCCTCCAAACTCATTGGCAGAGTCCCACAAGGATCCTCGCTCAGTCCCATACTGTTCATCACCTAGTTAGCCCCACTGGCGGGATCCTCCTTATCCCCAGAATCAATGTTATATCCAACGTAGATAACACCTTTCACATCCTCAATTTCTCTGCTACAAAACATCAAACACCTGAACCAACTTCTCTACCTGCATTTCCTATTAAAAAAAAATCATTCAACCATGAAATTTACAATACATTGCAGTGCCTTACAGATATATCATCAGTGGTATAAAATTACCATCACATTTTTTTTTACCAATAAACATCGACGTGATCCTATAAAAGCAGAGACTGGGTAAAACAAAAATAGAGGTTAGCAGGTTTGTCACATACAGTACATCCAATATCATTGCAGCTCTAAAGTGCAAGGTGCAACGTGCAAACTACATCAAATATTACTGCAGCTCAAAAGTGCAAAGTGCAACGTGCGAAGTATAACATAGTTCCATAAAGTGCGAACACTTAAATTTGCCAAATGACACATCACTCATCCATGTAGGAGAGCACCGACCCCGTAATTTCCCTACCTAACTTCCTCTTTTGAGTCCCTTATAGTGCATATAGACTTTGTTCTAAATTAAAGATGGTACAGAATCTTGCCCTCCATAACTCAAAAGACGGGGCATCTTTATGAAGCCACATTGAGGCAACACAAAGCATAGCTATGGCTGTGGCCACAAAGATCAAATATCGATATCTATATGCCAGCTGGTCGCATCCATCGCACTCCACTACCCCCAAAAACACATAAGCTGCAGCTAGTTTTATTGATCCCCTAGCAATTCCGCTAAAAACGTTTTTAGATGCCCCCAAAAATTGCTTAAATGTCCACACGAAAAGAAAATGTGAACTTTTTCCGCATCATCAGCTCCACAGGGAAAACACTTGCTGTCATTTACTCCACCCCATTTTAGCAACCTGGCTGGGGTATGATAAAGATTAAAAACGGTCTTGTAGTGTTGTGCACGAAGATTAGCAGACATCAATAACCTCCCCGCCAATTCAATAGATTCTTTCACCAGAATACCTTTTGTCCCACTTAGTATTGTGTCCGTCTAAATCCACACCCTTAGTCTCTAATAATGTATTATACAGTGAACCAATGCGTACATTTCTCCTTACAGCTTCAACTACAGGATTTAGATCAACCTTCCATTGGTTTTTACATAGGTAATCACTGATTTGTAAATATTTAAAAAATCAGGATCTAGGGAGGTGATACTTCTCGACCAGCATCTTAAAATACATCAAACCCCATTAACATATAAGTCCCCAATGCGTTGAATACCTCTTGTCCGCCATCTGTCTACGGTCCTATCCAAAAATATAGGGGGAAAGAGATTGGTGGCAGCAAACGGAGTATACTGGGAGACCCTCTCGATCCTATAGCATTTTCGCACCACTTTCCACACCTTAGAGGCAGCATTTAAAACCTTGAAGCTGTTTTTTTGTTGTAGCTAGGCTCAAGGCTAACAAAGAGTAGATTTTTTACATCGGTACCCAACAACATATATTGAGGGAGTTTCGGCAGTGCTAAGCGGTTCTGCCCCTGTTAATAGAATATTCATACGTTGCAGCATACACACCAGATAATATAAAGTAAAATCGGGCACTGCCCATCCACCTTTCTCCCGAGGTAGAATCATATAGAGCATAGCTCTTCGAGGTTTCTCTTGCGCCCATAAAAACCTAGTGCATATCAACTGTAATGCTGCCAGTTGGACTCAAGAAATTTCTAGTGGAACATATCTAAACAAAATATAAAACTTTGGGTAAAATTAACATTTTAAAAACATTGCACCGTCCAACGAGTGTAAGATGTAAACATTCACACCGGTCTAACTGCTTCCGTACCGAGATTAGAATATTGCCCCAATTGACCTCGACCAGTGATTTTAAACATGTCCTTATTATAACCCCTAAGTATGATACCTCACTTACAACCTGTTGATCATTAAAGCTGTCTTGAGTGAAGCACAAGATTTGTGTCTTAGATACGTTAAGCTTGTATCCTGACATGCCTCCAAACTCTAGTGCTAGCTGCTCTATTTTGGGCATAGCCCCCATAGGATTAGGAGTAACCACTGCCACATCGTCTGCATATGCAACTCAATACTGCTCTTTTTTCCAGATTATGGGCTCTATTCCTGCACTTTGCTCCAACATCATTAAAAGGGGGTTAATATATAATAAAAACAACAAAGGAGAGCAATGACACCCCTGTCTTGTACCCTGTGTTATATGTACCGTGTCTCACTCTAGACCCTTGATACATATCTTAACAGTTGGGTGTCTGTATAAAACTTGAATGGCTGAGATGAAGTTTTGCTTAAAGCCTGCCTGTCGTAATACAGCCCATAAAAATTGCAACGCGGCCCGGTCGAACGCTTTTTCGGCATCTAATAAAAATCAAACATAATTTATTCCCCATGGTGATAGCTGTATCTAGCAAGGTTACCACCCGATTAATGTGATTAGTAGTCCCCCTCTTAGGTATAAATCCATGTTGTCGAGTTTACACTAATGGGGTAATTAAATCAGCCAGCCGGGTCGCGAGGATTTTGGCATAGATTTTGCCATCTGAATTTTAATAATAATATAGGTCGATACGAACCTGGTTGTTCGGCAGGCTTATCTTTTTTTTTTTAAAACTATTATGCTAGCCTCATCCCAGGACAGGGGGCAGCTCCTGCTTGTGCCTGAAGAAAAGTGGTGTGCATATCGGTTTTAAGCTCCCTGAAAAAAGTTTTATATATTTGCAGCAGTAGCTTATCTGGCCCTGCTGCTTTGCAAGAAGCTACACTGTTAATAGCTCCTTCTAGTTCTCAAATCACAATAGGTTCCTCAAGCCTTTCTGCATCTAGTGAGTCAGTTATTTTACAGTTAAGGCTCCAAAGTAGCCTTTCTGACCTGTGCATCAGAAGACTCCCCAATATAAAGTGCCTCATAATAATCGTGGAACACCTTCAAGATCCCTTCACCTGTATCTACCATATTCCCCATAGCATCTGCTACTGGTCCGATTCTTTGGGCCGCCTCCCTTGATCGCAACCTTTGCGCCAAACAGCGCCCAGTTGCCTCCCCATATTCATAACTTTAGTTCCTGTTGATAGAATGCTTCCTGGCTATTTCTTTACTCCGGTGTAGATTTATTTTAGCCTTCCACTTGGCAACCTGCATCTGCAGATCAGAGATCTCAAGTCAAGCCTGAATCCCATGCATATGTTTTTCTTCCGCTATTGACATGTTGCCACATAATTTCTGTAAGGCTGTTTGCATCTGCTTCTGCTTATGTAGCACAAAGCTAAAAGTCTCATCCCCAAATTCTGCCTTTAAAGCATTCCACACAGACCCAATCGGAGCCGTGTTGCGGTTTATAACCAAAATTGCTCAATCCACACCTTCATATGTGTAACATATTCACTATCAAGAAGCAAGTTTCTATCAAACGAGAATGTTCATGACCTAATTCTAGTCCTGAGCTTACCAAGATTCAATACTAGGGGGCCTAGATCCACAGAGATCCGTGGGTGCACCTGAATGTTAGCACCCGACTGAAGAAGCCCGGAAAAAAAAAAATCTAGCCTTGCCAATTTCTTGTGCGGGTGTGAATAAAAGGTATACCCAGGGTCTGACCCCCTCAGTACCGCCCATGCGTCCACCAGACCATGATCTTCCAATAAAAACTGAAGTGCCTTAAAAAATGTAGGTGTCCTACCCCTATAAGATTTACTATCATCCTGTAGCACCCCTGGCTCAAGGTGTATGTTTAAGTCTCCACATATAATCAGCGAGGTGGACCATAGTGCTACTTCCACATTAATCCCTTCTAAAACTGAGGCCTCATCAACGTTTGACCAATAAATTGAACAAATAGTGCACTTTGAGCTACCGATCATAAATTCCGCAATGGCCCACCTCCCTGCTTTATCTACTAGTACTCTTCCAGTCCCCTGTATATGATCTTTTACCAATATCGCTATCCCCCGTACAGTAGTGGATTGCTCTGTGCATACCAACACATTAAACTCCAGCTCTGCCAATAGTTTTCTTTTGCTCCATGGGATGTGGTTTTCTTGAACACATACAAGGTCTGGTTGGAGCAACCGCAATTTTGGCAAGACCCTTTGCCTCTTATTTTAATTGTTCAAACCGCAAACATTCAGGGAGCAGAGCTGAATGCCAACCCTTTTGCGCCTATCCCCCATCTATATTCCCAACATATTTAAGCATAAGGACCACATGTCTAAAACCATTGAAATTCTTAGTTAGTCTCACTGCACCATCATGGATTCTTTTTACCAGTGACCCACATCACAAACCCACCCCACCACCCTTCCCTACACGGCTTCAGCCGAAGCCGTGGCTTCCCCCCTTTCCCCAAAAATGAGGCTTGGAGACACAGGGCCTCCAAGATGGAATGAGCTTCTGCCCCCCCAGGCCCCACCAAAACATGCTTTAAATAAAAACACAAAACAACACTAAATCAACACAGAAAGAAAAAATCTTTGACATTAAATCTAAGAATTTGATCAAAACATATCTAACACACTTAATCAAAGTGCATAATCTATAACCCACACCGCTTTACAAAGGTTTCTCCCTTTATCCCCTTTACAGAGAATGCAGGTATTCCTTAGCCGCTGACTCTGTTGTAAAGAACCGCATATGCTCATTATAGATAACGATTGAGCTTGGCTGGGTTCAGCAGAAAAGCTTGCACATTTTTATCTCGGAATGGAGTAATAAGCTGATGCAATTGCCATCTCTTTTCAACAGTAAGGGGGCAATAATCAGGGCACACAAAGAACTCTATCCCCTTCCCACTTTTCTTTCAATCCGGTCGAGCCAAATCATAAACTGCCTCTCTCACTAAGAAGTTGCTGACTGATATTAAAATTGCCCTTAATCTACTAGTATTATGAAGTGATCTATTGCGCTGTGTAAATGGAAACCGGTGCGCTTGCTCGATCTTCCGATCCCAATCCATTGGATTAACCCAGGAAAAGCCTCAGAGAACAGTTCAATAACAAATTTCTATGCATCCTGCCCCTCTGCCCCCTCAGGAATGTCCAATACACGGAGATTGTTGCGCAGCAGGCGATTCTCCAAGTACGAAATCTTCCAGAGGGTGTCATCCTTTGCAGGGCGCAGTGCCTCTGTTGTTGCTTTTTGCGCAGCAACTTAATCCTCTAGCTTCGAGATACGTGTCTCAGCCTCATTGAACCGCTCGACGAACTCAGAGCATGATTTTGCAACCCTTCGCACTGAGTTCTGGAGTTTACGACGTGCTCCCCGTGTGTGATGGCTCTCGGTGAGGGTCTCCTCCCTGTAGGCCATTATACTCTGATAAATAAGAGCAAGAGAAATGTCTTCAGGGTTCTCCATAGTATTCAAATTAGATTGTATCCCACTAGCCGCTTCTTTGCTCCCAGCCTCACCCATGAATGAGTAACCCATGGGAAGGAATCTATACTTTCCGCAATCTGAAGACCTGCACCCACACCTGTGTCACCCCTCTTACGAACTGTACTAGGGAGGCCATCCCTCTCTTTAGTCTGAGTGATCAAATCTGTCTTATCCCCCGAGGTTTCTGAAATTGAAAAGAAAGGAAAGTCCCCTGAGTCACTCTCCTTTGTGTAGTCCTGATTGATAGCCTTATTTCCAATCCCCCTTCTCAGCGTTCTCCGAGGGTATTTCAACATATTTCTAGCCTTTCTCCCCCTCTTTAGCTATGTCTCGGGGGTTGTCCCCCGCTGTGCCCTCCTTATCAGGTGTTGGGTCAGAGGGAGAGTTCTCCCCTAGCGCACCAGTTTCAATACTCTGTGCATCATCTTTAGTCATAAGTGTGGGGGTAGCAGTTTATTTAGCTTCCCAGAAAGCAACAGAGCGGGAATAGATTATTTACCACCCTCCACACAGGTTTTCTCAGCATTTGGGTTGCCTTTCTTCCTCTCCACTTCCAGCACTCCCCTGGTCTCAGACGCCTCCATGATGTTTCTCGCCTTTCCCCGTCCTGCATGCGGGGACATAGCAGCGTTTCGCTTCCTAGTCTCTGGGACAGCATCGGGTTTCGTCAGCAGTCCACGCACACTGAATCCGCCATGCACATACCTGGAAGCCCGCTTTGCTAAGACCAACAGCCGCCAGATAACCACACGAGGCGCCCGACAAGTGCTCCACAGCAATCCACTGAGTCGCACTCTCCAGACCAGACGCACTAGACTCTCCTCTCAGTCCTGTGCTGGCCACAGGGAGACACCGCTAGCAAGTGGGGCAGGGGGGAGAGCTCCGGGAGCTCGGGCTCACACAACTGCACTCACGGCCGCCATCTTGCCTCAAGTTCCAGCTGCACTTTTTCATATGCACTTCAACAAGTGATTGAGTCCTCCACCTGCATTTCCAAAGTCACCGGATTGATGAATTCCAACTGGCTCAAGTACAGCACAGACACAATGGAAGTAGTCATCTTCAGTAAAGACACCTCACTATGGGACTCCACCTGATGGCCTCTTGATCTTTGACCCACACACAAGCCAATCACTCAAGTGACAAACTCCAGAATATGTTTGTTAGCTCTTATGGTCTCTAGTTGGCAATGGTCATTAAGCATGGGCGGTTTTTGCGGATCCACGATTCGCGGATTTAGCGGATCCACGGATCGTGGATCCGCAAAATCCGCGGATTTAGCGGATTTGCGGATTTGGGGGGCGGGGCTTCATCGAGTGTGTGGGCGGGGCCAAACGGACGGGGCTTCCACGCGAGCGCACATGCCTCTTGTGTGTCTAAAAGGTCAGAGACCGATCAGAGCAGCATCACAGCGGATTTTCGATGATATATTTGGGAAGAAGGCACATCTGCCCAGCCTCCCAATGCTCACGATTTTTTTTGGGCTGATTAATGAGTCACTGCATTTGCGCTTCAACTAGTTCCAGCGACCAAGTGTGTGTTACTATGCAATCGCGCCGAAGTGCGCAGGGGTCCCTTGAGTGAAATGTCCATCATAGTGGGTAAATGGCGGGAAGACGGTGCACACCTCGAGTGTGTGGGCGGGGCCAAACGGACGGGGCGTCCATGCGAGCATGCCTCTTGTGTGTATAAAAGGGCAGAGACCGATCAGAGCAGCAGATTAATTTTTGGGCTGATGAATGAGTCACTGAATTTAAGCTTCAACTAGGGCACATGCTTTATTGATATCCGCAAGTGTTTCCTGTTGAGGTATATTTTTTTTGCCAGGACCGTCGTGCCAGAATGAACCCTGCCCCTCATATTTATTCGAGAAGACACCTCCACCCTGCCCCTCATATTAATTCGAGAAGACACCTCCGTTTTTCAGCATTGTAAATAATTTACGATGGCGCCGGCAAGCTGCCGGCGCCATCCTGCAAAAGTTACTTAATTAGCTTCAACAGGAAGCTCCAACTGATAAAATAAAGCAGGCGCTCGAGCCCCTGCTTTATCTTATCTGTTAGAGCTTCCTGTCGAAGCTAATTAAGTAACCATTTGGGGATGGCGCTGGCAGCTTGCCGGCGCCATCGTAAATTATGCATTAGGCTAAGGCTTGAACTTTTGACCGCAAAATCCGCTCCGATCGCGGATTGCGGATTCTCGGTAAATCCGCGAGAGTTCGCGGATCGCGGATTTACCAAAAATCCGCAAAATCCGCGATCGGAGCGGATTTTGCGCTCACGCTTAATGGTCATCACCTTTGTCCAAATAGGGACCCTCGCTTCTAAGTCAGGATAAGGGGATTACACTCCTTAATAACCCCTGCTCACCCCCTTGGTAGCTTGGCACGAGCAGCAGGCTTATCTCAGAGGCAGTGTGTTAAGCATTTGTGAATATACACAGTAATACAGTGATAACACTACAGATGGACACAACACAGGTTTTATAAAAATAAGTATTCCTTATATAGACTTAAACACAAGACCACAAATGACAAAAAACCACAATACTACACAAGGTTACTTAAAAGATGATTAAAGTCTCTTAGCTGAAGTTGTTGGTAAATGCGACAAAGTTCTCAACAAAGTACCCGAATGCATAACGCAAAGTAAAAATAGGCTCGCAAAAGGTGAGATGCATCAGTTCCGTGAGCCAGGGGAACGGTTGTGTCCTTCCTCAATGCTTGCGCAGAGTACGGGACTCGTCGTGAGCCTTACCGGTGCGGAGGTGATGCGTAGATTCTCGGCGTACGGGTTTGTTGCGGTGCGCAAGATGGTGCCTTGATGTGATGCAATGATCCAGTTGCGATGCGAGAAGATGGCGCCCTTGATGCGGCGATGCGATGACGATGCGGTGACGCCCTGGCAGCCTTGCGAAGATTCTGTACTTTCGAGCCGCGACAGGCCCTACGACGAGCTCCTCCGGTGATGCGATGGCGACTCTCTCGATGGAGTCACGCTTCTCCAGTGATGCGACAGCAGGCAGCTTCGATGAACACACGCTTCCAGGGAGATGCAGCAATTTCAGCTGCAGTGGCGACACACTTCTTCTCAATGCATTGCGCTTCCAGCTCCCAGCAGCACACAAGTGACTGGAGTCAGAATTCCCAGCAAGGAAATTCAGGAGGGAGCTGGAGGTGAAGTCTTTTGTCCCTGAGACTTCAGCAGGAGGCAAGCGCAGTGCAAGCCCTTGGAGAATATTCTGTAGATAAAAGTCCTTACAATGTTCCTTCTCCTTTCTTTTGGCAATGAAGCAACCACTGCAGGCCAACCCAGAAAACAGCACACTGGCAGAGGGGCAGTCCAAACTCATGCAGCTTCCTTGGTTCTTCTCCTTGGCAGAAAGGATTCTTGTTCCAGAAGTG
This sequence comes from Lissotriton helveticus, assembly GCF_964261635.1. Taxonomy (NCBI): domain Eukaryota; kingdom Metazoa; phylum Chordata; class Amphibia; order Caudata; family Salamandridae; genus Lissotriton; species Lissotriton helveticus. The sequence continues at coordinate 890,997,634 of NC_136065.1, read as the reverse complement.
ATCTCATTTCTTGGGATCAGGGTCCCAATATTTATACCCCAAAATCCTTTGTTCTCTGAAGGCAGAGAGGCCTCTACCTAGTTCAAATCAGTTCCTGATCACTTTGTTGACATGACTCTCTTCTTCCTTTCACTGTGCAGGTTAGAAACATCAGCCGCCTAACAGGAGGTGGAGCCAGCACAGGGGGGTGAAGATACAGCTCTGGAGCACTCTGTTGACATGATTCCTCCTCTCCTTTCACAGTGCAGGGCAGAGACATCAGACAAGCCACAGGGGGTGGAGCCAGCATTGTAGAGGGAAGGCCCAGCCCTATTCAGGTCCCGGGTGTAACTCTTCCCTCCCATCTAGATGCAGATCTCTCTATTCACCACTGGGCTGTCCCAGCCTGTCTCCTGGAATTCCCCAGCCCTGTCACTCACAAACCCAGACAAGGAATACACAACCCAGCAGAGGCAGGCTCAAATGGTTAGGCAAGCAAATACCTACTTTCTAAAAGTGGTATTTGCAAACACAGAATATTAAAATAAACTTTACTAAAAGATGTATTTTATTATTCTGAGTTCAGGCATACTAAATTCGAATTTCTACCATGTTCCCTGAGTCAGTTAGGATTATAAGAATGTAATAATCTATCTGCCCAGTCTAGCCTATGAGAGCAGGTAGCCTTCAATATTGAAACACTAAAATGGCTGTAATTCACTATTAGAACATGCTACACACATCAGAGCATGCCCTACCTTATACTTACAATGCACCCCGCCCTTGGGTATACCATAGGGATGTCTAATATGAAGCAAAGGGAAGGTTTAGGGACTGGCAAGTGAGTGCACTTGGCCAAGTCGACATGGCAGTGCTAGACTGCACACAGGCCTTGCAATGGCAGGCCTGAGACACACTTTACAAGCTGCTTCTGTGGGTGGCACAACCAATGCTGCAAACCCACAAGCAGCATTTGATTTACAAGCCCTAGGCACACATGGTGCACTGTACTATGGGCTGACAGATAAACCAAATAACCCAATCATGGAATCCAATCAGTATATCAATTTAACGGGATGAGCACTTGCACTGTGGCACTGATTAGCAGTGGCACAGTGCCCAAAGCATAAATCCAGCAAAAACATATCAAAACAGAGGAGGAAATCCGTCAAAATGGAAGGGAGACTCACGCCAATGATGTCAGGGACAACAATAATCGACAACCATCTCGCTATGACAGGACAAATGAACACAGTCTTCACCTCCTGTTTCGACACACTTAAGATTCTCAAGATGACTTTTAAGTGTTTCTGTTTAATACCCAGAGAATGCTCACCCAGTCTCTCATCATCAGCAAGATGGACTATGAAAATGCACTCTAAATTGGAATCAATCAATCATCGGAATTTGTATAGCGTGCTACTCACCCATAGGGTCTCAAGGCGCTGAGGGGGGAGGGGGGTCGCTACTGTTCGAACAGCGAGGTCTTGAGTTGTTTCCTGAAGGAGAGATGGTCCTGGGTCAGCCGTAGGTGAGTGGGGAGGGAGTTCCAAGTCTTGGCCGCCAGGTAGGAGAAGGATCTTCCTCCGGCGGTGGATTTGCGGATTCGTGGGACGGAGGCGAGGGTGAGGCTGGCGGATCGGAGCTGGCGGGTGGGTGTGTAGAATGTGAGGCGGCTGTTGAGGTACTTCGGTCCTGTGTTTTAGAGAGCCTTGTGTGCGTGGGTGAGGAGTCTGAACGTGATCCTCTTGTTGACGGGGAGCCAGTGCAGGTCTTTCAGATGGGCAGAGATGTGGCTGTGACGAGGGATGTCCAGGATGAGTCATGCAGAAGCGTTCTGTATGCGGTGGAGTCTTTTCTGGAGTTTGGCTGTGGTTCCAGCGTAGAGGGTGTTCCCGTAGTCCAGTCGGCTGGTGACGAGGGCCTGGGTGACCGTCTTCCTGGTTTCGGTGGGGATCCATCGGAAGATCTTTCGGAGCATGCGCAGGGTGTTGAAGCAGGATGACGAGACGGCGTTGACGTGCTTGGTCATCGTGAGGGAGGAGTCCAGGATGACGCCCAGGTTGCGTGCGTGGTCCATTGGTTTGGGTGCGGTGCCCAGGGCAGGGGGCCACCAGGAGTTGTCCCAGGTGGAGGGAGATGGTCCGAGGATGAGGACTTCCGTCTTGTCTGAGTTCAGTTTCAGATGGCTGATCTTCATCCATTCTGCGACGTCTTTCATTCCTTCCTGGAGGTTGGCTTTGGCGCTGGTGGGGTCATTGGCGAGGCAGAGGATCAGCTGGGTGTCGTCGGCATAAGAGATGATGTTGAGGTTGTGTTGGTGTGCGATTGCAGCGAGAGGGCTCATGTAGACGTTGAATCATTGTTCAACTGACCAGAAGACTCCTGGACATACAGAGTTCAGCTGCTAGACTCAACTCAGACTTACCCCATCTCCCCACACATAAAAACCTCTAATTGCTCCCCATACACAAATGGGCACCTATCAAACTCCAAAAACACATAAAAAGCCTTGCACACCATCAGCCCAACCTACCTCACCAATGACATAATTATCTACAAACCTAACCGACAACCCAAGTCGCACACACCCCCCGCCTCCACAGAACCACATCTGGCAACCTTCTCCTACTTCACTACCAAAGCCTGGAATCATCTGCCCATGCACATCAGAGCCTCCTCCTCAGTTCTTGAATTTCACAAGAAAATGAAGACCTGGCTCTTCGCCTACTCTCTCCCAGGTTAGTTTTCTGCTCTACAAACACCCACAACCTGACATACTCTTAATTCACCTGCTATGTTTGCATTCAATATTTGCTTCACTGACCCCAACCTGCAATGGGAGATGGCAGCTGAGCATGGCCTTTGGAAGGGCTGTAACCCAACTAACAGCTGGCAGCCAATACCAGCTGCATGAGCAGAGGTGGCCACAGGGCCTGGCCTGGAGCCAGGTCTCACAGCCAACCTGTACCTAAAGACCAACCCCCACTGTGGACATATTCAGCACTCAAGCCCTGTGCCCAAACCTCCATGTGTTGTAAACTCCCACTGTCTAAGGCCATTGGCATTGGGGAAGGATGTACAGCTTTGTCTTTGGACAGAATCGGCAGCCAACCCTCCATGAACAGCTATACAAGGTCTCAATATTTATTAGGGACAATGCTTTGATTTTTGTTAATGTTTCTGAAAAGAAAGGTTTATGGTATATTTCTGGGGGCTCTTTTTGTTTGTTTCCTTACTTTACCAACTGGTGTGACAAATGGCTATTTTAAAACTTTGTTTTGGTTTTATTAATGGAAGCTGAGGTAACGCCCTTCCATCCACTCCTCTCATATCTGTTCTGCTTGCCACACCATATGTTCAGCTTACGCTCCATACATTAGAGCATACAGACTTTCAGTTTTTGATTTGTCTCTTGCTGCTGTTTTTCAAACACTTCTCTTGTAACTTGTGATAGTGTTGTAACCTCCTATGACTTATCAGGCACGTTCTCTCTCTATAAAGCAAACACAAGGAGATGATGGACGGAGCGCAAAAAATGTTCAGACACTCATCACCAGTCAGAGATTTGGGTTGAATCCGTCATCACTTTTTAGCTCACTCCACCACCCCAGTTTAGACCCAGTCATATGCAAATCAGTCTTCCTTATGGGAACAGTCTAGCCCAAACTGCCAAGTCAGGTCTTCCCTGGACCGGAAACAAGCATCCTGGCACCAGTTTCGAGATAACACCCCACATCAGCCAGGCTAGCTCAAATCCAGTGGGAAATGGAGCCACATCTAGGCATATCCTTCCAACTTTGGGAAAATAAAGCAAACAGAAGAAGATGATGAACAGAGCGCTGAAACCTTTCAGACATCCATCCCCAGTCACAGATCTGGGTTGAATCTACCATAGTTCTTTAGCTCAATCACATTAAATACTTTTCACAAGCTTTTCTCTAAAGCATACACATGTTTGATGAGCAAAAGGAGTAGTGGGCTCTTGCATCTGGCTTATCTTTTGTTCATATAATTTGTATATAACCTCACTTGCATTACTTTTGTTTTCCCCTGCCGGATAGGTGAAATGTCAAACTGATTCTCTGTATCTCCACCCTCTCTCCGAGACATTGCATGTTTTCCTCCTACTATTGTGAACCGGCAGAGGATGTTCCTGGAAGTTCTCCCTGACCAGATTACTCCATCACGGTGCAAAAAGAAGATGTGCTATGCAGCAGCATTTGAACTGGTATCATGCCCCAAAAAAATGGCGAATGAGCCTTCTGTTGCCAAGGAAAAAAACACTTTTTTCATGTGGTGGAAGAATACCTGATTTGTCTGCAACCTAAAAATTCAGGAAGCAGGAAGGTCTGCTCTCATTGCTTGAACTCTCCAGGAATGACTCCCTTAAAGTTGAATGTGGGTCCAAGGCAAATGGAAGCAGGTTGTTTTAGCTGGGGTAACTTTGTTTTGAATTTCAGTGCTATTGCACCCCCAAAAGTGTCAGTTGTCTATGGACTATTTTGTCTTGACTGCAAAACCAATATAAGTAAAATGACCCACATGGTTTGCGACCTCAACTATTAGACCACGGACGATGATGGGTTTAAATCCCGAAAATCTGGGGCCTATGGTGCGTGGGCCTAGTACCTGAAACCAAAGATTATGAAGGAGGCCCAACATCTGTTCATATGATCCATGGTCTAGATGTACTCAAAATACCACCTCAAAGTCATCATCCACAATAAACCTTTACCTATTCCTTATCAAAAGGTTCAAACAGCACTTTGCTGTTGTCCATTACTCTCCTTGCTTAATGGGCACAGATCTTGATGGTAGTATAAAGTAACCATTGTGGCCATTACCTGACCTTGGGGAAGGTCTTAGATTTTTTCCTCCTGCAATAGATAAGCCTGTTAAGCTCTTTCTCCTAAATGTTAAGCTCTTTCTCCTAAGTGTCACCAGAGACACATGGGGCCTTATTTATGAAGGCCTTGCGCCGCCGGTGCGTCACTTTTAAAATGGGAAAAAGTGACGCACCGGCGGCGCACGGCCTTCATAAATAAGGCCCATGGTGCTCACTCACTAGTAGTATCTGTGTGTGAATGAATGAGAGTGGGTGGGTGGATGAACGAGTCAATGGCAGAAACTTTCAAGGAACACCATACCTTGAACAGTCAACTCCCCTTTTCTTGCATGGATATTACGAATGCATATTTCTACACAGGTGTGGCATACATTTATGCCATAGGAAAACTGTTTATGCTGCCAGGTAAAAATAAGTGTGTCTATTGCCACTGAAACAGCAGATGATGATGTTGTAAGCTCATTTAATCTCTTCCAGAAAGTAAATAGACAGAGTTGGTCCTACCAGGATTTAAACACAGAACATATAGTTTCAATTATATTTCTGCGGCATACAGTCAACTCAGTGCAAATTAATCTCATTTGAAGACGTTTATGAGTCACCTATTTCCAGTTGAGCCAAGACAAAAATAATACTAGATATTTGCAGGGGTTATCTGTTGCTCTTTGTCTTTTTGTTTTGTCACCTCCGGAACATCACGTTGGGTGACATACCAGCGGCGCAACCTACTGTCCAATTTTAACAAGGACACGTAAAGCCACCCTGCGTGGCTCTACGTGTGCTTGTAAATATCACCATCGGGGGACAGCCACGCTATCTAAAGCTACACATGTATGCTCACAACTGCAGCGATAGTTGCCATACAAGTCCAACATTTAAGTAATATAATGTATAGAAACTAAGGGCTTAAACAACACCAGTGACTAACATATCGAACCAAACGACACTAATCTAAGTATAACCTATTTTACGTTCCAAAGGAGGTACATAATAAAACTTGGTTCGTCTATCCCCAATGTTCGGTATGCGTAAATCATTCTTACAAACTAGACTGTAAACTGTGGCATTTATTAGCTAAAAAAATCTTGTCGAGACTGAATGCGAACATTAAAGTTTTCTTCTCAAAACAATAAGTAGATCGCGATCACGTGACCAGCCCGTAGCCACTCACACAGCCTTGTGTATCTACCAATAGCAAACTGGTTGCTATTTAAAGATTAACTAACACAATGCCAGCGTTTCCTATTGGGATCATCAGAATCCAGAACGCTGTAGACGGAGGTGCAGGGAGGCCAGCTCTTTTCACTCAGGTAAGCAACACCGAAGGGTCGAACAGCTAAGCGCTTAAAGAGATGCCGTTATATCTAGACAGTTTTCGCGCCAGCATTAAATCTATGCATCTAGAATGACTACTTCAAGTCGGTGTAGCACGCGTTCTGCGTTAGTTGTAAAGTAGCACGCGTTCTGCGTTAGTTGTAAAGTATACTGGACAACACCGCACTGCAATGCGGTGCTGTAAACATCAGCAAGCTGCACGTTTATTAAAATACGGGGCTCGCACCCATCAGCAAACTACGTGTAATAATGCAACAAGCCCCACGTTTATAACAATGTGGAAATCTTAAATAGGGGTTGGGTAAACAGCCATGAAAAAACCGCCCTGTGCAATTAAAAACCCCATTGATGCCGGCATATACTTAAAGTACGGAGGGCAATCTCTAGCGCGCGTTTTTAATCACACTAATACCTCGCTGGAATACTCGCTGGCTGTGTAAAGGGAAAAATAGTATAAAACAGAATAGGAAGCAAATAATACTGTGTTTGCACAATAGACGGCCACAAACTTAAAGAATCTTTTAAAATTTATTAAATTATAGATGGAATTGAAACCACGAGCATCATAAAAACAGCCTACGAAGTACATGTGCGCCGGGATGCCCCAGGGTAGCTGTGCGCTATATAAGTTTTAATAATAATAATAATAATAATAACATGTACCAAACGGCTGTAGCGATCACGCAAGAATTGCCATCGGTAAGTTATATGCTTAATAGGTGACAGACTAAGTAGCCACGGAATAGCTGCGGCAAGAGGTGAAACTACTGATTAAAAATAGTAAAAGACCTTGTCTTTCCCAACTTGCAGTGTACACAGATGTAATAGTGTATGAATCTTCTGGTGGCCCCTCCGATACAGCGATAAACAATCAATACTTACAATTGAGGTATTTATGTCGCCAACCGATTCTTTATTTACATCTTGTGCATAAATAACAGTGGATATCCATCTCATCTTTGGTTTTTATCTGTATCTCCATAGTGAAACGTTTTTACCCAATCCCGAATATATGGGACATCACTATCCTCATATGTGGACCTAAACCAGGACACATCTAGGCTTTGTCATCACAAAAGCCGGTCACTGAATAAATAGCGAATTCAGTCACCAAATCTGAAGGTAAGACATCTTCATAAGAGTGGCCGGTTTATAGATATACCCGCCCAGTAATAAATCAAATAGATCTCTTATTCTGGAGACTCCCAGTAACATTAACAAAAAATTTTTTTTACTCTTTAAGCAAATTCAATGGTACAACCATTAGCATAAGAAAATGACTGTTCCCGATAACAATAATGTTTTTCAAGTTGACATCTCTCGTAACTGTTCATGAGAGGACATTAGGATAAATCGCTGAAATAAAATGAAGTGACATATTAGGTGACAGCTGCTTTATTGTTTTCTATGGATGCACACATGTTTGTCATGATATTGTAGTAATATTATGTTTCTTTTCAGAAACTGTCCTGATGAAGGTTTTTTAAACCGAAACGCCGCGTCGACCTGTGTTCCTTTGAACATTTTTAACAAATTTTTGTGTATAATTTTTATGTATTTGCTGTATTTGTTGTGTACAATATACCTGCTTTTTAAAAAATTCAAGACACATGTGCAATAAACTTATGTTTATTTTATATATATCAAACCTTCTTTAGAGTGCTTTTTGTCACATAAATGCTTCTATCCAGCGATATGTCAGTATGTCCATGATTGAAACAAAAGCCTGTTGTTGTGAGACCTTACTTATTTTACAACTGAGTTCTAGTGGTTGTGTCCAGTAAAGGAATTTGCTTAGTGGGCAGCCTACTTAGCAGGTACCCCACCTTTTGATTATTCTCTAACGTAGGGACATTGCAATACGTTTTCTCTTGTAAATATCACCCCTTCTCACGCAAGACTTTGGGGCACATTAGTATGGTGGGCAGATTTTGTCCGCCCGCCATCCCGTCGTAAAAAGGGACCGCCCACCATAAGGGCGGGAGTCCCGTGTGTGCCATTAGGATGTGCCCGCCACAGTGGCGGGCGCATCCTGCATCCCTAACATTGTGGTGGGCGGTGCACTCAGCATCGACCGCTCAATGCCAGGGAGGCATGTTGTGCACTTCCATGCAGAACATGGCAGGCACCGCGCGGTGCCTGCCATGTTGTGAATGGAACTGCAGGGGGGTACCATAGGTACCCCTATGTGCATCCCCCAACCCGCAACGGGCCCCCCAAGCAGACTCTGCATACCTGCCATGGAAAGGCATCTGTAAACCCACATACAAAAAACATCCACGATGCAGGCATCCTTGCACCATGATGCAAGGTTTCCCGAGCCGGCGCATGGCAGCCAATTGTGCGCAAGCGCAGAGGAAAGCACAGGGATGAGACATATTGTCATAAATATATCGCATCCCTGTGTTTGAAAGTGATTCAGTGCGGCACAGCCAAAAGGCTTGCAGCACGGACTGAGTCACTTTCATTGTAAATCTGGCCCCCAGTATTTTCCGGTCACAGATGCACAAATAAGAGTCGCTGGAAGCTGTGCAGGCAAGATGTAGGGGGGGGGTTAATTAGAATCCAGCACCTACTAAGCAAAATGCATCTCATTTAAGTCAGCAAACGTAAATTCAGTTTCTGAAATAAATATGTGGTGTGATGTCCTTAATCATCATGCTAGCCAAGGTGATGATTTAATTTTCTCAACAACCATGGTTACCTAATCCATCTGACCGTGAAACTGCGAAAGATTTTATTTAGCGGGAATATTTTATGAAAATGCTCAGTCCAAGAGAGTGAGTAAAATCCTCAAAGGAGCCCTGCATTAAGGAGGCTTAAGTGGAAGATCCCAATGGAACTGAAGGGATGTCACCAACGTGACCCCTTCATGATCTATTTACATTCGGTATGTCGTGAAATAGCAACCTTAGAGCATGCGCTAAAATCTGCTATCAGGTTACTTCTATAATGTGCGGTCGTGGTACTACCGCCAGTGTCAATCCATCTTTATGCCACTACATTAAATGTACTATCCCTACCAATTTTTACTATGTCAAATTGGAAAACCCCCTAAGGCATACCTTTCCATTGTGCTGCTTGCTTGCCTTCTGGCTCTGATGCGAGCCATAATACCATGTGCTCGAAATGCATGACACAGGATTATATTTTCACTTAAAACGTCAATTGAATTTTCTGAACATAAAAAAAAACGTCAATTGAACAAAACGAAACGTGCTGTACCATACACTCTTTGACCCCATTCTGAGATGGCAAAAAGTGATAATTCATAACACAATTAATTCAGAACAGGAATTCTTAGCTGTTAACATCAAATAATGTTTCTATTTGGATGCTGGTGAATTAAAATTCCACTTGCTACTTTTCCCAGTTACTTATTGCCAACTTTCACAATGTGTAAAAGGTTGTGAGTAGCTGAGGGAAATGTGGATTGATTGTCACTTGAGTCATTACAATGATGCCAGGAGGGTACAACTAGGAGAATATAGCAGCTGGCTACTCCTTGTTTCCATGACCATAAAACACGTTCAAGAAAAGTTACACCTAACCTTAGTGGTTTTCATGCATCCACTGTATCTTTTAGCAAAATTGATGCAAGCACATGTTGCATGGGATGAATTATTCAATTCCAATATGCATTGTTCTTAACAACGATGTCTAAATATGACCATTGTCTTAGCCTAGCGTGACCAGTGTTGGCCCAGGAGGACCTAATCAATTTCAGATTTTCAACATATCCCACATGAAGTAAATGATCCTCCTCTAGAATCAATGCAGGTAACTCTTTCACACGTGGTTATCATGAAAACCTGACATTGCTCTGGCCCTCACTGAACAATTCTGAACGTGCCAGTATCATGGCTTTCTTTTGCTGTGCTCATCTTCCTTTGAAGGCGAATGTTACCCCATGTGGTTCAGTAACTACCTTTCACTTACAGTGAACACTTTGATTGGCGGAAGCATAAACTGCTGGATGGGAATACAATGGTCCTATACCCACAGTAATTTAAAATAAATTAGGTGTAGTGGAGTTGAGGAGGGCCACAAATATCATGATCACCTCTAATACAGGATTCCCTTTTACATCCTTATGGCACAATGGCCGTGTAACTTGCACAACTTCCCCATCCACACTTTAGTTCAGGAAATAGTCAAATCCTAAGAAGTTTCCAACCTTCTCTTTACTTACGAATACAGCGCACTCAAATTCATAAACAATTGTGGATCGTAATATGGGTTACTGGCCCTGTGCACACTTCCACTGCCTTCAGTTAGGTTTGAGATAACCACATTTCCAGATACAGACATATTTAGAAACCTCACCCTGGTGGCCACTTTCAACTTAGCAAGTGGCTGCCGCACCATCACCTAATACTAGTAGCAAGCACACAAAAGGCCTTCAGAGCTTAAGTTCAACAAAGCTATTTGTGTCTCCTGAAGCATTGAGAGACATATTTACAAGGGCCTTGCGTCATACTTGCACCATGAAACGTGGTACATGCACGACAAAAAACCTCCAAGTCATATTTATGAAGCCACTCAAAGCCACTTTGCGTGGCTTTGAATGGCTTCATAAATATGGAGTAATGCGACGCAGCACAAATCGATTACTCTGAGCAAGAGAGTCATTCCATGGGCGCTGCAGTGGGTGTTTCCATGCAAATCCCATGGTTTTGATGCATTCCCAGATTGACCAAATATGGTAAACCTGGGAATGCGCCAAAAAGATACACCTCCCTCAGGAGAAGTGTAATGAGGAGAAATATGTTTTTTCCCCTTGTTTTTTCCTCCTACAATGTGCACACATAGAAAGAGTAAAACGCCTCTATGGATTGCACAAAAATATTTCTGCCTATAACACAGGCACCCTTGCACTATGGTGCAAGGGTGCCTGTGTTGACACTAGGCTACGAAAATAGCACCAGCGGAGGGGGAAATGACAGATATGCACAGTATTGGATAAATATAATACATTATTGCCCTTTTCCTGTGACATAGGGCAGCATGGAAAGGTTACTTGCTGTGTTCCCTGCACCACAATTCCCCTAAGCCTCTAGCACTGTTTTTTTAATAGCTCTTTAATAATTTTTAACATCAGTGCCAGTCAACTCCATTGTCAGCTGTGAGCATCATATATATGAGTATTGACTTATTTTACATACAAATTTATTTGACAATTTGTGCGGGCAAAAAAACTCTAGAACAATGACAAAGACAATTTAAAAAGAACAAACAGCTGTTACCGTAATTGATGTCAAAAAGTTATTTATTTTCTCAGTTTTTTTCCTCAACATTTATCAAAAGCCTTTCTTTTCTTATAAATAAATATATTTTTTATATATGTGTCATTCTTTTGCATGAATATTTGAAAAACGTTTTATCCTGTCATACTTCTCAGTGAACATATGCAGGACAGAGATACGTAATACAGGCATATATGCAAAACTAGTAATTCATTGCACCATGGAATACATATTCATTGGTCAAACATGATATAGCATCCAAATATCGAAATGATGTGCAGAGACTGGCGGTTTGTTGTCAAGCTACTCACATTTCGGTAAGGCCTTTTTCAGGACTCCAACACAGTAATCACTGTTTGTAAAGGTACACTTTTAACTCTGTGAGGAGAAATGGAATTAACTAAGCGAAGGAGGGATACTACAGAAATTGTAGAAAGATACCCATACTTTAGGATCACTAAACAGCTGTTTAAAGTCAATAGCCCTTTATCTGGCAATAAATTATATTGTACGAAAGATGTGTCTCTGTTAATAGGTCTATCTGAGGGCTGTACATTTTTAACTCCTCACGGACAAGTTGTCTCTTAGTTCCACTATTAAGGCCTGCAACATTTCAAGCCACAAACTTAACCCACTCCATAAAGAAGATTGTTCACTTTAGTCATATTGCTATCCCTCCTAACACCCCTCTTTATTCTCCTGCGTATGTTGTATTTATGCATTCTCATTACAATCCTGCTTCCTAAACCCCTATGTGCCCCCTAGTTGACATTTTTCTGCCCCTCCACCTTCCCTCTAGCAACCCACCTCACTCCCCCCTCGCCCTTATCTATACCCCTGCTCCCTATACTGTAAAGGAGGAATCATCCCCTTTTACCAGCTGCCGTTGACATGGCAGCTACTCAGAGACAGTGCCAAAGTGGTTACCCACGCACAAAACCCCGCAAATATGATCCGTTTGTCAATTTATCATCAAAGAAAAGCCAAAAAAGGTGAAGAGGAAGAGTAGAGAGAGAGAAGATAATTACATTTAAGTACCATAAAAGGAAGAGTCAGAAATATCAGAGCAAAGAAAAAGTTAGAAATAAGCAAGAACCACCACAATCAAACCTTTGTGAAAAGAACAACTAACTTCCCCCTCCCTTTTTGCTTTGTGCACCTAAAAGTCCAAAATATAGCTCTCTTAAGTCTTATTTACTGCCTCTGTTTGCCACTTGCAGATAGCTTATTTGGTATCTTGCTCAGTTGAGAAAAAAACAAATGTCCTCCCTTCATAACTTTTAGCTGTGCAGGCTCCTGTAGAAATACTTGTGCTCCTGCGGCTTTTAGCGGGTCTATTCATTGGCGTAGTTTCCAGTGTCGAACCGTTGTTGCCTTACAGAGATCAGAATGCACAAAGATAGTGAGAGTCAACGGTAACAGGGGAGCTAGGATGGGTCTTCAAAGATACAGCTTGTTTAAGTAACAATTACTGAAGAAGATCAGGAATGGCTGTGGATATCAAGATCCCTGTTTTGTTGTATAAGCTGAAATCTGTGAACTCTTTGTAGCTGACAATCCCAGTCCCAATACGCCAAGTCGGGAAAAGCCTTCTGAAAAAACCTGAACCACATATGCTCTAGGGTCGGACCCCTCCTTCCCCTCTAGGACCCCAAACAGCCTTAAATTGTGCCATCGCTGCCGTTTCTCTAAATCCTCTATCTTAGCTTGCATAGCTAGAATCTGAGTGTCCTGCATCTGCAGCGAGCTGGCTGTTAGAGTAGTGGTCTCCTCGGTGTCCCCAACCCTTTGCTGCAGTTCCAAGATATCTTTGTGTGTGTCCCGACTTTAAGTGTCACCTCCTTTAATGAATTCTGAATACTATGATTATCCGCTCTAACCTGTGCATAGTGTTCCAGCGCTTCGACCCTTCGATCATTTAAAGCCCGAAGGATCAGGGAGAGTGATGGCTCGTCATGGTCCTGAACATTCTCAGGCTGATGTTTCCCCTTTGTCTGTCCAAGTATTACAATTCACATTACAAGTTCCCCCCAAATGAAAGTCCCAATATATGACATGGAGAATTATTGTAATTGTTGTAATTTCAAGTGAAATTCAAAACACAGGGTTATCTAAATGATGCCAAATATGCCAGCTCCATTAACATTTCTCCCTGGTCTACTTGTGATGCTAATGATCCTCATCTCTTTAAATTGACTTTGATATTTTTATAGTTAAGGTAATGATATGAGAAGACGAGTGTTTTTTAGTATCTGAGTGAACGATATAATTTTGGTTGCGCTTTGTAGTTTAAGAAAACAAACTTGAATAGGTAGTTGAACCAGATAGTGTGTTCATTCAAAACAGGGAAGTGCAGATATTGCCAATCCAAATGACATTGACTACATTGATATTTTTATTGTTACAGTCCCAGGAAGGTCTGAGTTTCACTAGAACTTTGACAGCCAGAAAATAGAGATATTCTGAAAGTATATCATTTATTATAGACATTCCCATACATTGATAAAGTACTAAAGATATTTATCTTATCTTTAGCTATCCGCTATTTCCCAGTACAAGTCAGTTCCCAGCAGAGGGACCAATTAGAGTAGCAAATCCATTCTCTCTATTTTCTCTTTCTACAAAATTACCATTTGGCTTGGTTTACAGTTAACTAACACATTTCTAGCATGTGTAGTTGGCTGTGGATTCTGAGATGTGTGGAAAAATTCATTGCTAAAATTCACGTTAGTAAATTCTGACACATCCTCTGACCTCAAGGAGCATGAGGAAGGATGGTGGAGGGATTGATTCTGCTCTGCAAGATACAAAAACATGAGAATTGTTTCAATACTCCTCACACATCATGCAAGTCATACTCCACATGTGCTGGATTTGAGGAAACACTTGGGTTTAGCCACAGAAGTAGAACTAGTGGAACAGGGTATCAGGGGACTCAGGTAGTAATCTCAGACTGAAGAAAGACTATGGAGATATAAAAAAATAGGGGTCTTCCCGAAAAATGATTTGGGGTATGCTTTCCACAGTTACAAAACCAGGTCTGTGTATACTGAGGAACCATCAGTTTTCCCAGATATAAGAAGAGGACATGTCCACAAACTCCTTCTTTTGTGTAAAAATTGACATAGATTAGGTAACAAACAAATCAAGTTCACACAAATGCAGGTTGTGGGCTAGAGCAATTTACACATTAATTTTAGCTCATAAGAAACGAACATATGGTTCTCAGTTCCCTCTGACCAATTATTATCCATAAGTAACAGTTCAAATGTGTCGGGTATACAGGTACATTACATTTTTCCTGTCAGACAAAGAGAATAACTTGAGATGTGTTGATTGTGGTAATTCCCAGAGACAATTATAGCAATCCTCTGTAAGTATTAAGGGTGGGCGGCAAATTCCGTTCCGCTTGCGGAACTTGCGAAATTTTTGAATTTCTGCACTCTGCGTGGAATGCGGAAATGTTGAAACGTCCGCGATCTGTGGCGCAACAGAATGAGGTATAATTAAACCTCACCAGGAAGCACTTACAGATATAAATAAAGCAGATGCCCAGGTAGAAGCTGAAATTCTGTAATGCATTAATCAGCCCAAAACCCTTGTGAGCTCGGTCGAGGCTGAGCAGGTGTGCTTTCTCCCCATATCTACCCCTGTAAATTAGCTGTGATGCTTGATGGAGGTCTTTGCATCCATGACTTTCTCAAGCGCAGTCCCCGTGTAGTTCCTGTGACCAGGAGGTTCTTTCTTTCTCCTCATCTGCTGCTCTGATCGGTCTCTGACCTTTTATAAACAAGAGGCATGTGAACTCACATAGAAGCCCCGTCCATTTGGCCCGCACCCCCCTCTCCTGTCACAAAAATTAAATCTCAAAAGGAAGCACTTACAGATAAAGCAGGTGCCCAAGTTGAAGCTCAAATTCTGTAACACATTAATCAGCCCAAAAACGTTATGAGCTCAGTCGAGGCTGGGCAGGTGTGCTTTCTCCCCATATCTACTGTCGTAAATTAGCTGTTATTTGATGCTTGATGGAGGTCTATGCATCCATGATTTTCTTGAGCGCAGTCCCCATGTAGTTCCTGTGACCAGGAGGTTCTTTCTCCTCATCTGCTGCTCTGATCGGTCTCTGACCCTTTACAAACAAGAGGCATGTGAACTCACATAGAAGCCCCGCCCCCACACACACACTAGTGGTATGCAACTTCCTCCCTCCCTTTACCCAATATGATGGACAGCTCACTCAAGGGACCCCGGCGCCTTTCGGCACGGTGGCAAAGTTGCAGACACACATAGTCACTGGCCTTGTAGGCAGCTGTTGTGTAGGAAAAGTGTTATACATTTACCCAAGGAGGTAGCACTTACTGATTAGCCAGTAGAAAGTACTCCAGCTGAGTAGAGGAATTGCACAAAACGGTGGCATCTTGGATAAATATGCAGGGCAGGATTCATTCTGGCATGATGCTCATCTGCCCCTGAGACCCTGCAAAGATTTCAATGGGCACAGCAAGAAATCTCCACGAGAATGCAAAATTCCACGTGCTGACGGAGATTGCCTGCCATTTTGCAGAATTTTGCGTAGTGCAACTACACATATTCTGCCACCCCTAGTAAGTATGCATCCTATTTGCATACAATTTAGAATTTCCACTGCAACAACGGCATAGCCAGAGCAGCTGGCAACTGCTTTTATAGTCTGTTCTGAAGACCACCCTGAATGGACCTTTATGTGCTGATCCCATTTTCTATTCTGCACATGCTAATGGTGCTTGTTCATGGTAATTCTGGTTTTTACTTTAAATATTATGGTGTATTGTGGTTGAAACTTTCATGATCTAGGCTTTGCCGCAAACCATCTAATCATGTCCAATAGGAATGCGAAGGATCGTGCCTGAATAAGGAGGTAGTAAAATGAAACTCACCTGAAGCACATTTATTCCCCTGTTATTCAGACATGACACTTTTTAAAAAAATTTACTCAAAGCATTAATAAAAGGCAAACAAGTATTCTTATTGCTTGGGTTTGACAAGTGCAAGCTTGCTATCCTCTCAATACATGATCCGTAGTGAAGCTGTGCACAGGTGTATAAAGAACCCCCTTCCTGTCTTGTTATGTAGTAATTGACAACCCGAAAACTCTTAGCAAAGTTAACACATTTGTATGGAGCAAGGGAATACTAAGGAACAGGTAGAAACAATCTAAAAAAGTCAAAAAATTGCCAGTTCCATACTGCGTTTTTCTTCAAGACTTCTTCAAGGAAAACTATTGGTCGACTTTAAATAGCATTAGTCACTCACAAATTCAGTTTAATGGGTCCGTGCTTAATTAAACAAAAAATTTGCCTAGTAACACATCAAATACCATACATTAACTACAAATACAATACCATCTTTTCTCTAGACATTTCTATGCATCCAGAGCCCAAACATAATGTGAAAGGATAAAAACCTAAAAGTACGCATATCACTTTGATTAAAATATTTATTTTTTTTTTTTTTATTTTATTTAAGACATTTATATAGCGCGACTGTCACCTTACAGGCATCCTGGCACTGAGATAACCCCAGAGGGGGGAGCACGGGGAGGGGCAGCAGTTCAATGGCCAGCAATTTAACATTTAGGAAACAGTTTTGACATGTTTCCTAAAGGGAAGAAGTTCTTTCGTTTGACGGATATCGAGGGGCATACTATTCCAGAGTTTAGCAGCTGCAACTCTGAAAGATCTGCCTCCGGTCCAAACTTTTTTAAATCTCGGCACTTTTACAAGGGATGCTGTTGTGGAGCGAAGTGCTCTGGTTGGAGAGTACCAGTCAAACATGGCTGCAGAGAGCTGGGCCCGAGTCCATGCAGGGCCTTGAAAACAAGACAGAGGGACTTAAAGGCCACTCGCTGTTTCAACGGGAGCCAGTGGAGTTTGGCCATCGCAGCTGTGGCCGAGGATCTTCTTGGCCAGCCAAGGGCCAGTTTAGCAGCGGCAGATTGTACTCTTAGAAGTCTGTCTAACAGAAAGGCTGGGGACTCGAGTAGCAGCTCATTACAATAGTCCAGGCGACTGAGAATAGTACACCTGACTATTAACGCCCGGGCCTGTAGAGGAAGTAGTGGCAGGATCTTACGTAGGGATCGAGTAAGGGCTGAACAGGTGGACACTGTTTTCGCGACCTGGGCTTCCATACTGAGTTTGCTGTTCATCATAACACCCAGGTTGCGAACAGTAGTCACCGGCTGGGGTTTTTCCGAGGATTCTGGGGGCCAAAAATCCATCAGGAAAGGACGAGGGATCCGGCTTCCTGCACAGTACAGGACCTCTGTTTTGGAGACGTTAAACTGCAGTGAGTTGTTGTGTAGCCAGCCCGCCGTATCACGCAGACAATCATGAAAGGATTCCAAAGGAATCGATTCCTCACCCTCCCAAGAGAGGATGAGTTGGGTGTCATCTGCGTAATTGATGGCCTTCAGCCGGTAGGATTTTATCAACGTGATCAAAGGTTTGAGATACACGTTAAATAGAATCGGGCTGATGGACGAGCCTTGAGGCACCCCATGAGACACCGGGGAGAAGGCCGATTGGAACGGAGGAAGGGATGCAGCCTGCTTCCTATCACGCAGGAAGGAACAAAACCAGTGCAAGGCAATGCCGCCCACCCCGGCTTCCCTCAGTCTCTCCAATAGAATCTCATGGTTAACCGTATCGAATGCGGCAGACAGGTCCAGCAGAATCAAAGCTACTGCCTGGTCCCTGTCTGCACGCAATCGAAGGTCCTCCATAGCAGTGAGAAGGGCTGTTTCGGTGCCGTGGGCTGGGCGAAAACCAAATTGTATTTCGTCCAGAACTTGATGCTGCTCCAAATGTTTGGAGAGACATGAGCTCACCCAACGCTCAGCAATTTTAGCAGGGAACGGTAGCAGGGAGATGGGTCTGTAATTCTGTAGACACTGGATTAAGGGAGGTTTTTTTTTCGGAGTGGCGAAACAAGAGCCTGCTTCCAAGAAGCAGGAACAGTGCCACTGCACAGAGATTGATTACAGATCCTGCAGAGGGTAGGAAAGAGTTCCTCTCTGGAGGCCTTCCAGATTTTATGCGGGATAGGGTCCAGAGGAGATCCAGATAAGATGCCGCGAGCCAGTCTGTCGAAGTCCACCTCAGTAATAGGGGGGAGCTCCAATAGACTGTCCGCAGGATGCCATCCTGGGTTCCCCGCTCCGATGTCTATAATACCTTCCCCAGAGTGAGTGGGAGAGACCATAGTAGGGGTAGTACTCAAACTGCGAATAATGGATTCTATCTTCTCAATGAAAAACAGAGCTAGATTATTGCAGAGTGCCTGTGTGGGGAAGGTCGATTTCTTTGAGCAGTCAGGATGGATAAGGCTGTTCAGAATCTGAAAGATGCTTTTGGAGCTGTTAGCGGCTGTGCATATTGTTGAGCAAAAATAATCAGATTTAGATTTCTGGATCAAGGCTTTATGTTCGGAGAGTTTAGTTTTCCAGAGCAGTTTGCTGGCATCAGTATAACCCTCCCTCCATTTCCTTTCCGCCTGTTTACAGGCAAGTTTTGAAGCCTTTAAAGAGTCATTAAACCACAAGGGCGACACTCTGCCCTTATGCCTGCCTTGGGTACATTACATTGACGGTTTCAAGACCATCACATTTCTTGTTATGACCTGTGAACACTTTATAGTACCACTTAGCAAATCAAGAGAATACATAGAGAACAAAAAAATAAACATTGCTTGTTGGCAGGAGGTTACTCCATACCTAAAATCGGTTTTAAGATCCTGTGTCGCTATCCTTAGTAAAATTGACAATACAGTTATCTATCTACATTAGAACATTTTATATTTAAAGCACATCCACAGCCCACCCCCCAAAAATAAAAACACTCCTTATCCTGTTTGGTACTTCAGGCCATGCAAACTTTGGATTAACACTAAGTCAAGATTTTAAAATACCATGACGCATAGTTTGGCCCGGGAGCTTAGAAATATACAGCAATGTCATTCCATTGCCCAAAGAGTTTTTCAAAGGTGACACTAAACTCTTTAAATATAAATATTGCAAATCCTTGTCCCCCAACAGCCTTTCAATTTTCAAATTTAAATCTACTAACGCAAACTTCAATTGCACATTCAAGATGAAAGAGTCGAAGAGAGGCAGATCCATTATCATTTCTGTCTGCTATGTTAGTCTTCCAGCCCACCTCAGATCACTAATCAATAATTAATTTTTACTTTGTCCTTATCAGCTAATAGGGATTCCAGAATTTCAACATCAGCTTTATTGATATGAAGTATCAAAAAAATCCATCTTGTTTCGTTCCTATTGCTTGGATCGTAGAGGATTTAGGAAGGTTTAGAAGTGTTTTTACCCACAGCCTTTAACATTGGTCCAGTTATGATACTCATTCATAAACAGTATCTCTGTATGAAATACATAATTAGATTGCACCATAGCTAAAAGCATCCAACACTGGAAACAGGGAGGGGCCTTCATGATCCCTACTAATCTTATGTAAAACTGGTACAGTTGAAACAGCAATCAGTTTTACCGCAACTACTTGCATCTACCAGTTCAAATTTCAAAATACCCTTCCTAGATATTTATGGTAAGATACTTTTTTCATCCTTGCTCCATTTAGAAACCAGTGAAACGTTTTCTTCTATGCATGAACTACATGTTTTGGTATTATCCAAATTCATCAACAATTCTTTTTCACAATATTTAATGAAGACATCCAGTTTTCTTTGTAATTCTACTTAGGTTACGTCTAAAATGACCAAATAGTCAGTATAAAGAAGACAGGGCATTTCTTCCACCCTTCTTAGGCAAAAACAAGTGTAAATTCAATAATGTAAAGGATATATCCATAAGATAAAGGGCAAATAGGGTCAGGGCCAAATACCACATCAATAGCACTATTCCTTTCTAAAAGGAATTGTCTTTGTGAGATAGGCATCTAGACTTAATTCCACCTGGTTCCAATTTCCTCTGTGCATCTGTGAAAATTGCCATTATGTACCACAGTTAACCAATTCAAATAATTCCCTGAAATCAAGATAACATCAATAGAACGTGTTTTAAGTTTCTATATACGTCTGGGCAATAGCCCACAGAGTGAAGCAGTGATTCACAGTAGAGTGTCTTTTTTTAAGACTTCTTGCTCCACTGGAATTAAATCTTTAACCTCAATCCACCCCTGCATATCAGCTAGATGGATTTTACAGAATTACTTCGACTTGACATTAGTTAGGCTTATGAGCCCACACTTCGTCATTAAAACTTCCCTTCTTAATAATTGGTTTCATTAAAGCTCCTTTCCTGTTATCTGGAACCTTTCCCTCAATCACAATACTTCTAATAGTTAATTCGAAACACTAATCCCACCAATTACTATTTGATTTGATTATAAATGTCAGGAGGTTATCAGGTCCAGCTGGTCTAGTGAACCTAACAGACAAAATAACCTCTTAATGTAATTCTGGGTAAAGCTTTCTATAAATTATGATCACATTAATATCTCACATATGGAAGGTTATTACAGCTTTTACTGTACGTTTCCACCAGATGAAATTACCATAGACCCTCACGGACGATTTCGCGTATTCTATTGTTATCGCCAACGATAATAGTTTGTACTAGTTTCAGAATTTCCTTGAATTTTTACCTGCCTGAAGCAGTATTACTCTCCATTGCATGAAAAAAGGAAACTACTGTCTACATTCATAAATGGAATGAACCATACTCATCCATCACTTAAAGTGAACATTGTTTTGTGGTATACTGTCTAGACTATCTGGATGTACATATTGCATCTATCAGATTTGCAACATGTGTGATGCAGATTTACAGCATCCATAATCAAAAGAACCGAAACAGAGTTGTATTTGGGGTAACGTTTCCTAGCATAATATTTGGAAAGAAACGTTATGTAACCTACAAAATCCAAACTACAAAGATCCTCATTACACAATAGAAAGATAAAATAATGTTTTTTATCTCTTGGTTGTCAGTACTTTGATTGTGTATAAACTATAGCTTCCTCAAATATACAATGCAAACAGGCTGAATTGAAATTCACTGAACTAGCAAAACATGAAAGAATCACTTTAGTTTACAGTTATGATGAAATAATAACCATCTTGAAATATCATCCAGGTAAAACTGTTAGGGCCAGTGACCACAAAACACTTGCCAATGCCACCCATTATATTGTAAGACTCTTTTGAATTCCAATATCTCTGTTGTCTCAAAAGGAGCTGTGTATTTGTTAAATGAAAATGAGTTTTACGGGAATTGGACACCAAGGGACCGATTCTGATCTGGGTCGGAAATCACTCCGATCGAGCCAGATCTGGGGTGTTTTCCGACCAATCCGGACTCCTGCAGTTCAACTGAGCCAGTACAATGCGGCCGTATGCTGTCGGACTCGGTTCGGTCAGACTCCCATAGAAGTCAATGGGAGCCGGGTAACAGGGGGTCCGATGCCGACCCCCAAAGTCCATCTCCGGGAGCTATTGCAAGCCGGAAGCTCCGACTTGATCAGGCTGTCCGAATCGAGCATCGTACTAGCTCGGTCGTGAAACATCTCCATTGCGTGCCACAGTTAGCTGACGGCCAAGTGGTATGGAGCAGTTTAGACCCAGAAACGATTCGGACGGAGATTCACGCTTGTTCGCATTATACATCGACGTCCGGACCCGTGTACGAACCGGATGAAAATTCAGCCTCCGAATCGGGTCCGTAAATGCCGAACCCAATTGGGTGCCCTTCCGACCGAGATCGGAATCGGCCCCTATGAAGTGACTTCCAAAAAATGTAAAGCTACATGGCTTGGCAATTGTCTGGGCATCACAAAAAATTGCTATATTATACTATATCCACTTGAAGGCAATTTAAATAAAACATAAACAGGCTTCATTAATGATTCCGTTGCCAAGGTCAGTTAACAAGGCAAACCTGCTTGCTCCACGGATTACCCTGTCAATATGCAAATACAATATTAAAGTTCCTTTAATTGCAACATTGAAATGTTTGTATTCCATTGAGGATTAAAGATCAAAACAGCACAGTAAAACTCACCGCAACCCATTATCTAAATCAAATAGTTATTCTGGTCTCAATTATAAAATATATATATATATCAATTGCATTATTTATCTCCTCCCTCCCATAAAAGTTTCAAACTAATATGCTGGTCAAAGGACTGTCATGGCATGCTCTATTATGTAGTTGGCTGTATTGGACAATATCTGGCAAAGAAAGACTAATTTGTGACCTCCCACATCCCCAGTAAAATACTATGTGGAATAATTTATTTTTTGGGCGTTAAAACATTGAGGACTGCTAGCATTGCAGTCAGTCGGTCATCGCTATTTTCTTATAACAAATAGAGATGACTCAGCAGAAATCAAAATCCCTGAGAGAGCTATATAAAGCAACTGTTGTTTAAGCTCTAACACATTGGTTTACTTTCTCTCGTTGCACTTTAATAGCAGCTTTTGAGAATCTCTCCAAAGTTCATTTCATAAGCATCATTAGATAAACATACGGAAATCTGCATGGCCTAAGGTCAATATTTATTAATAGGGGTATAAATACATTTCCCAACTTAGTAAATTAGATTCCTTTTTTAGATCTCCCCAGTAATTTATACCTCCTGTTCTCAACGGCGGACTAAGTTGGTCTCTTAAGCATTCAGGGGTGCCTGGGGAATCCCAGATTGGGGCCTGTGCTGCATAGTATGGAGTCTTAATTCTCTTTCTTATATAGACCCAGGTCTCTGCACCCGCCTTTAACATCTTTAGCCTTACTTTCTTGTAGTTCTCCAAAGTAGTTCTGTGTTTGATTTAAACCCTATCTAGAGTAATGGACCAAGCATCTTGTATAAAAGAGAGGCTTTCACCAGAGTGACATCACAAATTGGAATAATGACTTCCGTATGGGGCTCTGCAGTGTAGGAAGCAAATGTGTTAAAAGCAGGAATACAAAGGTTAAAAACAGATATCTACTAATATTTTGCTAAGGATATCATATGTGACAGAAAACTCCTGACCGGGAATATGAGTAGCATCCATGACTAATTGGCAGACTGTGAATAGTATTTCATCTACGCAGTCTTATTACCAAAACATAACTCTACCATTCTTTTTAACCCACTTATTATACCAAAGGGACAATTGTAAACATTTCTAGTGCATGCACATTAAAATACATGTATGGTCTTAACAAAACACATGCATGTGAGATTGTTGGAGGTATCCAAAACTTGGCTGGACAGGATGTAAATAGCATGTGATTACATGATAATGGAGCAAATAACTAGAGTTCCAAATTAAACCACAACCTATTTGGATTTGGGAGTAAATCTAGTAAAGGATTATGAATATGTTTAATGCGAACAGCTTTATGATACCGAATGAAATCTGGCAAATTAGTACCACCCTTGTTCTTAGGTAATCTAAATCCAGCTAATGAAATTAGATTTTTTTCCCATTTCACAGAAATCTCGAAAGTAATTTATCTATCTTAGTTTAAAAAATAGGTTTTAGGGAGTGTAATTGATAATATCATGAAGGAGAAATGTGTAATGGGAAGAAATATAATTTCAATAGTGTCCATTATAAATACAAATGTGACCATTGTTGCTTGAGGTTACACATTTTCGAAATAATTTCCTCACAATTTGTTTTAACTGTATTTCTAAGTGAACTACAATACACAAGGCAAAGACTTTTAATTTATGATGAATTTCAAGATAAATGGCCCTTCAGTACAATGTTTATTAAGGGGTAGAACCTCAGATTTATCTATGTTCAGTTTATTGTCTGATACCCTTGAGAAAGAATTAAAGTCCTTAAAAAGCTGGTAGAGAGACCTGAGGCTCCAACATAACCAAAATGTCATCAGCATATGCTGTTAATTAAACATGTTGATCTTTCATTAACTAACACTGATGATTTGGTAGAAGAGTATAATATGAAGGTTAGATTTGATCAATTAGGCCCAAATCCATGCAATTTTAATGCCTTCATGAGAAAGATCTAACTAATTTAATCAAATGCCTTTTTCTACATCTAAAGCGATTGCAGCTATGGATTGTGGTAGCTTAGATGATTTATTAATTAAATTAATGAAACTATGTGAATTATTGCCTACATTTCTTCATTTAACGAATCAGTTGGTTCTGGTCCAATAAGATCTGTTAATATTGCATCCAATCTTAATTACATTTTTAAAGGCCTTTTTTAGTCTCGTTGCGATGTCATTGGTCAGACAGCCATCAGCCTATCAGTGGTGGCCCTTTGGTCCGACCGCTGTCTTACGATACTGGTGGTTGGACACACAGCTGTTGGATGCAACACCGTTGCCTCCGCCAGGATCACAGATACTGACGGTTCGAAGGTCGGAAAAGTGTCCAGGAATGTCGGTGGTGTCAAGGCAGGCACTGCTGTTGGGATTAAGATATCCCTTTCCAGCAGCCTTTTCTTCCTGCCATGATAAGATTGTCAGAAAGGGATCTTGAGGCCCCAAACAGGTCCCCTGGTGGACTTAGACTCTTGAAAAGTATCACTTACGTGACACTTACTTGCATGCACCGTGTGCATGCACAATATGGTCCATGGCACACAGTGCATGGATGTTCTGGAGCTGCTGCATGGCGGTGGATTGTGCTGAGGTACTTTTCTATGGCCATGGCATTCTTCTGCCATTGTAGTGGAGACTTCGGACTGCCAACCTGGTGGTCCGGTCGTAATACGGCAGTTGGACTGCCACATGCTCATCGGGCGCTCTCCCAACCACTGCAATAGTGCTGTCGGTCTGACTGCTTGGTATCGTAACAACAACAAAAGAGTGACACAAAAGGTGCAAAAAATTATCTATTAGACAGTGCAACCTAAGTACGAACTAATTAACCTTATAGCCCAAGAAAGTGTGGTTGGTGGAGGAACCGTACTTCCAAAAAAGAACCCTCACTCACCAACAAAGTTGGTTACTTGCTTCATCATCGGGTTCATTTTTGAGGGCCAGTGAATTTGTGCCCAAAATGTGTCAGTGAATTAAAAGAAAGAAAGCTATTAGCTGTACCAATTTTAATAAAGGGATAGTCAACCTTAAATAAAAACAAAGTGAAAGCGGACAACTAGTGGTTGGGTAAATTTGAACCAGTGTGTCCTTTCTAGTCATCGTGGTCAACATGTTTCTGCTATTATGAGCTAACTAAGATCAGCATTCGTCAGGACCATAAAATATCCCCCGTTGGTCTACGTACACTAAGGCGTGACCACTCCATAGGGATACGTGATATTTGAATATAAACTCACGGAATTCCCGTGTTGACTCTCCTTGTATTGTCAAAGGTCTGAAATCTGCAAAATAAAAGGTTAGCCCACAAAGGTTTTATCTTAGCATAAGTATAACACTGCAATCACAACATTATGTTCATACAGGTGAAAATTGTATAGTTGCAGTGTCCTCCGTTAACCATTTTCTAGTGAAAAACCTTTTCTAGTGTATCAAACCAGTTTGAAATCCACCATAATCACCCAGCTGTGATCAGCAACACGATACCCCGGGTTTAGGTCAGTCATGTGTGACCTCTCTGATCGTATCGTTTAAGAGAAATGTTCTCAATTCCACATTTGTTAACATCATGTAACAAATGCCTATTTCGTGTTCCATGATGTGGTTATCTTTATTGTCAAAACGAGTTACCAATACTTGGAGACCTATAATAGTTAATTACGCTTGGTGCCAAACCCATTGTATGAGCGACCCATCACACCCACGGTGCGAGGGAAGTCTCAAATAAAATACAAAGAAAACTATATTGTTAAAATGGAAGAATAAATGTTAAAAAAAATCACTGTCCGTGTCGGTAAGCTTTACTTCATGGGCTCACGGCAGGGGAAACCTTCACGCCCGATTTTCTATAGACAGAAGGAAAATTGCCAAAAAGAGGAAATGTGAAAGGCTCAATGTATTCCAGCATTACCCCTACGAAAATTAAAGGCAATTTAACGCTTAGAGCCACCAAAGGAGGGGGGGTGTTTTAGGTCCCGGGATTCACATTTACTTGCAATCCAGCGACTCCCCACTGGCTACCTACATAGCACACATCCGCGGCCCAAATGATTCCAGTGCGGGGAACGCGGAAGTGTATAGAAGCCTCTTTCCGTGATCACGTGACCACAACCAGTTTCTTATTCTGAAAGCGCCAGGCTTTTACTAAGTGCGAATTCTGGTCTCTGCATCATAAGAGACTATCGTAAAAAACACATCAGATTGTCTCATGGTCTGCCGTTAGACCCCATATAATCAAATTGATTATTGTGCCAATTATGTACAAATGATATACAAAGGCCCAACAGATGGACAATGTCATCTGGTTGTTTTATCTTTTTGTCTCTAGAACTTTATTAGCAAACCAGGTTCCATGACAATGTTAGAAGGCTTCGTCCTAGGAGCCTGTTACTCATGACCCATAGACCACTCATTTTCAAGTCACATGCTAAGGTGGAGTAGGGGAGCAAAGAGAAATTGACTGTTTCTAAATGACTTGACTATAATATAGAAACAAGACTATTTAGAACATCTAATACTGCTTGTTTAACATGAGGTAATATACTATGTTTCAGCGTCTCATTACTGAACCTCATGGAATATCGTCGTTTAAACCTGAAAGATGGGTGGAAAGGCGGTAAATCCACCGCTGTTCCTTCTCGAACAGACTCACTTCTGTTCCTTGTTGTCATTGTTCGATAATTGTCCACCTGATGTCATTTGGGGTATGTTTTGCGTGTAAGAAGTGTGCAGATAGTTTTGTTGTATTTTTCTGGCACCTAATATTACTGTGGTGCTCGCAGATACGCTGTTTTATTTTTCTCGTAGTCATGCACACGTATTTTAAACCACAAGGGCATAGGATAAAATAGACTACGTTACTTGAGTTATTGTTAGTATGGTTTCGTTGGTGCCATTGCTTCCCTGGCTCTAGATCAAGTGTCTTAGTACTTGCTGTAAGGTGGCACATGCTACCCCCCACCCCCACAAGGAAAATGCCCCGTCAGTGATGGCAGGCCCCAGGCATTCATGACACTCTGGTCATTATCTCTTTTATTGGTCTTTGGGCGTGGATGTCCTAGGGAATCTTTAAGACTCCTAGCACGTTTGTACGAAAACAAAGGTTTTTGCCAATCATGTTTATTACTCTTCAGTATGTTCCAATGTTTTCCTAGGCAGCGACTCACGGCATTTGAGATACTGCCATATGTAGTCACACAGGTTAAGGGGACAATCGCTTCCGCCTCCTTAGGGTAATCCTCCAGCAAGGTCTCTCTATGCTGGTTCTTGGCCCTTTTACAGCTCTTATTTAAGATATTGTTAGGGTAGCCTCATCTCTGCAATTTCTTCGTTAAGTCTTGAGATTGTTCTTTGAAGTCTGACAGCTCGCTACAATTCCTGCGAATTCGAAGGTATTGACCAGAGGGAAGATTCTCCCTCAGAGAGCGAGGATGAAAGCTAGAATAATGGAGGAGGTTGTTTAGGCCCGTGGGCTTATGGTACGCTTTGGTGCGTAGGCGATCATTGTCCCTGGTAAATGATGGAATCAGCATCATGTTCATGTGTGATTCTTAAATGGGGATCACACGTATTCACCCACTCAAAAAATGAAAAAAGGTTGGTTCCTGACCCCTTCCAAATGATAAGCACATCATCAATGTACCTTTGCCAAAGGATAACCTTGGATGAAAAGGGGTTGGTGGCAGAGAGGATGTATTCGCATTCGAAGTTATAAACGTATAGGCCCGCTGCACTCGGGGCAAATGTGCTGCCCATTGAAGTGCCAGTCGCTTGCAAAAAGATGTCACCCTGGTACTTGAAAAAATTACGTTTGAGTGCCAGTTTCGCACATTCAATAACAAAGGCCCGGGAAGTTGTAAAGTCCCATGTGGACTCTTCCAGGGTATCAATTAGAGCCCTAATGGTGTCATCCTGTGGAATACAAGTATAGAGGCTTTCAATGTCTAATGAGACAAGGAAGCAAGGTTCTTCAGGCATCCTGATGGTCAGCAACATTGCTAAGAGGCTCTTAGTATCCTTTAGGTAGGTGCTGGTTGACGGTATCAAAGGTTTTTAAAAGAAATCGCAATATTTTGACAGGGGTTCAAAAGAGCAACCCTATTCCAGAAACTATGGGTCGTCCTGGTGGCGGATTTCGATTTTGGTGTGTTTTCGGTAAGGTGTAAAAATAGGGTATTTTCCCTTCCGAAGTGGTCAAAAAATCATCTTCTTGTTTGTTGATTAATCCGTCACGTTCTGCTGTCATCACTAGATCTAGGATGTCTTCGTTGAGAGCCGATGAAGGGTCCTCTCTAAGACCAACATAGTTAGTTCTGTTGTCTAGAAGACGTCTACACTCTAGATCATAGTCTCCTACATCCTGAATGACGATGCCACCCCCTTTGTCAGCACTTTTGGTCTTTAAATGACTATTTTGGTGTTGTTTTGAAGCGATTGAATGACTTGGAACTCTGTTGCTGTTAAATTTTTATAAGGGGTAGGTTCCTCCAAAGCCTCTACTTCATTAAATACAGCCTGTTCAAAAGCAATTAGTTCTGGTGGTACCATATGTGGCGGAGGTATAAAAGAAGATTCTAATCTCAGACCTGTGTCACTTACAATGGTCTGTGATGCCTCCAAAGTCTGATGTTCAAAAAAGCTCTTAAGTCTCAGTTTGCGAAAAAGCTCTGTTAATTCGCAATGCAATTTAAACCGGTCAAGGCGGGGAGTGGGTATAAAACCCAAACCCTTCTCCAAGACGGTAGTCTCTGCTGGACTCAACGTGACAGATGATAAATTGGTAATCAGGCTCTCAGATTGCTGGGGCCTGCTCTCAGGTCTTGTGTTGTCCCCTACCGCCTCTGTTTGTTCCCAATGCACCTGATTGGTACCTCTTGTTCTGCCTCTTCCCCTCCGGCCCCTCCCTAAAAAAGGCTGGGTAAACTTGTTGGGCTGATACTGTGGGAGTGGGGCAAAAGGTGAATTCCACCCCATCATCGATGGGAAGAGAGGTTGTTGGTATACATTTTGATGAAAGCCCCCACCTCCCTGTTGTTGATAGGGATACCAGGGTTGTGTATTTTGATATCTTCTGCCTCTTCCTCTCCCTCGTTGTCTATTGCCTACGCTTTCAGTACTAGAACCACTGGAATTTGAATCATCCGAAACATCGGAGTTATAATCTGTTCTATTAGGTGGTACATAGTCCGGGCTAGCATAAGGATAAACATTTGTGTAGGACCAACGTTTTAGGTTTGTCTGAAACTTTTGAGCCTTTGATTGAGATACATTGTCCTTATATCCATTCGTTCTTTATTAAGCTCATCTAATTTCTTTTTGTAGCCTGTTAAGGTGGCCTTAAAATGGTTCTCTGTTACTTGGATCTCAACTAGGAGGGCTTCCGAAAGACGGAGGGCTGTTTTTATTATGAGTACTGTCCAATCGCGGGTACAGTGCCACGCGATTTGCGCCCACTTTTTTCTGAACAAAGCTTCATCCAGAAAAATTTGCGGGGCGTTAGACATAAGTAGGCCTTTGGGTGCTGTGTTATTCAATAAATATTCTTTAAGCATTGTGCCATTTAGAATTTCACGTATACAGCTCCTTTTCTGTTCTCCCAATTTATCCCTCTCTGCTTGGTATCGTAATCAGGCCCTTTATTAGTGTTATTTGGACCAATCAGCCAAGCAGTCAAATTTACTTTATTCAACTACATTAGTGATGAAAGAATATCAACAATATAAATGGGTTAAAAATCAGCAAACATTGTATTAAACAGGTAACAAACTCTAAGCCCAGGTAAAGATAATACTTACAAAATGCAATCAAACGTTCACTCAAACAGTAACCTGGTAACGCAAACCTCAAAAATGGATCTGGAGCAGATTTGCCCCACGAATTTCTGTCTAAAAACAAAGAATCCATTAACTAATTGCAATCCCCTCCATGAATAAGATTATCATTTGAATATGCCACAAAAAAACTAGAAATAAGTTTCCAAAAATCTGGATCAGGATTATTCAGATTATATAACTTTATAATACATACATTGATACCATCTACTTTAGGCTTCTTGGAACACTGTGGTTATAACTAGAGATAAACAACAGTTAAAGGGAAATATACCCAAACATAATAAAAGACGGTCACAAAAATGCATGTAAATGTATAAAGCATACATACAGGGGACATCTGATTGCTGATGGTGGGGTCCCGACTACCTGTCCCAGATCTCCCTGTGGCTGAGAGGTGGTCACATTACTCTATACTCTGGGCTGGTGCATAATAGAAGCTAAAGACTACCACAGTGCAAGACGTGCCTGGTCCAGCAAACTCTACAATTCTCACCCCCCAGTCTAAGATTATTCCAAGTGTATCACATGCCCCACTGTCTCCAATCAGAAACCATTCCACAACTATTGCATGACCAGCACCCACTAAAAATGAAATGTCAAATAAAGTGTATACAGGTTCCCTGAAGACAACATTAAAGGAGTTAACCTTGTCTCATACGTTCAGACTGTGGATGCTCAGGTGAAAATATGGAGAACTCTGTAAAGATAGCCCTAGAGAAGATAACAAAGAAATTCACCCAGCTCAAAAACGTTCTAACAAACACTTTGGAACACTTGGAGAAACAAACCAAAATGAAATGTGGAAATTTGCAAAGTCATCCTGAAGTTGCAATAGGATGCATAAACGATTTGGCAAAATGGTGACCTACAGGAGACAGTATCACAAGAGTACAAAAGAAGCCAACTCAGTCAGAGTCTTTGTCCAAGCAAGGATATCGTTCTGAAGGAAGCTTACTAAGGGGTGACGTATATAGCAAAACCAAGTATAGAGTCTCCAGGGCACGATGTGACTTATTAGGGTCCCCAAATCATTAATTTTCCAAATATGTTTTGCATCTCCCGCTGGAAGCCGCACCTTATGTATTGATTCTAATGGGGGTTCATGATATGACCCCTTCAAAGCTATACACTAGTTAGCAAAAAGGACATATATTGTGAGCCAGTTATTAAAAGAAATTCTGATAGTGAGGAGAATCAAATGGAAATCAAATTAAAACAGTGGATGGAGATTGCATTATTTTGAATATTTGACACCCTTATATGGTTGAATATATTCTTAAACACTCCAGAACATATACTTAAACAGTGTCCCCATGAGGGGTGGAATAAAGGCTGTAAATTTGCACGTATTTGCTTCACTGTTACCTTCCCTTCACTCCCTCTGTGAATTCTATGAAAAAGTACACATTTCTCTCTTCTTTTTTCATTTGAGTAAGAAAGTGACCGATGATGATAAGTGGGTAACTGCGCTTTCCAGTG
Organism: Lissotriton helveticus; assembly: GCF_964261635.1. Lineage (NCBI taxonomy): Eukaryota > Metazoa > Chordata > Amphibia > Caudata > Salamandridae > Lissotriton > Lissotriton helveticus. The sequence goes on along the minus strand of NC_136065.1, from coordinate 890,965,837 downwards.
GAGGAGTTTGAAGAGGGACTGCAAGTCCCAGGGGGCAGGAGCACTTCCCACACTTGTGCCCGCTTGGAGGAAGAAGCCCACGTAGCAGGCCGCTGCACTTTCCATTGGAAGAGTTTGAAGAGGGACTGCAAGTCCCAGGGGGCAGGAGCACTTCCCACACCTGTGCCTGCTTGGAGTAAGACGCCCATGTAGCAGACCGCTACTTCTTGCCGCTCCCGCTTCGTGGGAGCCTCTGCGCTTTCCAGTGGAGGAGTTTGAAGAGGGACTGCAAGTCCCAGGGAGCAGGAGCACTTCCCACACCTGTGCCTGCTTGGAGGAAGACGCCCATGTAGCAGACCGCTACTTCTTGCCGCTCCCGCTTCGCGGGAGCCGCTGCGCTTTCCAGTGGAGGAGTTTGAAGAGGGACTGCAAGTCCCAGGGGGCAGGAGCACTTCCCACACCTGTGCCCGCTTGGAGGAAGACGCCCACGTAGCAGGCCGCTGCGCTTTCCAGTGGAGGGACAGTTTGAAGAGGGACTGCAAGTCCCAGGGGGCAGGAGCACTTCCCACACATGTGCCTGCTTGGAGGAAGACGCCTATACGTCTATAAAAGTCCCCGCCCCTCCTGCTGCGCGGAAAGCGCACGGGCGCGCGCCGGGTGAAGCCCGGGCCAAGGGCTGGCCCATTTGAGCCAGTTCAAGCACGAACGAGGACGGGACAGGGCCATCCTCTTTATCTTGCAATTCACCATCTAATCGGAGGTTGGTAGCTACATTTTTCGGCTACAAGTGTTGAATGATTATAAGTCTTACCGAAGCCATTTAGCGGAGCATTTGACTTGACTAAAATCTACAATGGCTTCCACAAAGGCGGGGAAGGGCAGAAAGTCCATCCCTGGCGGGTCAATTATTGGAACCCTGGACCAATTTATCATTAGGGCATCCTCTATACTGGCACACGAAATAGAGATAACGGAGAGGAGGCTATCCATGGATCCCACCCTCGACAAACGATTGTCGCTGGGCTGTTTGGCTCAGGGTTTAATGTCAACTCGGCAAGTAACTGTCGATTCTGCTTCTTTGGACGACAACGACGAAGGCTGACCCCAAGCTACACCAGTAATTAGCTCCCCAGTTCCCGTAACTATTGTAATAATAATAATAATATCCACATTTGTAAAGCGCACAATCACCCGTTAGGGTCTCTAGGCGCAGGGGGCCGTCGGGAAGATTAAGCAAGCTATTGCCCAGAGTCACATGGTGCTGGGCTAATCTGCCGCCGGTGCCGGGGATCGAACCGTGATCCCCAGATTCCGGAGTCAGTCGCCCTGGCCGCGGCGCCACACCTCTTCCTTGTTGTGGACGCCACACCTATTGCCCAATGTGCCCCTGCCCCAAATCTTGATGTACAGGGTCAGTCTATGTTGAGACTCCAAACCCGTTCATCTACCAACCCTAAAACGGGAGCCAAAGAGTCTGTAGCAGATTCTAAAAGAAAGTGCAGAGGAGCCCTTAAAAACAATAGGAAAGCTAAAATTCAGAAATGTGACAATTTGGGGGAAGGGCAACCGCTGACAATTATAACCAGCCCTGTTGTGCACCAGCAGACCAACCAGGTGTCCGCGATTCCATCAATCCCTGACGCTGTCTGGCCTACCGAACTAGGAGAAGACTTCTGGGACAAAATGGAAAGTATTTTTACCAAGACATGCCTTCCATTCCATAAAAGACTTAATGCCATAGAAAACAGACTCATGCATTTTGAACAACTGTTTGCAGCTGCTCAGGGGGAGGAGGGCGGTACACGAGCAACTGCTGATAATGCTACCTTAGCAAGGTCGATAAGGCTAGAGAATGAAGTTTCCCATCACTCTGAGAATGTAGTTGCCCATCATCCTGTACCGCTAGAACCGAACATTTTAATAAACCCACCAACCCTAAACGCGCTGCCAAGTGAACACATTCTCCAACCCAGGAATAGTGCTGCGAATAACCACCCAGCCATGACTAGAGCTAATGCGAATGAGGGGGCTAGAGGAATAGAAAACAAACAAATTCGACCACACAGTAGTACAACAAGCAAAGTTCCAGTTATTGAACAAAAAGATTTAGATCTCCCTCTTGAGTCTGTCCCCTATGTGATAGTCCTCGCAGGGGTCCCAGTATTGAACCAGGGAAAAAGAGAGGATTATGGCGACCTAAAAAATAAATGTATCTACTGGCTAAATTTGAATAGGCCGCTTCCCCCACATGTATCCAGTGAAAATCTGTTTGCCCGCCGTGTAGACTGGGAGGAGCCTCGGGCAAAAAATATAAGGGGAGACTGTGTCGTAGTCATCTTTAGGGTCAGTCGGGTGGTGGATTATATTTGCAATTGGGTTTTAGTAGGTCCAGGAACACAAATCCTCTCCCTCCCCCTAACGTATTTTTATCCAGCCTCCACTATCAATCCCAGAGGAGGACACATGCGGGGGGTTTTTGGTAACCTGGTTCTTGGGGCTCAAGCTGAGATAGTTGCTCGGAAGGGAGAACCTTTTTACACCACCAGAGGCGACCTCCTTCCCCTGAGTAATAGGTATAGTATCCTTGACCAAATAGACTGACAGCTAAAGTTCCGCCAGTCCCTATTCCCCCACATTGATGTGCAGGTCTTGCCCATAGCTAGAGAAAGTCAAGAGCTAAACATCTCTTCTATCAATTCTCCTAGTTTCCAGGGCGGAGGGCTAGCTAGTGAGAACGTTATGTGCACAATTAGGGGGGCTAGTGTGTCAAATTTGGCTGGTGCAGTGCCTAGTGTCTCTCTATCAACAATCCACGAGGATAAAAGTTGTGCCACATCCTCGTCGGATTTAGGAGGAAATGGTGATATGGTGGTACGGGGGAGGGGTCCTAATTCTACAGGGAATGGGAAGCCTACTGATGCCCCGCTTGTTTGGGACGATAGTTCCAACACAGCAGCAAATGAAACTTTGGTGAGTGAGCCTAGTGATACCATCAAAATTCATTCATTGAACTTGGGTGGGATTAAGAATAAACTGTTGTGCCCAGATTGGCGTTCCTTTGTAGAGAAATGCGATCTTTGTTTATTTCAGGAAACGTGGGCGCTGGATGAAATTCAGAGGAGCAGGTTCGCTATTTTTAACATTATGGGCATTTTGAAGGGCAGACCATCGGGGGGATTAAGCAACTGGGTGGGTATTCACCTGGGTGCCACTGCTGTACAGATTCCAACTAGTTCCCCAGATGTGCAGTGTGTCCTTTTAGTATTTCCAGATAATAGACAAACTGCTTTAATAAATGTCTATTCATGGCCTACCCAGAGTGGGAAGGAGTCTGGAGCCATTCACCAACTTAGGCAGTTTATTTTAACCCTTGATCCAGCAGTCACCCTAATTGTGGGAGGTGACTCCAACTGCCAGTTTGAGCCCCTTTCTGATGTAAGCTTAGACAGCCCAGATGGTGAGGACCAGTATTGGTCTATCCCAGATTCTCAGATTCCGGCAGTAAAAGCATGGACACCATTGGTGCTCCAAATTAACTCTCTTACGCTTTTGTCCTCTCTTAGGGCCTGCAATGGGAGGACAAAATCGGATAGACCTGGCCGAATGACATTTAATAGAGAAGGGCATAATTCTATCCTTGATTATATCCTGGTGGAAACCAGAATGTGGGACATGGTCCAGGATTTTCAGATTCACTCTAGGAATGATAGTGATCACAACCCTCTCGTTATGACGCTCAAACCAGGTAGTTTGGGCTTGACTAATCCGGCCTCTGCGCCAAACATATCGGACCCTCCGCTCTTGCTAACTAATAACCGGCAGAGAGTCAAATGGCCTTATATACAAGGTTCCCCAGGAAAACTTGCTAATATTTATCAAAGGGCCGTCCCTCTCATTAGAGATATGGGCAAGGTGGGGTAATTACTTTGCACCCTGGATCAGATGGTAAGCCGCTGGAAATACATAAACAGTTAATCCTCAAACTTTCCGATGTGTTTTACCAAGAAGGAAGTAAAAAGGTAAAATCAGCTTCGGTTCATCCTTGGTATAATGCTAAATGTAGGAAAGCAAAGAAAGATTTGAAATCTGCGGTAAAAGCAAAGAATAGGACAAGGATAAAGCAAAGCCGGGTTAATTATAAGCGGGTTATTCTTAAAGAAAAGAAAGAATAGGTGGCTGACAATTGGGAAGATCTCAGAATGGCACTAAAGTCCAAAGACTTGAAACTCTTTTGGTCAATAGTGAGTTGTGGGACAAGGGCGGGTAAAACGGCCACTGACCCAAATATATCTGCTGCAGCTTGGGAAGCACACTTCGGAGCATTGTATGCACACTCGAGTGAGGAAGGCTCCATAACACCACTCTCAGGCCCCCTCCACAAGTATCGACTGGAGGGGGGCTCGGAGATCACTGACTTGGAGGTAGAAGCTGCTATTCTTAAATTGGTACCCAATAAGGTCTGGTCAATTTGCGGGGGGACTTATTCCGGTCTGAGCCCAAAATATGGGCTCCATATTTACGAGTTCTTTTTAATGCCACACTTAAAGGCACGGATGTCCCGGATACCTGGCGAGGTGCCGAAATAGTCCCCATCTACAAAAAAGGCTGTCCCCTTAATCCGTCTAACTATAGACCAATCAGCCTGATTGACATTACCCAAAAATTGATGGGACAGACTATTTTAAACAGAATACAGTGCTGGATGGAAGAAAATGAGATCTTAACCCCATACCAGGTCGGTTTCAGGATGTGTACATCGACCCAGGACCAGATATTCAGACTCCAGGTCATATACTGGCAAACGGTGAGTGTGGAGGGTGGCAGCCTCTACATGATCTTCGTTGACCTGCGGTCAGCATTTGACCTGGACCCCAGGGGCAAATTATGGGGTGTACTACTGGTACTCGGTCTACCTGTATATCTTTTGAATGTGCTAATTAGGCTCCACGCTGGTACTTATGTGCAGGTCAGGTGTGGGAAGCATGGCGAATTGTCAGCACGCTTCCCGGTGAACCAGGGGGTGCGCCAGGGGTGCATCCTGGCCCCCACCTTGTTCTCCCTATACATTAATGGGCTTATTAACCACCTTCTTGGAGCAAAGGACATTGACGCGCCGAGGTTAGTTACGGGTCGGGTGCCCGCTTTGATGTTCGCGGACGACACTTTGTTGTTGTCCAAAACATCAATGGGCATCCAACAAACCTTGGACAGCTTTGCCGACTTTTGTGTAACCAGGGGCTTGGAGATAAACTTAGACAAAACTAAGTTTATGATTCTTAATCCCCCCAGGCAGGCACGCCCAAATCCCCTCCTGGGTGGAATTCCCCTGGAGCGAGTTAAGACCTTCGAGTACCTGGGGATCACTTTGGGAGAACATCTGGGATGGGATACTCAGATATCGAGGGCTGCACTCAAGTTAACTAAAGTCATGGGGGGGATCCAGAAATTGCATAGAGAGTCTGTATTTAAGCCTGTTTCCCCTGTTATCGAAATCTACAATGTACAGGCCAGATCGGCAGCATTGTATGGGCCCGAACTTTGGGGCCATAAAAAAGCCACCAATCTTGATAAGGTGGAACATGCATTTCTGAGGAATCTACTGGGTCTCCCAGCGAGTACTCCACTTGTACCCCTTCGCATGGACCTAGGGCTACTCCCCATTGAGGAGATAACGGCACTGCGTCCCTTAATGTATTGGAGAAGACTATGGTCCGTGCCAGAACTTGCTTGTTACAAAAATGAATTTAGGGTAATATGGGATGCATTGAAAAGTAAGAAGATTCTGTGGTCATCCCACATTAAGACAACTAGTATCGGGATTGGTTTACCAGAGCTCTGGGATACTCCTGATCTAGCCTGCCCAGCGATAGATAAGGCTGACCTAATCCATTATTTTAGGCGTCATAATTTAGCATCCATTCATGCGAGTTCAGAAGGGGGTAGACTGACCACCGAGTTTCTGCAAGTCAAAGTGGACTATAAAAAAGGAAGAATTCCTAGATTTAATTTTCCCTTCACTCGCAAGAAAACTTTATATGCAATTTAGGTTGGGTACCCTCCCACTTAAGGTGTTCACTTGCAAATGGGTCAGTAACAAGAGCACGGACTGCCCAGCTTGTAATTACCGCCTGGAAAACGAAAACCATGTCCTTTTCTTCTGCCCAGCATATCAGGCTGTACGCAAACGTTGGGAGATACCAATCTGCAGGAATCTAGGCTTCTGTCAGTGTGATCAAGCATATAGAGTTCTTAAGTACGACACGCAACCTCCCACTATCTTTCCTGTCTCACGCTCTTTGCATGGAATATGGCATAAACGCAGGAAATTCGCCAATGAAGTAATGGGTCATTAGGGACTACTCCTGTTTTAAAAATATTATGTACTATTTCGATAATGAATTCAATGTTTAATCTAGTTTTATGTTAATGGATTGAGTTTTAGTTCTAAATCTCTAAATATGTTTTTTAATGATGAGTCCAAATTTATATTTGTACTGGTATTTATTCTTTTAATTCTTGTTATGTATCTATTTCATTCTGCACTTTTATGGTCCGTTGCGACCAAAATAAAGTTATCGAACTGATAAGTGGGTAAGCAAGTGAGTACCAACCAGCAAGCCCCCCTTGGTGTTTCTACTGTGAGGCACTTTCTTACTTTTCAAACACTTTTTCACAAACGTTATGTGGACACATAAATTCTTTCATATGGAATTTGTCCTTTTATGGGAGGTGGTGTATTGACATTTCTTTTGTGAAATTAAACAATTAGACATTAGGCCGCAGGTGATATGCCTTGCCTTGGAGAAAGTTTCAACATTTCTTATAAACTAAACTCCTCACATGTCTCTAGATTGTATCTAGTAGTTTTGAATCAGCCAGGTCTACTGTTCTTCAGATATTTACAAACCTGAAATTCCCAAGGTTGACAACCCAAGTCTAAATCCTACCACAGATGAATCATACACTGAAACATTTGGGCCTCACATGAGTGAGCCAGATGATTCCTGATCTTAGTTTTTTGTCACTAGAAATGTTTTGATTGCTAGGCAAAGTTAATGTACTTGACTTGTTAGAATACTTTTGGTTGCGTCATTTGGCCACAACACAATGGACAAACTTTCCCCAGAAATCCCAGGTGTATTCCTCCAACACAGATGAATTTGTCCACCAGTACTTGAGACAGGGTGGCATGGCTGTATTGGATGACTAATGGGGTGCTCCCTGTGACTAACTGAGCTATGAGGGAGAATTTGGAGGCAGATTCGTTGATGACCCTTTACAATAAACTGTGTGCACATACAAGTGTCTATAAATCAAAGTGCATAGACCTATACATTGAATACTCTTTATTACACTTACAAATTACATCCTGTGCGCTCTCCAGAATGCACTAGATCAGTGGTTCCCAAACTTTTGACTCCTGAGGACCCCCATTGAGTCACCACTGGAAGCCGGGGACCCCCAAGCAATTTGTATGAGTTAAATTTCAAACATTAAAACAGTAATTCGAAAAAATACACACATGTGCACACAAAACAAATACTCAAAGTACTAAGGATTTTTGGGCCAGATGTACGACCATTTCATTTAGCACCTCACAATTGGCGACGCAGTGCGAGTGGCAAGTTGCGAGTTGCTGATTGAAATGTACAACAGTGTGTTTAACACTGTTTGGGATTCCCAATGGGGTCGCAAATTGCGAGGTTCATTAATATTAATGAGACTCTCGCAATTTGTGAGCCCATTGGGAATGCCAGCCCTCCCAGCGATGGTGGCCTGCCGGGCTATGCAGGCCACCATGTCTCGGACTGCTTTTAAATGAAGCAGTTAAAAAAAAAAATGCAGCCTGTTTACCATGCATTGAAAAAAAAAAAGAAAATGAAACGTTTTCGTTTCATTTTCTAAGGGCAGGCTGAGGTCCTTGGGAGCACTGCCTGCCCTTAAAAAATAATTTTGCATGCATTTGCTAAGGGGAAGGGGTCCCCAGGGGACCCCATCCCATTTGCGAATGCATTACCATCTACTTGAAGTAGGTGGTAGTTGTGACTGCAAAACATTTGTACATGGTTTTGAGACTCGCTATATGGAAGGGAATGCCCCTTCCAAATAGCAAGTTGCAAAACCTATTTAGAGAGTCGCAAACAAATTGCGACTCGAGAAATAGGCTATGTACATGGCCCAATAGATTTTTGCATGCGCAAACGGGTTCGCGAACCCGTTTGCGCATATAAAAACAGATCGTACATCTGGCCCTTAGTATTTTATATTGAAGTAATAGCCCCTCTGTCACATGTATTTCATTTGTTTTATAGCATCTCTCATACCATTGTAGGATGTCAGAGCACTTTACATCACACACATATAGAGACATTGAATCATACATGTAAATCAGTGTGTATATAAAATGTTTAAAGAGTGGTTGGTCTGGAAAAGCACAAACTCAGGATTGAGAACATAACACAGTGGCTAGCATTGACTTTAACATTAAAAATGTATTTCCACCCAAATATATCTTTTTAGCAGCATCAGGATAATGAATAAATGGGACAAAATATAAGTTACTAACTGGTACCATGCAGTTTGCAAGCAGCTCTTTGATGACAGTTTATAGGTGCCTCTGCTAGATTACGATTGTCACTTATGAAGTGCACAGTAACAAAAGAATCTCTGTGACAGAAGCAGTAACCACGAACATAGGCACATCAAATACTGCTTTTTAAGATGCATGTTACACGTTCTTTGCAGTAGGCACATTAACCCTCTGTGCTACATTAGTTAAATCAAAGCTGCCACTGAACAAAACTCTCCTCGCTCTCCAGCAGGTACATTAATCACTGGCATTCTCTTGACACTTTTATTGTTGCTGGAAAGCTGCTAATTATACAAGAATGGTTTCTGTGCTTTTAATACTGTTGCCTACGGACCCCCTGGGAATGTGTCATGGACCCCTGCTGGTCCGCGGACCACAGTTTGGGAAACACTGCACTAGATGATCTACAGACCCTGCTAACTTCATGCACCTTGCTGCTTTAGCACTGTCCCATCACTCCATGCCTTCTGGTCTGAGATTGTCCCTGTCATTAATAAGATAGCTACCACTCAACTAACCTCCACTCCCATTCCCTCACTATTGGGATGTGTTGTGGACATCCCTTATTCTAGGTTGAAATTGGTGCAAAATGAACAAATGAGAGGCGGATTGCTGAACAATGCAAACATTCACCCCCAGTCAAAAAGATCTGGGTTTAATCCATCGTTCTTTTGCTTACCACGCCTCCCCAGTTGGACCCAACCATATGCAAATCAGTCTTGACCCTGTTCCAATGGGAACAGTCCAGCCCGAACTTTCAAGCCAGGTCATCCCTAGACCGGAAACAAGCATCCTGGGAGCAGCTTCAGGGCATCACCCCTCATCAACCAGACTCCCCTCCATGCCTTCTGGTCTGAGAGTGTCACTTTCAGTAATAAGATAGCCACCACTCAACTAACCTCCACTCCCATTCCCTCACTATTGGGATGTATTGTGGTCATCCCTTATGCTAGGATGACATTGGTGGCATTGCTATTGGTGCTTGCCAAGGGGCTAGTGGCAAGGACACAGTTGAGGGCCCCTATTCCTAAATCTTGTGAAGGCTCTGAGATGCAGTCTTCTTAAAGGAGGAAGCTGAGACCAATTCTACAATGCATCTCCACAGACCCTAAAACTGAGAGCAAGGGACATTTGTGGAGGGTTCTGAGAACATGTGACAAGGATGGTGGAAGCCAATGATACACCCCTCATGTTGTAGCTAACCTTACACTTTGTTAGGATGGATAAATGAAATGGGATTTGCTGATGCCTCTCCACTCTCACTGATACACTACTGCACTACAAGGATTACCAGTATGTCAGTATATTGTTCTATTAATTTGCATCTGATGTCTATGATGTGAACAAAAGCTATTTGTACTCATCTGATACCATTTTTTAGAGATGCTTGTCTACCCAGGTTCATTTGTAGTTTTCCTCTAATTTCTTTTTCCTATGCATATTTTGATGTCTAATTATAACAAAAATCTCAATAAAAGAGGCATTTTCCCAAAAAAATGTAAAACTAAAGAAAACGTGGCAGTTGGATTCCTCTGGGAGGAGTTGAGCACTGGGATATGTTGCTCGCTTGGTTGGAGATTAGATCATATAATTACGTTGAATGTATTTATGCTCAGGAAGAAAACGCGGTAAAATACCTAGTGGAGGTACCTAAAATCCCCAGGGACAGATGCAAGGACCCAGACTCGCTCAAGGTTTAGGTAGTCTACTGGCTCAGGGAAACTCAGCACTGTCATTCTATCATAAGAAAAGATATTAAGAAAGTGGAAAGACTAACATTCCCAGGGATTTTAAAAGATGTTGTTAAAGTTAGCTTCTTTTATGGAGCCCTAGTAGAGGTCTGATGGCAATCGATTCTTGTACCATCCCACTAGTTAATACCTCCATTTCCATTAAATATAGACTTCCTGTGGGTGCAGGCCATGGGTCCATTGGGTTTGTCCCGATGAGGGGGTGCCTGGGAACCTGGGGTGTAGCAGGTAGCAAGGGATGACTACAAGAAGGAGAATTGCTGTCCCAGGATGATAACCAAATTACCACTAGTTCTACTGTGGCAAATCCTCAGTTGAGTTATCCCTTTTTGTCTGGGTTGCTTACTAGCGACAATGTTGAGCTGGTCCCATCTTAATGGGGGAGGATGTTGTTATTCCCACCATAAATGAGGGAAGGGTTGAAACCACTGAGCACAGGCCCAAATATACTCATATTGATGTACCCCATCTGCAGCTAAGGGCCCTGGAATGGAAAATCGCAGGGTTCCTACATTGCTAGTTGACCCAAATTGGGGTAACTTTGTGTGCTTACTCCCCACAGATATGGGTACTCATTTTATGGCATTAATTCAACAAGGAAAGAGATTGGGAGACCTTTAGGAGGTCTAGTAATCTGGGTGAATATTGCACTCAGGTCACCAGTCAAGTTAGTTCCTGTTACCTCCTAGGATATTTTATCTATTGATCTGGCACTATCCACTGGTCTAAAAATTTGAATATTTAATGTTTATAACAGAGTGGTCTGGGGCTCTGAGGAATCTAACACTATCTGCATTTTAGATAATGCCTTGTCTGAAGGTACCGGAAATGACCCTTTACTGGTAGCTGGGGATTTTAATTGTACGTTTGAACCACTCGCATTTGCCCCCTTAGACTTGACAGAGGAGTCAAGGAGGAGGTGGCAAATCCTGCACTTAGATCTTCCATCGGTTAGATGGTCCAAGAGAGGAGGCCAGGTGCTGGCCCTCACATTGCAACACGACTTGATGGCCACAAATGTTAGGACAAAATCCGACCCGGAATGGTGAACTGACTTTTAACAAACCTGGCTATGCCGGTAGAATCGACTATTATTTGGTTGATCTTAGCCTATGGCCAATAGTGTCTGATATGTCAGTTGCTAAAATATCCATAATGCCCTGATTCTATCCATAATAAATCAGGGAGAGAGTGAACCCGACACTAGGGGTTGGACTGACCTGGGTAAGCTGTCTGTTACAAATAATTTGAAACAATCAGATTGGACTGGGTGGAGGAAAACATGGGGTCTTGGAAATAGTTAAACACAGAGTTTGTGCAGAGGTGGAAGTGCTGTCCAAACTCCCTAAACTAGAATTAATAGCGATGCTGGGTACACAGCATGAGTTGCTCTATAGTCAAATTATGGATTCTCTGGTCCAACCAAAAAAATGAGAAGAAATTCCCCAGAAAAAAGAAGGGAAAAGGCGAGCTCTTGTGTCAGACTGGTATAACCAGGATTGTAGAAAAGCAAAGGGCGAGTACTTGCAGTGAAATCCAAAGATCTCACTGATGTGGTGCTATGTAGAGCAAGATATAGACACGCTTTAGAGTCCGCCAAGAAAAAATGGGAACGCTCCTTATGGTTGTCTCAACACAGGGCACGGGTATTCAAAGACTATAAGATCTTCTGGAGAAAAGCGGCCCACTGTTTGAACAGACAGACCACAGTTGGCTTTAGAGTTCAGAGTCCAGTCAGAAGAGTTGGTAATCCTAATGCAGCAGTGGTGGCAAGATGGCAGCTGCGTGAGGTTCTTCACTCCACCACCCATCCAAGACTCCAGGGATACTCCGAGGGTCACATTAGCTAAAATGTTCTAAATGGCCAGAATCCGTCTACTGTTTGGTCTGAGGTGACTACTGGGGTGATCGCAATGCAAAACGATCGCATTTGCGTTCCTGTTGATCCGAACTGCCGTGAAGAGTCTGTCGGGCGCGGGCAGCCACGATCACCAATTCAGCCGCATCGGTATGCCACCGAAAGTCCTCAAACCCCCATTTTGACTCTGCTTAGCCACCCATTGGCTTGATCCTGTGGTTGGGGAGATTTTTTGTGCTTTTCAGGCTAGAGACGGCAATATATACGAGAAGGGGGCAGAGAGCTAGAGCTAAGGGGATGGACATCTGGGCCCCTCTGATTTAATTAGATGGTCGGAAGACAGCGAAGCTGAGGGGATCGCGTGATAAAGTATATGTATATATGTATATTGTGTATGGTCCAATTTGTGCTGTAACATGGGCAGAACTACGTTTTATTTCTAGGTAGTGCGTCTTCTCTTAATTCCTTTTTTCCTTTCTATTTCTTTCTTTTCTGTCTCTTTTCCCTCTTTTTCTTTTTTTCTGCCAGTATACGAATATATATCTTTATTCTTTTTTTTCTTCCTTTTCTTTTTTATTTTCCGTGTCTTTCAAAGGACCAGCATGATCCTTGGGGGTGGGTGCAGGAGGGAATATGATGTACTCTTATGACTTTATATGCTGTATATTCTTGGTTAAATAAAATCAATAAAGAATAAAAAAAAGAAGAGTTGGTAATTCATTTTGGGTGCCTATACACTCTAGGTAATTTTTAGGAAGAGGGGTATATAGACACGAGTGAGAAAGCCCCTCAGGGAAATGCTGAAGATCTAGTCATTTTTCTTGAATAAACCCAAGTAGCCATTCGCTCTTGTATTCCAGCTAGAGCCCCTGGCTCCATTCAAATTCCAAATGATCTATACAGAGAGGGTTCAAAAGGCTAGGCCCCTTTATTAATATGTTAACTAATGCTATCCTCTCGGGTATGGAAATCCCTCCCTCTTGGAATATAGATGTAATTATTCCAATCTACAAGAAAGGTGATAGAGCAAACCCGGACAGCTATAGACCCATCAATCTAATCGATTCCTTGCCGAAAATCTTCTGAAAGCAACTCCTGGCACGGATTCGTGATTGTATCTCAGAGTCTAATATCTTGGATGATTTTCAGACTCGGATTTCATGCCAATATTAGCACCCTGTATCAGGTATTCCATGTTTTATGCATTTATTGGAGAGAGGTTGCCATTAAAGGGAGGAAGTTTTATGTCAACTTTGTGGACCTGCACACTGCCTTTGATCTGGTCCCTAGAGCCAAACAATGGAGGGTGGTGGCAGAGATGGGTCTCCCTTGAATCACGCTTGATAATTTAGTCCACCTGCACTCAGCAACTGAAGCCCAACTCTGGTGGGGGGAGGATAGGCAACTAACCGAGCCATTCTTGAAAAATCGTGGACTGAGACAGGGATGTGTCATCGCGCCCACCTTATTCACACTCTTTATCAATGGGGAAGTAGGATTCCTTGATAGGGATGGGTGACAAGCCCCTAAATATGGGGAGAGAAGAGGCCCTGCACTCCTCTTCGCTGACGATACGCTATCAATATCAAAGACCCCACAAGGCCTCCCACAGCTTTTAAACGATTTCATACACTTTTGTAATGAGCGTGGCCTGGAATTAAATGAGGCTAAAACTAAATGTTTTTTTTTTTTCCAAAGGGATTGCAAAGCCATCCAACAGATGTATGTACGCAGGGATCAGTAATTTGGAACAAGTTTCTGTCTTTGATTATTTGGGCATTTGTTTAATGCCAAGCCTATGTTGCACACCCCATATTGTGAGGATACAGTTGTCATGAATCTATCAGACAGCTCATATAAGTAAGATGAAAAAAAATATGGTGTCCAGTATAGTGGCCTCAGCGCTTGAAATCTATAATATTAAAGCCTTAGGGGGCACATTGTATGGGGCCGAACTATGGGGTAGTGGGAACACGGATTGTCTTACCACCACAGAACACTGTTTTATAAGATCGCTTTTTAACTTACCAACTAGTACCCCTCTGACCCCAATCCATCTAGACCTGCCCCAAAGAAAACTGACCTATAAATTGGATTACAAGTTCCTGATGTTTTGGAATTAAGGAGCTTGCCCCTTACTGATTTGTGTTGATGGGTCTTCTGAAACAGTCCCAGGTAACCACCATCCCTTGGTTTCGTAACTTGAGAGTCCTGTTGAGGAAATTAGGGATGGGGGTTTATTGGTCTAACCCTGAGAAGCTGTGCAAAATTCCAAAGATTATGGTAAAAACTGTTTACTGGGAGTCTATCTTGGTGAAAGATGTGACTAAACTGGTGGGCACTCTGACCCAGGAATTTAGTAACTTTAAACATCTTCTGCTGTACGAGGAAACCATTGATGAAATTGTCCCACCCCTTGCACCTAAATAATTTTTTCAATTTAGGTACAAGTCTCTTCCCACCAAACTGTTTTGTAATTAGTGGCGTTCCAATGTTCACTCTGATAACAAGTGTCCAGCTTGTAAAGAAAGCCTCAAATCCATAGTGCATTTGTAATTGTTTTGTCCCCATGATAAGACACTGAGGGGTAAGTGGATAATTCCCTAGTGTAGGCTTATCGGTCCGGGCCACTTTCTTGATTAGGATGTCCGACACAGAGATTCTGGAATGGTCTTGATCAACTCCCTTGCAAAACTGTATCAGCAGAGATTTATTGCACACTTGATTGAAAACCATACTCCTGTGCGCATAAGCCAGTGGAACATTAGATTTTTGTTGCATATATATCACAAGGACATTGCTGACACCCACACTTGCAAAGATTTGAGTAGCAAGGTAGAAGGGGTATTTTTTATACACCAATAGAAGGTGATATCTCAAGAATTGACAAATTTGATTTGATAGTAAGAGATACTGAGGATTAAATCAGCCCTGAAGAAGTCTCTTTTGCGCTAAAACACAAGACGAAACACGTGTTGGCTATCAGTGAAATTATCTTTGCATCAAGCTGTATTTTCGAGAACAGCACTGAATTTTTCATTGCATCAAGCTGTATCTTGGAAACAGACTGGAATGTGAATATTGGAATAAAGAAAATGAAAATTTGGAACAACGTATAGAGACTATCTCAATAATTTTGAATTACAAAAATATCTTTTTTTGTTGTGACTGTAAATAGTGATTTGTGTGCTCGGGGTAGAACCCATTTATATTATACACTACCTTGAGGTATTGACAATTTTATCCACAGATACACGCAGAATAATAATTTTCGTTTTGGCCAAATATTGGTAAGCTTTATGGATCAAACGCTCCAAATATATTGTATGAAATATTTTTATTTTTATATATGGAAGACTTACATCTTTTTATGGCTTTTATCTTTTTATGCATATTAAATTACCTTTTTTCCATGTACTTTTTAAGATCTTTCTGATTGAAATAAATTTGTGTTGATGATGATGATAAATAAAAAAATTTATTATTCACCTAATGTACATAATTATTAATTATTTAAATAATTAATATTATTTGAAATGTTTTATTTATTAATTAATAATAAATTACTTCCTACTCTACATCCCTACAAACCCCACAACCTGCACCTAAAACATGACTGAATTAAAAAAATATCTTACACTATTAATATAATTATTTAGCAATTAAGTAATTAATATTAAGTACACATTAAATATTAATTATTAATAATTAATATACTTCCCACCCTGTACTCTTATAATCCCCACAACCCACTATGGTACTAAAAATAATAATAAACTCATAAATTAAATTTAAAAACAACAAGAAATTGACAAACTGTATTAAAAACATTAACAATAATTACACAAACAACTTATACCATATACTATTAAAATATCTACTAAAATACATACAAATAATTAAAAAAACAATATTATTAACAATAATTAACAACATAGATATTTTTAACATCGATATTAACAACATAGATATATTTAACATCAATATTACTTACCTTAGAATCGATATTCTCGTCAACAATATTTTTGCACTTAATATTTTTGCATACACATATTTTAAACTTAATATTTTTGCCTCTAAATAATTCCTTTCAATATTTTGCCTGTGAACCGCCCAGATAGATGCTTACATATATACAACCTGTTTTGCTATAGTTTAGTGATCTATCCACATTTATTTGCGGCAAATAATGGAATGGATTTTCTCTCCGAGGTTAAAAAGTGTTAACAGGAAGTAATATTAAAACTTATTTTACTTCACCATGCTGGTCACATTTCTGTCCATCTTAGAAGTCCTTTTCATATCCACACTAGCTTGAATTCATACAACGCCCACAACTCACGGCTTCAAACTGACAGTTTTTGAAACTGAATGGCCCACAGAACTGTATCTAGTCAATCTGTGGGAATCTGATATTTGGCAGCACTTTACACCACTTTTATTGAATAAGACAAAGAACACAAAATAAAATACCTAGAAATAATTTAACAACATAAAGTACAGGTTTGAGACTACTAATAGCGCTAGTAATGCTGTGTGTAGAGTAGTGGTGCTAAGAAGAAATGCTATGGACCAATCCACTTTTCCTCAGGCCAGCTCCTGTTTTTCGTAAATTGAAAGATCACTTATTCATCTGTTGACTTAGTAATGTCAAGGAGTCTGGCCTGTGAGAATATTTTAAGTGCTGGTCAAATTCCCATGTTCTAAAGCTAGCAAGATAAATGTCTTATTTTACTCACACTGCAAGCAACTTTTTTTGTGCATATTTAAGTTTTATGTTTTTGTGTTTTATTGCATTGCATTATCAAGAAGGTACGGAATGCCAAATATTGGGTTTGCAGACAAATATGTTCTATCCTGGCCTAGAAAATCTAATTAATGACTAAAAAAGACAGTATTAAAAAGGTCTATACGAAATGCAACAAGAAAGTGCTACTGCAGTAAAAGCAAACCCATCATGCAAGCTGAACACCAAAAGAAAGGCATTTTTTAGGAATGCTCAAAAGCCGGGGCATTCATATATGATGGGGTTAGGATGATGCAACAAACTCAGCTCTCAGCTAGTGGATTTTGATATCCTGGAAATCTTTGCCATGCTTTGACTTCAGCATGGACAGTTCCTATTTGAGGCTACGTATAACTTTTGGTAGAGCCACAGGGATTGGCTTTCCCATGTAGGGTAGTAAAAGAGGATAAGTGATTCTGGCAAACTCCACTAAGATAAGATTAACCCTAGTTTTCCTTAGACGGAGGTTGCATCATCTAACGTATTTGCGTTTATAAAGCCCCTGCTGTAACTGAACAAATCATTACAACCACTTATGTTGGAGGTTCATATGAAATATTAATAGTTTCATGGAATGTGGCAAGACTGGCCAACAAATGGAACATGAAGGACTGGTCTAAATGTGTCATTAAAGCCCAGATAGTCTGTCTCCAAGAAAACATGTCTAGTTGACACGTTTGATGTTGATGGCTTTACATTCTTTTGTACAGCGGACATCCAATGTAGAATAGGTAGGGCCAGAATGTGTCTACTTGCACTGGCTTAAACAGCAGTACGTTTGATCAGGCACTCAAAATCCCTTAGATAGCACATTTTAGAAATATCTAAAAGAAACATGATAATCCAGATGGGAGACTTTGGAAAGGCTCTGTAAAATATGGTATGGTTCTCGAAAAGTAATTTAAAAGATTTCTCCTATGGTTTAACTGCACAGGAAAGCCATTTGAGAGACCATAATAAAATGACCTTAGTGAGTTACCTGTCAACCCACAAGTACTTAGGGATTTAACCTAATATTAGATGGGTCTTCAATGTGCACCATAGATTTCTCCTAACTGGATTCTGTTTTGGTATAATCCATCATCTGGGTTTTAATAATTTGATATGCCCCAGTGACCAGAGTTCCACTCAGTTGACATTGCACTTATTACTTTTCTGCAAATGTTATCTTGTTTATAGGAAACAATTTTTAAAACCATTATTGTTTAAAAGAGAAGTTGACTGACTATCGGGAGGTATTTCAGTATCTGATGGATTTTAAATGATGTAACTGTATGAAATGCTGTTGCTAAGTTTTTTTTTATCAATGCCATACGTGTAAGGAAAGGATTGACACATTTGGAAACAGGATAATTTTTTGTAGTTGTAATTTTTGTATTTACATGCGATGCGGTTTATATGTATTTAGTCTTAGAACCAAGAGCCTGATTATGATGGCAGTTGGACTTTCGTCAGACCACCATCCTATCAGAGATGGGAACACCCAACAGGCTGTTGGCAGTCCCACCATAGGCATTAGGATGCGACAGCTACCACGGTGGTCACAGTGCTTATATTTTGTATTGCAGCAGATGCTGCGGGCTGCCGCACATGCTACAGTTCAAAAAGGGGACACTACACATATCCCTGTCCTACGTGGGAGGCGCCATGCGGTGCCTGCCACATGGTGCAGGGATATGTAAGGGGACACCATATATACCCCCCAGGAACCCACAGCTGAGGGCCAGAGGGAAAGGGGGTCCACTATGACCCCAATGTCCCTCTCTGCCAGTCTTTTCACAGTGGGTAAACAGTCATGAAACAGCCGGCAGAGAGGGACATCATAATCCCTACGGTGGTGCCTGGCAGGCACCATCCGCATTGTGAGGATTGGAGTTCCATCTGACGGTATGACGGGCTCCTTGAGCCCGTCAGATCCATGGTGGTCAGTCTCTCCGATCGCCGTACATCCGCCCGCCATCCTAATGTGGCAGGCGGGAATCCTCATTCTGGTGACAGTGGGACCACCACTGACGGGCTGTGGCGGTCCCACCGTCATCGTAATAAGGACCCTAGTTCTTAATGAATTTTTAGATTTGGATCATTTTATTTTGATTTATGTTAATATGATATGGTAGTTTTTTTGGTTTATCGATTTTTAAAACAGAACACAGATTTATTGATTGATTGATTTATTGATTAAAGACATACACCAAATAAGGTATGGAGATGATGGAACAACTAAATGGAAGCTTGCAGATCAGGACTCCGATAATATATGCAACAAAGTTGATGGCACGAAAGCAGTGGGCAACTGAGACAAACTCAAAGGACAGTATAAAATTAAGCATAAATGCACAAAAATGAACAACTCACCTAAGAATTTAAAAGGGAGACTCAGGAAAGAGTAGAGGACAACATGTGGGAATGCATGTAACATGAAGACAAGACAACACATCTTGATGAGGTCAAAAATGATTGTGACCTAAAATGAAGAAACGAAACAACAAATCTGATAATTAAAATAAGTAACCATGTAAAGACCAATACATAACCTTTCAGGAGAGAATGAGAAATTAGAGGCATTTAAACATTATATAACGGCTGATGCAAGAAAATCCACATTTTCAACTCTATGCCGTTGAATAAAATTCTTCAAGGCTTCGAGAACAGTGAATGTATCTGAACACTGCAGACATTTTTGTAATATAGTTGCAGAAAGAACCTCCATCAGATCCATGAAGTGCAAAAAAAACAGTATGATAATACCTCTGGGTTTAGATTTAAACAAAGAAGAGTTTGACTCAGGCCATGACCTCTTTGTACGCTTAAATGAATGTCTTTACTTATGTGAACATACTTTGGTATTGTTCTTTGTTGAAATGAGATCTAATCTGCTCTCTCAGCCACCTCCACTGTGGAAGGTTATTTCTCATATTTCTGTTTTCCTAATCTTCTGTTGTTGTTTTAAGTTATTTTATTTTCCTAGTCAAATGAGAGACATCAGGAAAATAGTCTTCAATATTAATAATTTGTTGCTCTATGTTACGTATTCTTTTATAGGGAGTATTCCCTATTTTCTCCATTCACTGTAATGCTGCACTGTTTTCTACTACCAAAGGATTTAAAGTCCATAATGCTTCCATCAAATGCTCCAGTGTCAGCGGAGATGGAGATTTTGGAGGCGAGTTTAAATCTTTTTTGGTGCTCTTTACAGAATCTGAAGCAGTAACTTTTTGGGAAATTGCACCTGACACTTGTGAGGGAGACAAGCAGTCCTGAGTTGATTTATGACCAACCGTAGTATCACTATCAACAGGTTTATCCATGTCCGATGATGATGCCGAAGGGGAACCAGGATGGAAATTTTAAAAGAGAAAGAGGCAGATGTGTTGATGGTCTTGGTTATTTTAGCTCTTCTCATTTAGACAAAATAGAATTGAGCAACTAGACATAAGCACTCAGGAAACAGGTAAGTAAAATGCATAGAATTAATACCGGATTGCTCTGGAAGATTGTTAAGTGAAAAGGTTGAAAGAAATTTACTATATGGACAGATAATTCTAATAGCACACACTGCTTTTTATGGAAGAGCTGACTCATGAAGTAACAATAAAGCGTTCAGAAAGATAACATGTATCAACTAAGACTGCAGAGAACTAGAAACATTCAGGGCTGCATCATTTTCCAGTTAGTGCATCATTTCAGATAGTGTGCTAATCATTAATTTAAGACAACATAGTGGCCATTACTTTCCTTTCAAGAGATGAAGAAGCTCGTAATAAACAGGAGAGCTCAGTATCCGCAGGTAAATTATAAAAAAAAAAATGGATATCTGAAAAATATTTTTCTTGTAACACATGTTTTTATTTAGACGTTCCTACGTGTTCAGTATTGGTATCATTAGTTTTGAGCAAAGGCTACTGGGAAATGGAAAATGTGAAACAACACCTGCTGCATGGGAAACAGCACCTGCTTCGTTGGAAAACCATGCATGCTTTTAAGTGAGATGAATAGCCTGAGCAAGATCTAAGAGGGTGACAGAGCACTTTTCATGACATCTGTTGAAATATCCAGCACAAATTGATTTGTTATACTTTGAAGTACTGAGAACAAGATACATAACGAGAGTTACTATCAGCAGTAAAGATAATTGCGTAAACATATTAAGGTCAGCGAACTGACCAAAAACTGTCAGGGAGGTGGCATCCAGTTATGTAATCTGACTCTTTACCAGGTGATCGCCGCCCATTGAAATGACCCCATCACTAATCTCATCAAAGCTAATTTATCGACCATCTTCAAAGAAGAAAATCCAAGTAGGGGTCCAAAGCAGTCCTCATCTATAAAGTTTGAGGCTGATTTACTAACCAACTGTTTGTAGTTTAAGGAGGGCTATCCATGTAGCCACTAAGGAAATGATTGTGCTAGTGGATGGGCATTTTTGCTTTCGAAATGGCTCCTACCGTTGAAGTTCAGTAGGTGGTTAGCAGTCTAGACCCATGTTCAGCTAAGAAAAGAACTGGCAGCCTCCAGTGGAGATCACAAAGGCTATCCTCAACTCTTGATTCTGAAGGTACATGTAAGAGACTGTGATGCTCCCCAGCAACCGCTCAGCCCATGTTACTGACTGTACATGGCAAGCATGGGAGACCTAAGGTTGCAGCTCCATCATCATTGGTTTCCCTTCTCAGGTGTTGTGCTGTTAGATACACTCTGTGAAGCATCTCTGCAGCATCACATTGGTGTTACCAGTCGAGAGAGAGCATTAGTGTCAATGTTCCTGGTCCCCTG
Source organism: Lissotriton helveticus (assembly GCF_964261635.1). Classification (NCBI taxonomy): domain Eukaryota; kingdom Metazoa; phylum Chordata; class Amphibia; order Caudata; family Salamandridae; genus Lissotriton; species Lissotriton helveticus. Next base: position 890,944,100 of record NC_136065.1, on the reverse strand, counting down.
GTGTGCTGTGGTCTGAACACATGTCTGAGCCAGCACCTGCACCTTAGAAGGATGAACAGGTACTGCTGAGAGACCTGCTGTAGAGGCACTCTGGATTCTTTGAGGATCTACAATGTACTTGGAATGCTGCAGACACAGTTATGACGCATCATCAAGGAGCCTCCATAGTCATCAACAGCAATGATGGAGGTGGGAAACTTTTTTGTAAAAAGTAAGCATTGTTTTCAAGTTCTATTTTTTTTTTTTGGCAGGGACTCATACTGCTTACATTCATATTTTCCATAAGCGTGTATTTCCAATTAATTGAACCTTAAATACTCACACACTTCTTTTTCATTTACTTTTACTTCTGCTGTTATTCTCCTTCTTTCCTCATTCATAGCAATTATGTCCTCAAATGTTCTAAATGTTCCAAGGGTCTTTTAGAGACACTTTATTTCTCTGCTTCAGTAATCCATCCCATCCTTTGAACAATGACTCCCACTCTGCTGTCTCAAAACGTCCCTATAGTTATTCCATCTGTAGGAAATTGGATTATTCATTGAGGGGTAGAAGCCCTACTCAGGCAACAACCAGAATCCTTGTTAGGGTGAAGCACAAAAGTCACTAAATTAACCTGAGCTTGACCCTCAGGTTGCTTGGCACAAAAGCAGTCAGTTAAGTATTTATGCAGTACACATACATTAATTATGAGAAAACACGACACAAGACAAACTCCAAACCAATTTAGAACATTAGAGTATATTATAATAAATAAAATGATACCAGAATGTCAAAAATGCAATTAGTATATATGGAGATATTCAACTACAAAAGTGTAAGTAAAAATAGCTCCTAAAAGCACAGAGCGCTACTCAAGGTTATGTGGTCATGCTCGACTGGAATGGTTGTATGGTTCCTACTTTTCCAGTAAGGCTGTGTGTTTGGGCAATATTTGTGTGAAAATTATGCGGGGCTGTGTCAATGCATGCCATCAGAATATGTTGACCTAATTCCTGGCTAGCTCACAGTTTGCCATCTGGGCCCCTAAAGTGACAGGGCAACGGACGTTGTCTGCAATCTCAGAACATAAAAACCCTAATTTTCCTAAGGAAATTGTGGAAATTGATTCTACTCTTTCATTAGTAACTTGTATTCTTGTGTAAAATACATGTGCTTCAGTGTTTAATAGACTGGCACAAAATAATGTTACTAGCATTACAGGAATGGTGAACAGAATGATTAGTTCAACAATGGTGCCTTAGCATTAGATTATGTGAATACATATAAATGCTCTCCTACCTAGCGCTGCCTATCTTATAAAGCATAGGGTGTGCGGGTCTGCCAGAAGCCATTAGATTAGTCTAACTACCCTTTTACCTGCAGGCGTGTGTCATCTGGCATCCAGCCTTGATGTAGAAGAGGCCACTGTACTCTTCAGGATGGTGTTTTAATTGTGCTGGCCTAGAATTCAGGTATTGGGTGAACTTCGACAATCCATCAAGATGATCCATCGAGATGATCCTCTGTCTAAACAGAGGCATAGGGCCATGTATCTAATAAACTGCACCCATTTGTACCGGGCCTGAGTCCCGGTCCTGCTGTAATTGTTGAAACTATCCACGCAGAGCTGTCACCAAATGGACAAAAACAAACATCAACATTTTGCTCAGTGCACTAAGTCTTTGTAAAGAATATTCAAAGGCTTGATAATGTGCCTATGAAGAAGTGTAACTATAAGCACCACAGTTTCTGAGTACTCTATCTCATGAAGCCACACAAGCAAATGTGTGTTAAAAGTCTATGTTTAAAAAGATGTCAACTTTAAATGTGAGCATGTAAAATGGAAGTGTTTGTGTCCGGACCAATGAAACCTCATGATAGGGGGAAGTTATAAGTACAGACTGACTGCAATGGAGCTTGAGTCAGATAAAGGGACCAACTTAATCCCACTGAAAAGGTACCTTGAAAGTCTGGTGCAAAGAGTTACGTTTGTGATGCACGAGGCTGGAGGAGCAGGTAGAGCATTGTAGATGGTTGTTGCTGTAGCACGAAGTTCAGGCCAGGCGTCACAGGCTGTAATCGTTACAGCGTGAAGAGCCGGTTGTGGGTAGAAGATGATCGGTGCTGTAGCTTTATATTGATAGTCACTGTGGGATTTCGTTCTTTAGTGCTAAGGGCGGCACAAATTTTGCCATTTTATTTCCGTTTCTGTTTTCAAAGCTTACTTATTGCATGTTTTGACAATTTTAAATGTATATGTTTCATTTGAAAAATAATTACATTTCTTTTATTTTTTTATTATTAATAAAAAAACATGGGAATTATATTTACATACTATTTGTGTTGATATTTTCAACTGTCTTTCCATTATTTAACAATTTGATAACATTTGTTTTGCTTTATATACTTATTTACTACATTATTTTAACATATGTTTTTTATCTCTAGATTAAATATTTGTATATAGTATACTATTTTTTAATTTATGATTTATACTGTTGCTGCATTTTATCACATTATTATTTGACATCTTTCATATGTTTAATATTTTTAAACATTGCTTGATGCATTTGTTGGACATGTCTACCTTATTTCCTGTTCATTTCTATGGGTAGAAAGTCTTTATTTAGTTAAATTTAGCAGCCATTTTACTACTACCTGCTATTCTGTTTTTAATCTATTTTCCAGGAACCATGTTGCGGAAAGGTGCTGCTGTTCATCGGAATAATGAAGTCCTTTTTCGAATACTTTGTAAGGCTTTTGAGGGTGTGGAGGTTTGGGGTGAGGTCTAGAAGGTAGCTAAGGTGTTGACTGTGAGTTTTGTGTATATTTAGATATATTAGAATTAGGGTCGTACTCCCAGTGGTGGTCCGACCACCAACACCACCACTGTGGGTCTACCAGCCATATTTTGTGTCTGTCATGATCCAGGATCCCGCGGCGGTGGCCCAGCAGATAAGTGAAGGAATATGCTGGTGGTGCTGCTGGGGCACCGTTGAGCATATTCTCAGTTGCATTTTCACCACCCATTTCATGGCAGTGAGCCTGCCATGAAAAGGGTGGTGGAGATGCAACTAAGAGGGCCCTAACAGGGTCCTCTACTACTTCTGGGCCTGGGGGTGCATGCAGGGGGGCACGGTAAACATTGTTTACCATTCATGCGATACAACACTGTTATTACTTCGCATACCATTACAATGTAAGTCGGAACATCGACTTGCTATAGGGGGTGGAAAGTGTTGGATTTAAAATCCAACACCTTTCCTACTGTTGCACTGACAGGAAATTGAATAGTAAATTATACCAGTCCAAAATCCAGTACCCCCCTTACAGCAAGTCGTTGTTCCGACTTGCGTTGAGATGGTATGTGATGTAACAACGCAGTCGTTGTAATGATCATGTTGTAATGGCAACCCATGCAATGTAACGTGGCTTTTCCAGGGGGCACATGTTGTGCCACCCTGGAATTGCACTCCTGTTCCTGCACAGTGTGACATGCATGAAATGGTTCATTCAACAATGTGCAGGAAAGTGCTGCAGGTATTGTCATGGCGGTGGCCTGCTATTAAGGCTCACCTATGAGCCTAACATACCTGCCGCCATGAGACCGCCTCAGCACCACCCACTCACCCTGGATTCAACAGGCTTGGCGTTCCTCCAGCCAGCGCAGCAGTAGCGGTGCTGCAGGAGGACCGCCAAACTCTAAATAAATATTTTGATGGTTAACTGCTATGTACATTCATTTTTGGGAGTGTATTGTGTTTTTCAGAATCATTTTTTATTTACTTTGTAAGTTTGTGTCTGTTAATTTGTCTTATGGACATTTGGAGTTTACATGTTTTATTTATTTAAGGAAATCTATTTTGGTTTACCATAAACCATTGTTTTTCAATTTGATTTCCTTTTTTCAGTTTGTTTGAGCCTTTATATTTTTTTAACAATGTTTTGGGTTCTTCTTGGTTCCTACATACTTTGGATTGTTTTGAGGGATTTGTATTGAATTTGTTTCATTCTTGCATTTTTTTGGGTATCTTTGGGTAATAGTTTTCCATTTTTGGTGGAAAACTAATGTTTTATTAGTTGGATATAGAGAAAGGTATGCAGCTATAGAACAGTAAGTTTTCTTTATTTAATTTTCTTTTGGGTGGGAAATGTCATTTTATAATGTGTGTGTAAATAATATGTGATTTTTATGTGGAATTGTTTGGTTTATGTATTATTATTATTTATGTGATGGATTGAGTTGATTTTTTACGTTCTTTGTTGGTGACAATACAATTTTATTTTAAATAATTTATATATAGTTTTATTATATGTATGTATTAAAATTGGAATTGTAATACATTTTTTGACTGATGTAATCAAATATTATATTTATTATTTGCAAAATCCAAAGTTTGGTATGTTAGTCAAGAAATTGTCAGAGCTTTGATAGGTTACTATTTATTTTATTTTATTTTTTGGGCTATAATTTTTAATAATCTACTGCTTTGGTATTTATGCAGAGTTTCACTTTAAATTGTAGAATTATCATACATATTTTTGGTTTGTTTGCTACCTTTAGGGACAATTTGGCTAATAGATTGCTGCATTCTTAGTTGTTGGTGGCTTTTCTCTTTTTGTCATTCTTCTATAGATGTGTACAGTGTAGGTTGGGTTATGCCTAATGTGGATTTGAAGGCATTGTGCCATACTTCCACTGTGTTGTTTGTTTTGGCTTTCTGTACCAAGGTGCTATCATAGACATTCCACCATGGAATTTTGAATTTTGGTTGGCGTCTGTGTCCTGAGCGATGCAGTCTACGAACTAAAGTATCTTTGAAATAGTCCATGAGGGGGCTACGTTTCTTTTCATTTGGTTGGTAGAAAGGGGTTTCTAGGTAATTATAGTGTATGGTTATCTCTGTGACAGGAACATAGGCTAGTGCTAGCTTTGTTTTTATTTCAAAGGCAAATTGACTGTTTGTGGAAAATGTTTATGGAGGTGCCTCCAAATTCTTTGGTCGAAATGAAAGTAACAGCCTTGTATGGCTGTGTGAGGCTACATTTTTTTAATGTTTTGAATAATGTTTTGCTCAAAATCTATGATTATTTTTTGGGTTAGTAATTATTTGTGTGCTATTTGATATGGTTTAGGAGTTCATAGTAAGTGCTGCTTTGTTTAGTTAGTGGAAGAGGACATATACAAGAGATGTTTGTGTTTTGATATTCACAATGTATGGTTTAGGACACATTTTGAAGGTCCCATTCATCATCCATGTTTAACATTGTTTCAGTTTTTGTTAGTTGTCTGATGTGGAGAATATTAGGATTCATTCTTCGTTATTTAGGTTGTCATGTGAAGGAAAAGGTTTTGCATTATGTGTCATTGTTAAGCATTCAGGTATGTGTATGTCTTGGTTTCCTGCAGGATCCAGTGGGATATGGCTGGCAGATCTTTTAGTTCATGCAATTAAGTGTTTTAAAGTGGAAATAGATGGCAGTTGGTCTTTTATCATCATCATCATCATCAAAGCTTTATTTCGATATAAAAATATCATAAAAGCATTTTCCTTATTGTTTTTTAAAAGAATTAAGAACAAATTTAAAACACAACACGATAAAACGTATTCCCCTCTTATACAATCAGTAAATAACAATTCATTCAAAGAAAGGAGAGGACATAGTTATAAAATCAGTTGCCATCAATCATTGAAGGTAAAGATGTACAATACATAGTAGTTAAGATTGAATTAAATAATCACAGCTTTGATACAGCGTTAAAACCCGATTTGGGAGAAAACTTTATCCCATACATAACTTTTTCAAGCGGATCACCCATGACCACCTGAGGAATTTGGCCACCCCACAAACCAGGGTAGTATTAGTATTTGTGCGTAATATTCTCAGGGCCTCAGAATGGTTTCTGGTTCCCAATTGGCAGCAAACCGAAGTCAACCATTTTTTCCTCGGTTTAACATAAGCAGTACAGGCGAACATAAAGTGCGGGACACTTTCCACTACTTCATCACAGTGGGGACAGGATGATTGGGTCTGGTACGGAGGTTTCCACCTGCTGGTAAATTCTCGGACAGGTAATGTGCCTAACCTGAACTGAATATAAAGAGCCCTGTCTTTAGGTTTCTTAATAAAGTCCAGGGAGGGTTCTAGGCTTGGGACCTGTTTGTAAAGATGAAAATCATCTGTGAGCCTACCTAACCTATGGTTTCTAGACTCCTGACTGGCAACCCAAGCCCAGTAGGCACTCTTGATATCCACTTTGCTCAGTATGATCTCAGAGTCCCACGCTTCTCTATAGCCAGTTCTATAAGGAGTTTTTTTATGTTCGAGAGCCAACCAATTTTTTGGGATCCCTCGAGGAGCATTAAACCGTTGATAACTCAGGTGTACGCCGCAGGCGGGCCCAATAGAGGAGAGGACGTAAAATAGCAAGATCTTTCATACCGACGTCCCAAATCACTCAGCAATGGCTTGGTTGGAGTTCCTTGAGGCAAAGAGACCAGCTCTCTAAAGAATTTATTTTCTGCCTTAACCATTTCATCAGCTTTCTCAAAGCCCCAGAGCTCAGCACCATATAGTGCTGAGCCTACAGCCTTAGCAGCATAGATCACAAGCGCAAGGGCAAATGGCCTGGAACTTGAGGAGCGATGCTCTCTACCTATCGCTCCCACTACCCTCTTGTGGTTCAAGGTAATTTTATCAATGTGGGGTTTCCAGGACAATTTATCTGAGATTCTGATGCCCAAGTAATCGAATGTTTTAACGCACTCTAAAGGCACCCCATCTAATGTAAGGGTTGACTTTGACTGCCTACTAGGGATAAAAAAGAGAAGTTTGGTCTTAGTTGTATTTATTACCAGGCCCCTCAAATTACAAAACGAATGAAACCTATTTAACAGTTTCTGCAAGCCTGCGAGAGTTTTAGAGATTAATAAGGTGTCATCCGCAAAGAGTAAAGCGGGCACCTTATCACCCGCCAGGACTGGGGCATCTGCATTTATTTCTAGTAAATAAGAGATAACCCCATTCACAAAAAGAGAAAAGAGGGTTGGGGCCATAACACAGCCCTGACGGACCCCTCTTTCAATTGGAATTTTCTTGGTTTTTAGGCCCTGTGTACCCCACCTGATTCGGGCATAGTTGCACTCATGCATACGCACCAAAAGGTTCAGTATCGGCGAGGGTATCCCCATCTCATGTAGTACCAACCAGAGACGGTCTCGTGGCACCAGGTCAAAGGCAGTCTTTAGGTCGATAAAAGTGAGATAAAGACTGCCTTTGCCAATAGTCACCACTTCTAGTGTAGGAGGGCCAACCTAAAGGCCTGATCAATCGTACTTGTACATGCCCTGAACCCTGCCTGATAATCCGACAAGATATTATTCTCTCCAACCCAGGAAAGGATCCTCTCCAGGAGGACCCGGCCCACCACCTTCTGACCGACATCTATAATACTAATCGGGCGGTAGTTAGCTGGGTCTCCCCTAGAGCCCTTCTTGAAGATGGGGATTACCTCAGCCCCCTTCCTGGTCTTTTATGTGTTTGGGGACTTTAGGTAGTATATCATAAGGATTTTTCTTGCGGGTTCCTCTGTTTTATATTGCAATATCTTTCTTACTTCTAATTCTGTTACATTTGGGGGGTACTTGTGCTCTCTCTCATGAACTACACCATAATATTTTCTAGTTACCCTCCTACAGCATGTATTAGAATACAATTTAGTACATTTTCAGTTCATAGTTTGTGTTGATGCAGTTTTTCGGCTGTAGGTGTAGACCATGTGATTTAGTAACTGCTTTGCTTTCTGTGAAGTTATATACCTTGCAGCTTCTGTCATATCTAAAAGTAGTATAATAGTATAAATATATATAATATTTTAATGTTTGGATATTTATTACTTACATTTGAAATAATGATATCACTTCTATTTTGTATACTTACATGTATGTTATGCATAGATAATTCGCAAGATTGTGTAACTTTTCCATTGGGGTTTTATCAGTGGCAGCTGCCACTGAGTAGCACAGGTGGGGCGGGGATCGGAAAATAAATTTTAAAAAATTACTTACCTCGCTGCCCGACCATTGCATCTCCACGTGTCATCCTCTTCTGTTCCTACTTGAAGGAGGAAGCACAAACAGGTTCCCCTGGCCAATCACACTGCTGCAATGCAATGCAATTGGTCTGAGCGCCGTGGTTTGGCACTCAGACTGTCAGTAGGAGCCTGTGCATGTTCGCCACCAGGCTGTGTATTTCACCCTGGTGAGGAACATGCAAAGGGCACATGAATGTTTGGCCGGCCTAATTCGGCCAGCCAAACAGTCATGCATATTTAAGTGTCCACCACACCTCCCCTTGCTAGCTGTAACACACCCAAGCCCTGCCCACCCCATAAACCCCAAAAATAAAATGATACTAAGATAGGGCCCTACTCTTCTGAAATCTCACAGAGCATGTTGGAAGAGGAGTGGAATTGCAATCCATTGGATGGCGGAGGAGCCAGCCTCGGTTCTGTTGTTAAGATTATGATGTTGGTTTGCAAAAGTCTTTCCATGTCGGCCTTTCCGACATGGAAAGACTGTTAGAAAATGACTTTGGGTGCCCCCCCGACCCTCCACTATGGGACCTCAAGCATCCTTGCACAGTATGGCAAGAACTGCATTGTGCCTGCAACACAGTGCAGGGATGTTTACAAACATCAATTTTTCAATGGAAACTTTTGCTGCAGGCCTTTCTGCCAACTGCAGAAGCATCCATTGAAAATGGATGTTAGTGACCACCATATGGAGGGTCGCATACTAAACTTATGGTTGGGCGGTTCCAAACTGTCCTCCCAACATCATAATGAGGCCCTTAGTGTTATGATCATTTTATCTTTCCTTTATCCAATGCTAAGAATGCAGTGGGGCGTCGCTCCTACGCCTTAGCAGAGGAGTCACTGTTGGATGTTCTTATTTAGTTATGTATACTTACTTGCTTATATCTTTTTGATAGTTGTTATTCCCAGGCAGTTTATTGCTGTTTCCAGCCTGGGTTTTTCTTTTAGGAAGTCGAAGTAACAAATTAGAAGTTGGTTACTATTTTATTAATTATTTCTTATGAAATGTTTTTTTGTTTAATAACAATTTCGTTTGTGTTTAAATATGATTTACTTACTTGGTTAGGTAGCTGTTGAAATGTATATATTTTTCTGTAATGGTTTGGTGAGAAAATCCAGCAGAGTTTCATCATCTTGCAACGTTTGTCATTTTTGAATTAATTAGTTGTTTAAATTAGTGAGCCTTTTATATTGATGATGTAATTGTTTGATTTTATTGGTTAAAGAAGTTCATAGTTGGAGTTCATTGGTTGCTTTAGTTTTAGTTTGATTTTTTTGTATCTGTTCGATCCTTCTGTGGTAAATAGTAATTTTGGAATTATTTTTGACGCACTGGTGCCTACAACTTTGGCGTTGTTTGACCAATGTGCATGAAATGTTCCAAACAACGTGTCAAAGTAGGTTGTGTGAGTCATAGAAAGTTTGGGGCTGATCTGTGCAGTGGGGACAGAGAAATAGGGGTGCGAAATAGGAGTGTGTTTGCAATATTTATTTCCATATGAACGTATTGTCAAACCTACAACCCGAACCGCTGGATGGAATTAGAACAAATTTTGGCAGAAACGTAGATGTTGTTATGCAGATTAGGCATTTTGTCATTTTGTGCAAATCCATTCAGTAGTTTTTGATAAATTTAACAAAAAATTATAGTTATAGCTTTGCCGCAGATATTTTGGGGCGATTTTGCGATTTGCTGCGAATGCATGAGCGAACAGGAATGCTGTGATTGGCTGGACGCAACCTGAACAGAAAGTTGGGACCATCATTTTATTTATTAGGAATGGTTCCTGTGGCAAATATTTTCTGTGAAAGCAAACATAAGGGGTGAGGGTCAGGGTGCTTTGATCCTATGTTTCAGAAATGTAAGTGTTAGTGACACAAGTTATGTGTCCAAGATAGATTTTTTTATTTGCGCGTTATAGTCATGATGACACCATGATCGCCAGCATGGCCTCCCTTGTGCCATCACAGAACGTCCCCACATCTCCCGACAACACTGCAAATATTGGTGGAAATATGAAAAAAAGTAAGTGAATTATTAATACACATTGTATTATATTGACATTCTGATAAATGTTTTTATAGACTTATTTAGAAAATGGTTTATCTAGTGTGATGGTTAGAATTGATTATATATTTATAATTTTTTTAATGTATTGTATTGTATTGTAATTGCATTTATATAGCACTTACTACCCCTGACGAGGTGTCAAAAAGCTTTTTCGATGAGTAGCACGCTACTTCGGAACCCATAAAGGATTAGTGTTGAATTATTATAGTGAAATATGAAAGTAATTTGAGTGGTGCATAGGTTAGTCAGTTATATGGATTCAGAAGGATATCGGAGGGATAAAAGAGTGAAAAAAGTTTACATTTATATAGTGCTTGTTACCCCTGATGGGGGGGTTAAGCGCTTTTTTGCGAGTAGCATGCTATTCCGGAACACATAAAGGATTAGTGGTGAATTACTATAGTGAAATAGCAAAGTAATTTGAGTGGTGGATATTAGTCAGTTATTTGGATTGAGAAGGATAGTGGAGGGATAGAAGATAGAAAAAGGTTTGTATTTATATAGCGCTTGTTTCCCCTGATGGGGCGTTGATGCGCTTTTTTGGCGAGCATCATTCTACTCCGCAACCCATAAAGGATTAGTGTTGAATTAGTATAGTGAAATATGAAAGACATTTGAGTGGTGGATATGTTATTCAGTAATTTGGATAGAGAAGGGTAGTGGAGGGTTAGAAGAGGGAAAAAGGTTTGCATTTACATAGTACTTGCTACCCCTGATGAGGTGTTGAAGTGCTTTTTTGGTGAGTAGCAAGCTATTCTGGATCCCATAAAGGATTAGTGGTGAATTAGTATAGTGAAATATGAAATTTGAGAAGTGGACATGTTAGTCTGTTATTTTGATTGTAAGGATAGTGGAGGGATACAAAAGTGAAGGATTTTTACTTTTTTAGGAGGAAGCTTGGGATGAGTAAAAAGGGATGTGGAGTGGAAGAGTCAGAGGGAAGAGTTTAGAAAGGCTTGTTTTTGGGGATCTGTATAGTAAAACAGGTGTCAGATGATGCAAGGAAGGCTAGAGTAGGCGAGAGTCTAGAAAGGGTTATTGTTGGGATCATAGTAGTGGTATGGGGTTTGGGATGAATAAGAGAGTGGATGTAGAAGATATATTGATCGAGGTATAGGGTGAGAAAAAGGGTAGTACATTGGAAAGAGTAGTAGAAAGAGGTTTGAGATGAGTCAAAGAGTTGAGGTAGTAGATATATTGGGAGAGGCATAAGGCGAGAAATAGGGTAGTGCATTGAACGTGCTTTTTTAGGAGGAAAGTAATAAATATATAGATCTAAGTAAATGGAAGATGTATGTATGCATAAAGGAAGCAAGTATATGTAGATTAACGATGCATTTGATAAACTCTGGATTAAAAGCGTTGTACTTAAAAAAAATGTTTTAAACATAATTATTCTACATGTTTATACAAAGCAATATGCAGATATAGGTATATATCTATAGTACAAATAAATGCTTATATACAGAGGGATTTGGTGCTTATGTGAGGAAGAGCCAAATCCTGAGTAGTTTTCTGAAGATAAGGTGGTTGTCCATGGATCTTATGTTGACGGGTAAAGAGTTCCATAGTTTGGCTTCTTGAACGGAGAAGGATGTGCCACCCATGGTTTTTTCTTGTATCTTGGGATGTTGAGGCACCACTCTTGAGCAGAGGTTTCTTGGTTGAATGTATTTGATGATTTGATTCCTGATGAAGAGTGGTCCCATTCTATTTATCGCTTTGTGGGTGATACAAAGTAGCTTGAATGTGGATCTTCTGCCAACTGGTAACCAATGCAGGACTTTCAAGGCAGGGAAGTAATGGTCTTGCGGTTTAATATGCAAGAGTATTTTAGCAGCCGCATTCTGAATCCGTTGTAGTCTTTTCATGGTCGTTAAAATTGGTTTGTGTACAGGCTATTGGTGTAATTGACTTTGGACAGAACAAGGGAGATGGGAGCTTGGACCTTGTGTTGAAATCCCAAATGGTAGAAGATTTGGTGAGGAGATTTTGTAGTAACAAAGCTTGACCTTGCTAGTTTGTCCACTTGGGCATTCCTCCATGGCTTGGAGTCCATGGTCATTCTGAGGTTTTTTACTTCCTTCGATACTTTAGGTGGTGATCCCAGTTCATCTGGCCAGGCGGCAAGCAGGTCATAATGTTTCTAATCGCCACACAACAGCATTTCTGTTTTGGAAGCATTCCATTTCCAATAACTTTGGGGCATTCCAGTTGAAGGAGTATTTGTGTGTCATCTGCATAGTTAAAGCACGGGAGGTGAAATAGATTGATCAGTACTGGTAATGACTTAATGTAGCTGTTGAAAAGCATGGGTGAGATGATAGAGCTTTGAGGGACCTCTGCTTTTGTGGAGTATGATTTAGACAAGAAAGGTGGTGTATATATGATATTAGTTATGTTTCAAAGGTAGAACTTGATCCAGTCTAGAGCAGTCCCCCTCTATGCCGGATTCGTAGAGTCTTTGCATCACAGTGTCAAAGTCAACCGTGTCAAAGGCAGCTGAGAGGTCCAAGAAGAATAGAGCAGCTACCTTGTTGTGTTTAACTGTTTCTTCAGGTCATCCCAGATGGCAAGGAGGGCAGATTCTGGGCCTCTTCCCAGATGGAATCCTGTTTGGAAGTCTGAAAGTATGGCATTCTCTTCAATGAATTGTGACATCTGGGCAAACGCTGCTCTTTCTATCAGTTTGCCTAGGAAAGGTCCATTTGTAATGGGTCTGTAGTTGTCCGGGTTCAGCAGGTCCAAGTTTGTTTTCTTCAGTAAAGGGCATATGTATAACTTTTTGAGTTCTTCTGAAAATATTCTGGTAGTTAAGGAATCGTTGATGATTCTTCTTACTGGAGTGCCCGCAGAGGTTGTTAGAAGAATTGTCATGAAAGTTTGCGGTGGACATGGGTCAGAAGGTCTGCCGACAGGCCTGCTAGCTTTGACCAGGTCCATAAATTTATTGTGCGAAATGTGTTGGAAGGAACGGAGAGGCTGAGTTAGAGTATTCCTGTATTGTTGTTTTGAACAAGGGTTAGTGCTGGTGCTTTGTCTGTTTTAGTACAACGTGGCTGCTTTGTCCGTGTAATGGTTTACCAGTTTGTCTGTGAAATCTTGAATAACAGGATGAGTTCCTTCTAGGCAATTCGGTTTATGAAATTCATTGAGAATTTTATAGAACTGTTTATTTGCACATTTAGCATTTTGAATTTTGTCTGAATAGTACCTTTTCTTTGCTTTTTTGATAGCTTACTTGTATAATATGTTAATTTTCTCTAGGCACAGTTTGTCTTGTATAGAATTTGTTTTGAGCCAGGCGCATTGCAGCTTTCTAATTTGTTGTTTTATGTCTTTTACCTCTGTATTTCTCCAACGTGCTTGTTTTCTTTTGTTCTGTTGTGTGGTTTTGAATGGGATCATGATATCAAAAGCTTCCTGTAGCCACTCATATAGTTTTTGAACAGAATTTATTGTTTCCAGATCTGAACTAGATGTTAGTTGTGTTTCTAAGTGTTCAAAATGGAGTTTGTTCCATGGTTGATAAGTGGATGAATTTAAGGTGGTTTTAGGTGAGTCGCTTAGTGTTGTTTTATGTTGGAAAACAAGCAAATGGTGGTCTGACCATGTGACTAGAGTTATAGTTGGAAAGGTAACTAGTTTGGTATTAGCAAAAAATGACATCAAGGATGTGTCGAGCGATGTGTGTGGGTCTGTGGATAATCTGATGCAGGTTAGGTGCGTCTAGGCCTGTGAATATCGTTTTCGGATGGGACATATTGGGTTTGCAAACCAAATGTGGTGGTGACTATTGAATTCCTCCTTTTACTTACCGGTTTCACGCCATATCTGAAGGGATCATGATTACTGGCATTATCGCATTTTCTGGCCTCACCGCAAACGTGGAAAATAGGTTTTAGAGACGGTTGTTCTAGAAATACACTAGAAAAACAGGAGTTTGAAGTGTACAGTGATAACCTTTTCCATACGTCGGATGGCCGACGTCACAGAGGGCGTGTGCGGAGGACGGCCAGTTGCCATGCAACCTGCACAAGTGGCATTTTTTCCGCTCCACCCCGGAATGTCCGCCGCCGCGAAGCGGTTAAACCCCTAGGGGTCCATTAGGATGTCGGGCGGTGGCACCACCATGGTGGTGGCGGGGCGGAAAAACAGCTTTTTCCGCCCGCGAGCTGCGGAACTCACGCCCGCCACAATAGGATAGGTAAAGGTAATCGAGGTGAAAGGCGAGAGGTGTTTGGCTGTTTCCCTGCTGTTTAAGGATACCGGACCTGCATATTGGGGCTGATTGCCTGGGGACATTGGTTAAGAGCGGGACTGCGAGTCCCAGTGGTGACTGCGGCGCTCAACCGGCCGCACCTGGAGACTCTTCCCGCCCCGCCTCCCAGGTCCTTTTCATGACATGCGGCCCCCACTCCGCGGGAGCCGCTCGTAGTCGAGGTGAAAGGCGAGAGGTGTTCGGCTGTTTCCCTGCTGTTTAAGGATACCGGACCTGCATAGTGGGGCTGATTGCCTGAGGACATTGGTTAAGAGCGGGACAGCGAGTCCCGGTGGTGACTGCGGCGCTCAACCGGCCGCACATGGAGACTCTTCCCGCCCCGCCTCCCAGGTCCTTTTCACGACTCGCGGCCCCCGCTCCGCGGGGGCCGCTCGTAGTCGAGGTGAAAGGCGAGAGGTGTTTGGCTGTTTCCCTGCTGTTTAAGGATACCGGACCTGCATATTGGGGCTGATTGCCTGGGGACATTGGTTAAGAGCGTGACTGCGAGTCCCAGCGGTGACTGCGGCGCTCAACCGGCCGCACCTGGAGACTCTTCCCGCCCCTCCTCCTCCTACATAGGTCCTCCGCTACCGCGCACGGGGGACGCGCGCCGGACGGTGCCGGGCGAATCCCGGGCCAAGGGCGGGCCCGTTGTAGCCCGTTCGAGCCCGGGGGAGACCGGACCGGGCCACCCCTCTGGGCCCGTAGCTAGCTTCCCCGGACTTACCATAGCTTGGGTTTCATCATTTTAGTCCGGCTGAGATCCAGCTACATCAAGACTAAGGCAACATGTCATCAAGGGAGAGGAGGAGTAAAGCTACGGCATCGTCTATCATGGTCACAGGTACTTTGGACAGTTTTCTTATTAGAGCTAACACCGCGGTAAATAATGAATTGACGGCCTTAGAAAGACAGCTCGCGGATGATATTGAAAGTACTAGGCGGTCTTCCATAGGATTAACTGTGAATACTAGATCCCCGGAGATACTAGATGCTTCCCATCTATCTCTTTTGGACAGCATTGACCAAACAATTTAGTCTGTCTTACAACAGCTAAGGACTTCCTCAACTTCTCAGCGAGACTCCCTCCAGATTATACCGGAGGTCGCTCCACTTCCAACATCTGACCCAGTCCTGAAACTGGGTGAGGGGAGTGAACTAAACCTATCTCATTCACGGGGTCTTCGAGAAGGTGCTGTTCCTAAAAGAAAACGAGCTAGACAGTCTAAGGGTGTAAAAAGGGCTAAACTGGATCATGCCCCCAGTACCACTGACAATATGCCTGATATAACGGAATCCTCTTCTCCCTTAACTGTCAATGAAACTGTGACTTCAATATAGCCCTCCCAATTGCAGGTGCCAGTGCAGGCTGGCCCGTTTATTTTTGGTGAGGGGTCTTGTGGTGGGAGGGAACAGTCTATATCATTTATTACCAATGTTTTGAAGAAACTCCTAGACCCCCTATTGGCGAGGCTTGATTGTATTGATACTAGACTACAAGCAATTGAAACAGTGACTGGGGGTATGAAGGATCAGTTACGAACTTTGGGTAGTAGTCCAGGTGCAACTTCGATGAATGCGGGGAGTTCTCTTCCCTCTAACCCATCTAGTACCTTAATGACAAAGAGTACTAACCCTCCTTCGACAGCAAGTGTACCCACAGTTAGCCCACCAAATCCTGTCCCTCTACCCCTCCCAAGACAAGTTCCGCCCGTGCCTTTAGCGCGGAAATCAAAGTTGCCTGTGCCAATGACCCTAATGAGGCAAGAAAAGACGCCCACCAGGATCGGTGACCGCCCCGCCCAGAATGTTCCCAGCCTAAATCGGCCAAATATAGTCAATCTACCTCCAGAGGCGGCGGACCATACTGTAATTTTGGCCGGAGTCCCGGAGCTTTCCAACTCTGTATTAGAACCCTTTGATTCTTTGAGAAACAAAGTGATTAGTTGGTTAAACATTCATAGGCCCCTGCCACCAAATATGAGAGGTGAAATATTGATGGTCAGGAGGGTCCCCTGGGTGGGATATACAACAAAGAAAATAAAGGGTGACTGCATTCTGGTAAATTTTAGGGATTCCCAGATCGTTTCCCATATTAGTAATTGGTTGGGCAGCCCGGGAAATGCAACTATTCAACTGTTACCAGTGTCCTTTTTCTATCCGCCAAGAAATCACAACTTGTACTCTGGGGTGAATGATGGCTGGACAAGGGTGGGATTTGCCATTGATGGCACAAGGTATAGGCCCACACGCTATGATGTACCAATACAGAGTAACTATTTACATCCCAACAGGTATAGTTGCCTTGACCAGGTGGACTGACTTCAGCGGGATGAATGCACTGGGGGAAGAGAAGGGGTGGCGCCCTATACAGCTGAGCTGGGGATAGTGGCACATATCCCTGATACTGGCAATCTTCCTTGTGACCATTCACTCGCTGGTCGGCCAAGCACTATTATTATAGAATCCCCTATACAATCTCCCAGTACCTCCCCCGGTTCGCATGTACTAAAAATCCTTTCTTGGAATATAGCGGGCCTATGTAATAAATTTGCCTGTTCTGATTGGGTGTCATACATAGACTCAAATGACATCTGTATATTCCAGGAAACATGGGCACGGGAGGACCAACATCGATTAGGATTTGCCTCATTTTCAGTTGCTGCCAGATGGGCGGGAAAAGGTCGCCCGTCAGGGGGGGTTAACAATTTGGGTAGCAACTCATTTGGGCTGCAGTGCTAAAACTATGGATACAGCCTCAGATGATGTCCAGTGTGTCCTTCTAGAGTGGCTGAATGGTTTCAGATTGGCAGTGGTCAATATCTACTCAAGACCTGTGAGTGTCACATCTGTGTCTGAAACCATAGAAGGACTATCCTCCTTTCTAACTAATATTCCTGAGGGTGGCACGTTTGTGGTGGGAGGAGACTTTAACTCCCAATTTGAACCACTGGATGGCTTGCTAGATGCCATAAATCAGGAGGAGGATGACGTCTGGAAAATCCCTCAAGTGCCAGGCAAGAGCATCGACCCCCCTAGCTGTACAAATCACTGCATTGACGTTGACCCACTCGATTAGGGCATGTAATGGGCGCATAAAGTCTGATAATCCCCCTGCCTTCACCTTTTATCAGTCAGGGAGGAAGGCACGCCTTGACTATATTTTTGTGGAGTGTAGGGCTTGGAATAGAATAGTAGACTTTAGGGTCACACATAGGGGGGAGAGTGATCATAATCCTCTAATTTTAGATTTTAAAATCCCCGGTATCCATAAGGGCATTTTATCACCGCAATCTGTTACACCTAATATGGCTACCCTGTCAAGTAATAGACGTAGGGTAAGATGGGATAAGTTGGCCAAAAATCCTAATGGGTTAGCCAAACTGTACACCCAGGTAATCCCAGTATTGGAGGATGTAGCTGCTCCTACTGAACAGCAACATGTGAATCATTTTCATGAAAGGTTGGGAAAACTTAATAATGTATTATTAAGCACCCTCTCAGAAATTTTAAATCCCCCAGGCCCATGTGCAGGAAGGGTCCCAAGGAAGCCATCCTGGTATAACAAGGCATGTAGACAGGCGAAAAGTGAGTTGCTTGTGGCACTAAAGCAGAACAACAATAGGGATCTCATAAAAACCAGGAGGCAAGTATACCGGAACCTCATTCACCATGCTAAGATCGAATGGGAGAATGAGAATTGGGTAAAGTTAACACTGGCTCTTGCGGTTAAAGACGCACGCAAGTTCTGGCAAATCGTGAGCACTGACTCAGTCGAACCAGAGCTGGCAGTAGCACCCAATATTGCTGCTGAGGTCTGGAAAGAACACTTTGCTAGACTGTACGAGGAGGAAACTCTTAGTATGAATATCCCCTCGCCTGATGTAGCGAGCACTCTTGTCTCTGTCTCGTTGGAGCTTAGGTTCACCTTAGGTGAGGTCCGGGCGGATATAGCTAAGCTCCCCGCGGGAAAAGCCCCAGGGCTGGATAAGGTCCCGGGGACCTCTATAAACAAGAACCCGAGATATGGGCCCCCTATCTCCTAAAATTGTTTAATGCAGTTCTTGGGGGAATGGCACTTCCAAATACTTGGCTGGGAGCTGAGTTGGTCCCTATCTTCAAGAAAGGGTTGTCTCTGCTCCCAGCCAACTACAGGCCAATCAGCCTAATAGATGTATCTCAGAAACTTTTTACTAGGTTGATTCTGGATCGCCTCTTGGATTGGGTTGAGGACTCAGAAATTTTAAGTGTCTACCAAGCAGGCTTCAGAAGGAATGTATCCACCACCGACCAGATTTTCAGATTAAACATGCTTTTCTGGAAAACGGTCAAAGTGGAGGGCGGTTCGCTTTACACTGTTTTCGTCGACCTTCGTGTGGCATTTGACTTGGTTCCATGAAGTAAAATCTGGAGTGTATTGGGGTATTTAGGCATCCTAACCCCCCTTTTAAATATCTTAATACGCCTCCACTCACAGAATTTTGCAAGGGTCAGGTGTGGGAGACAAGGCAATCTGTCATCTAGCTTCTCCATTGGCAGGGGGGTAAGGCAGGGTTGCGTTTTGGCGCCAACCCTGTTTTGCCTCTATGTCAACGGAGTAATCACCCACCTGAATACGGTCCCCAACAGAGACACCCCAAGGCTTGCTGGTGCAGGGATCTCTGTGATTATGTTCGCAGATGATACCCTGTTGCTGGCAAAGACTCCGATGGGCATACAGCGAGTCTTGGATGGCTTTGTCTCATTTTGTCAAGATCGGGGACTAGAAATAAATACATCCAAAACGAAATTCATGATCTTTAATCCACCAAAAACATCTCGCCCAAACCCTGCTATAGGTGGTGTTCGTTTGAGTGCAAACGTTTGAATACTTGGGATTAACTCTTAATGAGAATATGACTTGGGTACAACATCAGACTAAAACCCAATTAAAGCTCTCGCAAAAAGCAGGGGGGATTCTTAAACTCCTAAAACAAACTACGTCAAAACCTATTTGCCCACCTCTTGAAATCTATAAAATACAGGCACGGCGTGCGGTGATCTATGGTGGAGAACTGTGGGGCCACAGTTGTCACCCAGAAATCACCGTTACGGAAAATAGGTTTCTTAAGCAGTTGGTATCCCTGCCCGCTAGTACGCCCCTACTTCCCCTTAGGTTGGACCTGGGACTGAGATCACTCAAGGAAGAACTAGGACTTGAGCCTCTTACTTTCTGGAGGCGTCTCTGGGTAACCCCTGAACTTGCCAGCTTCAGGCGCGAGCTTGCAGAATTGTTAAAAGCCCCAAATGTCTGGAATTTCCCCTGGCTGAAATTTATCAGGCAGGAATTTGACAGGCTAGGTTGCCCTTCACTATGGACCAACCCTGAGCAAGCGTACAGGGGTATATCCCGTAGGGAGCTAGTTAGTCTGTATTATGATCACAATTTGTCCGCCTGCTCCACGAATGCCCAAATTGGGACAATGACGAGCACATTTTTGGGTCTAAAAGATCACTACAAACTAGAGTCTGCTTTTGATATCATCAGTCCTACTGGTCATAGGAAGTTGTACCTCCAATGGAGATATGACTCCCTACCAATAAGAGCCCTGACCACCCGTTGGCAGCCCCAGTGCTCCCAGAAACTGCCCTGCGTGTATCACGGAATTAGAGACTGAGTTGCACATAGTTTTCTTCTGCCCTTCCTACAAGATTCCTAGGAAGTAGTGGATCGTTCCTATCTGCAAAAACCTGGGCATTAGGCAGTGTTTCCACTCCTATCAAATATTAAAAACAGATTTATCACCAATAATTGTTTTTGCCGTTACTAAATTCCTGGCTGCCATGTGGAACACCAGAAGAAAGTATGTGGTAAAATGAGATCAAATGGAATCGCGCAATAGGCTCGGGTGTTTCGTGGGTATTGGTGACAAGAGGTTCTCCTGGCTGATTGTCCTTTTAACTTTAGACAATGTTTTTATGCAGAATGAATTTTATGGCACTTTGTATTTCTGTATCTTTTAAACAATTGTAATGATGTATGTTGAATTTTTATTGTGTATTCTTTTATGACATCTTTTTTGTCGAAATAAAGACGAAATGAATGAATGATAGTTAAACATAGGTCATTTCCCGTCCGCCGCGGAGCGACGCGCACCGCCATCAAAGTGCGCCCGCAACCGCGGCGGAAGGAGCCAATCGAGACTCACCGCTGTGCAGAATGACGTCCACCCCACTTGACAAATTAGGATGGCCCAAACAAGCTGACGCACCGCAGCGATACACCGCCCAGCCTGAGCAGGCGCAAACTCGACAGCGGAGCAAGATAGGCGAGACCCGGTCCTGACCGCCATGAACCCAGCCCTCCATATGCATCCGGTGATGTTCCTCCTACAACACTATCATCAGATGGGCCGCCGCGGACGCCGCCGCAGGTACGCAAATACACAAATGAAGCACACAACACACATGCCGACACAGGGTCCAATCACCACAAAGACACCCTGCTGGGGGACACAACACATCAACACGGGCACCCACACATCACCCACCTCACAACAAGGCACCCCTCAGCATCCGGGACACACAGCGACCGCCAACTTGCAGCAATGTCCCGGTCCCGGTCGCGTCACCGCCGCGGTCAACACATGCGCACTATGCAGAAGGCAGGGCCACTCCAAGGCATGGCCAGGCCACAAACACAATGGTTTGTTTCGCTTGCACACTGTTTTGTGCTTATTAAACCAGTTGTGGCATGCTCTAGGGTGTACCTTCCTTCACGGTACTAGTAAATCAAACGAACACAAATCGAACATTCGCAACAAACAATTGAAATCAACTGTTGCTTCCCACTTTTTTGAGGCTTCTCATAACATTAGCCAACTGAGGTTCACGGTCCTAGAAATAGTGAAAAAACGATATGGAATTGACAATCACAAGAACCTGTTGCAACGTGAGAACTTTTGGATTTTCAAATTGGAAACTTTAAAACCCACCGGGATGAATGACCGGATTGAGTTTAATTGTTACTTATGATGAACACTATTAAGTACCATATGATACTGAGCATGATGTTTCTTCTTTTGATTGCCACATTTGAACATTTTGTATTGAACACATATTATTCATGTGTGGAATGATGATTTACCTTTATTATTATTAATCATTGTTATTTTGTTTAACTTTCCTCACACAATTGAGATGAGTAGAATGTATTTCCTTTTGAATCCCCGAAAAGCCAGAGTCATCTTAGTCTGTTTTCACTTTTCATTAACTTCAGGAGGTGTAACATAGATTTCTGACAGACTTGCGATTATATCCACCTCCTCTAAGCTTACATAATTACCTTTGCATATTACCAAGTGTTATACACAATACACCACGTTCAGGTATATTCCTTGCCATAAGTTATTTAGGATCCGTTTTTTTGTTTTTAAACCATTTCAATATGGCCGCTATAACACGATAAGCATAAGTCCACTTTCACTGTTTACCAAACAGAGGACTAACTGTTTCCGACATGCCGGTTGAATATACCGTGTTTGCCCGTGAGCGGGGATTCTAACTAAGAGATCACACATTGCTTCACGAAGTGAGTATTGAAATCCTTTCGGGTTCAATGAGAAGAGGGCGCACGCATTTCGAAAGTTCACTGTGGTGGAGGGTTAAAATCATCGTTTTTTCGTTTTTTTAGTTTTGGCTACATGTACATTTCATTCATTCAATTGATAAATGCAACTTTACCTGATAATTTGAGATTCATTTGAGAATGTATTTGAGAATGCACTTGAGAATTGGTCCCTGATGTACACTTATTGTGATCATTTAATTTGTAGAATCCGGTCCCCGATAAAGGCTATTACCTAGCCGAAATGCATTGGACAACAAAATATTGATTTGGAAAATGAAGTACTAATTCAAAGACTGGATTATTTTGAATGCTGTTGTGAATTAATTCTACAAACGTTATAATGCGAATAAACGCATTTTGAATCTTCACCTAATTTGAACCGTTTTCTTTGGAACTTTTTGAATTTGTTAACCCAAGATTTGGGACTTTGCTGTGACTAGGGGACGTCACACAATTAAGGGTCACGCTTGACATTTGATTTACTAGTACCTTGAAGGAGGGTACACCCTAGAGCACGCCACAACTGGTTTAATAAGCACAAAACAGTGTGCAAGCGAAACAAACCTTTTTGCTTTCATAATTCTCCTGATCCATTCGCTTAGCACCTACAACAAAATGCAATATGATGAAATATTGAATATCACTGATCAACGAGCCGAAACATTTGCTTTCACAGCCAGCGAAGCGAGTCGCATTTATTCTTTGATCCAAGAGGATACACCAGAGACTACTTCCCCCAAAAACAAGGAACAAAATATCAGGCAATTACTTTACCTTTCGAAAAAGGCAATCAATCAAAGACTCCATGCCAGCACACTGGTGAAATATCACCGAGCACTTCGAATTCCTCGGGGTTTGAGGATAGCTCTCAAGCCCTCACTTTGTAAAAATTCACTGAAATTCAAAGACAAGTGGTTCGCCATCCTGAATAAATGTTCTTTGGACCTCATCCTAATAATTATAGAAGAATTGTCAACTATCTTAGAGGAGTTACAAAAAGAAATTGAAACTGTAACCGAGGAACTGAGTAAGAACACACCTCCAGAGGATTGGAAAAAGATTTTGGACGATATCAATGTCCAATTGAACAAACATACCCAGGAGGTCAACGACAGGAAAATCAGAAAACTTCGACGTGATACCGTGGACTACAAACTCGGGGAGGTATACACCTGGGCAGAGGTGTATGCCCGCCGTAGACAAAACAAACCATACACTCAAAGCACAGATACGTCATCAACTGGCAGTGACCAATCAACAAGACCAAAAACCACCCGTCGACCCCGGCAACAACAACCACAACAAGAACAATTCCCAGAACGTTCGGGATCTGGTCAAAATTTGACACAAAGAAATAGAGAGGAGCCTTTTTTAGAGGAGGGCCAACGAGAAAAAGAAGACCCAGGAGGGGCAAAGGGAAGAGAAACAGATCCACCAAATACCAGGAGTGTAGCGGCAGAAAGGAAGAAGGACAAACCCAAGAAAACCATGACCTAAATAACTTGGTGATTAACATTTCTGATGTTAAATTGGATTACATTTCCATGGAGACGTTACAGAAAGGGATGGCTTTTGTACCAACAACCGAAACAGATAGACTTGAATTGGAGGTCAGCTTTTATAAACTGATGAGGAAATTACGCTTGAGACATTTTTTTGATAATATAGTGACCGACAAAAGTGGAACAAAAACGGATCAACTGTTGGGACTAACTCCACATAGCACATATGAGTCACCTATGTCACATAAGACATTAGATACGTTTGAAAATCTTGTGAAAATGGAACTATCAAAATTGAGTTATAAAAGAAACTCCAGGCGAAACAATCTCACAAAGAAACAAATGGATGTTCTTCAGAAAATAGCTAAGAACCCACACATCATTTGTCAGAAAGCCGATAAAGGAGGAGCCATAGTTATAATGAACATTTCACACTATGAACAAGAGGTGGAGAATCACCTAGGAGACGAACAGGTCTACCAACTTTTGGATCATAATCCAACTGATCAATTTGTAAAGGATCTCAACGAGATCATTAACAAAGCAAATAACGATGGAGTGATCAATGACAGGACAAGGAAATTCTTGATTACAAACAATCCTAGAAGCCCGGTAATACATATGTTACCTAAAATACATAAGGATCTGGAACACCCTCCTTTTCGACCCATTGTGTCAACAGTCGGGAGCATACATCAACCAATAGGTCAACTGTTGGATAGATATCTACAACACAGTGTGGTGAGGATGAAAACATTTACGAAGGACACGACCCACTTTTTAGAGAAATTGAGAATGGTAAAAATCGAGGAAGACGAACAGATTACACTATGTAGTATGGATGTTAAATCTTTGTACACATCGATACCTCATCATGATGGTATTGAGGCGATTGAACAGACCTTGCTTAACACAGACATAGATCTGGATTTTAAAGTTTTCCTGATGGAACTACTCCATTTCACCCTCTTCTGCAGTTACTTCAAATGGAAGGATAAGTTTTACCTACAGCTAACTGGGACTGCCATGGGAAATTCGGCAGCACCTTCCTATGCACACCTGTACATCGAGAGCTTCGAGACTAAATTCATATTGAACCAAGAACCATGGAGATCTAACACCAAATTAATCCTGAGATATATAGATGACATGTTCATTATATGGACTGGATCAGAACTTGAACTCAAAGCAGCCATCCATGAACTCAATAGACGTGATGAGCGCATCCAATTTACATCGGAAATCGATGCTAACAAGATTACATTTTTGGATGTAGAGATACAGAGAAAGGGATCACAGTTCATTACAGACGTTTACCGTAAAATGACAGATCGAAACAACCTATTACATCACAACAGCTTTCACAATAACTCTTTGAAAATACATCTACCATACTCGCAGATGATCAGGGTAAAAAGGATTGTGTCATCCCCTGAGACACTAGAAACGAGAATACAAGAGATGGAATTAAGATTCAAAAACAGAGGTTATCCACAGAACATATTGGATGAAGCTAAACAGAGATGTGCCCTAAAAAACAGAAATGATTTATTAATTCAAACACCTAAAATGGAAAACACCAGAATGGTTGTCGTGTCAAAATACTCGACCAAGAGTAAAACATTCAAGAGTATAATCAAACGACACTGGTCAATACTGTCACAAGAAATTGACTTTAACAATATCTTCAAAGAGACACCATTATTTGCCTACCAAAGGGGAATAAACTTGGGAAACATGATCAAACAAAGGTTGGATGATACAGAACAAACATTCCATGGCACATTACCTTGCCACAATTGCAGCCACTGTAATTGTATCATCAGAGGGAACATCATCACCCATCCGAGTAAAGGATACAAAATAAAACTACGTGTGTCAGCTACTTGTGACTCTATGAACGTTATATATCTGCTGAAATGTCCCTGCGGTCAGGGCTACGTGGGAAAAACTGAGAGAAAAATCAAAACAAGATTATACGAACACAAATCGAACATTCGCAACAAACAATTGAAATCAACTGTTGCTTCCCACTTTTGTGAGGCTTCTCATAACATTAGCCAACTGAGGTTCACGGTCCTAGAAATAGTGAAAAAACGAGAGGGAATTGACAATCACAAGAACCTGTTGCAACGTGAGAACTTTTGGATTTTCAAATTGGAAACTTTAAAACCCACCGGGATGAATGACCGGATTGAGTTTAATTGTTACTTATGATGAACACTATTAAGTACCATATGATACTGAGCATGATGTTTCTTCTTTTGATTGCCACATTTGAACATTTTGTATTGAACACATATTATTCATGTGTAGAATGATGATTTACCTTTATTATTATTAATCATTGTTATTTTGTTTAACTTTCCTCACACAATTGAGATGAGTAGAATGTATTTCCTTTTGAATCCCCGAAAAGCCAGAGTCATCTTAGTCTGTTTTCACTTTTCATTAACTTCAGGAGGTTTAACATAGCTTTCTGACAGACTTGCGATTATATCCACCTCCTCTAAGCTTACATAATTACCTTTGCATATTACCAAGTGTTATACACAATACACCACGTTCAGGTATATTCTTTGCCATAAGTTATTTAGGATCCGTTTTTTCGTTTTTAAACCATTTCAATATGGCCGCTATAACACGATAAGCATAAGTCCACTTTCACTGTTTACCAAACAGAGGACTAACTGTTTCCGACATGCCGGTTGAATATACCGTGTTTGCCCGTGAGCGGGGATTCTAACTAAGAGATCACACATTGCTTCACGAAGTGAGTATTGAAATCCTTTCGGGTTCAATGAGAAGAGGGCGCACGGATTTCGAAAGTTCACTGTGGTGGAGGGTTAAAATCATCGTTTTTTTCGTTTTTTTAGTTTTGGCTACATGTACATTTCATTCATTCAATTGATAAATGCAACTTTACCTGATAATTTGAGATTCATTTGAGAATGTATTTGAGAATTGGTCCCTGATGTACACTTATTGTGATCATTTAATTTGTAGAATCCGGTCCCCGATGAAGGCTATTACCTAGCCGAAATGCATTGGACAACAAAATATTGATTTGGAAAATGAAGTACTAATTCAAAGACTGGATTATTTTGAATGCTGTTGTGAATTAATTCTACAAACGTTATAATGCGAATAAACGCATTTTGAATCTTCACCTAATTTGAACCGTTTTCTTTGGAGCTTTTTGAATTTGTTAACCCAAGATTTGGGACTTTGCTGTGACTAGGGGACGTCACTCAATTAAGGGTCAGGCCACAAACACCACAGGGACACACAGCCCCCAACCACACAGCAACACACCCCACCAACCCACAGGCCAGGTGCCCATCCCGTGCACCCCCATGCACACCAACAAGCACTGCAACAACAAGCACAATAGACACCCTGCACCACACAACACACAACCAGGGAGACAGCAACTGCAGGAGTGGCTGACAAGGAACACACAACACCACTGCCACACACACTCTAGGCTCACTATACTTGCCAACACACACACACACACACACACCCTGGGTGTAGCCACAAACACCACACACAAACAGTGATTCCTCAACCGATGCCTGCACAAGAACAACACACAAAGAATACAGGAACCAATACTGAACTCAAACACAAACACACATACCCTGTCATCCAAACTGGGGGAAATCAATGGGAGCACAGACACAACCGGAGTACACAACATCACCCAAGAAATAAACACACACACCATAACAGGAAAGACACAAGAAGTGCATAGGGACCAACACACACAGCCACATCAAACCCATCACAGATGCACATGAAACCTCTATCAACAAACACCACAAGACTACAGGGGATGTACATCAGGCAATGCCAAGGCCAGATACACACAGCACACAGCACCACCTGCACGACAAGCATTGTCTGCATAACAGGCATGATTGACACAACCGCATCACACACCACAAATCAGCACTGCACAGATACAACACCACACCCAGGAACTGAAGCCATACCACACCCTACATCCACACATCCAACACAACTACTACACATGCCCCACTCTGGGATACAAGAGCAAAGCCACCTCCACCACAGCACTGGCCAGCACACACAGCTGAAGTGCTCATGAGCACTACAGAATGACCATTAGCACAAGGACAGCACACATAAACCTTTGGGGCATTGTCCATAGTGGAACAACACATATGGCCCAAGAACTGCACCACAAAGCACAAGCCCACATATGAAGTGATGGGGAGGCACACCCACATGGAAACGAAGGGGAAAGCTGACATCTAAGTTAAACAGCCTGCATGTCAGTAGCAGACATGTAAGGGGTGTACCACACACAAATAGAGGGACGGAACACCCACAATAGCCAAGCACAAGTGGTACACATAGTGGATGGCCTAAAACCACTCACAGCATGCCATACAGGAGTAGAAAAACCAACATATGCCTGCAATGCATGACAAACACAAACACAACAATGCCAGTGTGGAGCAGCATGGCCACACAGTTCACACAAGAACACCCAAGACACATTGATGACCAATCAAACACAACACTGACGTGCAACTCACACACTTTGTACACTCCAAAGTGACAAACACAACAAGGAGGAGTCTCACACAACACCATGGATACACCTACACACAGCACAGTGCACTACAAACATCTCACACAAGGGCATACAATCCTCTACCCAGGGCAAGACAAAACAAACAACAGGCATACAACTCCTGGATGACACATATCCACTACAAACTGACACCCTTCACACTGCACACCTCTGCAACACCCAACACCACGCATCTCATGTAGGCCATGGCACCAGGACAAAGGCCCAACACAAGATGACCATACACAGACAAGGCTGGGCACACAGAAAGCAATCTACACACATACTACATTACATATCCCAGCCAGCTTCGAAACATTATGCACAGCATCACACCCTTTGCTGGCAGTGTCCCCCAACCACACATGTGACCAGTGTAGGCATCAACAGCAAATCACTAACATGATTACTGCATGCCAGGTAAAATAGCTATCACAGATCACACAATTTGCAGGCTCATAATGGACTTAAGACCCTGTCGCCCCTGCCCAAAATGATGATGGCTGCAAAGGGCCTTGCAATGTTGAAGTGATACATGGAGCATGGTGCACAGGCAATCAAATGGGAACAGAAACAAAACTTTGATCATCAAGGACACCGACAAAACACACACCAGAAGTAACTGTATTTATTCACATATTGGACAGATGCAGCGGAACAACAATAGTAGACAACAGCAAGGCTCAAAATGATGCAAAAATGCTATATACCATGGACAGGTGAAACACAAACAGGAAGACCAGTGTCCAAGGCAGGGGAGAGGCCAGCACAGCAGAGCAACAGGGCCAGTGTCCAAGGCACAGGTGAGAGCACGACACAGCAGAGCAACAGGGCCTGTGTCCAAGGCAGGTGAAAGGCCAGCACAGCAGAGCAACAGGGCCAGTGTCCAAGGCACAGGGGAGAGGCCAGCACAGCAGAGCAACAGAGCCAGTGTCCAAGGCACAGGTGAGAGCACGACACAGCAGAGCAACAGGGCCAGTGTCCAAGGCAAGGGAGAGGCCAGCACAGCAGAGCAACAGGGCCAGTGTCCAAGGCACAGGTGAGAGGCCAGCACAGCAGAGCAACAGGGCCAGTGTCCAAGGCAGGGGAGAGGCCAGCACAGCAGAGCAACAGGGCCAGTGTCCAAGGCAGGGGAGAGGCCAGCACAGCAGAGCAACAGGGCCAGTGTCCATGGTTGTAAACAATGGTCAGGACTAGCACACCTGTATAAGGCACAGGCGCATGAGGGGGATGTCAACTCACTCCTGGAAGTCATGCAGACTTGGACCTGGCTGTGTGTCGGTGACAGCAGGCCCACTTAACTGGGGTGACAGAGCCCCAGGTCCTGTGGGGCTAACAGTGGCCTGGCAAGCTTGAGGGCTGTGTGGACCAGGTGGCATAGTGGCACGTGGAGGTGGAGTAATGCAGACTTCTGACACAGTGTGCGTGGGAGAGGTTAGAGGGGTGCCCTTCCACTTTTTGGGAATATGAATTGGCTTCCCTGTCTTGGGGTTGATGGGAAGTGTTGATGACCCAACATGCACACACATCAACTGTCCCACATCAGGTGCAGACACTGGCACTACCTCAGGTGATGTGCTGGATCCTGCAGAACGCTTGGTCTGGCTACACCTCAGGTCCTCCTTCCCCTCTTTTCCTGGTGTACCCCCTACAGTGCCCTGCTTTGCCTTTTTCACGGGGGGTGGTGTCTACAGTGCCCTGCTTTGCCTTTTTCACAGGGGTGGTGTGTACAGTGCCCTGTTTTGCCTTTGTGCCAGGAGTGGTGTCTACAGTGCCCTGCTTTGCCTTTTTCACAGGGGTGGTGTCTACAGTGCCCTGCTTTGCCTTTTTCACAGGGGTGGTGTCTACAGTGCCCTGCTTTGCCTTTGTGCCAGGAGTGGTGTCTACAGTGCCCTGCTTTGCCTTTGTGCCAGGAGTGGTGTCTACAGTGCCCTGCTTTGCCTTTTTTCACAGGGGTGGTGTCTACAGTGCCCTGCTTTGCCTTTGTGCCAGGGGTGGTGTCCACAGTGCCCTGCTTTGCCGTTGTGCCAGGGGTGGTGTCTACAGTGTCCTCCTCCACCTGCTTTAATGGACTCAGAATTGGGGTAGAAGTGGTGGGTGGATGTGTCCCTGTGCTCTTCCTGATATGCAACACCTCCTCAGTGGACACAGACACTGCATGGGTAGGTCTGTGTGAAGTTTCAGTGACAGGAGAGTCTTTTGCTAGTGATGCCTCTGCGGCATGTGAGCCTGATGTCAGCCTCATTGATCGCCTGGCCTTGATCTTCCCTGACTGGCTCTTGTCTGTGCATTGTGGGGTGGCCCTGCTCTTCAGTGGGGATGGTGTCTGTGGGCGGGAGTGCCTGGGTTGTGTCTGTTGTGTGCTCCTTGTGCTGTATCTTTTTGGTGACGCAGGTGACCCGTTGTCACTGTCACCTGATGTGGCCACTGACTGGGGGGTGGACAAAGGCACCTGAGCTGCAATCGGAGCATGTGCCTGTTGAATGGCTGACGTCACTGTGGATGACATCGCCTGCACTGTACAGTGTAGCCCACCCACGTCAGAGTGTATGCCTTCCATGTAAGCAACAACCTGGCCTAATTTCTTGTCCTGGTCACTGAAGGCATTGAGCAGGGCGGTCTGGCCAACACAGAGCTGGCGCAGGAGCTCTACACACTCTGCACTGAGGGCAGCAGGGGGGAAAGGTGCAGGGGCAGCGGTGCCAGGTGTGAATGTCACACGTCCCCTCTTAGTGACACGGATACGGGCAGCTCCTGAGAAAGTGGATGGGAGGATGGGACCTGGCCACTAGGTTGTAGATGATGATGCTGACTCCCCATCCCATGTACCTGCCAACATGGATGCATCCCCGCTGGCATCAGATGATGTGCTACTCTGTGTCTCAGGCACGGATTCCTCCTGCATACTTCTGTCCCCCTCACATGCGGTGGTGGGCTCTGTGTCAATGGCCTCCACTGCAGCTGTAGTGCTACTCTCGCCACCACTGCTTTCTGGCTCATGTCCCTCTGTGGTCTCTTGTGAATCTGCATGAGAGAGAGAAACAGGGTTGTGTAAGTGTCATCATCTGGTCACACGAATTCAAAGCAATGCAGTACAGTAGAGGTACAAATGTACATGCTAACCACCACACCCAGCAATCACTGTGCAGCTACACACAACATAGACCACACCACTGCCTGCAACGCTGAAAATATGCCATGAGTGAGCCATGTTGATGCCACACAGCACTACACCCTGCACCTACATGAAGTGTGCCCCACACACAACTTGGCCTGCCCACACCTTGGGACATGATGAGGGTACAACACTTGTTACCACTAACTGACCTTCAGGGAACAGGAGGGGACAACACACCCAGCTATTAGGACATCACAATCCACAATGCCACGTAGGCCATAGCAAGCGCCATGTGGTAATCTGGGGAACATTAGTTGCAGATGTTGGGGCACCAACGATCTTTGTGTAGGTAAAGTCGGCATACATGAATTCACACTCAGCAAGTGGACACTGCTGTTCACCCCATAATAGATCACCCACACCATCCCAACGCTGAATGACCATGTGGAGCCCAACACATCGGGCAATGGGAAAGTACAGCAGGGAGTATCTGCTCAGTAAGGCCAGGGTGGCACAATGCCCGATACAAGCACACATCACAGCAGCCACTCACATGACACAGCACAGCACAGCAACACACGCACATCACATGGCTCACCGCTGCCACAGGCCCTGTACACATGCATCCACTCCAAGCAAAAGTCACGATCCCCAGATACTCACCAGCCCTGCCCTGCTCGCCAAGCTCCTTCAGACGTTCATCCAGGTCAGGATGAGTCACTGCCAAGATGCGGGCCATCACTGGAGTCATGCTGCGCCGTGCAATACGCCCTGTGCATGGTAGCATCCCCAATGTCATCTCAGCCACGGTTTTTGCAAGCCAACTGATGTCATCCCACCTCTAGTGGCAGTGTGTTCGTCGGCGGTTGGATACCCCCAGGGCTCGCACCTTTGCCGCAATGGCCCTCCACACAGCCTTAGGCTGGTTCACCTTGAGCTGCAGGTATGAGAGAAAAGAAGGGTAAATGACCAGTTCCACATTGTCACGGAGCAACATCTATCAGTACAGTAGCAAGACCCAGACTCAGGACCTATTGTAACCTCCCTCCCTCCCAAACTGGGGGACCCCTCACAAGGGCAATGTGCATGGCCCACACAGATGTGATTGCATGCACACATTGGGGCGTAGAGGGTCCAGGATAATCTCACAAATACCAGATGCATCTACATTGTATGCATCGACTGAAGTGTGTAAGTCTGCTAATACACAGGGCACAGGTGTGGCATATCTATTGATCATTGTGAAGGAAGTGGTGCAAGGAACATGTGAGTCTGGTGGTGTTTATCATTTGTGTAGGCAGCCACTGCTCCGACTCCCTGGGTCACACTGAGTCACACAACAGGGGCACACAGAAATACTCACACAATCAAGTAATGTCCTGGCACCTACATGGCAAACATTTGTTGGCTCTGTATGGCTGACAATGTAACACTCCCCACTCACACATACAGGTACAGGCATGGAGAAGACTGACATTGTGACACCGACATTCCCTCGCCCTGGAGACATCTTGTCTGTCAGTGTTCGACACAACCCCACACCCTCAGGCATATACTGCAGCAGCACAACTACACGTCTGACACCCCCCTGCCCGACAGCTACCTTCATGGTGACTTACCACGACATTGGGGCCACCAAACAGCCTTGAGTACTGTGGCAGCACCTCGTCCACAAGGACCTCTAGCTCCTCGCTGGTGAATGGACTGGCACGGATCTTCTCTGTCCTTGCCATCCCTGTGGACATGGAACACCTGTGGCGGAAGTGAGTGGTGGGCAGCAGGAGAGGGTCCCAGGCAGCAGGCTCAGGAGGCAGCAGCAGGAGAGGGTCCCAGACAGCAGGCTCAGGAGGCAGCAGCAGGAGAGGGTCCCAGGCAGCAGGCTCAGGAGGCAGCAGCAGGAGAGGGTCCCAGGCAGCAGGCTCTGTGAGTAGTGGAAATGTGAGGCTCACTCCCACAGATTTATAGCCTCCTGGGGTCATTTGGAAGCTGCAAAGCTGCAACAATTGGTTCTCCAGGTCTGCCTCTTTCAAAATCATCCAATGACCGCCTCCGCGGTGGCGGAGCACACCTTCTGCGACTTTCAAATCTGCATCATGCCACAGCGATCATCACTCCCATTGGCTGTAGGCAATGCTCCATGGCGGTGATGCACCGCGGGTGCCCGGGGTGCGCTACCGCGATGGTGCATCATTCAAAATCAGCCAATGACCGCCTCCGTGGTGGTGGAGCACACCTTCCACAACTTTCAAATCTGCATCATGCCACCGCGATCATCGCTCCCATTGGCTGTAGGCAATGCTCCATGGCGGTGATGCACCGCGGTTGACCGGGGTGCGCTACCGCGATGGTGCATCATTCAAAATCAGCCAATGACCGCCTCCGCGATGACGGAGCACACCTTCCGCGACTTTCAAATCTGCATCATGCCACCACGATCATTGCTCCCATTGGCTGTAGGCAATGCTCCATGGCGGTGATACACCACGGGTGCCCGTGGTGCGCTACCGCGATGGTGCATCATTCAAAATCATCCAATGACCGCCTACGCACTGGTGGAGCATGCCCACCACCATCTACACATGTCCATATGCCAATGGCTACCGCACTTGTGAAGGGGGTGGTGCTGGTGTCACACTGCCGGGGACAGGTGGTAGGTACCGCGATTCATGCGGCGGAGCTTGCCCACCGCCATGTACGACTGTCCATATGCCAATGACTTCCGCACTTGTGAAGGGGGTGGTGCTGGTGTCACACCGCCGGGGACAGGCGGTAGGTACCGCGATTCATGCGGCGGAGCTTGCCCACCGCCATGTACGACTGTCCATATGCCAATGGCTTCCGCACTTGTGAAGGGGGTGGTGCTGGTGTCACACCACCGGGGACAGGCGGTAGGTACCGCGATTCATGCGGCGGAGCTTGCCCACCGCCATGTACGACTGTCCATATGCCAATGGCTTCCGCACTTGTGAAGGGGGTGGTGCTGGTGTCACACCGCCAGGGACAGGCGGTAGGTCCTGCGATTTCCATTACCACTAATGGCTATGTCAATCATGAAGAGTATATCAGTACACAGCAGCAACATGCTAAAGGGCACATCATTGTACGCACAATGCCATACTACCATGTCATCCACAGTTGTACGCACGTTATGTGTGACACACTTTGGTCTGTGCTCCCTGCCATGTTACTCATGCACTTAATGGCTGATGATGCTTGAGACTCTTGAGCTTGTGTTCATGATGTGGTACAAATCCATTAGTTGTGGGTCAGTGATGACCTTCACAAGGAGTGTGTCACAGCATTGTATCGTATCAGACTAGTGCATTCACAACATCTCATGCACACAACAGAACGTCTTCCTGCTACTGTGATCATTGTGTTGATGGATGTGTGCAGAGTTTACATGATGCATTGAGGTGTGACAGGCACAGCAGATGGGTATGATACAGACATGGTAATTTCTAAAACATTCGCGGATGTTGCTGCACCTTGCCTGCACATGTGAATTGTGTTTTCCAGTATGTGTGCATTCACATTGTCCGATGTGTTTGTGTCACTTGTGTATTGACAGTGGAGAGGTGTGCCCTCTGTGTGTATCACAAGGCCAGCCATGTCACCTGATGTGCCATGCATACCTCAAGCAGTTGTTTTTCCCCATTACATCATTGATGGTATGTGCTGTGGCCATCTCATGATGGTTGTCACTAACATTTCATATGTTACTTCTGTACTAGGAGGATGCCAAATCTCCTATGTCACCTGACAGTGCTGGAGGACATGGAGAATGAGGCATTAATACGGAAATTCCGCCTGGATAGACCAACACTGAAGATCCTGTGTGATCTATTGGAGCCCCACCTGCAGCCTCGCCGTCACTATCCAACGGCATTCACACCCACATACAAGGTGATGGCAGCACTCCATTTTTTTTGCAACAGGTTCCTTCCAGGAGATGGTGGCTAACGCTGGAGGGATGTCACAGCCCATGTTCAGCATGGTGTTGAGGGATGTTCTTGCAGCCATGATGCTGTATCGGAATCGCTACATCCATTTCCCTCGGGGAGGAGAATTAGCTGCCGTGAAGGGGGACTTCTATCCCCTTGGGCGCATCCCACATGTTGTTGGTGCCATTGATTGCACCCATGTACGTCTGGTGGTACCACAGGCTATGGAGCACATATATAGGAACCGCAAACATTACCATTCCATCAATGTGCAGGTGGTGTGCCTTGCGGACATGACCAGTTCACATGTGTGTGCGAAGTATCCTTGCTCTGCACATGATTCGTTGAGGAACAGCATGGTGCCACGGATGATGGAGAATCTGCATCCCGAGCGTGCTTGGATTGTGGGTGAGTAAGCCTACTGATATGGCGTGCTGTGTGTTACCTGATGCACCCTGGCTGTGCAACATTGCAATGGGTGTTTGTCATTCACAGGTTACTCAGCATATCCCAGTCGGCCATGGCTGTTGAGCCCCCTCAAGAATCCCAGGAGCCCGGCTGACATCCGCTACAATAAGGCCCATGGCAGGACCCGACGGGTAATCGAACGCACTTGTGGCCTGCTGAAGTCAAGATTCCGTTGCCTTGACCGGACCGGAGGTGCACTAGCATACTCACCTGGGAAGGTGTGCAAGATCGTTGAGGCATGCTGTATGCTGCACAACCTGGCCATCCACAAGAGGGTCCCCTTGCTCCTGGACGATGGTGAGGAACCAAGGCCACCACCCGCTCATGGACCTGAGTCCAGTGATGAGGACAGTGGAGAGGATGAAGGAGTAGACCTGCGCCAGCAGCTCATCGAACGCTACTTCACTTGAAGGTGGGTGACGAGGTACAATGTGTACATTGTCTGGTGTGGTTGCTGTTGTTGTGAAGGGCTATGCGTGGATGTAACTGACAGGCACACGTTCTGTCACCTGTGTGTGGTAAAAGTGACATTGCCGTTCCATATGTGAACGTAGGGTGGACCCTATTTGTTCACACCTGCAGCCCATTGTCTAGTATGCCTGTAGTGTCTTGTGTATGTTTAGTGTACTGTTCTGCCTGTGATGCCACAATGAGACCAGTGACTGTAGTTCTGTTGTGTCTCCCTAGGTGCTACAGAGGAATCCTGCACTACATACTGTACATCATTAGGACACATAATGAACATTGTCAATAGTGTAAATATTGCACTAAAGACAATACAGCACACAAACTGGTGCATCAGGATTTTTATTTCGACAGCGGGCATGTGATTTGTGCCGAAATATTTACATGACAGTGGGGAATGAGCAGTGAGTTGACAGTCCTGTTCAATGAGATGCAAGAGTAGAGTCCACATGGATGTGGTGACTCAATCCAACAGACAGGTGCCATTGGCAAGGAAATGTGGGTAAAGACAGTCCAAACAATCAATGCAGTAGGGAAGAGGGTTGTCATCACGGCTGGCTCCGTGACTGGCGTATGGCAGGTGCTTTGCCTCCGGAGACTCCCAGGCTCTTCTTTGGACGCCCCTAGATCTTTTTGGCGGTGGGGGTCCTGCTGAATGGCCAGCGGCGTGAGGGGACTCGTCCCTCTCTGTTGACGCAGGGGAGGATGGTGCACTGTCATCCTGCTGCACAACAGGAGGGGATGGAGGTGGTGGTTGGGACACAGGCCTGTCCCTCTGCAACGCCACTTGCTGGCCCATGAGGTCCACCATCTGTCCAAGGCGGTTGTCAATGGACCTCATCAGCAGGATGAGCTCCATTAAAAGTTCATCCGACCGGCCACTTTGTCCCTGGACCTCTTGGTAGGCCTCCACTACTCTGGTGAAGTGGTCCAGGGATGGTGTCCACTCCTCCCGAGGTCTGGTGGTGACCCTGGCCCTCCCACCTGCTCTGCTGCCACGGACCTCTTGCCTCGCCACTGTGGGTCCACGCACTCTCTCCCTGCCCTCAACAGTTGATGCTGTGGCCTGGTCATCCCCTGGGACAGGGAGGATGCTGCAGCTGGTACTGGTGCTAGTAGTGGTAGTGGCGGTGGTGTTGGCTGCGGTGGAGGCAGAGGGCGTGATAGCAGGGGTCTGCTGCGCTGTTGTTGCAGCAGACGTGGTGGTGGGGAGGATGGGGGCCTGGGAACTCTGGGTATGTGGCACACCAGATGGGCCGGGCTGGAGCTCATCGTCCAAACTGTCCTGGGTC
This sequence comes from Lissotriton helveticus, assembly GCF_964261635.1. Lineage (NCBI taxonomy): Eukaryota > Metazoa > Chordata > Amphibia > Caudata > Salamandridae > Lissotriton > Lissotriton helveticus. Next base: position 890,906,684 of record NC_136065.1, on the reverse strand, counting down.
TCCGCATCTGAGAGTCCATGTGCCGGGGGTGGAGACTGGCTCTGCTGGTCGTTGGTGTGGTCCTCAGCAGTGAGTTCTTCATCACCTGTGGAATAGATGGGGAATGGTCAGTGTTAGGCACAGTGCAAGTATTGTCTCAGCTGGGTGTAGTGGCCTGTCTGTACAGTACACAAATTTGAATTCTGCAGTAGTAGAATTCATGGCAACAGTGTGTGTATTTCATATTGCAGAGGAACATCCTTTACTGATACATGTTGGATGTCACTGCATTGCATGCAATTGTTGCTGTGTTTCGGGATGCAGGTCTCCCACACACACATCAGGAAGAGTTGAGATAGCTACCTACCTGTACGTTTGTTTGTTAACAGTGCAATGTCTGACACTTGCTCCTGGGTGGGGGAGGCCTCCATGCTGCAGGTGTGTGGGCCAGGGGGCATGCTGGGAGTTGTGATACAGGCCTCCCACCCCCAAACACACTTCAAGTAAAGATGGCTACCTACCTGCAAGTTTATTTGTTAACAGTACAATGGCTGTCACTTGCTCCTGGGTGGGGGAGGCCTCCAAGCTGCAGGAGTGTGGGCCAAGGGGCATGCTGGGAGTTGTGATACAGGCCTCCCACCCCCAAACACACTTCAAGTGAAGATGGCTACCTACCTGCAAGTTTGTTTGCTAACAGTGGAATGGCTGTCACTTGCTCCTGGGAGGGGGAGGCTTCCAAGCTGCAGGAGTGTGGGCCAGGGGGCATGCTGGGAGCAGTGATACAGGCCTCCCACCCCCAAACACCCTCCAATTGAAGATGGCTACCTACCTGTAAGTTTGTTTGTTAACAATGCAATGGCTGTCACTTGCTCCTGGGTGGGGGAGGCCTCCATGCTGCAGGAGTGTGGGCCAGGGGGCATGCTGGGAGCAGTGATACAGGCCTCCCACCCCCAAACAACCCTCCAAGTGAAGTTGGCTACCTACCTGTAAGTTTGTTTGTTAACAGTGCAATGGCTGACACTTGCTCCTGGGTGGGGGAGGCCTCCATGCTGTAGGAGTGTGGGCCAGGGGGCATGCTGGGAGCAGTGATACAGGCCTCCCACCCCCAAACAACCCTCCAAGTGAAGATGGCCACCTACCTGTAAGTTTGTTCATTAACAGTGCAATGGCTGACACTTGCTCCTGGGTGGGGGAGGCCTCCATGCTGCAGGAGTGTGGGCCAGGGGGCATGCTAGGAGCAGTGATACAGGCCTCCCACCCCCAAACAACCCTCCAAGTGAAGACGGCTACCTACCTGTAAGTTTGTTTGTTAACAGAGCAAGGGCTGACACTTGTTCCTGGGTGGGGGAGGCCTCCATGCTGCAGGAGTGTGGGCCAGGGGGCATGCTGGGAGCAGTGATACAGGCTTCCCACCCCCAAACAACCCTCCAAGTGAAGATGGCTACCTACCTGTAAGTTTGTTTGTTAACAGTGCAATGGCTGACACTTGCTCCTGGGTGGGGGAGGCCTCCATGCTGCAGGAGTGTGGGCCAGGTGGCATGCTGGGAGCAGTGATACAGGCCTCCCACCCTAAACAACCCTCCAAGGGAAGATGGCTACCTACCTGTAAGTTTGTTTGTTAACAGTGCAATGGCTGACACTTGCTCCGGGGTGGGGGGGCCTCCATGCTGCAGGAGTGTGGGCCAGGGGGCATGCTGGGAGCAGTGATACAGGCCTCCCACCCCCAAACAACCCTCCAAATGAAGATGGCTACCAACCTGTAAGTTTGTTTGTTAACAGTGCAATGGCTGATACTTGCACCTGGGTGGGGGAGGCCTCCATGCTGCAGGAGTGTGGGCCAGGGGGCATGCTAGGAGCAGTGATAGAGGCCTCCCACCCCTAAACAACCCTCCAAGTGAAGATGGCTACCTACCTGTAAGTTTGTTTGTTAACAGTGCAATGGCTGACACTTGTTCCTGGGTGGGGGAGGCCTCCATGCTGCAGGAGTGTGGGCCAGGAGGCATGCTGGGAGCAGTGATACAGGCCTCCCACCCCCAAACAACTCTCCAAGTGACGATGGCTACCTACCTGTAAGTTTGTTTGTTAACAGTGCAACTGCTGACACTTGCTCCTGGGTGGGGGAGGCCTCCATGCTGCAGGAGTGTGGGCCAGGGGGCATGCTGGGGGCAGTGATACAGGCCTCCCACCCCAAACAACCCTCCAAGTGAAGATGGCTACCTACCTGTAAGTTTGTTTGTTAACAGTGCAATGGCTGACACTTGCTCCTGGGTGGAGGAGGCCTCCATGCTGTAGGTGTGTGGGCCAAGGGGCATGCTGGGAGCAGTGATACAGGCCTCCCACCCCCAAACAACCCTCCAAGTGAAGATGGCTACCTACCTGTAAGTTTGTTTGTTAACAGTGCAATGGCTGACACTTGCTCCTGGGTGGGGGGGCCTCCATGCTGCAGGAGTGTGGGCCAGGGGGAATGCTGGGAGCAGTGATACAGGCATCCCACCCCCAAACAAATCTCCAAATGAAGATGGCTACCTACCTGTAAGTTTGTTTGTTAACAGTGCATTTGCTGACACTTGCTCCTGGGTGGGGGAGGCCTCCATGCTGCTGGAGTGTGGGCCAGGGGGCATGCTGGGAGTTGTGATACAGGCCTCCCACCCCAAACACCCTCCAATTGAAGATGGCTACCTACCTGTAAGTTTGTTTGTTAACAGTGCAATGGCTGACACTTGCTCCTGGGTGGGGGAGGCCTCCATGCTGCTGGAGTGTGTGCCAGGGGGCATGCTGGGAGCAGTGATACAGGCCTCCCACCCCGAAACAACCCTCCAAGTGAAGATGGCTACCTACCTGTAAGTTTGTTTGTTAACAGTGCATTGGCTGTCACTTGCTCCTGGGTGGGGGAGGTCTGTACCTTGCTCAGCTGTAGACCAGGGGGCATGGTGAAAGTGGTAGTGCAGGCCTCCCTCCCTCCCCATACAGGCCTCCTGAGCAAGACGGCTAGCTACCTGTTGGGTGAGGGTGGACAGTGTAATGGTGTTTAGGTTTTGCAAAGGAGTACTTCTCAGTGTGTTGTTTGGCATTTGTTTGTACTTACCAGCCTCTGCTCCCCCGGCTACTCCTGTGAGACTCTCAGGCAGCAGTATGGCAAGCACCTTCTCCTCCCATGGTGTGAATGTTTTCGGTGGGATGGGAGGGCCACTGCCAGTCACGTTCGCCAGCGTCCAGTTCTTACTCCTCCTCTCCTTGACAACATTCTTGAGGTCATGCCACCGCTTCATGATCTCCTTCCTGGATCTTGGGGTAGTCCCTACTGCATTCACCCTTTGGACTATCCTTTCCCTCATGTGTGTCCTCGTGGCTAATGGTGTCTGTTGGACCAGGCTACCAAACAGTTGTGGCTCTACTCTCACAATCTCATTGACCATAACTGTCAACTCACTGTCGGTGAATTTGGGCATTTTTTGAGTTGTCATTGTGTGTGGTGGTTGAGGTGTTTTTGGGTGCAGGGGTGTGGGTGCAGGGGTATGGTGTTGCGGTGTGAGATGTGTTGTGTGCTGGGGGATTATTTGTGATGGTGTAAAGGTGGTGGTGATGGTGGTGGTGGTGGATGTGTGTGTGTGCTGTGCTCTTTTGCCTCTCCTGTTAGTTGTGGGGTGTGGCCTTCTAATCTAGAGTGTTGCAAAGGATTGTGGTTAGTGAGAGGGGTGGCTTTATATCAGCTGTGTGGGTGTGTCCAAGTGGATTCTGGGTGTCAGGTGTGTTGTGGGATTCTTCCAGATTATTTTCGTATCTTTTTTCTTTCATTTTTATATAATTATGTGTGTTATTTATTTTGGGGGGATAGCTGATTTTATTAGTGCACTGTTTGGCATCACTGCGGTGTTTTGGCATCGTCCGCCATGATTTTCATGTCCCGTCCGCTGCGGTGTCTACGCTGCAGCTCTTCCGCTATTTTTCACATTCACTCCTGTGTGCGACCGCGGCGGTCGGTGACGGCGGTTCCGACCGCGACACCCTCGGGGATATCCTAATTTTCCGTGCGGTGTGTCCGCTGTCCTTGCGGCGGGTTGTTGCTTTCCTGCAGCTTTTCCCACCGCCGCGGTCGATTTTTGGCCATCACCGCCCGCGTCGGACGGCTTTGCTTGGCCCGCTACCGCCGCGGTCGGTCTTTCGTGGCAGTTGATCCTAATGTGGCAGCCGGTGTATCCGCGCTGCAGGCGGGCGGTTGGTTTCCGCCCCCATGGCGGTCGGGGTTGTTTTCCGCACGCTATCCTAATGACCCCCCTAGTGTGTAAACTATTGTAATATGTGTGCATATATGTGTTTTTCACTTTATGTAAAAGTCACAGTTGCGGCTTCTCAAGTAACCATGAAAACAGAAAGAAGAACTCAAAGATGGATTTAAAAGAAACATAGTATAAAAACATGAGCTTAAACATGTTTTTAAAGCAGCAAGTATATAGTAACATGTGTAGCACGATATTTAGAATGGATGTTTTTTAGTTAATATTTTTAGATGTGCTGGTGGCCATTAAATGTCTGCTTTTGTTTTGCAAATTCACAATGTATTTGCAACAATCGCGGCGGTGTCATGAAGATTCCGAACAGCTGAAAAAGGATCTTTATAAAGAAGATAAACAATATTTCTGGCACAAGGGTGGCTCTGACTAGAGCCTTTGTTTTGATTGTGTGTATGTGACAGCTACACATAAGACCTGTTGCAGAGTTTCAGGTTACTTAGAAACACCCTGTTGCCTTCGTCTGTAAATGACTCCATAATTTCTATAACTTCCATGCATGTCACAACAACAGATTTTGTTATGGATACAGCCCATGCCATGGTCTCAGATCAATGTAGAAACAGTTTTATTAACAAGTTTCCTGGTTTTGACAACCTGTAGACAGAATTGATTTGACCACTTCCATTTCTGTCTTTGCCATTCATTAGAGTACACCAAGACAGTGTGAGTAAAAAGTGACATAAATTCTGCAAAGGTATCTTTCATTAGGATGTCTAGCCCCACCCCAAGCAGTATGCCTAGGTCATTGCCACCACTGTGCACAATAATGAGGTGAGGAGCTTGGCAATCCACAATGGTTTTAACCAAAGCCAGCAACTGATGAAACTTTACCCTCTCTGGCCAAGCCAATTAATCTCCACATTTGGGTAACCTAAGCCCCTGTCAATACCTCTCTTTTTGCACCTTCTTTAGCCCAATCGACATTACCACAGTGTAGTTTAAAAACCCAAAGTATGTTTGTACATGTTGTTGACACACTCACTACAAGATTCAAAGACAAACTGTTGACTTTTATTGAAAAAGTGAAAAAGAAAATAATGATAACTTGCAAAATTTAGCTGTGTATTTATTTGTAGGGGAACGCTTTGACTTGTCCCTAGGGAAAGTTATATGTAAGTACTGTTATAATAAATTAGAAGAAGATAATAACATTCCTGCTAATCTAGAGAAATTAAGAAGAGCCAAAAGTAAAACAAAATCAACATTATGATTTTTTTCTGCATTGCAAAGGGCTTTTGTGGACTGCTCTCCAGCACTCACTAAAACTTCACAATCACGGCAATATGATGCCCTCTGGAAAAACTCTGGAGCCAAATCTTGAAGTTAAGAATGGACCGCTGGGGACTCTCTGCTCCAGTTTTGTTGCAGCTGCTTTGGAAGTTGTGGTTAATTCAGCCTTGTGTTGCCTTCATGCTGATTTTAAACAATTGAATTGGTATGTTTTTAGGTGGCAAAGCATGGACGTAGTCCTGCAAGTTTTTTCATTTGTATCCTTTGACAATGTCTTGTCACATATTGCGCATAACGCAAATTTGAATCCTGAAGAAATCCCAAGCAATGCTTGATTTCTTCTGTGGAGTCCTCTCATCGCCAGAATCACCAGAATCCACCTCTTGGACATCCTGGTCCCCTTGTTATCCCAAGGGTCTGAACATCCATTGTCCAATCTCTCATAAAACATTCAACAAACCACTCTGAATATAAAGAGAGATCTTATCTCTTACTTGGATACCCATCAGTCACCAAACTAGGTGATCTTTTTCTTCATCTGGGATTCCTTGTCCACATTACTCAAGAATTAACAGGGGCTATAAACTTGTTCTCAGCCCACAATATGTCCGAGTGTGTGATCCCTACTGAAGAATGGAATCTTGCCAGATGTGAACAGATGGTGATCAAATGGGATTTTATGGTGCAGTGCTAAAGTGAACAAAGTGAAAAAGTATTAAAATTGATCAATGAGAGACCTAACTTTATTGATGTAACTCATAGTTCAAACTAAAAAACAGTGCAGAGATAGTGTTAACAAATAACTATCTAGAATCTTAACATGGTCAACATGTTTCAGCATCCATGGTTAACTAACTCTAACTGTGCTTTCTTCAGGACCTACTATTGAACTGCTACTGCAATTCGCGGTGTGAACAAAAATCCTTCCTCATACAACATCCTTTGCCAGGCGGTGTCTATGAGAAAAAAGAACATCATGTTTCAGTGTGGGGTGTGCAATACTCATAATAAATATAGACAATATTAACATTAGTGGCATTTCTAGTCAATATATGCCTACTAATAATCCCAACTCATGGGAACCTAGCTTCAATTTCTCACCTTATTGATCAAAGGAAGCTGCCTCACCTTACCTGGCAACGGCTCAGGATAAACAGGAGGCACCGCTCTAAAAAGGAGACAGGAACCAAACAATATTTTGAGGTTCATCCTCCTAATATTACATCTTTAAAAATACAAGCTTACCACACAGACTCATCTGCGTAGCACCATCATTGCCACTATATTTCACAATATTTTATTATTTTATATTTTATTGTATGGCAGCAACTATGCCTTATTATATTAACCCAAAGAAACTATGGGGTAAGGATTGCTATCGTATATCTTGAATACCCCAGTATGTTCTCTGTAGATTGTGTGTTGTTAGTCATCCTACTGGTAGTCAGACCATCTAGCCCGGGTTACTCTTCCAGTTAGTGTGAATAGGTGTAAGCAACTCTGGCTAAACTGTGTCTCCTCACAGCACGTGTATCTCACAGCAGTTCTAATACCGCTATACATCCCCGCGTATGTTTGTAGCGGTGGAACTGAACAAAACGAGCACATAAGGCTCGTTAATTCTCTCAAGCCATGCCCCCAACTAGTAGTCGGGCCAACCAGCCAGGGTTCCTCTTCCAGATAGTATGAATAAGAGTAAGTAACCCTGGCTCACCCCTGTGTCAAGTCTATAGTGGCCAAGTGAGCAAGGGACTCACGTCTGAGCATACCCTGCCACACTTAGGGTGAACAAAGCGATACAAAAGGGGATGATGGACGGAGCGTTTGAGCAAATCAAACACTCACCCCCAGTCAACTGATCTGGGTTTAATCCATCACCATTCTTTAGCTCACTCGGCCTCGGTCTCTAAAATTAGCCTTAGACCCTCCTCCAAAAGTAATTGGTATTGTTTGTTTCTCCTTGTTATCCCACCTGATCACCCTCTTCTGGCTGAGTTGTGAGAAATGCAACAAAAACTTCAACAAATGCTAGTCTGCTGCTCAGTATTAATTACTCTTAAATAATTTTCAAGATAGATAAATGGGTGTGTTCTTCCTATTCTTATACTTGAAAAGTGTATCATCCAATCATATTCCTTTATTTCCGGTCACATAATCTTCCCAACAATCAGCTTCTTTTTGTAGAACTTGACTGACTGACTGACTGAATATTTATAAAGCGCTCGAATGCCGCGGCGTCTTGGCGCTGTAGTACAGAGAGAGCGAAGAGAGCAAGTTTAGTACTGAGAGAAAAGCCAAGTTTTTAAAGCCTTTCTAAAGCACATTTTAGATTTTTGTGAGCGCAGTGACGGGGGCAGAGAGTTCCATAGTCTGGCGACTTGGTGGGAAAAGGATTTTCCACCCCATCAAGCTCTCTTTATTCTTGGTTGACATAGTAAGTCTTGGTTGGCCGATCTCAGAGTCCGAGCTGGCAAGTACCGAGGGAGACGTTTAGTAAGGTCATCAGGTCCCTTGCCATACAAGGACTTGTGGACCAGGCAGAGGGCTTTGAACTGTATTCTCCGCCTAACTGGCAACCAGTGAAGTTCACGAATCGCTTTAGAGGTTCGATGACAGCGTGGTAAGTTAAGTAGGACCCTAGCTGCGGCATTTTGGATTGCCTGAAGTTTGGTCAGCTGTTTTTCTCCTGTGCCCTGGTGAATTGCAATAGTCCACACGGGACATTACAAGGGCACCCATCCCCGTCTTTTTTGATGTTGACGGGATGTATGGTAGGATTTTCCTGAGAATCTTGATGGTATAGAAACAGGAGGAGGTCACCTGATTGATTTGCGCTTTACAGGAAAGATCTTTATCTAGCATAAAGCCCAGATTCCTAACCTTATCTACAGGAACAGGGCATGAGCCCGCCTCAGGAGGCCACCAGAGGTCGCTCCAAACGGAATGTTTTTGGCCGAACTCAATTATCTCGGTCTTGTCCGTGTTCAATTTCAGAAAATTACCACTCATCCAATTTTTTACACAAATGAGGCATGTCTTAAAACACTCTGCTGTTGCTTCAATAGACTGAGATACTGACACTACAATTTGAGTGTCGTCGGTGTACGACACTAATTGTAGGCCATGAGATTGGATTAGGGCAGCCAGCGGAGTGACATACAAGTTAAACAATGTAGGTGACAATGCCGCGCCCTGGGGGACCCCCTCTGGGAGGGAGAATTCATCGGATTGGAAGCCTTCCCAGTGTACCTCCTGAGTACGGGAGTCCAAAAAGGATGTCAGAAGGGTCAGAGCCGTGCCTGCAAAGCCTAAGGTCCTCAATCTGCTTAGTAGGGCCGGATGATTTACGGTATCGAACGCCGCTGTAAGGTCTAATAAGATCAGGGCTGTTCTACCACCCTCATCCATTGTCCTTCTAATGTTTTCTGATGCCATGATCAGAGCGGACTCAGTTGAATGACACGGTCGAAAACCATGTTGTGAGGGATCTAATAGTTTATTAGAGTCTATATATCTCATCATTTCTTTATTCATAGCTTTCTCCAGAATCTTGGCTGGTAGGGGCAAGCAGGATATGGGCCGATAATGTTTGAGTTCGGTTGGGTCCAGCGTGTCCTTCTTAAGGATGGGGCGGATACATGCTTTCTTCCAGCTGCTAGGGAATTTCCCTGAGATGATGACCTTGTTTAACAGGGGAGTTAGGGTGGCTGAAACAGTCTCTGGAATCATATGCAGTACATACGGTGGACAGGGATCTAGCGGGGATCCTGATTTCATCTGTGTGATTAGGTCCACCACCTGCGTCTCCTCTAACAGAGGGAAGCAGGAGAAGCTAGGATGAGATAATGTGGCGGTCATACTGTTGTCGGTAAGAGAATCTACTGCTGAAGTACTCAGGTCATCATATACTGCCTGAACCTTCTGTTGAAAGAAGGTAGCGATCCTTGTCACCATATTCTGGTTGGGACTAAAGACAGTATCGCGAGGGGACTTAGTCAGATGGGTGACGGTTTTAAATAGTTCTCTAGCAGTATTGGAGGCCGATTGAATTTTATTTGTAAAATAGGCTGATTTAGCCTGAACTATTGCTAATTTATATTCGTACAGGGCTTTGGTGTATTCCAATTTGTTTTGATAATTGTAGTCTGAACGCCATAACCGCTCTAGTCGCCGGCATTTCAGTTTTATTTGTTTCACGTCTGCAGAATACCATTGCGCAGTGGCAGATCGTCTTCTAGGTTTTTTTATTTCCACTGGAGCCAGCTCATCAACTGCATGACTTATCCAGTTATGGTATCTGAGTGCTCCATTATCAGTGTTACCATGCTCAAATACCGGGGGATCCTTAGCAAGTATGTTAGCCATAACAGTGGGTTCGAGCTTTTTCCAAGGACGTATTTTTTCAGGGAGTGTGAGACCTCTCCGTCGGTTGGCCAAGGTATTTAGTTGCAGATTAAAAAAAATAGCATTAAAAAAATAGCATTATGGTGGGACTTGGGAAAAAAAGTTAAAAATCAGCACAATTTTCAAAATTAGTTTGGGTAACAATGGGTAGGTTTATAGGAGTTTGGTAGTTATGTTCTATTTGTGAGTTCAGATATTGAAAGTTAGTTTTTAAAACTGTTCTTTTTTACAAATGTGTCATTAAACTAAAGTTACACCATTATGATACTAAACAGCTAGACTCAAACTTTGTGTGAAATAAGTCTAAATATCAGTTTTACACTTTGTCATTTGTATTTGTGACTTTTGATGTCATTGCAACCTCCGGTGTTACTGTGAATAAGGAAAATGCTTTTTTGATGTAGTTATTTTGACAAATGAATACAAAGGGGAAAATTAGTATCATACTAAATAGCTAAACTCAAAATATGTCAATATATGTGTTTAACGCTTTGTCAAAAACACTCACTATTCGCAGTGTGTCCTTGGTAACTGCACTAATGGAATAACACAGGCACTACTCATGCAATCATACAATCACCCAGTCACTATTCATGCACTTACATAATCACCCATACATTACACACTCACTCACTCACAGACCCATACAGCCACCCACACACCTAGTCACCAACCTGTACAGCCACTTCCACACTTACACTCAAGGTTACAGTTAGAAAATAAAATTACAAATACCTGCGAAATTCACTGTTAAAACAAAGTTTACAGGGACATTGTAGTTAGGAATTAGCATTTAAAAAACCTTAGAAATTCACTGGAAAAAAACAAAGGTTACAGAGACATTATAGTTAGGCTCAAATTTCACTTGTGCAAAACCAGTGAAAGTCATCAGTTATAGTAAGCTGAGCTAACTATAACTTGTGTCCCTGCAACACACTGCTTATGACCTCACATATTACATCACTCATGACATGGTCAGTGACATCACTGATGACATCTCAAATGAGATCACTGATGACATCACTGATGACATCATCCAGTGACTGTGAGCATTCTAAAAATGTTTATGAGTGTTAAATATACATACCACAGTGCATTGATGAATCCATGGGTGTAGGAGTGCCTGTATGGATGATTCAGTGGGTGCATCACTGACTTTATAAGTGAGAGATTAGGTGTCCCGGTGAATGTATGGGTGAGTGACTAGGTTGTCTGAATGTCTATATCAGTCTGTCAGTTGGTGTCTAAGTGGCTGTATAGGTTGGTGAGAGGGTACGTGAATTCCTGTATGGGTGATTAATTGGTTGTCTGAGTACCTGTATGGGTATTTGAATGTCTGTATGGGTGGGTGAGTGGCTGTGTCACTGCCTGCATTGATGAGTGAGTGGGTGATTCATTCGCTGTACGGGTTAGTCTGAGTATGGCTGTGTTAGTGAGTGAATGAATGTGTCAATGGTATATGGGTGAGTAACTGCATACGTGAAAGGCAGTATATGTTGGAGTATATGAGTGACTATGTGTGATTGAGTGATTGTGAGATTGACTGTATGGGTAAGTGTGTGCATGTATCACTGACAGTATGGGTGAGTGAGTATGTGTTGGTATCTGTATGAATAAGTGAGTAGGTATGTGTATAACTGTATGGGGAGTAAGTGGCTGTGTGATTGACTCTAAGGGTAAGTGAGTATGTGTGTGAGTAGCTCTAGAGATAACTAACAGTGTGTGAAGGGATGTTTGGATATCTGAGTGGATTTATCAGTGGCTGTAACAATGAGTGAGTTGATGTATGAGTAGCTGCATGTGTGAATGAGTGGATGTGTGTGTAGACCTATGAATCTGTGAGTGGGTATGTAGGTACTGGTATGGGTGTGTCAATGGTTTTGAGAAAGTTTGTGTGGAAGTTGGAGGGGGTATGAAAGGTTATATCGGGGTGTGAGTGGGTGTTTCAGAGACTCTGTGGATGATGTCATCTCAAGGCAGGGCTGGTGGAGGGGGCTTTGGATGGGAAGGGCCAGTGGGAAGCATGTGGGGGAGCGTACAGTGAGGGGGTTAATGATAAAAACCATGAACCTGGTGCTGCCTGCCGCGTTGCGCTCCTCTGCTGCAGTTCCTGTTCCACCAGTCCCTGGGACAGCATTCTGACTCCCATCCAATCCCTGTGCTGCTCTCAAGCATGAAGGCAGTGTGGGAATTGGCCTGAGTGGGATGGATCAACATTCGGTCAGGCACAGGGAGTCTGTGCTGTTTCTTTAACCTAGCTGTACAATACAGCCGGGTTGGGGAAACCTAAGTGCACATGTCAATTTGGCCAGCTTGAGATTGCTGGCCAAACTGCCATATACACTTGCAAGTGCATATACCACTTTTCCTCCCCCTCCCGTTCCCTGGACCCACCCCTCCCTGCACACGCTGACACAGAGCCAGCAGCTAAAAATAAAACAATAGTAAGATATCATTATAGTAAGATATCATTTTATTTTACAGCTGCTGGCTCTCAGCCAGTGGGGTGGCGCTCCACCACCATTTTCAGAGCTGCTGCTGTGTTTTTGTTTTTGATAGTTAACCCCTTCGCTGCTAGGCCTTCCACTGCGCCATGTCCTTTTTTGACCATTTGCGGTAGTTCACGCTTGGGTCCCCATACTTTTTTGTCCACATAAGGTATCCTCGCCAAACTTACAACCTTTTTTTCCAACATCCTGAGGACTCTAAAGGTACCAGGGGTTTGAGGATTCCCCTGGAGTGGAACTGAGAAATTTGTCAAAATGCAGCTAAATATGGGGTTTGGGGAGAAAAATGAGGTAAAGGTGCTGCAGAAGAAAGCAGCTGGTTTCTTCCCTGCAAATGGTATCAACAAAAGGTTTGTGGTGCCAAAACTGCCATCCTCCCAGCTTTCAAGAAAAGGCAGACTTTTATGATAAAACCATAATTTTCTAAACTATGTGGTCATTTTACTGGAACATAGCCTATTTTTCCTATTTGTATGTGCTTTCAAACTCCTTCCAGTTAGTGGTAGAAATGGGTATAATACCAATAAAGGAGATACAATTCTGAATTCAGCAGGAGGTCATTTGTGTAGTATCCTTCAAGGTTTTCCTATGAAAAGTAACAGTAGAAATAAAAGAATATTTTAATTCAGTTGAAAGTAACTGCCATTTGTGTCTACATTTTTACCTGTAACTTCTTCTAACTATGGTAGATTTTTTAAAGCTATATACTGTTATGTCAGCGGAACCCTTCTGGTGGCAGGGTTATATGAGGCTTGTAGGTTCACCAAGAACCCGAGGTACCCAGAGCCAATAACAGTTGCACCTTGCAGGGAGACATGGGGGAATGCTAGGTAGTGGGAAATGTGTGTCAGCCTGGTGATCCAAACAACTTTATCATGTGAGGTAAATGTGATTTGTAAGCAAAATTTGAGGTTTACGGTGGATTGTGGGTAAGAAAACATTGGGGGATCCAAGCAAGCTACACCTACCTCGATTCCCCCGGACATCTAGTTTTTAGATATATCTGGAATTGGTAGGTTTCCATAGATGGCTTCTGAGGTCGGGACCAAAAATGCAGGTCCCCTCCTGCAAAAATAGGCTTTTTTTTCATAGATAGAAGGCACCTGCGTTTTTGGTACGGGCTCAGTGGCTATCTAGGGAAACCTACTAAGCCCAGACATTTCTGAAAACGAGACAACCAGTGGAGTCCAGGAATGTGTGGCTTGTGTGGATCCCACAACATTTTCTTACCCTAGCACCCCTGAAAACCTCAACATTAGCTAAAAAGTCACATTTTCCTCACATTTCTGTGTGAGAAGGTGGTGAGATCACTGCACCAGCACATATTTCTCACCACCCAGCGTTCCTCTCAGTCTCTTGATAAAAATAACGCCTCACTTATGTGGGTGCCTAAAGCAGTGTCAGCCTGAAAACATATGAAAAAAACTGCCTTTTTGGACCCACTTTGGTTCCCCTCAGTTTTTAATGTATTAGGTTCTCTGCTTTGGGCACCCACACAAGTGAGGTATCATTTTTTTCAGGGGACTGAGGGAAACGCTAGGTGGTGGGAAATTTGTGCTGGGGCAGTGATCCAACAAGCACCATCCATGCATACCACAAGCCAAATGCCTTCCAGACACACCAGCAGCCAAGCACCATCGAAGCACATCACAAGCCAAGTGACAGTCCATGCACACCATCATCAAAGCACTAGTCCACACACACACCACCAGCAAAATGCAGGTTCACACATAGCCAACCAAACACCAGTAAACACAGACCATCAGCCGAACTCCAGTTCACACACACACACACACACAGAAACGTGTGCTAGTGTCTAGGGGTTTTTTGCCCCCTCTTGGGAGCAGGTGTGCCTAAAAATATTGCTGATCTGCCCACAAGGGGGGCAGAAGTAGCCTAAATGTGCTCACAAAAAAGAGGAGCAACCTTGCCTAAGGGGACACTCCTTGACATGCCCATAAACAAATTGTTGCCCCCCCGGAAGGGCAGATCAGGGACTATAGTCCCCCATCTGCAACCAGGGGGAGGTAGAAAGACTGTGCCTCTGGACCGCCCCCACCCCTACATTTTCAGACAAAAAATCACTCATGGCTAGTGGGCTTTCTGCACCCCGGGGACAAATGTGCCTGATATGTTGATAGACGTCACACTATATGAAGTTATAAAGAGAACTAGTCATACACATCTGAAATTGTTTTTTTATTAGCGTACATCAGGTGACAGCATTGATTAGTAGCTGTAGTATGAAGGGTATACATTGTGGATATAGATTTACAATTTTTAAAGCATGAATGGTAAGAGACATTAACTTATATGTCCAACCGCGTCAAATAAAGCATTAATTTAGTCCGCTTTACAGAATACATCACATAAGGAAGATACCATGACACAATTGTGGGCTGGGGGGTAAGTGGAAGGAAAAGAACCAAACAGGGTTATTGAGAAAAGAGGAACAATGAAAAGTGCACTGAAAATGTATGTTAGTGGTAAATTGAGTGCAGGCATGAAAAAAAGATGGAACGAAGAATGCAAAGAAGTAAAGAAACAGAAGAAAAAAGAAAGCAGGAGGGGAAGAAGGTTGTAAAGAATGATCATCAATGGAATGAAGGAAAAATTTGAAAATAGAAAACAGAAGGAAAGGAATAAGGAAGTAAAGAGAGTTTCTTTGGGCAAAACCATTTCTCTGGATCTCCCTTAAGAAGGTCCGATCACACACTTTGCCCACTCAATCAGAGGTAGCCAGTTAGTTGAAAGTGGGGACTGTTTTAATTTTCTGGCTACTCTCTTGATGCATATGCAATACCTGATTTGTGAAGATGGTTCCATTTGCTAGCTGCATATTCATCATCATCCTTTAAAAATTATCAATAAATCAATCAGGTTTGGTAAAGCATGGCGACTCACCCGCGAGGATCTCAAGGCACTGGGGGAGGGGGTGGCTGCCGGACCTTTTGAGCACTTCCGTTCAGTCGAAGAGACAGGTCTTGAGATCCTTACTGAATTAGGTCAGTGACGGGGATTGTCTGAGGTGGAGAGTCAGGGTGTTCTAGGTCTTGGCGGCAAGGTAGGAGAAGGATCTTTTTCCAGTTCTAGCCTTGTGGATCCGAAGGATGGTGGCCAGGGCCAGATGGGCAGAGCTGAGCTATCTGGTGGGTACATGGAATGAGAGGAGGTGGTTCAGGTATGCTGGTCCTGCATCATGGAGGGCTTTGTAGGCATGTGCGAGGAGCATGAAAGTGAATATTTTGTTTACTGGGAGACGGGGAGTTCTGGGAGGTGTTCAGTGATATGGTTGCAGCTGGGAATGTCAAGGACCAGTCTGGCTGTGTCATTTTGAATATTCTGTAGTTTCCCGATGAGTTTCTGTGTTGTGCCAGTATAGAGTGTGTTGCCGTAGACAAGTCTGCTGCTGATGAGTGCGTGGGTGACCATTTTTCTCGATTCGGTTCGCATCCATCTAAATGCCTTTCAAAGCAGGTGAAGCATGTAGAAGCAAGATGAGGAGTTGACAACGATCTTAAGGTTGATTGTGTGAGAGGAGTCTAGTATGATGAAGAGGTTTTGTGCATGGTCCATGGGGGTGGACGGGGTTCCCAATGTGGAGGGCCACCGGGACTCATCCCATGCTGTGGGGCAGGGTCCCAGGATAAAGACTTCAGTCTTGTCTGAATTGAGTTTGAGGCAACAGTTTTTCATCTAGGTGGCAATGGCCTTGATCGTGCTGTGGAAGTTGTTTCTGGCAGTAGTGGTTTCATTGGTAAGGGAGAAGATCAGTTGGGTGTTATCGGCGTTGGAGACGATGCGGAATGTGTATTTCCTGATGATGACTGCGAGACGGACCATATAGACGTTTGAAGAAGGTGGAGCTCAAGGAAGAGCTCTGGGGTGCTCCGCAGCTGATCCCAATGGGTTCAAAAGGAAGGGAGGTAGTTTGGCTCACTGTTTTTGAGGAAGGAGTGGCTCCAGTTGAGAGCCTTGTTGCGTATGCTGGCATTGTGGAGTCTTGTGATTTTGGTACGGTGGGAGTCGAAGATGGCCAAGAGGTCTAGAAGGATGAGAGCTGCAGTTTCACGCTGGTTGAGGAGGGAGCAGATGTCATCTGTGGTGGCAACAAGAGCTGTCTCAAAATTGTTGTGTTTGAAACCGAATTGGGAGATGTACTTGAGGTGGTTTGCTTCAAAGATTTGGCCGTTGATAGCCTTCTCACTGACTTTGGCTGGGAAAGGGAATAGGGAGATGGGTCTGAAGTTCTTGAGGTCTGTCGGGTTGTCAGATGGTTTCTTTAGGAAAAGGGTTGATCTTGGTGTGTTTCCAGTCGTCGGGGAAGGTGGTGGCTTTGATAGAGCATATGATAATTGTTAGACCTGTCAGCCTTAGGGTGGTCTCCCCAACATTTTTGCCCTTTTTGCCTCCCATTTTTATCCTATATTTTGTTGGACTTAGGACTCTGGGCGCCTCACCACTGCTAAACAGTGCTGAGGTGCAGGTGCTCTCCCCTAAAACCTTGTGAGGCTGGCATATCTGCCACAATCCACTGCTAACGCAGTAAGGCTTAATCCTCCATAGGCTAACATTGGGAACCTCCCCTTATGGACTAACTTCTGACAGGGACCTAATAAGTCTATCATGTTTGGTCTTGTTGGACTCGGGGCGGGGAACCCTTTCCAATGATATATAGGGTTTGGGCATTCCTTCGCTAGGGATCCCACTTTTATAAAGGGGACCTTTTCCTGCCTACACTTATATTAGGCTGCAGACTCCCCCCTCCCCTCTGCATACTGATAGCCTGCCTGGGTTGGGAGGTGGGAGTGGTGATTCACACCTTCTTCCCTGGGATGAGCTGTGATGGGCTGCCCACTGTAGCCTTAACGGCCTGTCTCTTGTCATTGTGACAGCTAGGTCAGGGAAGGCAGGGAACATACCAGAACTCCCTGGACTCTTCCAGAAGCCCCTGCCCCCAGACCCTTCCAGAGACTTCCACCACTTTCTAGCCCCTAGACTAAAAAGATATATAAGGGAGGGTCGTTGCCTCACATTCTTGTTACACTGCTGGACCTGGAAGAATCCCTGCTGGAGTGAGGTCTGCTGCGCAAGAGGATTGCCACTGGGAAGGAGGCTGACTGCTCCAAGGAACTGCTGCCCCACAACCTGCTGAGCTGCCCTACTGTCTGCCAATCCTGCCCTGCATGGGAGACTGCAACATCACCACCAGAGTGTCTCCACAACATCCCAAAGGAACTACTTTTCTTTAAACAACATTTTAAAGAGTCTTCAACCTTTTAAATATTGCCTTTTTGGGACTGCACACTTTTTAAGCTAAAGGAAACTACCTGTCCTTGGACCACAGCGTTTTAAAGACTGCCCTTTGGAACAGCAACAACACTCTCAAGATTTGCCCTGCAACGCTGCGCCTGCCCTCAGCACTGCTTGCCCCGTGATCCTCCCAAGGGCTCTGTGATTGCCTCTGCTTCTGGCGCAAGCCGACTGAAACAGGCCCTGAGGTCACCGCCACTGGGACAGGATCGCGCTGTGTAGCGCTGAGAAGCCAAGCGCTGTGTGGCAGGAGGCTCCGTCGTTGCCCCGGACTTGGAGGCACTGTTAAGCGCTGTGCTAAAGGAGCGCTGTGTGGCCGTGACCTCCACCCGTGCAGCGCCTGCTGAGCCCGAGGCCCCAGGGGGAGAGGAGCCTCGCACCCGCGCCCGCAACCACCACCCCAGGTAACGCCTCAGTGCAACCAGGCTGCTGCGAGGGGGCGGGGTGCGGGTTGGCCGGGTACCTGGAGTGTGAGCTTTGTGCTTGGCTGGGAACCGTCCTTCACTGACGGGCCTACGGGGGCATAATTACTTGATAATTGACACTGGGGTATTTTTTAGCATTATCAGCAGCGCCTGGGCAGCCACACTTCCTACGCTGGGAGCATCATTTCTATGAGAGGCACAATTATTATGCCACAAGGGAACTTTGGCCTAAGAACCTTCCCACAGAGAATTTTGACCATAAGAACCTACCTCAAGTGAACTTTTGCCATCCAAGGACACTGTGAGAAAGACATTACCAGCAGGAGCCCTTGGCACACATGAGCTTTTGGTGATTTGATCAGTCCTGGGAACTCGATATATTCCTATTGATTATTGATCTTGCTTGGAAACTGGAATCCTTTTTATTATTGATCAGGCCTGGGAACTGGATTCATTCTTATTGATTATTGATCTTGCTTGGAAACTGGAATCCTTTTTATTATTGATCTTGCCTGAAGCTGGATTTATCTGCTTTTGGTTCTCGCATAATTTTTAGATAAATAAATTCTTATTCTTATACAAAACTGGTGTGGTGTTCCTTTTGTGAGTGTTTTACTGTGTCATCGCCGTTGTGTGTTGCACAAATACTTTACACATTGCCTCTGAAGTTACGCCTTTGCTGCTCTGCGCCAAGCTACCAGGTCGGAAGCGGTGGTCCCTACTTGGACTAGGGTGCATACCCCTGCCAACTAGAGACCCCGGTTCTAACAATAATATAATAATATAATAATAATAATAATAATAATAATAATAATAATATAATATCCACATTTGTAAAGCGCACAATCACCCGTTAGGGTCTCTAGGCGACGTCAGGAAGATTAAGCAAGCTATTGCCCAGAGTCACATGGTGCTGGGCTAATCTGCCACCGGTGCCGGGGATCGAACCGTGATCCCCAGATTCCGGAGTCCGTCGCCCTGGCCGCGGCGCCACACCTCTTCCATGGTGCTGCAAAACGCAGGGGTGATGAGGTGGCTCTTCTCTGGAAGATGTTGTGCGGGAATGGGTCAGAGGGGTCTCTGGAGTGGATACTCTTCATGGTCTTGAAAGTGTTGTCTGTGGTGAGTGGGGCCCAGTTGAGCAGGAGTGTAAGACCTGGCATATTTTGACATGTTTCCCCAGTCTTTTTGCGTTCTGACCTCCCGGTTTTGACTCTATTTTTGCTGGTTTATTATCTCTGTGAACTTTCTCCTTGCTGTCCAGCGTTAAAGTGCAAGTGCTCCTATTATAAATTGTATTAAGGATTGGTGTTTCCCTGATTGGCATATTTGATTTACTGGTAAGTCCCTAGTAAAGTGCACTGAGTGCAAGGGCCTGTAAATCAAATGTTGCAGTGGGTGCTGAAGTCATTCTAACATGGCTGATGAGGGGTGACACCTTGAAACTGGTCGTAGGAAGCTTTGTTCCACTCCAGTGATGACCTGGCCTGGCAGTTCAGGCTGGACTGTTCCTATTGGGCGCAGAGACAAGACTGATTTGCATATGGATGGGTTCAAACTTGAATGACATGGGGAGCAAAAAAAACTGTAGATTTAGGCCCAGATCTCTGTACTGGGGTGAATGTATGACATTAATCTGCATTCTGTCCATCAAGTGTTCTATTTGCATTGGTCACCCCGAGTGGGACGGGTATGCCCAGATTTGGGTCACGTGCTCTCCATGCCACTGGAGTCAAGCTATCCTTTCTGATGAGGGGTGAAACTCCAAAACCAGTCCTGAATTGCTTTTTTGAAAGCCTGCTTGTGCCACCCACACAAGCAGGCTTTCAGAGGGTTCTCAGACCAGCCATAGCAGTGTCTGCGTGCAGTTTTACTGCCATGTTGACTTGGCAAGTGCACCCACTTGTCAATCCATACCTTACCTTTTAGTACATACAAGTCACCCCTAAGGTAGGCCCAAAGTACCCCTATGTGTAGGGTGCTGTGTGTGTGAAAGGTAGGATATGTACTGGTATGGGTGAAATTTCCTGATAGTGAAATACCAAGTTTATTGTTTTTCACTATGAAAAGGCTATCTGTCCTTTAGGATAGAATTGGAGTTTACTTATAACATCTTATTAATATATCTTCCCATTGGGATAAGACAGAGAAATGGAGTTTAGTATGCGTGACTTCAGAATGTTGAAATTAATCTTTTAGTAAAAATTATTTTTATTTTCTCTGTTTGAAAATACCACATTTAGAATTAGGTATTTTCTTGCTTAGCCATCCTGAGTGTCTCTGCTGGTTTGTGGATTGGCAGTCGGGCTTTAGAGTGAAAGGGATTGGGGATGTGTACTCTCTTTTTCAACAGCCACTAGGGGGTGAGGTGTGTCCTGCCTCTCCTGGATGAGTCAGGGCTGTGCTGAATAGTCCTGGGCTGCATTTAGAGTAGTGGGAGGAGATGTCTTTGCACTTGAATGGGCCTGGTCTGCCTTTCATAACTCGTCTCCACCTTCTGCCAGGAAGCTGGACTAGAGAAGATAGAACTGGTTTGGGCTGAGCACAGACACTCTTGACCAAATGATCAAAGGGAAACTGAGTATAAATATTGAGGCCCACACCCCAGTTCTTTGGAAATCGCTGGGATCAAGGAACCTGCCAAGAAGAAGAGCTGGAAGAACTGCCAAGAGGAGCACTGCCCAATACTGTGTTGTTGCTTCACTGTGTTGACCTGCAGCCACTGCTTCTGCCTTGGTCAGTAAAAGGACTAGGCTGAACTTTTTTCACTTGTCGCTGAGTATCTTCAAGGTCTTGAAAAAGAGCTTGCCTCCTGTTCATGAAATCTCAGGGACAGCAAAGACTTCACTTACCTCTGGGTACCGCCTCGGGAACCATAGGTTTCAGTTGCCACACAGGGGGATTGCAGCCAACTCCATCACCAGCACTGCAGCTGGTTCAATTATCCGAAGGTACAGCAGAAGGCACCGCCGCAGGGTGCACAGGAACCCTGATCTCACCAACGACAACAACCACCGCAGCCACATAGCCTTTGCTTGCACCGTGAGCTGTGAACACCGCAATCCGTATTGCCTTGCTTCAATCTGCCGTCCTGGTCCCACGGACAACGTCACTGCACATTGACCTCGACAACAGTGAGTGTACCGTGGTTTGGGGGCACCGCTCATAAGTCATACGACGCACCGCCCCGTCCCACACTGCAGCCTGGGTCGACCGACACCAGCTCCCATTAACCGGCACTGCTGCTTACACAGTGACGTTAGCACCACAATGAACACTGCACTGCTTTGCAGCACAGCCCTGGCCTCTCCGACGCCGCTGGACGACCGTCACCGAGCAGCTGTCTGCCTCGCGACTTGAGGGCACTACACTCCACACGCTACACTTATCATTGCAACTGCGACTGTTGCCACGACCGGCCCGCACTGACAGGGTCAGCCAGAACCAAAGGTACTGTTTACGAGCCTGCTGCCACTGATGCCAGTCCGCACTGACGCATTCGGCTGGAACTGTGGGATTACGTTGTTTTCAGCACCACAGTAGCCCCATACAGAGCTACCAGCTTTAACCCCTCCCATGCTCATGACGAGCTGAGCTCGTCATGAGCCACTGCGCTCCGGTGCTCATGACGAGCTCAGCTCGTCATGGCCTGTGGACTGCTAAGGTGCGGGGAGAATTCCCCTCCTGTGCTTAACGTTCCACGGGAGCCAATGCACCTGTGACGAGCTGAGCTCATCATGAGCACAGGAGCGCCGTGCCTCATGACGAGCTGAGCTCCACATGAGCATGCTGGCGCTGTGCGCGTCCCCTCCCCCCAGCACAGCAGGTAAATAATCCCCGCAGCGAAGGGTTAAGGAACTGCGTTTTAAAGTCATTCTTGCAAAGTGCATATTGTTCATTACTGTATGTAGGTATTTTATCATTTTGGTCTTGTTTGCATGGATAAATGTTGATTTTTTTTCTAAAGCAGGTGTAGTGTCCTTTTGTAGTGTTTTCACTGTATTATTGTGTGTTATGTGCAAATGCTTTACACATTGCCTCTGAGATAAGCCTGACTGCTCGTGCCAAGCTACCAAGAGGGTGAGCAGGGGTTATTTCAGAAGTGCATGCCCCTTATTCTGACTATTTGGACACAAGTGCAAACCATTGCCAACTATAGAACCCCATTTCTAACAAAGACAAAGAAAGACAAATGCAGAAAGGTGAGAAAGAATCATAAAAAGACAGAAAACAGGGACAAAGTGAAAAAGAAGAGATGAAAAAACCTTTTGAAGTTGCATAAAGAAATAGGAAGTGGAAGATGGGGGAAGAAAGAGGTGGAATCAAAACCTGGCAGCCTTGGTATTCTGTAAGACCAGCATTTGTCAGCCAAGGTGCAATGTTATAAAAAAACTTTTTCTCCCTGCACTTATGTTTTTGTACATATTAAGCACTGCTTTCATGTGAATCTGAGGGAATAACACTTTTATGTTAAATTGCAAGGACTGATGCTGTTGTCGGTTTCCAACTCCGACCATGGAAACAAAGAACTTTGTGGTAATGAATGGAACATTGCACAATGCTGCCTGTTCTCTATACTGGTCTACGTTGCTGTGGGCCTGTATCCCAATGCTCAACATGATTAATGTGGTTTAGTTCAGGCATTTCATGTTGAGCGACAACCAAAATTTACAAAATAAAATACGCCTTTTGACAAAGAGTGCAAAAGCTGCATGCTTGTTGTTGGTGTTCACTTACTTCTATACAATCAGTTTTTATTTAATGCCATCTACTGCATTATGGAGACTCGCTGCTTTGCTAGTGACATGTCACATTTCGGAGATAAGATGCAAGACCAGTTTTGATTAATTGCTTCTCAGTTTCCCGCACTTTGGATATTAATATTCAGTATGCTTATCTGAAATTTATAAAAGATGAACAGCATTTATGCGCATCTCTCGGTTCCACGAACAGACACATTACGTGAGATGTGAATGCACCATGTCATAGGGTTTTGAGCGGAAATGAATGCTCTTTCTCACACAGCATACGCGGAAATTCAATGATCATCATAGGATGCCATTAAACACATGGGGATTTATGGTGTAATGAATGTCGGTAATGTTTCAGAGGCTATTACAGGCGCCCAGAATGCATCAAACGTTGAAAACCGAGCAAATTTCATTTTGAGCCCTCATTTTCAGAGTACTTTCTTGTACTTTTGTGTATCCACTGCAGCAGAACTATCACAAATCCTTATGAAAAATACCTGTTGCTCAGTTGCCTTTTCCAGTTTTTTTATTTAAATCCAGTTATTTTTAACAAATAATTTTACATATCTTGCTTTCATAACAGTTTTTGGAATAGAGGTTGAGAACCCTGATGGCGGTCCAACATGCTAATTTAACATTTTTATGTAAATCATCATCACATTCACAAATTGGCAGCCTGTTTCAATGGAGATTAAGGATCTCATTTATAAGGCCCTGCCAGCACTTTTGCGCCGCCGGACAGTCACTTTTTTGATGTTCCAGTGGCGCAATGTCCCACTGGCATATTTATAAGGCCACGTAAAGCCATGTTACGTGGCTTTCCATGGCCTTATAAATATTGCCCCTTTCACGAAGAAAACTTCATGAAAGGGGCATTCCATAGGTGTTGCTGTTCCAAGCAACACCCATGGCTTTTTTACACTGGCCCAGATTTACAAGAAATCATAAGTCTGAGGCAGCACCAGAAATTTACGAGGAATCGTAAACCTGGGAATGCATCATATTCTAACGCCACCACAGGGGTGATGTTAGGGAGGCACAACGAGGAGAAATATCCTTATTTGTCCTTGTTTTTCCTTTTTCTATGTGTGCTGCAGAATTCAGCACACATAGAAAGAGGAAAACGCCTCTTGTTATTGTTGTTATTGTTTATGTGCAAGAAGGCTTCCTTTCCTGCACAAAAATAATCATCCCCGCAAATGTAAGCACCCTTGCACCATGGTGCACAGGTGCATGCATTTGCGCCAGCAAAGGGAAAAAGGACAGGAATGTGCTGTATCTAATAGATATGGAGCATTCCTGCACTTTTCTTTTGCCGTAGGGCAGCCTAGCAGCAAGGCCTGCAGCTCTACTTTAGGGCAAAAAACCCATAAATGAGGCCCTTAGGGTCTTATTTAGAGTTTGGTGGATTGGAAACTCAATAAAAATATCTCTTCGGGCAGATTACCAGTGACTCTGTAATACACTACAAGGGACACGCACCGTGGTTGTGATGGTGACTCCTATCTGCCCAATTCTGAGAAGGCCATTAGACTTTTTTTTCAACTTTGTTGGACCGTATCAAAATCAAGTTATTTTATATAAGGTATAAAGTACCCCCTGCCGTACATTATGAGGAAGTGCAGGTCACCAGGCGTTCCATAACCATATGCAGGAAAGAGGGCGAAGGCTCATTTCCGTTATAAGGTTAAGGAACTCCAAGTTGACTTGGAATATCCCCATCATGTACGACAGAAGGTACTTTATAATATTTAATACATGGTTGCACCATCAACTTTTATCCCATACCACTTAAAACCTTGGTGAGTAGCTCTTCCATATGAAAAAGTGAGTATGTTTGCAAACATGAAAAATAACAAACTAAACCTTTAGTGCAAAACTACACACATCAAAAACCTGTAAGTTGTTTGTTGCAAACAGTTATTAGAAACAGTTAAATACGAATCAGTTTAACCTCTTCCATGCTCATGACGGCTCCCGGCCGTCATGAGTCACGGTGGGCGTGTGCTGATGACGGCCGGGAGCCGTCATGACCACGCCCGCCATCGGAATGTTCAGCACTGCGGCGGAATTCGCGCCGCAGTGATGAGGTTAAACAACAAAAAAAACAGATGCAGTTGTTTGGAATGGGTAGGAACATGCAGAAAGATTCTAGCTTTTCGCTATCTAAGGAGTGCAAAAAATTAACATATTCTCTCTGTCATTGTAAGCTTCTATAACAGAGCAGAAGAAAGAAAAACAATTTTCCAATTCAATTGCTTTAAACAACTGCTTCAGCCATGCTCCCTGACCTCCCTTTCACTTGGTTGCTGCCTCTGGCAGCAGTGATTGTTAAATCAGAACTTGACTGTAATAATCTATAATAGTTGAGTTCTGACAAATTTTCTTTTTAATCAGAGACTGGGTATAGTCCAAGTTGTGGATTATAAAGAAATTAAAGACTGCCGCTTATACAGGAGTTAAAGAATCCCATGTATTACAAATATATATTGAACAGTATTTCTATGTTTTAAGCTCCTTCAAATTTCATTTAAAGCCAAGGTATACCATTTACAAGGGCAATTCAGTAGAAGAATAGAGAGCCAAAGTTTGCGGATTAGGCAGAGGCCATAAAATAGTTGTCTGCAGGGAGAATGTAAAAAACATTTTTTGAGCCATTCTAGGAATACCAAAAGCCAGAGTTTTATTTCTTTGTGAGTAAGATACAAGCCACTGAAATTTGGTTGGTTCAATGTAAAGTCTGCAATCAGAGATAAGGAAGGCTACTTATTTCACAGCTCATTGCAATTTAAGGCATGTCCTAGAAAGAATACATTTGGATATTGTTAGAGTAGACAGGATAGAAATCTTTCACAATGGTAAAGATCAGAACAAACGATTGGATTAAGAGTAAACCTGTGCACATTTTTTGTTAAATTGGCATAATCTCACGTAGCAACTAAATTTGACTTTGTGTAAAATGTGCACATTTTTCACCATGTTGCATAAGAAAATTTCATGTGCATTTTGTCTGTGGGAAACACGATCAAGTAGAAAATGTCCTCCAGAGAGACATTTTCTTTTCAAATAAGACTTTTTCACCTGAAATTACTTTAGCACTAGTATCTTGTGTGATTTTGTTTGTGCTAGGTATACTGTTGCATACATTGTTTTTGAGATGGGGCAAATATATTTTGAATATTATGTGTCCCTTTGGAAAAACTGTGCATAGTTTTTCAAAAAACAGTAAATTTCATACGCCCCTAGTGAGGAGCACAGTAGGGTGCATCTCACTTATCAGTTGTGCAAGGTAGAAAGTAGACTTTACTGCTTTGTCCGCTGCCCACTTGTAATACACATCTTCCAGAAAAGAGATGTGGATCCACTGTCTCAAACTTAAGAATCTGATTAGGGTGCTTCTCTTTCAAATATCCTTCTCTGATTGATCACAAAGCACTTGCTTTGTATGAAGTGATGCTCCTTATAGTAGGTAGCACTGAGGCTGTCTTCAAAGTGGAACACCCACAAAACTGTCACAATGAAGTGTGAGGTTTCTGCATGTGGTTGAAATCAGGACCCAGAAGCAATAATCATGAATAGACAAAAGGCAGGCCATCCCCAGTCACCCATTAACTTGGAACAACAGAAACTTCAGTACCACCTTTAACTACTGGCATTACTCAGGAAACACTATTCAGCAGCACCTTTCTAACAAATGGAATTTCTAAAGTCACCAATGATGTCTTTTGAGATTTCATGAGTTATGCAATAAATGTAATAGAACATGTCATTAGTGGTTTAATATGTGAGATCAAAAGCAATGCATGGTGGGGGCTCAAGTTATATTTATTTATTTAAAACAATTAAAAAATAGGCCGGGCCCTGAGGGATGGGGTTCTCGGGCTGAAATTAGCCAAGGAGTGGGGGTGCTCTACCCCCCCTCTCTTTAAGTTTTTATAAAAAAATATAAAAAAGCCCAGGTCCTGGGGAATAGTGTCCCAGGGGCCGAAAATGACCCAGGGAAAGAGGACCAGGGCCCCCTAATAATAATGTTATAAAATACCATCACTGATTACATCATCCATTAATTCTGAGTGTTTTCTAAACGTTTATGAATGTTACATATATATAGTAAGCTATTATATACCTCAAATTAGTATACTTTGTGTAATGGTAATGAGCGATACTATTTCTAACATACAAAATGTGAGTGGCTATGTTACTGTGTGTATCTGTATCAGAATGAGTGTCTCATTCTCTGTATGGGTGTGTGAGTGGGTGTGTAAGTGACTAAGTGACTGTATGGGTGAGAGTATGGTTTTATGAGTAGCTGTATG
This sequence comes from Lissotriton helveticus, assembly GCF_964261635.1. NCBI lineage: Eukaryota > Metazoa > Chordata > Amphibia > Caudata > Salamandridae > Lissotriton > Lissotriton helveticus. The sequence continues at coordinate 890,879,467 of NC_136065.1, read as the reverse complement.
GGTGAGTTAGTGATGTGTGAGTGGCAGTATAGGTGTGTGAGTAAATGTGTGGGTGAGTAAGTGGGTGTTTGTGTGGCTGCATGGGTGGGTGAGGGGATGTGTGGGTAGCTGTTTCAGTGTCTGAATGGCGATGTGAGTGAATTTATAAGTGGGGTGAGTCGGTGTGTCAGTGGCGTATGAATGAGTGAGTGGGTATGTGAGCGGCATGTAATGGTGAGTGATAGGGTGGCTGTATGTATGGGTGGGGTAGTGGGAGCATATGTGGTGTATGGGTGAGTGAGTGGGTGGGTGTGTTAGTGGCAGTATTGGTTAGTTACTGAATGTTAAAGTGGCTGCATGGGAAAGTATATGCTTTTATCAGTGACTGTATAGTTGAGTGTGCATATGTGTTAGTATTTATATGAGTAAGTGACTGGGTGTTTGAGCAACTGTATGGGTGAGTGAGTTGTTGAGTGAGTGGCTGCATAGGTGAATGAGTTAGTCAAGTCAAGTCAAGTCAAATAATTTATATAGCGCGCTACATACCCAGAGGGTCTCAAGGCGCTTGAAGAAGGGTGGGGAATTACTTGTCGAATATCCAGGTTTTAAGTTGCTTTCTGAATGCTAGGTGGTTTTGAGTGAGGCGAAGGTGAGTGGGGAGTGAGTTCCAGGTTTTAGCTGCCAGGTAGGAGAAGGATCTTCCTCCCATGGTGGTTTTGTTGAGTTGGTGCGTGAGTAGCTGTATGGTTGAGTGAGTGGCTGTATGGGTGAGTGAGTAGGTGTCCCTGAGCCGACTTTGACCCCAGGGACCCCATCCCCTGGAGCCCAGTCTTTATTCTTTAAATATTGTCCAAGGTAGAGGGTGGCCGCATGGCCCCTCTTCCTCTGTTGGTTTCAGTCCCAGAAACTCCATTCCCCATGGTACGGTAATTTACAAATGCAGGATGGGGGCTGTGCAGCCCCCCTCCCTGGGCTGATTTCAGCCATGGGGAAACCTTCTACAGGGCCTGGCTATTAGTACTGGGTGATCCCCAGGCAACTAGTATCCACTAGGACCACAGGGGGTGTCTGAATGCCCCTGCAACCCATGCCGGCCCCTACCTCCTGCTGGAGCCAGCATTGTTTTAGACATAGGAGCTGATTAACAGGTGGCAGTCACCAAGGCAGGCCCTGGGGCTTGGGCAGGCTCAGCGGGGCCACCCATATTTTCAAGGGCCCCGAGGAGGAGGCGATCCCTGGGGCTGCAGATGGGCCTCATGGGCCTCCCTGCATTTATTTTAACAGATTTGCCCTGGGGAGGTGGCAGCCCCTGGGGCTTTCCTAAGCACCACACTTTTTTATTTTACCACAGATTTATGATCCCATCACTCATTCACTGCAAAGTCTGGGACCCCCTCAAGAGGCCAAGGGGGTTGGGTATACGTGCCCTGCCCCTCCTCTTTTTTAATACATTATTTGCGGGAATTGGCAGATGCTGAGTCCCAGGATAGCAGCCAATACTTCCTGGTTGAAGTGTTGGCAACCAATCAGATCTCAGTATGAGATCGGGAGGGTTTGAGAAGCCTTCGCACCTTGAGATATACAAATTAGTTTATTCTTTTATTTTCCAAACTACTGAATGGATTTTCACCAATTAACAAAAAAATCACTCTTTCTTTACCAAGAGCTTGCTTTCTTAACAATTTGGTGTAATTCCAATCAGCGGTTTGGTCTGTAGAGACATTCAAAATACCTCTGGAAATTAACAATAAAAACACTTTTTTTGATCTCCACTTTTTCTCAGCCCTGCTTGATGGATCATCTCAAAATGTATGACGTACAACAAGAATCACTTGAACACTTCTTTTTAGAAAATTTCGTGAAGATACATCAAACAGCACCAAAGATATAGGCAACTCAAAAAATTTGTTTCCTATGGAAACATGGTTCTAACTATAACTACATACTGGAGACCATCAGTAGGTAGTTATAGTTAGGACCATGTTTCCATAGAAAAAGCGTTTTTTGACTTGGCTCTATCTTTGATGGCAGTTAACAAATGTTTACAAAATCTTGACCAAAAAATGTGATGCTCACTTCAGCTGCTGCCTGGAAAGTTTTGGAGTGCTTTTTGTGAAGCGGGGGCTGAGAAAAACGGGTGTCCCAAAACATTTTTTCCCTATTTTAATTCCCATAGGGATATTGAACACAACTACAGCCCAAACTGCTGGACGGATTTACATCTACTATGGCATATAGCTAGTACACAGTTAAGAATAGCCGCTTTTTGTGATTTGGTGTAAATCCATTCAGTAGTTTTAGAGATGTTAACCGGAGTCATACCTGGGGGCGCAGATCCTTCGCGGATACACCCGCAGACAATCAGGGGGGTCCATGTGCCACAGCAGGGCCCTGATTATAATAATAATAAAAATAATAATAATCCACATTTGTAAAGCATGAACCATCACCCGTTGGGGTCTCTAGGTGCTGGGGGCCTTCGGGAAGATTAAGCAAGCTATTGCCCAGAGTCACATGGTGCAGGGCTAATCTGCCGCTGGACTTGGGGATCGACCCGTCATTCCCAGATTCCGGAGTTAGTCACCTTGGCCGTGGCGCCACACCTCTCCCTCACCCTGGCCACGGCGCCACACCTCTCCCTCACCCTGGCCGCGGCGCCACACCTCACCGCGGCCACCTGATTGGCTGGCTGTGAGCTGGCTGGGAAATTGTAGCCAACATTTTATGTATCAAGAAACTTCCCTGCGGCTGAACATTTCCATGAAAAGTGAATAAAGGGGTGAGAGCACAGGTACCTGACCCCAAGGGTGTGTTAGAGGGGTCTCAGAGGGACTCATAAAAGCTAATAAATTGCCTTCTAATGTTTTTTTCTCAACCTGTAGGAATAAGTGGATTCCCTGTGGCGCTCAGCATGATCCCCATCCCCTGTTGACCTGTCCTGTTGTGACTCATTAGAGGCCCAGCCCCCTTTGTCCACCACTCTGCAAATGCTCCTCCTGGTGCTCTACATTTTGTGTGATGCAGTCCCCTTGGGTGCTGAGAGTTGTTGGGGGCCAAAAACCTTCCTGTTACCTATAAAAAGTCACACACAGCAGGATTAATGGAAGCACTTCTAGGTGCCCCATCCCCGGTATCCACCACTCTGCAAATATACCTCCTGGTGCACTCCTGGTTAGGGGAATTAAGTTGCCTTGGATGCTGAAGATCATTGGGGGCCAAGAACCCTTCTGTTACCACTTGTATGTCCCACACAGTAGGACTACTGTGATTTTGTCGGTGGCCACACCCCCTGTGTTCAGTACTCTGCAAACATGCCTCCTGCCTCACCTTAATACAATATAAAAATCCCCGGGGAGGTGGTGTTCCCGGGGCATTATTAAACCCTAGGATGGAGTCCCCAGGTGCCCCCTCCTTTTTTAAATAAAAGCCTGCATGCCCCTGGGACAAGACCCACCCTGGGTCTATAATCTAAACAAGCACAGTAGCACACACTTTGCCGGAATCACAGATCCACTGTGATTTCCAGCTACTACCTTTCTGAAGTGTTGGCAGTCAATAAGATCTCAACACAAGAATGTGAGGGTTTGCAGTACCTTTGCATCCCTGTATATACAAAGGTTTTTTTAAATGTCTCCCAAACTACTGAACAGTTTTACCCCAAAGCACTATTTGTGGATGAAGACCTAGCTTTCTGCCAAGTTTGGTGTAATTCTGTTCAGCAGTTCATGCTGTAGTCCTGTTCAAAATCCCCTATGGAAATTAACATTGGAAAAACACTTTTTGGAACCCCCCCTTTTTCTCAATCACTGCTTGACTGATCACCCCAAATCTTTTCATGCTCAACAAGAATCCCACCTAAAAAATAAATGTATGTAGATTCGTCAAACAGCACCAAAGATATATGCTAGCCTACTGTCGACCACCCCTTCAAGCTTAGAGTGCTGTATAATTTATGCAAGATGGGAAGCAGGGAATTCAGGGTAGTTCCCAAGTTCACCTAACGAGTAGCTCCTTTTTATGGAGCACCCTACAAAACCACTGACACTCAGAATCTGCACATTTCAAATGTATTTTCCTCTAGCAGGGCTTTGTAGCATAGGACCATATTTTATCATTGAAATTATATTTTTGAAAACATCAAAATACATCAATTTAATTTATTTTAAGATACGTTCCTACAGCCTGTATTTTAAGCCCCTGCCACCATTATTTTCATTGGCAAAGTTTTGCAATATCAGTGGTTGTCCATGTGTGGTGCTTGGCATACCCCAGCTCTGAGCTGGAGTACATTTACATACATGTTGTGCTTTGTTTACCTCTGGTAACTATAGAAGTGCAATTTGTAGATATCAATGGGATTTCTTGTTTGTGGATAAATGCATGTTCCTCTCTAAACCCCTCCTTTGCCCTACCTCAAATCATACATACTCCTTCCAAAACCGTTCTCCTTTAGTAGTATGCATTTCCCATTTCAGATCCACTCCCATGTCCCTCTCACATTTACAATTAAGATGCATATGTACGAGTGCAGAGATCTCCTCCTTCAGGGCGGGGTTCTCTGCATATAAAAGACAGGCCAGGCGGAGGTGTTAACCAGCACATTAGGATAGTGAATAGCATTTTGTAGTATGTTAGTAGCACTAATATAGTACTTCTAATGTACTACAAAATGTAGTTGGAAAATGGGTCACTCCTTCTCCAAAATAACTACAGGGTGGGTGCCACCACTCTGTAATACCTAGGCGCATCTATGTAGCTGTACTCTGACCTACGTCATGAGGGTGTTTCTCAACCAGTCAAGGAATTTCAAGCAACAGTATTTGCAATCATGAGAATGATTCCAATAAGGTTTTTTTTATCAGAAACTGTTATCATGTGACAGATTACATGAGCGGCTCAGCACAAATACCTGATTTGGAGGACAGTTGTATAGTAAGCTGTATGTCAATCAAACGGTTACAGTTCACAAAATGAAAACAGCTAGTAACTCTCTGTTCCTGTTCCACCTTTGGCTATGCCCAGTTTCTATTGCCAAGTTTGTGAAGCTGACACTTTTTAGGTTAGATCCTAGAGCCTGAGCCTGTTATGTAATGCAGCAACATAAGCTTGAGAAATAAAAATAAGGGCACAGACATATGCTTATAAAGAGGCATGTTGCACTGAGACAGAAATACTCTGACAGAGGGGTGCATGCTTATGTCTGCATGCATTAGCACATTAAAGCCACACATTTTGGCTTTGCAATCCTTTGCTTTCTCTTTATATAGCCGTTGACGCTGCAGACAGTTAGCTATATTATTCTTAGATTAACCATTATGCGATCAAAGTGTGCCAAATGTTGTATACCCTACTTGCAAAATATAATTTTTTATTCCGTGTGCACTGCTCAGCAGCATACTATTTTATCAAATACGTGAGTGAATCAAAATTGACCTCAGACTTTTTTTTCACATCATTACAGTTAACTAGTAAAACTCACCAACAGTTAACTAGTAAAACTCACCAACAGACCACAAAGAAACATTGTGGAAAAGTATTAAGAGATGGGATGATCTGTCTGTACCACTTGATGTCCTCTTAAGAAGAGCAGATATTTCTTTGATGGAAACTTAAAGATCTTTGGATCCTCCACACCCTGACTTGAAAATACTCAAACATCTAACCAAACAGCACAAAAATAATATCAGTTGTACCGGAATGAAGAGTGTTTAGTATTTGAAAACTTTACAAGAAAAATGGTGGTTCCTTAGGGTACATTTTTATAACCTTGAGTACTTAGGAAATTCCAATTGAAGAGTAGCGATTGTTTTAAATAGAGCACATTTGTGTCACTCTACTACTACATAATCAAATCAACATTTCATGAAGGGGAAAAGTGCCCTATCCTGTTGCATCTAATAGCCGAGATTAGGGGCCATATGTATCAAGCCCAATTGACTTCGCAAACGCCGAAATTCGCAGAATTTTGGCGTTTGCGAATGCAATTTGGACTAATGGTATGCATCAAGCAAATCTGCTTGAGAAATGGGGAATTGCAAAATATGCGATTCCTTATCTTGCAATTGCATTTAAGGAATCGCACATTTTGCGATTCCTTAAATGCAATGTAAGAAGCTAAAAAAAATAGCAAATTGGCCTTAAGGAATCGCAAATTACCACCAACTTCTAGTTGGTGGTAAGTTGCGAATTCCTTTCAAAATGCATATTTTTTCTTTTTTCAAAGTGCAATGTGACGCACATACATGCCCTTAGGGCATGTATGTGCGCCACATGTGCACCCATGCAGTTTTCAGGGGTGCAACAGGGTGTCCTTTGGACGCCCCTGCACCCTTGAAAATATTCACAATTTGCGATTAGCAAATTGCGAATCGCACATTTCCCCTTCATTCCTATGGGCCTCCTGGCCCATAGAAATGAATGGGAAATTATTCCTTAATTGCGATTAGAAATTTGCTAATTGCAATTAAGGAATTTTTAGAAATCGCTAAAAAGAAGCTGATTTCTACATACATACATACCATTTTGCGATTTCTAAATAGCGATTCCTTAAAAATCGCTAATTAGGAATCGCAAAACGGAATGTTGATACATATGGCCCTAGGTGTACTGATCTGTCATGTTGTTCATCTCTGGAGTTATTTTCTTTTCCTCTGGTGGTGAGGTGCGAGTTGCTACTTGTTCCTTTAGGCAGAGGGATCTTATCATCTCCACCAGTTCAGTGAATAATGAGGGCTTTCACAAGTCCCACTTGTGTACCTTAATCAGAAGAGGTAGGACAAGCGTTCTGTGAGGAAACATTGTTGCAGGAGGCTGCTTGGGGCCGGACTTTATCCCCCAGGGACATGTGATACGTAGAGGAGGGGAAACTGCTTGTTGTCATGCTGAAAGCGTAAAAGATTCCCAGAAGGCATGGGACTCACCAGGGCATGTGCCCGGGTGAAGACAGGCCAAGAGTGGGCTCATCTGCGCCTGGTTGTGGCTAAACTAGGACCGGGCCAGGCCCACTTTCGTTGCCTGGCTTCTCCTTGTCAGAGCAACTTTGCTTCAGAAGGAGCCCAGGTCCCACAGTGTCATTGAATTGATCACCTGCCTCATTCAACCAAACAAGAAAAGCAAGTGGGGCCTATTATAGTTTAAAAGTTATGCTCGGGGCTGCTCCCCTATTCCTCTCCTCAACTTGACCCAAGACATTTTCTTCCTGTACTTGTTGGTTGCTGGTGCAATAATGGTAAAGCTGCAACTAGGCAATGCAAAATAAGCAGTGGCTTCAAAACTATTCATTCCTTTTTTGCACAAGCTGTGGGAGTGATCTCCAAAGAAATTGGCCTTGTGGAGCATCAACTATCTATGGGATTGCCAGTGTCAAGTGGAGCAGTGGGGGCCAATGAAGAGTTGAGGCCATTGACCAGCATGGGAGTGGACCTAAGCTAGAATGAGAGGATTAACAATAGTGTATCCCACGATAAATTCCCCCATCTATCCCCTTCAGGGATAACAGCTCCTCCATGAATGCTGTTTCTAAAGTTCAGTTCCCAATAGCAAAGCAGATGAGCAAAGCCAGAGGTCTGTTGCAATTAGTCGAAGTCCTGTAGCTGATCCAGGTCCAGCTTGTCCGGGGGATACTTACCACATGCCTATTGATTAGTCTGTCTGATCACCTTTTCTCTGCAAACTGACGGAAATTATCAAGGACCTATTACTACCATTGAGATAAAAGCTGGATAGGCTGGAGGGAAAGATTGAGCAAGTTATCTCCACATGCCAAATTATGAGCAGCCCGAGCATAATCAAAGATAACCCACTGGCCCATTCCTCCACATTACAGGGACAGGTTAATTCCACTACTGGCCAGAGTTGTGTCAAACCTCATGAATGGGCATTACATAGGTCTGGTACAGCACTTAGGACAACTAGGTCACTTCTAAAGTTGCCAATGACAGAGCATGACAGTAGGGACAACCCGGAACCTCATGTTCTCCAGTGTTAAGCCATTCTGGTAACAAATGCCATGACTAATCCTTACCCAAACCAACTACCATCAGTTGTTTCTAAAGAAACCATTCTTCAAGGGGCCTCTCATACCTATTTGTATCCTTGAGATTGTGTGACAATTAACCTTCCACCGGCCAGTAGTGCATACATGACTGTTATGTTCAACGCCCCCTTCTTGAATCGAGTGAGACTGCAAGTCAAGTCATACACTGGCTCAACAAGAACCATATTTTTTTAATCTTACTGAGCACATTTAATGTTATTAACCGGGAGAGTGGGATAGATATGGCCATTGAAGAAAACATTTGTGGGAGATTGTCTTGTTATTAATTTTCAGCATCCAAGCTTCACAGGTGAATCTTTCGCGAGATCAGTGTTCTTTTATTGTTTTCTTTTAATCGCCACCTGTGTAGCATTAATTCAATGTGTCTTGCCAACCCACTATTGCAGCGAATGAGTGGGCAAGATGTTTCCTTTTTTCTCTTTCATGGATACAAGGACTAGGTTTCAGGTTTTTAAGCTTGTCACAAGAAAATGATTGACTTAGTAATATTGATTCATCTTGCCCAGTGGCTTGTGGGGGTGACAATCTGGGTACTAACTTGACGGACGAACACTAGGGCGATGCCTAGTGTTCTATTTGCAGGGGAAGGGGGCTTTATGAGACCAGATGTATGTTCTGAAATTAACACTCGCATTATATCTTGTGTTGTGACCCTAGTCAAAATGAGCAAAACATGTACTACCCCCCAATATTGGATAGATGTTATACATTTGCCACATGGAATGAGCAGGGGTTATCAAATACATTGGAAACACTGGAATGGGCTAATACCATGTCTGGCTTTGATGGTATTAGTTTACAGGAAACATGGTGCATGACTCACAAATATGTTGAGGGTTTTTTCCTTCTATTTTCTAGGTGCTATTCCTCAAATGCTGGGCAGGCAAAAGGTGGGCTACATTTACTTATTTATAATAAGCTTCCAGTTACCAGTAAAATGTATTCCCTGGTAGGGCCACATTCTCAGCTGTTGTGGTTTTCTTGTAAAATGAGCCCTGAATTGGTTCTGGTTAATATTTACAACAATGTATTTTACTCTACTCGTTGTAAGTTGGTCAGTGCACCTGATTATGGCCTGGTGGTTGTTTTACTCTCTATACAAACTAGTTTTTTTATTATGGGCTGGGGGTTTTAATATTCTATATTGCCCTCTCCTAGCCAAATGGATGGGGAGGGCATATAACATTTCGTCATATTGATTATAGGGATGTGCTAAACTCGATTATTTTAAGCATCATCTGTTGTTACTGAAATGTGTATGTGACTCTAAGGGGGAGCAAAATCCTTCCTTTAAGAGATCATCAACTATAGCATATCTTCTGGCATCTGCCTCTGCTAGTCACCTGTGTGGTACGCAAAAGATAGTCCAGTGGGCAATGAGCGATCATGATATAATTCTTTTGCCTTTTCTTTTTTGGAGTATGGAATGAGTGGTTCACAGAATAGCCAATAACATTAATCCTACTAGGCCCAAAGTTGTGTGAATTAAATGGGAAGGAATAAAGGCAAATAAAATTCTTTAAGAACTAGTCACTAGGAACCTCTCTGACATTAGCTATTATCTTAAAGATGAGGTGACTCCTAATATGCTGTTCTCAAGTTTTCACCTTATTACTTGTACTATTAATTCACTTTTGACCAGGAACCTGAATCCCTCTCAAACCAGGAATATGGGATGGTTTGACCACTCGTGTATCAGACATCCCAGCAATTGAAGTTGGCTTTACACCATTATCCACAGGATAATACTACTGTTAAACTCCTTCGTTTTGAATATAAGCGGGGCATTTCAGCTAGAAAGAAGGTGCTACAGGAGGAGCTATGGTGTAATTTAACATTGGCATCAGATTCACAAGATGATACGTTGTTCTGGGAAAGAGTTAATGCCACCTTCCTAAAAATTGTCTCTGTCCCAGAGTTTAATTCTTTTATCACAGAAGAAGCATAGGTGGCATGTTTCTCAGCAATATTTGCCCAGAAAGCTGAGACTAGTGGAAAAGAAGTGTTAGGGGTGAAGGGTAGCTGGGCTCATCTCCCACTGGACATCACTTTGGATGAGGTTTCTCAAGCTTTGCAGCATAGCGCCAGTGGTAGGCACCCAGGGCCTGATGGGGTACTTGTGGATGACTTTATATCAGCTTGAGAACTATGGGGAACCATCCAGACAAGGGTGATTAATGCTGTAGCAGCTGGTAGGATCCCTATTTCTTGGCCATTTCAATAGCCATACCCATCTATAAGAAGGGTGATAATCAGACCCCAAGAACTGTCACACAATCTTGCTTTTAGACTCATCAGTAAAAGTGTCAGATTTTACTTATGAGATTGGAAGACTGGGCGCAGGACTCCTCTATTTTATCTACCACTTAGTTCTGCTTTAGACAGGGTATAGGTGCCATTAAACAGTGTGTTAACCTAGAACTTCTGATTGGAAAATATACTACAGCCAAATCAGGATCTTTTTACTTTGGACTTAAACAGTTCCTTTACCTTGTTGATCATGCTCTCTTGTGGCCATCACTGCTATCTCGTGGTGCCCCTAAGGCAAGTATTAGTTTTTTGGTAAGTATGTATGAGAACTTGTCAAGTAAAGTGCGATATGGCCCTCAGGGATAATGGTCCTCTTCATTTAAAGTGGGACGTGGAATCCGTCAGGGCTGTGTTTTGGCCCTTCTGTTATGTTCCCTATTTATTAACAGTGCAGATATTGCAATGCAGTCATTGAAAGCTGATGCCCCATTTGTGGCTGGGGTTCCTATACCAGTGTTATTGTATTCGGATGGCATTGTATTATTATCTAGGACCCAAGTTGGCCTGCAGAAATTGATGAATGCGGCAAAGTGGTGTCTGCCAGTGATTACAGGGAAGAAGCGTGGCCCTGGTACACCAAGATCTTGTTGGTGCTGGAAATGGTGGTAGCAAAACATAATCTAGCTAGGTGTTCAGGAGCCTGGGCTCTGCCTAGGGTGGAGGACTGGCAGACTGATCTGGACTGGTGCTGGCTGACCGAGCACAATATACATCAAAGTAGAGACTACCCGAAGAAATGGGAAGATATTTGGGGACAGTGGCAAGTTTACTGAGGGCTTTAGGGGATATATGAAACAGATAGGGAAGGTCGACTATCAATGTTGTTGTATCTTCTCCGATTGCTAAAACATAACTGTAAACTCACTGGTCAGATTATTTGTAGGAAAAAGGTGTCACTGATGTACTCCTATGGTGTTATTTGCAATAAAAAGACTACCAAAAAAAAAATTAATAAACGCTTTTAGGGACTTTATATCTCCAAACTGGGGCACCATGCCCCAGTACCGGACGTACAGCTGGGTTTTATGCATCACAAAAAATGCCACAAATATACTTTTTTTCGTTGCTTTACTGTTTTATTTTCCTGTTCAAATTTTCACAGTTTCTCTTCAACCACTGTGTATCCAATTGTCACATGAGAGACGCTTGTGTTTGGTGCTGTATCCTTAATGCCACAAAAATGCCTATCCAGGCCTTATCTTGGGGCATGGAGCGTACACAAGTATTCCTCCACCGTAAATTCCAATAACCTAATGCATTTCGGGCCTTTGCTGGCCCTTCATCAGGGGTGCTCTACAAATCAAAACATTAGTGTTAGACTCTGTTTCCACACTTTTAACATGGTACCTATTACACTATAAACTAAAAACCCATGCCTTGCATTCCAGCTTGCCCCTTAATTAACGTCCTCCCGCTAAATTTGTAGCTCCATGGCTACTGCTAGTCCGATATCTAAACCTGTCCCTTCCCTACTGCCTGAAATGTCCACATGTTTCGCTTGTCAACTTTACAATCCTCACTGGCCACTACCCAATATAAATGCCTGAAGCCACCTTACAATCTAGCTGTTACCCCACATCATAAAATCTTCGGACTGGCCCATACCTTCAACAAGTGATTTAATGAACATCCTTCCACCATGTTCACAACAATCCAAATCCTCCCCTCGCGCTAACTCAACTCATTTATTTTGGGCAGTGGCCAGTCAGGATTGTAAAGTTGACAAGGGAAACATGTGGACATTTCAGGCAAGTGAATGCACGAATATCATTATGCCAAAAATAGTGTGGACATAAATATCGAAGGTAACTATATTGCTTTAGTCTTGTTTTTGCATTGTTAGATAAAATATTGTTGTATATAATATTGTTCTGTGCTACATTTTTTAATAGTTGTGGTAGTTATAACATTAATTTTATGCTATTCATTTTAATATAACTTGATGTTGTGTATAGTGTTTCATTTATGGTAATGTTTGTTGTTTATAATTTTAAAGGTTTTCATATTACATTTTTTGACAAAATTATTTATGTTCAAAAACACATTTAGTAGCCGAATGTAAAGTTTATAAATGAAAAGGTTGGGGAGATGTTTAAAGTATATTTGTGTAAATATTTGTTTGTTTAAATAATTTACATTTTGAAAATCTGTCTAGTAAGTAATAAAACCCACATTTTTTGTATATATCCAAATGTCATTTGTTTTTAGTTTTTTATAGTTTTTAAATGTAAAAAAAATATTTTATAATTTATACATATAAGAAGGCGATTGACTTTTTAGACATCACACTGTACATAGAAAATGGTAAGATTGCTTCTAATCTCTAGCGTAAACCCACTGTGTGCCATTCTGTGCTACACATTACAATGCGCACCCCAGTACACAAACCAGAGCCATTTCCTTTCGGGAGATGACGCTTCTCAGAAGGAATTGTAGCAATGACACAATATTCCAAGAGGAATTAGACAGTTTGATATCTCGATTTACAACTAGAGGTTATGACAGAACCAGTCTGGAGAAAGCACAAAATAAGATAATAAATAGATCTGGTTCGAAGATCCTAAGATCTGAAAATAAAAAGAAACAACAGAGGATTAATGTAGCTCTTATTACGCAATAAGACTCACATAGTCGGGATATATTTAAAATTCTACATAAGCATTTGCACCTTCTATGTCGTGATCATAGATCGGACCAATATGTGGCCAAAAAACCACAAATCACATACTGTGCCCATCATATATACCTCCAAAAAAGATAGGGGTTGTTAAAATGTAGTTTGCTAATAGACTGTAGCGGGGCGAGGCCGCATGCTGTAGGAGACTGCGCTGCAGGAGACTGGTGGGCTCCTGGTTCTGACCCGGTACGACCTCCTTCCTTACAGACAGAACCATGGGGAACGGAGTCCGAGGATCACGACGATGAAGAACGCGGCTCCTTTAAGTGGATCTACAAGGAGGAGGAGGATCCGCCCAGAGGACACGTCAGCAGGACCGGAATGGCCAAAAGACAGGAAGCGATGTGGATGGCGTGTGACGTCACCCCCGAAGTGCCGGAGAGGAGTGAAGACGGAGAACCAGAGACCAGAGACGGGAGAATCGAAGGAAGAAGCGGAGAACCCGAAGAACAGCTGGGAGCAAGCGGAGGAGCGGCCGAGGGAAAGCCAGGAGGCCAACGACCCTGCGAGTCGCCGTGCCACTCTCCCGGGGGAGGAGCGTGGCTTGCCCAGGTACGTCAGCGTATGGCGGCTTGGGTGGGGAGCAAGCGTGTAACATAGTGTAAAAAGCCCCCGTTTGAGATCCTGCGTCTCCCCCCCCCTCTTGTGTCCGTTTACCCCGCGTTTATCCTCACCGTCTGTTTCCTCCCCTCACCCCAGCACTGAAGTGTGCTAGAGTTGTGTGATCACTGGTGGTTTGTTCTCCCAACTCACTACACCTGGGTCCCCCGGTGCATGCATTCCCCGCGGACATTGGAACTAACGGCCCCTTTCTGTTGGTCTCCCCTTTCCCTGGGTTACCGGAGCCAAGACGACGGCCAAACACCACAACCGTGACCAGACCTCGAAGGGGCAGCAACACCCAGCCTAAGAGGAAGAACACCCGAACGTCACAACGGAACCCAGTCAGTTCGCGAGGGAGAGACTTACGTTCAGAACAAGGAGAACTCTCATGTTAAAAACCCAACGTGGAATACCAATAAAGCCCTCGTTAACCCCAAGAAGTAGTGTCCTGCCTGTTCCTACCCCACCAACCAATACCGCCCCAACCCCTGGTATACAGGGCCAGTCCACAGTGGTGTCAGAAGTGGGATCTACTACCTCGAAGCAAGACCCGATCATGGACCACGTGATCCAGACATTAATAGATGGGCAACAAAAACTAGAATGGGCTATCGGCCAACAAATTAGTACAGCGGATGCAGACCGAGCCCTGTTTCGCAGCACCATGACCCAGCAAATGGACAATTTGCAGAAAGTGGTGGCATCCCCAGGAACAGTTATGTCGGCAGATCGACGGCCTCTCGGACCCCATCCTTCGGGGGTATCCCTGCAGAAGTATGTAGTGGGCGAAGACCCGGATGCCTTCCTGGTCAATTTCGAAAGAGCTGCACGCGCATGTGGGTGGCCAGAGGACAAGTGGCCTTTCTTTCTCGCTCCCTTGTTGACGGGAGAAGCGCAGACAGCATACCAGGTCGCTAACCAATCGGGAACAGCCCCCTATGTCGAGATCAAGGGGGTGATCCTGGACCACCTTGGTATGGACGCAGAAGCCTACAGACTTAGGTTTCGTAAGGAAAAAGGAATCACAGGAGAAAACCCGAAGACGTTATATCTACGTCTGAAAATGGCAGCGGAAAAGTTGGCGAGACCCGAAACCCGGAGTAAAGAAGAAGTCATGACAAGCATCATCCTGGAACAGTTCATGGAAACACTGCCCTACGGCACCCAAAGGTGGTTGAGGCAACATCCAGGTCTAACTGCAGCTCAGGCGATTGAAATGGCGGCCAACTATACAAGGGCCGCTCCACGATCCTTTCCCTGGGAACCGGAGAAGCAGTCCAAAACCACCGTCCCTCCGCCCAAACCAGAAAAAAAAAAGGCTGTCTTTGAACCCCTGAAAACACGGCCCTTCCGGCCGGACATAACCCCTCTACGAGGGCCTCAGTGCTTCGAATGTGGGGAGTGGGGCCACATCGCACGGTTGTGCCCCAGAAGAAAACCAACGGAGGAACGCATGGAAGTGGGTTACATTCCCAAGGCCGTGATGTACAGTGCAGAGATGGGGCCTTCCTACTACGTAAGGGTACGGGTAAACCACACTCCAGTGAAGGCACTCCTAGACTCGGGCTGTAGACAGTCTGTAATACGGGGGATACTGGTGCAACCATCACAGATAGGGCAGGAGGGTGAAGTACACATAAGGTGCGTCCATGGGGATGTCAAGATGTATCCAATTGCCCGTATAACCATACACTCAACGGGGAGGGATCCCTGTACGGTAAAGGTTGGAGTGGTGGGTGCCTTGCCTGAAGAACTGATATTAGGGGTGGACAATCCGCAGTTCCTGGCCTTGTTCAAACGGGAGCTAGACAAACTACCGGCCGAGGCCTACCTGTCCTCCGAACCATGGGTCATAGACAGGGGGTTTAAGTTCGCACAGTCCAATGACCCTTCTCTCCTTAACGCGTGGGAGGCCGCCCACATCGCCCAGACCACGGGAGCGCCTCAGAGATATCCCCGCTTCACTACGGAAAACGACCTGTTATATCGGGAGGGTAAGGAGGGAGAGCCCAGGCAACTGGTGGTACCAAGTGACTTCCGAGAACAGATATTGTTCTACGCCCACACACATTTGACAGCAGGACATAGTGGGACAGAGAAGACCACACAAAATATACTACGCTTATTCTACTGGCCAGGGATCTACAAAGAGACCGAGACTTATTGTCAACAATGTGAGGTGTGCCAGAGGAAGAACATGTCCAGACCCCCAGCGATCCCGTTACAACCACTGCCCGTGATAGGCAATCCATGGGAACGCGTCGGCATGGACCTCATAGGGCCACTGCCCCGCTCCTCAAGGGGACATACCTACGCCCTAGTGGTGGTGGATTATTCCACCCGTTTCCCGGAGGCCTTTCCATTAAGCAGCCCCACTACGAAGAACGTAGCCGAAAAACTCGTTGAGTTATTTTCAAGGGTTGGGTTTCCCCGTGAGATCCTGACGGATCAGGGGACGCCCTTTGTGTCTCGCATGATGAGAGAGGTATGCAAATCATTGGACCTCCAACACATCCGCACGTCTGCGTACCACCCCCAAACGGATGGTTTGGTGGAGAGGTACAACAGGACTCTCAAATCCACCCTCAAGAAACTACTGTCCTCTGAGAATAAGGACTGGGACCGAATGCTCCCGTTGGCACTGTACGTAGTAAGGGCACAGGTCCAAAGCAGCCTTGGATGCTCGCCCTTTGAAATGCTGTATGGCAGGCAACCAAGGTCCCTGCTCGACATAACCAAGGAAGCATGGGAGCATGAGGAGGCCAACGAACAGCGGTCCCTCCTGGACTATACCCAGCAATTGAGGTCGCGATTGGGGAAACTGAGGGAACTGGCGTATTCAAACCTGCAGTCGGCACAAACACGACAAAAGCGACAGTACGATAAAGGGAAACGCTGGAGAACCATGAATCAAGGGGACTGGGCTCTAGTGCTGCTTCCTTCCTCCACCCAGAAATTCAGGAGCGAATGGAAGGGGCCGTATCGTGTTCTAGAGAAGATCGGCAATACCACCTACCGGCTACTTATGTCTCCCACCCGCAAGCAGACCTTTCACATGAATCTCTTAAAGAAATGGCTGGGTCCTATACCTCGATCAGCCAATTTGACCCTTCCAGAAGGGGGCGATAAATCAACCCTATCCGACCTACCCATCAACCCGGAGTTGTCCGACAAGGAGAAACAGGAACTGCTGAGCGACCTCCGCCCTTTTTCCCCCTTGTTCTCCGACACTCCTGGTTGCACTCACTTGGCAGAGCACGAGATTCATACAACCCCGGGTAGCATGGTAAAGTTAAGAGCCTATCGCATACCAGCAGCAAAAAGGGCTGACGTGAGGAAGGAAGTCGCGAGCATGTTAGACCTCGGCGTCATCAGACCCTCAAAAAGCAACTGGTCCTCCCCAATTGTTATGGTGCCCAAACCTGATGGGTCCACCCGTTTTTGTATGGACTTCAGGGCGCTAAACGCCGTCTCCTCCTTCGATGCGTTCCCCATACCCAGGGTGGACGAATTGATTGAGCTAATAGGAGAAGCCAAGTACATAACAACACTGGATCTGACAAAGGGATACTGGCAGGTGGCCTTGAGAGAGGAGGACCGCCACAAGACCGCCTTTGCCACTGAGGAGGGGTTATACGAGTTCAATGTCCTTCCCTTTGGCCTACACGGGGCGCCTGCCACGTTCCAGAGGCTCATGAACACGGTGTTGTCCCCTCATGTCGGCTACAGCTCCGTATATTTGGATGACATAGTCATTTTCAGTCATACCTGGAAAGAGCACCGAGAACATGTCACCAGGGTTATGGCCTCTTTGAGAGACGCCCGATTGCACGTGAACGCCAAGAAATCCAGAGCGGCTTACTCAAAAGTGAAGTACCTTGGGTTCATGTTAGGGGACGGAGTGATAGCGCCCCAAGAGGAGAAAATCAAAGCCATCACCGAAACCCCGTTTCCGTCAACAAAAAGGGAACTTAGGGCCTTTTTATGCCTCATGGGCTACTATCGGCGATTCGTAGAGAACTTTGCCGATATTGCCACCCCCCTGACTAACCTACTCCAAAAAACCGTCAGAAATACCCTGCCTGTCCCTCCTACACAGGAAGCCAAAGCAGCCTTCGAACGACTGAAGAATGCCATCACAACCAGTCCGGTGTTAATACCCCCAGACTTCGATAAACCATTCATGCTAGCCACAGATGCGTCTGACTCAGGGGTAGGGGCAGTACTGTCACAAATAGGGGAAGACAATAAGGAACACCCGATTCTGTATATAAGCAGGAAACTACACCCCCGGGAACAAAGGTACCCCACAGTCGAAAAGGAGTGTCTGGCGATCCGATGGGCAGTGGAGAAGCTACGTTATTATCTGGAGGGGAAGGCCTTTACCCTGTACTCCGATCATGCCCCTTTGCAATGGATGCATAAGAACAGGACACAGAACGCTAGGATACTGCTGTTGTTCCTCTTCCTCCAGCCTTATGCATTTACGGTCGTACATAGGAAAGGGAGGGACAACGGGAACGCCGATTTCCTCTCTCGCATGCCTGTTCTCCCCAACCGGGAGAAAGCAGGGGGGGAGGTGTGTAGCGGGGCGAGGCCGCATGCTGTAGGAGACTGTGCTGCAGGAGACTGGTGGGCTCCTGGTTCTGACCCGGTACGACCTCCTTCCTTACAGACAGAACCATGGGGAACGGAGTCCGAGGATCACGACGATGAAGAACGCGGCTCCTTTAAGTGGATCTACAAGGAGGAGAAGGATCCGCCCAGAGGACACGTCAGCAGGACCGGAATGGCCAAAAGACAGGAAGCGATGTGGATGGCGTGTGACGTCACCCCCGAAGTGCCGGAGAGGAGTGAAGACGGAGAACCAGAGACCGGAGACGGGAGAATCGAAGGAAGAAGCGGAGAACCCGAAGAACAGCTGGGAGCAAGCGGAGGAGCGGCCGAGGGAAAGCCAGGAGGCCAACGACCCTGCGAGTCGCCGTGCCACTCTCCCGGGGGAGGAGCGTGGCTTGCCCAGGTACGTCAGCGTATGGCGGCTTGGGTGGGGAGCAAGCGTGTAACATAGTGTAAAAAGCCCCCGTTTGAGATCCTGCGTCTCCCCCCCCCCTCTTGTGTCCGTTTACCCCGCGTTTATCCTCACCGTCTGTTTCCTCCCCTCACCCCAGCACTGAAGTGTGCTAGAGTTGTGTGATCACTGGTGGTTTGCTCTCCCAACTCACTACACCTGGGTCCCCCGGTGCATGCATTCCCCGCGGACATTGGAACTAACGGCCCCTTTCTGTTGGTCTCCCCTTTCCCTGGGTTACCGGAGCCAAGACGACGGCCAAACACCACAACCGTGACCAGACCTCGAAGGGGCAGCAACACCCAGCCTAAGAGGAAGAACACCCGAACGTCACAACGGAACCCAGTCAGTTCGCGAGGGAGAGACTTACGTTCAGAACAAGGAGAACTCTCATGTTAAAAACCCAACGTGGAATACCAATAAAGCCCTCGTTAACCCCAAGAAGTAGTGTCCTGCCTCTTCCTACCCCACCAACCAATACTGCCCCAACCCCTGGTATACAGGGCCAGTCCACATAGACCTATTGGTTTCTACAGATGTACTGCATGCAATGTTTGCCAATATGCAACAAATAAAACAATGAGCTTCACTTTGTCACTGTGGCCGAATTTACATGGGTAGTACAGTAAGGCCCCTAAAGGAAAGAATTCAAGAGCATATCAGAGCAATTTGGGATGGCAACACTAATTACCCACTCGCTGTTCATTATAACAGCTTGCATGCTGCATCAGAGATGTTAAGACTTAGTTTCCATGGAATTGCAGTAGCGGATGACAACCCACGGGGTGGGGACAGAATGTTATCATTGACAAATCTTGAAACAAAGTGGATGATAAAACTTAGATCTGTAGGCCTAGGACTCAATGTGGATAGGGAGTAGCATGTCTTGTTACGGGACTGATATTACACATTATGACAATGTCTATGTGAGCTGTTATTGTAACATATTTCATAATATGCTTCTTGATATGATAAAACAAGCATAATGGAGTAATGTCTGTATTATGGCACAATAAAGATATAATTTAATGAAAAGTAATTCACTGAACAGTAATAGTGTTGATATATATTGCCTGTCTTCATTGAGACAATCCGAGGATGGCTATGCATCAATGTTCACTGTGTATATTGCTCACCTCCTTTTTGTGCTCTTCATCTAAATCATTACTTTGGATGTGTTTGACCTGTTTATGACAGCACATGCTTTATTATCACTATTCGTTCATTTCGAATGGGTAAACCTTAGGATCACATTATTTTGCCGTGCACTTAGATTACAACATCTCTGTTTCCAATACCATATACAAGAACACTCCAAAATGGCGTTGCCGATAAGTTTACTATGCAGGAATCCACTAGTTATTAAAATGGTCACGTATATGACGTAATCAGGATACTTTTTAATTGTAGGAAGCATCTTACAAATTGGAAACGGCAAAGACGTACATAATTATCTAAGTCTAATTTTATCTCCTAGGAGAACATAAATACAACTATAGTAGTTTGAGACAGTTTAAGACTCATAGTTTCGCCATACCATTGCGCTGTATTAGATAATAGTGACTGCATGATTATCAGTGTAGAATAAAACATAGAACCGCAACATCACAGTTTTATTCAAGATTCGTTCCTTTGTCTTTCCTGTATCTCATGACCCTTTCAGACATGTGAAGGAGGGTCCCAGGGGGAGCCGTGCGTGAGCTGGTCTCCCCCTGGGTTGTTCGGCAGGGCGTTGCAAACTTTTCAGGCTATGACCCAGGAACTTGGTGTGCCTTTGGCTCATGACAAAACTGAAGGGCCCAGTACAACCTTGACTTTTTTGGGAATAGAGATTGATTCTTTGGCAATGGTGGCCAGACTGCCGGCAGACAAGGTGCAGGACATTTCAACCTTTTTGTCGACAGTGGTGGAGGAGCGTAAGCTAGAGCTCAGGAAAGTGCAGAAGTTGTTGGGCTACCTGAATTTCGCCTGTAGGGTGGTTCGAGCTTGAAGAACATTCTGTAGGAGGCTTGGGATGTCATTGTCTGGGGCTTATCTCCCACACCATAGAGTGCGCATTTCTGCAGCAGTCAGGGCGGATCTGTACATCTGGCTAACATTTCTAAAGGACTTCCATGAAGTATCTTTATTTTTTGTGGACTAAGATATGATTTGGGAAGTGCAGGTTTACACAGATGCTTCCGGTGCTAAAGGCTTTGGCATATTCTGGGAGGGGCGGTGGTGTGCTGAAAGTTGGCCTTTACACTGACAGCGTCAGGGTCGCAGTATTGCCTTTTTGGAGTTGTTTCCACTACTGGTTGCTTTATATGTATGGGGAGAGGAATTTCAGAACAGGACAGTTTTGTTCAATGTTGATAACTTGGCGGTGGTTGAGTTGATTAACAAGCAAAGGGCCAAGGACTTGAGAGTGTTAAGATTGCTAGGTGCTTTCATGCTCAGGTGTTTACAGCTAAATATTGCTTTCAAAGCGAGACATATTCCTGGAGTCAATAATTGTATAGCAGACGCTCTCTCTCGGTTTCAGTGGGAGGAATTCTGCAGGCTGGCTCCTGGGGCAGAGATCACCAGAACTCAGATCCCACAGTGCGTCTGGGCATGGGGGATTGAGGATTGTCCAGTTTGTAGAGAAATCAGTGGCTGATTCTACGAGAAGAAGCTATCTACAAGCCTGGAACTATGGTAACAAGTTTCCTACACATGGGGGGGATGTCTGAGGAACAGTTTATGTTAGGTTTTGTTTTGCACCTGATAGGCAAAGGTCTTTCGCACACCACTATTTCTGGCAAATTGGCCGGCATTTCTTTTTATGGGCAGCTGATGTGGGGGAGGGATCCAGTTAGGGGGGGGGGGTTTGGTGAAAAAGGTTTTGAAAGGGCTGGGTAGGGAGCAAGCTGGTTCTAAACAGTTGCGGCAGCCAGTGACTTTTGGTTTGCTTCAAAGGATGTTGCTTCAGTTGTCCTCTTGCTGCTATGATGAGTTTGAGTGTGGGAAGTTTAGGTTATGTTTTTTGTGGTTGTTTTTTGGGGTGTTCAGGGCTTCTGAGTTACTGGGTTTAAGGAACAAGGCTGGACTAAACAGCAATGAGGTTTGCGTGGAGGTAAACAGGCTGAGACTATGGTTGAGGGCTTCTAAGACTGACCAGTTGGGTAGGGGAAGATGGGTCTTCTTGGGTAGGAGTGGTTTGGATTTTTGTTGTCCGGTCAAGGAATGGGAGATTTTCAGGGCCTCTTCTTTTTTCTCACCTGGGGACATTTTTTATCACACACCAGGGAGTCCGATTTCTATTGCACAGTTGCTGGCTGTTTTGCGGAAGGTGTTGCTGAGTTTGGGGGAAAATCCACTGCATTTTGGAACGCACTCTTTTCGCATTTGAGCGGCAACGGAGGCTGAAAGATTGGGGTGGGCTTGGTCAGACATAAGCCGAATTGGGAGATGGAAGTCCAAATGCTAAGAAAAGTATGTTACGAAATGACTTCAGTATTCTTCTTTTCTTGTTAATACCTGTTTTTCTGCCTAGGTCCGTTGCAAAGGATGGTTAAAGGTAAAAGGACCACTTGGATTGTAGGACACTCCTTCGTTAAATGGGCTGCTGTTTATGCTTAACAACAGATTTGTGGGAGATCACTTGGACTTAAAAGTGTCACCCATGAGGTGATCTGGAATGGTAAAGGGGGGATGCGTTGGTGGGGTTTTATTTTCTTTGTTGTCAGGGATGTGCGTAAAGGGGGGTCCCTCCGGATCTGCTGGTCATTCACCTCAGAGAGAACGATCTTGTAGAACTGTCTGGCCTGACTTTGATCAAACTAATGAAAATGGATCTGAGCGTCATCAAGGACACAGGGGTGAGCACCATGGTGATTTGGACAGAATTCGTACCGCGGTTGCATTGGAGAGGAGCGAGGAACCATGCAGATTTGGAAAAAGCGAGGAGGAAACTTAATAGAGCAATGCAAATTTTCTGTGGGGGTATGGGGGTTCACATTTTATCGCACACTAATATACAGATTAATGAGGGGCATCTTTTCAGGGAGGATGGGGTCCACCTGTCTTAGATGGGGCAAGCATTCTGTTTGCTGGAATTGCGTGATTTGATCACCAAGGTATGGAACGAAAATTTGTGGTGTTCTCCCAGACGGGCATGAAGGTTCTCCAGTGGTGGGGCAGGAAAACTCCATTCGGTTTTCCTGGTTGGTGGTTTTTCTGGGGGGTGGGCAGCCTGGAGCAGGTTTGTCCATCCTAAAAGGGCAGGAAAACTAAATGAGGTGGGGTAGCAACACGAATCAGTCTCTTCTGGGTTTGGTTGGGTTAGTTTGGTGGGGGTTCATCTTTCATAGAGATACTAAGGTTTTGGGATTGGGTTTATTAAAAATGAATCAAGATGTTTTTGGAAAATATTTAATTTGCACCTGTCTTAATAAAGTGGCCTTTCTTGCTAATCAAGAAGTTGTGGACAGGGAGTTATTGCGCGAGGAGGGACCCAGGGGGAGCCGCGCATGAGCCGGTCTCCCCCTGGGTTGTTCGTGCAAGGGAGCGGCCACAGGTGAGGGGGGATTGGGGTAATGAGGCGCGATTGGGAAAAAGACTAATAGGGATCGGACAGGCGGGAAAGGCATTGTACTCGCGGGAGGCGGGTGACGGAGGTTCGTTTTGTCCCACCCACCCTTCCCTTCTTTTTTCTCTTTTAGGGGCCTGTTTAGGCAGTTCTATCTACTTTGGTTACTGCTAAAGTGGTGTTCCCTAGTTGCCACGCTAAGACAGGTTTAGCTTTACAGTTTAGTTGGTAGGCGGTTTCTCTGGGGGGTGGGCAGCCTGAAGCGGGTTTGTCCATCCTCAAAGGGCAGGAAAAGGAAATGAGGGGGGTAGCAACATGAGTCTGTCTCTTCTGGGTTTGGTTGGGTTAGCTTGGTGGGGGTTCATCTTTCATAGGGATGCTAAGATAAGTTTGGGTATTGGGTTTATTAAAAATGAATCAAGATGTTTTTGGAAAAGATTTTATTTGCACCTGTCTTAATAAAGTGGCCTTTCTTGCTAATCAAGAAGTTGTGGACAGTGAGTTATTGCGCGATTGCAAGCAGGTGAGTCACATGACTGCAGCCGGCTTTCAAAAAGACAGAGGGAAATGGACGCGTAGACTCAGTGCAGGGAGCACGGACTCGCGTTCAGAAAACAATAACGATTATTCTTGGGTAAGTGAGGTTCCTAAGGCTTGAAGCTATAGCTTCACCTAAATCGTTAAAAAGCTTTTTATCATGAACGATTCATTTATAGTTCTTTTTTCTTGACTTTCTTTTGCAACAAGGACGGTTATTATGGATTTCCTCATTATGTGCAAAACACAGTAATCTTGCTCGTGTTCTGGTACTACAGGCTAGAACCGCTATAGAATTAACTTTTTTCAACCTGTAACTATGATATTCCGGTTTTCTCACGATGCATTAACCTAGACTTCATGGCTCATTCGAGAAAGTTAATAAGGGGCCGCTAATTATGAGTGTATGGTACTATTTCACCCTGGGTCATGACGAGATACATAATACGAAATGTTGGGTTATTATTCGTGTTCTATAGGCAGCATTGATTTATCACGGAAACCACAGACTGGGTATTAGAGCTTGGATGTTACACGGAGATATAGGGGAGACTTTCGAACTGCTTACAAGTATGTGAACCTGACACGATACTATCATATTTTGTTAAGACATTATAGGCTAATTTTCAGTATCATGAGTGATACATGGGCTCTACAAATTAAATCTTCATACGTTTTCCTGTCTAACATTTTCATTAAGTTGGCGCAGATCTTGTAATTAATGTGGCTTCAAACCCACTATAGGCCAAGGGCTTAACACATTGTTCTCCCATTGTTAACAGATATCCAATCCACAAATTCTTGTTTGGGGATGTGATTTTATGACGTTGTGGCGGTGATATCGTAATTACCAAGAACGTTTTTGAAAACTTATTTTGACCTGGTGGGTTCCCAAGTACACTAATATTTCAGATATGAGTTGTTCAAATCACCTGTGAAACTCTTTTTGACACAAAATTGGGTTTAGGATGAATTTCACTTTGGTGTCTATTGAATACAAATAATCTTTTTTATTCTTTTTCTTTCATTTTCTCTTATGGTGTAAACTTCGGGTCAATTACATCACAGCTTTATAAACTTTCCTTTTCTTCATGGAAGTATCTTTAGTACTTTTTTCTCATCAGTAGATAATTATCTTTATGCCATTCACTCTTTGAAATGAATGGAAAATTCTTATGTCAAACTAATGTTTTAATCTTACCAACATGCTGTATGAACAAAGACAACATGTATTATATTTACATTCCAGTCTTGAAAAAGTTTATAAAAGATGAATCATGTGTTGGCTGATTTATGCTGGAAGCTTTAAAGAATAAATCAACAGTTGAATAGGAATTGATGGACTTTTGTCTTTGACTTTCTTCTCGAGAAAAGAGATCATAAACCTTTGAATTTCTTTGCAAAAAATTATATTTTGATTAATTGTGTTCCTTTTGTTGACTTATCCATGACATGATTTGTAATTGCACTTATCTAGGAGAGTGCTAAACAAGGTTCTATCATACACATGATGCATTTGTATTGCACAACATGTCAATGTATTTAAGAGTGTTTTTGCTGTTTTTAACCTGATGTTTTTTATGGGTAGGGCCCGAAATAGATAATATATTATTTTTATTATTATTACCCTGCAGGTAGGCCTCTTGGAGAAGTCCCACAGACACCTCTCAGGGCAAAGAATGCATTTTTTTAAATAAATGTTGACGGGAGTTGCGCTGGATCCAGGGCTCCCACCAAAAAAATAAAACATCCCGAAGCACAAGCCTGTGCTTCTGTAATCTTAAGCCCTGGGTGGGCCAGGTCTCAGGGACATGAGTGTCAGGAAGGTGAGCCCCAAAGTTGGCATTTCATGGTTTTGAGGTAATTGTTGTATTACCTGGATGCTACAGTGAAGCCATCCATCCCGTGATGTAACGTTTCTGAAATGGCTCTGTCCTCTGTAAGAGAAGTTTGCTGTTCCCCACAAATAAATGTCTAGACTCTATCACGTCAATTTGTCTAATGTGTTTGAAATATTCAGCTTTGCACATGAACAGCATGGCTTTGAAAACCCATAACCTTCCTTCTACACACCCAGCATGAGTGATGGTTGGTGTTGAAGATCACTTACAGTAAATTGAATTTCAAAAATGTAAACATATGGGTAGTGTATGCCTACGCCTTATGGAAAAATGAATTAATTTTTAAGATGTTTGTAATTCCATAAGGGCAGGTGACGGTCTTTATTTTCTAAAAGAGTGTTCTGAACTGACATAATCATGAGTGGGTGTTAATCCAAAGGTCTGTGAGTAATGTGGCTCTGTTTGAAGTCATTGGGGAAGGGGGTTCTTCTTACATGTCTCAAGTCTGACAATGCACAAGGTGGTGATGAAGTGAATGTGCCCAGATCACCCACTGTGGCACTCATTTACCAGGTACCTATCAGCACTTTGCTCCACCAGAGCGTCACTCCGGTGGAACAATGTGCTTCAGCATATTTACAAGGCCACTTAAAGCCACTATGCATGGCTTTTCATGGCCTTGTGTGTGCCTCTTTCACGCAGAACACTGCGTGAAAGGGGCATTCCAAGTGTGTTGCTGTGGGTGTTCCCATGCAGCACCTATGGTATCTGAAGCATTCCAGATTTACGAGGAATCAGTCAGTCAGTCAGTCAAAAAGCTTTATTATCGGTTAAAAACCATAAAAAGACTTACATACACATTCACAGGTTTAATTGGAGAACTTCAAACAATAATACATTGCAGTCCTAGAACATAGTATATTCATAAAATGATTAAGAGAATTGTGAAACTACAAATATAAGAAGGATCTACATGATTTAAAATAGCGCTCACAATGAACAGTCCCTCGGCATTTTATTTGTAGGAACCTCGTGTATTACAATATTTATGCTACTACAAGAGCGGTAGTTTGAGGGCTTTCATTTTTTTATTTTGCGCACCTTAAGTACCACATGGACAGGAGGAATCTAACAGTTGCAAACACTGTCAGGGGGGTGGTGTCATAATTAAGAATTCTGTATACATCCCTGTAGTCCCTGAGACCCCTGGACTTGCAAAGTTGGATGATCCATTTGGCTCTTGCCTTAGAATAGGAGAGGCAGAAGAGCAGAACGTGCAGATCTGTCTCTCTGCTACCCTCACACCCTGGGCAAGAACTTGCTGTACGTGGGACATTTGGCCACTTGTGTGTTACAGCCCTGAGAAGCAATGAACCATGTCTAAACTGAATGTATAATTTCTTAGCCAGAGGGGGCTGGATATCATCCAAGAATTTCTCGAAATAGGGTTGGGCCTTGATATCCAGAAAGGTGTTGGTCAACCTACCCATAGAGGACTTTGTTAATATGAGTGCCATTCGGTAACGTTTGAGTACCAAGCTCAACGATTTCTTAGTAATCAAGACACAGGTCTCCTCAGGGGAAGACCACAGGTCCCTCATACCAAGAACCTGGCAGAGGTGCTTAATGTGGTTTATCCAGGGGATTTTCCCCACACCCCCTCTGGACAGGAGATCCCCAAGGTCCTCCCTATAGCTTAAGAGCTCTGGGGTGAACCAGAGTCGTCTTCAGTACAGCAGGGGACAATTTGAGGCAACCTCCTGTATAGGTACCAAACCTAGATCCAACCATAAGGGGGTCAGGGGGGTACTCGGGGGAAGTCTCAAAAGACGCCTGATAAAGCTATTCTCAGTGAAGGATAGAGGGGCAGCGCTGTCATGTCCCCATAAGTCTGCACCATATAGAGCACCCCATCTCGCCTGGGTTTTATAGATTTCCACGGGCGAACCCAACAGTTTAAGAGAGGTCTCGTTAAAGACATTTAGGATACCGCCAGATGATTGGGCCAGCTTCAGGTTAGCCTTAATCATGTGAGACCCCCAATCCATTCTATTGTTTAGTGTGACCCCCAAGTAATCGAAGGTAGACACTCGATCCAACACCGTTCCATCCAAGTGGGGGTGAGGACAATTGGATAGTTTGGTATTCTAAACCATGAACTTGGTTTTGGAGAGGTTAATCTCCAAGTTCCTCATTCTACAGAAGGAGCAAAATGCCTCTAGTGTTCGCTGTATACCCGTGGATGATTTTGATAGTAGAAGGGTATCATCAGCGAACATTAGGGCAGGTATCTTGCGACCTGCTAAGCTTGGAGAGTCTAGGTCTCTCGCTCCCAGTAAGTGTTCAATCAACCCATTGAGGAAGAGGGAGAAGAGCGAGGGGGCCAACACGCACCCCTGCCTCACTCCCTTTTCAACCGGGAACGGAGCCGACAACTCCCCATTCCTCCCGTACCTCACCCTTGCATATGTACCTTGGTGCATACGTTTAAATAGATGGCACAAATAGGCCAGGGCACCCATCTCTAGTAGTATTACCCAAAGCTTATCCCTCTGGACCAGATCAAATGCAGACCGAAGGTCCACAAAAATCAAGTACAAACTACCCGCCCCCAGGGAAACCGTCTTCCAATAGACCAACTGTAATCTAAACAGTTGGTCGATAGTGGAGACCTTTGCACGAAAGCCTGCTTGGAGGGAGGTTAGGATGTGATGATCATCCATCCAACTCTGCAACCTTGTTAATAGGAGGCGGGCAAATAATTTCTGGAGGACGTCCACAAGCTAATGGGGCGGTAGTTGGCCGGGTCAAGAGGGGAAGTCTTTTTATGGATGGGTATAATTTCAGCGCCCAGCCATGTTGGAGGAATCTCCAGGCCCTGCAAGATGGCATTGAAATATACCCAGATGTAAGGGGCCCAAACCTTCTGTTCACTCAGGTAAAGGTTGCCAGGGATCCTGTCTAGGCCCGGTGCTTTCCCCGAAGTCAGACTTCTGAGGGCCGCCTGGATTTTGAGCAAGGTGCAGGGTAGATAATCAAGACCCGAGCCCTCCAGGTGGACTAGTTCAGATGTACTATTTTGAACAGCTATATCCACTGGAGATGCGGGGTCACTAAGTGAGTAGAAGGGCTTAAAGTGGGCTAGCCAAACCTCTTCACTAAGATAAGGAGCAATAGCAGATGACCCCTCTGCCAACCCTGATCGGAGTAGATTCCAAAAGGACCTGTAGCCTCGAACGTCCAGGGCTACTTTAATGCTTTCCCACCTTGCTGCCTCCCACTCCGACCTGGCCTCCGTGGTCAGTCTTTTGTATGTTTGCCTAGCGTTTTTAGCCACCCTACAGTTTTTGTTAAACTAATGGTCTTGCTTTTCTACCCTTGGCCTCTTGATATCAGTAGTATAAAAATAATCGGCTAAAGTACAGAGAAGCTTGTTATGAATGCACTGGAGAACCTGACGATGGGGCAGATCATAATTGGGTCTCAAGAGGTCGCTAACCTCTGCTAAGGAGCATGCGACATGATGATATATCTCAGCTAGCTTATCAGGAGCTAGCGCGACCTTCGCCCACCCAATGCGTCTGCCACCCGCCGCTATAACAAGGTTCGAATTAGTAATGGTCTCTGCTGCTCCCAATTCGTTTTGATGACCCAATGTGTTATATAATTCCAATGACAGTAGGTTGTGGTCACTATCAATTAATACAAGGAGCACAGAGGGAAAAATTAGGACCCAAGTCGCCCTCCACTCACAAAGTCATTCAAACTATAGTGACCTGGCCCTGTTCAGGCAACATTCTTTTATACCATATACGGCTGTCCTATTTGTAGCAAAACTTTACAACTCTCTGCCCTATCTTTCCAATTCATGGGGTAGAAAGGACACCGTTATTATGCCTGATCATATATAAAACAACACCTTAATCCCTTACTTGACAGTCATGTTGAATGGGCAACAAACCACACAATAAAGTGAACACAAAAAAATGTGAAAAAAATGTGAAACAAATGTGAAAAAATTGTGAAAAAATGTGAAAAAAATGTGAACAAAATGTGCAAAAGCGAGGTGACCCCTCACGGGCGAACCACCAACGGGTGGTATGTGCAGCAAAGAAAGGTGCAGTGAAAAAAGATGATGAAATTTACATACATAAGACAAACAACACAAAATGTGCTATAAAAAGATAGGACATGCACGATTATGCGACCTTTATTCCGCTATTTCGTGCCACCTATCTGCTTAAAAAGCTCGGCAGGGCTATCATTCATATAGCCACATACCACACGCCAACATGTTTCATTGCCTGGATTAACTAGCGGCAATTTCTTCAGGACATCAACTGTTTAGCCACTGCATCAACAACTGGACAAATCAATCTTCATGACCTCATACAGCCAACGTGACTCCTACCGGCCGCGAGGTACAGATTAAAAAACGTGCGAGCAACCCCTCCTGTGAGTTGTCTCTAGTCTCATCTAGTTTTCTTAACGGTTTTCAGAGACCTACACGGGCGTTTACTCGGCCTGACTGTCACTGCACATACTCTTGTATGTTTGTTTGGACACCTTTCTTTTAAGCTTGATGACTGCCAATGATGAGAACAGGGCAACGCTGGTGAGTACCTACCAGGTTCCCCGTTGGTGGTTCGCCCGTGAGGGGTCACTTCGCTTTTGCACTTTTTTTCACATATTTTGTGTTCACTTTATTGTGTGGTATGTTGCCCATTCAACATGACTGTCAAGTAAGGGATTAAGGTGTTGTTTTTTATATGATCAGGTATAATAACAGTGTCCTTTCTACCCCATGAATTGGAAAGATAGGGGAGAGAGTTGTAAAGTTTTGCTACAAATAGGGCAGCCGTATATGGTATAAAAGAATATTGCCTGAACAGAACCAGGTCACTATAGTTTGAATGTGGTCACTATCAACCCTTGGGATAACAGAAAAAGCTCTCAATCGGGTCCAGAATTCTACATTAACCAAGATATAATCAATGGTCGTGCTTTTCCCCGGTCTGTTAAAAGTACTTGTACCCGGGATGTCTGGAAGAAGTCTGCCATTGCAGGCCCTAAGGGAGTGTGTTACAACCAGCTTGTTGATCGTATGAGCCAAAGGCGATAAGCGCTTTATCGGGTACATAGTGCATTCCGGAATAAGCCAAGTATCATCCTCGTCCGAAGTTACAGAGGGGATCCCGAGAAGCGGTTCAAAATGGCAATTAAAATCTGCGCCGATAATTTTATGGTACGACGGAGAGGGAGGGAGGAAATGCAGAGGTGAGATTTTGGACTCCCGGCCCTGGACCTGAGCGGTGTTGCGAGCCGGCTGGCTGCAGGCAGGCGGACGGGGGATCGGGTCATATAAATTAGCGGGGGGGTTCCACCACTAAGGAACCGCAATTCAACCGAAGTGCTAAAAGCAAACCTTAAAAACGCCTCCTATCATCAGACCGGCAGCTTTCTGTTAACAATAATTAAACCTGCAAGACAATATAGAATATAAATACAGGACAATATCAGCTATCAGCTAACCAGAGATAGCATCGCTGGAATCATTGACCACCAGTTTTCCAGAGCTCCAATAGTTTGGCAGAGCTATTCTGGTGGACCCTTGTGGACCCCTGGCAAGGGCACCTGTTCCGGCTAGCCTCGAAGATCTATCTCAACTAACATAAGCTATGAGATCTGGGAAAGTAAGAAAAACAGCAGCAGCACCCAAAAGGAGGAAACCCAAACAGTTGCCGTCCGATGAGGAGTCCGCCCAAGACAAGGCTCCTAGGGCTTGTAATAATAAAGTGAATGCGGAAAAACTGTTGCTAAAAAGTAATGGCAGCTGCAGTCTCAGTCAAAACGGCAAGAATACGGGCATATCAAATACCCTAAAATCTTCAAATCTACTGGAATATTTAAAAAAAATCCCATCTACGTCATCTATGTCGAATACCCTTCCACATCTTCCACATTTTCAGTCCCCGGAGGCACCCTGCCTTGGAGCCTCGGATCAACTGGCCAAAATAAGTATGCTTTCTTCACAACCTTCATCCTTACAACAGTTGTTGGCGAACACGAACATAAAAAATCTGGTTCAGCCTCCGGAAGTTTTTATTTTTGGCTCCTCACCTAATGACCTAACCTCAGTCCGGCAAGGGGGGGCAAGCTCAAAACAAAACCTCCAATCTAATCACCTTTTACAATTGCAACCAGGTCAAAGTCCCTCATCTACAGATACGTCCACGCAAGAAGCATGTTTGCAGTACACCTTACCGCTGAGCCCTTCACAAAACTCAATCACCCACATAGTCCAAGCTCAGAATCCAGAAACATCAGTGTTATTGTCATGCCAAGACTTCCCTGTATCAAAGGAATCTATAACGGTTCCCCACAATCAACTAATCTTCCCTCAAATCCACGTGCAAAACACTCATTCTCGTAATAAAACCTTATGACCAGCACAATCACCTCAAAGTGTAAGTACACCTAAGGATCTTACGGATGAGTCAAGTCCCCAGCACATTGTATTTTCTCCCACAGCAGTACAAACGACACCATTACCAAAGCCGCCCAAAAAATCAGATCCAAACGACCAGTTTTTAGCGGACTTGTCATTTTTCTTTAAAAATACTCAAAATTCTCCAAACCATGTCCCAAATGTAAAGTCTAACCCAGAGGAGCCCACAGCAATTGGTGTCTGGCCTCAACTCCTTCAAACCTTCCAACAAACAGTTAATGCTTTCAATTATCATTCAGACAATTTGGATGTGCAGGTCGACCTCCTGAACACCTTGGTGCTGTTCACAGCAGGCATTGACAATAAATTGGATAAATTGAATAACCTAATAATAGGAGCGCAATCCTCTGCTAAGCTCATTCAGTCGGTCTGTTGCTGTTCTCCAATCATCGACTCCCTTTCGTCGCTCCCAGCTTTTCTATAAAATATTATAGATGAAGTCAAGTTGCTGAAGGGAGGCAATCTACTATCAACTCTTCACTCAATATCGCAAATATTGCCAAAAATGACTCAAGAACAAGCTAATCCCCGGACTAATATAACACAAGGCACCCAGCTGAGTGCGGGATCAGTCTCCACTCCAAACCAGCTAAATGAGCAGTCACTACCCGACCGACCTCAAGCCAGAACAACGGGTTTTGAGCGGTCTAAAGCAACGACTAAAAGCGCCCGGTCTCCAAGCGGGTGCCCAATTTGCAAAGTTCAGATCGAGGCAGAGCCAGTGGCCAGCTCAGCAGCCTTGATACCCTTGAACTCGGAAGTGCAGCCAGCTCATTTGCCACCCTGTAGTAAGAGAGAGCGCAAACGCCAGCGCAAAAACAGAAACAAATCAAGGGCGAAGGTAACAGCTGCCCATACTAATTTCTTTCCTTTTTTTACAATGGCACCTAACAAAAAAGTCCTAAGTGAATCTGATGCACCATCACCCTTAGTGAATCCCAGCGCAACCCAACAGAAAGGGGACTCATCCGAAACCATGACTCAACTGACTCTGGGTGGCACTCAAGAACCAATTGAGTCACTCACGGAAACAGTGTCAGATGATTCTAGCACTGCCATAGAAAAGCTAAGGGTGAAGAGACTATAGCTGTGAGAACAGTGATAAAAGTTCCTAGTATAGCCAAAGAAAAGCCAAGGGTGAAAATTAACGATCCAAGCTTGTCAGAGACCATAGCGATGGTAGCTGACTCTAAATCAGCGTCTGCTTTAACTCCACTTCGGATAGCAACCAAATAAATAGATCGAATTTTACTAAAACTATCTACAATCACAAAACTTTCTTGTCAAATAACAGTCAGCCCTTGAGGAAGGCCCCCCAACTCCAGCTACAACAGGAAGAGGAACCAGATGCAGACCTGTTATTCAATAAACTCAAAAAGATAATTCTTAGCCCACGTAGTAAAGAGAACAAAAGTGCCTCGCAAAATTCCTATATAATACTAGCTCCTGACTATAAATTAAAAGGCCGGCAAGATATCCTCAATAGATCCAACATATTAAAACTAGTGGATGGTTCCCCGGGGTTTGAAGGCCTGGTTTCGGATGATATCGAAACAATTGAATTTCTTCCACCAAGAGGCACACAACCGTCCGAGGTAACCCTGGTATCATTCAAGTCGGCCTACTGGGCAGGAGTATTTTTGGATCACAAGGCCATCTTGCGGGACTGGGGCATTCGAGTTTATCCATATTCCATCCCAGGGTACCCCCCAGCATTATTAAATCAGTCAATACCACCCACAAAAACCGGTACCCTTAGATCAGTGTCCTACCCTAGACCATATTCGATTTTAAAAAGTGCGTCAGGCCCGGAAGAACAGAGTAAACCCACTCCATATGTGGTCTCAAATGCCGATTCTTACCAAGGCTGGGGTTGGCTTCCAGCAACCTTATCAACAAAAAGATCAGTATGACCACAAGGAGCAGAATCTGCGGATCAGACCCGCAAACCTCCAGAAAATATAAGGTCCCAAGTACTTCCATCGGCAACGGAGTGTAACCCTCAAGTAGACTCCATCTTTCTAATATGTTCTTGGAACATCAGTGGCCTTCAGCAGAAAATTAGGAACCCAGACATTTATTCCTTTATTTGCAAACACGCAGTAATAGCCCTGCAGGAAACTTGGGCTACACAAGGCTGCCCTGTTATTGGCTGTATCAACCGGTGGAAACCAGCAGTTAGGGACAGCCGTTACGGTCACCCAAAAGGCGGCTTGTCAATATACATATCAAATAATTTAAAAGGTCCAATAACACAATTAAAACTGGACGAAGACTGGCTGCTTGGGGTCAAAATCAATACATGGCGGGAACAACGCTCACTTTGTTTCCTAAACGTGTATATTAACCCAAATACACGCACAAAAAAAGTCCATCTTGTACGACTCACGGAAATTATGAGTGACTTAGCCGCGGAACATCCCGATTCAGACTGTATTGTCACCGGGGACTTTAATATCAATTTATTCCAAGGGAAACTAACAGAAACAGAGGGGCCCTTCTTATTCTCATTGAATGAGGCAGCGATACCAACCAAACGGGCAAACCAAGCCCATTGTGGCCTGGGAGAACTATGTGTGATGCGTTTTTATAGCACAGGCTACCTTGTTATAAATGGAAGATCGGAGGGTGATACCACCCCTAACTGGTCTTGGACAAATGGAAATAAACGATCCTATCTGGACTACTCTATTTGTAACTCAGCTCTGCTCCATAGTCCGGTCAGTTTTTGCATCCATCCGCGATCTGAAAGCGATCATCGGCCTCAGGTTATATCTTTCAACACTAACCCGGTGTTGCACATATCTGCACCTTTAACCAGCAGGGGAATATACTCCGAAAACCTAAAGCGCCTCAGATGGAGTGAAGACATCAGTCCAAAGATCCTTCAAGCAAGTATGGAGCTCATAAGAGGTGGAATTGATCAGGAAGCCTCCCCGATAGCGACTTGGACGACTCTCTGCTTACACCTAATCAATCTTTTTCCAGCAAAACAGCATCCCCCAAGGAAATTCCTCCCGCGTCAATGTGTTCTTTCACACCAGACAAAACTACTCAAGAAAGCTAGAAATCATGCCCTGCGGCTAATGGTAAAAGCTCCAGGGAACAGTGATCATTTAAAACAGTATCAAGTAGCCCAAAAGTCATTCAGGCTGGCGACTACTAAAGACAAACGGATGCAGGAAAACCAATTCTGGTGTAAGTTAGTGTGGGAGAGCAAGAACCGAAACTCACAAAAATTCTGAGCTCTAATCAATCATTCCAACCCAGGCACATCGAGTTTAGGTTCTGCAAACATTCAAGAATTAGAGTGGGTATCCTTCCTCAACGATCACTTTAGGTCTCCAGAATGTGTCGGAGTCACAGGTGGCAGCCCCGCAAATGAGAAAGACACATATTATTCTAATACGCAGAGCCACCTATCAGAGTGCTCACATACCATCAATGAGGCCCTTCAGATGTCACAGGAAAGGGTCGCCACTGCTGTATCAAGAGCTAGATCAAACGGAGCTCCGGGCCCAAACGGCCTGCCACAGAACTTGTTTAAATCTGACGTAGCCCTCTGGTCAGGACCGTTGACAAATCTCTTTAACTTCGCTCTGAGAACTGCATCAATTCCGGACTCATGGCGGGGTGCAATAATCCAACCTATTCATCAATAAGGTTCCCGTGCTTCTCCCAACAATTACAGACTCATTGCACTCCTGGACATTGAGGCGAAGCATTACGCTGGTTTTCTCTTGGAGGAGCTGAGGCTATGGGCTAAGGACCACAATCTGATACCAATGAACCAAACAGGTTTTGTTGCTAATTCCGGGACTATGACCAATCTACTAGCACTGTCAACCATTGTCGAAAAAACAACTCTCCACATCTAGGTTAGTGTTCTGTTGCTTCGTCGACTTTAAAGCAGCATTTGACAGGGTCCCGAGAGCTGCTCTATGGGAAAAGTTGAGGAAATGGGGGATTCCTGACAAACTATTGGAGGCAATCATTCAACTCCACTCTAGCACTTGGGTCCGGGTGAAGCTGGGGTCCGGCTCGCATCTCTCGCGCAAAATCCTGACAACAAGAGGTGTGAAGCAGGGATGCGTGCTGGCTCCTATGCTTTTTAATCTGTTTATAGCGGACTTGTCAAAGTCACTGGATGAAAATACCAGTCATCCCCCTAAGGTAGGAGGCATGTCATTAAGTAACCTTTTATATGCCGATGACTTGGTTCTCTTTAGCCTTACCAAGGTCGGGCTGCAATGGCTTCTTGGAAAACTGCAACTCTACACGATCATGATCCAACTAGAGGTCAACCTAAAGAAAACACAAGTTGTCCCATTTGGCCGGAAACGGCACACTGGTGGAGGTTGGTCATATAATAACACAAGCCTCGTTATAGGTTACTCATATAAGTACCTAGGTGTCCATTTGGACTCTAGGAGCAACCTTATTAAACATTGTAACGAGATTGCAGTTAAAGCAATGACCCTTGCGGTGTCTTTA
This sequence comes from Lissotriton helveticus, assembly GCF_964261635.1. NCBI lineage: Eukaryota > Metazoa > Chordata > Amphibia > Caudata > Salamandridae > Lissotriton > Lissotriton helveticus. The sequence goes on along the minus strand of NC_136065.1, from coordinate 890,842,842 downwards.
GCTAAGCTATCAAAAAATCTCTCTGGTCCAACTCTCTCGCCACTCGTAGAAGTTCTGAGAGCAAAAACTGGCCCCACGTTATCATGCGGTATAGAGATATTCAGGGGCAAATTGAACATTGCCCTAAATCAACACACGACCAAAATTTATAAAAAGGTACTCCATCTGCCGTATTCCGCATCCGCAGCTCAGGTAAGATTAGAGCTAGGCATACTAAATTATGAGGCCTCTAACATCGGTACATATTTAAACCTCTGCCATAAACTGAGGCAAGCGGATCTAGGTACACTAGAATCTTTAGTCTGGCTAGAAATCACCCAGAAAAACCCTGGAGGTACGTTTGGCGGCCTCTTCAAGGACTACATCCACCAAATGTCGGCGAGTGATCTATGGGCCCTTAATCCCAGTCGGTCAGCTTTTAAAACCGGCATTAGAAAATGCGTGAGAATGAGTTCCCTTTTAATTGACAAGGCACATCTTGCCAAACGTAGCCATGCTTGGGCCATTGTAAACTCATATAGACGGCTAGCCCCCGCCACTTACCTGTCTTGCACATATTCATTGTACTTAAAACGCAGTTTCATGGCAATCAGAATGGGTGATTGGCGCTTTTTGCATGATTTACCCCCCTGGCGACGTACGGTGGAAAACTTACTCTGTAGAGGGTGCGGCAAGACAGTGGAAACTCTGTTGCACGTGGTTTGCCTTTGTCCAGCTCTCAATTCCCAAGGCAGGGGTAAACTTAAAGCAGAGTGGAATAGGTTGGGGGTTCGGACATGTAGGCAAGCCATTATTGCTGCTCTTAACCCCGAAAATATAGACCTAAACCTAGGGCTAACAACTTTCATGCAGCAAGCATATCGCAATTTCATGCAAAAGAGATCCTGCTAATAAAATTTCAGGGAAGATGAAATGAAATGATTATAATATTGAACAGTGTTGCACATTACTTTTTAAAATTCTGTTTTGCATCTTTTAAAAGTGTCCTCGAATCAGGAGGTTCAGGATGTGGGAGATCCTGATGGTTATCGAAGTATTGTAGCTTTTTATCGAATTTTAATCAGTTTGTATACAATGTGAATTTTGTAATTTTCTTTTAAAGATATCTGTGTCATATCTAAATAAAGATTGTTATTATTATTATTATTATTATGGTACAACGAGGGAAATGAGAGAAGAAGGGCCCCTGGGGCCTCTAAAATAGATAAGCCCAACTGGTGTGATGAGGGGCGTAAGTATATGTTAATCACTGCCAGCGTCAAACCATCCAAAAAATTAAGAACAGTGCAAAGAATGTCCGGGCAATGGGAGTCTATTACCTTGACTGAGTACCCCAAGTGCGCAGCAACCCAGATACACCCCCCACCGAGGATCTTCCCCTGGGTTCCTGCACAGCCGGTACATGGAATGTCACGAAGCCTACCCTACCAGGAGCACACAGCAGCCAAGTCTCTTGGAACAGACATAAATCATAACTATCCATCAACTCTCCCCACTCCGGGTTATGCAGCTGAGACCCTAGCCCTGCTACATTCCAAGACCCGATTAGTGGTCTATAACTCACCATTCGGGCTGGGGAATCTTCAGTGGATATGGACCCGTGAGAGGGTGGAGATACTATATGTGTATGTATATCCAACTCCCCTTCACCTCCTATGGGGCCAATATTTAGGGATGATGGTAGTGTTGTCAAACTATCTGCCTTAAACCTTGTGACCCACCTCGTCACTCAAACCTCCTCAACATGGCTCCTGGGTACATTCGAAACCATTCCGTCTGGGCCAGGGAGAGGTGGTAGTCAATCCACATTGCTCAAGAAGCTATATCTGTTTGTCAAGGGTATATTATAATCTAATTCCCGTCCGCCTTGGTGGAAATAGGTTGGTTTAGGCCTACCCGTTGCTAAAGCTCGCGGGTAAAAATACCCCAGGCGGCAAGTATTGACTGAATCCGTGTTTAAAGGTCCTCCATTCCCTAGTATATGTTTAACCAATCCAGGATCCCTAAAATTCACAATTACACAGTCGCCAGAGATGTCTTTGGGTCTGGTCCCTAACCAACTGACTCTTCGAGCAAATAAGAATCGTAAACCTGGGAATGCATCAGATTCTAACGCCACCCTAGGTGTAGCATTAGAGAGGCTCAATGAGGAGAAATATCCTAATTTTCCTCTTTCTAGAAAGAGGAAAACGCTTCTTGTGATATTTTTTATGCAGGAAGGAGTCAATTCCTGCACAAAAACAATCACCCCTACAGACCATACACCCTTGCACAATGGAGCAAGGGTGCCTTTGTTTGGGTATGGCAGCCCATTGTGCGCCAGCCAGGGGAAAAGAACATGAATGCACCATATCTCATAGATACCTTCCCTTATCTTTTGTTGCAGGGCAGCGCAGCAAGATTCCTTGCAGTACTGCCCTGCGCCAAAACCTCATAAATAAGGCCATGGGTGCCTAGAAGACGCTTTGGTGGATCTAAATGATCTGTCTGTTATGGCATCCTGCTTCTCCCTTGCTCTCTTATACATGTGCAAGCACATGCTCAAATCTACACGTATACACAAGGGGAAAGACACAAGCAGGGAGCATTGAAGATGGAGGAATGGATTCAAAGAGATATGAGGATTATGGATGAGTGGTTTGGCTATATCCACGGATGCCACTGAGAGATGGTCCGATGGAGAGAGGGCTAGGGGGCAAGATACCATAACTGTGAGAGACAGAGAGAAGGCGGTACAGGCAGAGGGTTGGGTATTAAACCAGACAGGATAAAAGAGATAATGTTAGACAAACAGACAAGCAGACTGAGAGATAGGTAGAGGGGGGTGGGGGAGGAGAGAGAGAGAGAGAGAGGGAGAGAGAGAGAGTGAGAGAGAAGTTCTAGGCACCAGTACTTTAGGTATGGCTCAGACTTTCATCTTAACATATCTTAGGGTTATTTTGCATAAAATATTTACCATTACGTTCAAGGAAAGTGTACAAAACAGAGATGGCTCTGAGTGCTGTAAAATTAGGTAATAATAACACCTTCGGTTATTTCACATAGAGGCAGCAGAATCTTAGTACAAGGTACTCAGTAACAACACTCCTTCTTTCTTATTACTATTATAATCATAATTATTGTTAATGTTGTTGCTTACACGGAAATGCCGATGTTTCGACTATTAACTAAAACACTATACACGTGGACAGTGAGAAAAATAGAGACTGAGAAACGGACGGATGTGTGAATTTTGATAAATGGAAAGAGAAAGAAAAATAAGGTGATGTGGACATGAAAAGAGATTAATTGAAAGATACACAAGTGAATGGATATTATTATACAGTGCACCGTTTGAAGTGGATAACCTCTAGGGTTTCGGTTTGTAGCATACAAGGAAAGGGATGCACTAGAAAATTATTTGATTTGCCCTGGTTCACATAATTTGGTGAAATCAAGGAATATGGATTGGCCATTAAGTCTCCTCGTTATGAAATCTACAAATTAATTTCCAGACTCCATATGTTGCCCACAATTGATAGACAGACAGATATACATAAAGATAGATAGGTTAATGGATAGATAAGTAGACAGAGGAATAGATATACGCACAGAGTAACAAGAGTGCAGGATGTATGGGCACAACAAAAATATTATCTGGTGATACACTGTGTACGGCCTGATAGCAGCGAGTCAGGTAGAGGGGAATTCCTGTGTTGAATTGTGCTTTGCCCAATCATAAATGGCCCCTATGGTTTTCGTGCCCAGTTTTGCCAGGTGCAGGAGCAGCTGACCTGATTATACCAGCCGCAAACTCCATCTGGTGCGATCACCTGACACCCCAGCTGCAAAGCAGGCAAGCCTGCGTCCCTGTCCCCGCCTGACATCTTTTTACACCAAGGGAAGTTCATGCAATGCTCCCCTTTGCCTGAACACCTCCTCCATAGCTCCCCTGACCTTCCAACCCCCTCCATCCATCCCAACCCCCAGGGAAGCCCTGCTGTGGCGGTAAATGGGAGAGTCAACCGCCTCAGAACAGTGAATATTTAGCAGAATTCCACATGGTAATTCCGAGCTTGCACAGCAATTACCAATTCTTTGGAGTCTAACTCATAGTAGTTGGAAATCCATGCCTAGATACCGGCCAGCATGGTTAGATCTTGCTGCCAGAAATCTTGTGAATGGAATTCCGACCCATTTGTAATTGGGGCTAAAGAGCATAGTTTAATATTTCTTAGCACTCTAATTTATAGCGCCTAACATGGACCAAATAAAGTGCAGTGATTTATACCTTCAGTTAAATGATGGAAGGCTGAGAAGACCCTTCTAGAATTCAGAACTGAGCAGAGAAGCCTTAACTCGGTCAGCATGTTAGTTAGACAAACAGGTGGATGTAAAGATAGACGCATATGCGATTGACAAACATATAGCTGTTAAGGAAGCAAAGAAGCATGTTGCAAGGGCTCGGTAAGGTGAGTAGAAATCCTTTACTGAGTATAAATATAACAGGCACTTCGGACTCCCTCGAAAACAAACACCCAACTCCCAACCGAAGCAATCACCACATTCCATTCCCATGGTAACTCAAAGTTTCCAGCAAGTAGAATCCAACACATCTTTCCCCTTACATAAACAACAAACAACAAAGGTTAATAATGGATAAAAGGAACAGATGAAAAACAAGGGAACACTTTACAATGCATTGCAAGATGAATATGTACATATATACATGTGAAGAACAATAACCATCGATAATTTAAGACACAAACTCGCACAGCTTGGAAGATGAAAACCGTGTCCTGGTGGACACTCTCCTCCCCCCATCATCAACCAAAACATCGTTCACTCTTCCAACACAAGAATCAAGCTTGTTCCTCTGAACAACATGTGCAATGGAAATGATATCTTTGTTTCACCATTTTCCATTTTGTAATCTTACTAAATTCTTCCTCACATCCACAACATTTTGTGGAGAGGAAAACTTGGAATCCTTCATAACAATGCTCCTGGGTATTTTGACTCTGACAAAATCACCAATGGCTACTTTGGTCTCTCTTCCCCGAACACTCACATACCTATTCTGAGCATGCTTTCTTTTCCTGCCCACATCTTCCAATTTCTGCTTGGAAATGCTGGAAGGCCCCATCGACTGTCTTCTCAAGTTAGATGCAGGTAACCTGCCTCTTAGTAAAGCAAAAGGGGAAAAGTCAGTGTCCGCATTGGGGGTGTTGCAAACCTCTCACAACAACTTGTGTAACTCCTTTTTCCAATTCAGACCACTAGACCTATCTAACTGTATGCTATCTTTGATAACTCTGTTGAAACGTTCTACCAGGCCATTGCTCCTTGGATTGTGCAAGGAGGTCTGAGTGTGCTTAATGCTCAAAATGGTTAAACAATCAGAAACTTGAGTGGATGTGAACTGACAACCATTTTCTGAGAAAATGTCATCCGGAATGCTTGCCCTAAGAAAAATGGATTCCAAAAACTCGATGAGGTTAGAAATATTGGGAGACGTAACAAATTAAATTTCTGGCCAACAACTATAAAAATCTGCTACAACAATGCCATATTCCAATAAACCTCCGGAGATAACCATGAGACCAATAATGTCAATGGCTAATTTCCCCCATGGCTTATTGGGAACCTCAATGGCTTCAACAGGCCTGGGAACGGTAACTTGACACTTATAGCTGCCAGCACAATTGATACAATCTCTAATAAAATGCCCAAAACTCCTGTCCAACCCTGGCCACCAAAAGCATTCCCTGATCCTCCACTTCATGGCACGCATTAAGATGTGCCCTTCATGAGCCATAATAAGTACGCTTTTCCTCATACTCTCAGGAACGACCAACACACCGAACGACCAACACACCGGACCGGTAAAGGAGGTCGTTGATAATAGACAACTCCCCAAAAACATGTTTGTGAACATCACATTTTACGCCATCAGACTTCCATACAGACCAACCTTGACGAATAGCATTTTTTGCCTCAGCAATCTGTACATCAGCATCACAAGCACTGAGCCACTCACTTTCCAGTACGGCCCCACCACATCTCTGTTCAACAGCACACACCAAATCAGTGACCATATTCTGTGATGTTTACCCCTCATCAATAACATTGCAACTAGGACATACAATCGGCCAAGATATTTTTGGCACCCTGAACATATTCAACAGTGTAATTATATTCTTGAAGTCTATATTGCCATTTGGCAATCCTCGGTGTGGCTCATTCATTGCCTTTACTAATAAATGACTGCACCAAGGGCTTGTGATCAACTCAAACAGTAAAATGAGAACTCCACAAGTACATTTTGAAGTGCACAATGCCCAACCAGCATGCTAAGGCTTCTCGCTTGATCACCAAATAGAATGATTCAACACCCTTAAAGCTTCTTGAAGCAAAGGCTACAACCTCATCTTTGCCCTCTCTACACTGCATAAGAACGGCACTTAATCCTATTTGGCTGGCATCAGTCAAGATAATAGTTTTATCACAAGTATTGAATGGTTTCAAAGGTACGACATGAACGAGTTCTTTTTTATGAGACTAAATTCTTGATCACACAGATTGCACCCATCAAATGTTACATTTTTATTTTTAGATTTCTCATGTGATAAGATTTTTCCATACACTTAGGAATGAATCTTGAACAGAATTCAACTAGACCTAAGCTAGGAAATATCTTAATTGATCCTTGTTCTTGGGAGGATCAAAATCATCAATAGTCTTAACAAGGTTAAGCTTAGGTTCTGCACCCTTGGCGGATAATTTATAACCTAAGTAATCAATGTTGCGAACAACAAATTTATATTTCTCCATGCTGAAAGTTACACCTCTTGCCTTCAAAATGGTTAAAAGTTGATGCATTCTGACATCATGCTAATCTTGATCATTGCCGAACAATAAAACATCATCTTGACATGCAACAACCCCTTAATATCCTTAAAAATGCCTTCAACCACCCGTTGAAATACTGTGGACGCAGAAGCCAGCCCAAAAGGCATGCGCTTGAATTGAAATAAACCCTCATGTGTATTAAAGGATGTTAAATGTCTACAATCATTTCTGGAGTTTGCGCCAGTGGGAGAGGAGCGGGAGAGGAGCGTGGAGCGAGGACTCCATTTCCGAGACTCTCAGGTGCCACTGTGATCTCCGCTGCACATGGAGGCACATAAATGACAGACGTGGCTCCTCCTGTCTGCGACAGGAGGAGGTAGGGCCACCCCCCTTGGTTTTTTCACAACACTTTGGGGTTCCATCAAGGTACATCTATACCCTCCACCTCTCTGCCAGTGAGTAAGCAAAGAGAGTGTACAGAAATTAAGAGGTAGTAGAATGTACTAGCAGGTGTGGGATGTCTAAATTATACTACCTATGGTTGGGACTTTGGGATTTTGCAAAGATATTTTTAATGACCTTCACTTTCTAGAAAATTTGACTCTGTTACCAAGCGTATTTCGTCCTTTATGTGTAGCAACACGTACAGTCATTATACAATAGACCCTACTGGTGCCACATATATTGTTTACGATTTACATAGTTTCCGTATAGAAACAAAGGGGGGATAAGGTCAGCTATACTTGGCTAGATAACCCATAGCTAGGTGGGTGGATGGTTTTTACCTTCCCCAGATAAGTCTCAAAGTGTCCCTATTAAAATACCTTACTGGAGCAAAGGAAGCCATCGAAAAACAGATGTCTACTGTTGAGGAATCTTTGTTAGTAGGTGGGTTAACAGATGGGGGAAGTTAAACAGCCACAGGAATAACAGCCGACACACTTGCCAATGGCCCGAACATTTTTGGAGGTATAACAATAGGGAAGGGCCTTAACAGGGAGATAGATATGGCAGGGGCCTGTTGGCCTACTAAAACAACTGACTGTATTCACACCAATGATTCTGTTATGTTAGGAGAAACAACAACGTGGAAGGAGTCGAGGAGGGAGAACAAAGGAGGAGAACAAAGGAAGTACAAAGGGGATGGTCAACAAGGTAAATAATTGTATACAATATTAAGATGATTGTGTTTCCTCTGCTAAATCTATCTCACCCCTACTTAAACGAGTTAAAAAACCTCAAGCACGCTGTCTAGGCAACCCCCTAGTAAAGACCTAGCCACATTCAAGAACGGTGACACCCAAACACAGAGACTAGCCAAGACAGAAGCAAGTGTAATAAAAACCCCTTCAGATCCCAATTATAACATAATTTTTGGAAAATTAGATGCCCTAACGGAGGCATTCAAAACTCTTGACAAGCACATGAACAACATTATGGGGAGTATTCAATCTAGACTAAAGAAAGTTGAAACAAGAACCAATTCTTGTTTGGAACTTTTGACGATTGTCTCTACATGTCAAAAGGCAAAGGCCCTACATAACAAAGATTTCTTCCCAACCCCTGAAGCCCCAATTGAACCCCCATTTGAGACCATATCCAGTAACACCACAGCAATAGTCCCTACTATTCACCCTGTGACATTACAGGCAGCAAAAATATAAGAGGGAGGGAGGGAGCCAGGCATGGGTCATCAGGAGACGGGGACAGGAACATCAAACCTCCTTTGGTGACACCACCCACTCACAATCATCTTGATAACCAAGTTGAACGCACATCTGATTGTTTGGATCTCCCACCAGCAGCTGCCCCATTTGGTAGTAGTTCTGACTAACGGTCCTCCCTCCCCACAAATAGCAAGGAGAACTGGATCTTGTCGAGGAATACGTCCCTAAGTTGGCTGGGTGGCAGAACAGGCTTAACAGACCACCTATTTTATGACTTTAAAATGGTCTGAAGAGTTAAGTGGGTAGGGAGAGGGAACAAAAATCTGAGTGGCTACTGCGTGGTGTTGATGTTTAGAAATCCACAGCTGGTGATTGAAGTCCTGAGCAGGTCAAGGACTCCTGGCAGTTATGGGAACCCTATCTCCTATCAACCATTGAGCTATTTTTATCACCCGCCACATCTAGGTAACATTGTTTGCCCACATCCCAGTTTTCAGCAGAGACCAAGGCTTCCACATTTTATAATTCGAACTTCTAACAGGTTTCAATGCTCATGGTCGCTGGATAGCCTAGATTGACACAAGGCAGGGACACATTTAAGAGGAGAGGAGTATTAGCAGGAAAAAAAAACTGCCACTGAAAATTCGGTGGGCGTTACCACTAGCACCATCACCAAGATATTACACGATGAGCCTTCACAGAAACAACAAATAATCAACTATTTGGATAATAGTAACACGAGACACTCCCCACAACAGATACTCACTCATAAAAATCAGCTCAATATAAAATCAAATTATTTGGATGCCTGCTTTGGAATGTGGCGGGCTTACTAGGTAAAATACAGACCACAGAATGGCTAGATTTTGTAGATAAATATCAAATTATTTGTCTCCAAAAGACATGGCTCACAGAGAATATCCATTTGAACGGGTACAGGACATACTTCACATCAGCCATTCCATCAAACCACGGCAGAATGAAAGGGGGTCTGTGTACCTATGTAGCTAATACTTTACAATTTACTAATATCATTTCCGCCACTGACAACCCATACTATCAATTATTGGTATGTAATTCGACAGGCCAGGCTAGATTAGTTATGATTAACTTTTATAACAATGCCACTATGATAGGGATAACGGAGGTGGTATAGGAAATGAATAATGACTTAGAGCGCATTGCCGTAGGCAATGAAAAATACATGACGATCCTATGGGGGGGGGGGTTTCAACAAGCGTCTTTGTAATGTCCAGTTGGGTAAAATGTGCAGAACGACAAATATAGAGGATGTAGAGCAGCCCCACTTTACGCACAGTATATATGGCGACAAGCTTATTGAAGTGATATTTAAATAGATCTGTCATTTGCAAATGAAATTTCCATACCTTTGTGTATCGTGAGAAGACTTTTAATGGAACAACTAATAACAGTATCATTGAGCATGTCTTACTGTCAAATCACTGTGCTGGCTCTATTTTTAACTTCTGTACTCATTCAATATCTTTAAGTGTTCACTGAGCCTGCAATTATCGACTGTGCCCTTTTTAGGTTTCGTAACCTGGCGAGGGGCGAAGCCACTCCCAGATCGAAATCTGTTGTTTCTAATAGTGAGGTTAGGACAGCCTCTGTTTCCAATTGGTTAGCTCCATAAATGGAGGCTAGCCATTGGGAGGCAGAGGCTGTCAATCGCGTTTTCTCTCGAAAACGCGATTCGGGGGCGTTTCTGGTGCTTTTTTTAAGCCCCGCCCCTTTGTCCCGGGCCGCGCTGCCATTGGCTGCCGGCCCGGGACACCCCCGTGACGTCATTCCCGGGCCGCGCTGTGATTGGCTGGCCGGCCCGGGACCTGACTTAATATTGAACTTCGGTGAAAGGTGAGCAAGAGCACCAGGTATTACAGAACCATTCTAAAATTGTAAATAAGAAGTCAGCAGTGTCATTGCCTATTGGTTTATTGAGTATTGCTACGCGTACAATTGGTAATTGTTCTAAAAGTATAAAACTCACATGCAAATCAACTAGTAATATAAAGTATGTTTATCAAGAACATGTCGATTGAGCACGTTGGCTTCCAAGATGTTTATTCTATAACGGATGACATTTTAACTTTTCACACTCGTTCGTGTGGACGGAGGTTTTCTTTAGTACTCTTTCCACGTCATTCATTCTCTGGTTCCTCTAATTTGCCATGCGGTTTGCCGACGTACTGACCCTCGCGCTTCCTTTTCTCGATGCCTATTAAGTCACGTGATGAGGGTCATGCAGACTTCTTCCGGGCGGTGGTGTGAGTTGGGGAGCCCGGAAGCGGTGGGGTTCGGCAGGTTTGGGGGTCCTAGCACAGCGTCATGGCGGCGGGCAGCAGCAACTGGTTGTCGGGAGTGAACGTGGTGCTGGTTATGGCGTATGGTAGTTTGGTAAGGAAAGAACAAATACTGGGAGTGGGTGTATTGCAATGCTTGAAAGTTCGTTGCAGGGGATGAGCGGGTTTTGTAGGTGGATGCACAACATTTGCCATGCGGTTTGCCGACGTACTGACCCTCGCGCTTCCTTCTCTCGATGCCTATTTAGTCACGTGATGAGGGTCATGCAGACTTCTTCCGGGCGGTGGTGTGAGTTGGGGAGCCCGGAAGCGGTGGGTTTCGGCAGGTTTGGGGGTCCTAGCACAGCGTCATGGCGGCGGGCAGCAGCAACTGGTTGTCGGGAGTGAACGTGGTGCTGGTTATGGCGTATGGTAGTTTGGTAAGGAAAGAACAAATACTGGGAGTGGGTGTATTGCAATGCTTGAAAGTTCGTTGCAGGGGATGAGCGGGTTTTGTAGGTGGATGCACAACATTGTAAGGGGGCTACTGTGTGAGGGAGGCTTACTCTTCTAGAGATGAGTGTGTCATTACAGCGGGGAATAGTGGTATGAGGTGATAACGAAGTCCAGTATGTATAGTTTAAGAAATGTTATTGTGGAAGTCAAGGGGATTGAGTATGGCCCGGATTAGGGGATAACCTAGCATGTTATCTGTGCTCAGTCAGAGAAAAAGCAGCGCAGTGTTAAGTTTTTGTAATGTGCACGGTGAGGTGTATTCCCTGTCCTGCAGGAGGCGATCAGTTACAAGGCTGCCGCCTTGTGAGCCCTTGTCATTTGTAACCTCACCATTAAATTATTGCTTTTGACGCTACATTCACAGAAAACGCAGGTCATCTCACCAGTGGCGTAACGAAATTTGAAGCCTCCCCCCGCAAAGTACACGGAGATGACCTCCTCCGACCTCACTTCGAAGCTCTCCCCTGGAGCTGGGGGTGTGTTTGTTACGCCACTGTATCTCACCCACTTTATTGTCGCTTTATGTTAGGCATAAATAAGAGTGTTTTTATTTTGTGTGTTTCATGTTATGTTAGGTTTCAGTTGTATGGTACTTTTTTTTAAATCAGTTTCACGGTCTCGTGGCGCTATTAGCAGTGTGGCGACGTTCAGACTGGTTCCGGTGCGTGCCCGCGCAGGCCGTGAAGCCTTGTACTCGGTATTGTTGAGTCTTTCTTCCAGTTATGTGATGGAATTGAAAATTCCTAAACCGTGTGTGTGTGATTTTGTGACCATGCTGAGGCAGCCTCGCTGGGGCGCAGCCGTCAGGCCGAGCCTTGAATCTCGAGGGAGGTGGTGGATGCAGGGGGGTAGCTTGTGCGCCATCTGTGCCTCTCAGATGGACCCTGCATTAGGTGCCTTAAAGTGCTGCGTTTCCTGGACGCAGCTGCAGCACCGGTGGAAGCTGGAGGCAGTTCAGCTCTCCAGGGAGGAAGAGGGAACGCATCTGTGGGGGAACCTTTTCGGGAGTTGATGTCCTTCTACGTTAGATTTTAGAGCTCCTTTGTGGAATAGTATCTGAGCTAGAACAAAATATATCGTTTTCCATTCGGTTTCTTAAAGCATGATGTTGGTTGGAGTGAAGAATATATTTATTAAAGTACCGCGTACTTTCGGTTTTGTTTTTCAGTAACACAATTGTCTCTTCTCCAGACAGTGTGTGTTGTGTATCAGACATTCTGCCCTTGCTAAAACCAGTCGGCCGTTTAATGAACTTTATTAACTGCCCGTTTAATTAACTTTATTAACTGTAGCCCTTTATGCGAATTAAAATGCCCTCGTGCCAAAACTAAAAACAATAGTTTAAAACGAAATGCAGTCAACACAGCCTTACTCGAGCTGCTTCTGCAAAAGCCAATTCTAGCGCCGCAGGACCTCAATGGCAACGAGTGAATCGATCCTCGAAGCACCAGTCCAGCGCTCCAGCGCTCCGCCTCCAGTCCCCAGGCACGCCTCGCACGCCACGTTCTCGCTGCTGGAGCTGTCTGTTCTGACATTTGGCATAGCTCACTTCCGGTTGAAGATGGCGACTTCCATGGCAGGTCAGGCAGTAAAAGTTGCGCGTAACTTAGCAGCAAGGAGGTGTTTTTTGAGCAGTAGACAGGTAAGGAAAAGCTCCATCTACATAGACCGTGCTGCACAAATCTATCTGCAAGCAGCAAATCACAGATTTAAATCTCAAGGTAGTAGGGGGGGGTAAGGCAGCAGCTTTGGGGGTGCGGGGGCACTACGTGAAAATGTCGGGCTAGGACTGGCCAGGAACCTGGAGTTTAGGCAGCTCTGGCTGTTACGCCACATCATCTCCCCTGTATGATTTGTGCCAGGGGACACAGGCATCTGCTGGTCAGTAATGCCCTCCAGCTTTAAGAGAGAGGCTTATCGGGGCGAACAGAAGGGTCTTCTTCGGAGAAAGGTGATGGTACAGCCATTTAATGGGAACGACGTGGGCAAAATCAAACGACCAGGGCAGCCTTACAGCCTGAGACCAAAGACAGAGCTGGACACCAAGTAGGATTCTGTTTCAGAAGATATTTTAACCATTCTTAAAACGGTCTGCCCAATGCTCCAAGTCTTTTCAATTGTAAACCCTATAACATGATTATGTTGTGCAACTATGTGGCATTTTTTTATCAATTTTGAGGCTGTAAGTGTATATGCAACTCCAGTTTTACAAGCCATTGCCTTTACGCAAGTTTGTGCTATTGCCAATGTAAATGACAATGTCATTTCATTATCTGATTTCAAAACCAACACATAAATACAAATTTTGTCATTTACAATGCCAATAGCTCTATCTTTTCCAAAGGCGAAACCGTTGCATTGTAAATGCTTGTTTAAACAAGGGAAGGATAAAGTGATTTCACAGGTAGAGGGGATTGAACTTGCTCGGCATAATGGATACACTTTGCGTTGGACTCAGATCAACACAAAATATCTTCCTCACCAGTTAACATGCAATAAGAAAGAATAATGTAATCTATGTTTGAATGAAAATACACAGTCGACAAGAATTTATCATGGCTTTCTTGGCCATCACACAGGGCGTTAAGGAAAGCCTTTTGGTCATGAGAGGGAAGACAAAAACGGGGAAAGAGGGTTGGTTTGATACCTTTTGTAGAAAAGCCCACAAGTGCTTCAAGAGGGCTTTACATAAAACACCCAGGAGCAATAGTGAGTTCCACCAATGAAGAGCTGATTACAAATTGGTAGTAAAGAGGAGGAAACTACATTTTAGAAAGACTACTTGGGAGTCCCTACAGGAGGCCAGTACTAGTAAAAATGGCAGAACATTCTGGAGGATAATTAATTCCTCACCATGGAGCACAGAGGGGCACCCTAAGAACGAGACTGCAATACTGGAGGAAGAATGGATTCATTATTTTGTTAGTATTTATTCCGCACCCCGTATAGGAAATCTACAAGAACAGGGACAAATTGATAATGAGACTGTAGCCATGTTCCAAACCTCCACCATTTTCCCTTTCTCTCTGGTCGAAGTTATTAGCGCAATCAAAGCAAAAAAAAGTAGCAAAGCCCCAGGAGCAGATGTAATCCCCGTTGACAACATCAACTTGTGGGGACACCTATTGACCCAAGTATTAAGGGCTAGTTGTACGGTAGGATTCTTACCATCGTTTGGAGAATCAATCATTGTTCCCATATACAAAAAAGGAGACCATTTAACCCCTTCGGGGCTGATGACAAGCTGGGCTCGTCATGGAGCAGGGCGCTCGCACGCTGATGACGAGCCCAGCTCGTCATGAGCCCCACCCTCGGGGGAAGCGCCAGCGCTCCCCCCGAGTCTGCCCGATTTTCTTCTTTTCTGCGGGGATGGCAGGGGAAGACCTTCCCCTGCCTCCCCCCGCCCTCCCCGCCCGCGTCATCAATGACGTCAGCGCGTGAGGCGCGCTGACGTCACTGGAGGTTCCCTTTGTTTACCGACGCGCAGGGAAGCCATTTGCTTCCTGCGCGTCGTTGTAGAAAGAGGTTCGTTTTGCGGCTGGGGCGGGGGGGATTGTTTTGAAACTTGCATCGAGGGGAAAGGAAAGGCTTTTCCTTTCCCTCGATGCAACTTTAGAGCATTCCTGCTGCACGATCGTGCGATCGTGCAGCTGGAATGCTAGGGATTTAAATTTTATTTTTTTTATTTTCCGATTTCGTTGTTCGGGGAGCGGCCCCTTGGAGAAGGGTCGCTCCCCTTTTTGGGGGAACAGTAACTTTGAGGTGTTTTCGTGCCTCTTATGTTTATAAATGGACGTTTTTTTAAAAAAAAATGCTGATGGGGGTCATTTTGAAATTATAATTATAGTGCTCATTTTAATCAAGGATGCAAGTGCCTCTGTCCTTCATTACTTTTACTTTGTGTTTATCTGAAGTGGCTAAAAAACACACCTGTCCTGCCTAGGCAAAGCTCACTAGTGTTTTTGGGCTGATGAATGTTTTTTTGTATTTGTGCTGCAATTCAAACACATGCTTTGTCTCCAGTGACCATGTGTGTGTTACTATGCCATCGCAGCGATGTGCGAAGGGGTCCCTTGAGTGAGCTGTCCATCATAGTGGGAAGCTCACAAATGTTTTTGGGCTGATGATTGTTTTCCTGAATTTGTGCTGCAACTCGAGCGCCATCTTTGTCTCCAGTGACCATGTGTACGTTACTATGCAATCGCACAGATGTGCGCAGGGGTCACTTGTGTGAGCTGTCCATCATAGTGGAAAGGTCACAAATGTTTTTGGGCTGATGAATGTTTTCCTGAATTTGTGCTGCAACTCGATCACCTGAATTGTCTCTAGTGACCTTTGTGTGTGTTATTATGCCATTGCACCGATGTGCGCAGGGGTCCCTTGAGTGAGCTGTCCATCATAGTGGGAAGCTCACAAATGTTTTTGGGCTGATGATTGTTTTCCTCAATTTGTGCTGCAACTCGAGCGCCATCTTTGTCTCCAGTGTCCATGTGTGCGTTACTATGCAATCGCACAGAGGTGCGGAGGGGTCCCTTGTGTGAGCTGTCCATCATAGTGGGAAGGTCACAAATGTTTTTGGGCTGATGAATGTTTTCCTGAATTTGTGCTGCAACTCGAGCGCTTGCTTTGTCTCCAGTGACCGTGTGTGTTACTATGCCATCGCACCGATGTGTGCACAGGTCCCTTGAGTGAGCTGTCCATCATAGTGGGTAAATTTAGGAAAGATGGTGCACTCCGCTAGTTGGTGGGCGTGGCCAAACGGGGGTCTTCTGTGTGAGTTCACATGCCTTTTATGTGTATAAATGGTCAGAGACTGATGAGAGCAGCAGATGGGGAGAAAGAAGCTCCTGGTCATAGGAACTGTTTTTGGATTGCGCTTGTGAAAATCAAGGATGCAAGTGCCTCTGTCCAGCATCACAGTTAACCACAGTAATTCTGCTGCCCCCCTCCCCATGAGAATCCCTGATGACGTCAGCGTGCACAGCACGCGCCAACATCTTCAGGGATTCCCAGGCGGTCGGGGAGCCATTTGCTTCCTGCGCCTGGAGGTGTTAGGTTGGTTTTGAGATTTTTGGGGGGGTTTGGGGCTGCAAAGAGGCATCAGGGGAGAGGCAAGTGAATTTCCTCTCTCCTGATGTCTCTTTGCAGGGCATTTCTGCCTCACGGTCGCGCACAGCATTGCGATTGTGCGGTGGAAATGCCCCCACTAGCACCAGGGATTTTATTTTAGATTGTAGGAAGTGACCCCTTGGGCAAGGGTCGCTTCCAGGTGGGTCGGATTTTAAATTTAGATTTTCTGCCCCCCCCGGTGGGCAAATCAACCCGTACTTTTGTCCGTTTTGCCCTTTTTGATGGCCCATCTGTGTGGATGTCATTTTGGGGGTAAATTTGTGTGTTGTTTATTCATTTGTTATGTTGTTTGTGAAATGTAGTATTCATTATTTTTTTCTTCTTTGTTTTTGATCCAGGCTTTTGCTGTTTGTATTGGTGTAGGTTGTGGTTCAGTTAATGCTGGTATTGCAGCTTGTGTAGTTGCATGTGCTTGGTAAGTAAATGTTTTTTGTACTACTTTCCCTAGATGAATGTGTTTTTATGAAAAGAGTAGTTATTGCTGTTTGTGTGGCTTTGTGTTTCTTGATTGTTAACTTTTTTTTTGTATTGCTGCTTGATGTGTACTTTGTCTAATCTATACTTTTTTTTCTTTGTAGTGGGATTTCCTTTCTTTTTGCTGTGTTTCAGCAGAGTAGGTGCTGGTGAGTGTTCTTATATTTGGTTAGATTTGAATTGTTTTTGAGTGTATTGATTTTTGTGTGTAGACTCTACCTTGTTTACTTCTTACTTTGCACAGTGTAGGTTGTTGGTCTAGACACTGACTCCGATTCGGAGCATGAGGTAGGTGCAGAAGATTCAGGCAGTGAGTTTTCTCTTCGCATGGTATCATCGGATGATGATTCTTTTTCTAGTGCTGATAAGTGCCTGTGGTAGAGAGGGACATTGCTGTGCCGGTAGAGAGGCAAGAGCCATCTGAGCGGCAGCCTAGGTCCTCAAGGTTTCCCTTTTTTTCTCGTCGGGAAGAGGCAAGTGTGGTAAAGGCTGCGCCCAAAAGGTTTCACATTGCTGTGGTGCGCCAAGGGTTATCTGGTGCTGCTAGTCTTCCTGTTGTAGAGCAGCATGAGGCATCTGGTGCTGCTAGTCTTTCTGTTGTTGTTGAGCAGCAAGTGGCATCTGGGGATGCGAGTTCTTCTGTTGATGTTGAGATGCAAGAGGCAGCTGGGGATGTGAGTTCTCCTGTTGGTGTAGAGATGCAAAATGTATCTGGGGATGCTAGTATTCCTGTTGGTGTAGTGATGCAAGAGGCATCTGGGGATGCTAGTGTTCCCGTTGATGTAGTGCAGCAAGAGGCATCTGGGCTGCAGGCTAGGGTGGCTTCTTCTCCCGATGTTAGTGATGACGTCTGGGTTGCCCCTGGCATGGTGCAGCCAGAATTGCCAGACTTCACTGGTGTTCCAGGGTGTAGAGTGAATACTGACAATTTTTTGCCAATTCAATTTTTTCAGTTGTTTTTTGACGATGAGTTTTTGCAAGAGATTGTGGAGCAAACTAATTTGTATGCAGAGCAGTATTTGAGGGACCACAGTGCCAGCCTTAAGCCCGATTCTAGAGCTACCCATTGGTCTCCCACATATGTTGAAGAGATGAAGAAGTTTTTGGGATTAACTTTTTTGATGGGCTTGCTAAGGAAGCCATCAATGTCTTCTTATTGGTCCACTAGTCCCTTGATGGCAACATCTATATTTCCAGCAGTTATGTCTCGTGATCGATATATGCTTCTTCTTCGCATGATGCATTTTGTTGATAATGATTTAGCGTTGCCACACGATCACCCTGATTGTGACCGTCTTTTTAAGATTCGGCCTGTCCTTGATCACTTTGTTGATCGTTTTCCTGAGATCTTTGCTCCTGGAAAAGAAATAGCTGTGGACGAGTCTTTGGTATTGTTCAAGGGCCGCTTGGTTTTTAGGCAATACATTCCTAGTAAGAGGGCACGCTATGGAATCAAACTGTATATGCTGTGTGACAGTGATACTGGATATGTTTATAATTTCAGGGTGTACACCGGTAAGGATTCCAGCATTAACACTTCTGCTTGTCCGTCCACTTTTGGAGTTACTGAGAAAATTGTGTGGGAACTAGGTAGACGATTATTTAACAAAGGCCACCATTTATATGTAGATAACTTCTACACTAGTGTGCGTTTGTTCAAGGAATTGGCCAAAGTGGGCACTGTTGCTTGTGGCACGATGCGCAGTAACCGGAAAGGTTTCCCAATAGAACTTGTTTGCAAAAGGCTTGTGCGGGGACAGTCTACTGCATTGCGATGTGGGAAGCTTCTAGCTGTGAAGTTTTCAGACAGGAGAGATGTGTACATGCTGACTACTATCCATGACGAAAGCACTGAAGCTCTGCCTGTTCGGGGTGAGAGTGCTGAAGTGCGTAAACCTGTGTGCATTTTACAGTACAATAAGTACATGGGTGGTGTTGACAGAGTAGATCAGAGGTTGGAACCTTATGCTGCTCTTCAAAAGGCTTACGTTTGGTACAAGAAGTTGGATATCCATCTTTTCCACTTGGCATCCTTTAATGCTTTTGTTGTTTTCCAGAAATCTTGTCCTGAGTCAAAGATGCCTTTTGTTAAGTTTCAGGAGACTATAATAGGCAGCCTTGTACTAGTGGAACAGGCAAGTGTGCCAAGATTTGGAGTGGTGGAGGAAGTGGCTAGACTGAAAGATCGCCACTTTCCAGAATACATTCCTCCCACAACTGCAAAAGACCATCCCACTAAAAGATGTAGAGTCTGTTGGCGAAGAGAAGTGCGGAGGGAGTCTCGTATGTACTGCCCTGACTGTCCTTCAAATCCTGGATTGTGTGTGCCAGCTTGTTTTAAATCGTACCACACACAAAAGAAGTTTTGGGAGTTTCATTGAGCTTGTAAGTGTACTGTTTGGTCTGTATTCTGTAATATTTTTTAGTCTGCTTTAAGGTTTGCATTAGTGCAAAGCATTTAGTTTTTGAATTTGTGTTAGCAGATTTGTAGGTTTCTTCATTTGATTTGTGGTATTTCTTTAAAAAATTCTAATTTCGAGGGTGGTGTGTGCAGGATTGTGCTTGGATTGTTGGTGTGCGTGGACTGGCACTTGGCTGGTGGTGTGCGTGGTCTGGTGCTTGGCTGGCATAGTGCATGGATTGGAGTTGTGCTGGGGGGGTGAGTGGATTTTTGCTTGTCTGGCGGAGTGCATGGTTAGGTGCTTGGCTGGTGGTGTGAGTGGATGGCGCTTGGCTGGTGGTGTGCGTGGTCTGGTGCTTGGCTGGCATAGTGCATGGATTGGAGTTGTGCTGGGGGGGTGCGTGGATTTTTGCTTGGCTGGTGGAGTGCATGGTTAGGTGCTTGGCTGGCGGTGTGAGTGGAGTGGTGCTTGGCTGGCGGTGTGTGTGGAGTGGTGCTTGGCTGGCGGTGTGTGTGGAGTGGTGCTTGGCTGGTGTTGTGTTTGTGGAGTGGCGCTTGGCTGGTGGTGTGCGTGGAGTGATGCTTGGCTGGTGGTGTGTGTGGAGTGGTACTTGGCTGTCGGTGTGCGCTGAGTGGTGTTTGGCTGGCGGTGTGCATGGTCTGATGCTTGGATGGTGGTGTGGGTGGACTGGCGCTCGGCAGGCGGTGTGTGAGTAGTTACTTTCTGTTGGTCACTACACATACTGCTAGTTGAGTGACACTCCACACAGTCCATCATTTTGTGTAGTTGCAGTGTCAGAAATGTGGGCGTGTGAAAGTGATGGGCCCTTGAATGGCGCTGTTTGCTGGTGTGAGTGTTGAAATGTGATGGGTCCGCGGCTGGCGGTGTGAATGTTTTGTATGTGTCACGCATACGAAAGGTGTATGAATGGCCTGTAAAGAGGTTGGTGCCTTGACGTGGCTTTACAGCTCACGAGCTGTGAGTCAGTGGTTCAGTTTATCATACTTTCAATTATACGCAGTGTATTTCATTTTTTATTAAATTACTTGCGTATCCAATTGTATGTACTGAATCATCACTCACCCTCGTGCCAAATCCAACCAGTATGTGTGTGTGCTTGCGGATTAGATGGGTGTGCAGTAATAATTGTTTTTTTCTCTTTCTGCAGTAGGGTGTACCTTGTCCCTTATTGTGATTGTTGTAATGTGTTGCTTTTCCATTCGGATGGTGTCAATGGTCTGGTTTGTATCAGGTATGAAAGGTGCGTGAATGGCCTGTAAAACGGTTGGTGCCTTGTCGTGGCTTTACAGCTCACGAGTTGCGAGTCACTGGTTCGGTTTTTATGCATTTATTTATTGACAGAGCATTTCATTTTTTTGAAATATCTTGTTAATAAAATTTTATGTACTGAACCATCACTCGCCCTCAAGCCAAATCCAACCTGTATGTGTGTGTCTTTGAGGAATAGATAGCCGTGCTTGAATGTTTGACTTTTGAGTAACTCTGTTAAGGTGTGGTATCCTTTTACTCGGGAGAACAAGGGGAACGCAGGGTGGTAGGACATTTTTGCCGGCACGGCGATCCCACGCCAAAAAGTTTGGAAAAGTGCTATTTTTACCTAATTTTAAGGTTTGCAAGGAGTTCTGGGTAGGAAAACATTGGGGACCCACGCATGCCATACCTCCCTGAACTCTCCCGGGTGTCTAGTTTTCAGAACTGTTTGGGTTTGCTACTTTCCAAAGAATACCACCCAGCCCCGGGCCAAACACTCAGGTGCCCCCTCCCCCCCAAAATCAAAGTTATATTGCTTCAGGGTATTTTAAATTCACCACCGTACGATTTGGACCTTTTCCTGTTGCAGCCACTATGGCTACCCACGCAAGTGAGGTACCGTTTTTATCGGGAGACCTGGGGGAACGCTTGGTGGGAGGTAATTTGTGTGAGCCCAGTGATGCCACGCTTTCCCGGACTACAACGTGTGAAAAAATTGATTTTTTTCTGCTACAATTGAGGTTTGCAAGGGATTCTGGGTAAAGGAACGTTGGAGGATCCACGCAAGCCATACCTCCTTGGAAGCCCCCGGGTGTCTACTTTTCAGAAATGTGTGGGTTTGGTAGGTTTCCATAGATGGCTGTCTCGCACGGGGCCAGAAACCCAGGTAACCCCTCTTGCAAAAGCTGGTGAATTTAACAATGGTGACAATGTCAAGTCCACCAGCTTTTGCAAGAGGGGTTTCCTGGGTTTTTGGCCCCGTGCGAGACAGCCATCTAGGGAAACCTACCAAACCCACACATTTCTGAAAAGTAGACACCCGGGGCTTCCAAGGAGGTATGGCTTGCGTGGATCCTCCAACGTTCCTTTACCCAGAATCCCTTGCAAACCTCATTTTTTGCTTGGAAAAAATCAGTTTTTTCACACGTTTTAGTGTGGGAAAGCGTGGCATCACTGGGCTCACACAAATTACCTCCCACCCACCGTTCCCCCAGGTCTCCCAATAAAAACGGTACCTCACTTGCGTGGGTAGGCATAGTGGCTGCTTTAGGAAAAGGTCCAATTCATACTGTGGAGACCAAAAAATTACCTTTAGCCAAATAATCTTATTTTTTGAGGGGGTCACCTGAGCTTTTGGCCCGGGGCTTGGCGGGCATCTCCGGAAACTACCAAACCCAAACAGTTCTGAAAACTAGACACCCGGGGGAGTCCAGGGAGGTATGGCATGCGTGGGTCCCCCAATGTTTTCCTACCCAGAAACCCCTGCAAACCTTAAATTTTGGTCAAAAAACCCACTTTTCCGTACTTTTTTGGGTGGGATCTCGCTGCCGGCACAAATGTCCTACCACCCAGCGTTTCCCTTGTTCTCCCGAGTAAAATGATACCTCACTTGTGTGGGTGGGCCAAAGGCATGTGACTCAGGCTGAGGGGCTTAATTTGTAAAACTTAAATATGACTAAAAACTACTTTTTTCAAAATTCATTTTTGGCGTGTTCTGCTTTGGGGCACCCACACAAGTGAGGTATCCTTTTACTCGGCAGAACAAGGGGAACGCAGGGTGGTAGGACTTTTTTGCCGGCACGGCGATCCCACGCCAAAAAGTTTGGAAAAGTGCTATTTTCACCTAATTTTAAGGTTTGCAAGGAGTTCTGGGTAAGAAAACATTGGGGGACCCACGCATGCCATACCTCCCTGGACTCCCCCGGGTGTCTAGTTTTCAGAACTGTTTGGGTTTGCTACTTTTCAAAGAATACCACCGAGCCCCGGGCCACAAACTCAGATCCCCCCCCCAAAATCAAGGTAGTTTTGCAATAAGGTAATGTAAATTCACCACCGTAAGATTTGAACCGTTTCCTGTTGCAGCCACTATGTCTATCCACGCAAGTGAGGTACCATTTTTTTCAGGAGACCTGGGGGCACGCTGGGTGGGTGGAATTTTGTGGATCCACACAGATTCCAGAACTTTCCACCACAGAAATGTGAGGAAAATGTGTTTTTTTGTCAAATGTTTATGTTTGCAAGGGATTCTGGATAACAAAACCTGGGGGTAGGCAGACGAGTCACCCCATCCTGAATTCCCCTGGGTGTCTAGTTTTCAAAAATGTATAGGTTTGCTAGGTTTCCCTAGGTGCTGGCAGAGCTACGGCGCAAAAACAAAAGGTAGTCTTTTTGTCCAAAACGTGCTAAATTTCACTGGGAAATTGAGGTGCGACCATGCTGCGTTTTGCGCTGTTTCATGTCGCAGCCACTATGCCTACCCACACAAGTGAGGTACCATTTTTTTCGGGAGACCTGGGGGCACGCTGGGTGGGTGGAAATTTGTTGATCCACGCAGATTCCAGAACTTTCCACCACAGAAATGTGAGGAAAATGTGTTTTTTTGTCAAATTCTTAGGTTTGCAAGGGATTCTGGGTAACAAAACCTGGGGGTAGGCAGACGAGTCACCCCATCCTGAATTCCCCTGGGTGTCTACTTTTCAAAAATATATAGGTTTGCTAGGTTTCCCTAGGTGCCGGCTGAGCTAGGGCTCAAAAACAAAGGGTAGTCTCTTTGTCCAAAGAGCGCAAGATTTCACTGGGAAATTGAGGTACGACCACGTTGCATTTTGTGCCGTTTCCTGTCGTAGGCACAAGGCCGACCCACACAAGTGAGGTACCGTTTTTATCGGGAGACCTGGGGGAACGCTGGGTGGGTGGAAATTTGTTGATCCACGCAGATTTCAGAACTTTCCACCACAGAAATGTGAGGAAAATGTGTTTTTTTTGTCAAAATCTTAGCTTTGCAAGGAATTCTGGGTAACGAAACCTGGTGGTAGGCAGTCGAGTCACCCCATCCTAAATTTCCCTGGGTGTCTACTTTTCAAAAATGTATAGGTTTGCTACGTTTCCCTAGGTGCCGGCAGAGCTAGGGTGCAAAAACTACAGGTAGGCACTTTGCCAAAAAAGGGTCAATTTGTAACTGCAAAATTTAGGTGTGACCACGTTGCATTTTGCGCCGTTTCCTGTCGCAGGCACAAGGCCAACCCACACAAGTGAGGTGCCATTTTTATCGGGACACTTGGGGTAATTCAGATTTGTAAATCAACTGTTATTACCAATTGAGCTTTCATGCATTTCTCCCTTTCAATGAAAGACATTGTGTAAAAAAAAAATCTTTATGAAAAATGACCAATAATTCTCATGCTAGTATGAGTATTCCCAATTTTGAAAATGTGCAATTATATACTGTTTCTGAACTCTATAATTTGTACCCAATTCAGAAATACATAGGTGTCTTTCATACAGATTATTCCATGTATACATTTTCCAAGACAAAGTGCACTATACCCAGTAAATGAAAAAATACCATTGCAAGTTGCTGCTCAGTTTTTGGATCTGGGTTCGTCGGGTTCTTGGTGAAACTACAAGTCCTATATATCCCCACAACCAGGAAGGTCTGACGGATGTAACAGTATATTGCTTTTTAAGAGCTGTCAAAATTAGAAAAAGTTATAGGTGAAAACGTTGAGACAAAAGGCTGTTTTTTTCAACAATTTTCAATTATTCCAATATCTAACTGTTAGTTTCTATAACGAAACCTTCATGGATTTAGACAAATGACCCCTTTCTGAATTCAGAATGTTGTCTACTTTTCGAAAATGTAAAGCTTTCCAGGATCTATTATTGCTTTCAAACTCATTTCTACCATTAACTGGAACGAGGTGGAAAGCACTAAAAATAGCAAAAATAGGCTATGTCCCAGAAGCATGCCAAAACTGAGTGAAAAATTTCGGTTCTCTGACAAAAGACTGTCATTCCCTAAAAGCTGAGAAAATGGAGATTTCAGCCCCCACAAACCCTTTTTTGATACCATTTTCAGGGGAAAACCCAGAGTCTTTCATTTGCAGCCCGTTTTTCACATTTTTCTGAAAAAAACAAAAAAAAATCACTATATTTTGGTTAATTACTGGGACCCCTCCAAGGGAATCCCCAAACCCTGGGCGCCTTTAGAATCCACATGATGTTGGAAGAAAAGGACGCAAATTTGGTGTGGATACCTTATGTGGTCAAAAAGTTACAAGGGCCTAAGCGCGCACTACTCCAAAACGCCAAAAAAAGCCTTAGCACAGGAGGGGAAAAGGCCTAGCAGCGAAGGGGTTAAATCCAGCATGCTATAGGCAAATCTCCTTAATTGACTCTCAAGCAAAGGTAGCGGGATGGATTATCTTGGAAAGACTACAGCAGTGTGCGGAATTGCATGCTAAATTGTCAGATCTGCAATATGGCTTCCGCCACGGGATTGGGTCAATAGAGGAGAGTCTCAATTTAAACATGCTTATTGGTAAATATGTTAAGATCAAAAAGGGGCTGATTTACCTAGCCTTTGTTAATCTTTCACTGACTTTTGATTGCGTAATACTCGACAAGCTCTGTTTAAAACTGAAAGACATGGGGGTGGAAATGTCAATTATTGTTTGTTTGAGAGACCTATACATGGGTGCAGGGCCAAGGTAAGATTTGGTGCAAGCGGAGAATGTACTGAAGCCTTCAGTGTAGAGAGAGGTGTGAGACAGGGTTGTGTCCTGGCCCCCTTCCTGTTTTTTTTATATATCAACAGTGTGGGGAAGGAGCTCGTGGTAGCCACAAACGATCTTCCACAAATTGGTACGCGCCCTGTCCCGGCCCTCCTCTACGCTGATGATGCTGTTCTTATGGCCAGCACTCCACTGGCTCTACAGCCATTGCTAACTAACTTTGTTGAATACATGAAAAAGTTGGGACTTCATTTTAACCAATCCAAAACATTCAATATGAAGTGTGGTAAAAATAGCAATAAATGCAGAAACATAGCAATAAATGGAACAAAGATTAGTTTTACAGACACTTTCTCTTATCTTGGAGTCCTATTCATCAAGGATGGGCTGTGGAAGAAGGCCGAAGAAGGCCATTGAAAACAGAAAGATCCTTTTTAGTAAGGCCTGCTGTGCCCTCAGAGGTTTTGCAAGGCGCTTGGGAACCAACCCGCCAGATATGATGATGAAGATTTATAAAGCAAAATGCATTAGCATAGCACTTTATGGGGAGGGCATATGGGGACAAAAGACATGAGCAGGGTTGCAATTAGTAGGAAAATAATTTTTCAGACACCTTTTAGCAACCCACAAAAGCACATCAGTATATGTATTCCACTCCGAACTTGGTGCACCTCTTCTCCTAAATTCAATCAAGTTAGAACCCCTCTTACTGTGGCATAAAATCTGGTCCTCAGAACACACAGACCTCAAACGAACAATAATAGGAGATTGTCTCAAATCAATCTCATATATGTCCATTCCGCAGCTAGCGTATGTCCAACATTTTTTTCATGATATGAATTACCCCGAATATTTTGAGAAACCGGATCGGTTAGTTATAATCAACAGAAAATCATTGAAAAGAGCAGCCAGGATACACTTAGAGAATCTTGATTTCATATTTGAACTCCCAAAACTATCTGTATCAAATATCAATTGATTTTAACTACTTTTAATATGCAGTCTTACCTTAAATCTGTTTTAAACCCACCACCTAGGTTTGTTCTTACACGTTTAAGAATGGATATATTCCATCGATTATGCAGTTTCCCCACCATCAATGACTGGTCCACAAATCTGATAAACTGCCCCTGTGGTGACAGGATGCCCCAAAACACCATGCATGTGATTCTTTTGTGTAAATTGTTTTTTCAACATAGGAAGCAGTACATTTTACCAATTAGAAGTCAGTTGGGTTTTACACAATGTCGTCCTGCTTATTTGTATCTACAATCCTTGCCAACACTTGAAATTTGTTATAGATTGTCATCAATTTTATCGGCCGCTTACTATGTTAGAAAGAGTACGACTTTAACTCTTTAGAACATGGCAATAGGTGCATGCAACTCAGGGACACAGGTAGTAAGGGCCTTGGGAATGCATATGAAAAACATTGCACATTTGCACATTTAAATATTATGATTTTATCTGTATAATCAGTAAATGGAAAATATGGTAGACAGATATTTTTAATAATCTGATTTTATGTTTACATTGCCTTTTTAATTTTTAATGCATTGGATTGTACTTTATTACTTGCAATACAACATATAACCTATATGGGAAACGGCCACTAACGCGGCCGTTTCAATGAAAAGCTTAACCACGCATGCATTACAACGCATGCGTGGTTACAACGAAAACCTTTACCACGCATACGTTTACTACGAGGTACGTAGTAAAGGCATGTGTGGTAAAGGGTACAATTAAAAAATGGGGGGTGGGTGGGGTGTCCCCCCCTTCAAAAAAACCCACTAACCTTAATTAGAGAAGTGCAGGGAATCGGCATCGTAGAGGAAGGAAACGCCCGTTTTTTTTATTACGTAACACGTCACCACGGAAAAAACGTGGAGAAGGTTATGCGTGAAAATAGTATTCCGTTGTAACACATGCGTGGTAAAGGCATGCGTTACAACGGAGTTCGTTGTAATAACATATAACCTAGGGATCAGCTGGTGTTGGTTGCAGGATTAGGGGCAGCCTGCTGGGAACAGATGTGGCATTGTCTGCCTGAGGCTCTGGACAACGGATGATGGACAAGCTCCACTGCACTTCAAACCAAACCCTGCCGAGCACAAGGCAGAGCAGAGCCTTCCCCGGCGCAGGAAGAGTGGGCGTGCAGCAGTTTTGGGTATGTGACCCCGATGTACCACGGTGGAGGAGGGCACTCCTGTGTGGTAATGGCGACTCTTGGCCTGGCCGCCAACCTCAGCAGCAGGGCCATGTGGTGCAAAGGCCTTGCCTGACTATGGGCTGGCTTCCATCTTAGCCGAGGATGTCGGCAGATGGGCCACGGGCCACTGGGTGAGCCGGGCAGCTACAGAGAATAAGGAATATGGCAGGCTTCAGCCAGTCACAGTGGGAGGCTGCACCAGGAACTGCACTGACTGACGAGGTGCCAGAGTGCATGGACGGTCTGTGCAGCCACCTCGCCGCCAATGTCAAATGATGCAGGTAGGCCTGACCAAGAAAAACTCGGAAGCTAAGTGAGTATCACGGTGGTTTCTATGACTTAACTCACCCTCCCCAGAATCCAATATATTAACACAGAGCATCAGGCTAAACCTTATAGCAACACGCTCCCAGGGGAATCTCTAAAGTCTCCCCCTCCTTCAGGTGCACATCATGGTGGGACTCATCCAGGATGTAACACTGCAGGCAATAGCAGGTGCCACATAGTCTAGATGTGAAACCTTGTCGGGGTTTTGAACCAAAAAGCAACTTATTCTGAAACTGAAACGAATGTATTTTAGACAATTTTGATGCTGATTTCCGAAGCTTTTGTCATATTTTTCAGTACAAATACATCAGTCAAGTCTTTTTTTAATTATTGGTGTCCTTGCATTGAAACCTAATTCAGCCAAGTTGCAGAAGGTCCATAATTTCTAAAATGAGTCCTATCAGGCGGGAATTGCAAAATCTCGTTTGCTCTCAATATTTTGAGACAACTCCTGAACATTTGTAAACCTGCTTGTCTGGTTGTTTCCTCCAAAGGCTGCCCTTGCACAGAATTCATTCCTGTTTACTTTGCAAGAAAAGTCCTTGGTTAAAGTGCCTTTTGTTATAGAGTTCCAATTTTCTAATTACAGATTTCCCCAAGCTAATATACCGCCAGAGATGTTCTTTAACTGAAATGTCTTATCTTGATGCATTTAGAGGAATTCTCCTTTCAGACATTATTTGGTAAACACTTAATAGTCCGTGTTTTTTGCAAGTCATTGAAATTCTGTCCACGGCTTTAATGCTTTGGAGGCCCAAGGACTTGGCTTTGTGACAGTACAATGCTGTATTGAGTAATGTAATCGGTTTACCACTGTGTACGCTCCACAAGCAATATTTGAGACTGTTGTTAAAGAAGGATGCTGTTCCCTCCATAAAAACAGCAACCTTACACTTACAGAGAAATGTGTTTTATACCACAATACAAAGTGTGCCAAAATTTTAAATTGCAACTTAATTATACATCTGTGAACCCTGTTTTTCAGATCGAACAGTGATAGCTGTAGGTGTATCACTGAGCTTGTGCAGTCAACACAACATCAGGTACTGAACATTTGTAGGGACAAAAGTCCAGAGCCAGCCCAGTGGCTGAGCCATATTGAAGATGTTTTCTTTGTCTGTTGAGTTCTCAATTTTTGCATTTTTACAGCATTTGCATTTCACTTAATGCTTAGAGGTACATCAAACTGCCAGTGTGGTGCCCATTAATGGATCGAGGGACCCAATTGTATTCCCCAGCCTTCAGTCTCAAACGGATGGCCCCTTTTTTCCGCTACGCCTAAAACCTGGTTTGGGAGCACTTCTTATTTTTTTACACTAATTTAGGGCACACAGGGAGTTGCTAAATGGCTACTCCACGTAAATTAGTTTCAGAGGCCTCAGTAGATGGGAGGTAAGGCTGGGCTTTATTTATTTTTTTGGTGTAATGATTGCGAACATTTTCTGACAGTATTTACCGGCCAGGAATTCTCAAGGATTTCATGGCAGGTGTATTCCATTTACGTGTGCAGAGTTCTCCACCACAAGTACAGAGTTTTCCCATTATGTTCATTCAATTCACCCAGTTGTAAATAGGCATTCCAAGGCTTATTTAGCTTTGGAACTTTGTGAATGCCCACAACAATGTATGATTGTCAGCATTCACTAACTCCTCTGCTTCCCCTTTTCACCCTGAAAAGAATCACAAACTAATTACTCCAGCTAATGGCTGACATCTCCCTGTTAGACCTATCAAGCTTAGGGTGGTCTTCCCCAATTGTTTTGCCTGTTTCCCTCCATTTTTACTGGAATTAATTTTTGTCGGTCTTAGGACCCTGTGCGCTTTACCACTGCTAACTAATGGTAAAATGCGTATGCTCATGTCCCAAAATATAGTTATATTGGTTTAGACGTGATTGGCATTTTTAAGTTACCAATCCCTTGCAGAGTAGTATACCATATTCCCTAGGCCTGTGAATCAAATGCTACGCGTGGGCCTGCAGAACATATTGTACCAGTCACTCAAGTAGCCCCTTAAAACATATTCCAGGTCTGCGATTGCAGCCTGAATGCAGTTTTAAACTGCCACTTCGACTTGGCATATACCTGCCACGCAAGCATTAAACTCCAATGTTATCACATATAGGTCAATCCTAAGGTAGGCCCTAGATAGCCGATAGGGCAGGGTGTATTGTAATTGAAGGGTGTACTTTCTAGGTTTTATATGCCCTGGTAGTGAAAAACCTCTAAATTTGTTTTTCACTATTGTGAGGCCTATCTGTCCCATAGGACAACATTATATATTTAAAATGTGCTAATGCAGATTGGTGACAAGTTGGCATTTCATGTTTGGTACATATGAAATTCTAATTAAAATTCCTCTATAATGGTAAAGTTGGATTTTAAATTACAATTTTGAAAATGCCACTTTTAAAAAGTGGAAATTTACCTGCCGTTACCGTCTCCTCTGGGTCACATGACTGGGTGTAACTGACATTTACTCTTTGTGAATTCCTCCTAGACAGTCACACAATAAAGGAATTAGGTGTGCCTGAATGGGCCATATGCTAACAGGATCAGAAGGCAGAGCTCGGCTCAGTGCCACTTTCAACTGAATAGGCTGTGCTCTGCTTTCACACAAAGGGCTTGTCACCTCCACATTGTTTCTACAGATAGATTGGAGCCAGGGCATGGGAGTCAGGAAATTCCAAGCACTTCAAAGAGAAACATCTAGAACCTTCTCACAACTTCAAATAAGGCATTAGGTATAAAAATAGGGCCCTCTGAACCTCAGACACGCTATTCAGTTCTCTTATAGGACTCTCAAAGGATTGTCTGATGCAGTGGATTACTGTGTACTCCACAAGACTGCTTTGCTGCCCCTTAAAGGACTGCTTCACTTCCTGGTACAGGCCAGTCCAGCTGTTTGAGTCCTGCATCTTCACCTGAACCTAGGACTACCAGAGTGGCTCCAAGGGCTAGTCTGCTGGTCTCCTCTTCAGAACCTCTGGGACATAAATGGCTCTGCTAAGAGCATATACAAACGCTGACATTTTCAGCACTAATCTTTCAGTGCCCTAGGTGACACTTGCACAATCTGTGCCAGTGCCATCTCTTAGTATTGTCATATACTCCCGAGCGGGGGGTATTCCCAAGGAGCACGAAGTACGCCTTAAATCTCAAACATAACTACAGTAGTGCACAGCCATCTCCTACAGTACATAAATGGCTCTGACCATCTTAAATCCACACCTGGACCCAGACTGAGTTTGTCCTGAACCACCAGGTGGTGTCGCTCCAGTCCTGGACCCTTGGTTGTGGTTCTAAATGTTCCCAGATAGCCAAAATCCAAAACGTTTCTGAGAACTGACAGAAGATCGGGACCAACCTGCTTGTCGATCCACCCAAGTTGCATCGCTTGTTGGCCTGACTTTGTGACTGCTCCTGCTATGTTCTTCACTGCAGCAGCAAGTTTAGTTCAGCTGTCCTTAGCCAAAGGGGTTACCTCCTCCTGGAAATGTCTTTGGCTACAGCCTCCTGCCACATCCTGCTGGAGATTTTTGACTGCCAAAAAAATGACTAAGTCCAAACATAGAAATCTTCACCATGACTTCATACAGCGTCTCCCCGATGACAATGCTTCTTTATCGGACACCACGTGCAGGCTTGCCTGGTAAACTTGACTTTCTCTGAACATTTTCCTTGAAAATTCTTCTAAGTCCGAAGGTAACGTTTGGCCGGACCTAATCCACTTCTTCAATTTGACCGATGATCAGCTATAATTTTGAACATAGACCCAGCCTCGAGCGACTAGATGTCCGCGGTTGGTGCATTTATCTTTTAGGCATTAGTTTTTACTAAAACCTTTCGTGTAATCCAAATGCTGCTGGTGGGCCTGCAGCACTCGTTGTGCCACCCACAGAAGCAGCCTTGTAAAATGTGTCTAAGGTCTGCCATTGCAGAACCTGCGTGCAGTCTGGTACTGTCATGCTGACTGGGCAAGTGTACCCACTTCCCAGTCCCTAAACCATACCCTTTCTTCATAATAGTCACCCCTATGGTAGGCCCAAGGGCAGGGTGCATTGTAAGTATAAGGTAGGACATGCCCTGATGTGTGTGGCATGTCCTAATAGTGAATTACAGCTATTTTCGTTTTTCACTTTTGCAAGGCTACCAGTTCTCCATAGGCCAGAATGGGCTGTTAGATTTGTTACATTTTATAATCCTAACAGGCTCAGAGAACATGGTAGAAATTCGAGTTTAGTATGCCTGAACACAGAATAATAAAATACATCTTTTAGTGAAGTTTATTTAATAGTCTGTGTTTGCAAATATCACTTTTAGAAAGTAGGTATTTGCTTGTCTAACCATTCAAACCTGCCTCTGCTAGGTTGTGTATTCCTATGTCTGGTTTCTGTGAGTGACAGGGCTGGGGAATTCCAGGAGACAGGCTGAGTCACCCAGTGGTGAATAGAGAGATCTGCATCTTGATGGGGGGGAGGAGTGCACCTGAACTCTGAATAGGGCTGTGCCTGCCTTCCACAATGCTAACTCCACCCACTGGGGAGCAGCTGATGTCTCTGCCCTGCACACTGAAAGAAGGAGTCCTGTAAACAGAGTGCTCCAGGACTGTACTTGCCTTCCACAATGCTGGCTCCACCGCCTGTGGGGCGTCTGATGTGCATGCCCTGCACTGTGAAAGGAAACGAGAAGTCTGGTAAACAGAGTGCTTCAGAACTGGTTTGGACTGGGCAAAGGCCCCTCTCCCCTTCAGAGAACAAAGGATTTCTGGGTATAAATATTGGGACCCTGATCCCATGAAATTAGATCACTTTTGGACTACAAGAAGAAACCTTTACTGAGGAGAGGAACCTGAAGAAACTGAGGAGAGACTATTCCCAAGCTGAAGTACTGCTTGTGGGATTGGCCTGCAGTGGTTGCCTTACTGCCAAAGGAAGGAAAAAGGAACTTTGTGTATTTTGCTTTCAACTTGTGAAGGATCTCCAAGGGCTTGGAAAAGAGCTTGTGTCCTGCTGAAGTCTCAGGGACAACATACTTCACCCCCCAGCTCCCCAGAGTTCTTTTGGAAGGGCCTGCTGCTGTTTTGGGCCTTCTGAGGAACTGCGTGTCGCAAGGAGCTGGAAGCGCGACTCAACGAGAAGAAGCATGTCGCTGTCGCTGTGCCTGCCGTCGTAACTCCGGAGAAAGGAGGGTGTTGCCACTGGAAATGTCGCACTGCACCGCATCCGAGAGAAGCACGCCGCAACAAAGAGGAAGCGTGTCGCCGTCGCTGCTGCTGCCGTCGCAACTCCGAAGAAGGAGTGTGTCGCCGCTGAAGCTGTCGCACTGCACCGCATCAGGAGAAGAATCTCGGAACGAGGTCAGAGCGTGTCACTGTCGCTGTACCTGCCATCACAACTCCGAAGCCGGAGGTTGTCGCCGCTAGAACTGTCGCATTGCACCGCATCGACCAAGAGCACCTCGCATCCCCGAGAAGTGCGCTACCATCGGAGCTGCTGCCGTCACATCTTGGATGTCGCCGCTGTAGTTGTCGCATCGCGTGGAAGCTTCACGCATCGTGGAGAAGAGCATCGCCGCTGGAGCTGTTGCCGTCGCATCGTGAGGGTGTCGCCGCTGCAGTCCACGCATCGAACCGAGAGTTTCTCGCATCCCCAAGAAGCATGCCACATCTGGAAAATCTTCACGTCTTTATTTCTTTGCACCTGACTTTTGCCGCATTTCCCATCGCTGAGACATTGCTTGTCGTGAAAGCGCAACACAACTTAAGGTACATTGACGCAGAGCGTCGCATCTAAGAACTGAACTGAACTAAGCTTAATCTACCATCTTAAAGTAATCATAGTGTGATTTTTGTTGTTTATGGTCTTGTGGTAACTCTATATAAAGTTTGCTTATTTTTTATATAAAACCTATGTGGTGTCCATTTGTAGTGTTGTCACTGGGTTACAGTATGTGGTCACAACTGCTTAACTTACAACGCCTCCGAAATAAGCCTTGACTGCTCGTGCCACGCAACCTAGAGGGTGAGCAGGGGTTATTTTAGGTGTGTAATCCCCTTTCCCTGACTAGAGAAGAGGGTCCCGGTTTGTCACAAGTGCCTACCTGTGCCAACCAGAGACCCCCAAATCTAAAAGATCTTATATGTGTGAGTGTTGATGTACCCTTTGTGACATTACCCCAAGTGTGTACGGTGAAGGCTTCATGCATGCCTACCATTTTCATATATTTATCTTGTGATTAAATATTTATATTCATTACCTTAAGGTGTGAGATTCATCATGCAAATCAGCTGACCCTGACAGATCTCTGCAGACAGCATATTTTCTTAAAAAATATTGGGCCTGATTAAAGAACCTCCACACGAGTGGCGGAGGCTTTGAACTCATGGGGAATCTTCCCAATGAGGAAGTACAGTATAGAAATCCTGCTAATAGCCTGAAGATCCCACTGGTTCTGCAGATTGTCTGCCACAAGTGCAGAGGCTCTTTTTTAATCCACCCCATTGTTTCTGGCTCTGTAAAATACAGCCTTATTCATCAACGGGCCGTTTTGCGAGCCCCTAATAGCGATTCATAGCGAATCGCTATTTAGGACTCGCAAAACGGTATTCATGTAGGAATTGCTAAATAAATAGCGATTCCTACACATTCCTTATTTGCGAGTAGCAAATTGCTAATCGCAAATAAGGAATAACTCCCCATTCATTCCTATAGGCCAAAAGGCCCATAGGAATGAATGGGGAGTATTCCTTATTTGCGATTAGCAATTAGCTATTCGCAAATAAGATAGCGATTGAAAGGGTGCCAGGGGTGTCCAAAGGACACCCTGTAGCACCCCTTAAATGTAAATTGAAACAGGTGTTGCGCACACACATGTCCCAAAGGACATGTGTGTGTGCAACATGCAACTTAGAAAAATGCTTTAAAAAGCATTTTTCTAAGTTTTTGCTATTTACCGAGAGGTCTGACCTCTCGGTAAATAGCGGCCCGAAATTGCGAATTAGCAATTTAAAAATGGTTGATGAATTGCATTTAAGGAATCTCAAATAGAGATTCCTTAAATGTAATTCCTCGCAATTTAGCGAATTAGCAATTACCGATTTTTGCATTTGGGATGATGAATCCCAAATGCAAAAATTGCGCTCGCAATGGGCCAGATTCTCAGAATCTGGCCCTTAGCGAGCGCAATTCGGCTTGATGAATCAGGCTGATAGTACTCTGTTTCAGCTCAGTGGCTGTTAAAGCTAGTCTGGAAAAACCCTTAATTCTACCAAGACCATCAACCCTGAATAACATAGTTGGTAAGCAAAACTTCCTTTCCACATGTATAACATGTGAGTTCTGTGCTCTGCACTAGGCAGAGAGGTTGTGATAGTGTTGAAAGGTTAATTCTACTTTCCTGGTAGATCCTTGAACATTCCACCAGAAGTTGCTCCAGATGAGCAGTGGAAGTGGCTGAGAATGTCATTGCCATACTCACAATTGTTTACACAATAGCTGCTTATACCCAAGATTAAGCATTTTACTTTAATTGTGATAAAAAAAAGTATGATTTTTTGTATCAATATTTTACAGAATACACTAGACATTTTCATCCCTAGTATGTATTAATATTTGTACAGAACTAAAGAGTCACTACAAACCTCTTAGACAATGGATTAAGGGGCATATTTAGTATGAAATCGCAAACCGTAGAGCAGCAAGTCACCTTGCTGTACTGCGTGATGGGGAAAGGGCAGGAATATGCTGCATCTGACATTATACAGCGCATTATTGTCTTTTATCTGCATTGGCGCGCAATGTGCAGCCTAGCACCAACGCAGACAAACTTGTACCATAGTGTAAGTGTGCCTGTGTAGTAAGAAGGATTGTGTTTGTGCAGGAAAGGACACCTTCCAACACAAAAACAACCCTGAGAGGCATTTTCTGAAGCCCACACATAGAAAGCGGATTTAACGATGAGAAATAAAGATATTTCTCCTCATTACGCTTCACCTGAGGAGGCATAGCATATTGATGCATTCCCAGGTCTACCAGTAATGGTAAATATGGGAATGCGGCAAAATCCATAGGAACACCTAATGCTCCACCCTTGGAATGCCTTCCTGGGGTAGAGTAATGCAACACAGTGATTTGCGCTGCATTGCATTACTGTAGATCTTTCCTGCCACGCAAGGCAGCCTTACCTGACTTGATAAATTTAACTTAAGCGTTGGATTGCTCTTATGCCCCATTGTGTGGTGCAAGGGCAATACAGGTCTTTGAACAGTGCACCAGAAGTTGCTCACAACCCTACCCTCATTTATCTACTTAAGGCTGCAAAGGTCCAGGGCCTTCATGCTCCTCTCGCATCCTTCTTCATTGAAAATACCACTACATTGTCTTGCAAGTGTTTTTTTCAAACTCAGTGGAAATACGCATAGAGGCACTACAGCAGCTCCGCCCATCCTTAGTATTAGGTTTCTGGGATGGGTGGAGTTTAGGGTAGAAAGGGCTTTTAGGGTTCAGGGATGGGTGTAGTATAGATGTGTGCTTTGGCAGCAATGCTCCCGCCCTGCCATTTCAAACTGCAATGTCCCAGGGATGGTCCCCAGGACTTTGCTGGAGCTGGCCTTGGGGGTGGCAGGAGGGCTCAACAAGGGGGGGCCGCATGGCCCTGCTCCATCAAATGTCAAGCCCCAGGGAGGTGGTGATCTCCAGGGCAGAGTGGGGAGGCTGACTTAAATTTAAAAAATGAACCCCAGGGGAGATAACGGTCCCCAGAGCTTCTGGGGATCCGAGGCCCTCGTATTTAAAGACTAAAGTCCCAGAGAGGTGGTGGTCCCCGGGGCTTTGGGGGCCCATGAGGCCCTCCCACCCATAAATATTCAATGCCTCTTGGCGGTGGTGGTCTCTGGGGTAGGAGCCTCCATGCTCTTTCCCCAAAAAATCCCCGGGGTGGTGACGGTCCCCTGGGCGGGGGCCATGTGGCCCGCATATGTCATTAGCATAACCCTGGGAGATGGCAGTTCCCGGGTCTGTGGGGGCCTCGAGGGCCCCTGCATCATTATTGAGCATTGCCCTGGGACATGGCTCACCCGGGGGCATAATTAAATGAAGCGCGGTGAACCATGCTTTGTTTTTTTTGGCAGGATTTACGTACCATACAGGAATCCAGCCGAATATCTTTTTTACAAAAATGCTTTTTTGGGCCCCCGGAGTTCCTATCGGACCCCCTGAGTAGGACTAGGGAGTCAGGTTGTTTTTCCTGTGACTCTGTTAAACCCATTCACAAGATGGCTGCCAACACTTCCGGGTTTGAAGTGTGGGCAGCCAATCAGAGTCAGGCTTGTGATCAGGAGGGATTGTGGATCAACCAGTCACAAGATACTAATATTTTTATATATGAATGTCTCAGAAACTACTGAATGGATTTACACCCTTTAACCCATTGTCTGCGGGGGCTATTACCCTCCTGTGCTGGGGGGCGGGGGCGCGTACAGTGCCCCCATGCTCATGACAAGCTCAGCTCGTCATGAGCCACGGTGCTCATGACGACCATGCCCGTTTAATGGAACGCTCAGCATAGCAGGGCAATTAGCCCAGCGTGCGAGCGTTCCACGAGTCATGACGTGCTCAGCTCGTCATGAGCACCGGAGCACCGTGGCTCATGACGAGCTGAGCTCGTCATGGGCATGGGAGGAGTTAAAGCAAAGAGTGCACTCTGGACCAAGGGTTACCTCTCTGCCAAATTTGGTGTAATTCCATTCCTTGGAAAGGGTGCTGCCGCTTGAAACTATCGCCGCGCACGCTGTTGCTTGTTTTTAAAATTGAAGAATCTTACATTGATCTGAGCAAAGAATCTGAGCACTTTGAACTGTTTCACTTTTAAAACTGTCAGTATTGAATTTGAATCGCCGCGATTCACTGTAACTCATTGCTAACCAAACTTCACTTCCTGGTAGACACGTGAACGCAGAGCGCCAGTCAGGAATAGGGGGGAAGAGCCAAAGCTGACTACGGCTTCTAATGCCGGTAGCAGCGCAGGGATGATCACTTGAAAAGGGTGTTGCCGCTTGAAACTATCGCCGGGCATGCTGTTACCTGTTTTTAAAATTGAGGAATCTTACATTGATCTGAGCAAAAGATCTGAGCACTTTGAACTGTTTCACTTTTAAAACTGTCACTATTGAATTTGATTCGCCGCGCTTCACTGTAACTCATTGCTGGCTGACTTCACTTCCTGGTAGACACGTCACCGCAGAGCGCCAATCATGAAGAGGGGAGAGGAGCCAAGGCTGACTACGGCTTCTAATGCCGGTAGCAGCGCGGGGACGATCACTTGGAAAGGATGCTGCCGCTTGAAACTATTGCCGCGCACGCTGTTACTTGTTTTTAAAATGGAAGAATCTTACATTGATCTGAGCAAAAGATCTGAGCACTTTGAACTGTTTCACTTTTTAAACTGTCACTATTGAATTTGTATCGCCGCGCTTCACTATAACTCATTGCTGACCGACTTCCCTTCCTGGTAGACACGCCACCGCAGAGCTCCAATCAGGAAGAGGGGGAGGAGCCAAGGCTGACTACGGCTACTAATGCCAGTCGTAGCGCGGGAGCGCAGCGGACACATGCAGCGGGTGCGCCGATGGCGTGCCAAAGGCAAGCCCGTGTGCGCCCATCCGCGGCCAGCAGGGACAAGGGTCAAGTCACCATGCCAAAATCACAACTTACTCCACGGCTGAATTAAAAAAACTTCATTCAAAAGAGGTAGCAGTTAACAACCTCTCACCAGCCAAACTAGGCAGAAATGGGAAAAGGAAATCCAGATCCTCCTTCCCAGAACTTAACCGGCCCACGACCACTATGGAACATACTGTTCCTCTAGCTAGGAAAGAAGACAAGACTCTCTCGATCATAGACTTAGCCACCCGCTCCCTGGCAAAACACCAACTTGATATGCATAACCTGCGTCAGAGAAACCCGATATTCTACTATTAACTGAGACCTGGTTAACATAGGAATCCGCACCCGACATTTTAGCCGCACTACCTGACGAGCTCTATATCATGCAAGCCAATCGTCCATAGGGAAAAAAGGGAAGAGGAGTAGCAGCCATTGTGCATCAAAAACGTACATTTAAGGCACTCACTTCACTATATCTACCTCAAATAGACAACCTAGTACTGAAATTAGAATCCGACCTTACTCCTTTGGCCTGCGTGTTACTCTACAGACCTCCACAGATCATGCCGCAGTTCCCAAGGTCCCTGAGTGAACAAATATCACAACTTGTAACTAATCATGCCAAAATACTGATGGTCGGTGACTTCAACTACTGGGACAACGACTCAGCAGGGGGACCGCACTCAATTGTACTGACAGACTTACTTGTAGAACTTAACCTGAGCCAGCAGATATCCAGGGCGACTCACTTCAAAGGGCACATATTAGATCAGGTATGGTTCAACAACCTGTCTATAACCAATTTAGATGTCACTCCATGCATATGGTCCGACCACTATCTTATTAAATTCACCATAAATATCCCTACCCACTCTAAAACAACTCATGATGAGCCTGGCTTACGTACGAGCTGGAACACTACCAATAAAGACCAATTCATAGAGTCACTGACCAACACTATCCCTACCGGTCACTCATCTATCAGTCAAAGCAAGAAAGAACTTTCAGACTGGCTGATGACAGCCAGCAATAAACATGGCCCCTCAAGAAATTACGCCACGCTCGTCTCCACGAAGCCCAAAAATGGTTCTGCCCTGAGTTAAAAAAAATTAAACTGGATCTACGTCAAGCAGAGAGAAAGTGGAGAAATAACTACTCACCTGACGACAAAAGCACTTACCTAGAGGTACGTGGTACGTATAAAAAGGCTATAATGGCTACTAAGGCCAAATACTTCTCGTCCAAGATCATCAACATCACAAATCCCTCCAAAGACATTTTCTCAATCATTAACGAGTTATCCAACTCAGATAGGGTAACTATGAAACCCACTCCCTCCCAATCCTTATGTGAATCCTTAAACAATTTTTTCTTTGAAAAAATCAAAACCATTAAAAATAGAATTCCCAACTGTCCAAGTCCTGCATGCCCCACAAAACCCAAGAACTTACAAAAGATGGAACAATTTCCATTAATAAGCCAAGAAACATTCACAGATCTGTTAGTTAAAATAAAATCGGGTTTTCCAAGGGACTTCTGCCCCCCTTGGATCCTTAAGGAAGCATTCACCGCCTGTCCAAGCCCAGCCGTGACCCTCTTAAATGAGTCTGTGATCCAGGGTCAGGTACCAGAGTCTTTTCAAGAGGCCATAATCATTCCCTTGCTAAAAAAGCCAGGAGCTGACCCAAAAAACCTTACTAATTGCCGACCGATCTCACTGCTCCCCTACCTAGCTAAACTGATTGAAGCCCATGTAGCTAAATGCTTATCCATCTTTCTGAAGCAATCAGAATATCTAGATACACACCAAGCAGGTTTCCATCCAGCCCACTCCACAGAATCAGTGATCCTATAGG
The DNA here is from genome assembly GCF_964261635.1 of Lissotriton helveticus. Lineage (NCBI taxonomy): Eukaryota > Metazoa > Chordata > Amphibia > Caudata > Salamandridae > Lissotriton > Lissotriton helveticus. Next base: position 890,802,459 of record NC_136065.1, on the reverse strand, counting down.
TATTGGATACGCTGAGAGAAAAGCGGACAAAGGCCTCCCGCAAGCACTGGTGCTACTGAATCTCTCGGCTGCCTTTGACGCGGTCAATCATAACATCCTAATCGACCGTGTCAGGACTGCGGGTATCGAAGGGCCAGCTCTCGAATGGACTAGATCATTCCTTACAAACCGATCCCAGTCAGTCAAACTCGGCGGTTTCACGACCCCATGATTAAAACTACATGTGGATTCACCCAGGCATCTTAATTGTCACCTCCCTTATTCAACCTCTACCTTCTCCCTCTAATCCACGCGCTAAAAGAGAGAAACATCCAAACCTTCAACTATGCGGATGACTTCCAACTAGTATCCCCTATTATAATTCCTTGACCTCCGTCCACGAATTTCAGTCGACAATGGTGTTCATCCGTGACTGGATGAACAGTAATCAACTGAAATTTAACCCGGACAAAACAGAACTGATCCTCACGGTTGGCCCACTCAACCCCTGGAACTCCCAATTCTGGCCTAAAGAACTGGGACAATCCCCGATACCATCTAATCATGCAAAGACCTTGGGAATCGTGGTCAACAGTGACCTCACCATGAAATCCCAAATTGGTTCTGTCCTTTCTACCTGCTTTTTCCAACTAAGGAAAATAAAGAAAATCAGCAGGTTCCTAACACAGGAAGCTAAACTCCAGGCAGTCCTCGTCATGGTGATCTCACATATCGACTATGCCAACTCCCTGTACTATGGCATCCCGGCATACCTTACCCACCGCCTCCAACTGATACAGAACCAGGCGGCCAGACTGATTCTGCAGGAAAACAAATGCAGGCATGTCTCCCCCCTTCTGGAAAAACTCCACTGGCTACCTATTTCAGAGAGATGCGCCTTCAAGCTGGGATGTATTATATTTAAGTCCCTGAATGGCAATAACCCCAAATTCATTAACAGTATTATCAACAGACATATTCCTACCCGCAATCTGAGATCTGCCCACTTGCACCTCCTGACAACAACCTCCTTCAAACAGAAACGATATGGGGGATCAAGATTCTCCACACTGGGCCCAAGATACTGGAACTCCATGCCCCTTGAAATCAGATCCTGTACAGACCTCATGACCTTTCGCAAACTCCCAAAAACATGGCTGTTTAGACAGGGATTCGAGTAATCATGCAAATTAATTTACCCCCACCACCCTTCCAAGCAGCGCCAAGAAACCAACCCGGTGAACGTGCGCTATATAAGCTAGGTATAACATTATAACATAACAGAAGTTCGGGCTGTACCTCCTATGGAAATTAACATGGAGAAAATGCATTTTTTGGCCTCCTTTTTTTCTACCTCCTCTTAACGAATCACCCGTAGACAGGAGCTGACTGGAGCACCCAATTAGTTTTGAAAATTTCTCAAAAATGCATCAAACGGTGCCAAAGTTATTGGCAAAAGAAAAAATGCCTTTTGAATAGAATCAAGGTCCTAACTATAACTACCTACTGGCGACCGCCATAGAAAATATATGTAATCCACAAAAAAGAGTCTCCAACCCTGCCTATATATAAATGTGATTATACATACGTATATATTATTACTTATTAGACTGTTATAGTTTGAATTATAATATTATTCAGTACTTTAATATTTTCAATAACTTAACTGTGTTGCTGTAGGATTACATATAAGAATTATTCAATATTTATACCTTTCAGATGATATTCTTTATCACATTTTTTTGGCACAATATTTTATTAGTTTACAGAGAATGTAAACGTAATATTTGTAGACAATATTTTTGATACCATATTCTTGTCATTGGATATTGTTGTTATCTATATTGTGTCATGGAACCTGAGGAATGCCTGCTTTCTTGAAGTAAACTGTTGGGTTGGTGGCATTCACCTCAGATTATGACAGACTTTTCTAAATGATAGAGCGTTTGCGTAGGCCAACTAGAAAACTACTGCAATAGTCTAGTTGGCTAAACACTAAAGAGTTGATTAATGCTTTGACAGTTTTAAATGGTGTATATCATGTTTGTATTTCACCTTTGATCTATATTTGGAGAAATACTGCGGTAGTTGTGTTTGTAATAAAGGTTTCCAGAGAGCAAGAAAGAAATGCAGCTCCCTCAATGGCACACATATATCTGAGAACGGAAGTATTCTATATAACTAAATCAATTTATGTGAGGTCCCTTAATATATTTCTAATCTATGTACTGCAAAATAAATTATAATTTGATAATTATATCTATTCACACATGTGGGACTATACCGTTATCTGAGTAAGCAAGGGTACTGCTAGACCTGGCACCCTTGGTGTGGTTTCCCCAGTCTTTTTACCTCTACCTGCAGTAGTGTTGACTGTATGCTGGACGTTATTTTTGCTGGTGTTTGAACTCTGGGCACTTTACCACTGCTGATCAGTGCTAAAGATCAAGTGCTTCCTGTGAAAACTGTGATTATGATTGGTTATCCAAGATTGGCATATTTGATTTACTGGTAAGTCCCTAGTAAATCGCAGTGTGTGTGCCCAGGGCCTGTAAATCAAATGCTACTAGTGAGGCTACAGCACTAATTGTTCCAACCCCATGAGTAGCCTTGCAAACATGTCTCAGACCTGCCACTGCAGTTTCTGCAAGCGCAGTTTTAAACTACCATGTCGACCTGGCAAGTACACCCACTTGCCAGGCACTTCACCTTCCCATTTATTACATGTAAGGCACCCCTAAGTTAGAACCAAGGTAGGCCTATGGGCGCCCTGCAGTGTATGTGAAAGATAGGACATGTATTGGTGTGTTTTACAAGTCTTGATAGTGAATGGCTGCTAATTTCATTTTTCACTATTGAAAGGCCTTTCTCAATAATATGTTATCATTGGAGCTGCCTTGGAACACTTTCCAATTGTAACTTTCAATTGGGAAGAGATAGAGATTTGGCGTTTGGTGTCTCTGAATTTAGGATTTAAAGACACATCTTTCTGTGAAGGTGGTTTTTAAAATGTGTGTTTGAAAATGCCACTTTCAGAAAGTTGTATTTTCTTGCTTAAATATCTTGTGCCTCTGAATGCCTGTGAAATCCATTACTGATAGTTGGGCTGTTTGTGCATTCACTCTAGACAGTCCCACAAAGGAACCTGAGGTTTGTCTGCAGAACCTGATGGCCCATCACCAAGCTGATGGGCCTTCTTGAGCTACAGTGGTGGGAGGAGTTGTCACTGACACCTGAATGGGGCTGTGCCTGGCCTCTCAAACTGCTGTCTCCACCCCTGTAGTATGTCTGGGGGCAAACAGGGCAGGGTAGGATCTGTGCACTACACAGACTTTCCTTTGAAGTATGCCTATTTAAAAGGCCAAAAGGGGTATCTGTATTGGACTGTAACCCCAGACTCTGCCAAGAGGAAGAGCTGGAGAGCTGTTAGGAGGAATACTGCCCCTTTGCTGTGTTGCTTTTCTGGGTTGGCCTGCAGTAGCTGCTTCTTGGAGAGGACGAGGACTTGACGTTGTTTTCGTAGCTTGTTTTAGAAGAATTCCTGAGGCTGTGTGTGTGCTTGCCTCCTGTTAAGAAGTCTCAGGGACATTAAAGACTTCATCTGCAGCCCCCTTGAATTCCCCTGCTGCCAGTTCTGACCTATCAAGTGGTGCCAATGCCAGCTCTGGGCCTTTGGATGTGGGTTGGCTGCTTTAAAGACTCAAATGCCATGCATCGCCTGTCCAGCACTGTTTTCCAGCTGCAAGCTTGCCGGGCAGTTGAAAGACCACTGCATCGGTGTGGTGCGGCTGAAAAATTTATGTTGCAACTGTTTGTGGCCAGAAGTTATGCCGCAGCCCAAGCGTAGCTTGCTGGACAGTTGAAAGACCAACGCATCACAGCGGTGCAGTGGAAAGATCGATGCAGCGCCTGTTTGTGGCCAGAAGATACGCAGCAGCCCGAGTCCAGAGCACCGTGTCTCTGATGTCTGGGACCCCCACTCCGACTCCGATACAGGGCCTTCTGTATGGCTGAAGGAATCGACTTGTCCACGGTCCGCCGCTGCAAGACTGGACTCAGCCCCTGATTCGGCGCTGCTGCATCAACCCCAGCGCACAAAGATTTCCATGCATTGCATCTGTGCACCAAGTTTCCAATGTATCGCTCCACAGAAAGGAGTTGCCTCTGGAAAGCGACACATCAGTTCTCCTCACAGTAATAAATAAAAACAACACTTCTCCTGCGTGCAGCAGAACTGACGACTCCATTCCCCCGGGACTCAAGAACCGACGCATCAATGTGTTTTCTGATGCTTTCCTGCTTTGCAGCTGTTTTTCTGCGTGGGTTTTGATGCATCAGCTGTACTTTGCGCTAGAATCAAAAATGGTCTTGTTTGGTTTAGATTAAGATTGGTTATTTTACTAAACTGGTGTGGTGTTAATTTGTAGTGTTTTGACTGTGTTACTGCATGCGTTATATACAAATACTTTACAGATTGCCTCTGAGATAAGCCTGACTGCTTGTGCCAAGCTACCAAGGGGGTGAGCAGGGGTTATTTTGAGTGTGTTACTCCCTTATCCTGACTAGAGGGTAGGGTCCCTACATGGACAGGGTGCATTCCACTGCAAACTAGAGATCCGCATTTCTAACTCATACCTGTTTGTGTTTGTGCAGACGTGTCAACATTTTCTCTTCTGTTTGTAAGCCTGTAGTGTTTCTTATCTGTGCCTACCATACTTTTTTTCTCATAGTTTTTTTTCAAAATCCGAAGTTATATTTTAATATGTTATGGTCATTGCATCAATAGTATAGCTATTTATGTGGTGTACAATATAATCTGAATTGACCATATCTTGACATGAAGAGGGTGATTTTTGGTAATATTCAATTTAATGATTCTCTTTTTAATACGTACAGAATGATAAAGGAATGAGTTGGTCGTGTATTAATCCATGCCTGTGGGCTAGAAGTTCCGAAGAGATCTTTGCAGCCAGCGGCCACCCTCCCTAAGTTATCATAGTGGCTAACTCATAAACTACCAGTAACGAACAAGATCTAACAGCGTAACTTCTTACTAAATGAATGCAATTCTTTCATCCCTTAGACGCAATACTATATAGGGAATATATGTGCCACTGCAAGCTTTCCTCTCGATGCTGCCTCTTCCGTCACACCCAATATCTTTGTCCAACTCAGTAATACCAATTACCCTTCTGGCTGTTGGCCTTTGTCAGCAGTGCCCCAGGGGAATCTCGAAATTAATACATATTACGATGCCAACTTGTATGCTGTGCATTTCCCCAGGGTGTTTACCCAGTTCTGATACAATCAAGTGCTTTGTCACGCAAGATGCAATTTGTGCCACATGTGGATGCACAATTTTTATATCTGAGATTATTTGCATTTTTGCAAGAAAAGCCTCTCAGGGGAGGAAGGATGATATGAATCAATGACTCACTTGGTGTGTGACTGACTGGCATTATTTCTTTCTATTGGTTACACTGTTCCCACTGTACAACAGTTTGAAACGACATGGCGGCTAATCTACATTGTGTGTAGCAAGCCAACTGCATCAAAAAATCATTAATCAATCAAGACAAACATTCAATAATCTCCATGTACTCACTAATGATGAAATCTGTGCAGTGGAGGCCCTGAGCTGCAACAGACCTTTGTGTGGATTAATTGTTATATTTTGAACAGGAACAAGTAATTTAGTGAGAGATCATTGAAAATAATGCCCACCGCATACCCTATGCTACTATTCCCCCCTCACCAACTAACCTCTGTTTCTCTGCTCACAGCTCAGAAAATGTTAGTAGGGAAACACAGCATACAATATCAGTGCGCCAGTCAGCCAGAAAAATTAGTCTCAGTTTCCCAAAGCAGGAAATACTTAAAATGTATAGCCCAGACCTTAATGTATTCTTCAAATAATAGTAATAATAGAGATCACCTGACTTATGTGTAGGATATCACACCACAAGCTACGACATCCTACTTATAAGACTAAAAGAGTGCAGTGAGCGTGAAATACTGCCTCAAAGTGAATCTAAATTCTGAACAATCCTATATAATCAAAGCCAGCAGATATGGATTGGATCCTTTCACCTTTTTTTAGCAGAGACTGTACATAAGACCGGCGGAGAGAGCTTTCCTATCACTTTCATTTTTTTAAGTAAAAGAATGGCACTTTTTCAAGTATTTAATCATATCTGCCTAAAACTGCACATGAGTGAAGAGGACAATTAAATCAGTTGACAAAGCATATAATTGAACGATTATCACATGATGCCTGGACCATTTCTACTACTCGATTAAGGGAAAATTTCATGTGTCTGAAAGGTTCAAATATTGACAATCTGCTCTTGAGCTTAACAAAGGATGGAATATTTCAAGAACAAGCCCTTCATTTGTCGCGATAGCTGCAGTACTGTGACAAAGTGACATCCGTGTTTAATTCTTTAACCAGGTCTTCATTTCTAATGAAAGCAGTTGTCAACTCTACCAGCTTCTAAGTGTACCTATTTGATATACTGCTACAGTTACTCCCATCAAGCTATTGAGGACTACTGACCATATTCCTGACTACTGCATGATACTGCAACTACCATGTGGTTGACATGGTCCTACCCAAAAGTCCAGTGACAGAAAATAAGCGCAGAACAAACCAGCAAGGCGGCACTCTATCAAACTTAAAACAACATAAAAGCTCCCTCAAAACTACATCGGTTCCCACTAAAGCCAGGGTTGAATTCAGTGCTGTACTCTTCTCGCACTGGGTACAAACAAAAAGTGCCCCTACTAATTCTTAATAAAAGCAACAATCAACCAGTGCATACAATCTTCTATAAAAAAAATTCAAAGTCCTGGCAGCATTTCCCTAAGAATACAGGAACTTGATTCTGAAGCATACTTAACAGATCCATAAGAGTGCAACATATTTGTCAATTCTCTAAGAAACTTCTGAAAACGGAAATGTTCAACTAACGGATCTGACAAAGAATGACAATTGTTTAGTAAGTGACCGTAACAATATTTTGCCTATTAAAAGTGTTTCGATACTGGGAGTTAATTAACAATGGATCTTGTTCTTTAGAAGAGGTTATCTTTTGCATTGGCATATAATATCGTCAGATTAAAACATTGCTGCGGGTTATCTAGGTCCCCTGATTGGTTATGTTTAAAGGACGTAATTGGTCTTTGTTACCAACTAATTAAACGGAAAGCTTTAAGACGTTAAAACAATCTTTGGGTGTGGGTAGTGATAGGTTTCAGTTTTCCATGCCCCGCCCACTGTATACATTACGCTTATGAGTTAGCAGAATGTTTCTAACTAATGGTATTCATTTATGTGTTTATGTTTATATTCTTCATCTAGTTATTCATTTATGCGTGTGACATTATTTCAGTCTCCTTAGCCTAGCTTGTGTGCCACCATTTTGAAGCATTTCTCTCTGCGTGCAAGCTGCACTTGCTCATCCCCCCTCCCGTAGGAATAGAAATATTCCATATGTCAGCAGTCTTTGTTTCTTGGTTTACTGTGACTGAAACTCCTCCTAACGAAACTCCTTATCAAACTGTTCTCATGTGCTGGAGATGCTGAGGCCTGGCTGCGCGGCCTTGGGAAGTGATAACAGTGTTGCCTTCGCAGGCGCAGATGCCTCATGTGTGAGTTCATTGTTCACCATTTCGCTAGTTCTGTAATTTTGCAGGTTGGGCGTGTCTTTACCCTGCCATGTTATGTTATAATGTTTTGTCATGATAGGATGAGTCAGTCCTCTCGATGCATTCTCTGGGGTGCAGACCTGACAGGGCCCATCTATAGATGAACATTATGTCCTAATAAATATATTTCTAATCCTTCTCCACTGCCTGGCTGGCTTATTATATGAGAATGATAGATGAGTGAGGTAAGTCGCTCAGGTGGATTTGAGCCACGCTTATCAGATGGCGCCCGAATAGGGACTCCGTGATAAGGATCTTTCTCATCCGTAAGTGGGTAGCAGAAGGCCGGGGACCCTCTGGTCGGCACGGTGGGTCTGGGTACCCACTTTGATGCCGAGCTTGGTTCTCGCAGCGCTGCCCCACCCTGCTGATCGGGAGAGGTCCCGGTTCATGATCCTGCGCCGGAGTCCAGAAGGCGGAACCTTGGAGCTGACCGTGTTGGTCCCAGAAGCCGGCGGTGGAGAACGGTGGATGTCGGTTCTGCGAGCAGAAGGTGAGTGGTCCGACTGTTGATTGAGGGAGCTGGGATGCTCCATGAGACCGTGTGTCTCTGAGACCGGTGTGTCTCTGGTGATTGGAGGAGCCGGTGTGCTCCTGGGGCTAGTGTGCTCCGGGGAACTCAGAGTGCAAGTGGCGCTCTGACAGACTATTGGTGATGAGGGTTTCGGGTGGATGTCTGTTTTAGAGCATCCGACCGGGTTGTACTGAGACTGGAGTGTGGCTCATCACGGTTAAATACTGAGAAAGGACCCAAACCCCTAGTGTGAGAGGTTTGATGGAAGAGTCCCAGCTCTTCCGGGGTAAAGTGCGCAACGGTCTGCAGTGCCGCCCGGGTGGCGGATGTGTCCTCCAACCTCAGAACAGTTAGTGTACTGTTCGGTCTGCGGTAGGGTCCAGGTTCCCCAGGACTTGGTCGACGGGCCTTGTCCCATTATGGTAACACGTGTTTGGCAGGGACTCAATACATAGGACGTGCGTGTGCGTGTGTGGTTGTGTGTGGAGATAGTTGTTTGGTTCTTTTGTGTCTGGGTATGTGTGGGTTCTTTGGCGGTATCTGATTGAGTGAGTTTGGTGGTGTTTGATTGAGTGTGCAAGATGCCGTGTTTCAGTAAGTTGCGATGTTTTAGGTGTTGCTGCAGTTTAACTGATGTCAGATTGGCCGAGAGCCAACCCGCTCCTGTAGAAGACTCTTGATTTTGTTTAATATTTCTGATGCAGTTAAGATAGATCACTTGCAAGAGAGATTGTTTGCTAGGCACTGCTGTCAGAGCATGTTTGATTCCCTAAGGTTGTGGCAGAAAGAGGAAATTTTAGTTTTAAAAGAAGACAAAATGTGTACACTTAAAGTTGCTTTTAGTGGCTCAGTGAGCCAATGTGAGCAGTGATTAAGAGGATGGGGGTATGTATTTCATGTAACATGTTTTATTTTGTTATAATTGGTTTGGGTTGAGAGCAGTCTGTGGGCTGCCTTTTGTTTGTGTAAATGTTTGTTTGAATGAAGTGAGTGCGTCTTGTTGCATAAGTTAGATTGTCTGGTCCTTGTGAGCTATCTGAGATGGGTGTGCCTGACTATCAGTGTGTTTTTCATGTAGTTTAAAAGTGCATGCAGGGCTGTGCTCTATGGAAAAGAATTTGGTTTCTTCCATCCCTTAATTTGTGAACAGTAGAAGATGAAGAAAAAGGGATTTGATTACCAGGAATAAGAATGTATATTATTAGAATGTAGGGAAAGTGTAAAGTTAGAAGGAAGAGAAAAAAAAGAAAGAAAAATGTATTTGCCAAAATAGTGTTAATTATTGAATGTTAGAAAGAGTTAGGAAGGCTTATTGGCTTTGTCAGCGCCAGACCGACGAGTGCGAGGCAGATTTGACCTTGGTGGTGAATGCCAGGGGAGGCGGAAGGCTGGCTAGCAGCCCAGAATTCTTAGCTCTTGGAAGGAGAGTGAAATGCAGTTGTTTAGTTAGTTTTAAACATGACTTGTTGAATGAATGTGTTTCAGTCCACAATAAAATAAAAGAGGTTGTAGAACTCTGAGTTGGTAAGGTTTAGAATAACAGTGTGGGAATATTATTAAGTTCTGGAAGGGTTAAATGGAAAAGAGAGAATGTGAGCAGAGCTGGGAAGATTATGTAAAATGGAAATATAGATGCTAGCAGCACAGCACAGTAGATGTGACCTTGTGTGATAAGCACATTCCAATGGGTTCGCAGAGAGCAGAGAGCGAGAGAAGAGTACAGGCAGAAGATTAGGGGGGGGGCTAGGAGGCTCAGCTCCTGGCACAGACAGCAGAGATACACAGTTGGAGCCAGCATCAGAGAGATTTATTGGTTGTCTGTTGTGTCCATTTTTGTTGTTGATTTTTTTTGTTTCACTGTTGGACCATGTCCTAGTATAACATTTTTCTAGTTCAATAATAATTGAGTTGGGGGGTCCCTGATTGGCATACTGATTAGTGTCTTTGCTAGTGGATACCAGTGGAGAGTACTGATGATGCGAGGGCAGGTAAAAATATTGATTGTGTTGCTCATAGGAGCGGCCTGGTGGGAATGTATATATGTGTGTAATGTCTATATGTGTGTAACAGTATTTGTAAGCAGTTTGTCCATGGGACACCATTACAGTGGGCCCAGTGCCCCACCCGCTGAGTGTGCAAATGTCTGCTAGTGTGCACTGGAGTATTTAGTATGTTCTGGAGGTGAGAATATGGCGCCCTTTTTGTTTAAAGTTAAGAAATGGCATTGGTTATAAGAGGGCTCATTTAGACAGCGAAAGATGACTGTGTAGAAATATGTGGTATTTTAATAACAAGAATAAAATTTTTACGCAAATATGGAAATTCCTGGTTCATGACAAGTGAATGATGTGAACGTGAATGTATATCTTTTTCCCTTTTTGATGCTGCATTAAATGCTATTACCAGATTGTCATGTGATTTTCAATGCTGCTAAATGTTTTATATTCTTGGCTGACGGTTAAAGAGGTTAGGACTGGTTCTTGACTAAGACAGCAGACAGGGTTTTCAGAATGGAAAGTGAACGGTTAGTATATATAAGGTGATGATGGATAATATAGATGAACTGGTGTGAATGAGCTCCAAGCATAGGTTTTACGGTAAGTATTTGTGGAAGGTATTTTTACTAAGTGGTTGCTTTTTTTGTCCAATATTTTCTGTGTTGTTGTTTCTTTTGTGTGTGTTTTGATTTGTTTCGTTTCAGTGCAATGGGAAATATTTTTATCTGTGTGTTACGGTGAGTATTGATGCAGCTTTGTGCTAGACAGATTAAGTGTGCACTGACACCGCATGATGCATGATATGCATGAGAAAAATATAGTCCTTTGAGTAACTAATATTGTGTTTTCCTTTTGTGGCCTTTGTGCTATTGTGTGTTTTATGTTTTCTTTGGCTTATTGTGCATTGCTTGTTCTGTTCTGCGTGGATGGTATGCTGATTGATCTTAAGCCTGACAAATTAAGTAGGCCAGCATGCTGGGTTTTGGGCCACAGGCTCACTGTGCATGAAATGCATGGCATCGTATTGTGTGTCACAGCTCATTTGCATGTGTTACTGTGATTTGTCTATGCTTTCTGTGCTTAGCACAGCAAGTATACCTGCTGCCTTGGTATGCTTGTTTTTATTTTATGTATGTTTCTGTATTGTATTGTTTCGACAATTCTATTATTGATACTAGAACAAGCTCCTCTATGGGGAATTTGTTCTGGTCCCTAAATTTCACAGACAACACTTCAGCAGTGTATGTCTATTTGGTTAAAAGGGGTATAGAGGGAAAATACGAGAGTTCTACGGTGTACTCATGGTGTTGTGTCACAAGCCTGACCATTACCTATGCTCAGTGCTACACCCAGTGGTTGATGGTGTTGACTGAAGTGAAATATGTTTCAGATTTCCTTCTGTTAAAATGGGATAGGAGGCTAGCTCCCCGCTAGCTCTCATATAAACTAAAAACTAGGTAAAATGTGTATTGCTCCCTCCTGTCCTGCTTTGATCTAAAAGGGGAATTAGATGTGGGTAGTTTTGTTCTACAAGTGTTGGGTAAACTGAGAGTTTTTATTAGAGAATTATTTTAATTGGATAGGGATGAAAGGAAGGGAACAGCCCAATCAATCAATCAATCATAACACTTGTATAGCGCGCTACTCACCCGGGAGGGTCCCAAGGCGCTTGGGGGAAGGGGTCCGCTACTGCTCGAACAGCCAGGTCTTGAGTTGTCTCCTGACTAGTGTTTCCTTATTTGACCTTTGAAGGGAACAATAGGTCGGTACTTTTGTGTCACATTCCTAGGTAACAACATCATTATTGTGCAGCACTAAGTAAAGGTGTACAAGTTTCTTATCAGTTAGCCGGTATAGTTGAGCTGATATTCCCTATTAGAGCTGGTGAACAGGTTTTCCCCTAAATAAAATGTTACATGGTCTAAATAGTGAGAAAGGTGAAAAGATGCTTGTGGGATCCTCAGCAAAAATATTTTTAGAAATTAAAGATTTGTAGAAGTTAGTTTCCTGCTGCCTCTATAATATGTGAGCATGGTCATGAGCAAAAATATAGTTGTTTTGAGTAAAGAAAAAGAATATTAGAAGTGTTTGAAGTTTTGCACAACAGTGAAGGTTCATACAGTAGACGCTGTGTGCTCGCTATAGGAAGAGCGGTTTGAACTTCCCTTTTTGCTGTTTCTCAAGTGCAAATGGGGCAATACAACATGTCTGTTTTGTTTTATTTTTTCTCTTCTCTTAGAATTCAGTAAATGCATACGTCCGTCCACAGGTAATACAGCGAAAAGTCAGATATGTAATGTATTACCTATTGTCAGTGCACACATTTATTGATAGGTACGATGTGTTCACCTTCAAATTGACATTGGTAGAGCAATATGAAAGCACAGAATAGACCTCATTTGGTTTCTTTGAATTTGAATTTTATTCATATGCCTTGTCTAAAGATCTTTGTTCTGTTCATCAATAGAAATGTGTCACACCGCCGGAGCCAGAGGGGACCCAAGCATCGGATCCAACTTCAAGTGTAAGTCAAGTCCTGTCGTCAGAAGATACCAATGGAAGTCTTGCTTGGAACCAAGGTACCGCTGAAGCTGCTGTAGGTGTGTGATTCCTGGGTAAGAAAAGGGCAGGCCTGACCGAGATGGAGGACTCACTCTTCGCTTTTGTGCCATTTCCCAATGGTTGGAAACGGTTTCTCAGAAATACTTGAGAGGGGCAGTTCTGTCTGTGCAAAAGGCTGCCGCCAGTTCTCCAGTGGTTATGCTTCAGGTTTCCCTGTTCCCCATCTGTTTTGGAATATACAGTTTTGTCTGCTGAGGTACCTGGTCACACTTTATACAATCTATGGCCTCGACAGAACAGGGGTGCACCAGGAGAAGAAAAGTAGGAGGTAGAGAGAGACTTTAGTCTTAGGGTACAGCTACAGTGCTCTCAATATCTGTTAGATTCATATCGGTTGTACTGAGCGAGACACTGGACAGAATTTGTAGAGGGCACTACCTGGATTGGTGGTTGCTAAAATTCTGCAAGAAAGACTTTGCATCATTGGCCAAGATTGTTTTCCATTTGAGTTGCTAGCAAGTGCAGCTCCAACGCAGATGATTTTAGAATTTTTGATGGATAATACGAGCCTGCCTGTGAGGCTCAGACGGACACAGGGAGAAGACTCCCCTCTGGCTGGCTGTGTTGCAGATTGTTTCCTTTAGTTTAATTTGGACATTTTAGCTAGGAAAATGAGTGCTTTTAAATGTTCCTACTCCCAAGGAGGAGCAGCCTCTGCAGCTCCTTGTCCAGATGTCCCTGATCATTTGGTTCTCATGGTCTACAAATTTAATATTGTGTTTGTTTGTATCCTAACTGTTGCTTTCATATTTCTCTTTAGAGAATTAGTTTATTGTTGCTTGATGCATACCTTCATGAGTATTATTTCAACGTCACCTGAGAATGTCATTGGTACTCTAGATCCTCACGAAGAGGAGCACTGGGAAGGTCATTAGGATGATGTGGTATTCAAATGTAGCACCTGACACATGTTATTTATAGAACAGCAAAATTATTTCTCCCTGATAGTGACAGTTTGATATTATTTGCATTAATTCCTGCTCATGACTTAAAATGTGATGTAAGTAGTCCGATCATGACATAGTGTTATAGAGAAATGGTACCCTGAGAACATATGTTTAGATTAGTCAAAAGGGAGGGTGCCTCACACCCAGAGAATAATTATTGTCTTAGTAGGTATTGCAGGGGTTGTTCTTTTACTTGTTGCCTCTGCATTTCCTGCCCTATAGTATGCTGCACTACTTCTGTGACCATGCTCATGCTGTGTATAATGTGACAGATTGTTGGGTTTGTGGGTTGCTCCCTTCAGCCGCATATGAGAAAGATAGGTTGCTGGCACTTCCCTTAACACCCGTGAATAGTTGTGTGGGTTGGTACACTTTGATTGGTATGGTGAAATTTTTCCAGCAGCCAGATTTTCTGAGTCCCCGATTACATGGTACAGGGTCGACGTTGATGATGCGAGTACGCCCTATGCCCACTTCATCCCTTGGACGGTTGTTTAGTGATGGACGTTTTGATCAGACATTCTTAGAGACATGCCCGAAAAAGGTAGAACGATTTGTGACACCCAACGACACTGACAACGTGAGGGAAAGTTTTCTACAGTTGAACTCTTCCTTGGCCTATAGACATCCTCCTGCGACAAATAGTAGTGGTCATTCTCTGGTACCCCTGGCAGTTGTTAGCCCTTCACCTTTTTCCCTGTATTATGGGGAGGGGTCCTATGAGGGTGGGGGACAGCTCCTGCAATGTGACTGCTTCAATTCGCCTGCCCCTCAGCCCTTCCTTAGTTACTCCCCCGAACATTTACTTTGTGTGTGGGGACACTGGATATCTGTGGTTGCCTGAGGGATGGGGTGGGATTTGTTATTTGGCTTATTTACTTCCCCCTGTTTATGTAGCACCCTCGGACTATCATAAGACTCATTGACGGTTTGCTATAATGCCTGGGCAGCGTAAAAGGAGGGCTCCCCAAGGTGAGGACGTAGATCAGACGGATACTGGTCGGAAAATTTTGATGGGGGTTGTAGGAATTGTGGGTGTATTACTGACCTGCTGCCTCTGCGTCTATTACCTTCCCCCTTGTTGTTCTATGTGTGCCAGCAATATACGAGTTTCCAGAAGGCCAACAAGACAATATCTTGTTTCCAATGCTGTTGAACTTCATGATGTGCACTGGTTAACGCTTATTGATGATGATATTTTTGATTAGTATAGTGTCTTGGCCCTTAGAATTTGATGTAAAGGCTCTCCTTTTGGTTAATAAAGTTAGCCACAGTCTGCTAAAAGGAGGGTCTGATAGGTTTCAGTTTTCCATGCCCCGCCCACTGTATACATTACGCTTATGAGTTAGCAGAATGTGTCTAGCTAATGATATTCATTTATGCGTTTATGTTTATATTCTTCATCTAGTTAATTATTTATGCGTGTGACATTATTTCAGTCTCCTTAGCCTAGCTTGTGTGCCACCATTTTGAAGCATTTCTCTCTGCGTGCAAGCTGCACTTGCTCATCCCCCCTCCCGTAGGAATAGAAATATTCCATATGTCAGCAGTCTTTGTTTCTTGGTTTACTGTGACTGAAACTCCTCCTAACGAAACTCCTTATCAAACTGTTCTCATGTGCTGGAGATGCTGAGGCCTGGCTCCGCGGCCTTGGGAAGTGATAACAGTGTTGCCTTCGCAGGCGCAGATGCCTCATGTGTGATTTCATTGTTCACCATTTTGCTAGTTCTGTAATTTTCCAGGCTGGGCGTGTCTTTACCCTGCCATGTTATGTTATAATGTTTTGTCATGATAGGATGAGTCAGTCCTCTCGATGCATTCTCTGGGGTGCAGACCTGACAGGGCCCATCTATAGATGAACATTATGTCCTAATAAATATATTTCTAATCCTTCTCCACTGCCTGGCTGGCTTATTATATGAGAATGATAGATGAGTGAGGTAAATCGCTCAGGTGGATTTGAGCCACGTGTGGGGCTTGCACTCCACCACAGTATTCTTCTTTGGAGACAGGGCGCATATTCTATAAACCAATGACTGGAGAGTACTGGACGGTAATATTTTAGAAAAATTGATGTGATTTTGGTGGTGAAACAATGGACAATATTTTGGGCATTTCAAAAGTGAGACTGCTGCTATTAATGCTGCTGTTTTTTGGTATCTCATCAGTAGCGGCCGGTGTGCTGGATGAGCGATGGGGTGGGAGGGAGGAAGGCATGGTATCAGGGTCACTGGGTGGGGAAAAAAAAACTTACCTGCAGCCGTCCCTGTCGCACTCTTCACTGCAGGAAGGGAAGGCACAGGCTCCCACAATGCCCTGCCGTCAATCTTGAAGCTGCTTTCACGCATCAGAGCAGCTTCAGAATTGGCCTGGTTGCCCTCGATTTGCTTTCCAGGACAGACTGGGAATCTGTGCCTGCTCTTTCCAACCCAGCTCAGTTGCTGGGTTGGAGAGAGCTTTCACCCTGCATGAGGGTTTTGGTCGGCCTGAGAGGGCCAGCCAAACCATCATGCGCAGTGATGATATTGCACTACCACTCCCCTCAGCACCTGTCACTCTCAGGCCCCACCCCCAACACTCGGTAGGAAAGGAAAAATAAATAGAGTGTTCATTATAGTTTAATTTTACCTTTCCTGTTGTTTTTAGTGGGGCAATGCTCCTCTGCCATAGCAGAGGAGCCGCCGCAGTATCTCCTTGGAGCAGAATGAGTTGTTTTTGCAATCCTGCTTCTTTTTTTGGTTCTAAATATCATAAATGGAATATCGAGCATAGGTATATCTTTGTATTCGAATTTCGTAGACAGAATATCGAGGGGCAAACTACAGAAAGGAAAATGCATAAAGAACTAGTATAGATTTACTATTCTTTACTCCACACCTTTGTGTGTATATACCACCACCACATCACATCAATGATGATGATATATATTACCAAGTTACACATATGGGGAGCTAGATATATAAAAAAAACTAATTACTTACCTTTTGATATTTCGGCCTCAATATTCTGGTCATAATATTTCACGCCTCTAGATTTCCATCGTAATATAGCTGGGCACAACTCTAGGAACTATAATGGCACAGCAGCTGAGGACATGCAATTGTAGCTCCCCAGTCATTGCCACAGTCATGGTTGTGCTCCAAGGATAGCATTTCTTTCTGTTGCAGCAGTGATCTCCTGTCATACTAATTCGTAAAGGGCTTCTAGAGTACACAAATGAAAATGTTTATGAGAGCAGTGGACTGCTGATGTTCCAACCTAAAGCGGGTAATTTGCTGTTCAGATCAGTCTCTAACACGTCCAAAGAAATTTTCTTCCAAGAACACATACTAACGTTTGCTCTAGGAGACTATTCTCAGGTTTAGATGTTTCTCCTCACACCATGTAAGATGGTATTATATTGTAATGGGAGGAAGTTGATCAACTCTGGTGGTTTTATTGATAATAAAGAAAATGGGCTAAAAGTGCAAAGATAATTGCATTAACAAATCCAACGCAGCGTGAAATTCCTGGCTGGATAAATGCAAAGTTCAATTTAAAAGTTTGGAAAATTCGCCTTACATTTTGAATGCGCATTGCAAATCACTAGAGTAAGGTTGTTGACCAAACTCAAAAGGGAATGGATATATGATGATCTCACTTTAAAACAAGCATTTGCAATGCGATAGGTCTCGCATTTGCGAGAGTTTAAGCTATTGGCTTTGTAAGTGATAATGTCTTTTATTTATGTCTTAAAAACCAACACATAGATAAAATGCATTGTCAATTACAATGCCAATAGCTCAAACACTCGCAAATACGAGACCTATTGCATTGCAAATTCTTGTTGTTACTGAGGGCCGGTTTTCCAGCGGTGCTGCTGTATCGGACTCTATTAGCAAAAGCAGCAGGAGGGGCTGGTCCATCAGCATTGCCAGGGTTGCTTTGGGTTCCCAGTCTGGCCCTGGCCGCCAGGGCATATAAGGGAATCTTAATTGCCATAGGTCATCTGCCTGAGGCACACAGGGCACACGCATGCTAGGTAGTGCTGCAATCAGCTGATGTCGGGCAGAGTGGAGGATTTGATCTCTGCCAGAGGATCAGATGGTTAGCGGCCATTTCTGGTGCTGGTCAGGGACTACCACAGTCTCTGTAGATGTACGAGACCCGCTTGTAGATGCTCCTGCTTATTCCCAGGGCAACGCAGCACGTCGGTCTTGAGCACACTGTCACTCAGCGGGAAGGTAAGCTTGAATGCCAGGATTTAGGAAGTTCGTAATGGCGGGGCGGTGCAGTGCATCTCAACCAAACACCCCCCTGGAAGTAAGGATCAAGGCTCTCCACTATGACCCGTATCAGTGGGCCATAGCAGGGAGATGTTCCCCGGAGGCCTGCATGTGCATCAGGTGGTATAATGCTTTACTCATTGATGGGCCATCGTGGTACGGGAGATGAGCAGTTACCAATAAGCCTCAGCGCAGCCAGAGGGGGACTTCACAGCATATCACCAGTGGAGGGGTGGAGTTCAGAGGGCCTCAAATGCTGTTACCATTTGTGGGGGTGGAGTAGGCCTTCGTGGTGATGTCGTCTGGAAAAAAATTCAGCCACGGAAGGAAGAAAAAGGTGCCTCAGAGGGACCAACGTTCTATCAGGCCCTGTACACAGGTCTCCCGCATGTGTGCACAGTGTCCTGTGGGTTTCCCAGGGAAAAGTAACCTAATGCAGTATCTTGTGTCCACGGATATAACCCACGCAGGCTAGGGATCATCGTCGGCTGGGCGCTTGTGCAGGAGGAGGGGTCTCCAAGGCCAGGGAATGAGGCCAGCTCATACAGAGCCCAGGACACACATTAAGCCACACAAGAAGGACCCTGGCCCTTCACCACTGGCCTCCAAGTGTCAGTAACGTCGAAAGAAGATGTGGCAGCCCAGTGAGGTGCATACAGCAATGTGGGTTAGTGGGCAGGCAAAGGGCGTATGGGCTGCACTACAGTAAGTCAAACAAGCATTTGCACTGCAAAAGGACTCACATTTACGCGAGACCTATTGCATTGCAAACAGTAGGGGCGAGGGCATGGGGGCAAGAAGGCAGAACAATGGGAGTGCAGGCGGGCCAGAAGGCATGGTCTGCGGGAGGGAGGAAAAGGCACAGGAAGAAAATAGTGCTCACAAACTACATAACACATACAGGGCAACACTCGAAGTAATGAGAGCAGTAGCCATGGAAGGATACAAATGATGACATGGACGTAATAAGGAGGTACTAACAAGCCTATAAACCATTCGTAAGGCAGCATTTAAGGAAAAAGACGGAAGCCAATGAAAAATATGGGCGGGTGGGCATGGCTTCGCTTCCGTACTCTACTACCACAGATCAACCAGAGAGAAGCGCTTGTGGGCTGGCTCAGGGCTCGACCTAAAAAAGTTGATTCCTACATGATTAGGGGAGTTAGAAGCAATTTCTATATAATTTTCTGTTTACAATTCGCTGGGTGTCCTGAGACTGCCTGCACCAGAGAGACAGGCAAGTGCTGCATGCAGCCACTCCATTTCACAATACACCACTCATTATTGCACTGTGACTGAAACGTGTCCCTTTTAGAGACTGGGGGTCACATTTACAACACACTGAGAACGTGGTAAAACGACACAGAACATTGCAGTTCTATGTAGGACTCTGTCTCTGTCCTCATTTTGATAAACAATGAGACACAAAACCCAGACTCACTCTTATTAACATTCATGGGTCTTGTAATGCGTGCCTCATTAGACACACCCTCTTTCTTCAGGGGAGGCTTTGTGCATCCGTCATTTTGCACATGAAGGGATTTGTCAAAATGCTGTTTATCACTAAGACCACATTATGCTTCCTTTGCACATTTAGCCCAGGTTCTCTTGTATGACTGGGGGCAGTGCTCACTTGAAAAGTTAAATTTGTCACTTACCGTATAAACAGAACAAACTGCATGAAAGTCAGTGTTTGGTGTCCATGTGTCTCTGAATGAAGCTAAGTAAAAATTTGACATATATGTCTGGAAGGGTAATGATAAAAATGAACGAGTGGAAAGTTGCGAGGTTACATATATTAAGATTCCAAATGTGAAGTTAATTCAAAAGTGATCACACATGTCCAACCTTAATGACTATCCAGACACTTTACAAAGACCTTGGTTCCCAATGGTTTGAAATGTAATGTTTCAATAATTGCTTAAATGATAAAAATACCACACCATTTTCATCCAAAGTGTCAAAATATTCTGCGATGATTAAGGCCAGTGATTGCTACATTGGCAACATGAATTTAAGGACATATGTTTCTGACATGCAGTGCAATTCAAAGCTGCACCTCACTGATGAGACCCAAAAAGGCTGAAAATAATCTTTGGTTGGTTTTATTCCTGGTCAGAGGCGATGAATGCTAGCATTTTGGTCTGGTCAGTTCCAGTGGTACAGAACCATGGCTGATTTGCGTACAAATGGTCGCCGTTATGTGTGGGAAAAGGAGAAAACAATACTGGACTGAGCTGTACCCCAGAGAAATAGCGAGTGATTGAGATTATTTTCAAGCCATAATAATATCATTTGTTAGTACTTTTTAAAAACTTTTGGGGCATATTAACAAGGGCTTTATCTCCGCTGTTTTGGCTTTAAAAGCCAAAGAAGCAGAGATAAAAATATCGCCCTATCAACAACAGGGTGATTACCTGCAAAATCGCATGTTAGCACCCTTTTTCACTACGCTTCCCTTTGATTCTGTAATGAGATGCAAAGTGGGTATTCCAGTGCAAAATAACGGGATAAATGTCGCTAAGCGACATTTCTCCTATTATCAAGCTTCACGCTAACCCTGTTAGAGACAAAAAAAGCAGCGCTAACCACGGTTAACGCTGCTTTTTTACATCTGCTAATTTTTAGATTTAGCCATGTAATCCAATAGGAGGTGGATTACATGGCTAAATCCACCATGGGCTATCAACAAGGATATCCCTTTCCTTGTAGTTTTATCGCTGCATTACCAGCGATAACCTCCCAAAATACCTCTATCGCTGGATTTTTTATTGCCTAGGAGGTTAGCGTTGTTAATAACGCGATAACCAGGCGATTTTATCCAGCGATAGCGGGCGTTAAAAAAATTAACGCTAAGCACCCTTAGCATTTAATTTTCCATGTTCTTTATCCAGTTTCAGTTCAGTTTCATACGTCTTTATTTCGAATATTTCATCATATAAGACAGCAATAAAATACATACATAATTCATCATTAAAAAAAAACAATTCATTAACAATGCAATTCATTACACAATAAAACTGAATTAAATAGTATCGAAAAGACGTTCCAGAAATTCAATCAAGATTTAAAACTCATTCAAGATTACAAGGTAGTAAAAAAAAATAAAACCTTCATCAATTTAATTTATTACCAGGTAGGTACCTTGCTCTAATGGTCCATGCCCACCCTAAGAATTTAGCCATGCCTATAGACACCCACTCTGTGGTGTTAAATCTTAAAACTCCGAGAGCTTCCTCACACACCCGTAAATTAATCCTCCTGCAAATGGGCTTAAGCCATCTGCGACGGGGTGCGGAATAGGCTGGGCAGGCAAAGAGGAGATGGCCAATGGATTCCTTTTGCCCGCTACACCAGGGACAGTACACGGTTGATTGGCTACGCCATTTGTTTGTAAACTCCCTTACAGGTAACGTGCCATCTCTAAACTGGTGGTAAAGGTTTCTATCTAGACTTTTGGTAATGTTATCCCAATAAGTCTCGGTATAGATGTCAACCTTATGAAGCAGGAAGAGACCAGTCAAGTTTGTGGACTGTGAGAGCAAGACATGTTCTTCTTTTACAGTAGCCCAGTATAATAGTTTAAATTCTTTTTTCGACGGGAACACCTGGTTTCCCGGGTCTGACCACTGTAGATTCAGGCCCATTTTTTGTAGGATGGACTTCACATCCCGAAACCAAGGTAGGTTTCCTGACCCTATTATCGATCTCACATCCAAGATCTCATTAGGAAACAGAGATAGATCTGGAGTAGACCAGATGCGTCTCCACAAGGCTACCATCCTATATAGTGCCTGGTCTCTGATGGAGTGACAGCCCATATCTAACAGAAGGGGAAGTGTTGGTGTTGATTGTGGAAGTCCAACCAAGCTGCGTAAGAACTTGTTTTGGATTTTAGCCAAAGGAGCAAGATCCACAGTACCCCATAAATCCGCTCCATAGAGGATAGCCGAGCTTATTTTTGCATTATAGATTTTTAATGCTGGCAGAATCCTTTTAGTTTGGGAGCATCGCTGCTCCTTTACTAAACATCCCGCTAAACGAGCGAATTTTAAACAAAGGGCCTCGATCTGCTCCTTCCAACGTAGCCTGTAGTCTATGACCACCCCTAAGTAGGTCATAACCCCTACCTGTTCTAAATTAGTACCATTCATAGTAACTTGACTCCGCGATGGTTTGTTCTTTGTTAGGACCATGAATTTATTTTTAGATACATTGATCTCAAGGTAATTAATTTTGCAGAACTCCACAAATTTATTTATTGCGGTCTGCAACCCCACCTGGGTTTTTGCCAAGATCAACGTGTCATCGGCAAAAATAAGGAGGGGAAACTTTATCCCACCCAAAACTGGTGCATCGGTCGGGGTATCTACTAGGAACTGCACTACTTGGTTTATAAATAATAAAAACAAGGTTGGTGCCAAAACGCATCCCTGCCTTACACCACGAGTCACTGGGAAGGTCTCAGTCACCTGGTCCTGTCTGCCCCATCTTACTCTGGCAAAGTTATTATCATGAAGCCTTATAGTTAACTCTAGAAGTTCAGGTGGCATTCCCATTTTTCTCAAAGCAGCCCACATCTTCTCTCTAGGGACCAAATCGAACGCGGATTTGAGGTCCACAAACGCTGCATAAATGGTGCCCTCACCTAAGAACACTATCTTCCAATATATCAGAGTAAATCTGAGCACTTGGTCGACTGTGCTTGTGCTAGACCTAAAGCCAGCTTGCATCGGGGATAAGATATTTTCCTCACTCATCCAAGCCTGGATTCTTCCCAAAAGCATTCTAGCAATAACTTTCTGCAGGGCGTCTATAAGGCTTATGGGACGATAATTCCCTGGGAGAGACTAATCGCCTTTTTTAAAAACAGGGAGGATTTCAGCTCCTTTCCATGAATCTGGAACCCTGGCTCCATTAGCGATGGCATTGGCTAAAGTGGTAATATATGGAGCCCAATTATCCAGATCATGTTTGAAAAGATCGGCCGGGACGCAGTCCATACCGGGCGCTTTACCGGCTTGGACCAAACTTAACGCCTTCACCGCCTCATTATTATCAAAGACTAGGGGCACACGAGTGATTTTGGGTATAGATGACAGACCTCTCTCCCCTGCGTCATTTGTTCCCATCACCAAGCCACAGAACTGGGATGAGAAATGCTCAACCCAGTCCTCGGCGGAAACATGTTCCAAGAAGCTATCTTGAGGGTTTGCACCTGATCGGATAGATCGTTAGAAATTGGATCTGTGAGCCCCCTCCTTCTCTCATCTGTCGGCGACCCGCTTTCAGATCCATCACCATATGGCTACCAATTGGAACGACTCCAGTTGGTACACCCCCTATTGCATCATCGACAGTGCAGGATCTTAGGGCCAGATGTAGGTAGCCAAATACCGGTCAGGAATTTTGACATGTAGGGGGAAGGAAACAGGCCAATTCGGTAATTTTACCGAATCGGTAAATATACCGGTCGGTAAATTTACCGACCGGTATTTTTACAGAATCGGTAAAATTGAGATGTAGGTGGGACTCTTCTGAGTCCCACAAGCCCTACAAATTCGGTATTTTACCATCAAATTCAATTTGATGGTAAAATACCGATTCAGGTGTGCATGCACATGTGTGCATGCACACCTGTGCCATATGACAGGCAGACCTGCCCTTGCCTGCCACATGGCCCCCGAACCTTTTTTGGGGGTGCTAGAGGGTGTCAAAGTGACACCCCCTGCACCCTTGTCAAAATCGGTATTTACCGACCGGTAATGCCCATTCATTCCTATGGGCTTCAAAGCCCATAGGAATGAATGGGCATTACCGGTCGGTATTTACCGAATCGGTAAATACCGATTTTTACCGATCCGGTAAAAGGAACATCTGGATGTTCCTACATCTCCCCCCTTCTTATTTACCGATTCTTATTTACCCAATCGGTAAAATTCGGTAAATAAGAATCGGTAAATTTTCCCTACCTACATTTTGTCATGATAGGATGAGTCAGTCCTCTCGATGCATTCTCTGGGGTGCAGACCTGACAGGGCCCATCTATAGATGAACATTATGTCCTAATAAATATATTTCTAATCCTTCTCCACTGCCTGGCTGGCTTATTATATGAGAATGATAGATGAGTGAGGTAAGTCGCTCAGGTGGATTTGAGCCACGCTTATCAGATGGCGCCCGAATAGGGACTCCGTGATAAGGATCTTTCTCACCCGTAAGTGGGTAGCAGAAGGCCGGGGACCCTCTGGTCGGCACGGTGGGTCTGGGTACCCACTTTGATGCCGAGCTTGGTTCTCGCAGCGCTGCCCCACCCTGCTGATCGGGAGAGGTCCCGGTTCATGATCCTGCGCCGGAGTCCAGAAGGCGGAACCTTGGAGCTGAACGTGTTGGTCCCAGAAGCCGGCGGTGGAGAACGGTGGATGTCGGTTCTGCGAGCAGAAGGTGAGTGGTCCGACTGTTGATTGAGGGAGCTGGGATGCTCCATGAGACCGTGTGTCTCTGAGACCGGTGTGTCTCTGGTGATTGGAGGAGCCGGTGTGCTCCTGGGGCTAGTGTGCTCCGGGGAACTCAGAGTGCAAGTGGCGCTCTGACAGACTATTGGTGATGAGGGTTTCGGGTGGATGTCTGTTTTAGAGCATCCGACCGGGTTGTACTGAGACTGGAGTGTGGCTCATCACGGTTAAATACTGAGAAAGGACCCAAACCCCTAGTGTGAGAGGTTTGATGGAAGAGTCCCAGCTCTTCCGGGGTAAAGTGCGCAACGGTCTGCAGTGCCGCCCGGGTGGCGAATGTGTCCTCCAACCTCAGAACAGTTAGTGTACTGTTCGGTCTGCGGTAGGGTCCAGGTTCCCCAGGACTTGGTCGACGGGCCTTGTCCCATTATGGTAACACGTGTTTGGCAGGGACTCAATGCATAGGACGTGCGTGTGCGTGTGTGGTTGTGTGTGGAGATAGTTGTTTGGTTCTTTTGTGTCTGGGTATGTGTGGGTTCTTTGGCGGTATCTGATTGAGTGAGTTTGGTGGTGTTTGATTGAGTGTGCAAGATGCCGTGTTTCAGTAAGTTGCGATGTTTTAGGTGTTGCTGCAGTTTAACTGATGTCAGATTGGCCGAGAGCCAACCCGCTCCTGTAGAAGACTCTTGATTTTGTTTAATATTTCTGATGCAGTTAAGATAGATCACTTGCAAGAGAGATTGTTTGCTAGGCACTGCTGTCAGAGCATGTTTGATTCCCTAAGGTTGTGGCAGAAAGAGGAAATTTTTGTTTTAAAAGAAGACAAAATGTGTACACTTAAAGTTGCTTTTAGTGGCTCAGTGAGCCAATGTGAGCAGTGATTAAGAGGATGGGGGTATGTATTTCATGTAACATGTTTTATTTTGTTATAATTGGTTTGGGTTGAGAGCAGTCTGTGGGCTGCCTTTTGTTTGTGTAAATGTTTGTTTGAATGAAGTGAGTGCGTCTTGTTGCATAAGTTAGATTGTCTGGTCCTTGTGAGCTATCTGAGATGGGTGTGCCTGACTATCAGTGTGTTTTTCATGTAGTTTAAAAGTGCATGCAGGGCTGTGCTCTATGGAAAAGAATTTGGTTTCTTCCATCCCTTAATTTGTGAACAGTAGAAGATGAAGAAAAAGGGATTTGATTACCAGGAATAAGAATGTATATTAATAGAATGTAGGGAAAGTGTAAAGTTAGAAGGAAGAGAAAAAAAAGAAAGAAAAATGTATTTGCCAAAATAGTGTTAATTATTGAATGTTAGAAAGAGTTAGGAAGGCTTATTGGCTTTGTCAGCGCCAGACCGACGAGTGCGAGGCAGATTTGACCTTGGTGGTGAATGCCAGGGGAGGCGGAAGGCTGGCTAGCAGCCCAGAATTCTTAGCTCTTGGAAGGAGAGTGAAATGCAGTTGTTTAGTTAGTTTTAAACATGACTTGTTGAATGAATGTGTTTCAGTCCACAATAAAATAAAAGAGGTTGTAGAACTCTGAGTTGGTAAGGTTTAGAATAACAGTGTGGGAATATTATTAAGTTCTGGAAGGGTTAAATGGAAAAGAGAGAATGTGAGCAGAGCTGGGAAGATTATGTAAAATGGAAATATAGATGCTAGCAGCACAGCACAGTAGATGTGACCTTGTGTGATAAGCACATTCCAATGGGTTCGCAGAGAGCAGAGAGCGAGAGAAGAGTACAGGCAGAAGATTAGGGGGGGGCTAGGAGGCTCAGCTCCTGGCACAGACAGCAGAGATACACAGTTGGAGCCAGCATCAGAGAGATTTATTGGTTGTCTGTTGTGTCCATTTTTGTTGTTGATTTTTTTTGTTTCACTGTTGGACCATGTCCTAGTATAACATTTTTCTAGTTCAATAATAATTGAGTTGGGGGGTCCCTGATTGGCATACTGATTAGTGTCTTTGCTAGTGGATACCAGTGGAGAGTACTGATGATGCGAGGGCAGGTAAAAATATTGATTGTGTTGCTCATAGGAGCGGCCTGGTGGGAATGTATATATGTGTGTAATGTCTATATGTGTGTAACAGTATTTGTAAGCAGTTTGTCCATGGGACACCATTACAGTGGGCCCAGTGCCCCACCCGCTGAGTGTGCAAATGTCTGCTAGTGTGCACTGGAGTATTTAGTATGTTCTGGAGGTGAGAATATGGCGCCCTTTTTGTTTAAAGTTAAGAAATGGCATTGGTTATAAGAGGGCTCATTTAGACAGCGAAAGATGACTGTGTAGAAATATGTGGTATTTTAATAACAAGAATAAAATTTTTACGCAAATATGGAAATTCCTGGTTCATGACAAGTGAATGATGTGAACGTGAATGTATATCTTTTTCCCTTTTTGATGCTGCATTAAATGCCATTACCAGATTGTCATGTGATTTTCAATGCTGCTAAATGTTTTATATTCTTGGCTGACGGTTAAAGAGGTTAGGACTGGTTCTTGACTAAGACAGCAGACAGGGTTTTCAGAATGGAAAGTGAACGGTTAGTATATATAAGGTGATGATGGATAATATAGATGAACTGGTGTGAATGAGCTCCAAGCATAGGTTTTACGGTAAGTATTTGTGGAAGGTATTTTTACTAAGTGGTTGCTTTTTTTGTCCAATATTTTCTGTGTTGTTGTTTCTTTTGTGTGTGTTTTGATTTGTTTCGTTTCAGTGCAATGGGAAATATTTTTATCTGTGTGTTACGGTGAGTATTGATGCAGCTTTGTGCTAGACAGATTAAGTGTGCACTGACACCGCATGATGCATGATATGCATGATATGCATGAGAAAAATATAGTCCTTTGAGTAACTAATATTGTGTTTTCCTTTTGTGGCCTTTGTGCTATTGTGTGTTTTATGTTTTCTTTGGCTTATTGTGCATTGCTTGTTCTGTTCTGCGTGGATGGTATGCTGATTGATCTTAAGCCTGACAAATTAAGTAGGCCAGCATGCTGGGTTTTGGGCCACAGGCTCACTGTGCATGAAATGCATGGCATCGTATTGTGTGTCACAGCTCATTTGCATGTGTTACTGTGATTTGTCTATGCTTTCTGTGCTTAGCACAGCAAGTATACCTGCTGCCTTGGTATGCTTGTTTTTATTTTATGTATGTTTCTGTATTGTATTGTTTCGACAATTCTATTATTGATACTAGAACAAGCTCCTCTATGGGGAATTTGTTCTGGTCCCTAAATTTCACAGACAACACTTCAGCAGTGTATGTCTATTTGGTTAAAAGGGGTATAGAGGGAAAATACGAGAGTTCTACGGTGTACTCATTGTGTTGTGTCACAAGCCTGACCATTACCTATGCTCAGTGCTACACCCAGTGGTTGATGGTGTTGACTGAAGTGAAATATGTTTCAGATTTCCTTCTGTCAAAATGGGATAGGAGGCTAGCTCCCCGCTAGCTCTCATATAAACTAAAAACTAGGTAAAATGTGTATTGCTCCCTCCTGTCCTGCTTTGATCTAAAAGGGGAATTAGATGTGGGTAGTTTTGTTCTACAAGTGTTGGGTAAACTGAGAGTTTTTATTAGAGAATTATTTTAATTGGATAGGGATGAAAGGAAGGGAACAGTCCAATCAATCAATCAATCATAACACTTGTATAGCGCGCTACTCACCCGGGAGGGTCCCAAGGCGCTTGGGGGAAGGGGTCCGCTACTGCTCGAACAGCCAGGTCTTGAGTTGTCTCCTGACTAGTGTTTCCTTATTTGACCTTTGAAGGGAACAATAGGTCGGTACTTTTGTGTCACATTCCTAGGTAACAACATCATTATTGTGCAGCACTAAGTAAAGGTGTACAAGTTTCTTATCAGTTAGCCGGTATAGTTGAGCTGATATTCCCTATTAGAGCTGGTGAACAGGTTTTCCCCTAAATAAAATGTTACATGGTCTAAATAGTGAGAAAGGTGAAAAGATGCTTGTGGGATCCTCAGCAAAAATATTTTTAGAAATTAAAGATTTGTAGAAGTTAGTTTCCTGCTGCCTCTATAATATGTGAGCATGGTCATGAGCAAAAATATAGTTGTTTTGAGTAAAGAAAAAGAATATTAGAAGTGTTTGAAGTTTTGCACAACAGTGAAGGTTCATACAGTAGACGCTGTGTGCTCGCTATAGGAAGAGCGGTTTGAACTTCCCTTTTTGCTGTTTCTCAAGTGCAAATGGGGCAATACAACATGTCTGTTTTGTTTTATTTTTTCTCTTCTCTTAGAATTCAGTAAATGCATACGTCCGTCCACAGGTAATACAGCGAAAAGTCAGATATGTAATGTATTACCTATTGTCAGTGCACACATTTATTGATAGGTACGATGTGTTCACCTTCAAATTGACATTGGTAGAGCAATATGAAAGCACAGAATAGACCTCATTTGGTTTCTTTGAATTTGAATTTTATTCATATGCCTTGTCTAAAGATCTTTGTTCTGTTCATCAATAGAAATGTGTCACACCGCCGGAGCCAGAGGGGACCCAAGCATCGGATCCAACTTCAAGTGTAAGTCAAGTCCTGTCGTCAAAAGATACCAATGGAAGTCTTGCTTGGAACCAAGGTACCGCTGAAGCTGCTGTAGGTGTGTGATTCCTGGGTAAGAAAAGGGCAGGCCTGACCGAGATGGAGGACTCACTCTTCGCTTTTGTGCCATTTCCCAATGGTTGGAAACGGTTTCTCAGAAATACTTGAGAGGGGCAGTTCTGTCTGTGCAAAAGGCTGCCGCCAGTTCTCCAGTGGTTATGCTTCAGGTTTCCCTGTTCCCCATCTGTTTTGGAATATACAGTTTTGTCTGCTGAGGTACCTGGTCACACTTAATACAATCTATGGCCTCGACAGAACAGGGGTGCACCAGGAGAAGAAAAGTAGGAGGTAGAGAGAGACTTTAGTCTTAGGGTACAGCTACAGTGCTCTCAATATCTGTTAGATTCATATCTGTTGTACTGAGCGAGACACTGGACAGAATTTGTAGAGGGCACTACCTGGATTGGTGGTTGCTAAAATTCTGCAAGAAAGACTTTGCATCATTGGCCAAGATTGTTTTCCATTTGAGTTGCTAGCAAGTGCAGCTCCAACGCAGATGATTTTAGAATTTTTGATGGATAATACGAGCCTGCCTGTGAGGCTCAGACGGACACAGGGAGAAGACTCCCCTCTGGCTGGCTGTGTTGCAGATTGTTTCCTTTAGTTTAATTTGGACATTTTAGCTAGGAAAATGAGTGCTTTTAAATGTGCCTACTCCCAAGGAGGAGCAGCCTCTGCAGCTCCTTCTCCAGATGTCCCTGATCATTTGGTTCTCATGGTCTACAAATTTAATATTGTGTTTGTTTGTATCCTAACTGTTGCTTTCATATTTCTCTTTAGAGAATTAGTTTATTGTTGCTTGATGCATACCTTCATGAGTATTATTTCAACGTCACCTGAGAATGTCATTGGTACTCTAGATCCTCACGAAGAGGAGCACTGGGAAGGTCATTAGGATGATGTGGTATTCAAATGTAGCACCTGACACATGTTATTTATAGAACAGCAAAAATATTTCTCCCTGATAGTGACAGTTTGATATTATTTGCATTAATTCCTGCTCATGACTTAAAATGTGATGTAAGTAGTCCGATCATGACATAGTGTTATAGAGAAATGGTACCCTGAGAACATATGTTTAGATTAGTCAAAAGGGAGGGTGCCTCACACCCAGAGAATAATTATTGTCTTAGTAGGTATTGCAGGGGTTGTTCTTTTACTTGTTGCCTCTGCATTTCCTGCCCTATAGTATGCTGCACTACTTCTGTGACCATGCTCATGCTGTGTATAATGTGACAGATTGTTGGGTTTGTGGGTTGCTCCCTTCAGCCGCATATGAGAAAGATAGGTTGCTGGCACTTCCCTTAACACCCGTGAATAGTTGTGTGGGTTGGTACACTTTGATTGGTATGGTGAAATTTTTCCAGCAGCCAGATTTTCTGAGTCCCCGATTACATGGTACAGGGTCGACGTTGATGATGCGAGTACGCCCTATGCCCACTTCATCCCTTGGACGGTTGTTTAGTGATGGACGTTTTGATCAGACATTCTTAGAGACATGCCCGAAAAAGGTAGAACGATTTGTGACACCCAACGACACTGACAACGTGAGGGAAAGTTTTCTACAGTTGAACTCTTCCTTGGCCTATAGACATCCTCCTGCGACAAATAGTAGTGGTCATTCTCTGGTACCCCTGGCAGTTGTTAGCCCTTCACCTTTTTCCCTGTATTATGGGGAGGGGTCCTATGAGGGTGGGGGACAGCTCCTGCAATGTGACTGCTTCAATTCGCCTGCCCCTCAGCCCTTCCTTAGTTACTCCCCCGAACATTTACTTTGTGTGTGGGGACACTGGATATCTGTGGTTGCCTGAGGGATGGGGTGGGATTTGTTATTTGGCTTATTTACTTCCCCCTGTTTATGTAGCACCCTCGGACTATCATAAGACTCATTGACGGTTTGCTATAATGCCTGGGCAGCGTAAAAGGAGGGCTCCCCAAGGTGAGGACGTAGATCAGACGGATACTGGTCGGAAAATTTTGATGGGGGTTGTAGGAATTGTGGGTGTATTACTGACCTGCTGCCTCTGCGTCTATTACCTTCCCCCTTGTTGTTCTATGTGTGCCAGCAATATACGAGTTTCCAGAAGGCCAACAAGACAATATCTTGTTTCCAATGCTGTTGAACTTCATGATGTGCACTGGTTAACGCTTATTGATGATGATATTTTTGATTAGTATAGTGTCTTGGCCCTTAGAATTTGATGTAAAGGCTCTCCTTTTGGTTAATAAAGTTAGCCACAGTCTGCTAAAAGGAGGGTCTGATAGGTTTCAGTTTTCCATGCCCCGCCCACTGTATACATTACGCTTATGAGTTAGCAGAATGTGTCTAGCTAATGATATTCATTTATGCGTTTATGTTTATATTCTTCATCTAGTTAATTATTTATGCGTGTGACATTATTTCAGTCTCCTTAGCCTAGCTTGTGTGCCACCATTTTGAAGCATTTCTCTCTGCGTGCAAGCTGCACTTGCTCATCCCCCCTCCCGTAGGAATAGAAATATTCCATATGTCAGCAGTCTTTGTTTCTTGGTTTACTGTGACTGAAACTCCTCCTAACGAAACTCCTTATCAAACTGTTCTCATGTGCTGGAGATGCTGAGGCCTGGCTCCGCGGCCTTGGGAAGTGATAACAGTGTTGCCTTCGCAGGCGCAGATGCCTCATGTGTGAGTTCATTGTTCACCATTTTGCTAGTTCTGTAATTTTCCAGGCTGGGCGTGTCTTTACCCTGCCATGTTATGTTATAATGTTTTGTCATGATAGGATGAGTCAGTCCTCTCGATGCATTCTCTGGGGTGCAGACCTGACAGGGCCCATCTATAGATGAACATTATGTCCTAATAAATATATTTCTAATCCTTCTCCACTGCCTGGCTGGCTTATTATATGAGAATGATAGATGAGTGAGGTAAGTCGCTCAGGTGGATTTGAGCCACGTGTGGGGCTTGCACTCCACCACAGTATTCTTCTTTGGAGACAGGGCGCATATTCTATAAACCAATGACTGGAGAGTACTGGACGGTAATATTTTAGAAAAATTGATGTGATTTTGGTGGTGAAACAATGGACAATATTTTGGGCATTTCAAAAGTGAGACTGCTGCTATTAATGCTGCTGTTTTTTGGTATCTCATCAGTAGCGGCCGGTGTGCTGGATGAGCGATGGGGTGGGAGGGAGGAAGGCATGGTATCAGGGTCACTGGGTGGGGAAAAAAAACTTACCTGCAGCCGTCCCTGTCGCACTCTTCACTGCAGGAAGGGAAGGCACAGGCTCCCACAATGCCCTGCCGTCAATCTTGAAGCTGCTTTCACGCATCAGAGCAGCTTCAGAATTGGCCTGGTTGCCCTCGATTTGCTTTCCAGGACAGACTGGGAATCTGTGCCTGCTCTTTCCAACCCAGCTCAGTTGCTGGGTTGGAGAGAGCTTTCACCCTGCATGAGGGTTTTGGTCGGCCTGAGAGGGCCAGCCAAACCATCATGCGCAGTGATGATATTGCACTACCACTCCCCTCAGCACCTGTCACTCTCAGGCCCCACCCCCAACACTCGGTAGGAAAGGAAAAATAAATAGAGTGTTCATTATAGTTTAATTTTACCTTTCCTGTTGTTTTTAGTGGGGCAATGCTCCTCTGCCATAGCAGAGGAGCCGCCGCAGTATCTCCTTGGAGCAGAATGAGTTGTTTTTGCAATCCTGCTTCTTTTTTTGGTTCTAAATATCATAAATGGAATATCGAGCATAGGTATATCTTTGTATTCGAATTTCGTAGACAGAATATCGAGGGACAAACTACAGAAAGGAAAATGCATAAAGAACTAGTATAGATTTACTATTCTTTACTCCACACCTTTGTGTGTATATACCACCACCACATCACATCAATGATGATGATATATATTACCAAGTTACACATATGGGGAGCTAGATATATAAAAAAAACTAATTACTTACCTTTTGATATTTCGGCCTCAATATTCTGGTCATAATATTTCACGCCTCTAGATTTCCATCGTAATATAGCTGGGCACAACTCTAGGAACTATAATGGCACAGCAGCTGAGGACATGCAATTGTAGCTCCCCAGTCATTGCCACAGTCATGGTTGTGCTCCAAGGATAGCATTTCTTTCTGTTGCAGCAGTGATCTCCTGTCATACTAATTCGTAAAGGGCTTCTAGAGTACACAAATGAAAATGTTTATGAGAGCAGTGGACTGCTGATGTTCCAACCTAAAGCGGGTAATTTGCTGTTCAGATCAGTCTCTAACACGTCCAAAGAAATTTTCTTCCAAGAACACATACTAACGTTTGCTCTAGGAGACTATTCTCAGGTTTAGATGTTTCTCCTCACACCATGTAAGATGGTATTATATTGTAATGGGAGGAAGTTGATCAACTCTGGTGGTTTTATTGATAATAAAGAAAATGGGCTAAAAGTGCAAAGATAATTGCATTAACAAATCCAACGCAGCGTGAAATTCCTGGCTGGATAAATGCAAAGTTCAATTTAAAAGTTTGGAAAATTTGCCTTACATTTTGAATGCGCATTGCAAATCACTAGAGTAAGGTTGTTGACCAAACTCAAAAGGGAATGGATATATGATGATCTCACTTTAAAACAAGCATTTGCAATGCGATAGGTCTCGCATTTGCGAGAGTTTAAGCTATTGGCTTTGTAAGTGATAATGTCTTTTATTTATGTCTTAAAAACCAACACATAGATAAAATGCATTGTCAATTACAATGCCAATAGCTCAAACACTCGCAAATACGAGACCTATTGCATTGCAAATTCTTGTTGTTACTGAGGGCCGGTTTTCCAGCGGTGCTGCTGTATCGGACTCTATTAGCAAAAGCAGCAGGAGGGGCTGGTCCATCAGCATTGCCAGGGTTGCTTTGGGTTCCCAGTCTGGCCCTGGCCGCCAGGGCATATAAGGGAATCTTAATTGCCATAGGTCATCTGCCTGAGGCACAC
Source organism: Lissotriton helveticus (assembly GCF_964261635.1). Lineage (NCBI taxonomy): Eukaryota > Metazoa > Chordata > Amphibia > Caudata > Salamandridae > Lissotriton > Lissotriton helveticus. The sequence goes on along the minus strand of NC_136065.1, from coordinate 890,768,387 downwards.
AGGGCACACGCATGCTAGGTAGTGCTGCAATCAGCTGATGTCGGGCAGAGTGGAGGATTTGATCTCTGCCAGAGGATCAGATGGTTAGCGGCCATTTCTGGTGCTGGTCAGGGACTACCACAGTCTCTGTAGATGTACGAGACCCGCTTGTAGATGCTCCTGCTTATTCCCAGGGCAACGCAGCACGTCGGTCTTGAGCACACTGTCACTCAGCGGGAAGGTAAGCTTGAATGCCAGGATTTAGGAAGTTCGTAATGGCGGGGCGGTGCAGTGCATCTCAACCAAACACCCCCCTGGAAGTAAGGATCAAGGCTCTCCACTATGACCCGTATCAGTGGGCCATAGCAGGGAGATGTTCCCCGGAGGCCTGCATGTGCATCAGGTGGTATAATGCTTTACTCATTGATGGGCCATCGTGGTACGGGAGATGAGCAGTTACCAATAAGCCTCAGCGCAGCCAGAGGGGGACTTCACAGCATATCACCAGTGGAGGGGTGGAGTTCAGAGGGCCTCAAATGCTGTTACCATTTGTGGGGGTGGAGTAGGCCTTCGTGGTGATGTCGTCTGGAAAAAAATTCAGCCACGGAAGGAAGAAAAAGGTGCCTCAGAGGGACCAACGTTCTATCAGGCCCTGTACACAGGTCTCCCGCATGTGTGCACAGTGTCCTGTGGGTTTCCCAGGGAAAAGTAACCTAATGCAGTATCTTGTGTCCACGGATATAACCCACGCAGGCTAGGGATCATCGTCGGCTGGGCGCTTGTGCAGGAGGAGGGGTCTCCAAGGCCAGGGAATGAGGCCAGCTCATACAGAGCCCAGGACACACATTAAGCCACACAAGAAGGACCCTGGCCCTTCACCACTGGCCTCCAAGTGTCAGTAACGTCAAAAGAAGATGTGGCAGCCCAGTGAGGTGCATACAGCAATGTGGGTTAGTGGGCAGGCAAAGGGCGTATGGGCTGCACTACAGTAAGTCAAACAAGCATTTGCACTGCAAAAGGACTCACATTTACGCGAGACCTATTGCATTGCAAACAGTAGGGGCGAGGGCATGGGGGCAAGAAGGCAGAACAATGGGAGTGCAGGCGGGCCAGAAGGCATAGTCTGCGGGAGGGAGGAAAAGGCACAGGAAGAAAATAGTGCTCACAAACTACATAACACATACAGGGCAACACTCGAAGTAATGAGAGCAGTAGCCATGGAAGGATACAAATGATGACATGGACGTAATAAGGAGGTACTAACAAGCCTATAAACCATTCGTAAGGCAGCATTTAAGGAAAAAGACGGAAGCCAATGAAAAATATGGGCGGGTGGGCATGGCTTCGCTTCCGTACTCTACTACCACAGATCAACCAGAGAGAAGCGCTTGTGGGCTGGCTCAGGGCTCGACCTAAAAAAGTTGATTCCTACATGATTAGGGGAGTTAGAAGCAATTTCTATATAATTTTCTGTTTACAATTCGCTGGGTGTCCTGAGACTGCCTGCACCAGAGAGACAGGCAAGTGCTGCATGCAGCCACTCCATTTCACAATACACCACTCATTATTGCACTGTGACTGAAACGTGTCCCTTTTAGAGACTGGGGGTCACATTTACAACACACTGAGAACGTGGTAAAACGACACAGAACATTGCAGTTCTATGTAGGACTCTGTCTCTGTCCTCATTTTGATAAACAATGAGACACAAAACCCAGACTCACTCTTATTAACATTCATGGGTCTTGTAATGCGTGCCTCATTAGACACACCCTCTTTCTTCAGGGGAGGCTTTGTGCATCCGTCATTTTGCACATGAAGGGATTTGTCAAAATGCTGTTTATCACTAAGACCACATTATGCTTCCTTTGCACATTTAGCCCAGGTTCTCTTGTATGACTGGGGGCAGTGCTCACTTGAAAAGTTAAATTTGTCACTTACCGTATAAACAGAACAAACTGCATGAAAGTCAGTGTTTGGTGTCCATGTGTCTCTGAATGAAGCTAAGTACAAATTTGACATATATGTCTGGAAGTGTAATGATAAAAATGAACGAGTGGAAAGTTGCGAGGTTACATATATTAAGATTCCAAATGTGAAGTTAATTCAAAAGTGATCACACATGTCCAACCTTAATGACTATCCAGACACTTTACAAAGACCTTGGTTCCCAATGGTTTGAAATGTAATGTTTCAATAATTGCTTAAATGATAAAAATACCACACCATTTTCATCCAAAGTGTCAAAATATTCTGCGATGATTAAGGCCAGTGATTGCTACATTGGCAACATGAATTTAAGGACATATGTTTCTGACATGCAGTGCAATTCAAAGCTGCACCTCACTGATGAGACCCAAAAAGGCTGAAAATAATCTTTGGTTGGTTTTATTCCTGGTCAGAGGCGATGAATGCTAGCATTTTGGTCTGGTCAGTTCCAGTGGTACAGAACCATGGCTGATTTGCGTACAAATGGTCGCCGTTATGTGTGGGAAAAGGAGAAAACAATACTGGACTGAGCTGTACCCCAGAGAAATAGCGAGTGATTGAGATTATTTTCAAGCCATAATAATATCATTTGTTAGTACTTTTTTAAAACTTTTGGGGCATATTAACAAGGGCTTTATCTCCGCTGTTTTGGCTTTAAAAGCCAAAGAAGCAGAGATAAAAATATCGCCCTATCAACAACAGGGTGATTACCTGCAAAATCGCATGTTAGCACCCTTTTTCACTACGCTTCCCTTTGATTCTGTAATGAGATGCAAAGTGGGTATTCCAGTGCAAAATAACGGGAGAAATGTCGCTAAGCGACATTTCTCCTATTATCAAGCTTCACGCTAACCCTGTTAGAGACAAAAAAAGCAGCGCTAACCACGGTTAACGCTGCTTTTTTACATCTGCTAATTTTTAGACTTAGCCATGTAATCCAATAGGAGGTGGATTACATGGCTAAATCCACCATGGGCTTTCAACAAGGATATCCCTTTCCTTGTAGTTTTATCGCTGCATTACCAGCGATAACCTCCCAAAATACCTCTATCGCTGGATTTTTTATTGCCTAGGAGGTTAGCGTTGTTAATAACGCGATAACCAGGCGATTTTATCCAGCGATAGCGGGCGTTAAAAAAATTAACGCTAAGCACCCTTAGCATTTAATTTTCCATGTTCTTTATCCAGTTTCAGTTCAGTTTCATACGTCTTTATTTCGAATATTTCATCATATAAGACAGCAATAAAATACATACATAATTCATCATTAAAAAAAACAATTCATTAACAATGCAATTCATTACACAATAAAACTGAATTAAATAGTATCGAAAAGACGTTCCAGAAATTCAATCAAGATTTAAAACTCATTCAAGATTACAAGGTAGTAAAAAAAAATAAAACCTTCATCAATTTAATTTATTACCAGGTAGGTACCTTGCTCTAATGGTCCATGCCCACCCTAAGAATTTAGCCATGCCTATAGACACCCACTCTGTGGTGTTAAATCTTAAAACTCCGAGAGCTTCCTCACACACCCGTAAATTAATCCTCCTGCAAATGGGCTTAAGCCATCTGCGACGGGGTGCGGAATAGGCTGGGCAGGCAAAGAGGAGATGGCCAATGGATTCCTTTTGCCCGCTACACCAGGGACAGTACACGGTTGATTGGCTACGCCATTTGTTTGTAAACTCCCTTACAGGTAACGTGCCATCTCTAAACTGGTGGTAAAGGTTTCTATCTAGACTTTTGGTAATGTTATCCCAATAAGTCTCGGTATAGATGTCAACCTTATGAAGCAGGAAGAGACCAGTCAAGTTTGTGGACTGTGAGAGCAAGACATGTTCTTCTTTTACAGTAGCCCAGTATAATAGTTTAAATTCTTTTTTCGACGGGAACACCTGGTTTCCCGGGTCTGACCACTGTAGATTCAGGCCCATTTTTTGTAGGATGGACTTCACATCCCGAAACCAAGGTAGGTTTCCTGACCCTATTATCGATCTCACATCCAAGATCTCATTAGGAAACAGAGATAGATCTGGAGTAGACCAGATGCGTCTCCACAAGGCTACCATCCTATATAGTGCCTGGTCTCTGATGGAGTGACAGCCCATATCTAACAGAAGGGGAAGTGTTGGTGTTGATTGTGGAAGTCCAACCAAGCTGCGTAAGAACTTGTTTTGGATTTTAGCCAAAGGAGCAAGATCCACAGTACCCCATAAATCCGCTCCATAGAGGATAGCCGAGCTTATTTTTGCATTATAGATTTTTAATGCTGGCAGAATCCTTTTAGTTTGGGAGCATCGCTGCTCCTTTACTAAACATCCCACTAAACGAGCGAATTTTAAACAAAGGGCCTCGATCTGCTCCTTCCAACGTAGCCTGTAGTCTATGACCACCCCTAAGTAGGTCATAACCCCTACCTGTTCTAAATTAGTACCATTCATAGTAACTTGACTCCGCGATGGTTTGTTCTTTGTTAGGACCATGAATTTATTTTTAGATACATTGATCTCAAGGTAATTAATTTTGCAGAACTCCACAAATTTATTTATTGCGGTCTGCAACCCCACCTGGGTTTTTGCCAAGATCAACGTGTCATCGGCAAAAATAAGGAGGGGAAACTTTATCCCACCCAAAACTGGTGCATCGGTCGGGGTATCTACTAGGAACTGCACTACTTGGTTTATAAATAATAAAAACAAGGTTGGTGCCAAAACGCATCCCTGCATTACACCACGAGTCACTGGGAAGGTCTCAGTCACCTGGTCCTGTCTGCCCCATCTTACTCTGGCAAAGTTATTATCATGAAGCCTTATAGTTAACTCTAGAAGTTCAGGTGGCATTCCCATTTTTCTCAAAGCAGCCCACATCTTCTCTCTAGGGACCAAATCGAACGCGGATTTGAGGTCCACAAACGCTGCATAAATGGTGCCCTCACCGAAGAACACTATCTTCCAATATATCAGAGTAAATCTGAGCACTTGGTCGACTGTGCTTGTGCTAGACCTAAAGCCAGCTTGCATCGGGGATAAGATATTTTCCTCACTCATCCAAGCCTGGATTCTTCCCAAAAGCATTCTAGCAATAACTTTCTGCAGGGCGTCTATAAGGCTTATGGGACGATAATTCCCTGGGAGAGACTAATCGCCTTTTTTAAAAACAGGGAGGATTTCAGCTCCTTTCCATGAATCTGGAACCCTGGCTCCATTAGCGATGGCATTGGCTAAAGTGGTAATATATGGAGCCCAATTATCCAGATCATGTTTGAAAAGATCGGCCGGGACGCAGTCCATACCGGGCGCTTTACCGGCTTGGACCAAACTTAACGCCTTCACCGCCTCATTATTATCAAAGACTAGGGGCACACGAGTGATTTTGGGTATAGATGACAGACCTCTCTCCCCTGCGTCATTTGTTCCCATCACCAAGCCACAGAACTGGGATGAGAAATGCTCAACCCAGTCCTCGGCGGAAACATGTTCCAAGAAGCTATCTTGAGGGTTTGCACCTGATCGGATAGATCGTTAGAAATTGGATCTGTGAGCCCCCTCCTTCTCTCATCTGTCGGCGACCCGCTTTCAGATCCATCACCATATGGCTACCAATTGGAACGACTCCAGTTGGTACACCCCCTATTGCATCATCGACAGTGCAGGATCTTAGGGCCAGATGTAGGTAGCCAAATACCGGTCAGGAATTTTGACATGTAGGGGGAAGGAAACAGGCCAATTCGGTAATTTTACCGAATCGGTAAATATACCGGTCGGTAAATTTACCGACCGGTATTTTTACAGAATCGGTAAATTGAGATGTAGGTGGGACTCTTCTGAGTCCCACAAGCCCTACAAATTCGGTATTTTACCATCAAATTCAATTTGATGGTAAAATACCGATTCAGGTGTGCATGCACATGTGTGCATGCACACCTGTGCCATATGACAGGCAGACCTGCCCTTGCCTGCCACATGGCCCCCGAACCTTTTTTGGGGGTGCTAGAGGGTGTCAAAGTGACACCCCCTGCACCCTTGTCAAAATCGGTATTTACCGACCGGTAATGCCCATTCATTCCTATGGGCTTCAAAGCCCATAGGAATGAATGGGCATTACCGGTCGGTATTTACCGAATCGGTAAATACCGATTTTTACCGATCCGGTAAAAGGAACATCTGGATGTTCCTACATCTCCCCCCTTCTTATTTACCGATTCTTATTTACCGAATCGGTAAAATTCGGTAAATAAGAATCGGTAAATTTTCCCTACCTACATCTGGCCCTTAGAGTACAACTATCCACCCCAATGCTTCAGGGGAGTTAGGAGTCACTGATCTGCAAGTTGTTTTAAACTCTCTATTGTTGCCAGCTACCCCCCTAACGAGTCAGTCAACACTGTCCAGACCGCTAAGCGGTGCAAATCGATTCGAGAGATGAGGGAAGAACATTGGATATGTAGCCAGATTGGGGGATATCTTCCTCTGGGTCTACTATTGTGATAGGATGGTGTTTGGAAAGGATGGTCACTAGATATACCTAGTTTAGGATAAAAATAGTGTAGGTATAATGTTTGAACGTCTGCCACCTTTCCATATCTTGGTTTCCTACGAATAAAGTCCACCACCCAGGGCTCCCTAAAACTAACAATTATACAGTCCCCCTCTAGATCTTTTTGGCAATGACCCACCCAGTCTACTCTCCTAACGTTAAGAATCTCTGTTTTGGACATTGGTGGAAGTGTTCGGTTCTTGTTGAGCCAGAAATGTACTTTATTATATAGGTACCGAGGTGATTCCACCTTCCCCTCCTCCAGGGGGACCACTCCCGTTAAGATAATAGTGTATGGTACCGACTCGGTGGGAGATTAACACATTGTTGTCTGGGATAAGCATTCTTCCTAGCCAAATTTTCGTGATCCTGTGGACGGGTGGTTTTGGATGACCTACTAGGGGCAGGCTGGGGTTTAGTAACTGGACCTTCTTTGCGAGGTATATCTTTTACTGGTTTATTCTCTGGCCTACCAGTACCCTCCTTCTGCTGTGAAACTTTGGAAATTAATGGTACTGGTTTGGCCGATTGTCCTGTCCTCCCACTATTAATATTTGGCTGTTGCAGGTTACTGAATGGGGCAACCCCTGCATGGTCAGATGCATTTGATATCTTTTTCAGGATAACCAAGTTATCTCTTACTAATGCCTCCATCTGGTCCATTTTATCGTTTAACAGCCTCGTCCGTTCTAATAACGGCAGAAGTAGGGATTTAACCACTAGTTCTATCTTACCCATAAGGGTACCTTCAACGTCGTTTATCGGGGGTGACTTATAATATTCATTGGGGAGTTGGTCGGAAGAGCTACAGTGTCTTTCGTAGGTGTTACAGTATATTTTGTTTTCAAAACCTTCGCAATGCCCCCCTTCCTAGTTATCTCTTCCCGTTTCCTTTTGCTAGATGTATGTTTGGGGGATTTATCTAAGGAAGGGGTTTTGGGCTCGGGGCTCAATATAGTACCAGAGGTTTCGGAGTCATCTGTCTCAATGTTCACTAGGTTGTTATATAGAGAACTACTTAACGATGAGTCCAGAACAATAGCGCCCTCGTCCAACTCCTGGTCCACTAGCACAATGTCCGGGATCGTTACATTAATGTCACTTTGTTCCAGTTGGGTTAATGGAACTGGGGAAACTGCTTGACCAATTTTCCCTAACGAAAGAACGCTTCCCAGTGACCAAGTCAGTAGATAAGCGTTTTTCGGCGAGAGCTATTTCTTTCTCCAATATACAGGTGGTTCGTTTGAAAAAGTGATCAATGGTACCTGTAAACACCCCATTCGATGTCGATACCTGAACCAATCTTTCTTTGCCAGATCATAGGGTCATTTTTATAATGTACACATGTCTACCCTAGTGCGGGACTACAACAACAAGAACTATAGGGGAATTCTAACAAACTCTAAATACACAAAATTCTATAACCTCAAAAACCAATACACAATTGGAAAAGGGGTGGCCCAACACAACCTATGTCAACCTCGGACGGCCTCAGACGGCCCGCACTTTGCCCGGGCTTAGCCCCGAGCTTGGTCCCGTGCGCGTCCCGCGTGCGCATCAGGGTTGCTCCTAATGAAGAATGAGAGACTAGAAGGGGTGGGGCGTAGGGGCGGAGCGAGAAGAGAACCCAGGTGCGGCCGATTAGCTGGTACTTGGCCCCCTGGTCCTCGCAGTCCCGCTGCACGCCCGTGTAAAGATCCTCTCACTGTGGTCCCAAAGTCCGAGTGAAAAGCGGCAATGTCCTTGGTCTCTCTGGCGGCAAGCAAACAACGTCTCTAGCCTCGAGTGGCTCCTGCAAAGCGGGGGCCGCGATGCACTGAGAAGGGCGTAGGGGCGGAGCGAGAAGAGAACCCAGGTGTGGCCGATTAGCTTGTACTTGGCCCCCTGGTCCTCGCAGTCCCGCTGCTCACCCGTGTAAAGATCCTCTCACTGTGGTCCCAAAGTCCGAGTGAAAAGCGGCAATGTCCTTGGTCTCTCTGGCGGCAAGCAAACAGCGTCTCTAGCCTCGAGAGGTTGTGTATAATATTATGTATCTGTAACTCTGAAGCAAAGCAGGCACTCAATATTTAAAAGAAAAAAACTTTCAAAAACTGTTTATTTGCTTAATTCGGTGGGTTAACATCGTCAGTAGGCTTAGAGGACCTAACTAAATTGTGAATAGGGAGTATTACCTCATAATATATTGAATTGTTTTGTAGTTTTAAATAGCGCGAACTCGGGCCGAAGGTACTGCAGGAGCGCTTTACATGAGCACCAGTTATATTACACAGAGACCCGAAGAACTAAATATATAAATGGCTATCTCGTTATTTTTTTTTTTATGTAGCCGCTAGACGAGGGATGGGGCCATACGACAGTTTGTTGACTCCAATAAGAACCGAAACGTAACGTAAGAGGAAGAAAATGGTGGACTAACGAACGAATTTTAAGTTCTTTGTTAATATGCCCCTTTCTTTTTAGCGAAATACATTTTGTAGCTACCCCATGTTCCTTTTCTTTCCTATATGCCCACTTTCCTTTGCTTACTGGCAACGCACTTGATCAAGTGATCAAAAAGCAAACTGCTATATCCTTTCTGTTTGTAGAGCTCCCAGATGAAGGGCACATATGCCCGAAATGCATTGGAGCATGAGTTAAAGACAACAAGAATGTCAAGTCTATGATATGTTCATAAAAAAAGAATGAAATAATTCAAAGTGATAAAGGATCTATACAATGAAAGCATGAAATAAAATAAAGGTTTTGAAAAAGGAACAATTTTTGAAAGGAGTCCAGTTATTGGAACCAAAGGTGTGCCCTAACCAAGGATGCTCCCAAAGTATTGGAAAATACACCAGGCACATTTTTACTGTACTGTACTGTAATTGCATTTATATAGCACTTACTACCCCTGACGAGGCGTTGATGTGCTTTTTGGCGAATAGCGTGCTACTCCAGAACTCATTAAGCATTAGTGGTGGATTAGTGTAGTGAAATTCTAGTAAATGGTATAGGGGTAAAAATTGAATGAGAACAACAAGGACCCCCTGATTGACCAATTGCAAATAATTCCTAGGTCAGGGATATAACATGTGAAAATAACAACCTAGGCCATTAACAGTGAGCTTGTAATTTATGTTAGAAGAGAGGCAGTAAATTCATCGACATAAAAAGTTATTGCTTTTTTATTAGTTCTGTGAAATTAACAAACAGAATTAAACATTATAAAATATGTATTATTAAAATAATATCCTATTCGTAAAGCAGTGCGATAAACAGTAAAATTCATAAGTTCATACAGTTATACAAAAAGGAAAATTAATATAAAAACACATAAGTGGCACAGTATTATTATCTCGATGCGCGTTTCGGCGACCAGCGCCTTCTTCAAGAGTAGCCACGTTCAATTAGATAGCAGAATAAAATAGTTTAATTAGCTTTTTTCTTTCTCCCATGAAGGATTAGAGTTTTCTTATTCTTTCAATTGATTTCAAAATCGCTGATATTAGCTGGAGTAGTTCTTTTTAGCTTGCGCAGATACTATTCATGTCTTCACAAATCTCATTTTTCTGGTGATTACTGACAGTCGGAACCTGACGTTATATTCTGTGTATGGAGCTCATCATGATATTGTGAGTGCCGGTCAGATAAACTGGGCTACGAAGTAGGACGAAAAATGGATCTCCTAATGAAACGATTTCAAGAATATTCAGACAATATAAAATCTCCAAACTGCGATATTTAGAATTGCCACCTGGTCTGCAATCAAGGATACTGAAGATTCTCTTTTGATGTATTCTAATATTATGTATTAAACGGTATTTATTTTTCAACCAAAAGAGAATATCTGAATATCCGCCATATCAGGAGGATACCGTTTAATACATAATATTAGAATACATCAAAAGAGAATTTTCAGTATCCTTGATTGCAGACCAGGTGGCAATTCTAAATATTGCAGTTTGCAGATTTTATATTGTCTGAATATTCTTGAAATCGTTTCATTAGGAGCTCCATTTTTCGTCCTACTTCGTAGCCCAGTTTATCTGACCGGCACTCACAATATCATGATGAGCTCCGTACACAGAATATAACGTCAGGTTTCGACTGTCAGTAATCACAAGAAAAATGAGATTTGTGAAGACATGAATAGAATCTGCGCAAGCTAAAAAGAACTACTCCAGCTAATATCAGCGATTTTGAAATCAATTGAAAGAATAAGAAAAATCTAATCCTTCATGGGAGAAAGAAAAAAGCTAATTAAACTATTTTATTCTGCTATCTAATTGAACGTGGCTACTCTTGAAGAAGGCGCTGGTCGCCGAAACGCGCGTCGAGATAATAATACTGTGCCACTTATGTGTTTTTATATAAATTTTCCTTTTTGTATAACTGTATGAACTTATGAATTTTACTGTTTATCGCACTTTGCTTTACGAATAGGATATTATTTTAATAATACATATTTTATAATGTTTAATTCTGTTTGTTAATTTCACGGAACTAATAAAAAAGCAATAACTTTTTATGTCGATGAATTTACTGCCTCTCTTCTATCATAAATTACAAGCTCACTGTTAATGGCCTAGGTTGTTATTTTCACATGTAGGGGTAAAAATTACTATTCCTACTCCAGTGAGTGCAACAGTTTGTAAGTGTTGGATAGTGTAGGGGTAAAAACTATGCATTGTAATGGTTATGCGTAGTAATGGTATGCGTTGTAGTGACATGTGATGTAATGGCTGCATTGTAATGGCATGCGATGTAAAGGATGTTGAGTAGTAATGACTGCATTGTAAAGGTAGTGCAATGTAATGACTGCATTGTAAAGGATATGTCCTGTGATAACAGTTTACACAGAGAGCATATGCCCTTTACCACTGATTAGCAGTAGTAAAGTGCCCGGAGTCCTAAAGCCAAAAAAACAGGTCAGGAAAAATAGGAGGAAGAAGCAAAAAGTTTGGGATAACCCTGCAAAAAGGGCCATTTCCAACACAACCCCCTTCCAGCCTAAAGCCAGGATAAATCCATTCCTCTATATGCTTCCCTGCTTGAGTAATAGAACATGGAACCTTATCCGCAACAGCAGGGGTCTATTGCCGTTCTTCGCCTCCCTGAACCCAGTTGGATCTCGTTATCCATACTCTCAGGTCCCACTAAGCTAACCTATGGGGAACCCTTCTCCTCACCTGCAGGCCCCATCTGCGCAGCGCCTAAACTTACTTTGCTCACAGATGTGTACCAGCAGGCAGACAGTACCAACCTGGCCAACACAGTGGTGTGACCCAGTCCACCGCTGTGGTGTGACTTCTGTCCCCCTCCCAGGGGCAACTCTGTCCACCAGGACCGCCAGCCACAGCGGCTACTGACAGCTGTCAGTGACGAGAGACAGGTCTCATGCCTCTCAGTGCTCTCTAGCCTCTGTGGCATCAGAGAGTGGGGGGCAGTAGCCCCAGGTGCCTGACACCCTTTGTCCACTCTACCTCCTGTCAGGTCAGGGATGACATCCTGACACTGACCCACCAGTCCACGGTCTGAACCCTGACACTGGACAGGAGGCTGGGGTGGGCTCTCCAACACCCTGTCATCCTTCGGGTGGCTCGGTACCCTCCCATTTGGAGCATGACCCCCAGACTCAAGAATTGTCAGGGCACCTGTGGCTGGTGTCTCGCACAATTCTCCCACCAGTTGAAGAGTGCTATCCTCCAACTGGTATACCAGAATAGGGCATGTACCCTTAAGCTGGACAGGGTTTAGAGGTGAGGCTCCCTGTCCCCCCATCCTGGGGCTCTGCACCCTCCCACCTGGAGCAGTACTCCCAGAAGGCAAATGGGCAGGGGCACTGCTAGCAGTCACCCCTTCCTCCAGGTCAGAGGGGATACCCTGAACTAGGCCTGCCAACCCAGGGTCTGTACCCTTAGGCTGGACGTGTGCCCGTCAAGCCAGGACTTCCAGGAGAGCACATCAACACCCACCAAAGGAAACACACTCCTCATGAATTGTACAAGAGTATGCCTGGCAGAGATCTCCAGCTTCCTGTCCACCTGACGGAGCATAAAGAGCCCCCAGGCCAAAAGTGACCCCAACAGGGTCAGTCGTATGGGGCTCTGACTTCAGATATTGCAACCTCTGACACACTGGTCCTTCCACTGAAGACTTTCCCCCATCACCCCTTTGTCTGGACTCATGCACCCTCCCAACTGGAGTGGTGCTGCCAGACACCAGAACTGGTGGAACGCTTGTTAAAGCAATCCCCCCAGCTCACCTGACACTTGGGATCCACCTCAGGGCATGGCCTCCAGGTAGAGACTAGAACCTCCTCCTGGAGCTTACTCATGGAAACAACCAGGCTCTGGAACTGGGTTTCGGGCATCCTGGGACTCAGCGCACCCTCACTCCCTCTACTCAGACACAGGACATGGGACCCCAGCCCATCCCACTACACTGTAATCTATCTGGGTCACTTCCCCATCCTAAATGGGACGAACCAGCATACAAAACCTGCACCACTTTCTTTTTCCCAATAAGGCAAAATCCCTGGTGTCAGCTGGACAGTCTACCCTCCCCGAGGAACATATTTGGGAAACCTCACCAATTGGAACAAACCTCCAACCTGCCCCCAGTGATACATAGATACACTTGTGCCCATATGGGGGGAGGTATGGCTTTTTGCTGTGGTAGTCCATCCCCTCCTTCTGTTTGTGTTGGCTCTGTTTTGAAATCCTTCCTGTTTTCTGCTCCCTTGGGGGGGCAGATGAGGGTGAAATAGCCCTATCCACCTGGGGGGGCAAAAACTATATTTGGCAGTGGGTTGGGGAAAAGCACAGGCCCATGCACAAGGAGGCCACTCCTCCCCCCAAAATACTGCATAACATCAGGCCCTGGAGTCTAATAGGCTTTCTGTTACACTAAGACACAGATTAGGGGTAATCATCCAATCCACCCCCAGGGGCAGCCTCATTTTTGAGGTGATGGCATTGCTCCCCCTATAGTTATTTTTAAACAAATTTCCTGGTGTCCAGAGGGCTTTCTGCCCCAGGAAGATGTGGGTAATCATCCCCATCTGTCCCAAAGTGGGGGGAAACACTGCCAGTGGGGTGGGAGCATGGCCATGCCTATGGTGAGCAGCCCCAACCCTATTTTTTTTATAATATATGCTCAGGTGCCTAATGGGCGTTCTGCTCCCCAGAGGCAATACGTTCGAGAAAGGGTCAAAGTAGTATCAATATTCTTAAATTTACACAAACAATTCACCACAAAACAGTTCCAAGTGTGTTCACCCGGAACACAGGTTTATTTATCTAAGTGAAACATTCATTAGATGCTCTTGCAATTCAAAGCATTAATGTTACTTCATGTAACTACTTAAATATACTTCAATTTCATGTGATATTTACAGTGCTCATAGTGTAATAGAGAGAAAAAGAAGGTTTTTGGGTGAAATGGGGGTGAATGGAAGAGTGAGGGGCAGGGTAAAGGTGTTGTGACATAGGCACAATTGCTTGTATGTACAGTAGAACCTTTACAGCCTACAATCGGTCCATAGTTCCCCTAAAGTCATAACACATAGGTCGCAATGAATTGATTTCTTATATTCCTATGGGTTTGAGGGTGTGTAGTAGTCTGTGTGCTATGGTGGGCAGAATTACTGTATGCCTTATTATTGGGGTGGAATCATGGCCTTTCCTGTGGTGGGCAGCCCCCACCCCTATTTTACGTTCACATTTTGCCAGTCTATTTTGGGCTTACCCCCCCCAGGTGGGGGAAATTGGGCATTATTTTCCCCACTCCCCCTCAGGGAAGGAAGAAGGACTGTGGCTTGATTTTTTGGAGTCGGAGCATGGCCATGCCCATGGTGGGAAACCTCCACCCCTATAGATTTGGTTAACAAAATGCCCCCAGTGTCTATAGGGCTTGGTGCCCCTGGGGCAGATTTGGGGTAATCACCCCCATCCACCCCAAGGGGGCAGAACTACTGTATGCCTTGTCTTTGAGGTTTGGGCATGGACATGCCCATGACTAGCACCCCAACCATAGTTTGTTAACAAAATCCCTGGTGTTCAGAGGGTTTTTTCCACTGGGTGGTGATTGGGGGTAATCACCCCATCCAACCCTGAGTGGAAGAAAAACTGTTGACAATTTTTTGGAGATGGGGCATGGTCATGTCCCTGATGGGCAGCTTCTAACATAGTTTTTTTTATAATAGGCCCTGGTGTCTATTGGGCTTTCTGCCCCTGGGGGCCAGATAAGGGTAATCACCCCCAACCACCCCTCTTGCGGGGCAGAAAGACTGAATGCCTTGCTCCTTGGGTAAGGGCATGCCCTCCCCATGGTGGACAGCCCCATCACTATATTTTTATTTATTTCCTTGGTGTCTAGTAGGCTTACTCACCCCCTGGGTGAGAAGATTGGGAATTATTATTTTTGGGTGGAGGCAAGGACATGCACATTGAAGGCAGCCCCTACCTCTACATTTTCTGTTTAAAAATGTTTCCCTGGTGTCTAGTGGGTTGTCTGCACCTGGCTTGCAGATTGAGGGTAATCACCTCATCCGCCCCTAGGGGGGGGGCAGAAAGACTGATTTTGGAAAGGGTTATGGGGGAGCATAAGCCCTTGACCAAGGGCCAATTACCCAAAAATCTCTGGAGTCTAATGGTGGATCCCTGCTTGAGGACTGTTATTCTCAGGCAATCCCCAAGCAGTGACCCAGTGGTCAGAGATGTCAGTGCAAAGGGGAGATTCCCCCTATTCCAATTATATCTCTCCTGGGAGAATCAGTGCTCAGGGCTGAGAAATGACTGTGTCATTGAAAGAAAATTGAGTCCATCTGCTTGTTTTACTTTCACTTTCAGTGCGCCCTGCGTGCTCATCGTCATTGCAGTAAAGGAAAAAATAAACTCAAGCTGCCCAGGAAGTTCTTTCCAAGCAGCTTGAGCTAAAAATAACATAAAGGGAATCCCTTTGGTGCTTTGCTCTCCCCAGTGTTGGTCAGTGGCTGAGACATGCACTGGGGTGTCAGCCATTGGCCGACATCCGAGCTTGAGACATTAAAGAAAAAAAAGAAAGTAAGCAATTAGAATGTGGCAACATAACCATTTACTGGAAGATAACCGTACATATATATTGGTGCTTAAGAGTTACTCCAAAATAATTAAAGTGGCACAGTCTTCATACTGTGCACAAAAGATTAAACTAAAAAAAACATGATTCACAAGAAAAAATTACTATTTCTAAATATTTGTTACAGCCCAAAAGCCTGCAATCAGTTTTCATAATTTTTTGAAGAAAAGTTAAAAATCCCCAATCAATCTGCTCCCTTCAAAAGTTCAGCCCCATATCTTTAGAACAAGTTTGCATCCTCTTCAAACTTGCAAGTCAGGCTCCTCTGGCGATCCATGCCCACTGTAGAATTTGGTAAAATCAGAAGATGCTGTGGTGCCAGTTTTTAATAAGCTTATTATTAGCTTTCTGAAATCATCAATGGTGCCTCAACTTTGGGAAAGGGCAATGATGGTCTCACTTTAAAAAACGTTTGGTTGACCTATTGATTCTTTCTGATTTTAAACCAATCTCACTGTTGACGCTGATAGCTAAAATGTTAGAAATACTATTCAAAGCTCAACTGTCTGAATATTTGGAAAGTAATAACCGATTGCACCTGAGTCAGTCTTGTTTCAGCCCCCAAAACAGTATTGAGACAGCTATTTGGGAGTGTTGGACACTATCATAATTGCATTGGACCAAGGCAAGAACACTGCCTTTATCCCTATATGTTTCAGCGGCATTCTCTACTGTATCCCATACCAACTTTTTGCAGTCGTTGACTTGGATGAGAATGGATGGGCTAGCTCCGAATTTGATCAAATACTTTCTAGGTGACAGAGATCAAGTTGTGTGCCTTGCACAACACAATTCAGGCAGTACACAGCTTCACTCTGGGGTCCCACCGGGCTCATCTTTATGCCCACATTGTTAGACATTTACATGACCACCTCAGTTTCGCCGGATGAGTCCCTCAGCTTTAAGGTTGTGTCCTATGTGGATAACACACAGCTAATTCTTACCATCGACTCAGCACTGGCCATGATACTGGAAACTTCAAAAATCTTCCTTTTCTAAAGTTCTGGATTGGATGTAAGAGAGATATCTCTAATGCAACTCTAAAATTAAATTTTACTCTTCGGGCACATCAAGGAGAATTGGTTTGGTTCAAGAGCTGCTGGTCTGATGATCTGCTATCCTCACCACTGCCTGCTGTGGTGACAAGAAATGTAGTTGGACAACAAGTTGTTCTTCCATCTGCCAGTTTTGTCTGTAGTGGGAGATGTGTTTCCTAGTTCCACTCACTCAAAAAGCTATTAGTTGTTCTACCATTGCCGACATGCAAAATGGTGGTCCACAGAAAGATTACCTTCAGCCTGGATTACACTAACATACCTTTTCTTGGTCTACCAGAACAACTGGTTAGTTGACTGCAAAGTGACTAAAATACTGCTGCATGTCGGATTCTGGATATTATAAAATGGGCCTCCGTATCGCATCACCTTCAGTCATTGCACTAGCTGCCAGTCCAAAAACACATTCTCAGTAAGGGCCTACTCTTGGTCTATCAGGCTTTTTACAAGTCTGTATGTAAATATCACTCAGACCGTGTCGCTCACAATAAGTCATCTAGAACTCCTAGGGGCACATGCATCAAACCATTTTGCGATCAGAAATAGTGTGAATCACAAAATCTGGGCGTTTGCAATCGCAAAAGGGCCTTTTGAGATGCATGCACCTTTTTTGCAAATCGCAATTAAGTAAATCACAATTTTTTGCGATTTCCTTAATTATGAATGCAGTTAGGGAATCGCAAATTGCGATCCCCTAAATCTAATGCATTATGCAAGCGAAAATTGCGTTTTCGCAATTTAGAATCGCAAATTACCAACAACTTCAAGTTGATGTAAATTTGTAATTCCTCTGAAAAATGCAAATCAATGCATTTTTCAAAGTGCATTGTGGTGCACACACATGCCCATAGGGTATGAGTGTGCACCACAAGTGCATACTTACCTTTTTTAGGGGGTGCATCAGGGTGGTCTTTTGGCCCCCTTGCACCCTTCAAATTGCATGCGCAGTTTGCCAGTACCTATTTGGTACTCGCAAATTGGGCATACAATCCCATTCATTCCTAAGCGCCTCTAGGCCCATACGAATGAATAGGAAGCCATTCCTTAACTGTGAATCGCAAGTTGTGATTCGCAATTAAGGAATGTGTAGGAATCACTAATATTTTAGCAAAACCAATATGCATAGGCAATTGCGATTCCTAAATTGCGATTGCTTAAAAATCACAATTTAGGATTGGCAATTCCTTACTTTGATGCATGTGGCCCCAGACCGTTCACAATCTTGTTGGCTAAGACTCCTAGGTTTAGAGGCTCTTGGATGGTAGGCTGCTCCTTTTCAGTACTTGTGATTAAGTGGTGGAATCAGCTCCCTCTAAATCTTAATCGTATCAACAATGAGATTATTGAAGAAGGCCCTTAAAACTTGATTATTCACAATGTACTGACTGGGAGGGATTTGGTACTCTGGTCTTTGTCAAACGTTGGGGCTCTCCTTGAAGTTGTTGTCACACTCTATAAGCCCGTCATTCATTCATTCATTCATTCATTCGTTTGTTGTGATAGATAAAATAACTGTGACCGTCTATGAGAAATGCTATGGCCAATATAACTCAGAGCAGATAGAAAGAAGAAGTAAATTTGTTTAAGGGTTCTATGCAACCCTTCCTTACATGCAATTCTGACACATCTAAACATGAAAAACCGCAATACATGTAATCCATGCCACAAAATATGTAAAAGTAAAATCATCTAAGAACCTTTTTTTAAACCTATGTTGCATGTAGTCCTGTAGATGTACACAGAAGCTCAGAGAAGCAATTATAAAGACTGCTGTAACACAAAATAAACATAAGATTACCAGTATGTCATCAAATAATTCTAAACAGGACATCTGACAAGGCTGGAATAGGAATGAAATTATACCTTAGTGAAGGCAAGGAAGCAGAAGACCTACAGGCAACCAGAAATCGCCTTTGCAACTCCCTTATCTAAATCCATTGAATTATGGACTGCCCCAGAAATATACAATTATGTGATTTTCATTCCTGATCGGCGTTTAGAGAAAAAATACGAACAGCTGTGGTACATAAAATAGTTGACAAACAGATCTATACAACACTACCCATGAGCAATTCATCTAATTCTTCTGTTGCAATCTTTCATTTTGATGTGAAGAGCTCCAGTGTTTTTTAAATAACGATTATCATTATTATTTGCCCACAATCTACCAGATGGCATGACAGCATTGATGTATCACGCACTATGTATACTACTAAGTCAGATGTTCACTTCGCAGGGCTTCAGTGCACCCACAGATCAAACACTGATATGAGCACCGATGCTGAGAGCAGCACAGCAAACCAATTCCTTTCCGAATTTCCTTTTCTGTATGCCAGCAAGCGGTAATTATAAATATTTCAGCATGTGGCTGTTTGGGAGACAGCTTTGTAGTGGGCTTTTTGAGGCGGCTTTTTACTTCTTGGAGATATTGTTTCCTGAAGGATTCCCTGAGCTTTTATTTTAAAGGGCTACGTTTTGTAAATTTCGAGATTATGCGAACACGTACTGAAGTACAGAATTCCCTTTGGTGATCCGAGGAAGCAGAGCTCAGATAAGGAGATTTTTGCCAAAATCATACTTCGGTAATGGAACCGAACAGCAGCTGGTGGCCATGAACACACCATTTGTCGCCAGCTTTATGCTTCATAAGTGTATTTTTCTTGTTAAATTGGTCAGCTGTAGCCTATATTATGAAACACGTAAATGTGAAAAAATGGCTTCAACCATGTTACTGGAGCAGATGTGGTAACAAATGGTGTTTTTTGTATTAATGGGTTCTTTATTATTTAAAAAATGGCTGATTTTTTGCAGAGAGTTAGGAACCCTTCAGTTTCACTCGCTACTAGCGAACACTGGTCCTGAGAGATTTAGACGATGGGGAAATGTTAATGCCTGATAGAGAGGTGGCTGCTCAGTTTAGAACTACCCCGGGGCAAAGGACATTTCTGATGCAATTATGAATAGCCAATCGGGAAAGGCCCCGGGTCCAGACTCATCCTCTGGCTCCCTGGTTCACTGAGGTGCTTTGTGCGGAGAAAACTAGATGCAAAGGTTTAGAGGGAGCTTGGAGGTCTAAATATAATGAAGAAGCCAGACTTACGTGTAAATATGATCTGAAACGCTATCACGCACTTTGTAGAACTGCCCGCACTACCTTTAATTCGGACCAAATTACCTCTGTAGAGAACTACCCCAAAACACTGCTTAGGGCCGTCCAATATTCTTCTGAACCCCTATAAAGTAGCTCTCCCACCTTACTTTCCCAAGCTCAGAGTGAAGGAGTGGCCCTGTTTTTTTGTTAGGAAGGTAGAGGTATTCAACTCTCGCTAAAACTGGAGGGGCATGTTCGGCCTCATGACATCACCTTGAGCTATGGAGGATCACATCCGATTAGTCATAACTTCCACCTCTTCATCCCCTACCCCTGCCGGCCAGAAACTCAACACATGGGATACGTTGGATCTGCCTTACTCAGATCACTAATATGGTCCATAAAATCAGGCTCGCCCAAAGACACTCTCACTCCAACCAAACGTCTTGCTTTAGATACCCACATTGTGCAGTTATTGCTGGACCTTCTGAATGCCTCCCTACAGGCAGTGTGTGTTTCTCAGTAAACATACCATGGTGTTGCCTCTCCTGAAGAAACCTAACTTGGACTCTTTGAATTGGTCCAATTACAGACCCATTTCAATGCTTTCTATAATGGCTAAAATCTTTGAAATGCATGTCAACAGACAAATGGTGGTCTTTGTGGAGTCATACAACCTGTAACACCCCTTTCAGTCAGGGTTCAGAGCAGGACACAGTACAGAATCCCCCCTACAAGGAGTACACAAAACATCTCAGGCGGCTCCTGGATGAGGGTGAGACTGCAGTTCTGATTTATTTAGATCTCAGTGCTGCTTTCGATACCTAGTCACATGCTCTGCTATTGGAAAGACTGGCTTCTATAGGGCCACAAGACACATCCTTATCCTGGATGACATCTTTCTTGATAGACTGTACCTTCCAGGTTTCCTCAGCTAATGTTTCCTCCACATGACATGCCCTGAGGATCAAGGGATCCTCAGGGTGCTGTCCTAAGTACCGCCTTGTTCAACCTCTATGTTCAACCTTTGGCTGGCCTAGTGGCGAGCTTTGGCCTGAC
This sequence comes from Lissotriton helveticus, assembly GCF_964261635.1. Lineage (NCBI taxonomy): Eukaryota > Metazoa > Chordata > Amphibia > Caudata > Salamandridae > Lissotriton > Lissotriton helveticus. The sequence continues at coordinate 890,747,573 of NC_136065.1, read as the reverse complement.
CATATTTTCTTACGCGAATGACCCACAAATCATGCTGTGTCTTCTGCTCGGGATTACTCCTCAAAGGCCTTCAATCCATGCCTGGCCGGGGTTGCTTTGTGGATGAACTCAAATGCCTTGAAGCTGAATGGGGAAAAGATTGAGGATCTGGAACTGGGAAAGAAACCCAGGCTTATGGTGCCCATAGCATTGGCCTCAAAATGTAGGCGCATTTCTTGCTCCGGCTCCAAAGATGAAAAATCTTTTTTTTTTTACTGGACCATCATTTGTCCATAAAGCCTGAGGGAGTGAAGGTGGCTGCAACATGTTCTGGGGTTCGGAAATGGCTAAGAATCCTTCCTCTGCTCAAAGGTCAGTCGCTTATTCTATCCAGATTCGACTACGGAAATGTCCTTTATTTGGGAGCTGATAAAGCCTCTCTAAAAAGATTGCAGGTGGTGCAAAACTTGGCAGCCAGGCTACTTTACAGACTCCCAAAAAGTGCATCAGCCTCTTCTCTCCTGAAGGATTTGCACTGGCTTAAGGTGAAGAAGCATATTCAATTTAAAAGTCTCTACCTTGTGCACTGTGCTAGATCAGGAGTCAGCCGTTGCTAACTCCACGGACACATGCATCTTTACCTTCTAACTCATTCACTATGCTCAAGTGATCTTTCTCTATGTTTAGTTCCTAGAGTCAAACAGACTTGCTTGGGAGGACAGTTCTTTACCTATACAGACCCCAAGCTTTGGAACAGTTTGCTGCTACCTTTGAGAGGCTGCACTTCTTTTTCTCCTTTTGGAAATTGTTGAAGACCTGGTTGTTTGAGTAGTTAGATATGACTGCACCCTATCTGTCACTAGCACCGGGAAACCCTGTTGTGGGAAGCTGTTTGCTGTATATAAGCTACTGATAATAATATTAAGAATAATTATGGAGTTTTCAAAGGAATTGTTGATTTATGGGCCCCTTTGCTCACAAATGGCACTCTAATACCCAGATGGAAAGAAGCAATTATTATTCCTATTTTCAAAAAAGGTGATGGACTCCAAGGTAAAAATTCTGGATAGGGTGCTTCTTGTGTGGCTTGAGGAGCAGGCAAGACAAATAATATCCTTTCAGATGCTCAATATGGTGTTAGATAAGGAAACAGCACATTAGAACAATGTTTAATCCATACACTCTTGATTGGCAAGTATGTCCAAGTAAAGAAAATCACCCTGCATCTAGCTTTATGGATCTGTTGAGCACTTTGAACACAGTGAATCACTCTGAATTATCGACAATGTTAGAAAACTTGCGGGTGAAAAAAGCACTGGTAACACTATTACTCTGCCTCCATTGAGAGTCCATGGCCACAATTTGGTATGGAATAAGGGTGGAATGTACAACACCATTAAGTAGTAATCAGGGAGTTTGCCATGGCTGAATTGCAGCTCTGTTTTGTTTTGATTTGAGTTTAAAGCTCTTTGCTACATTTTTAAAATAAAACAAGGTACGGCGCCACTATATCTCCAAGAACTAGTTTATACTCACCCTCCAGCTCGCACTCTCCCTTCTTCCACTCACGGTGACTTTGTGATCCCACTATTCAAACTAGTGAGAATGGGTGGTCGCTCCTTTTCCCATCTAGGTCCTAAAATGTGGAATTCGCTACTTATTTCTTTTAAAAACTCTTCTACATACACCAGCTTTCGGAAGAACCTTAAGACATGGCTTTTCATGCAGTAAACTAAGTTTGTCTCTCTGTTCACTCTTTTAGGCTGTCCCTTGGCACCGGAAAACACTGTTTGGGTAGCTGTGTGCATTATAAATTAAATAAAATTAAAATAAAATAAATAAATACATTTTGATCTGTATTAACACGTTAAAAGGGTATTTATTGCAAAATAGGCCTGACATTCCAAAGGTGGGTAATCGCGGAGAGGTGTGGCGCCGCGGCCAGGGCGACTGACGCTGGAATCTGGGGATCAGGGTTCGATCCCCGGCTCCAGCGGCAGGTTAGCCCAGCACCATGTGACTCTGGGCAATAGCTCGCTTAATCTTCCCGACGGCCCCCAGCGCCTAGAGACCCTTACGGGTGATTGTGCGCTTTACAAATGTGGATTATTATTATTATTATTATTCATATTCCCATGCTTTTTAATGCGGATGACATGGTCCTCATAGCCAGGACAGCAAATGGTGTACAGAGGTTGATGTATGGCCTTTATGAGTTTATGGACACACTGGATTTGAAGGTAAATTGTTCAAAGTCCTTTACCATGGTCTCCGGACACATAGGTATAAAATCGAAAGTTCACCAAATAGACTGTGCTCCTTTGCTAGAGAAGGCAGCTCTAATTATCTATGAATCCCCTTTGATTCACAACATAAATGGAGTGTCCTGCTTAAGTTGAGATCACAACAAATCTGGAAAATGATCGAAGCATTATTCTGTTTTGCATGAAAACTTAGGAACAGACCAGTGAAGGAGATGTTAAATCTTTTCAAATCGAAAAGCATCTCGTTTGCCACCTATGGGGCTGGTGAGTGGGTTTCTTGATATTGTGATATTATCCAAAAGTTACAATTCAATCAAGTAAAAATAAGTTTATTATGAGCAATTGGTCTTTAAACTACATATACCATCATAAAACAGCAAAAAATACAATAATTGAGGTTTATAAAAGTACCTAAAACCAAGAGTTCATTATTTCTCATAAAAGACTTGTTTTCATAATATCATACCGCAAACCTAGGTCCAAGTGCAAAAAAATTCAGTTTTGGAGAATGCATAAAATATTTCAGATTGTCTGATTTGGCTCTGTTTGTCCCTCCATGGAACATACTTTCCATTTCCTTATTCCATGAAAAATCTCTTAGCTTCTTGGACAAACTTCGCCAAAGCAATTGCAATGTCAAAGAACTGTGGGTCAATGAGGAGCTCGATTGCTTGCGTCCTTGGCCTTATTCCATATTTTAAAAAAACTGGCCTTAAAATCAATCGCCGTACAGATAACAATTTTTAGCAATCCATTACAATATGGACACAGGTAAATTTTGAGCCTATCCTGCATGTACATTTACCGTCATCATCCATTAATATGCTTTTTATTTTCTCATTTGAACGTGTAGGGTTAATGCCTATTCTCAACCTTAGCAATTCCAATCTCAACCAATGATTCGGTACAGTATCTAAATACGGATACCAGTTATAATTTCTCCAGCTATTTAACATAAAATGCACAGACTCTTTTTGCTTCAGGTAATCCATATCAATTTGTCTAGATTTTTCATTTCCCAAGGTTTTTAGAACACTCTTCCGTTCTTCAATACGTAACGACTCCGGGTCAATTTTCACCTTTATATTATCACAAATGGAGTGGAGTTTCCTTCTGGTAGCTTTTGCTCAATTCAGTTCACTCTGTTGGATCTCCCTCCTACACCAACAAGACACCTTTTCCTCCTCTCCTGATCCTAGTCGTTTCCAAAATCTACATAGATTTACCTGGACTTGTATGTTCCATGCTGGCCAATCAAGTTCTAGCCTAATGGCTGTATCCTTGAAGAGCTGGGCAAAGAAAGAAGGGTTTTTAAGCATTTCCCTTCCTCAATATCCCATGAACATTTCCCCCTAAACACAAAATTTCTGCTCCATATTGCATCTGTGAGGGGATCATAGCCTTAAATGCCTTCAACACCGGTCTGTGTGACCTAGCTCTGTAATTACTATTACATTTTTTTAACCCACAAATTCCTGCTAGGCCTTTTGTTTTCTGGGCCTGTAAGTGCATGCCCCAATTCAAAGCTCTATTGCACCATATTCCCAGGTATTTATATTCATTAACGACTTCTAATTTTGTCTGAACCAGGAACCAACTATATTTATGATTTTTCTTTCCAAAACACAAAATTGTTGTTTTTTCCATATTCACAGTTAGGTGTTTGGATAAACAATATGACTCAAATGCATTTAACTTTCTTTGCAGTCCTAGTTCTGTTAGATCGAAGATAACTAGGTCATCTGTATACAGTAGGCACGACAGAGGCTTTCTGTTTACCTTTGGACTTGCTCCTCTTTCCGTTATTAATAGATTAGGTAAATCTGCAAGAAAAATTGAGAAAAGAAGTGGGGCCAACACGCAACCCTGTCTTAAACCGTTATTGATTTCTATCTCGTGAGTCAAACCTCCTGCTATATCTTTAATAGCCTGTGCCCAATTCTCAGTATGCAGCCATTGAATGACTCCTAAGAGGTCTTCGGGATATTATAACTTTTTAGCATCTCCCACAAGCATTCTCTATCTACTAGATCAAATGCTGCCCGAAAGTCAACAAAACAGCAGTGTAATCTACCCTGCTGTTCCACCGACTTCCGAGCCACAGCCTACAAGGCAAAACAATGATCGAGTGTTGAATGCCCCTCTTTGAACCCTCCTTGTTCTACCGGGACAATCGCATTTAATTCGACCCATTCCTTCAGTTTTCCCAGGATTATTTTGGAAAACACTTTCTTGCAGGTCAGCTGTAAACATCTTTGAGAAAAATTGGGCCCACCAGTTTAGCTCTGTTTTAATTATTACGGCAGGTAAATTATCAGGCACTGCTGCACGGGTTAAATTTAGCTTCCTATTGGTATTCTTCACATTTTCAAGAGAGCATAAAGGAATTCGATTTTTTTACTACATATCGCATACAGGATCTTTCCTCACAAAATTCTGGCCCATTACTAGACTTGTATAATTGGTTTAGATGCTTCTCCCAGGAAGCCTCATCGACTTCACAATTCATGGATCCCGGACATTGACCCGCTGAGTCTTGGATCAACCTCCAGAAAACTTTAATGTTTTTACTTTCAATGGTTTCAAGTAAAGAGGCCCAACATACTTCTTTTCTTAGATCTCCCTAACATTTTGTATTGCTTCCTCAATTTTAATAAATTGTTATAGCCCTCCTGATCATATCTTAACTTCATCTTTCTTTCTTGTCTCCTCAGTAGTTTTTTTCTCTCTCTATATGTGGAGTCAAACCAGCCCATTTGCTGTCTGCCACCCCCTTGCTGAAAAGTTACAATTGTTTCTTTCACAGATTATTGGTGGTTCTTTCTGGGATAACCACCTTTTGTTGCAATTCCGAGGCCGGATTAACTCATTTAGAAGACTTACTTGGGCATGCTAGGATTTACTAAATTAATCTCAACAGATTGTATGGCTTTGGATAACACTGCAAATATCCCCTGGGGGATGTATGACGTTACATCGCGAACTTTTACAACGCACACCGTTACAACGCAATTTTTACAACGCAGATACATTTACAACGAATGCTTTTACAACGCATGACATTACATAGCAGATGCTATTACAACGCATACCATTACAACGTAAGTATAGGTAAGTATATTATTTTTAAAAAAAATGTAATTTATTAAAATTTAATTAATGTAATAAATTAAATTATTTTTTAATAATTAATTTGTAAATATATATACTTTAAAAAATAGTTTATTTTAAAAAGAACAATTATTATCAAATAACTAATATTAAAAAATAATAAAATTATTAAAATTAATTATTTAAATTATTTAAAATTATTTATTTAAAAACTGAACCCTAAAAATACCCGTTACCCTGAACACTAAAAATACCCCTGTACCCCAAAACCCAAACCTTGTCCTGAAACCTAAAAATACCCCTGTACTCCAAAACCCAAACCTAGCCCTGAAACCTAAAAATACCCCTGCACCCCAAAACCCAAACCGAGCCCTGAAACCTAAAAATACCCCTGTACCCCAAAACCCAAACCTAGCCCTGAAACCTAAAAATACCCCTGTACCCCAAAACCCAAACCTAGCCCTGAAACCTAAAAATATCCCTGTACCCCAAAACCCAAACCTAGCCCTGAAACCTAAAAATACCCCTGTACCCCAAAACCCAAACCTAACCCTGAAACCTAAAAATAACCCTGTACCCCAAAACCCATACCTAGCCCTGAGACCTAAAAATACCCCTGTACCCCAAAACCCATACCTAGTCCTGAAACCTAAAAATACCCCTGTACCCCAAAACCCAAACCTAGTCCTGAAACCTAAAAATACCCCTGTACCCCAAAACCCAAACCTAGCCCTGAAACCTAAAAATACACCTGTACCCCAAAACCCAAACCTAGCCCTGAAACCTAAAAATACCCATGTACCCCAAAACCCAAACCTAGCCCTGAAACCTAAAAATACCCCTGTACCCCAAAACCCAAACCTAGCCCTGAAACCTAAAAATACCCCTGTACCCCAAAACCCAAACCTAGCCCTGAAACCTAAAAATACCCCTGTACCCCAAAACCCAAACCTAGCCCTGAAACCTAAAAATACCCCTGTACCCCAAAACCCAAACCTAGTCCTGAAACCTAAAAATACCCCTGTACCCCAAAACCCAAACCTAGCCCTGAAACCTAAAAATACCCCTGTACCCCAAAACCCAAACCTAACCCTGAAACCTAAAAATACCCCTGTACCCCAAAACCCATACCTAGCCCTGAAACCTAAAAATACCCCTGTACCCCAAAACCCATACCTAGCCCTGAAACCTAAAAATACCCCTGTACCCCATAACCCAAAACTAAATATATACTATTATTTAAATTAATTAATTTAATTTACATTTAAAAAAAATACTTTTAAAAAATAACATACTTACCAATACTTACGTTGTAATGGCATGCGTTGTAATAGCATCTGCTATGTAATGTCATGCGTTGTAAAGGCATGCGTTGTAACGGATCCTGCGTTGTAATGGTGTGCGTTGTAACGGTGTGCGTTGTTATAGTTGCGTTGTAAGGGTTGTTTCCCTCCCCTGGGTTGCCTATATTAAAGGCGCATTCAGAGTGAGAACTGGTGGGAAATCCTTCTCCTACATTGCGGCTAAGACCTGGAACAAGCTCCTGATCAACATCAGATGTGCACGCTCTCTGCCCATCTTTATGAAGAACCTCAAGACACGGCTCTTTGACTGACCGGAGCTGCTCCCACCCCCAGTGCCTTGAGACCCTTACAGATTAGTAGTGCGCTTCATAATTCCCTGATTGATTGATTGACATTTACAAGATTGGAGTTGAACAGTATGTTACCATTCCAGATTCAATAGGGGTTCGTGCAAGAGCACAGATCAGGACCCTGTTTCTTGACCAGCTTCAAAGTGAGCACCGAACAAATGCTCTCCAGCTGTATTCAATGACAAATTATTTTGTATTGTTACCTAAAAATAAATTGGAATTTTATCTTACCTATATAAAAAAACACTGCTTTAAAATATAGCTAACCCACTTATGCCTTAACTCTTTACACTTTCTCCTAGCCTTTCTCTAAGGAGCTTTATTTGAAAACCTTCTGAACTACTGAACTACACATATGATAACTGCTCTCAGCAAAGTACAGTACATTTCATGCTCTTTTAGTCTTTATACAAGTCCTTGAGCTCACCTGTTCTAGTTCCAGTATTACGTCTCCTCAATTTTAGATCGTACAAAGAGGGCTTCTCGAACTTACAACAGTTAGGTTTGGCTGACGTTTACTGTGTTGTTATTAGCTTTATTAAATGTTAACTAATTCTTAGAAAAAGATACTCTTGACCAGTGACTGTTTATACATTGTTATGATCTTTATTTCCTTGTATTCTACAGAGTTAGCAGTAACATTTTAGGACTGTTTTATCTTGTTTTGATTGTTTTAGCTAACTGTGAATTATGGATCATGCAATTTGTTAGATACATTTTAGTTTTTGGTTTTGTTCTCAATTGCACTGTTCATTTGAAATTCTCTTGCCATGGAGTGTTCTTTTCTTTCATGGTTTTGCTTCTGTAACTAGAAAAAATAAAGTACTGAAAATGTTATTCTAAAATATTTTTGGCTATGCCTTAAATATCAGACTTTGTCCAAGATTGTGTGTGGAGACATGTTGGAGAGGAAGTCTGATGTACATGCCATTGTGTCTATGCTGTACACCAGCGTTGGTCACTGGCTGTGTTTTATTTGAAATCCCTGGGGTGTGGCTAGGACGGTCATGGCTGCAAGAAACTCATCCATGTTTCTTTGAAATAAAGATGTTACAACTCAATCATTAACATGCTTCGAAATGAGGGTAGTATTCAGAATATGTCATCCTCTGGATGTTTTTCTGACCATTATTTTTAGGCCAGATCATCCAACACACTCATAAATCAATTAAGTTCTACTTTTGTTTACCATCTTCTTCACAGACACCAACACTTTGTCCCTCACAAGATTTTGAAATTGTCACCAAACCATGTTAGTGATTACCTCTTCAACTGTTATATTCACTTTATGCGCACATACCGTTTCTGTACCACAGGTTGTAGTGTACACCGCATTGAATGATACATATATATCGATATATTTACTCCTCAAACAAAGGTAACCGTGCAGTATCGCAATAAAAAAAGTACAATAACAACCTACCTGGCAGCTCTTCCTCAAGGGTAACCTTTTGTTTGTGGAATAGATATATTTACATATAAAACTGGACACAGGCAAGTCATGAACTGTGAAACGAACTGGTTCATTTCATTCCTTTCGAATGAATTAACCACTGCTTTGAACTTTAAAGTAGACACTGTTTTCGCACTAGAATTTGTGTTTAAACTTGTCATGGATTTATGTTTAAAAACTGCAAACATGTATGCACTCTTATTACCTGCATATGATTAAGACTCCGGAAAGTCGAAACGCGTAATGCTGTTAGACCTGCCAAAACAAAGAATCATCACTATTGCATGTTTGGCTGGGCCTGTTTACACAGTACTAGAGGAGGAGTATGTGTTCTCCTACTGAAAATATTGGTGATTGACGTGCCCCACAGGCCCCAACCTGAAAGGCTGTGAGTCCCTAGCTTTTCATGTCTTTTTGGATATTGTTGGAGTGGCTGCCCACCGGCTGTAATCTAAGGATACGGACGGAGTATGGATGGCAGGGCCAACTTCGTGAGGCCTGCCCCGATTTGGGAAACCTTTTTGGGACAGCCGGGGCTTTTTGGGGTATTATACCCTTGCACTTCATGTTGATGAAACTGAACACAAGCAAGTCATGAACTGTGAAACAAACTGGTTCTAAAATGACAGTGAATGTAACTTTGAAAGCGCATTGTTGACAAATTACTCTGCCACACACAGAATTGTATCCTTTAAAGGCATCTATGGGTCATGTTGGTACATGTAACAAAGAAGGAATAAGTCAATTGAATATAAGACATTGAAGGAGTGGGGCTGTTTGTAGAGACAACTACAAACCATTATGGTGTTGTGGTCCTGGTATTATTAATTAATGAAGTGAAGTGAATTCAGTGAGAAAAAGTGGCAAATGTGAAATACTGCATTTCGAATGAATCAACAATTGCTTTGAACTTTAAAAGTAGATACTGTTTTCGCCCTGGAATTTATGTTTAAAGTTCAGAATAACTGTTCCACTGACACTTTGAATTCCGATTGCAATGCTCAGATTCCTTGTCCTTTTTTATTATCATGGACTGACACTTTGAATTCCGATTGCAATGCTCAGATTACTTGTCCTTTTTTATCACCATGGATTTATGTTTAAAAAGAGAAAATATATATGCACTCTCGTAATGCAGTTAGACCTGCCAAAACAAAGAATCATCACTATTGCATGTTTGATTGGGCCTGTTTACACGGTACTAGAGGAGAAGTATGTGATTTCCTATGGAATATATATAGATTTCACACACACCAAACCAGAGAAATTCTGCAGTTATAGTTAGATGAGCTAACTACAACTTGCGGCCCTGCAATGCACTGCTTATGATCTGATCTATTACATCATTCATGACTTGGCCAGTGACATCACTGACGACATCACTGATGACACCTCAAATGACATCACTGAAGACATCACTAATGACATCATCCGGTAACTTTGAGTGTTTTAAAAAAAGTTTATGGTCCAGATGTACGACCCTTCCAATTTTGCAAATTGGATTGGTTTGTTACTCGTAATTTGCGACTCACAAAATGGAATTTACAACATTAATATTCATGAGGCAGGTGCAATTTGCGTCCCCATTGGGAATGGCTAGCACACCCAGGGATGGTAGCCTGCTGGGGTAAGCAGACCACCATGTCTGTGACTGCTTTTTAAATAAAGCAGGTTTTTTTCAATGCAGCCTGTTTTCCTTAAATGAAAATGGGATGCACGTAAAAATGAAAAATTAAATGTTTCTGTTTAATTTTTTAAGAGAAGGCAGTGGTCAGTGGGACCACTGCCTGCTCTTAAAAAATATTTTCACTGCAAGTCACAAAGGGGAAGGGGTCCCATGGGACCCCTTCCTGTTTGCGAGAGGCTTACCACCCTGTTGAAATGGTAGGTGAACTATGTGTGTTTTACAACCAACAATCATTCATTGAAGTATGACTCTCCCCTTCCTAATAGCGATTTGCAAACTCTATTTTGCGAGTCGGTAATAGGTCTCTGCTCACAAAATAGGGTTTGTACATAGGGAAGACCTAATTTGTGGTTGCAAACGGGCCAATTTCCTGTTTGAGACCGCAAAGAACTGTCGTATATCTGTCCCATGAGTGTTAAATATATATACTCCAAGGTGTATTGATGAATCAGTGGGTGTATTAGTGCCTGAATATATGGTTTAGTGGGTGCATCACTAACTGTTTAAGTGAGTGATTCGGTGTCTCAGTGAATGTATGAGTGAGTGACTTGGGTGAATCAGTCTGTCACGTGGTGTCTAAGTGATTGTATAGGTGTGTGAGTGGGTGAGTGATTGGTTATATGAGGACGTGCATTGGTGTCTCAATGTCTGTGGGGGCGGGTGGGAGGGTGTGTAATTGCCTGTATTGCAGAGTGAGTGGGTGAGTAAGTGGCTCTATGGGTTACTGAGTGTGTGTGTAAGGGGCTGTGTGGTGTGGTGAGTGTGTATATGGCTGTGTCAGTGAGTGAATGGTGGTGTCAGTGGTAATTGAGGGACTATAGGTGAGTGTTGGAGTATATGAGTGAGTGTATGTGTGACTGAGAGATTGCAATATTGGCTGAATGAGTGAGTATGTGCTTGTGTCAGTGACTGCATAGGTGACTGAGAATGTGTTAATATCTGTATGAATAAATGAGTCAGTTTGTGTATAACTGTATAGGTGAGTAAATGCCTGGAAGATTGACTCTATAGGTGAGTGAGTAGGTATGTGAGTAACTCTATGAGTGACTGACTGTATGTGCGTGGCTGTATGTGAATAGCTGTAGGGATGAATGAGTGACGATATCAGTGGCTGTATTAGTAAGTGAGGTGGTGTATGTGTGTCTGTATGGGTGACTGAGTGGATGTGTGTGTAGTCCTATGAATCAGTAAATGGGTGTGTAAGTATGGGTATGGGTGTGTCAATGGTTTTGTGAATGCTTGTGTGGAAGTTGGAGTGGGAGTATGACATGTTATATTGGGATGTGAGTGGGTGCATCAAAGACTCTCTAGTTGATGTAATCAGTGATGTCATCAGTAATGTTACTGACTATGTCATGTTCTAACTAGGATTTTTGCTCGAGTAAATATTATCCTGACCCGCCTTTTGCTATCCCCTAGGTTAAGCGCTGAGTCATGCGCTATACAAAAAAACTCACTAACATGAGTGTTGTAATATGTGAGCTCATAAGCAGTGCATTGGAGGGGCATGAGTTATAGTTAGCTCAGCTAACTATAACTGCTGAATTTCTCTGGTTTTGTGCATGTGAAATCTGAGCCTAACTATAACGTCCCTGTAACCTTTGGTTTTTTTGGTGAATATTTAACGTTTTTTAATCCTATTTCCTGACTATATTAGCCCTGTAACCTTTGCTTTTTTCAGTGAATGTCCATGTTTTTTTTAAGTAGCAATGGTGTTTTTAGAAAGTTGTGGAAAGGTGGCGGGCCTCTGACCAGCTCCCAGTAATCCCATGGAGTAGGACTTACAGAAAGTACCAGGAGGGCTTCTTGTTCCACAAGGTCCCTTAGCATCCAAGAGAACTTTATTCCCCAACCAATAGTGTGTCAGGAGGTGCGTTTGTAGATTGGTACAGAAAATAGGGCATGGCCTCCAAATACCTCTTAGCAAACTGACTGTGTGGAACTTGCTGGAGGTTACAAGAGGGATAGTTGGCCACCAAATGCCCTCAATAGCCAAGGAGACTTCATCCCCCAAATATACTATGCCAGGAGGCATGTTTGCAGAGTGGTGGAGAAAGGACACCCTTGATGAATGTACAGGTTTTCCCTGTATGATTCTATGAGTACCATTGCCAAGGATACACAGTGAATACTTGGTGTTTTTAGCAAAGTGTAAAACATATATATAGCTATATTTAACATAAGGTTTCAGTGTAGCTATTTAGTAAGATACACATTTAATTTTACCCTTTGTATTCATTTGTTGAAATAACTAAATCAAAAAAACATTTTCTTCTTCACAGCATCACTGAAGGTCCCAATGAAATCAGTAGTCATGAATGAAGTCTAAAACATATATATAGACATATTTTACACAAAATCTTAGTCTAGCTGTTAAGTAACATATTGGTTTAACTTTATTTTAGCAACACATTTATAAAAAAATTAAAAAAAAATAACTTTCAACATCAAAATTAACAAATATAACATAACTACCAAACTCTCATCAAACCTAAGGATTGCCCTCCAAACTGATTTTAAATATTGTGCTGGCATTTAACTTTTCAAAACTTTTTCATTAACAGAAAGTGGAAGGAGAAGAACGGGAGGGACGATGTTCATGTTACATTATCCTCAAACTTATCCTAGAAAGGACTATCTACATCAGTGGCAGCAGCAACAATTCCTGGCCAAAAAGTCCCTTCAGAGGTACAGATTACTACAAGAGATATGGATCCAGAGTTTTAAAGAATAGCCTCGAATTGCATGGACTGTAGTGTTGTTATAAGAGCTGGTGAGCAGTGTGTTACAGCTATTTGCATTGTTGTCAAAAATCGCACATGATATTTTTTTCCCATTTTATAATTATTTCACATTTCATAAGAGGAGTTCATAGTGAGCATTAAGAAGGCAACGCAAAGCTGAAGAACCCTCAACTTAAATAGCAGCACAACAAAGCCAAAGCAGATAGTCAATTCAAAAGTCCAATCTCAACTTCAAGATTTGACTCCACAGTTTTCAGTGATGGCATCATACTGTATGGATTGTGGAGTTGTAGTGAGTGCTGGAGAGCAGTCCATAATGGCCCATCGCAATGCTGGAAAGAATATTAAATATAGATTTTTTTTATTTGTGGCTCTTCATAGTTTTTCTACATTAGCAGGCATTTTTTTATCTTACATAATGGGTATCTAATATCTTTGTGTTCATTTTATTTTCTTCCAATTTATTCTAGCACCACTTACATATAAATTGTGGTATAGACAAGTCAAACTGTCCCTCTACAAATATACACACAGGTAACTTATGCCAGTTATTATAATTTACTTTCTCACCTTTTAAATATAAATAAAGAGTCTGTATTTAAATCTTCTAGTAAGTGTATCAGCAACGTAAACAAACGTATTCTGTTATTTTACAGAACACTTTGTTAAATTGTATGATCTCTATTTAAAACTATCAACTGTAATATATGTGTGTTGTTCTGCAACTCCTCCTCTTAACAACTGCTCAGGATCAAAGAATCAAAACTGTTCATCACCACAAACCTTTGCTACGTCTTTCACATTGCCATGAAAAAGTGCTCTATTTATTTCTAGTACACATAAAGCAGGAGTTTTTATATAATACAGCCTCCTACTTAAAGTCCTCATTGTTGAGTGGTATAACTCATTTTTTGTTTTAAACTTCTCCATGGAAAGATATGTAGGACTTTTCTTAATATATCAATGGATTGCTGTCTAATACTGGAAACACTACTAAAATTTCATTTGCATACAGTACCCTGACTACGGCTTCCTTGTAACTCTTCTGCAATAATTCCTTCTACATTTCTAAGTACCGTCACCTTTTTTGCCATAGGGCTACCATTTTTCCTTTCAGAAAACCATCCTCTTTAATCAATACAATTAACTAATTTGCTATCCTGTAAAAATCTTTCTTCAATAAAGAAAGACTCTGTACAAGAAGTATATATCCATTGTCCACTAACTACTGTGCAACAGTTACTTCTATTGACTAATGTCATGAGTGATGTAATATGTGATGCCATCAGCAGTGCATTGAAGGGGGCGAGTTATAGTCAGCTCAACTAACTATAACAGCCAAATTTCTCTGGTTTTGTACGAGTGAAATGTCAGACTAACTATAACATCCCTGAAACCCGTGTTTTTTCAGTGAATTTCTAAGGTGTTTTAACTGCTAATTTTTTACTATAAAGGGCCATATGTAGGTAAATCAAGAATACCGAATCCTTAATACCGAATTTTACCGATTCGGTATTAGGAATTCGGTAAACGCGATGTAGATAAAAAATCGGTAAACAATACCGACTCGTTAAAATTCAGTAATAAATACCGAATGTGAACGAATCTGTAAAAAAATAAAATACCGAAAGACAAATACAGATTCTGAGTTACAGAATACATTACCGATTCGGTAAATACCGAATCGGTAATTCAAAAATTCGTAATTCGTGGAATCAGCCAATCCTGTGCACCCAATTACCTCCCAAACAGGAAGTGGCCACACCCAGGCAGGTGCACAGGACCTGGAGCTCACTGTGAGGCAGGCAGGCAGGTGAGCTGAGGAGCCAGCAGCAACAGAGCCTCACAGTTTCCGGTCCAGGGAAGACATGGTTTGGCAGTTCAGGCTGGACTTTTCCCATGAGGCACAGGGTCAGACTGATTTGCATATAGCCATGTCTGAACTGGGGTGGCAGAGTGGGCTAAAGAACGGTGATGGATTAAACCCAGATCTTTTGACTGGGTGTGAGTGTTTGATTGATTCAGATGCTCTGTCCATCACCACCCCCTTTTGTACCGCTTTTGGCCGCCATAAGTGTGGCAGGGTATGCTCAGACGTGAGTCCCTTGCTCACTTTGCCACTGGATTCAAGCAAGCCGGGCTGAAGACGGCTGGAATGCCAGAAACCGGTCCTCGGAAGCTTGTTTCCGGTCCAGGGAAGACATGGATTGGCAGTTCGGGCTGGACTGTTCCCATGAGGCACAGGGTCAGACTGATTTGCATATAGCCATGTCTGAACTGGGGTGGCAGAGTGGGCTAAAGAACGGTGATGGATTAAACCCAGATCTTTTGACTGGGTGTGATTGTTTGATTGATTCAGATGCTCCGTCCATCACCACCCCCTTTTGTACCGCTTTTGGCCACCATAAGTGTGGCAGGGTATGCTCAGACGTGAGTCCCTTCCTCACTTTGCCACTGGATTCAAGCAAGCCGGGCTGAAGACGGCTGGAATGCCAGAAACCGGTCCTCGGAAGCTTGTTTCCGGTCCAGGGAAGACATGGATTGGTAGTTCGGGCTGGACTGTTTCCATGAGGCACAGGGTCAGACTGATTTGCATATAGCCATGTCTGAACTGGGGTGGCAGAGTGGGCTAAAGAACGGTGATGGATTAAACCCAGATCTTTTGACTGGGTGTGAGTGTTTGATTGATTCAGATGCTCCGTCCATCACCACCACCCCCTTTTGTACCGCTCACTGTGAGGCAGGCAGGCAGGTGAGCTGAGGAGCCAGCAGCAACAGAGCCTCACAGCTACTAGCAAGAAATTTAAAAACAAGACATCAAGCATTGAAATGGCAAGCCAGGACAGGGAGAAGGAGGGAGGTGATAGGAAAAGAAAACTGAAGTTCAGTGACAAGGAGCTGGAGGTACTGATCCAGGATGTCAGCCAAGACTACCACAAGCTTTTTGGAGCCCAGTCCCACCAAGTGCCCGAGTCACAGAAGAGGCAAATCTGGAGTGGCATTCGGGACAAAATCAATGGCATAGATGTGACCCAGCGCACCATAGAGGACATCAGGAAGAGGTGGTACGACCTCAGGAAGACCGCAAAACTAAGGATGGCAGAGAGACAGAGGCAGGCTGGCAAAACAGGTGGAGGAAAAAACCGAGCCCCAGCACCAACACCACTGGAACTGATGGTGGAGTCCACCATCCAGCCGGAGAGTGTGAGTGGCGTGGGGGATGCAGACAGCAAGAAAACAAGGTAAGAAGCATGCCCAGCATGCTGTGCTACCCCCTTCCTACCCCCAATCCCCATAGTGGCATGTGAGCTCCCACTCCACTCCATGTCTTACTGATTACCTGCAATGCATTATGGGTGATGTAGTCAGAGTGATCTAATGTATAGGACAGTTAGGCTAGCAAACACAATAGCATGGTAAAGTAATTGGCTACGTCAGGACAATCACTGTGCTCTGTAGGCAAGATGTTTAATGTAATTCAATTGCAGACAGAGCAGTGAGTATATCTACATTTGTGTCATTGCAGGCGAGTCATCTCGCAGTGCAGCAGAGGGCAGCAGAGCCAAGTCAGACAGGCCAGAGGGGAGGGAAAATGAGGATGACAGCATGCCTGGAGGGACCACAAGCTCGGCCCCATCACAGCCATCAAATCCTCCACCACAGCCATCACCACAGTGCCAGGGAAGTCCGCAATCCCCTCTCACCCAGTCCCCACTGCGACGATCACCAACACCACCACCACCACAGTCAGGCAGGAGGCAGGCTGTGGCCACCCTCCAGCAGATGGAGGAGTCATCAGAGGAGGGCACAGTGGGCGAACAAAGTCCAATACGTGAGAGATCCACCAGGGAGAGGGCTGGTACTCCATCCGAGGGCACCCACATTTCATCCAGACGCCGCAGGGCAAGGCCGGACAGTCCAGAAGCATCCGAGCAGGGTGAAAGTGTGTTCGCTGGACTGGAAGGCAACATGCTGAAGGTCCAGCGCCTTCAATGGAGGTAGATGAAATCAATCCACAGGGAGGTGGCACACATGAACAAGCACATGCACAGGATGGAAAAGGTCATCAGTGCAATGGGAGAAAACATGTGTGCGGGAATGGAGAGAGTAGCGACCTCTGTGGACAACCTCTGCAGCCAGCTGGAGCAGGACCTTCTTGGCAGGCGCAGGGAGAGGCAGAGTCTACAGGCCTATGCCAAGTCCGTGAACCGGCTGGCCACTGCAACATCACTGATGTGTCGCAGGTCCATCGCCATGCATGAGGAGATGGCGCATTGCAGCAGGGATGTGGCCAGGGGGATGGTGTCTATGACCTCAGCTTTAGAGCTCCTGCAAACTGCTAAGGCGGCCACAATGGAAGGGGAGGACAGTGAGGAGGCTACCAGCCATGGTAGCATTATGCCCTCACCCACCGAGTGCAGGAGGCGCAGTGAACGCATGGGGCTGCACAGGAACAGTCCAACACACCAGACAGTGTTGATAGGGAACGTGCACGTGCAGCGCGTGGACGCAAGAAGTAGAGACCTATGCCTGTTGCCATACATTCAGGGTGATGTAACCCAAGTCCGATTAGACATTGATCACAATACTGGAGGTGTGCTTAATAAACACCTTAACATGTAACTGTTACTGGCTCTGTCTCGTTACTCACTCAGAAATAGTTTGGCGTAATCTCTGCCCGTCTCTGTCTACCATCATGTTCAATTCCAACACCAGCTGCGCAGGGCTCTGGCTGAGGGTTGTCCTCGTCCTCATCCTCTGAGTCAGTTAGTTCCACTGCTGTTCCTTTTTTTGTGGCCAGATTGTGTAGCATTGCACATGTAGCAATGGTAAACACACATTACAACGCATTTTTTACAACGCACTACCATTACAACGGAACTTTTACAACGCAAATACCATTACAACGCATTTATTTACAACGCATGTTTTTACAACGCAGGTACTTTTACAACGCATACCATTACAACGTAAGTATTGGTAAGTATATAATTATATTAAAAATGTTATATGTTAGGTTTTTTTTAAAGGGGTATTTTTAGGGTTTAGGGTCAGTTTAGGGTTTTTGGGTAAAGGGGTATTTTTAGGGTTCAGGGTCAGTTTTCAGTTTTTTGGTAAAGGGGTATTTTTAGGGTTCAGGGTCAGTTTTCAGTTTTTGGGTAAAGGGGTATTTTTAGGGTTCAGGGTCAGTTTTCAGTTTTTGGGTAAAGGGGTATTTTTAGGGTTCAGGGTCAGTTTTCAGTTTTTGGGTAAAGGGGTATTTTTAGGGTTTAGGGTCAGTTTTCAGTTTTTGGGTAAAGGGGTATTTTTAGGGTTTAGGGTCAGTTTTGGGTTTTTGGGTAAAGGGGTATTTTTAGGGTTCAGGGTCAGTTTGGGGTTTTTGGGTAAAGGGGTATTTTTAGGGTTCAGGGTCAGTTTTGGGTTTTTGGGTAAAAGGGTACAGGGTAAAAATAAAATAAAATTAAATTTAAATTAAATTAATTAAATGAAATTAAATTAAATTAAATTAAATTAAATACAATTACATTACATTATATTAATTTTAAATAATATACAATTAAAAAAATATATATACTTACCAATACTTACGTTGTAATGGTATGCGTTGTAAAAGTACCTGCGTTGTAAAAAAATGCGTTGTAAATACATGCGTGGTAATAGTATTGGCGTTGTAAAAGTCTCGTTGTAACGGTATGCGTTGTAAAAACATGCGTTTTAACGTCATATATCCTGTAGCAATTATCTTGCAACATTTGATGGGGCTGTACAGACGTGCACCTCCAGTTTTGTGGAGGCAACGGAATCTGCTTTTGAGCAATCCAAATGTGCGCTCCACCACGTTGCGTGTGCTCCTATGTGCCACATTGTATCTCCTCTCCCTTGGGGTGGTTGGGTTGAGATATGGTGTGAGTAGATAAGGCCGGAGGGCATATGCGCTGTCACCTATGTACGGATGAAAGTGGCATTAATTTGTGTGACCAACAGCTCGAGCCAGGGTGTACATCAGGGTGTGTCACATTGACTTACCTAGTAGGTATCCGTCTCCAAATTCACCAGCAAGCAGACGTGTATGGATACCACTGTTCCGAAAGATGTACGAGTCGTGGCTACTCCCGGGGAATTTGGCCACGATGTCAGTTATAATGTACTTGGCATTACATATCACCTGCACATTGATGGAGTGGGTGGATTTGCGGTTTCTGTAGATGTATACACTTGCTGCAGGTGGGCAGATGGGTATATGGGTCCCATCGATGCAGCCAATTACGTGTGGGAACTGCGCAAGTTGTTAGAACTCCAGCTTTGTCCTCTGCAGCTCCGCCTGTGTACTGGGGAAGGTAATGTAATTTTCCATTCTGTCCATCATGGCATCCAGGAAGGTGTTGAGGAATCGGGATAGACAGCTCTGTGACACACCACCCACTGCGGCTATCACACCCTGAAAACTTCCTGATGCAAGGAGGTGCAGGCAACAGAGTACCTGGACATGGGTGGGGATGGCGTGGCCCTTGGTGTCTGATGCTCCAGATAGGGTTTTAGGTCCCGTATTAGGTCAAGGATGGTATCTGGGTGCAGTCTGTACCTCTCATGGATTTCTGGTTTAGTCAATTGGAACAATGTAATGCGCAGTCTGTACACCTGCTCTTCCCGTCTCCAGATCCTCACTCCTGCTGCTCTCAAGCGTAGCCGCCTTGCTATGAGGTAGAGGGCCGCCATTGGGTTCACACAGATGTATTTTGGGCCTGTTTTTATGCACTGCACCTGATTACTACCTGCTCTGGAAAAGTGGTAATTACCGAATCATTATTACCGAATTTGGTTATATTCGGTAATACCGAGGTTTGCTACATCGCTTTTTTGGGGTTTTTACCGAATTGTTATTTCCGAATCGGTATTCATTGTTTTGGTATTCTCCAATCGGTAAATAAGGAATCGGTGATTTTTTATTGATTCGTTATTATCGATTCAATTCGGTATTACCTACATCTCACATGGCCAAATACCAGTCGGTAACGCCAAAAACGACCCATTTTCGGTGTTACCGACCGGTATTTGGACACCTACATATGGCCCAACGTCCCTGAAACCTATGGTTTTTGTCAGTGAATTTCAAACTTCTGGCTCACTGCTGCTTGAAGCATGAAGTCCACTTGTGTCCTGAGGTCCTCAGTACACAAGAGGACCTCATCGCCCCACCAGCAGTGCACCAAGAGGTTCGTTTTCAGTGTGGTGTAAAAAGGGGTGTAGCCTCAAATCCTGAGGGTTCCTGGGGGCCAACTAGCCCACCAGGTACCTCCAGTAAGCGCCACAGAGCTGTGTTGCAGAGAGGTGTTCTGAGGCCACGCCCCTCTATACTCCACACTGCAAACGTGACTTCTGGCACACTGCTGCTCGGAGGATGTAGTCCACTTGTGTCCTGAGATCCTCGGGACACAAGAGTATCATTGCCCAGCAGCAGTCCACCAGAAGCCGCGTTTGCAGAGTGGTGTGTATATATATATATATGTATATATATTACCAACATTCCATCCACACGATAAATGAAGGTGGGGCACTAAAGGCTTAAAAGTATTTATTCACGGGTAGGCCAACAACAAACATTGGTGCATTTGAGATATTTAGAAAGTTCACTGGGGCTAATTCACAAGCCCAATTGCGCAACAGTGCATCACATTTTTGGGACGCACATGTGGTGCAATGGGCTTGTCAGTATTTACAAGGCCACAAAAAGTCTCCCTGCTTGACTTTTCATGGCGTTGTAAACATGCAAAGGTGCTATGAGGAGAATTACTTTTATTTCTCCTCGTTTTTCCTTTTTCTATGCGTGTTGCATTCTGCAGCACAAATAGAAAGATGAAAATACCATTAATTATTGTTTTTGTGCAGGAAGGTGTCCCTTCCTGCACAAAAACAATCATCCCTGCAGTGCAGGTTCCCTTGCAAAATGACGCAAGAGTGCCTGTGCGGGTGCATGGTAGCTGATTGTGCACCAGCACGGGAGAAGCACAGGGATGCATCATATTATTGTTAATATGATGCATCCTGTGCTTTGAAAATGACGCAGCACGGGTTGCGAAATGGCTTTTGGCACCACACCATTTTCTTGTAGATGAGGTCCTTTTTTTTACGATCTTGCAGGCCTCTTGTGAGACACCCAGGAGCGGAAATTCATTTCTGGGCAATGCCAGCTGAGAGTGTGTTGCCGCATTCTAGTCAGCTGCTGAAGAGTGTGTGGGTGACCATCTTTCTAGACTAGGTGGGGATCCTCTTGAAGATCTTTCAGAGCAGGTGTAGCATGTGGAAGCAGGATGATGAGACAGTGTTGATCTAGAGCCTCTTGGTGAGAGAGGAGTCCAGGATGATGCAGAGGTTTTGTTCACAGTCCATGTGTGTGGGGGGTTCTAAGGGCTGCGGGACACCAGGAGCATCCCAGGTGGAACCCGGTATGAGGACTTTGGTCTTCTCTGAGTTGAGCTTCAGGCAGCTGTTCTTTATCCAGGAGGTGACAGCCTTCTTCTCGTTGTGGATGTTGCTCTTGTTGCTTGTCAGTTTGTTGGTAAGGGAGAGAATCAGCTGGGTGTTGTCAGCATAGGAGATGATGTTGATTCCATGGTTCCTGACAGTGGTTGCGAGAGGAGCCATGTAGATTTTGACGAGAGTGGGGCTCAGGGAGGAGCCCTGAGGCATACCTCAGCTAATCACTGTGGGTTTTGAGTAGAACGGTGGAAGTGTGACTCTCTGTGTTCAACCGGTGAGGAAGGAGCGAATCCATTCCAGGGCTTTGTTGTGAATGCTGGCGTCATGGAGTCTTGTGCATAGTGGTGCGGTAGGAGACAGTATTGAAGGCTGCCAAGAGGTCCAGGAGGAAAAGCCTGAAGGGTCCGGACATTGTCAGTGGCAGCAAAGAGGGCAGTCTCTGTGCTGTTGTTGCTTCGGAAGGTGGATTGGGAGAGGTCCAGTATCTTGTTCAGTTTGATGAACTCGTAAAGTTGGGCGTTGATGGCCTTGTCAATGACTTTGACTGGGATGTGGAGCAGAGAGATAAGTCTGCAGTTCTGGAGGTCTGTCAGGCCAGCAGAAGGTTTCTTTAGCGTGGGGTTGATCTCTGTGGGTTTCCAGTCTTCAGGGGAAGGTGGAGCAGTGGACGAAGCAGTTGACGGTGAGGAACAATTCAGGGGCGACAGAGATGCTGATACTGTTGAATATATGGTACGCGCAGGGCTCTGAAGGTGCTCCAAAGTTAATGCTTTTCATGATCTTGAGGATGTCATCAGCAGTGAGGGGAGTCCAGCTTAGCAGTGTCTCATGGGGTCAGATGTTGGTGGTTGCGGTGGTTGTGGGAGGGGTGAGAGGGTCTTGGTTATTGAGGCTGTCGAAGCTGTTATAGATCTCCCTAATCTTGGGGTGGAAGTAGTTGCTGAGGCTGTTACAGAGGTCTTGGGAGGGGAGGATGTCTGTTGTCTCTGTGCTGGTTTGATGAATTATTTGACAACATCGAAACATGCTTTGCTACTGAGTGAATTTGCATTGATCCTTTCTTGTTGAACCACTTTCTTCACTGTTCTAATGAGGAGGTGGTGTGCTGTGACAGCGGTTTTGGAGGCTGAGTGGTCTTCCGGGGTTTTGCTGCTCCTCCATCTCTTCTCAAGCCATCTACAGATGCATCTGGATTCATGAAGGGCGGGGAAGAACCATTTGGCTTTCTTGGAGTCGTGTTTGCCTAGGGTTTTCTTGAGGAAAAGCAGTGTGATGGCGCAGTTGGAAACTCATCGGTGGAGGTTGCATGCTGTATTAGTGTCTTTAGATGTCGTGGGTGTGTTGAGACAGAATATCGAGTTGGAAATGTCAACTTATACAAATATCGTGTTGGAAATATCATGATTCAGAAATATCGACAGCAAGATATCATGGTCAAGAATATGAAATTTAAGGTCAAAAATATTGTTTTTAAAAATATAGAAGTGATGAATATTGTTTGCAAAAATATAGTTGTTTAAAATATCGATTTTTTAATTTGTGTTATGTATTTCACTTTATGTTTTAAATGTATGTGATGTATTTTTTTGTATAAGTATTGCTTATGTTTTGTAATATATGTGTTAATTATTTAGTAGTTAGCAATTTTATTTTAATTACATTTTGCGTTTTTTAGTTCTGAAGCAGGTTGCGGGTTTATATGGGAATAGGGTGGGAAGTAATTTAATTATAATACATTAATGATTATTTTTAATGTATTTAATTTATATTTTATGGTGTTTATTGTGGGAAGTAATGTACTTGTAATGAATTATTAATTGGTTGATAATTAATAATATTTAATTCATTGATACATAATTATTGTAATTTTGTAAATAAATGTTGGTGTGGGTTGTGGGGTTAATACGGGTAAAGTGTGGGAAGTAATTGATTTTTAAATAATTAATAATTAGTTGTGAATTTATATTAATTAATTTAGGTAAATGTAAATGTAAATGTAGAGGTACTTGTATAGCGCACGACTACCCGGAGGCCTCTCGGCGCTTGTACAAAAATACCGCTGAGGAACCCTTCCTGGCCATTCCCGGTGAAGTGCCCACTCCTGGGCACCCCCAAGGTGAAGTCAGGCATCCTAGCGTTGTTGGGGACGTTGTGGAGATTAAGCAAGCTATTGCCCAGAGTGGCAGAGTGGGACTCATGATTAGAATAGGCACCGAGGCGAGAATTATCAGGTCCGAGGAAATTGAGCCCAAGACCCTCCGAGGCGGGAATTGAACCCTGGTCCCAGGCCAGACTTCTGCATCAGGGTCTGCCGCTCTAACCATTGATTTAACAAAGGTCCTAGGTTTTTAAGTAATACTTAGAGAAATAATTTACACAGGCTCGAGATAAAGGCTGTGTTTTTCTTCTTCAATGTCCAGCCGGACCTAGAAGCGTTTATTTGGAAAGCAATTTTTAGTATAGGCAGAATAGGGCGAGACAAGTCGCACATTGGTAACTGGGCACAAGCCTGTACCTAGTCAGAAGAAAACAATACAAGGGAAAAAGAAAAAGAGTTTACAGGCAAACAAGGAGAGCAGGGTGGCTTATAATACAATGCAAACAATTTTTGCTCGCACCAGGCCATCGAGCCTCCAGACGGGAACCCATTGCGGCCCCACTACGAGCGTATTACGGCTCGCACGGATAAGGCCCACGCTATTGAACGCCATGCGGAGATCACAAACCGCATATTACGGTTAAACTTCCATTGAAGTTCCCCGTCGAGCCCACGCTAGATGCTAGGCTTCAAGGGTCTGAATTGAACCGACCCAACTGGGTTGATATCCACACATTCTCTGACGCCGCCCAACTACGAAGCGGAAACGGCATCAGCTATATCGGAAGCCTATTGCTCATTTGAAGTGTCTTCAGCCACGCCCGGCCAACCTTGCCTCACTTGTGGCTCACTCGACCAATCAGGCAAAGTCAATTATAGTCCTGAAGATGATCCCACTATACTGTAGGAGATAGGGATCGAAACGTTCGTCGACTGTTTTGCAGTACTGCTCGTTTCATGATTTATAATTTTCACGGCAGTTACTGTGGGTTTGTGCTTATTCAAAAATTGTTTGCATTGTATTATAAGTCACCCTGCTCTCCTTGTTTGCCTGTAAACTCTTTTTCTTTTTCCCTTGTATTGTTTTCTTCTGACTAGGTACAGGCTTGTGCCCAGTTACAAATGTGCGACTTGTCTCGCCCTATTCTGCCTATACTAAAAATTGCTTTCCAAATAAACGCTTCTAGGTCCGGCTGGACATTGAAGAAGAAAAACACAGCCTTTATCTCGAGCCTGTGTAAATTATTTCTCTAAGTATTACTTAAAAACCTAGGACCTTTGTTAAATAAAAATAAGTAGTTCCACCCGTGGTCCTTGGCCAATTTTACGGGTTCCCTTGTATACTGATACCTACTGCTCTAACCATTGAGCCACACTTCTCCACAATTTATTGGTAATTAATTATGGAAATTGTGTAAATAGTTTTAGGTATGGTTATGGGGATTATAGGGGTAAAGTGTGGGAAATAATTGTTTGATCATTAATGTTAATTAATTAATTAAAATTTAATTAGGGTAGTTGTTTATATTTTTTGTCTGTAGGTTTTACTTTTTTAGGGTAAAGGGTGGAGAGTAAATTAATTTTACTAACTTTATAATTATTTTTTATATATTATTAGTTTTTTAATTGAAATTAAGTTTTAATTGTGGAAATCTTATTTTAGTTTAATTTTAACAGTGGTTTGGGGGTTGTTTTTTAATTAATAATATTTCTTTAATTGGTAATCAAATATGGTAACTATGTAAGTATTTTTTTAAATAAAATTTAGATGCGGGT
Source organism: Lissotriton helveticus (assembly GCF_964261635.1). Classification (NCBI taxonomy): domain Eukaryota; kingdom Metazoa; phylum Chordata; class Amphibia; order Caudata; family Salamandridae; genus Lissotriton; species Lissotriton helveticus. The sequence goes on along the minus strand of NC_136065.1, from coordinate 890,722,329 downwards.
TGTGAATTGTGTGGTGTTACAGGGTAGGAAATAAAAAAAGTAAATTTATGTAATATTTAATGTTTTTAATTCTAAATAATTTCGAATAAACAATATTTATTTGTTTGAAAATTATGTATTGTTTAATGTAATATATTAGTTGTAGGTATCTGCCGTATGCATTTAACATTATAATATGTTTTCTTTTAAATTTGTAATATTAAATATAGTTGAATTTTAATATATTTATACATATTTTTATTTATTTTGGTTTTTAAATATTTTTCTTGTTAAGGCTATTAATTGTTACCTCTTTGCAATCCAACATTTTCCCTACTGTTTCACTGATTGGAGTGGGAATAGTATATTTTATCTTGCCACTATCCAACACTTTCCCTAGTGTTGCACTCACTGGAGTGGAAATAGTAAGTTTGACCCCTTCGCTGTCGAACACTTTCCCTACTGCTGCACTCATTAGAGTGGGAATAGTAATTTTTACCCCTATGCAATCCAAAAATGTCCCTACTGTTGCACTTATTGGAGTGGGAATACTAAGTTTTACCTCTCTGCTATCCAACACTTTCCCTACTGTTGCATTCACTGGATGGAAATAGTAATCTTCACACCTCAGCTATCCAACACTTTCCCTCCTGTTACACTCTCTGGAGTGGGAATAGTAAGTTTTACTGCTCCACTATCCAACACTTTCCCTACTGTTGCACTCACTGGAGTGGGAATAGTCATTTTTACCTCTCTGCTATCCAACACTTTCCCTACTGTGCACTGACTGGATTGGTTCATTTAAGATTAAAGATTTTTAAATAGTTTAATGTTTAAATTTATTGTATATCTATCTATCAATACATATATATATATATACATATAAATATATATATATATATATTATATATATATTATATATATATATATATATATATTTGAACCTGTAACACTAGCACGAGAGGATGGAAATACTACGAGTTTAAAAGTTGGAAACAGTAGTCCGTCTAAAAGTGCCTCATGGGACCGCCTCTGGAAATATCTAAAACTAGAACAAAATAAATGGTGGGAATCCACCACGCTACAGAAATATGTAGATGCGGGCCGAGAACCACGAGGGTTGCGCATCTTTATCACCCCTACATTCAATGACCCAGACCCGGACCTAATCGAAGAATGGGCAGATAATAATCATCAATGCTCAACGGTAATGTTGAAATTGCTGGTAAAGTATGCTACTCGTGACTGTGAGAAATTAACTGAATTAATCGACGACATTGTAGCACAACTCAAATCGATGTGTGAAACAGAGGAATTTGATCGTGATATGGCGAAAATTGAGAGCAGATTAGTCCGCATTGAAAAAGAGATTAAAGAGAAGAAATAACGTACATTTATGGGAGACTTTGTAGACTATGAAAGGGGACAAATTTTAACGTTTGCCAGAAAGTTTGATCGTCTGAGAGGACAAACAGGGCAATTGATGGGTGGAACAGCAACAGCCACTCGAGAAACAAACGATGATAAATGTGTCATGATTTCAAACAAAACTCCTGAACCCATAGCAACTACCAGTGGAAAAGATCAAGCACAAGAAATGTCGGGAAAAGACAACATTTTAAAAGAATTCTCACTGATGGCCCAAGAGAGGCTAACGGTCCAGGGAAATCCGGGAATGGTCAACCAAAGAGGTCGAGGGCGTGGTCGCGGAGGAAGAGGCGCGAAAGGCTACAAGAGACACCCAAATGCTCAACGGACAGTCCTGTGGGGTCTCGAACAAGGTGGCAAAAAAGGACCAAAGAATGGAGCAAGCAGAATTAAAGAAACAAACTGTTCTGAATTTATCAGATCAATTACTAACGGATGATGAAATTACTGTACTGGCATTGGGGCTTACTTTTTGCCCGACAAACGAGTTTGATTATACACAAGCTAGAATTGACTTATTCCACTTTACAAGGAAACTTAAACTTAGGAAATGGTATTCCACTAAAGTGAGTACTGGAACAGGAACAATAAGCGGAAATGAGGTCAGAAATCTCTGTATTTATGATGTTGAAACATTACATATGGTGAATGAATTAGGAGACCAATTGGATTTCAATCCAGATCCCTTCTTAAATTTAATGAATGATGACATTACAGTGGACCTCAGTTTTAAGAGCCATTTCAAGCCAAAATCTATATTCCTACCACAGACACAAAATGAGGCCTTGGATATTTTCGAAAAAGGAGTGAAAAAAGGTTTTAAAAAATTGGCCAATACTCCTTTCCGAGGTAAAAGAATGCTGACTCCACAGCAAAATGGAGCTATCAAAGCACTACAAATAGACCCCCACGATTGTAATAAAAAAATCAGACAAGGGGGGCAATGTGGTGGTGTGGGGGAGAGAACGATATGTGGAGGAGGGTCTAAGACAATTAAATGACACAATGCAGTATGAGAAAAGTTCTAAGAATTGTTATGATATATCGAACAAGGAATATCATGATAAATTGCAGGAATGGAAGGAGAAGGGATGGTTGGAACAAAATGAATATGATTACTTAGATTGTAAATTTCCGAAGACACCTGTCTTATACCTTTTACCAAAGGTTCATAAGGACAAAGAGAAACCCCCGGCAGACCAATAGTTTCATTTAGAGGCTCAATGCTGGAGAATAAATCTAGATATGTAGACTACTTCCTTCAGCCTCTGGTGAAAAAATTGCCGTCCTACATTAAGGATACAGGGGATTTTTTACGTTTGATTGCTAATGTGGAATGGAATGCTAACTGCTTAATGCTTAGTCTTGATGTAAATAGCTTGTACACAAGCATCCCGCATTAATTGGGGATAAAGGCATGTACGCACTACCTAGGTGAAAGATCAATATCCTATCTAATGCACACAAAAGTACTAATGGACATGATACTTAGATGCCTCACGAAGAATTATTTTATCTTCGATAACCAGATATACCGGCAGATCATGGGCACGGCAATGGGCACCTGTTTCGCCCCCAGCTTTGCGTGTTTATACCTTGGCTGGTGGGAGGAGCAGGTGGTCCGGACCCTGGAACCCTACAAAAAACATGTTAGAAGTTGGTCGAGATTTATAGACGATGTTTTTTGTATATGGGATGGTACAAGAGAGGAAGCTGATGAATTTGTGGACACTCTGAACAAAAATGAGTTGAATTTAAGATTTACACATCAAATTAATTCAGAAAAAATTGAATTTTTGGATGTGATGTTAGAAGTGCAGAAAGGCAAAATTGAGACATCGTTACACCGTAAAAGTACAGCTGGGAACAGTATGTTGCATGCCCGGAGCTATCACCCTAATAATTTGATCCAAAGCATCCCGTATGGAGAATTACTATGTGTGAAAAGAAATTTCAGTACTGTAGAGGGATACCAAATTGAATGCAATATTATGATCAAACGGTTCAAAGATAGAGGGTACAGTGATCAGTGTATAGCTACAGCGTGCAGCAAAGTTGAGGCAAGACAAAGAGATGATTTACTAAAAATCAAAGAGAATATTATCTCCGACTCTGAGAAAGTGAGATTTGTGGCAACATATAGCAACAAAGCATATGAGATGAGAAAATGCCTAGACAAGCACTGGAGCATATTACAGACAGATCCAGACCTAGAGAAAGCAGTAAGTAATTCACCTCAGATTACGTTCAGGAAAGCACAATCATTTAAAGATATGGTAAGTCCAGAAATGCTGCCTAATACTACAAAAATTTAAACTGGGGCTGTACAGGGGTTTTTTGTATGTGGGAGGTGCGAGGCCTGTAAATACAGTTCCAGTTGTAAATCAGTCAAGCTATCAGTCAATTGTGGTCCTTTCAAAATTCAAAAGCATATTTCATGTGACACTGAATATGCTGTATATGCCCTTAGGTGCCCATGCAATTTGTATTACATTGGCAGTACGAAACACAAAGCTAAAAAAAGAGTTTTGGAGCACCTAAGGGCAATTAATCACCATGACAAACAATATCCTATTGCTCGCCGCTTTTAAAAAAAACACAAACAAAATACTAGTCTCCTTTCATGTGTAGTATTGGACAGCATTCCCAAAAGGGAAAGAGGAGGAGACAGATTGAAGGAGTTACGAAAATTAGAATCAAGAATGATAATTAAATATCAAACATTGTATCCATCAGGACATAACGGAGATGTGGCACTAGCGGTCCAACTTGGTTAAAATTCAAAGATGTGTCTAGTGATATTTTTGAGTAAATTGCTGCAGGCTTGTGTCTTTTTTAATTATGTTAAGTGTTGTTAGATTGAATTTTATTGGGTTTACTCTCTCATTACAGATAACTGGTGGTTCTACAGTCCTTGGATGTTGAAGAGCAAAAGTATCGAATTTTACACTTTGTACAGTGTAAATATCACTATTATTGTGGTTAAACTTCACTGGATTACTTAGAGCTTTGATTTATATAGATACAATCTCCATGAGGGAATGGCTGATTGGTGTCCACTGAGGATATATATCTGGACATTTGATGCTGATTTTGGAATCAATGAAAGTTCCTGCTCTGTAATGGAAACTCCATTTGGAGAATCGCAAAATATGACATGGAATGCCAATGAGATTTGGGACATTATCTGAAAAAAATGACTTGTTGTATCAAGATACCCATCGGAGCGTTACATTTAAAAATGTTTGGAATAGACTTTGGTAAAGCCCACTGGGGATCAATAATGATTATATTTGGCTATGCGACTTTCCGCAAAATAGGAGGGATGCAGGAAGGCTTATACAGATATAAGACTGGAGGTGACTTCATAACAGTATGGATATATATGTGTGATACATGAAAATCCCTTCCCTTTGCGAATCGTTTTTGCCCACTGTGGCTGTATTTACTTTAGGATGGTCTATAACAAGTAATGGTCGTACGGGACAAACACATGACCAGAACAAGCTCGCTAAGAATTATGGGATGTGTAGTTTTGAACTTATAAGATTTATTACGAAGTAAACTGAGATATAACAACAGTATGTATATAAGTTCTTTTGTATACAAACCTTTAAAATCATTGATTGAAATGATTTTGACTTGTGTGATAGGAAAAACGATGTATTGAACTATCACGATATGAAGATAGAAATGAGAGTATGTTTTCACTTCTGTTGGTCACATGACTAAATGTCTTTTTGTATATATCTTTATTGTTCTAACACTGACTTTCACTCGTGATCAAGTGGCTGCGGCTGCGAAACGCGTTGGGTGTTATTGCTATTAAAACTTCACCTTGAATGCATTTGGGCCTCAGCTTGTTGTCTTTTGGATACTGAGTGACAACCTCTTCGTTGGATATATATATATATATATATATATATATATATATATATATATATATATATTACCAAGCAAGAGAATAAAAGATATATATATTCACTGAAAAAACAATAGGTTTCACACATGTTATAGTTAGCTGGAGATTTCACTCATACAAAACCATTGAAGTTCCCCCGTTATAGTTAGTTCAGCTAACTATAACTCCCGCTCCCGCAATGCACTGTTGATGACGCCACATATTACATCACTCATGACATGGTCAGTGACATCACTCATGACATCACTGATGACATCTCAAATGACATCACTGATGACATCACTGATGACATCATCCAGTGAATGTGTGTTTTCGGAAAAATAAATATGTTTTATATATTTACATCTCAAAGTCGATGGAAGAATAAATGGGTATATAAGTGTCTAAATGGATGATTTTTTTTGTAAAATTGATTGTATAACGGACTGATTAAGTGTATCTTAGTGAACACAAGTATTACAGAGTAATTTTTAAATATTTAGATATCTGTATCAGTGTCTCACTTTGTGTATAGGTGGCTGCATGGGTTGGCGAGTAGCTACATGAGTGTCTATATGGGTTATTAGTTGTTTTTTAAACTATGTTTTTTTCAGTGAATTTGCAAGGTTTTTTAAATGCTAATTCATAACTATAATGTGGCCGAAACGTATGTTTTTTTTCAGTGAATTTCAAAGGTTTAGTAAATGATAATTTTTAAATGTATAAATTATTACATTTCTTTCTTTTTATACTAATTTCTTATTTTTTTTTGAAAAACATTTATGTTAATTTAATTTTTTAAATTATATTTCATATTCTTAATGTAAAATAATAACAAAACTAAATCTCAATTTTTTCTCTCCATATTTTACAATTAGAATCACTATAATTTCTTTTTCAAATTTTTGGGGGATAATCGCACCGTACGCGTACAGTGATCACACCACACTTTGTACGGCAAATGGTCCTCTGCGCATAGCCACGCACTCGTTACAGATACGCTTTGACCTTGCGCATCGCATCAACGCTTCTGCGTGACGTCATATACCGCGCCCCGTAATCATACGGTGCAAAAGTTTCTAATTGTTCAAAAACATATATTTATGTATTTAATGTACATATTAAGGGAAGATAGTATCTAGGACAAACATGAAAATACTTTTTTTTAACTTTTAATAAGCAATTATTACTTTTAAAAGCAATTACGCGAATCGGAAAGGTACTTCGTACATACTCGCATCTTAAGAGCACTGTAAGAGCACTGTAAGCGTACGCAAAGTCATCTGACCATAAAAGGAGAGTTTTGATCAGTTCATAATACTTCCTATTCCAACTGTTGAAAGACCCCTCTCATTTTGATTATCCTACTTCGACTCTACCAGGAAAAACATCTATTCTGTGGAGCTGTAGTCTTTTACAACCAAACTCTACAATGGCTGCTCTTTTAGTGACTTCATCAGTACATTCCTCTAAGAGTCATTTTGTTACTAGGCCACCTCAGAAAAAGAGAAAAGAAGCTTTCATTTGGAAGTTTTCTTCATTTCCGGAGGGACAGAAAAATGTGAATGTACCGAAAGTAACATACAAGATCAGTGAGGTTATACTTTCTAGGGCTGACCCCACTAAAAAGTACTCTCTTGGTACAGCCTCAATGGTTCACCATGTCAAAAATTTGCATCCAAATAATTATGGAAGGATAACAACACAAAGGTTCCAGGAAAACCCTCAACCTGCAGTTCCTTCTACCTCAAAAGGACCACCACCTCCTCCGAACATTCCGCATCCTATTATTGTGCCTCAGTTTGCAAATCTTACAATTCACTGTAAATTTTGCAGAGAACTCCTTTGTTACGGTGAGCAGTCTATTCACCTCATTGTGAAGAGCAAAGAAGAGCACCGTTGCCCAAAACAATATTTTTTTTAATTTTTTCTTCCTGTTCCACAGTTGTTTTGCTTCCAGTTTTATTTTTTGGTTTAAACAAAAAACAATTAAAAACTTCCTGAAAAAATACAAAAAAATAGAAAAAAACCCCACTTCTTTTCAGACCTACCTCCACTGGCTTAAAAAAGAACTATATTTCTATATTAGTGTGTAAAACTTTGTCAGAATGAATGTGTAGTGCATAAATGAATGAACAAATCAGTAGTGTATGCTGAATGTGAAAGTGCAAAAAGTATAAGAGAGTGCTACAGCATAAATGTATAAGGTGTTTACCTATACTATACTGTAGTGTCTCCAAAGCACTTCAATGTAACACATCCATATAAATATGTTAGAAGTCTATACTTGAATTTGCACTGCTAGTGAAACTGACTGGGTGAATTTTTGTATGTGTTAGGAGCGAATCTACAACCCCCTTGTACCTCTTTTACACATCTTTTCTGTCACTTTTGTGGTGCTGCGGTGTTGCAAAAGATGTACCATAGTACCTGATATTTACAATGTGATGCATATGGAAAAGTGCACCATATTCTAAAGCCCTGCGCCAGAAAGAGACTTTCCTGCGCGGGGGGGGGGGGGAGTGCAAGTGTTCTAGCATAGGAACACCTCCTAAAAGTGACTGAGTGAAATCTATTATATTTCATTCAGTCACTTTTAGTGCTATGCTACATCAAAAAAAACCTGCTCCTGCCTGAAACAGGTGTAAGGATTGACACAGCTTTGTGAGCATAGAACCCCAAGAGCATTGCTGGAGCTGCGTTGCACTTGGAACACAAGTCAAGCAATGCACCACCTTCACAACACAAATACATAACATATCTGTGCCGTTTTTGCTCCATAATACACTACATTGTAAATACGGTGCATCCATTGTGCTGATATCACAGTGCACAATACTTGCCATATCTCTGGGAATGTACCACTTATTGTACATCTCCTGATTACTGTTCCAATGTAGAGAATGGATTACTACACACTGCTCAATGAGTCACTACAAAACTATAAGAGGAATGACAGAGTGTTTGCTGGAAGTGTAAGGATAGAGACGGGAATTCAAAATATAAAAGGTGAATTTGCAGGTGCATAGAACAGTACATGCATAGTAAATAGGAGTTTGAAGCAATCCATATACTAAGGCCTACTTTGCTCCATAATTACTTGGGTACTGACTGCATGATTACAGTTCTGCAAAGAGAGTGCATGACTGAATTTATAAGAGCTTCAGTTTTACCACAGTACATATATAAGAAAATACTGCTGAATGGCTCACTACAATATTGAAACAGTAGAGTGAGAGTGATTGTGAAAGTCTAATGATACAGACTGGACAATTGAATGTATAAAAAACAAATGTACACCTACATAGAAGAGTGCATGCATACTCTATACTGGTTTAAAGCAGTACATGGCCTAAGGCCTACTTTGCACCATGATTACTTGAGTACTGACTGGATAATTGCAGTTCTGCAACAAGAGTGTCAGTCTGAATTTGGAAGAGCTTCATTTTGAGCACAGTGCATACATAAGGGCATTCTGCTGAATACTTCACTACAATACAGAATCAACAATCACAAAGAGTTTGCTAGAAGTGTAAGAACATAGACTGGATAATAAAAGCTATAAAAGGCAAGTTTGCCCGTGCATAGAAGAGTGCATGTATAGTGTATAGGACTTTGAAGCAGTCCATGCCCTAAAGCCCACTTTGCACCATGACTACTTGGGTACTGGTTGAATTATTACAATTCTGCAAGGAGAATGTCTGGCAAAATGTACAGCAGCTTCACTTTTAGAACAATGTATACATAAACACATACTGCTGAATGGCTCACTGCAATACTAAAATAGCAGTACCAAAATGTTTGGAGGAAGTGTAAATATACAGACTAGGCAATTGAAAGTTTAAAAGCCAAGTCTACAGGTGCATAGAAAAGGGCATTAATTATTTAATAACCTTCCCAAAGCCACAAGCGCCAGCATACCTTTCCGAGGGTAGGATTACGATTTACAAATGCTAGCATTGTTTATATTAAGAACCATAAGAATAACAAATGTTAAACCTTTTTTTTCTTCTAATGATAACGATATTTTTTTATACGTCTTCTATTTAGATGCTTTTAATTATGAAAATGCAAAGTAAACAGTTTACAGATTCACAGTTTTTAAACTCTCCAACGTATGTAGATAATAATATCTTATACGTGTTACTATCAATATCGAAACCTTTACAGCTTCACAGTTTGAAACTTTTCCGAACACGTGCAGACAAAAAACAGTTAAAACGTGAGCACGTGTAAACTGCAAAACGTGCCATCTACATAGGCGGAGCCACATCTTCCTTCCATAGACTACTAAACAACAAAAAACTATATAAAACACACCTACTGTGCAATTAGTTTCGTTTTCCTGAGTTATTTCTAAATCGCCAATCTATGTTGCAGGTTCCATTCTCCAGCATTCGATTCTCTTTTTGCGTCAACAAACATATTCCAGAGTTGTAAGTTGTTTCAAGATGGCATAGGCATAGTACTTAGTTATAAATTGTTACTATTTGTCAATATTTAAACATGTATATGTAGAAAAAAATGTTATTACATGTTTGTCCTTTTTTCTCTGTAACGTCAGCAGCTTGTTCTTAGAAATAGATATATTGTAACAAATATTACTCATTTTCTGGATCCTTTTACCTTATATATAGTGACTTTTTATTTTATAATATTGATACTGTACTTCGCTCGAGAGATGTTGGTGACCCGTCGACGCAAACCCTAAACATTTACAATCAATGTCACCATCTTCCACTTATTATTGTGTTTTCCCTAGAGATCACACACTGTGAATATGTATATTATAACATTAACAGTCTTCGTGATATTAGTGGAGTTCACGATCCGTCGTCACAAAGAGTAACAATAAGTAAGCAAGGTTACTGACTTGCGGCTTTCAGTCTATTTTCCTCTTGTGAGCATATGCTGTGAGAATATATACATATTATTATTCTCACCGTCATGATCTCAGAGGAGTTTATGACCCATTGCCACGAAGATTGAATTTTTTCACCTCCCGGAGAAAAGAAGTGCAGTAAATAATTACCGCTCGAAACTATTTCATAATGGATGTTCCGTGAAATAAATAACTTTATTTTCCTTTTCTTTTTACTGTAACAATGGTATCAATCGTTATATTATAATAGATTGTCCTATTGCTACAGAAGAGGAATGGGAGATTTTTCAGCGCCATCTGTAATATAATTATCAAATATTTACAAAAACTTGATCAGATATTTTTATATATATTAAAATATAGCTATCATGCATACTTTCTTACTTTAAATATTTAATAAACCCTACATTTCTGAATGTTATTTTCTAATTTCTATTCTTATTTGAGATTCCTATTCACCTTCTCCCTAAAGAATATATAGGACCTGCACTGTATATATATATAATTTCTTTATTCGGTTTTTGTCATTATAAAACCATAAAAGCAACAATATAAAATTTACAGCATAGAACTAAATCACACAAATTTTTTTTTACAGATTCCTTCGGTGCCTGATAATACATTTTAAAAAGTTCAATATATGATAACAGGTGCGCTCAGACTCTAACATCTGCAAGGAAATCATGGCCGGACGACATTGTCTGAAACCCCAAGCTTTTAGTAATGGAAATAGCCACATTTTCCTGTGAGGGAGATGATATTTACAAAACAGTATCGTGTGCATGCATGTCTGTGCCGAGGTCTCATCACAGGGGCATAAGATCAATTTTCCTTCCCAAGTATTTATTTGCGGAAAAGCTACTAGTCTGTGAAACAGATTAAGTCTGAGCCTAGTCAAAAGCATCCTTTCGTATGAGTTAATTTCCAATGCAAGATAAGGCTGAATTTGTGGCGTTAACTGTACCATATTTGCATGCTGTACAGATTGTTTATTTGATAACAGAGTAATTCTGAGCGACTCTAGGTGGCTCATTGCTTTCTGTTTCAGCTCTTTCTTGCTTACCTCGATCAATGCTTGTGGAGTAGTATAAAATCTTTCTAGGCCCATGTCCGTAAAGAATCGTTTAACATAGGTAAGCCAGGCTATCCTGTGCGCGTTATCCAGGGCCATTGAGTCCTCTAAAATGGCCTTGGTCAGCGTGTTCTTATCGGATATCCATATGCGCCTCCATAGTAGCAGTGGCTGGACTTTTATTAAATCCTCTATGTAGGGGATTCCTAGTTCCATGTGGCATGCATATGTTGATGAGCACTTGGGGGCAGATAAAAGAAATCTTATGAACGAATTCTCAGCTATTTGAAGAGATCCAGCGTCAACGTGTCCCCAGACGCCGGCCCCATATAAGGCAATGGCCAAGCATTTTGCGGAATAGATTTGTAACATCTCCACTGGTGATCTCCTTCCAAGTCTTTGTGAGAAACTAATCAGGGCAGTGTTAGCTCTCCTAAATAGATGTTTTCTCGACTCGATAGCCGCTTTCCAGTTTAGTTTCTCATCGATCATTATGCCCAAATAAGGATACTGTGGGGTTCTCTCAAGGTTTTGATTATTTAAGGTGATATTCTTAATTAGTTTTTTTTCTCCACCAGCCACCATTATGAACGTTTTTTTCACATTTATGTGTAGGTCTAGTGCACCCATGAAATCAGCATATTTATTTAGGGATTTCTGAAGTTCTATGGGAGTGCGAGCCAAAATTACCGCGTCATCCGCGTAGAGCAGTGCCGGGATCATGCGTTGTTTTAGTCTTGGGAGGTCTTGCCCCCCTCTCAACATTTTCTCTTCCAACCCGTTTGTATATAGGGAGAAAAGGAAGGGGGCTAAGACACACCCCTGCCTGACACCTCGCTCTACCTTGAATGACGCAGTAAGCTCTCCCTTTTTGTCCCATAGCGCACTCGCGCGGAAGCGTCCGTGTATAGTTCCCTTAGGAAGTCCAGTAGTGGGGGATCTACCCCCATGTTTCGCAGAAGAGTCCATAACTTTGAATGGGAAACGCAGTCGAAAGCGGAGGACAGGTCCACGTAAACCATGTACATTGTCCCCCGCTTTGCGCGAATATACTTGGACACAATTAGACTTAGATTGAGAGCCTGTTCTACGGTTCCAAACCCTTCTCTGAAACCAAATTGAAGGTCCGATAAAATCTTACTGTCATCAGCCCATTGCTGGAGTTGTTCCAGGATTACTCTGCCAACTACTTTTCCTGTGGAGTCTAGTAAAGAAATCGGTTGATAACATTTAGCATCTTGACGATCCCCTTTTTTAAAAATAGGTACCATAATGGAGTTGGACCAAGACTCCATTAAGCCCAGTCTCGCTGTTGCAGTGCATACTCTGGTGAGTATAGGAGCCCAAAGATCCAGATGTTGTTTGAAAAGATCCACAGGGACCCCATCTGGCCCTGGGGCCTTGCCCCCTATACTTAAGTTCAGCGCTTTCAGAACCTCAGGGATATCAAACTGCAAGTTTATTGGAAAGTCGACAGGAGGGTGCGAGTAAGCTGTTTCTTCATTTGATGATGTCAATTTGAATATGTGGGAGAAATGATTTACCCAGGTTTCCTCTTCTATCGCTACGTCAATCTGAGGTCTGCTGGAGTCAGAGAGAAAAGGGGTTTTCACAATCCGCCAGAAAGATTCACTGTTTTTTGTGAGTGTGCTTTTATGTAAATCGTTCCATAAGGACTGTTTCAACTCCTGTTTTCTTTGTCTCCTGACCTTTTTATACTGGAGTCTTAGATGTTTAATCAGTTGTTTGTCTCTTGTTGTTTGTCTGAGGGCCTCTTTTAACTTGTTTAGTGAGATAGTACAGTCGTGGTTAAACCAGCCTGGAATTGTTGAGTTGTTTGGTTTGCTTTCCCTAGTCAGCAGTAGTTTGATTTTATCCAAGATGATCTTGAAGTTTACAAGAACAATGTTATCATCAGAGTCCAAATCTAGGCATTGTATTATGTAGGGATATAGGGTCTTTATTATATTGCTGCTTAATTGGATTGGATCGATTTTGCCCCATTTCACCGTGAAACCATTTGCTTTGCCCACCTCTAGTCGATTTTGAGAGAGGGTGTGTGCGATTATGGTTGTCTGTGTTGGATGATTTAGGAGGTCCAAATCCACTCTAAGGGCTGAGTGGTCGCTTAGATTATTTGCCAATAAGATAAAGTCCGTGGTAAGCTGTCTCAGCCCATCCGTTGAGAGGACATAGTCGACCGTGGTCTCGTGTCCCCTCCCTAGATATGTGGGGCAGAAAGTATTATCATCCGGGTTTTGCTTGTTTATTATTGACAGTTCCAGGTCTGTAAGGAGATTGTTCAGCGCTTCCCCTTGTCCGTCATGAGTGAAATGAGCGAGAGGGTTATCCTGTTCGTCCTCTATCCCACAATTATGGTTATTCAAATGTGGGCAGGGATGCATGTTGAAGTCACCTCCCCATAGTAAGTGGACGGCGGCTTTTTTTCTGTATAGTTTAATAGATCTAGTGATTTTTTCCTGGATTGTCAGAAGAATTTTGATAAACTTGTCCTCTTCTAAGTTATTATAGAGGTTTACTAGGATGATAGTAGTTTCTTTGCCAACTCAAATAGAGAGTAATTGGTAGTTTGGTGTATTCTCACTTTTAAGAAGTTTCTAGTTAGGGATTGTATTCGCTATGTAGGTGGTCAAACCCCCCTTGGGTCTGCCCGCAATACTAGGAAGGGCTGGGGAGAAAAAAGTTTTGTAGCCTGCAATATGTAGCTCTTTTGTGGCCCATGTTTCCTGGAGGCATATTATGTTGCCATGCTCTAAAAATTTGGCTGCTGAACCATCTTCTATTTTGGGGCGGAGTCCCGCTATGTTCCAGAAAATGACCGACAATGAACGTGAGCTGTTATCTTCCCCTTTAGTCATTTTCCTTTCCGAGACCCGAGGTGATATAGTTAGTTTATCATTGGTGGAATCTGGTGATGGTCAATCGACCATCTCCAGGCTGCTATATCTATTCATTGTTGGAATGCCCTGCCAGTTTTCCCAGTATGGTGTGTCTCCATATCTGGGTCTGAACTGCCTCTGTGGTTGAACACCCCATTGTTCCTAGTCTCTTCTTCTGTTGCGGGGTCCCATTACCTGCCATGGGCCGTCCTGTTGATGGTAACTTTGGTCAGTCGACCACCAGGAGAGCTCTTGGCCGTTTTGCTGTGGGGGGATTTTGAATCTAGCATTCGTAAAGTCCCAGGGCTGTGGGACTGCTTTACGCCACAAGTTGTTTTGTTTGTTGAAATGATTATTATAGTGCTTTTTGGGATAGAAAAAGGAAAGACTCTTTGTGTCTATACCCCCAGTTGGATTATGTTGATCCCAAGAGCATATATATTCAACGACTTTGGGGTCCTCAAAAGTGATAACAATGCAATCACCCTGTATAGCTTTTTTTGTATGTCCCACCCATGGGGTCCTCCTAACTGTGGCTATCCTACTTATACAATTAGGAGGAGAAGGGCGATTTATATTCAGCCAATACTGGACCTTATTCTTTAAGGACCAGTTTGGCTCTATTGTCTCCCCTACTAATTCTGGTACCCCCGTCATTACAACCACAAATGGCGATGCTTCAGGTGGTAGATGCATATAAGATCTAGCTTCAGGGACTCCTCGCGTGATACCTTTATTTACCATAGAATTTGGTTTACTCTGAGGAATGTTTATGGCAACTGGCGTTTTGGGGACTGGCGTGGCTACTTTTGTTGGTTTTGTGACAGGAGCTTTTGGAAGTGTATTGGGGTTTGGGGTTGAAATTGTTGTTACCGGAAGCATTTTTCCTGCTACAGGATCTTTTGCAGCCGGTTTTGGTTTGATTACGGGGCAGGTTTGAATAGCTTTTTTGGGTTGTAAGGAGGATACAGGTTGGTTATTTGTTCCCTTTTTTTGGATTTCACATGTTAAATTAGATTGCAGAGAATTGATAATTATTAACATTTGGGTCTCGATATTTATTAATCTTTTTTCAAGAGGTTGAAATAAAGATTTTACTACCGAGATAATGTTGTTTACCATGTCAGAAGTGCCTGGTTCATTGCTGTGGGGAATTATAACAGGTGAACTTATAACAGTAGTGTTTGTGTTATTATTAGATGAAGAATGGTGTATTAAGACCTGATGATTAGTAGTATCCGCCACTCTTGGGGGCGAACATGCCAGGTTTGGGGGCGTAATTAGGTCAGTTGTCTCAGATGTTTCGGTTCCATTGACTGCGTCTACTTTTCCCTTATCCTTCCTCTTCTTAACAGCCCCCTCCCTCCTCCCTCTTGCTTGTCTTACTTCTTCTGGTGTGTGCTCACGTAAGAGTTCAGGTGTTTTTTTCTAGGTCGGAGTTAGTAGATGAAAGAGAAAGTTGAGAGGCTGAGAGATCTACGTTATTCGGGAGGCTGAGCCTTTTGATTCCTTGTGGTGTTTCAGCTAAGGCGTTCTCTACCTCTGGAGTTCTTGCAGTGGCCAATGGGCCCATAGAGGAGCGTCTCGCGTTCGCGAGGTCTGTAGATACTCTTCGCTCTATCAAACTAATGCTTTGATCAATAAAGGAATTAGCCTTAGTAAGAAAATCGTCCATTGGACCTAAAAGTTGTTCTCCTATCCCTCCCTTTTTTAATTTCTTCAGTTTGTGACTCCTAGTATTCATTTTCAATGAGATGGATTAGGAGATATTACAATCGGTGATATACAGTTGGGTGCTGTGGGAGTAAGGACTTAGAAGGAGGGCCCGGCCCGGTCTCCTCACGTTCTCGAACGGCCTCAAATGGCCCGCTCTTTGCCCGGTCTTTGCCCCGGCTGCGACCCGCGCGCGTCCCGCTGCGCGTGTCGCTGATCTCGCTGATATTCCCTTGGGCGGAGAGGGGGCGTGGCACTGGGAGGGGGCGCGGCTCACGCGGGAAGAGGACCAGCTGTTTGTTGGTGAATGCTGGTCCTCGCAGTCCCGGAGCGGCGCCTCTCACCTCCACTGCGGCCACACAGATGGTCCTTCCCACACGCTATAGAGGCGATTGCTTGGCAAACAGGTTCAAGTTCAGGGCTACTCCTGTAGCAAAAGGGTCAGGCTGAAGTGACACGAAGCTCTCACAACGAGCGGCACCCGCGAAGCGGGGGCCGCGAGAGGTTTTCTACGCGCTGATGGGGGCGTGGCACTGGGAGGGGGCGCGGCTCACGCGGGAAGAGGACCAGCTGTTTGTTGGTGAATGCTGGTCCTCGCAGTCCCGGAGCGGCGCCTCTCACCTCCACTGCGGCCACACAGATGGTCCTTCCCACACGCTATAGAGGCGATTGCTTGGCAAACAGGTTCAAGTTCAGGGCTACTCCTGTAGCAAAAGGGTCAGGCTGAAGTGACACGAAGCTCTCACAACGAGCGGCTCCCGCGAAGCGGGGGCCGCGAGAGGTTTTCTACGCGCTAATGGGGGCGTGGCACTGGGAGGGGGCGCGGCTCACGCGGGAAGAGGACCAGCTGTTTGTTGGTGAATGCTGGTCCTCGCAGTCCCGGAGCGGCGCCTCTCACCTCCACTGCGGCCACACAGATGGTCCTTCCCACACGCTATAGAGGCGATTGCTTGGCAAACAGGTTCAAGTTCAGGGCTACTCCTGTAGCAAAAGGGTCAGGCTGAAGTGACACGAAGCTCTCACAACAAGCGGCTCCCGCGAAGCGGGGGCCGCGAGAGGTTTTCTACGCGCTGATGGGGGCGTGGCACTGGGAGGGGGCGCGGCTCACGCGGGAAGAGGACCAGCTGTTTGTTGGTGAATGCTGGTCCTCGCAGTCCCGGAGCGGCGCCTCTCACCTCCACTGCAGCCACACAGATGGTCCTTCCCACACGCTATAGAGGCGATTGCTTGGCAAACAGGTTCAAGTTCAGGGCTACTCCTGTAGCAAAAGGGTCAGGCTGAAGTGACACGAAGCTCTCACAACGAGCGGCAGTTACTTATGTGCTTGTCTTATTCTGTTTTCATAGCGACAACAGCCTTTTCTTTTTACTGTAACAATGGTATCAATCGTTATATTATAATAGATTGTCCTATTGCTACAGAAGAGGAATGGGAGATTTTTCAGCGCCATCTGTAATATAATTATCAAATATTCACAAAAACTTGATCAGATATTTTTATATATATTAAAATATAGCTATCATGCATACTTTCTTACTTTAAATATTTAATAAACCCTACATTTCTGAATGTTATTTTCTAATTTCTATTCTTATTTGAGATTCCTATTCACCTTCTCCCTAAAGAATATATAGGACCTGCACTGTATATTATAAGAGTAACATTCTATATATTCTTTGGTGAGTATGTGATTTATTAACAGAACAGTCTGCAACTTGTAAACACTACGACAGCATGTTTCTGAATTGTACAGAATACAAATTTTAAAAATAATAATGCATGCATTTCTATGTAATATGAAACAATTTAGATTTTACTGTTTTACTTGTTCTCTTGATCTGAGATAATGTAATGTAGTAGTGTTTGTTGTAGCACTTCTACTCTACTTTATCTAAAAGTAACTGATGCCCTCTTACATCAACAAGAATGTGGGGCTACACTTTTACAAACTGTAGCACAGAAATGAACTTTATAGCCACGCTTAACTGATAATATATGAAATTCCATTTTTAATTGTCACCCCTTTCATATATACTGCAACAGTTTCTGAAGAAAGTTTATTTGTATTTGCTTAATAAAAACCTAGACTGAATTTTTTGCCGCGCAACCACACCTCCCGATCATGAAAGTAAACACCACATTATAAGTAAATAGTAGTACTAAGAAGTATGTCACCTACACACTTGATAAAAGAAAACAGAGCAAAGCACTGTAATTTTTCCACGTGATTTATACACCACACGACAATTATATAAATGGCCCTTGAAACATATATAAAAAATTCTTTACCTCATAATTCCTCTCCACCACCTTATGGGCACTGTACATAGTTAATAGTTTTCCTAACTTACCCTCTACTACTTTCTTTCCCCATACTCCTTTGAAAAATGCATCACAATATCACTGACAACAGTGTACCGTTCCCACCCAATAAGGAGCAAACTTGCGTTCGGAACACTTTATCTAATAAAATGTCCATGTTCTCCAAAGACGAGCAAGGAATGACTGCTTAGCCTTCTACTTTTAATACTTTACAGCCAATGAACATTAAACTTCATAAAGTCCCGCTTGGAGCACGTTACCCTAATACTCACCGAACAGGAAGGAATCCTTAATAAAACTTTTCCACAAACTTCTTCTACGACTAATAGTTCCTATGAAAAAAAATATATATAAATCTCCAGCACAGTAAGTATTTCAATTACCAACATATTGTGGTGAACTTCTAACCTCTCTACTCACACAAGTGATCCATGAACTGTTACTATGGTAACAGGCAGAAAGGTAGTGGCTGTACAAAAAAGCTTTATATTTCCCTTGGATCCTCTACAAGACAGAAACGAAACGAAAATACCACATTTAAATAAAAAAAGGCCCTGGAGGTGGAGGATGGGGGAGGGAATCGAGTGGAGGAGAAAGCGGTCCCCGGAACTCTGGGGGGTCATGAGTCCCCCCGCATACATATAGTTAAACATCCGGGGGGTTAGGAATCCCCACGCAGGGGAGACCCTCTAGGCCCCCCATTATGAAAAACAAATAGCCCCAGAGATTTGACCCCCCCAGAGGCTAATTAACAATAAAGCGGATTTCCCTTTTTTTTTTCTTTTTCACCCAAAACGCGCTCCCTGCGTCTTTTTAATAAAAAAAATATATATATCCCGCGTGACGTCATATTCGGCGTCCCGTACACGTACTTCACGTAAGATTCTTAGTATTCAAAAACATATATTTATGTATTTAATGTACATATTAGGAGAAAACATTATCTGGGATAATCATAAAAATAGTTTTTTTAAACTGTAAAAAAGCGTATATTACTTTTAAAATCAACTACGGAAATATCGCACGTACATCGTAAGAGTAAAGATACTTTGAAGCCTTATACATTTTATAAAACAATATAGCACTGCACACTAAAGAAGAAAAGTCAACACAATTATTGACCCCTCTCCCAACATTTAAAACCCCCTGGGGGAGGTGGTAAATTAATCGAGACTGAATATGTTAGTACAGCCTACTGTGCTTACGCTACCAGAAAAACACAACAACAGTACAAAGCCCAGATTTCCATTGTAGTGATTTATTAGTTGCAGGTCTAGTTGTCGGATCGAAGCACACTCTCTCATGGCTGGTATACACCCACACCACACCTATCCAGCACATCCGTCACTACACACGTGACCCTATGTATAAAAATGACGGAGCGGACGTGTTCTACACCATTTTAGAGTTGTTCCCAAAGCACCGAACAAGGGGCCCAGTACCACATGTGTGGCCTCTTTAGTCACTGAGTTAGTGGTGCCCGAAGCCCTGAGCGGGTGAAGAACCTGCGATGATGATGATGGGAGCACAAATATATTGTTAGCCATAGAGATATCAAGACTCGGCACCATATGTGAGACTTCTTTGTTGGGAATCGGAACTACCTCATGAAGAAGGTGTCTTTTCCACGAAAAGGTGAGCAGTGAGACTTGAGTATGCATGGCAAGGAGTCAAATGGTTGTAGCTGACTACATACAAAAATGCGACTTAGTATTTTAGACGAACGCTCTGCTACATAATGTATTAATTTTTAAGTTTATTTGTTTTCCCCAATAGCAGTAACGTTTTTATAATCGCTGAAATGTCCGGAATATATTCACAATACAAACAGTTCGTAGAAATCCGACAATCAATCATCTATAAAAGCCCAATATTATCTAACTCCAACTTAATATAGCAAGAATTACCAATCATAACATCTTTCTTTTAATATCTTTTAGATGTACAGCTTCAGGATGGATTATGTAACACGGACAACGGCAATAGCACAAGGTGAGCAAACAAGTTTGTTTCTGAAACAACGACAAGTTATCTGTCAAAGGAGAGAATATGTAGTATGCAGCAGCTGCAAAAAAACATTGGGCTAATGGGGCTTCAGCAAGGATGACATAGCTTCCTGGGCCCACACACACTCGCACCCGAGTATGTGACAGGTCTTTTAAAGACATTTTGCATGTTAATGAGGCTTTGATAACCCCCCCCCCTGCTTACAGCCCCTGCAGCTCCACTCTTCTTTTTGCTTGAACTAAAGCCCCCACCCCAAATTTTTTCTACCCCCCTCACCCGTTATTTTTGACTGATTGCGCCTCTGGCTTCACGTACCCCTCCCCTGTCGTGTGTGTCTCTCCCACGTTTTAATATCCTTTTTTCCCTTTCTCTTTCCTACTCTCTCACATCATTTCTCTTTCTTTTTTAAAGATTTGGATGCTGCTATCTCCACTCTGCTGTATACAATCTTATCTGAATTGAAATGATTAACTCTCTTGATTAGAGTGAAGGGTTCTTCCACACGTAGAGCACCAAGTATCAATCACGCCAATGGCACTAGGTGACAAACAATTTTGTTTCCAAAACAACAACAAATTTTCTGTGAAAGGAGTGAGTTGGTAGTGTGCACCAGCTTCACTGTAAAAGGTTAAATTAGCTCCGAGCAGTGACAACACATATCTTACAACAGTTTGACAAACAGATCTACAAGCTTATTACGCTACTTTTGTGTCACTTTTAACGTGGGAAAAGTGACGCAAGCAACTTTTAAATCTACGTCTGACTTTTCAAGAAAAAATCTCAACTCCAGACTCTGCGAGACAGTTTTAATGTTGTTTTCTCTCTCTTTCTTTCTCTCTCTCTCACTCTGTGACATCATTTCTCTTTATCTTTTAAACTTATAGACACTGCTGTCTGCTTTGACGTCTTGAACAACAGTTGAACTCAAGTTGTGAACTCCGGTGGCCGCACTGTTTATACAACGGTAAGCACAGAGGCCTAGATATACAATGCCTGCATTACAATGCATTAGAAATAAGTGGGCATATTTACAATACCGTTCTGCCACTTTTGTGTCAGTAACGCAGTAGGCACTTCCATATAGACACCACTTGATCGCTGCACTATAACAGAACTGAAATGTAGCAGGCACACTGCACACGTAAAATCGTAGTGTTATCTTGAATTGTAATGCTTCAGCCCATTTAGTCGCATCTACATAATTCTAAACTCTAATTTTCTTTTTTGTTTTGCAGATTACCAATCGTACGTCTTTTGGAGTCAACTTCACGATTTGTTATACTATTGTTTTTTTAAAGTTATTTTTCTAGTTCTTTATTATCATTAAGTTTCGTTTACAATTCTTTTAATAAAACTTAATAAAAAAAGTACATACTACTTTTTCTTTGTGGGGGGGTGACGATCCACAATAAAAATAATATTTAAAATGTTGAAGTACTATAGTAAGATGTTCAAGACTAGGATTGAAAAGTACTGAGTTATATTTTCTCTGGATACACTGCAACATGGTAAAGAAATCAAAGTAATACGAAACAATGTGTACCACATTAACAAACCTCTTGAGACATTCCCCATGCAATGCCTACCCCCCTACAAAATTAAGTGTGTGCACCTCAATGACGCCCCTCAAACCACGGACACAATAACCCCACAAACACTTCCATATTGTATGTGAGGGGCTGCGTGGCCCTCCGCCTGGTGCCCTGGAGTCCAAAACGGCCAGACCCGGTTTCTGCAGTGTCCTGGGGGGAAACAGCCATTACAATGCCTGATCGTCACCACAAAGCCATTAGCACGCATATGGCATAACCACACATGCTTTTACAACTAGTATGCATTTACCACGCATGATAAACGAATAATCTTAATCATGTCTTTGTGTTGACGAACATGCGTTGTAATGGCTGTGGCTTACGTCCTTCAAATTAGTTTCTAGGAATACGTGTAACCAAGTCTGATAAGATCGGAGGCCAAGGACAAACACTGTGGTGTCTGTGGCAGGAAATCTCATCGATCACAGAGAAAATATGCAGAAGGTAAAATGAAAGTAACAGGTATAATAAAAATAGCGGAGGAAAACTACTAAAATGGCGCTGGACGGAGTATGAAATCAACGTTTGGCACCTCGACACTACATTTCAAATAAATATAGATACAATATGTTTATTAATCTTTTACAAATGTATAGCAGCGGATGACACACATGGCCCAGGAAAAGAAAGCGGCAAATTTAATACCTGAAATGAGGAGAGGTTTGCTTGGCGAACTTGAAGATAAAGGAAAAAACGTGGGCTTGGAAACGAGGCTGCGTGACATGATAAACAACCTGAGATTTCATTCTGCAAAGATGGCGGACTGAGGTCGCCGCCGAGAGAGGTCACTCCCCCAGGTATCCGCACTCCGTGGAAGTTACCGGCGTTCTTCGCTGAAATGGCTCGTCGTTAAACTTTTGTTAGAACTGCCCTTGGATTTGCCCTTGGATTTACGGTTACCGAAGCCCCCCTACCCTATTGGCAGCTGACGAGAAAGTGCTGGCTCAACTTACCGATTCACGGAGCTTTGCAGTATCGGTGCGCCTCGGTGGGGAGGGCCTGCTGAGATACTGAGGCACTGAGCTGCTGGGGTTGCTGCACCATCTCTCAGCACTTCGGGATTGCCGCGACTGCTGTGGTGTCGGGACGCTTCCCGCTTCAGATTTCAGCCGCTTTGCTTTGCTGCTTTGCTGCTTTGCTCTGTCTCCTGAGCGTTTCTGCTCTGCTTTGCTCTGCCCGGGCGGCGGCGGTGGCTCTGTGTGTTTGGGGCGTGTCGATCAAGCCGACAGTACTCGGGCGGTGAGGGCTGGCTGTCGGCTCTCAGTGAAGGAGAGACACACATCTGCAGTTCACAGTTCACGGGACGAAGGTGGAGAGGCACAAAGCTACTACTTAATTGGTGATAATAACCCGGACAACATGACTCGCAAAAATCCCTTACGCAATAATAGAGCAATGAAGGACGCCCCTACAGGAGATAATGCAGAGGAAACACACCTGGCTTTAAAATCTATTAAGCCAATTTCACCAGCAGTGGTCGCGAGAATGTCGCGCTCTGCCTTAAAGACTCCTGAGAATGCGGCTGGCGTGGAGAAGCTGACCGGTAAGCTACACTCTATTGCTCAACCTTCTCTATCTTTTACTACCCCTCCTGTATTTTCTAAGGATAAAACGCTGATGCAGAACTTAAAAACTAAGGAGAACGAAAAGAAAAATGAGATAGAATTAGATTGTGCCGGGTGCCCTTCATCACCATCTCTCTCTGTCACTATTGATGTTGATGATACTGATAAAACCATGGAAGCCGTTACATTAAATGAAGCTGCTGTGCCCAGGGACGTTTTAATGTTGGGCTTGGAGGGCTTGGAGGCACCTTCAGAGAAGTTGGGCGTACCTGTAATGACTCCTAGAGCGCCAATCATGGGACAAGGCGATAAGGATGTGTACGACGAGCTTGATCTATCTTTAACAAATGGTGTTCCCCAACATAATGGCCCCGCTGAACCCACCCAATCTGCTACTATCACGGGCAGCATCACTACCATTGATACTGGACCAACTAGCCTTACTGGGGGGGTAATTACAGCAACTACGGCAATGGCAATGGCTAGAGTCATGAAAGATACAACCAAAGTTATAGATACAGACATAGAGGGTACAATTCGAGCTGTAACAACATCCATTCCCCCAATGTCAACTTCTTCAATATTAACCAAATCATCAACCAAGTCATCCACCCCAGCGAAAACACAATTACCAGTCTTAACTTTGGGAGAGCAGAGAGCCAATAGAGATGGTGCAGAGCTGCAAGAGGATTCACAAAGCCAAGAACAGGATTCAAATGATGAATATGAAGAGTTTTTTGAGGAAGGGGGGGTGCTCGAAAAGCACGACTATTCTAAATTACAAGTAGCTAATCACTCTTCGAGCCACAAGAGATGGGGAAAGCTAAGAGTCAAATCAAAGAGACGAGGGAAAAAATTGAAACCGGCCGTGTTAACCTCTATTCTAGCCCCAGAAATCGTTGAAAGGAAGTCGATAAGAGACCCAACCCCCCTGCTTAAATGGATGCAACCAAAAGGGCGGTGCAAGAGTATGCCCCTGTGTGGCCCTGTAGCTACTCTTGCAGAAGTCAATGCTTCTAAAAATCTACAACAATCTATAGTTAATGTGGACTTGCTAGACCAAGACACAGACTTAGGGTTGCTGGTGACACCTTTGATCAAAACCTCTGCTGACTCTGCTGATAGTTTACCATCTAACATACCAAATACACTTAATACACTACCTATTGGATTAACACAATCGAATTCTATTGGTAAAAATAATGATACATCCCATGTTGGTATTAGTCTAGGCAGGGAGACCATACCTGTATCACAAGATATACCACTTCCACTTCCACCTGCACCTCTCTCTAATTCTTCCAAGACGCCCTCTGAAACTTCCTCCTTGGACCTTATTCTAAAAACTTTGATGATACATCGTCAAGAAACACAACAGAGCTTTCTTCAATTAAGGGAAGATAATATTAAGGTTCATAACTGTCTACAGGAAGTTACTAATAAATTGAGTGGGGTTACTAAAGACATCGAAGAGCTACAACAAAGGGTTGTCGAAGCTGAGGAGACGCTTGCAACCACTTCAGCTCAAACCAAGGAACATAAAGAGGATATAGGGCTACTATACAATAAAATTGAAGAATTGGAAAATAGACAGCGTCGACAAAACTTGAGACTCTTTGGAATACCCGAAGGGTCAGAGGGCTCGGATGCCAGGGCTTACTTGGTTAATCTTTTTCAAAAAGCATTCCCAGACCTTTCCGACTGGGATTGGGACTCCCAACTTCAACGGGTACATAGACTGCCTACCACTTTAAAGAACAAAGAGAGTAAATATCCACGACCTATTATGGTCTACTTTGGCAACTATTTGTTAAGACAAGCGGTCTCAATTAAGGCTCGACCAAATACCCCAGTGATATTTGACAATATATCTTTCTTTGTTAAATCTGATCTTAGCAAACCCACTATGGACAAAAGATGGGGGCTACGCAAATTGATTGACTCTTTCAAGTCACTGGGGGCAACTGTTTATCTCCAAGAACCAGCCCGCCTCAAGATTATGAAAGCTGGCCATACTTATTTTTGTACTGAAGTTAAGGAGGCGAAACAACTTCTTGTAAAAATGACTTCAAATACATAGTTAAAAATTAAAAAATGTAAAAAACAATGAACGAGAGAGGAGGGGGAAGGTTGTTTAAGATGCATAGAAATTAAGATTAATGTTCAACTATAAATCGCACAGAATAATTTAATAGGGCATTTGGACATATATTTTGAATTTTTTCTCGTATGATAATAATACGGAGTGTGGGGGACCCTGGGGAGACCTCTCTGTTAGACTGCCCCTTGAGCGGCAGTAGAAGATAGAGGTAGGCCTCTTGGCAGACACTGGGGGGAGGGGACATGGGTTGGTGGGCAGGGTGGAGGATCCTTGGGTTGGGCGGGGCGGGATGGCTTTGTGTTTTTTTTATTTTCGGTCGGGTTAAAAGGGGAAAAATTGTATTGCAGGAAAAAAAGATGGACAGATATATAGACAAAGCTTTTGTGTTTTCACATAAAATGATACATAATACGGAGGATTATGAAAAACTTATTTTTAGCAATGTTTTCTTTTAGATGTTTGGTGTGGAATGTTGCTGGTCTCAATAGTAAAGACAAAAGGAGATTGGTACAAGAAGAAATTAATATGTATAGACCTCATATGGCACTCATTTCTGAGACCCACATTAGCTTTCAAGATCGTAAACTTTTATCTCAAATGGGCTACAACCTTGTTGTTTGCTCAACGTTAGGGGCATCTATCCGGGGGGTAGCTATTTTAAAAAAGAAACATACAAGAATGGCAATTATTAAAACTGCAGCTGATGATAAAGGAAGGTGGGCAATTGCTCAGGCGCAAATTGCTGAAAAATACTATGTATTTTGCGTGGTTTACGGCCCTAATGTTGACGTACCCACACTCTATGAGCAATTAAATATTGAATTACTAGAGTGGGAGGGTGAGCTATTTATAATGGGAGATTTCAACTGTGTTATGAACTATAAGAAGGACTCTACAAGTAAAAATAATACAATCAGGATGCGTAGAGTTAGAGCAGCTGTAGTGGAATTGAGTAGGCTGCACAATTTGAAAGATGTTTGGCGTACTAAGCACCCTACTATTGCGGGATATACATACTATTCGGCCCCCCACAGAGTCTGTTCTAGAATTGACATGGTATGGACAACTGATAGTATCTTGGATAACTGCAATATAGAACCCTGTCCGAGAGTAACATCTGACCACAATCCTATATTGTTTGAATTTAAAACTCTCAACAAAGAGCAATCCCCCCGACAGTTTACATTTCCTAGATATTTATGTACAGATGCTGAATTTGTCATGGGTATTAAAGCGCATATCAATGAATTTATAACATTTAATATTAACTCAACTACGGTTAATTTTGTGTGGGATGCGTGCAAATGCAGCATTAGAGGATATGCACAACAATACATTTTAAGGAAAAATACCGAAAGGAAGAGGGCAGATAAGCTAACTCTATCTAATATTCTTCTAGTTGAACAACAATTGATCGACGCAGTAACACAGGGGAGGACAAATATTGAAGAACTGAGACAAGGACTAATGTCATTGAGGTCGGCACTAAAAAAGACTCTCAGGGAGAAATTTAGCTTTAAAATACACAAATACAAACTAGCCCAATATGAAGGGGGAGATCGAATTGGCAAGATCTTGGCCTATAAGGTAGCCGATAAAAAAGCTAAATCTACTATAAAATTAATAAAAGGGTCAGACTCAATCGAATATAAAAAATCTGAGCAAATTTTAGAACAATTTGCGGAATACTATGGCCATTTATATACCCCAGATATTACACCCTCCCAGGAAGACATTACCAATTATTTAGATAAATATTTACCTTGCAGATCAGTTACTGAAGCAATTAAACAACTTGGTGCTAAGATTACTATAACTGAAATAGAGACAGCCATCCAAGCACTACCTTTAGGTAAGGCCACGGGAGAAGACTGTTTGCCCCTAGAACTATATAAAATTTGCGAGAAAGAACTTGTACCGCTTTTACACTTGGTGATAGACTCTGTAGGTCAAACAGGAAATGCTCCTATATCTTGGAGAACCGCAAAAATAATATTTTTCCTGAAAAAAGGCAAACCACCAGAGGATCGAGGGTCATATAGGCCTATCTCATTAATAAATACTGATGCCAAGGTCTTTGCCAAAATCTTGGCTAACCGCCTTGCCCCTATGATGCCAGATTTAGTAAATTGCCAACAACATGGGTTTGTGGTGGGGAGAGACACCACTACTCATATTAATACTGCTGTGACTGCATTCGATGTAGCTTCCACTACTCTCACCCCACTCGGAATGGTTATGCTGGACGCGGAGAAAGCGTTCGACCGAGTGGGGTGGAAGTACTTATGGGCAGCGCTGAGAGCATTCGGTATACAGGGACAATATCTCAGATGGGTTCGATCTCTGTATGAACTACCAATGGCAATAGTTAGCTATGCCGGATCCAACTCAGTTAACTTTGCAGTTAAAAGGGGGACAAGGCAAGGGTGTCCTTTATCACCCCTGCTTTTCGCTCTAGCACTGGAGCCAT
This sequence comes from Lissotriton helveticus, assembly GCF_964261635.1. Lineage (NCBI taxonomy): Eukaryota > Metazoa > Chordata > Amphibia > Caudata > Salamandridae > Lissotriton > Lissotriton helveticus. The sequence continues at coordinate 890,694,397 of NC_136065.1, read as the reverse complement.
TTTTAACTGCATTGTCGGCTCAAGAGAATATAATACCAATACAACATGGGGGCAAGTGTTTGAAAATTACCGCTTTTGCGGATGATATAGCTATATACACCACTGACTTAGTTTTGGCACTCCCTGAGATAATCAAAGAAGCTAGTAAATTCGGCGAGATATCAGGGTATAAACTAAATGTTAACAAAACTCAAGTAATCGCCAATTACAAACCTGCTCAACAGATATTGGGACTCTGCACTAATGCTACCTATTTGGGAGTTAAGCTTGCAGCAGAAACAGAAAAAATTGTTGCTCTGAATTATGACCCCTTACTTAAGCAAATAGCCACATCTTTGAAAAACTGGCACAAGATACCTTTGAGCCTGGTAGGGCGTATACATTTAATTAAGATGAAGATTGTACCAAAATTGTTGTACTTATTTAGATCCATCCCTTTACAACTAAATAACACATATATTAAAAAAAATAGAGGGTATATGTAGCAGCTACATCTGGAGCTATAAAAAAGCTCGCAGATCAATGGCATGTTTGAAACTTTTAATTGAAAAAGGGGGTTTAAACTTTCCGGATTTTAAACTATATTTTTTGGCAACTTTTTTTCAACGTATACGTAGTTTAATAACCAACGAAGCTCCCTTATTTTTCCATCAATTTATGTTGGGACAAGATAGTAATCAGTTCTTGTACCGTGTGCATGACCCCAACTATTTTAAGAGAGTTAAGTTTAAGACCGCGAGACATATTAAAAGAATCTGGGACCAAATAACGATCTTTGGTAAGATACCCTTCTTTAATGCAGAGTTGCAGATCTGGGGCAACCCCGAGTTACCAGGTTTTTCTTCAGATGGTTCAGCAGCCTTGTGGCTGGAGCATGGTATTTGTATACTAGGTGACTTATTTGGTCCGGATGGTTTTCTGAGTTTCAACGCACTAAAATTAATCTACAAAATTAGAGATACTATGTATTTTAAATACATACAGATGAAAGACTTTTTGGTTAATAAAATGAAAATTGAGAAAATAGAAAACTCGGATACCTTACAACATCTCTACTCTAAACATACTAAATCATTTATTAGCAAGAGTTACGCTCACTTATGTAGCCACAAGCAAGGAGACTGCGAAAGCCTGGCCGAAAAATGGACTAATCGACTAGATGTGAATATTAACCCTAGTCAGATTGCACGCTCGCTTAAACAAATAAACTTAGTTGTTCAATCGTCCAGCTTGAGGCTTCAACCATATAGAACAGTGACTCAATTATACTATACTCCACAAAGAATTGCTAGTTGGGCCTCTGGAAATGTTTTTAGCGAGCGAACTAAATGTCCCAAATGCAACCTAGAAGCCGCCGGTATAGAACACATGCTTTATCAATGCCCGGCACTTATAACCTTTTGGAAAGACTTTACCGTGGCTTTAAATAGTAGACAAATTGTATTTCCAACACTGTCGGCACATTTAGTATTGCTAGACATACAAGATACAAACTACAAACATAAAGACTTGATTACTATTGCTATTGCATGTGCTAGGATGGTTATTGCACGGACTTGGATCTTTAAGGAAGCACCCAAAATCATGGACTGGTGGAATCTTATCAATGAAATACACACAATGGAACTTTTGTTGGCCAAACTAAGGGGTATTAAGTCATTGAAAGCGAGGCAAAAAATTTGGGATACTTTTATTTGATCTATATGTACCGGCAGCAACTAAAACGATTTCTTTTTTATCTTTGAGAATGTACAGTGTTATCCTCTGTATTTATTCAATTATCTATCTAATGGCTAAATTCTTTGTTTGTTTGGATATTTTTACCTCTGAAATTTGTACGTAATGTGATGCTGTTTTCTTTTTCCTGCAATAAATAAAAAAATTTAAAAAAAAAAAAGGAAACGAGGCTGCGCATGCATAGAGAGTACAACTGGTGCACAAAAAAACCACGTAAAAAAAACCACGTAAAGGTTTACATACTATCATAGAAATATAGCTCTTTTTTTGACCAGTAAAGTTAGTTCTTTTTTTTTTTTCCCCAATAGCCCCACGATCGCATACTGCTCCCCGCATCCTTCGTGAGCCCGCATTGCTTAATCAGAGACATCACCTTATATGCTGCTTTCTCTTTCGAAAAACAATCTGCTTTCTTGAAAGAGAGAACAGATTAACTTGCTCTCTTTTTCAAATAGGAAAGCGGTTTCCTGTGGTAAAGTGAAAGCGGCGACGGTACCGCCCTACCATACCAAACAGCAGTGTCCCGGAAGTGCGCACCCTGAGACAATGCAAGAACCGACTCTGGGAGATGGTGGACCCCAGGGCCACCAACGGTTCCAGGAGGCGGGCAGCGCGACCCCCTCCCAACATTAAAAAACTCCGGGGAGTGCAGGTACCCGGGGCTGGAAGGTCATTTTACATATTACGGCCCCAGGAAGGTGGCGGTCCCCACGACGTGTACGGGGAGAGAGAGAGGGAGAGCTGAAAACACACTTTTAAAAAAAATATTTAAGAAAAAAAAACCTTGTCGGGGTGACGGTCCCCGAGACTGAGGGGAAGTGGATCGTAACCCCCCGCATACTTAAAAAGAAAACCACAGAGGGGTGGCGTTCCCCGGTGCTCAGGGCACCTTACAAGCCCCCACTATGAAAAAAATTGCCCCCGAAATTTGCCCCCAGGACCTAATGAATAAAACGGACTTCTATTTTTTATTTCCCTTTTCCACCGCTTACGTATACCATACGTGTACCCCCCGATTTTTTGTTTAAAAAAAAAAAAGATCCTAAAGATCCATGTACGACCCCCTGAGCAAGCCTAGAGGGTCCAGATGCTTCTACCCTGCCCCCTTTCCCTATTTCTCACCTTTGTTTTACTGTTTTCTTGTGAGTCGCTTCTAGCGATGAACAAGATGGCTGCCAACACTTCCTGGTTTGGAGTGTTCATGCACAGTTGACAGCCAATCAGCATGCGGCTCGTGCAAGTAATTGTACGGATTTCCGTACGCGTGCTGTACTCCGTCTCTGGATAGCGCTATGATTTTACTTTAAATTTTCTAAGGACCTACTGAACGGATTTACACCATTTATCAAAAAGCACAATCTGTGAACCGAACTCTACCTCTCTGCCAAATTTGGTGTAATTCCGTTCAGCAGTTCGGGCTGTAGCCCTGTCTAAAGGTCCCTATTGGAAATTGCATGGGGAAAACACGTTTTGAGACTCCCCTTTTTTCTCGGCCCCCACTTGACGAATCACCCCCAATCTTTCAGAGAAGGAGCGGAATCGAGCAGGCCATTTTCTTGGAGAAATTCGCAAAGATTCGTCCACCGGCGCCAAAGTTATTCCAAATAGAATGTGGTGGATTTCCTATAGAAAGTAGGTCCTAACTATAAGTAATAATAAGTAATAATATATATATATATATATATATATATATATATATATATATATATATATATATACATATATATATATATTCACTGAAAAAACCATAGGTTTCAGGTCATATATAGTTAGGTATTAGCATTTAAAGTGTATAAGTGCATATGATAGTATTGTATTGATGAGTGACTGTATGTATGAGTGATTGTATGGGTGAATGAGTGGATGTGTGTGTAGACCTAGGCTATATTAAGGTTATATTAGAGTGTGAGGAGGTGCATCGTATTATCACATGAATGATATCATCAGTGATATGATCAGTGATGTCAAATGAGATGTCATCAGTGATGTCATTTGAGATGTCATCAGTGATGTCATCAGTGATGTCACTGACCATGTCATGAATGATGTAATATGTGACATCATCAGCAGTGGATTGCGGGTGCGCGAAATATAGTTAGTCCAACTAACTATATAGGAGCAATTTCAATGGTTTTGTATGAGTAAAATGTCCAGCTAACTATAACACCACTAAAACTTATAGTTTTTTGAGTGAATTTCAATGGTTTTTTAAATGCTAATACCTAACTATATAAGACCTGAAACCTATGGTTTTTTCAGTGAATTTCCAAGGTTTTTTAAATGCTAATACCTAACTATATATGACCTGAAACCTATGGTTTTTTCAGTGAATTTGCAAGGTTTTTTAAATGCTAATTCCTAACTATATATGGCCTGAAACCTATGTTTTTTTCAGTGAATTTGCAAGGTTTTTTAAATGCTAATTCTATTAGCGGATAACATTTTTATATATTCAGACTTTTTTTAATGCTAATTCCTAACTATATAAGGTCTGAAACCTATGGTTTTTTCAGTGAATTTCAAAGGTTTTTTAAATGCTAATTCCTAACTATATAAGGCCTGAAACCTATGGTTTTTTCAGTGAATTTGCAAGGTTTTTTAAATGCTGATTCCTAACTTTATAAGGCCTGAAACCTATGGTTTTTTCAGTGAATTTCAAAGGTTTTTTAAATGCTAATTCCTAACTATATATGGCCTGAAACCTATGTTTTTTTCAGTGAATTTCAAAGGTTTTTTAAATGCTAATTCTATTAGCGGATAACGTTTAAATATATTAATATCCTAGTGGGACCACCTGAGCACCCTAAGGGGTCAGGGTGTTTCTACCTGCCCCTTTTTTGTGTTCTACACGTTTGTTTTTCTGCTTTTTTGTGCCTCAGTCTATTAAGACCCAAGATGGATGCCAACACTTCCTGGTTAGTGTTGACAGCCAATGAGCATGCAGCTTTCTCGGGAAGGCATGCTGATTGGCTGTCACTGTCTGTCAACACTAGCACAAGATAGATGCCAACACCTCCTGGTTAGAAGTGTTGACAGCCAATGACCATGCAGCTTTCTCGGGAAGGCATGCTGATTGGCTGCCACTGTCTGTCAACACTCAAAACCAGGAAGTGTTGGCAGCCATCTTGTGCCTTGTTAGAACCAAGGCACAAGAAAGCAGTGAAACAAAGGTGTGAAACTCGCAAAGGGGCCAGAGTAGAATCATCCCGACCCCCTAGGCCTGCTCAGGGGGTCCCACAAAGACCCCAAAGGCAAAAAAAAACTAAATTTTTTTTTGGTAAATGTCGGGGTACGCGTACCGTACCCCGCGATTTAAAAAATAAATAAATACAATTTGCCTTGGGGGTCCTTGTGGGACCCCCTGAGCAGGTCTAGGGGGTCGGGGTGCTTCTACCCTGGCCCTTTTTTGAGTCCTACATGTTTGTTTTTCTGCTTTCCTGTGCCTCAGTCTACCGAGGCACAAGATGGCTGCCAACAGTTTCTGTTTTGGAGTGTTGACAGACATTGGCAACCAATCAGAATGCATCTCGAGCTCAAAAGGTAAGCTTACAGTAAGCTTACAGTAAGCTTACACGTAAGCTGCTATAGATATATACTTTTATTTTAACCTAAATTACTCAAAATCCACTGGAGCACGTATCTTGAGACATAGCAAAGGCACATCGGGCTACCAGTCCCTACAATTTTGCCAAGTTTGGTGAAAATCCATTCAGGCGTTCGAGCTAAAAGTGCGACAGACCGCCCTATGGAAATTAACATGGGGAAAACACGTTTTGAGACCCCCCTTTTGTCTCCGCCCCCGCTTGACGGATCCCCCCCAAACTTTCAGGGAAGGACCGGAGCGCCGCGAGGCAAAGTTGCTGAAAAATTCAGGCAGATTCCTCAACTGGCACCAAAGTTATTCCCAATAGAATGTTGCGATTTCCCTATGGAAATCAATCCTAACTATATACCTACTGGCTATCGCCAGTAGGTAATATATATATATATATATATATATATATATATATATATATATATATATATATATATATATATATATATATATATATATATATATATATATTACCTACTGGCGGTCGCCAGTAGGTATATATAGTTAGGATTTTTTCTCTATGGGATTTTTGAAAATTCTATGTCTAATAACTTTGGCGTTTGTGGACGGAATTGGCTGAAATTTTCTGGAAAATGGAACATTTTGTTTCTGAGCAGCCCCTGGAAATTTGGGGGGGGTTCGTCAAGGGGGGGCCGAGAAAAAAGGGGGGTCCCAAAACATGTTTTTAACATTGAGTTTTCCATAGGGCGGTTGGCCTCACTTTTAGCCCGAACGGCTGAATGGATTTCCACGAAACTTGGCAAAATTGTAGGGACTGGTAGCCCGATGTGCCATTGCTAGGTCTCAATATATGTGCTTCAGTGGATTTTGAGAAATTAACGTTTAAAAAAAGATATATATCTGTAAGCGCGCTCTGGGCAGCGCTCCGGTTCGCGGACTTTACGCGTAACGGAACTTCGCGAAGCGAAGCTGATTGGCTCTCCGGTGTCTGTCAACATTCTAAACAGTCCGGAGCGGCCGCCATCTTGTCTCTCGGTAGGATCGAGAGACAAGAGGAGGCCAAAACAAAGGGGGAAATGACCATAAGGGGGCATAGTAGATCCTCCCTGACCCCCTAGGTTTAATGTGGAGGCTTTAAAAGGGCCCCGTTCGCGAACCGGGAAGCGTTCTGGGCAGCGTACTATAAGGAAAAAAGAATGATAGACTTTTCAAATACTGTATGTTAATTGATTGTTGGTTTTGTTGATTATTTTTTAATTTTTTTATTTTTTAAGCAATTATTTATTATTGTGATTGTGTTTCAAAATGTAATAACATTTCTAACATTTAACTAGTTTATGAATTACATATAAAAATGATTAAAGACTCAAACAATTTTTTAATATTACATACAATTTTATTTTTCGGATTGTTTTTCAAAATTTAATAGAACGTCTAGCATTTGACTGTCCGATATGTCCTCTTGTTGAGTGAACATAAGTTCCCACATTTGACCGTCATCATAATGAAGTAAATGATCCACAGATTCTACACATTGAACTAATTCATGGTCCCGTGATTCATCCATGAAATCTGAGTCATCATTGTCCTCAATATCTTTTTCTGTGTTGTTCTCCAGAACAATTTCGAAGGAAACATTCTGCTCACCTTCCATTTTATTGCTGTAATTTGCATAAAAAATAAATATATCAGTAGAGATAGGGCACTGTTGGGTTTAAATTCAGACAGGTACTTGTGAGTTTATAACAGAGAAGTAATCTATGGGCACTGTATGGTTTCAGGCGTGAAGTAGTACTATTAAAAAGTGCCTGTGAAAAAGCCTAAGTAAATTCATAATTATACCACAGAAACCTAAATCAATCCATAATTATAATAAAGAAGCCTTTCTCAATGTCTAACTCTTACAGAGGGATAGTATATAACTATCTGAAAATGTTTTCAAATTTATAAAATAATATCTCACCTTCTAAAAAGAAGTTTAAGTTGTGAGTGAAAATGATCTTGCAATGTAGTTCAGGAAGTAGTAGTCAAAATGGCTGTGTTTCTCTCTCTTCCTTTATATATATTCAGGTACATAGCCAATCAAATGTCAGGTAAAAAAAGTAGAAAATGAAAGTAACATTTTAATTGGTTGTCAATTCCAACACTTCAGATGTGTTTTGTGAAGTAATTTACCTCAGGGTATTTAGAGAGGTCTACAGGCTAAATGGTTAAATGGAATTTCAATCAAATTTGTGAAAATGGTAGGCTTTGGTATGTAGTATGAGCTAATCTATATTTGGTGAAATTGTCTCCAGTCGCTTTTCTGTAAACTACTTTCCCACCTTTTTTGATGGTGCGCTTCCCAGGGAGCGACCCGGTACGCGAACTGGTGAGCGCCCCGGTTCGCGAACCTTAAGCGTTACGGGAGTCCACAATTTTGTGTTTCGGTCGAATTAAGATACAAGATGGAGGGCAAATAATGTTCAGAATGGGTAGAAGGGGGCACGGTAGACTTATCTTGACCCCCTAGGTTTTCTGAGGGTGGCTGAGGAGGCCCATATGTGCGAAATGTTTTATATTTTTTTTTAATTTAGCGAGGTTAGCTCCCGGTTCGCGTACCGGGAAGCGCAACAGGGAGCGTACTTTGTTGAAAATTAGTGAAAAAAGTTAGAGTAAAATAATAATTGTGAGTGATCAGATGTAGGGTAGCTCTGAGAAGAGCTTTTGGGTTTATGGTACATTTAGGTACTTATAAGTAGGTACCAATGCACAGTCTTAAATTCAGAATGAAAATTCTGTTGCCCTCATCTGAGAAGTGAACTCCATCTCCTCTGTAGATATCTTGCATGTAGTAACGCAAGTTATTGTTGTACAGGGAGCCCATTCCATGGTCTCTCATGTAAGCTGAAACAGATTTGTTTACATGCTTCCTCGACTTCTCAATTTGTGGACAAAATTGGTTTGACCACCTCCATTTCTGTCTTTGGCATATATTTGAATATACCAAGGCAGTCTGAGGAAAAAGTGCCATCAATTGCTCAAAGGTGTCCTTTAAAAGCATTTCCAGACCTACCCCAGTCAAAGTGCCCAAATCATTACCTCCACAGTGCACAATTAACAGGTCAGGTTTTGGCAAATGCATAAAGGTTTTCACCAATGGTATCAATTGGTGACATTTTAATCCTCTGTGGCCAAACCACTTAATTTCCACATCTTGTAAATTGAGGTTAGGTAAATTCCTGTTCTCAGCATACCTCTGAGCCCAATAGATGTAACTATGTCCAACAATCCAGACAGAAAACATGGTGAGAGAAGGTTCTCCTGCAGTCAGATGAAGTGTGGCAATGAAATGGCAGTTGAAAAAATAAGAGTTTAAAATGAAAAAAACTGTGGAGTTTCTGTGTTAATGAAGCAGTAACAGTGATTGGTGGATTTTGATTGCTGAAAACAGAAAGTTAGGGTGCATGGATGAGTTGTTTGAAAGATGTATTTTGAGTGGTCAAGAAAAAATCATTAAATGAAAGAATGCACTGGATATGAGGTGCACTGAGAGTTCAGAGTTCAATTGCAACATTGTTGTGTGAACTTGCAAACACCAGAAGTCTTCCAAGAGGTGGTTGCCATGCAGAAAAGGCATGAAATGGCAGAGGGGGGAAGGGTTTTCATTTGAAAAAAAGTGAGGGAAGAGTTTTGATTGGGTGACATGAGAGATATGTGTGAAGAATTACAGCATTTCTGTGCTTTTGATAGCTGCAGACTCTGGAGTGCATACCTTTTGCTCTGCTGAAGACAAATTGGTGTGTTTCTGAGACTGTTTTGAAACTCAAAGTATTTGCTAAGGTGAGAAAAGATTTCTTTAATTTAGATAGAGAATAGTGTGCTTTAAGGAGAAAATTATGAAGAAAGTTGTGTTCTTCAAATGTTGCTTTGTCTCAAGTGTTTTACAAATAGATTTTGTTTCTTTGAGAAAATGTAATTGGAGAAAATGTGAAGTATTAGTACTGACAGGGTGTTATTGTGCATAGGAGCTGTGGAGTCTTTTCAAATTATGATTTGAAAATCGTTTTTGAGGAAAATGAATGGTTATAATATTTATGACAAGGACATAATGGTGTATGCTTCATTATAAGGCAATTGAGTGTCTCTGATGTTATTTTTCCCATTTTAATGTAAGACCTTTCTCTGTGGAGCATATTGCTTGTAAATATGCTCCCACCTGTGCATGGCAAATTTAGATTTTGAATGATTGTGTTACATAGCTATGTTTTAAGTGACCCAACCATGCTGCAAAGGCAATCAAAAAACGCTTTTATGTGTCTTAAGGACATTTTAAGTCATTTCCCTATGTGCAGTGTTTTGAAATTATGATTTGAAAATCGTTTTTGGGGAAAAGGAATGGTTTGTAAATTTTTGACAAGGATATAATGGTGTATGCTTCTTTATAAGGCATTTCAGTGTCTCTGATGTCATTTTTCCCATATTACATTAAAAGACCTTTCCCCGTGGGGCACATTCCTTGTAAATATGCTCCCACCTGTGCATGGCAAATTTAGATTTTGAATGTTTGTGTTACATAGCTATGTTAAAAGTGACCCAACCATGCTGGAAAGGCAATCAAAAAACGCTTTCATGTGTCTTAAGGACATTTTAAGTCATTTCCCTATGTGCAGTGTTTTCAAATTATGATTTGAAAATCGTTTTTGGGGAAAAGGAATGGTTTGTAAATTTATGACAAGGATATAATGGTGTATGCTTCTTTATAAGGCATTTCAGTGTCTCTGATGTCATTTTTCCCATATTACATTAAAAGACTTTTCCCCGTGGGGCACATTCCTTGTAAATATGGTCCCACCTGTGCATGGTAAATTTAGATTTTGACTGTTTGAGTTACATAGCCATGTTAAAAGTGACCCAAAAACTTGCAAAGGCTTTAAAAAAACACTTTCATGTGTCTTAAGGACATTTTAAGTCATTTCCCCCCGGGTGCAGTGTTTTCAAATTATGACTTGAAAATCGTTATTGACGTAAAGGAATGTTGTTAAAATGTATGTGCGCCATATGCCCCCAAATTTCTTTTTCAGGGGTGCAGCAGGGTGTTCTTGAGACACCCCTGCACCTTTGGAAAAATTCCTAATTTGCGATGAGCTAATTGCTAATCACAAATTGCACCTTCATTCCTATGGGCCTCCTGCCCATGGAAATGAATGGGTAATTTGCAATTAGCAATTTGCTCATTGCAAATTAGGAATGGTAAAGAATCGCTATTTATTCCTTAAAATTCGCTATTTTGGAAATGCAAAATAGTTTGATGATACATATGGCGGTTCATCTCTAACAAGATAAGAAGCTTAGGGATACATTTATGATGACTGGCGCAATGAAGTGGACATCACTTACTTCATTGGTAGAGCTTTACATGTATTATCTCCTCTGTATTCTTCTTCAAGCGTAACTTTCATCTGCAATCCTGAGTAGGCCTCACCGTAAACAAACCTCTGGATAGGGCACACCTTATCGTCATCCTGAATTAATCATTTAAAATGCAAGGGACAGATTTATGATAGGTGTATGCCTCTTTTGCGCCACTGTGCGTCACTTTTGTGATGCAGCGGCGGTGCAAAAGATTTGCTATGAGGCGACAAAATTACGAATTGATGCATTTAGGCAGATGTGTCATGGTGTAAAAAACACCGTGCCACATGAAACTGATGCAGCAGTGATGCAAAAGATGCACCATGTTGCAAGACAGGCCTCACTTGGGGCCATATGTATGAAGCTAATTAGCATTTGCAAAGGTCGAAGTTCTGTGAATTTTGGCCTTTGCGAATGCTAATTAGACAAATGGTATGTATCAAACAAGTTTGATGCAAAATAAGGAATAGCAAAATTTGCTATTCTTTATTTTGCGATTGCACTGAAGGATTTGCAAATTTTGTGATTTCTTAAATGCAATGTATCAAACAAAAAATATGCAAAAAATGCCATTAAGGATTTGCAAATTACCACCAACTTCTAGTTGGTGGTAATTTGCGGATTCTTTTCAAAAAGCTTTTTTTCCAAAAAACAAAAGGTGCTATATGACGCCCATACATGCCCTTTGGGCATGTATGTGCGCCATATGCCCCCAAATTTCTTTTTGAGGGGTGCAGCAGGGTGTTCTTGAGACACCCCTGCACCCTTGGAAAAATTCCTAATTTGCGATGAGCTAATTGCTAATCGCAAATTGCACCTTCATTCCTATGGGCCTCCTGGCCCATGGAAATGAATGGGTAATTTGCAATTAGCAATTTGCTCATTGCAAATTAGGAATGGTAAAGAATCGCTATTTATTCCTTAAAATTCGCTATTTAGGAAATGCAAAATAGTTTGATGATACATATGGCGGTTCATCTGTATAAAGATAAGAAGCTTAGGGATACATTTATGATGACTGGCGCAATGAAGTGGACATTACTTACTTCATTGGTAGGCCTTTACATGTATTATCTCCTCTGTATTCTTCATCAAGCGTAACTTTAATCTGCAATCCTGAGTAGGCCTCACCTTAAACAAACCTCTGGATAGGCCACACCTTATCGTCATCCTGAATTAATCATTTAAAATGCTAGGGACAGATTTATGATAGGTGTATGCCTCTTTTGCGCCACTTACAAAACACTGCCCACGGGGAAATGACTTAAAATGTCCTTAAGACACATGAAAGTGTTTTTTTTAAGCCTTTGCAACTTTTTTGGGTCACTTTTAACATGGCTATGTAACTCAAACAGTCAAAATCTAAATTTACCATGCACAGGTGGGAGCATATTTACAAGGAATGTGCTCCACGGGGAAAGGTATTTTAATGTAATATGGGAAAAATGACATCAGAGACACTGAAATGCCTTATAAAGAAGCATACACCATTATGTCCTTGTCATAAATTTACAAACCATTCCTTTTCCCTAAAAACGATTTTCAAATCATAATTTGAAAACACTGTACATGGGGAAATGACTTAAAATGTCATTAATTCAAAATTTGCTATTCCTTATTTTGCGATTGCATTGAAGGATTTGCAAATTTTGCGATTCCTTAAATGCAATGTATCAAACAAAAAATATGCAAAAAATGCCATTAAGGATTTGCAAATTACCACCAACTTCTAGTTGGTGGTAATTTGCGAATTCTTTTCAAAAAGCTTTTTTTCCAAAAAACAAAAGGTGACATATGACGCCCATACATGCCCTTAGGGCATGTATGTGCGCCATATGCCCCCAAATTTCTTTTTCAGGGGTGCAGCAGGGTGTTCTTGAGACACCCCTGCACCCTTGGAAAAATTCCTAATTTGCGATGAGCTAATTGCTAATCGCAAATTGCACCTTCATTCCTATGGGCCTCCTGGCCCATGCAAATTAATGGGTAATTTGCAATTAGCAATTTGCTCATTGCAAATTAGGAATGGTAAAGAATCGCTATTTATTCCTTAAAATTCGCTATTTAGGAAATGCAAAATAGTTTGATGATACATATGGCGGTTCATCTGTAACAAGATAAGAAGCTTAGGGATACATTTATGATGACTGGCGCAATGAAGTGGACATTACTTACTTCATTGGTAGGCCTTTACATGTATTATCTCCTCTGTATTCTTCATCAAGCGTAACTTTAATCTGCAATCCTGAGTAGGCCTCACCTTAATCAAACCTCTGGATAGGCCACACCTTATCATCATCCTGAATTAATCATTTAAAATGCTAGGGACAGATTTATGGTAGGTGTATGCCTCTTTTGCGCCACTGTGCGTCACTTTTGTGATGCAGCGGTGGTGCAAAAGATTTGCTATGAGGCGACAAAATTACAAATTGATGCATTTAGGCAGATGTGTCATGGTGTAAAAAAAACGTGCCACATGAAACTGATGCAGCAGTGATGCAAAAGATGCACCATGTTGCAAGACAGGCCTCACTTGGGGCCATATGTATCAAGCTAATTACCATTCGGAAAGGTCAAAATTCTGCGAATTTCGGCCTTTGCGAATGCTAATTAGACAAATGGTATGTATCAAACAAGTTTGATGCAAAATAAGGAATAGCAAAATTTGCTATTACTTATTTTGCGAATGCACTGAAGGATTTGCAAATTTTGCGATTCCTTAAATGCAATGTATCAAACAAAAAACATGCAAAAAATGCCATTAAGGATTTGCAAACTACCACCAACTTCTAGTTGGTGGTAATTTGCGAATTCTTTTCAAAAAGCTTTTTTTCCAAAAAACAAAAGGTGCCATATGACGCCCATACATGCCCTTAGGGCATGTATGTGTGCCATATGCCCCCAAATTTCTTTTTCAGGGGTGCAGCAGGGTGTTCTTGAGACACCCCTGCACCTTTGGAAAAATTCCTAATTTGTGATGAGCTAATTGCTAATCGCAAATTGCACCTTCGTTCCTATGGGCCTCCTGGCCCATGGAAATGAATGGGTAATTTGCAATTAGCAATTTGCTCATCGCAAATTAGGAATGGTAAAGAATCGCTATCTATCCCTTAAAATTCGCTATTTAGGAAATGCAAAATAGTTTGATGATACATATGGCGGTTCATCTCTAACAAGATAAGAAGCTTAGGGATAGATTTATGATGACTGGCGCATCACCAGGGATGTGCCAGTCATCCTGCGCCACTGTTCCGCCACCCATGGTGTGCTGCATTTACAATGCAGCGCAGCATGGGGCAAAAATGGCACAGATGCGTGACGCATCTGTGCCGTAAAGGTGGCGCATTGCTGGAGTTGTATCGCAAGTGCGATGCAGCTCCAGCAAGGCTCAGGGGTGCCCCATCTCCACAATGTTGTGTCAAGACCTATGCCTGCTTAAAGCAGGCGCAGGGTTTTGACGCAGCTTTTTCCTATCTGATTGTAAATACGGCACACCATGGGTGGCAGAGCAGTGGTGCACGTTAACTGGTGCATGCCTGGGGATGTGCCATTTAACATAAATCTGCCCCTTTACATTTAAGTATGTGCAGGGGACACAGAGTCGGTGAGGCTTATCCAAGGTTAAGAAGAGATGAGTCCTGTTCACTGAAAAATTAGACATAGGCTTCACCTGCTCAGCATCGCTGGACATGGCTAAATAATAGCTGCAAAATGTTACTCTTGTTAAACAATTTTACTATTATAATCTCTGAGATTTGTCTCTTACTCTGCAACATCTCATTGTTGTTATCTTTCTTTAAAGATAAAGACAACATCAACATGAGCGACAATCAGCAATCAGTTGATTTCGACCTCATCATTGAACTCGTAATTGAAACATCAGTGGATGTTGATCCCTTGGATGATTTAAATCCTGAGGATGAAGAAGACGTGATGAGGATGCAGATTTGTCCGAATTATATGACATAGGGTGGGAAGCTGACCTGCTTGAGCCTATGGAACTATAAACATTTATTTTTAAAATTTACAATAAATGAAAAGTAAAAATGTAAACTGTTTAATTTTAAATTAAACACACCTTCAAAAACAGGTTATGTGTAGTGTCTTCAATAAAATATTAAAATATGCTCATAAAATTAGATCAGATTCACATATAAAACAGGACAGGTAAATGAAGAAGAATTCCATTTCTTTTCTGCTATTTCTGTATTCTAAATTTGCCAAAGCACTAAAAAATATTATATGTAAAAATGTTAAGTAGTGTGTTAAGTTTTTGTTGACTGTTATTGATTTACTGTTTGGTAATAGTGGTTAATAACATTTTTTATTATATTTTACCACAGATTCAACTGCAGATAATTTCAAATTTTGAGAATGCCAACTAAGGAGAGAATGAGAAAGGCTACAAAACATCAAAGACAGCAGGTCCATCATTTACAGCAGCAGTCCTCTACAAAAAAAAAATCGTCAAGTCACCAAGAAAGCACCGGGTAAGAGTACAAAAACATTCATAAGAAATATTTGTAGTAAAAAAAATATTACTACAGAAAATGTTTCAGTCCAGAAAAAGAGAAGCAATTCAAACGGAAAGGAAAGGCCAATCAAAAATGTTACTGCTAGAGCAAGAGATAACTCTGTGCATGATAGTAGAAGGAAACAACAGTTTAGGGACATTCGTAAACGAATGTTCCGCAACAGGATAATTGGCAATTTGTTAAAAAATATTAAGAAAGGTCAACAGAAAGTGCTTTTTTATAAGAGAAAAAAAAAAGTTGAGAACGGTATTGATCAGGCATTTGAAATTAAACGTAAGTTATTTATTTTGATAATCAATAGAATTAGGAAGCTAAACAAGGCAATTTATGATTTCAAAAGAAATAGTAGATGGAAGAGAATAGTTAATCGTAGTAATTTTTGTGAAGTTTTTTCTGGAGAATGGATGCATAGTTCAAGCTGTGAGGCATTTTTTAATGAGGAGAGTTATTTCCAGGATAATGATTTGGTGCATGCAGTTGACACCAGTGGTCGTGCTTATGAAGTGAAAGATGGTTGTCCAGTTGAAAAAGAAAAACTTGTGACAACAGAGGCAGAAGAGGTGTTAGGTAATGAGGTTTTAGGAAGACGTGCTAAGGGTCCTGTGTACACCTGGAAGTGTAGTAGTATTTGCAGTGTGCGACAGGATTCCATCAATTTGCTTTGTGATTTTGTACGGTCATTTAATAAGAAAAGTTTGAAGCAGAAAATGAGGTTGTTGCAAGAATTAGATCCTTGCAGAGTGAGAGAAGTGACAGGTTTGCATGGTCATTCACTGGCTTGTCTTTCCAGGAGAGTATGCCAGAGTGTTTTTCATCATTTCAGGATGCTAGCAGTGCATCATAATAAAGTGAGGAAATTAGTTAGAATGTTGTATTATGCTAAGAGTCCAGCAATTATGCTTAAACAATTATGCGCTGCTCTTTTGCATGGTTCTGAAATAGATGTGAAGAATATATGTGAAGAAATTGAGTTTTGTTACTTTGGAAGTAAAGAGGAGAATGTTGAAATTGACCAAGAAGAAGCGGGTAATGTGGAAGATAGTGTACAGGTTTCCAGTACAGATAATTTCCAGAGGGAACTTGCGACGTTTCAGGTCAAATCAAGTGAGAGGCCAAATTTCACTTGTGTATGTTGTCGACGCACTTATTATAAGAATCAGACTAAGTTAGTGGATTTATATGCAAAAAGTGAAAGGGAAAATAATAGTGAATGGAAGGATTTCACAACATACTTGATGGTAGAAAATTGTTTTGATTTGGGATTGGATCAACGTGTGTGTACTTATTGTTGTTGCAAATTAAATCAAAACCAGATGCCTGCTAGAGCAGTTCATAATAATCTGGAATTGGTTGAGATTCCTTCTGAATTGAAGTATTTAAATACTTATGAATCTATTTTGATTCAAAGTATCCATCCCTTTCAGGCTATTGTAAGAATGGAGCCAAAGACAGGGAAATTGCCTCCATCAGATTTACAGAGAGGATTAAAGGGAAGAGTTGTTTATTTGCCTCTAGATTTGAAGAAAAACATTAACACAATTGGAGTAGAAAAAGTGGAAGAGGAACCTCTGGTTATCTTAGTTAATGGGGTTCCGACAAAGAATAAGAAAATATGGCAAGATTTAGTGGATGTTAGGAAAGTTAAAAAGGCAACATTGTATTTGAAAAAAAATAATAAATACTATAAGAATGTATATGTTGCAGAAGAGGAAGTAAGTGAGGAAGAGGATAGCGATTTGTGTGCTGGTCAAATTGAGAAAGTAGAACCCTCTACTAGTGAAGAAATATATGAACATTATAGTGTTCATCCTTTGCATTCCAAGGAAGTCATGGGGGATGCTATTGAGTTGTTTCAAATGAAACAAGCCAAAGGGAGTCCCATTAGTGTTTGGGAGGAAAGTTTGGAAGCTCGGTGTTTCCCACAGCTTTTTCCAACAGGTCAGGGAGGAAGATATGATGAGCGACCTCATCAAATTCCTGCTTCTGAATACCGGACTTTGCGATTGTATGCAGGAGATGCTAGGTTTCGACAATGCATTCCCTATTTGTTTCATCTCCTGTTTGAAAGCGATCTGTCTGGACTGTCATATGCAGTGAACCACATCTTGAAAAGTGGTATACACATGCAAAACATCTCGGCAAGTGACTTTATGGATAAAGTCAATGTCTAAGACAGTATTTTGGATTCTCACCTGATTAATCTCATGGCGTGTCAGCGTGGTACTAATGAGTACTGGTACCGTCGTCATGGTGATTTAAAATGTATGCTGAGGAACTTAGGAACTCCCACATGGTTCCTCACTCTGAGCTGTGCCGAGTATGGCTGGGAAGACTTACTTGAATTTCTACGAGAGGCAAATGCTAACGTAGAAAACATCGAATTCAAGACACCCGGAGAACTGTGCTCTTTGGATCCAGTCAATGTATGTAGGTAC
This sequence comes from Lissotriton helveticus, assembly GCF_964261635.1. Taxonomy (NCBI): domain Eukaryota; kingdom Metazoa; phylum Chordata; class Amphibia; order Caudata; family Salamandridae; genus Lissotriton; species Lissotriton helveticus. Next base: position 890,676,740 of record NC_136065.1, on the reverse strand, counting down.
TTCAATCATAGATTTGAAGCTATGATGTCTTTCATCATGAATAAGAAGAATCCACCTCTTGGAGAGGTGTTGGATTTCTTCTGGAGAAAGGAGTACCAAGCAAGAGGTGCTCCTCACATACATATGTTGCTGTGGATCAAGGATGCACCTAAATTTGGAACGGATCCAGAAGACTCAGTGATGAGTTTTATACAAGAGTATTCTACGTGTGCTGTTCCAAACGCAAAGGAGAAGAAAAGCCTAAGAGAAAAAGTTCTGCGTTTCCAAAGCCATCGATGTGGAAAGTACTGTCGTCGTAAATTCCGAAACAAGGACAAGTTCTACACCAAATGTCGTTTCGGCTTTCCACGACCGGTGATTTCTAAAGGAAGAGTAAACAGTTTGATGTCTTCGCTGCGACATAATGTGATGAAGAAATCACCTAAAAACACATACAATTTGAAGAGGAACGAAGAGTCCAAGTACATCAACGACTACAACCCGGTGATTTTGTCCATGTGGAATGCTAACATGGATATACAGTTTGTGGCTGATAACTGTATGGCTGTGGCTTGGTATGTGACGTCTTACATCACCAAAAAAGAGAAGACAGAATTGAAGGATATGTGGGAGGACATTTCCCATGAAAAGAGCCTCAGCAAGAAGTTGTACAGTTTCAGTCTGAAGATGTTGTCGCATCGAGAAATTGGAGCGTACGAATGTTCTGACCGGTTGTCTTCAGCAAGTCTCTATGCCAAGTCCAGGAGTATCATTTGGGCGAGTCTTGGTCTTGCTGCAACGCGTAATCGAGTTCTCAAACCTGTGCGGGAAATTGAGTATTTGGCGGATAAGGAGCCAAACAGTACCGACATTTTGAAGACCAACATGTTGGATACATATTATCCAAATCGAAGCATTCACCTCGAGAATGTTTGTTTATATGAGGTTCTTCAAAATTACATATTCAAGAGGAACATCAAAGAAGATACTGAGAAAGGAGTGTATGCTGTAATAGGAAGTGAGGGATGTCTGGTCAAGCAAAGAAAATGCCACTTGGTAAACCATCGAAAATTGAGTGGCGAATCTCCTGAAAAAAAGGAGTTTTTCTATTTAGCACTTTTGCAACTTTTCAAGCCTTGGCGTGCAGAAGAGGAACTGCTTGGAGATTTTCTCTGTTACGAAGACTCTTTCAATGCCGCCAAGGAGACCATAGAATGTCCTGCTTTTCCCAAATATCTAGAAATGTTGAATGCGGAAATTGAGCAGGAAGCAATGATTGCAGCCGAGATTGCCAGAGACAGTTCTCAGGACAGTCAGAGTTCTGCTTCATTGAGTCAGGATCCACTAGGAGGACCTGTTATCGAAAATGAAGCTGCCACTGCTATGAATGAAGTGGAAAGAGCCATGGCACATGCTCAGGAGGATGCGGTTAACTTAGAAGAGTTGGAAAGACAACTCAACGTTGAGCAGAGGAAAATATATGACGAAGTTACCATGCAAATTGATCATGGATTAAGTCATGACAAGAAAGAGTGCTCATGTACGTCGTTGAAGCCTGTCCGACTGTACGTGAGTGGAGAAGCGGGAACTGGAAAAAGTTTCCTTATTAAAGTAATTTCATGTTATTTGCAGGAAAGGACAGAGTCATCGCTGTCTTGTGTTGTCACCGCTCCAACTGGACTGGCAGCACATAACATTAAAGGGATTACTTTACATCGTTTACTGATGCTGCCAGTGGAGCATGACAACAAATTACAATATCACAAGCTATCTGGAGATGCTTGTTTTGAAGTTTCAAGAATCTTGAGGAAAATGAAACTTCTTATCATTGACGAAGTAAGCATGGTTTCCAATGTCATGCTTGCCTTTGTGCATTTGAGAATGCAAGAAGTTCTCAAAACAGAGTATGATGTGTTATTTGGTGGCAAACACATCATTGTTTTCGGAGATCTTCTGCAGCTGACACCAGCGAAAGGGCAACCTGTGTTCAAAATGCTCACGCATGAAGATACCAGGAAGTGCCTAGGCAGCATTGGCAACGTCAATATATGGTTAAACTTCAATTATGCTGAACTGCATGAAAATATGCGTCAGGCGAAGGATGAAGTTTACAAGACTATTCTACAAGATGTTAGAATTGGAAAAGTGACCGAGCATGGGAAAGAAGCTTTACATGCACGATTACTGTCAAATTTATATCCAGAACAAGATGTTGTGCCTGAGAATATTTTTCAGAAAATTACTGAGAAGAAATCTGGAATATGTTTGATGCCAACTCTTGCAGAATGTGCCAAATTCAACAACAAAATGTTGCATTTAGAAAAGCAAGAGATTGTGAAACTGGAAGCTATTGACAGAGTAGAGCATATGGGATCAACAATTATTTTGTCTGAGAATCTGAAAACAAAATTGGATTCATTAGAGAAGAGTATATCTAAAACTGCAGGTTTTGAAAAGACTCTGAATGTGTGCTTGAACTGCCGTATAATTTTAAGAAGGAATTTACATGTTGAAAGAGGTCTGGTAAATGGATCAATGGGTAATGTTGTTAATTTTGTGAAATACAGAAATAGAGATGGAATTGAATTTTTAAAAATTAAATTTGATGGCATTGAGGAAGTACAGCTAATTGGTCGTTGTTCTGCTAGATTTTTGCTTGTAAAAGACTTATATGTTCGCCGTAAGCAGTTTCCTGTTTGCTTGGCATATGCGGTGACAATCCATAAATCGCAAGGTTTAAGTGTAGACAGTGCATTGGTGAATATTGGCAGTTCTGTGTTCAAGGAGGGTATGGCATATGTGGCATTGTCACGAGTTAGAACTTTATCGGGATTGTACTTGATTGAGTGTGATGTCACAAACATTTGTGCGGATCTAGATTGTGTTAAGGAATACAATAGGTTAAGAAGAGAGTATGCGCCACATTTGCCTCAATATCCTTTGTTTGAGAAACGTGTGGTAGGCCGGAAACGAAGAAATGTGACCAATACTAGGGAGGTTGTAGCAAAAAGACGAAAAGTCGATGAACCTGAAATTATAAGCAGAAACAAAAAGGATTCTGTTGAAGATGTTGTTGGTTTTCAATTTGAAAACAGTTCTGGTGTCAACTGCTATGCTAATGTAGTGGTTAATGTTTTGTTTTCTCTAGAAAATGTAAAAGAAGAGATTGTGGTCAATTCTGATCAAAGATTTTGCAGTTTGTTAAATTCTGTCTTAGAAAAATGTAGCACTGATAGAACAAACATAGAAAGTGTGTCTGAAATTCGAAATCTGTTAGACAGATGTTCAGGCCAAACACAATTCTCTCAAAATATTCAGCAAGATTGTCAGGAGTTTTTAATGTATATGCTTGATGTATTGCATGCTGAAGGTGTAGATGTAGATCAGCTGTTTGGGCTTTCTTATCAATGGCAGCATGACTGCGAGAACTGTATGGTATCAAGTACTACTAGTGTAGACTCAGAAAGATTTATATATTTAACTTTGCCAGACAGTAAATCAGTCTCCTTTAATAAGCTAGTAAAAGCAGCTGATCACAACATGGAGTGTAGCCAATGTAAATCTGAAATGATGTCCACATTATTTATACAAACATATGGCCAGTATGTCATTTTAATGTTCCAACGATGTAGGCCTGATGGAACAAAATTGACAACTTTAATTAAAAATGTTGTGGCTTCGCAGTTGTCAATATCAGGAAGGACTTTTGTAACTGCAGCAATTATATATCATGACGGTCCTTCAATAACATCAGGACATTACACAGCTTATTTAAAGTCTAGAAATGGCTGGTCATTCTGCAATGATTCTGTTTTAATTTTCAAAAAAAAATTGCCGTATGACCTTAAAAACTCTTACCTGGTGTTTTTAAAACCAAAATTTTAGGGAAAGAATCTCGGGATGTGCTCTGAGGAATTTCAAGAAGTTCTAATGGCTCCTACACGATTTGGCCTTGAGGATAAGTGTAGTTCAGAGACATAACTTCTAACCATAAGACTGGACGTCATGGAGAAATAAGTGCACTTTGAATGAGTTCAGAAAAACTATTTCTTTTTATAAGCTAATTGAAGCAGCCAATCAAAACATAGAGTAGAGGGAATGTAAGTCTGCAATGCTGTCTACTGTTTTACATTGCTTTGTGATTAAAAGTGATGTAGAGAATTAAATAATTGTAGTAGTCATAGAGGTAGTGTAAGTCTGCTTCATAGTAAGCAGTATCAGTGTCATAGGAAATGTAGAACATGACTGAGGAAGAAGGGGAAGATATTACTAGTCCAGGATTGTGAAAATGATCTTCAACATTTTAATTCTGAAAGTTGCGGAAATGCCAAATGACGGGATTGGCTTACAAGAAATCCAAGAGTTATAAATGGCTCTGACAAGATTTGGCCTTGTGGAAACTTGTGGTAGAGAGCAAGAAGTCATTTATTGTATGTAACATGTTTTTCAAAACGATGGAGGTTTTCTTTCAGAAAGTGGCGGGCTGAAAGTAATAACAGCACAACAGAGTGTAAGCTGTTCATAGGACATCCTTTGACGTCATGGAAAGTAAGTTAACTTTAAGGAGTTCTGAATTCTGATTTGTTATGTTGTATGGGTTTTTTAAACACAATCATTTTGATTGTGTTTTTTTTTCCCCGCTGTTATATGATGAATACCTTCAAGTCACTGTTTTTAGTAAAATTTGATACATTCTGAGAACAGCAAAAATAAACCATTTAACATGTATAATTAATTCTGTACTGTTTCCATTTATGATGTACATTTAGAACTGTGTAGGAGGGATGGAGAAGGAGAGGCTTCTGTAAGTGTCAAAGTTCTTGCATACAGTGCTCATATTCTACGTAGTCTTTCATATGATAGACTACATTTCCACAATGAGATACCTAAGCAAAGGAAACACAGGTCATATGATTGTGGAATGAGCAAAAAAATTTGCATGTTTTTCAATTATATTACCTGTGTTTCCTAACATTACACACCACATTGTGTAGATGAGGTTTAGGCCTGTTCCTGGAGACAGAGGAGGTCTGACATTTGTTCAAGAGTGCAGTGGACATTAATCACTTCGTTGGTAGGCCTCCACATGTATTATGTCCTCTGTTCTCTTCAAACAACTCGAAATTTCATTTGGAACCCTGAGTAGGTCTCACCTCAAACAAACCTCTGGATAGGACACATCTTATTGGCATCCTGAAGCAATCATTTAAAATGTTAGTGTCTTGCGACACTTTTCTGAGACAACAGCAGTGCAAAAGATGCACCATGTTTTAAGATAGGCCTCACTTCATCTGCATCAAGATACTGTTAGTTTAAAATGTATATCTTTAGGACTGTGTAGGGGGCCTGGAGAAGCAGAAGCTTCTGTCAGTGTCAAAGTTGTTGAAAAACTGTTTGTCCTTCAATCTTTCCCCTTGTCTTTTGTAATTTTTAAATACATGTTTTAATATTTTTCAAATGTCTGTTCTCTCTTTCACAGATTGAAAGTATAAAAACAAAAAGTGAGTAATTTAACGACAATTATAAGGTAAATGTTTTGTATTCTTTTCGTTACATTTCTATCACATTCACCTACTATTAGTTCCACAGCTTTATTTCTTTAACCCTCAGTTTCCTGCCTTTGCTACTTTCCTCATTCTTTTCTCTTTTACCTACTTACTCAACTCCTTCCACTCCTTTTCTCAGTCCCTCTCTTCTCATAGTTCCTCACTCTTGTTCACTCACTCCGTCTCTATTACTCTTAGTGTCTTTGACTGATCACTTTTTCACTACTTGTTCATAATGCTTTCTCTGTGTAGTTGAAGCACACTAAGGGGCATATTATGAACACAGCCAATAAAATTATTGCTGTTTTTATTGGCAGAAAACTGGTGCAAAAGTGGTTTTAGCTGCAGTTTTCTGCCGCAAAAGCGGCTTTGGTGACATATTTCTGCCGATAAAAGCTGCAAAACTTTTATTGCCTATGTTGATGATATGGCTCTATGTTATTTACATTTCTTTGCTGTTTCAATTAATCTTTTTCTGTTATTTTTTGTTTTCTGTTTTCTATTTTTTCTCTCTGTTATTCCCCATGTTTTAATCTTATTTTGAACATTCACTCACATTCTCCAAGAAACTCTTCTTTGTTATTGTTCTACTCTCTTTTTTTTCTTTCACTTCCTTATCTATTTTGTTTTCCACAATTATACCCTCTTCCGTCTTTTCTTCGGTAAATATATCTATTAAACAGTATCTCTGGTTTACTCCCTATAGCTGTCTTTCTTTTAACATCACTCTCTGTTTACTTTCCTTATACTTACTCTTCTTTTTTTTTTTTTTTTTTTTTTTTTGGTTCGCTCCCGGTTCGCGAACCGGGAAGCGAACTGGGAGCGAACTAAAAGAAATAGAGCCTGCTAGAGTGCTAAACATTCTAGCAATTTTTTTTGAAAGGGGAGGTAGTTCTGAAAAGAACTTTTTTTTTAATGTTTTTGTTGTTTTATATTTTTTTTATTTTTTGAACATTTTTTGTTTTTTTTGTATTTTTTGAACAATTTTATATTTTTTTTGTTTTTTGGGGGGGGGAAACAACAAAAAACAGGCATTGAAAAGGGCTCAACAGGAGCAAAAAAAAATTACTGTGTGGGGCGTTTAGGGCAATTATGATTGTTGTAAGCTAGGTTTATTGAATTGATACTCATGTTGCCACATGATATCAATGCACCGCAGTGCAGACAAGTAAACTTCATATGCCCAAAATTATCCTGGATGTTTGGCACGGTTTCCCGTGCCTCTGCTGCTGTCAAAGAAATCAACAAAGTTGACCTGGCCACAGGAGTTGCTGTTGGGTTCTGTTCCATGTCTCGTATTTCCGCCCGGCTGTAATTGAGTCGATGCCACCTGCTCATGTGCCTATGCATAGTATAGTTCCCATAACTATACTTTTTATCAGTTCCTCTTGATAATTTTTCTTTGCAATTGAGGCAGGTGACATACCTCGCATTCACTTTCTTCTGGCCTGGAGGCATTGAAAAAAACTGCCAAATGAAACTGGCTTTCCTATGGGAAACCCGGGGCACCTCTTCCAAGAACTGTGGTCCTTCTCTCTCCTCTTCCTCTATTTCTTCCTCTTCCTCCTCTGTGTTGGTGATGACCTGGGGAGGTGGTCCTCTCTTCCCATGAGGAGGTGGTGGTGGTGGTGGGGGTCCACCAGCTGAAGCTACCATTGAAGCCATTGCTCTAGTATGAAATAAGGTCTTCCTCTCACAAAGATGAAAGTCAGAGTGAGGAAAGAAGGAGGGGTTTTCATCATTTGGGAAAAACAATAGTTCTAAACCAATGAAAAGTGTTATTTTTAGGTCACCTGACCTAGCCTTACATGATTATGAAACCAAAAGTTAAATGAACCAATGAAAAGTTTTATTAACAAGTCACATGACCTCTCACGCTTATGTTACGCGCTGCGGAACGCGCCCCGGATCGCTTCCGGGTCGCTGCGCTTCGCGCCTCGGTTCGCGTACCGGAGCACTTCCGGGTGCGCTAACGCAGCGCGTCATAAGACGCATTACGCGACAACGTGATACGTCGCGCTTCCGCGACGCGTCACGATGTTGATTTCTAACACGGCAGTTGCGCTAACGGAACGTTTACCGGTTCGCGGACTGGGTCGCGGCATCAAGATGAGCTAACGGGAAGCTTCCCGGTTCGCGAACCGGGAGCGAAACAAAAAAAATATTTAAAAAAAAATTATTAATAAACATATAAAATATATTTTTGGATTTAAAGAAGAATACATTTTACAGCTATAGATATTAGCTTTTAAAAAAAACAATGAAATTCACTGAAAAAACCATAGGTTATAGACCATATATAGTTAGGAATTAGCATTTACAAAACCTTGAAAATTCACTGAAAAAACCATAGGTTATAGACCATATATAGTTAGGAATTAGCATTTAAAAAACCTTGAAAATTCACTGAAAAAACCATAGGTTATAGACCATATATAGTTAGGAATTAGCATTTAAAAAACCTTATTTTACTCACACAAAACCATTGAAATTCCATATATAGTTAGTTGTACTAACTATATATCGCGCACCCGCAATCCACTGCTGATCATGTCACATATTACATCATTCATGACATGGTCAGTGACATCACTGATGACATCACTGATGACATCTCAAATGACATCACTGATGACATCACTGATGACATCTCAAATGACATCACTGATGACATCACTGATGACATCTCAAATGACATCACTGATGACATCTCAAATGACATCACTGATGACATCACTGATGGCATCTCATTTGACATTACTGATCACATCACTGATGACATCATTCATGTGATAATACGATGAACCTCTTCAGACTCTAATATAACCTTAGATACAATCAGTGTAAACAGACACTCATAGACTGTCACTCATCCATGGAGTTACTCAGACACTTAGTCAGTCATACAAAGAATCAATCACACCTCCATTTCCTCAACTATACAGTTATACACACCTTACTTATTCAAACATATACTAAAACATATTTACTCACTTATACAATCCTGGATACAAGTTCACAATGATCCATACAGCCACTCACACATTCACTGGCTCTTATGCACAGTTATTTATATATGTCAACTCTCACATGTACTGTATTTTACATATGTACTTAATTTAACATGTAGCACTGAGATATCCATTCACTCACCAATACACTCATGCACACAGTCAACTGCCCATACAGCTGTTTCCACATGCACTTTTGAACCCATACATCTAGTCAATCAACTGCTCACACATCTATGCAGAGAGTCATACAACTCCCAGCCACCCACACACACACTCAGTCTCCCATACAAATGCTTGGGCAACCAATCAATGACCCATATAGTTAATCATATAGCTACTGATCAACACATGCAGCAGTTTACAGAACAACAGACATAATGATGCACAAATTAAGACAGTTTAGTCACTAACCCATGCACTCAGTGAGACACATTTAATCAGTCACTCATACAGTCAGTCATGCCCCTACTAAATCCTTCATCCAGACACTTATACATCCACTCATTCTTCAATATTTTAAGACATATTTTAACTTTACAGAAAAATACAGTCACTGGATGTTGTCATCAGTGATGTCATCAGTGATGTCATTTGAGATGTCATCAGTGATGTCATCAGTGATGTCACTGACCATGTCATGAATGATGTAATATGTGACATGATCAGCAGTGGATTGCGGGTGCGCGATATATAGTTAGTACAACTAACTATATATGGAATTTCAATGGTTTTGTGTGAGTAAAATAAGGTTTTTTAAATGCTAATTCCTAACTATATATGGTCTATAACCTATGGTTTTTTCAGTGAATATATTACCTACTGGCGGTCGCCAGTAGGTATATATAGTTAGGATTTTTTCTCTATGGGATTTTTGAAAATTCTATGTCTAATAACTTTGGCGTTTGTGGACGGAATTGGCTGAAATTTTCCGGAAAATGGCACATTTTGTTTCTGAGCAGCCCTTGAAAATTTGGGGGGGTTCGTCAAGGGGGGGCCGAGAAAAAAGGGGGGTCCCAAAACGTGTTTTTAACATTGAGTTTTCCATAGGGCGGTTGGCCTCACTTTTAGCCCGAACGGCTGAATGGATTTGCACGAAACTTGGCAAAATTGTAGGGACTGGTAGCCCGATGTGCCTTTGCTAGGTCTCAATATATGTGCTCCAGTGGATTTTGAGAAATTAACGTTCAAAAAAAGATATATATCTGTAACAGCGGACCGGGCAGCACTCCGGTTCGCGGACTTTTCGCGGTACGGAGCTTTGTGAAGCGAAGCTGATTGGTTCTCCGGCGTCTGTGAACATTCCAAACAGTCCGTAGCGGCCGCCATCTTGTCTCTCGGTAGGATCGAGAGACAAGAGGAGGCCAAAGCGAAGGGGCAAATGACCATAAGGGGGCATAGTAGATCCTCGCTGACCCCCTAGGTTTGATGTGGAGGTTTTAAAAGGGCCCCGCGGGGCAAAAAAAAAAAATAATAATAATAATCGAACGGCTGAATGGATTTGCACGAAACTTGGTAAAATATTAGGGACTGGTAGCCCGATGTGCCTTTGCTAGGTCTCAATATATGTGCTCCAGTGGATTTTGAGAAATTAACGTTCAAAAAAAGATATATATCTGTAACAGCGCTCCGCTTCGCGTAACGGAGGTTTGCGAAGCTGATTGGTTCTCCGGCGTCTGTAAACATTGCAAACAGTCCGTAGCGGCCGCCATCTTGTCTCTCGGTAGGATCGAGAGACAAGAGGAGGCCAAAGCGAAGGGGCAAATGACCATAAGGGGGCATAGTAGATCCTCCTTGACCTCTTAGGTTTGATGTGGAGGTTTTAAAAGGGCCCCGCGGGGCAAAAAAAATAATAATAATAATAATCGAACGGCTGAATGGATTTGCACGAAACTTGGCAAAATTGTAGGGACTGGTAGCTCGATGTGCCTTTGCTAGGTCTCAATATATGTGCTTCAGTGGATTTTGAGAAATTAACGTTCAAAAAGAAGATATCTATCTGTAACAGCGCTCCGCTTCGCGGAGATAAAATTATATCTGTATTACCTAGCTGTTGCTAACACCAGTTAGCGATGGCTAGTAGGAGATAGCGACCATCTTGGGCCCCACTTTGCATGTGAGTGATATTTATCACTAATGACATGCAAAGTGGGCATGCCAAGATGTTAGCGACTGGAAACAGTCGCTAACATCGCTATCTCCTATTATCAACTTTTGGAAATATTCGCGATAAGCGTGAATATCTCCAAAAGCTAGCACCTGCCCTGAGCAGTTCTTAGCCATGTTATCCAATGGGAGGTGGATAACATGGCTAAGAGCATTAGCTCGGTAATGCATGAATATCGCTGAGTTTTCAGCGATATTAATGCATTGCGGTCGTTTTTTATCGTATTTGCGATAAACCTTGATAATAGCAAGGTTTATCTGCGATAATTTCTGACGATGCTTAGCGGTAAAAAAATCGTTGCTAAGCATCGTTAGGGATAAATATCGCTTAACTTTGGTAATATGCCCCAACGTCTGTTAACGTTCGATTCGAAGGAAATCAGGAAGTGTTGAAAAACATTGTCTGCGCCATCTTGCCTTTTTTCAAATGCCACACTTTTGTTGTGCACGGCAGTCATTTTAGATGCCTTGACCAGACCCACTCTGTGCACGCTGTCGATCCTTAGCATGGCTCCCCACCCTCGCAAGCATCTCCCCCAGGCAGTGGTCACCCCCGCTCTCTGTCTTATGCATGGGTAATAAACCACCCCCCATCTGCGCTGCTCTTCCCTGAGAATCACACCCTGTGCCCGCCCGACACCTCCCTTTCGCCCTATTCACTACCGCACCCTCTGACACTCCTTTTCCTCTGTGTCCGATTGTCCAGGCCGGTCCTAGGGTATCAGCTAGCCCTGCAGATGTAGTTTATGGCCCCAGCTGTAAAGAATCACCCCTCTTCAAAGGAGTTATAGTAGATCAAGGCCCACACTCGATGAGATCCGTCACAGCAGACGCGTTCCTATTATCTGAAAACCATCCTGTATTGTGATTGGGGAGGGGACCGAGCCTGAAGCGGAAGATTCCAGGGATGACTCTTTGTACATCAAAGTTTTTACAATTATGTGTCACATAAAAAATATATAGCACTCCAACAAAGTAGTAAGATTATAAAACTTTAATAACTTATAAATATATACAAGAAAACAAAAACAGTAATAACATATAAACATTTTTAGGCAAAAAAACAACGAAGTAGCGGTCGGCTGTGCGAATAGTCCCAACGCAGCACAACGTCCAGATTTCTGGCGTGGGGCGTCGCGGGGGGTGGGTCATCAGTAGCAAACTGTTGTGCGAATAGTTCCAAGGCAGCAGAACGATGGCACCAAGGTGATGTCCAGTAAGTTGCCGCACTGGTTTTGGTATCCTACAATGCTGCTCCGAATAACGGCGTGGGGCGCCCCGGGGGAGGCGGCGTGAACGGGCCTCTCCAGGTGGAGTCTCGTCTGTTGTAGTGGGGCGCCCCTTTACCGTTTCAGTTGCCATTCCGTCCGCTTTTGGTCCACTGTGTCAAAAGCCGCAATTCAGCTGAGTTGCGCCCACTCTTGCGGTGCAGCGATAGGCGGCTGTCACAGGACTCTCAAAATGGCGGCAGGCTGTTTCCTTTTTGGGCCTGGTCCACTGAAATGGCCCTGGGACACCTTGAAATCGGACGCTTGTCTGCTAGGTCTTGGACCCCATTCTCGAAAGCGTCCCCTCCGCCTTGAGGATTCATCAAAAGTTTTGGGGGCCCCCGACTCCTGTAGGCTTCTGGTGGGGAGCGGCTGCCATGATTGCTCGCGGAATGACCACGACGGAGCCACGAGATGGTGGTGCTCTCATGCTGACGCCAGCTTCAGTCTGAAACATCCAGAAACAAGGTGGGGCTTTCATCGTTTGGGAAAAAAAAAAGTTTTCATCCAATGAAAAGTGTTGTTTTTAGGTCATATGATCAAGCCTTCCATCATTAGGAAACCAAAAGTAAAATGAACCAATGAAAAGTTTTATAAACAAGTCACATGACCTGTTATGCGGCATAGGGTATAAAATGCGGAGAAAATACGTTGGCACGTGAGGCGGCGTCAGTAGCGGACCGATGTGCGAATAGGCCGAAGGCAACACAACGCGCCAAGATCCGGATGGCACCTAGGTGGTGTCCAGCAAGTTGCAGCACTGGTGTGGCCATCCTACAATGCTGAAAGTCGGCGTGGGGCGCCCCGTTGGCCTGTGAGTTTGCGTCAGTAGCGGACCGATGTGCGAATAGGCCGAAGGCAGCACAACGCGCCAAGATCCGGATGGCACCGAGGTGGTGTCTAGTAAGTTGCCGCACTGGTGTGGCCATCCTACAATGTTGAAAGTCGGCGTGGGGCGCCCCGTTGGCCTGTGAGATGGCGTCAGTAGCGGAACGATGTGCGAATGGGGCCAAAGGCAGCGCAACAATATTTTCTGACTAGAAGACACCACAAGGCGCTGAGATGCCAAGATTCGGATGGCACCGAGGTGGTGTCTAGCAAGTTGTGGTACTGGTGTGGCCATCCTACAATGGTAAAAGTCGGCGTGGGGCGCCCCGTTGGCCTGTGAGATGGCGTCAGTAGCGGACCGATGTGCGAATGGGGCCAAAGGCAGCGCAACAATATTTTCTGTATGGAAGATACCACTAGGCGTTGAGATGCCAAGATCCGGATGGCACCGAGGTGATGTCTAGCAAGTTGCTGTACTGGTGTGGTCATCCTACAATGCTGAAACTCGGCGTGGGGCGCCCCATTAGCCTGTGAGATGGCGTCAGTAGCGGACCGATGTGTGAATAGGCCGGAACCAGCACAAGGCGCCAAGATCCGGATGTCACCGTGGTGGTTTCATAGTTGAGAGGCACTTCATCTGCAGTGGGGCGCCGAGATCCGGATGGCACCGAGGTGATGTCTAGCAAGTTGCTGTACTGGTGTGGTCATCCTACAATGCTGAAACTCGGCGTGGGGCGCCCCATTAGCCTGTGAGATGGCGTCAGTAGCGGACCGATGTGTGAATGGGGCAAAGGTAGCGCAAGAATATTTTCTGAATAGAAAACACCACAAGGCGCTGAGATGCCAAGATCCGGATGGCACCGAGGTGGTGTCTAGTAAGGTGCACTGGTGTGGCCATCCTACAATGCTGAAAGACGGCGTGGGGCGCCCCGTTGGCCTGTGAGATGGCGGCAGTAGCGGACCAATGTGCGAATGGGGCCAAAGGCAGCGCAACAATATTTTTGGAATAGAAGAGACCACAAGGCGCTGAGATTCGGTTAGCACCGAGGTGGTGTCTAGCAAGCTATGCAGCTGAGTTGCGTGCGCACTTGCGGCGAATAGGTCGAAGGCAGCACAACAATGTTTTCTGAATAGAAGACACCACAAGGCGCTGAGATTCGGTTACCACCGAGGTGATGTCTAGCAAGTTGCCGCACTGGTGTGGCCATCCTACAATACTGCTCCGAATAACGGCGTGGGGTGCCCGAAGGGGGGGGGGAAGGCGGCGTGAACGGGCCTTCCTAGGTGGAGGCTCGTCTGCTGTAGTGGGGCGCCCCTTTACCGTTTCAGTTGCCATTCAGCTGAGTTTCGGCTGCTGTTGATGCTACAGCGACAGGCGGCTGCAACAGGACTCTCAAAATGGCGGCCTGTTCTTTGGATTTGGGCCTGGTCCACTAAAATGGCCCTGGGACACCTTAGAACTCGGACGCTCGATTTTTTTTTCCTTTCCTGTACATGCAAAAAAAGGTAAATGCCCGGTACGTTACACGCTTCATCTGCCACGATGAACTCTCCAGAGGAACCGAAAAAAATATATAGTTATGGTAACTATACGATGCATCGTCATATGGAGAGGTGGCACCAATTAATTATAGTGCTGCATAAAAGAGAGATTTGGAGGAGAACCCCTGACCTGCTAGTACATTCATCAAAGAAGTGGCACTGACAGCATCAGAGGCAAGGGAAACGGTCCCAAATATTTAGAAGAACTTTGGAAAGATTAAAATGACATGTTTAGATTGTGGCAAATTAATTTCATGTGGACAGATGAGTGTTACTCTAATAAATACAGCATATGAACATCATCATAGTCGATGGTTGGTAGAGACATTTTGACTATATCCTGGACCTGCCCGTCCTCGCCCAAAATGGCGCCGGAATAAATGGGATTCGTAACTCCTTGTTGTGTACTGGTTGCAGAACCTTGAAATCACGAGATACGTATGCAGTTTTGAAGCACATGGCAGGCGGGGACGAGAATTGATTGAATATTTCGACATCCCTATTGATATTAAGTTCTGATGTGTTATTGATTACTGTACTATTGAAAGTTCGAATTAACGTCACCCATGGTACTTGCCCGCAAATGTATATCTAGATAATTTTATTGTAACTGGCCCTGTCGTATTTTAATTATAAAATGTACGTCCACCGATTCCGTAACTGTTAGACACTTTAGTTCTTGCAACCTAATAGCCCGCCCGTTACGTTCCTCTACAGTGTAAATGTCTACTCATCATATACGATTACAGTTTGCTCCGTGGCCGGCCCACGTGGTCATAGGCCCGTATTTGTATAATGACATTTTCACAATAAAGGTTTTTAAAAGAAAACATGGTAGTAGTATATACATTGGTAAAGTTTTTAATAATAGTCACTGTTTTCGAATCATTAAAAGGCAAGTGAAATAAAGCAGTCCAATTACATGAAGGGTAAAAGGTATAATACGCAGGAACGCAGTAAAGATAAATGGTCAAGGGCTGTTGTGTTTTCTACTCCTGCAACATAAAGTGATCGATAAGAATCTGATATTCAGGCGTATCGGCGACTAAGACAGCAGGCCGACCCTCTTTTGCTCAACGGCTCCGTCATGGGACGAAGAAACGCCCTTTTTCTCGAAAAAGGAATATATTTTACTTGCAGGACAGTTGTAAATTTTCCGGGAAAGTACATTAGCCTGGAACATTATAACATATATTTAAGAAAAAATAATGTTCGAAAGCATCATTAGAATAAGAAAAGTAAAATGAACCAATGAAAAGTTTTATTAACAAGTCATATGACCTGTTATGCTTACGTTACGCGCTGCGCGTCGCGCCCCGGATCACTTCCGGATGCGCTAACGCGGCGCGTCATATGACGCATTACGCGACAACGCAGGTCTAGAATATAGTCAAAATGTCTCCACCAACCAGCGGTCGGAACACAACCCCTTTCAGCAGGCTAAATAGTTCTGTTAAATGACAACAGAAGGGACAGGCAACAAGAACCATCAGTGAAAGAGGGGAGGGCTAGTTCTTCTCTACCGGGTCACGTTGGGGCGCTACCGGAACTGATCGAATTGGTAGTCTACAGTGTTTCTGGATGTTTCAGACTGAAGCTGGCATTAGCATGAGAGCACCACCATTTCGTAGCTCCGTCGTGGCCATTCGACGAGCAATAATGCTAGCCGCTCTCCACCAGAAGCCTGCGGGAGTCGGGGGCCCCCAAGACTTTTGTAGAATCTTCAAGGCTGAGGGGACGCTTTCGAGAATGGAGCCCAATCTCTAGCAGACAAGCGTCCAAGTTCCAAGGTGTCGCAGGGCAATTTTAGTGGACCACGCCCAAATCTGAAGAGCCGGCCGCCATTTTGAGAGTACTGTGGCAGCCGGCTATCGCTGCACCGCAAGAGCGGGAGCAACTCAACTACATGGTGAGCGAGACGCTGTAGTCGAAAGAGCGGGCGGTAAACAGCTGAATAGCGGAAGAGGCACAGTGTAGCAAAAGCGGGCAGAATGGCAACTGAAATGGTAAAGGGGCACCCCACTACAGCGTGTCTTTAGGTGAAACGGATTGTGGGACAAGGTCAAGAATGGAAGAGTTACCAAAAGGCAAAAAGTTCCGCTTGATCCCGGGAGCCGGCCACCTATGTCGGGGGCGATCTCAGGCTACACCAGGAGAACACGACTTGGGGAGGGAGCCGGAGCCAAGCGCCCCCTCCGAGTCCGCGCCATCACACCGTCCCTCGGGGGCCTCCGTCAAGCGGTTCAGGGTGGCACCGCATTACATTGTTCACAAATGCAGTCACGTCCTCAAACAGTCCCCACTTTACTTTGACAATAGTGAAGCTGAAGCAAATGCAAATAGGCTTCAGACAGTGTTACAAGCACTCCTCAAAACTTTTAACCATCAGAGTGCATGAGTTTCATGTACTCGATTGAGCTAGCCGGATCGGGCAACAAAAAGTATAAAATAGTTATGTAAATAGTTGTTTAATAAAATGTTTTACCCTGTTACTTTGCTGGTGTGTTGTATATATTTGTAATATTTGCATAGAGTTTATCGTTATTTTGGGCGGGGTGGGTGGCGGAGCCGAGCTGTATTGCAGCCATCATGGTGTGGAGTTCAGTTCATCTCAATAGTTTCGTGTTTGTCATGAGGGGTTGTTCCTAATGTTTCTATTTTAGCGAGGTCAAAAAGAGATCCCATTAGTGGCCTACTGATTTTGCTCGATTCCTTTTGTTTTTTTACACGATTTTTCGCTATCTGCAAAGACTAAACAGAGTATTGCGACTCTGTGCTTGTTTGTAAATAGAGAATGAACCAAAGAGAACCAATTCTAAAACAGTAAATGCTTGGATAACAATCAATCAAATGGAGAGAGAAGCAGGCACGACGGATTACAACGGGGGCAAAGGCCTGCGTTAACTACCCTTCACTATCTGCAAAGAGAGAGTACTCCTAATAGAAATGAGGGGGGGGGGCAGCATTCAAAGCAGATCAGTGTGCATAAACACGAAAATGTTTTTACTTACCACGTACTTGACATTCGACAGCTTATGATATTTGCTATTAAAAAACCATTGAAATTCACTGAAAAAAACATAGGTTAGAGACCATATATAGTTAGGAATTAGCATTTAAAAAACCTTGAAAATTCACTGAAAAAACCATAGGTTATAGACCATATATAGTTAGGGCTTAGCATTTAAAAAACCTTATTTTACTCACACAAAACCATTGAAATTCCATATATAGTTAGTTGCACTAACTATATATCGCGCACCCGCAATCCACTGCTGATGATGTCACATATTACATCATTCATGACATGGTCAGTGACATCACTGATGACATCACTGATGACATCTCAAATGACATCACTGATGACATCATCTAGTGTCTGTGTGTTTTTGTAAAGTTTAAATATGCTTTACATATTGAAGAATGAGTGGATGTATGGAAGACTGAGTGTGTGTGTGGCTGGCTGGGAGGTGTGTGACTCTGTGCATATCAATGTGTACTTGTATCAGTGATTGTATAAGAGAGTAAGTATGTGTTAGTATATGTGTGAAAAGTATGGTGTTCTGTGTTTAACTGTATAGATGAGGAAATCGAAGTGTGATTGATTCTTCACAGGACTGACTAGGTGTATGAGTGCATATGATAGTGTTGTAATAATGAGTGACTGTATGTATGAGTGATTGTATGGGTGAATGAGTGAATGTGTGTGTAGACGTAGGAATCAGTGAGTGCGTATGTAGTAACTGGTATTGGTGTGTCATGATGTCATCAGTGATGTCATTTGAGATGTCATCAGTGATGTCATCAGTGATGTCACTGAAGTATGGTGTTCTGTGTTTAACTGTATAGATGAGGAAATGGAAGTGTGATTGATTCTTTACAGGACTGACTAGGTGTGTGAGTAACTCCATGGATGAGTGGCAGTGTGTGAGTGTCTGCATAGGTGTATGAGTGCATATGATAGTGTTGTAATAATGAGTGACTGTATGTATGAGTCATTGTATGGGTGAATGAGTGAATGTGTGTGTAGACGTAGGAATCAGTGAGTGCGTATGTAGTAACTGGTATTGGTGTGTCATGATGTCATCAGTGATGTCATTTGAGATGTCATCAGTGATGTCATCAGTGATGTCATTTGAGATGTCATCAGTGATGTCATCAGTGATGTCACTGACCGTGTCATGAATGATGTAATATGTGACATCATCAGCAGTGGATTGCGGGTGCGATATATAGTTAGTGCAACTAACTATATATGGAATTTCAATGGTTTTGTGTGAGTAAAATAAGGTTTTTTAAATGCTAAGCCCTAACTATATATGGTCTATAACCTATGGTTTTTTTAGTGAATATATATATATATATATTCATCAAAAACACAGGTTACCCCAGTGAAGACGCCACTCTCAGGGAGCTTTTCTCCTCCTTTTAATGTGGATCACAGTGAGTCAGCTCGCGCCACAGTGCAGCATAATAACAGCCTAACGCGTTTCAGACTTCTTCGTCCTTGATCACAGGCAAAATTAAATCAATGGCTCAGCAGGCGCGTTGTTAAACCTCCGCTCTTAATTGAAAGTCCCACCCCAGTGGGCGTTGGCACGCTTTGCATGCTGGTATTTGCAGTCTTTAACAGCGATCATACCCCATATATCAGTGATGTCATCAGTGATGTCACTGACCATGTCATGAATGATGTAATATGTGACATCATCAGCAGTGCATTGCGGGCGCGTGAGATATAGTTAGCATAACTAACTAGAACGGATGAATTTCAATGGTTTTGTACGACTGAAATGTCCAGCTAACTATAACAGCCCTGAAACCTATGGTTTTTTTCAGTATATTTTCAAGGTTTTTTAAATGCTAATTCCTAACTATAACATGTCTGAAACCTATGGTTTTTTCAGTGAATTTAGAAGGTTTTTTAAATGATAATTTATAAATTTAATAATAGTTATGTGTATTTTTTATAATGATTTTCTACAGTTTTTTTACTTTTTATTTTTTCATATTTTATTTTTTAAATTACATTATATACATTTAATATAAAGGGAAAACACTTTTAAAAAATATTGAAACTGAAATCTTGTTTTGTTTTTTGTTTTATATTTTTATTATAATATATTTATATTATTTTCTGTATTATTTTTTTTCCAATTTTTTTTCCGATTAGCGCACCCGAAGCGTACCTTTCACGATCGGTGCTCGGATTCTAGTCGCCATTGTAAAAATGTTGTGAAGGATCCACGTGTGCGACGGGTGCGTATTTTCCGAGATGTGCGCGATAGCTATGCGACCGGTACGCGATCCAGCTCCCGTGCATTTGAGACACATGTGCATTACTGTACGCGACACTTGCGCGGTGACAAGTTCCGCTTGACGTCATATATGTGTTGGGCGCGGTGGGTGCGTGAGTTCCGTACATTTTTTTAAATGTCTAAAATGATATATATATGTATGTATGTTAAAATTCGTGTAAAGCGCACATACACCCAACGGTTTCTTGGTGCTATGGGCAAAAGGAGACGGACAGAAAGAAGTGAGGGTAACAGAGAGGGGGAAAGGAACAAACCTAATCATGTGCTTTGCGGAACAGATAGGTTTTCAGAAGAGATCTAAAGTAGACATAGGAGGCGATAAGTCTGAACTCCAAAGGAAGTGCATTCCAGAAGGAAGGAGCAAGAAACGAGAATCTGAGCCCACCATGCTTCTTGCGTTTAAAGGTGGGCGTCGTGAGCAGAGCAAGGAGGGTAGACCAAAGGTTGCGTGATGGTGAGTAATGATGAAGGAGGGAGGAGATGAAGACAGGGCCGAGCCCGGCCAGGGCTTTAAAGATGATACAACCCAGTATAAATTTGCAGCGCTTGGCTACCGTGAGCCAGTGGAGAGTGTTTAACAGAGGGAGAACATGCTGGTGCCTGGGCTGGTGAAAGATCAGTCTTGCAGCCTGGTTCTGTACCAGCTACAGACGGTTCAGCTGGTTGGCAGGGATACCAACATAGAGGGAATTGGCATAATCTATCCTGGAAATTACAAGGGCCAGGAGTGCTAGGGTGAGGGCTTCCGTGGTGAGAAAGTGAGATATATTGCGAATCTTACGTAGGTGGAAAAAACTAGAGGAGACCACGGTGTTAATGTAGGGCTTCATCGAGAGGTCTTTACAAATGATAACCCCAAGGCTTTTGGCAGAATCAGCAGGGCGAGGAGGAGGGCCCAGGCATGGAGGCCAAAAATTGGAGCTCCATGGGTTGGAGGCACCCCCGATCAAGACCAGCTCGGTCTTGTCGGGGTTGAGCTTCAAGTGGTTTGCTCCCATCCAGTCACTGATGAGACACAGGGTGGACTGAAAATTGCGGATGGATTGGTCCGAGGAATCAATGTCAAAGATCAGCTGAATGTCATCCGCGTAATTAAACGCGGTGACATTACTGCCTCGTAGGGAGCGGATGAGGGGGGTGAGGTACAAATTAAAAAGGAGGGGGGAAAGGGAAGAGCCCTGGGGGACGCCACATGTCAACCTAACTTTATCAGCAGAGAAGTGGGAAAGACGGACAGCCTGGTGACGGTCGCTCAAGAAGGAGCGGACCCACTCAAGGGCCGGCCCCTGGATGCCTGCATCCCCAACACGGCCGACCAGAATATCATGGTCGACCGTGTCAAATGCAGCCGACAAATCCAGGAGCACCAGAGCCTAGCTGATCTTGAGGTCCGCCCCCCTCCGCAACTCCTCCATCACCGAAAGGATGACAGACTCAGTTGAGTGGGCGGGTCTAAAACCGGCCTGTTGGGAATCGAGAAACTGAGTGCGTTCGATGAATGAACTCAGAAAGTTGGTAACATGGGCATCCAGTACTTTGCTGAGTTAGGGGAGCAGGGAGATGGGACGGAAATTACTCATAAGGGACGGGTCAGCATTGGGTTTCTTTAGGATAGGCACTACTTCAGCGGTCTTGAAAGAGCTAGGAACCAAGCCCACTCTAAGTGAGTTATTGAGAAGTGTCAGAGGGGGTATAGGGCAGGCAGTGAAGGCCTCGCGTAGGACGTGGGGAGGACAGCAATCAGTGGGGGAACCAGAGGCAACCTTCTTTAACAGGACCAGGAATTCGTCCTCCGAAATCGAGGGTATCTGTGTGACTGAATGGGGGTTGGGAATGGCAGGGGTAATGGTTGGAATAGGTAAGGCTGAGGGGGCACGGCAGGAGATGCTATTTTTAATTTTAGCAATTTTGTCAACAAAAAAGAAATTGAGGGAGGGAGTCACAAAGTGCCTGAGAGGGAAGGGGTTTGATAGTGACCCTATCTGGGTGCGAAAGTTCTTCCACAATGGAAAAAATATCTTTTGCCTTAGAGGCTGAGTCTACGATTTTTTTAGAAAAGTAAGCAGTTTTTGCCTGTATAATGTCTTGCTTATAACCTTTGAGCAGAGCCGCGAATACCAGCTTCTTCTCGGGGGGCGTAGTCTCGCCGCCAGCAGCGCTCAGCCTGTCTGAGCTTAAGTTTCATTACTTTGAGTTCCTCTGAGAACCATCTTTGCGCATCATGAGGCCGCTTTAGCTTAACGCGTTTTTGCTGATTTGAGCCATTGCTTTAAGCCTAAGGCCTGGGTGTCTGGGGAATCACATTCAGCGGGGGGACGCCCTGAGTAAGGTGACAAATTCATTGAGATCGGCCCTATTCCAGTTCCTAGCCAAGAGGTTTCCCTCCAGGTTACGACTTGCGTGGGAGGTAATGACAAAGGAAAAAGTGATAATAAAGTGGTCCGACCAAAGGGCAGGGAAGAGTAAGGGAAATAGAAATATCCAGATTAGAAGTCCAGACCTGGTCTATAATATGCCCCTTGACGTGGGTGGCTGAGTGGATATGTTGAGAGCAGTTCATACCGACTAATAGGTCGGTAAAGGTGGATGAACTGACACTTCTAGCGTCAGAAGGCCAATAATTAAAATCCCCTAAAATCTGAATTTTTGAGTTGTTTATTACCAGCTGAGAGAGTATGTCGCCGAACATTGACGGAAAACTAGGCATAGGCTGAGGGGGCCGGTATACGAGGGTGCAAATAAAAGAAGCCACCGAGGATTCAAGTCTAAGAATAAGGCAGTCAACCATAGGGATACTGGCAACATCCATTGAGGAGAATCTAATAAGGTGTTTAATAATGGCTGCAACCCCACCACCCGGTTTGGCCGAATATCTATTGGCTTGAAGGATGTAATAGCCAAGCGGGACCGCCGCGAGAATATCCGGGAAGGACTCCTCGTTAAGCCAAGTCTCGGTAACAAACATTATGTCGGGTTTCTCTGATTCCAGGAGCTGAAAGATCTCCAACTGATGTTTGACCAGCGAGCGGGTGTTCAGGTAGCTCACCTTAAAGTTGGCATTTACAGCTCTTTTGGTCGGAAAGAAAGGAGCAGCCCGGGAGGACTGCATCACAGGTGGTGGTGCCATGGCCAGAGGGGAATCGAATTCCAGGAAAGCCTTCCGGGGGCAGAGAAGTCCCATTGAATCCAATCTGAAAGAAATGGTGGGGCAGAGAGGCCAATGGTCGTGGAGACATATCAGTTCAGAGGCAGGGTAAGAGATAACATTGGCAAGGTTTCCTGCCCCCTGCCCCGACCGGCCGCGGACGGGCGCAGACGGGCTTACCTTTGGCACGCCTTTGGCGCGCCAGCGGCGCGTCCGCTGCGCGTCCGGCAGGCCATTGCAATTTATGACTTAACCCCACCCCCAGCTAGACCGCAGCGAGCGGCACCGCTGGGATCCGGGTCCTCACCCAAGATGGCGCCTGCCCTCCACAACAATCGGCACGTGGTGGAACGGGGCAGGGAGGCACACCCTGGAGAGGAGGCAGGTAGTAAATCACCTGCGCTGTATCCCGGAATAAGTCAGGCAGATAAAGTGAGGGGAGTGGAAAGTTTTTTAAAAAGTACAAAACAGTAGTAAATTCAGTTTAAAAAGCAACATGAGGTACAGTGGTAAAATGGGTAACAGAGGAGCTCCGCGCCTCTCACAGCTCGCAATCTGTCCCCAAATGCTCAAGCGGACCCTCGTGAGTGCTGCCACCACCCTATATGTCTTTAATATATATAGTAGGGCAAGACATTATCGAAGGTATTCATAAAATCAATATATTTTTACTTGTAATAAACTTATATTACTTTTAAATTTTGTGCAGGAAGGGACACCTTGCTGCACTAAAACAATCAGTATGCTGTGCAATGCAGCATATATTGAAAGAGAAAACATGGGGAGAAATTAAAACAATTCTCCTTCTTGTGCCTTGCTACACCAACTGAAGAATGGTGCAGCATTCACACATCTCCAGATTTATGATAAATCTGGAGATGTGTCTTGTTCTCTGAGTGTTGTGTGGAAACACCCAGAGCAACACCTATGGAACGCCCTTTCAATGCAAAGTGGTGTGTATGAAGAGGTCGTATTTACAAGGAGAAGAAAAGCTACACAGGGTGCCTTTTCCTCTCCTTGTAAATATGAAGGAGTGTCTGGCGCCATCACTATGTTACAAAAAGTGACATAAAAATGGTACAGGATGCTTCTAAATCTGCCCCATAAGTGCTTAGGTATTGCTAGTTGGTTGATTAAAGACTTGCATGAGAGTGACAGGAGGTAAGCACAGAGATATCTCTCCAAAGATGCTCACAGAAGAATGATTGAAATGGTTGCAGTCCTTCAATAGGTGCAATGGGAAATGTTATGAACCAATCAAATCTTTTTTTCAGGTCACATGGGATCCTATGACAGAAGGATTGCAACACTACATAGATATTAACTGGGTATTTTGAAGAGTGTATCAATACCTTGAAGCTTTTTGCAGGTCTGCATGCACAGTATATAAAGAAATTGACTTGTACTAGGGTCAGTGGCTAGGCCAATCCTTAAGTATATAACTAATAACTAGAGTAATTTCAGTACTGCAAAGAGAGTACAAGATACATTTATAAGTACTTAGGTTTTGGCAAAGTGATAGGATACATACATAGTTCTGGATGGATGAATGGACAAGTGGTTTGGAAATGCAGAAGGTTTCCTAGACTGCTTAGTTACTAACTGAGTATTTAAAAGAGTGTATCAATTCTATGCATACATACTGCACAGAATATTGTAGGTGTACTGATTTGTATGTTTGGGCCATTCCTTTGATACTTGACTAGATAATAAAAATAATGTCATTGTTTCAAAGTGAATACATGCCTCCAGTAAGCATCACTGCACCGCGTTGCATTCAGGTGGTCTAGGTCGTGCTCCTTTTTACATCTTTCAGCAACAGAGTTCTGTGGTGCTTACTGGACATACGTAGTGGGCTAGTTGGTCTCTAAGAACCCTCAGGATTCAATGTGACCTAATCTCCCAACATATAAAGGTTTACACAGTGGTGAAGGGAGTGGATGGGGCCTGATGTGACATGTGCAAACACACCCTGTGCGTGTTTTAAGTTGAAAAATTAAGTCCCCTTTAATACTGAATTTCCCTGGGTCCTACTAGCCCACCATGTCCCTCTACTAAACATCCTAGAGCTGTGTTGCAGAGAGGTGGTCCAAGGCCTTGCCCCATTTTACACCTCTCTGCAAAGCAACTCTGTGACACTTAGTGCACATACCTGATGGGTTATTTGCCCCCCAGGGACCCTCAGGATTCAAGGGGACTATATCCCCTAACTTAAAACACCCACAAAGCGTGTTTGCACACATGTCAACTCAGTCCTCCCTTTCTTCACCAGTGTGCAAACGCAGCCCATTGTGTGTTTTAATAAGTAGTTAATCTTACCTTGACAGTAGTAGATATGAAAAAATGCTAAACATTTTTAGCTGTTTTTTATAACTTACATTTCTGAAAATTTCATATTTTAGAATTAGGAGCTGTGAAAGAGAAGAGAAAATACAGTTATAATATATAATATTATATTTTTTACAACACAACATAATTTTAGCTTTATATAAATTATTTTGTTTGCCTTTTTTGATGTTCTCAGAATATATTGAATTTCACCACAAACAGTGATTTCAATGTTACTCATCACATAACAGGGGGCAAAAAAACCAATCAATAAGATTATTTATAAAAAACAAATCTGTGTCAAAAATATTTTTAATATACTCCACTATTTCTCAACATTCCAGGAAAACAATATCCTCAATAACATACCATATTATACAAATCACACATGTATAAAATGCTTCGTTCTAAGAGAATTCTCTTACTTGAATATGAAATAACTGAAATAATAATTCAATGAGCAATTCTTTATAATTTCCATATACTGTAAATGATGTTCGTTAAAAAGATATGCTGTGAGAATATCCAAGAAAAAGTCCTTAATTCAAATGTATAACTTTCCTCTTGGCCAAATGGTATTCCTGAAATCCTTTATACTGAAATTGTCCAATAGTAATCGTATTAATAAATGTAAATAAATTCCTCATAGGCCGAATTATCTTCTTAAAACTTTGGCTTTTAAAATATTAGGTAGGATTTGGTAATTCGTTAGGAAAACGTTCTTTAAAAACCAATTGAGCATCATTACAATAGGTCCATCCTTTACTGCATTTTAAATAGTGTAATGTCCAGTTGTTGTAGAATGACCATCATGGAAAATAATTGCTACTGCCACAAAAGTTCTTCTTGATATTGATACTTGACTTGATACAAAATGTTTAATTAAAGTTTCCAATTTTCTTCCATCAGCTGTACAACGTTGTATCATTAAAATGATATATTGTCCAAATCTTTGTATAAATAATGTTGATAACATTTCTGATTTGCATTGGCAACACTCCATGTTTTGATTTGCTGCTTTAACTAGTTTCTTAAAAGACACTGTTTTACAGTCTGGTAATGTCAAATATATAAATCTTTCAGTATATATGTTAGTGCTACATGTAAACATACAATTTTCACATTCAATTTTCCCATTTATAACGAAGGCTACAAATATTTTCAATTTCTATTCCTTCATTTTCCAATACTGCAAGTATATACATTAGAAATTCCTGAACATCTTGTTGGATATTCTGAGTAAATTGTGGAGAACCAGAACATACATCCAAAAGATTACGAATATCAGAAAAACTTTCTATTTTCCTTTTATCAGTTCTTAATTTTTCATAAATACAATGTAACAAGGAACAAAATCTTTTTTCACAATCCTCCATCATTTGCTGTTGCAAACTTTCTAGAAAAAAACCAACATTGACCACTACATTAGCATAGCAGTTGATACCTGAACTATTTTCTAACTGATACCCAACAATCTCTTCAATTGTGTCCTTTTTCTTTTTGCTTGCAATCTCAACATTATCTTGATTTTTTTCCTTCTCTATAACTTCACAACAGATATTCTCATATCTTCTTTTTTGACCTACTAGACGCTTTTCAAATACAGGATATTAACCTACATTGGGAGCATACGCTCTTCTTAACCGATTATACTCTTTTACACAGTTTGCATCTGCACTAATCTTTCTCTCATCAAAATCAATCAAATACAATCCAGATAAAGTTCTGACTCGGGACAAAGCAACATATGCCATACCCTCTTTCAACATGATACTTCCAATGTTCACCAAAGCACTGTCTACACTTAAACCTTGAGATTTATGAATAGTCACCGCATATGCCAGAGAAAGTGGAAATTGTTTTCTACGAACATATACATCTTTAACAAGCAAAAAATGAACTGAACAACAACCAATATGTTTTACTTCTTCAATTTGATCAAATTTGATTTTTCCATCTCTATTTTGATAATTGACACAATCAACAACTTTACCCATTGCTCCCTTTACTAAACCTGTTTCCACATCCAAATGATGCCTTAAAATTACCTGACAGTGTACACATACATATAGATTCTTCTCTAAACCAGCAGTTTTAGATAAAGGATCCATTTTTTTTTATTTTCCCATCAAAATAATAGTGATCCCTTCATGCTCTATTTTATCAATATCTTTCAATGTTATTATTTGCTCATTTTCTAGCTTCAAAAGTTGTCCATTGAATACAAAACACTCGCGCAGGGTTGGCATTAAGCAGATTATAGATTTATTTTCTGCAATATTCATATATATTTTTTTAGGAACTATATTTTCATTTGGAATAAGTTTGTAAGTAGTCGAATTTGCAAAGCTTGTTTTCCATGTTCTGTCAGTACTCCAATTCTTATATCTTGAAGAATAGTTCCATAATCAACATAATTAGCTTTTCGCATATTTTTAATGAGTTCATTGTATTTAAAATATGACCAAATGTTAAAGTTTCCAACACTTCCCAAAGTCTTTCTAGTTTCTTCATGCACAAGTGTTTTAAATACTGGTTGTCCTTTTACGGGAGTAATTTGCAGTAGATCTCCAAAAACTATTACATGTTTTCCTCCAAATAAGACTTCGTACTCTGTTTTAAGAATTTGCTGCCTTCTTAAATGCACAAAAGCAAGCATTAGGTTTGAGACCATGCTTACCTCATCAATAATCAGAAGTTTCATTTTCTTTAGCACTCTTGAAACTTCATAGCAAGCTTCTCCAGACAGTTTCTTATATTCCAATTTATTTTCATGCTCTACAGTTAGCATAAGTAAATGATGTAATGTAGTTCCTTTAATGTTGTGTGCTGCCAACCCAGTTGGAGCAGTTACAACACAAGACAAATGTGAGTCAGGTTTTTTTCTGTAGATAACTGGTCAATACTCTAATTAAGAAACTTTTTCCTGTTCCAGCTTGACCACTGACATACATTCGGATAGGTTAAAATGATGTGCATGTGCATTCTTTCCATGAGGGTAGCAAAAGAGCAAACCGCTGCACTCCAATAGGTAAGTCAATTGTCAAATGGTAAAACCAGGTGAAAATAATTTTTAGGTGCTCAGGATAACACCTTCCGGTTCCGTGAGGTGTGGCACAAACAATGAAGGAGAAGTCTTACCAAAGAGTAAGAAGCTGTCCTGAGCACTCTTTGAAGCACGATCGTGCGTAGTATAAAGTTAATTGTTAGGAAACTGATGAGTTTTTGGAAAAAGGTTTATTCCTTATTGTAAATCCAAATGCAGGTTCATGGTAACAAAAAGCTTATTTTCATATTTCATAAATCCATTTTAAAGCAAATCCATTGTAAATTCATGGGATAAAGTTAACAGATGGAAAGATGGAAAAACCCCAATGCATTTCGTTCTACATTAGAACTTCTTCAGGGGGATATAGTTTCTAAAAAGAAAAGAAGAAAAAAGACTTTGTCGATCGCTGTAATGTACAGGAACTTGAAAAACACACAAAAGTGCGCCCAGTGAAAAAAGAAGAGTTAGGAGGGCCACCACCCGTCATGTGATCAAAACACCATGTGAAAACGCCAAGTTAAACCGGTAGAATAGGTAAATAAACTGGATAAATATGAGAGTAGACATCAAAAGTGACAAATAAGGGTTGTAAACCACAGTGTATGAAATGTTAACAAGTGAAACGGCAATTATTAATAATGTGCAGAAAATAGTCAAAAAGAACCAGGGGAACGCGAAGTTGACAAGAAGCAAAGCCCAAGAATTACACCCGGTGATATTGGTAACTCACCACCATGAAATAACAAAACGCGTGAAGAAACTTACCCATTACCAAAGACGAACGCGCGTGTATAGAAGAACACGTCGGTAGTGCGGGACACAACCCGGAAGACGCCGGTGAAGGACTAGCATCCGTAATCAAGAACCCCAGGTGAGTAATCAAAATAGAAGTAGGACCAGAAACAGTGACACGAGATGACTTGAAGTAATAATAGAAAACGGACCAGAAATACAGAAACAAACCCCCATGGGTGAAAGAATAGACAGAAAAGAAATACTCTAAACAAAAGGAATGTGGGCACTCACTCGAAACGCCAAAGGAAAATATGTGTGAAAAGGATAAAGAATATAAAGAAATGCATAATCAGTATCTAAATAACCACTATAGGTCTTATACACAGTAAAAACGAAATCATCAATAAACAAAGTACTGGGCACAGTAAAAACAGTATAAACAACACACAGGTCAAAGAGAGATCTCATGACTCATAGATTAGAGATGGCAACTAAGTTCAATTTTATCATTTAGCCCCTTCGGTTGAAGGGCTTGTAAAAAGTAAATCCAGTGTAGCTCACGTTGCAGCATGTGCTTGGTGTTGTCTCTGTGTGGAATTTTTTCGACCATTTCCAAAATTAAGTAGCGGATTTGACTGGGATTATGCGAGTGTGACACAAAGTGAGCAGCCAGACTTGATTTCAAGTTCTTAGTCCTGATGTTGCTGCGATGCTCATTCAGTCTGATTTTGATTTTTCTTTCAGTTTTTCCCACATATGGGAGGCCACACGGGCATTTAAGCATATAGATGACATTAGCCGAGTCACAGGTGGCAGAGACTTTAAGATGAATTGGTGTTCCTTTAGAAGGGTGACATAGTATATTGCCTGGTATGATGCTATTGCAATGGCCACAGTTGTGGCAAGGAATAGTGCCTTTGTATGTCACTACGTTTTGCAACGGAGGATGTTTCAATAGTGATTGTACATTTTTTGACCGTTGGTAAGCAAACCTCCTATTTTTGCTTTCCTGTGGCCATTGCAATAGCATCATACCAGGCAATATACTATGTCACCCTTCTAAAGGAACACCAATTCATCTTAAAGTCTCTGCCACCTGTGACTCGGCTAATGTCATCTATATGCTTAAATGCCCGTGTGGCCTCCCATATGTGGGAAAAACTGAAAGAAAAATCAAAATCAGACTGAATGAGCATCGCAGCAACATCAGGACTAAGAACTTGAAATCAAGTCTGGCTGCTCACTTTGTGTCACACTCGCATAATCCCAGTCAAATCCGCTACTTAATTTTGGAAATGGTCGAAAAAATTCCACACAGAGACAACACCAAGCACATGCTGCAACGTGAGCTACACTGGATTTACTTTTTACAAGCCCTTCAACCGAAGGGGCTAAATGATAAAATTGAACTTAGTTGCCATCTCTAATCTATGAGTCATGAGATCTCTCTTTGACCTGTGTGTTGTTTATACTGTTTTTACTGTGCCCAGTACTTTGTTTATTGATGATTTCGTTTTTACTGTATATAAGACCTATAGTGGTTATTTAGATACTGATTATGCATTTCTTTATATTCTTTATCCTTTTCACACATATTTTCCTTTGGCGTTTCGAGTGAGTGCCCACATTCCTTTTGTTTAGAGTATTTCTTTTCTGTCTATTCTTTCACCCATGGGGGTTTGTTTCTGTATTTCTGGTCCGTTTTCTATTATTACTTCAAGTCATCTCGTGTCACTGTTTCTGGTCCTACTTCTATTTTGATTACTCACCTGGGGTTCTTGATTACGGATGCTAGTCCTTCACCGGCGTCTTCCGGGTTGTGTCCCGCACTACCGACGTGTTCTTCTATACACGCGCGTTCGTCTTTGGTAATGGGTAAGTTTCTTCACGCGTTTTGTTATTTCATGGTGGTGAGTTACCAATATCACCGGGTGTAATTCTTGGGCTTTGCTTCTTGTCAACTTCGCGTTCCCCTGGTTCTTTTTGACTATTTTCTGCACATTATTAATAATTGCCGTTTCACTTGTTAACATTTCATACACTGTGGTTTACAACCCTTATTTGTCACTTTTGATGTCTACTCTCATATTTATCCAGTTTATTTACCTATTCTACCGGTTTAACTTGGCGTTTTCACATGGTGTTTTGATCACATGACGGGTGGTGGCCCTCCTAACTCTTCTTTTTTCACTGGGCGCACTTTTGTGTGTTTTTCAAGTTCCTGTACATTACAGCGATCGACAAAGTCTTTTTTCTTCTTTTCTTTTTAGAAACTATATCCCCCTGAAGAAGTTCTAATGTAGAACGAAATGCATTGGGGTTTTTCCATCTTACCATCTGTTAACTTTATCCCATGAATTTACAATGGATTTGCTTTAAAATGGATTTATGAAATATGAAAATAAGCTTTTTGTTACCATGAACCTGCATTTGGATTTACAATAAGGAATAAACCTTTTTCCAAAAACTCATCAGTTTCCTAACAATTAACTTTATACTACGCACGATCGTGCTTCAAAGAGTGCTCAGGACAGCTTCTTACTCTTTGGTAAGACTTCTCCTTCATTCTTTCCATGAAACATCCATGGTCAATCTGTTGTCTCACTTGGTGATATATTTCTTTCTGTTCAACATTTAGTTGTTCTTCCAAGTTTCCTAAGTCCATAATATCTTCTTGGGCTTGATGCATTGCTGTTTCCACTTCATTCATTGCGATTGCTGCTTCATTTTCAAGAATTGGTTGTCCTAGTGGATCTTGACTTAGTGCTGTACTGTCTTGAGAACTGTTTGACTGTCTTGAGAACTGTCTCTAGCAATCTCAGCTGCAATAGTAGCTTCTTGATCAATTTCATCGTTCAACATTTTGAGATCATTTGGAAAAACAGTACATTCTATGGTATCGTTACAAGCATTGAAGGAATCTTCATAGTTCTGAAAATCTCCAAGTAATTCCAATTCTGTACGCCACGGTTTGAAGAGTTGCAAAAGTGCTAAATAGTAAAATTCCCTTTTATCAGGAGTATAACAGCTCAGTTTTCTGTGATTCGTTAAATTTCCTTTATTTTGTTTCCCCAAACATCCTTCGTAACCAATCACTGCATATTATCCTTCAATTATGTTTTCTGTAGTATTCCGTTTAAAAGTGTAATATTGCAGCACTTCATAAAGACATATGTTCTCAAGATGATGACTTCTATTTGGATAATATGTATCCAACATGTTTGTTTAGACAATATCTGTACTTCCCGGTTCTTTTTCTGCTAAATATTCGATTTCTTGTACAGATTTAAGTACTTGATTTCGCGTTGCAGCAAGACCCTGACTCACCCAAATGATTCTTCTGGATTTTGAGTATGCATATGCTCCAATTTCTCGATGGGATAACATCTTCAAACTGAAACTGTACAATTTTTTACTAAGACTCTTCTAGTGAGAAATGTCTTCCCACATTTCTTTTAACTCCGTCTTTTCTGGTTTTGTTATAAGATGTCACATATCGGGCCACAGCAATGGAATTATCCGCAACATACTGAATATTCATATTAGCATTCCACATTGAGAGAATAACTGGATTATAATCATTGATATATTTTGATTCTTCACTTCTTCTCAAATTGTATGTATTTTGGGAGATTTTCTACTTATGGTATGTCTCACAGCTGACATAAAATTGTTTACTCTTCCTTTGGATATTACAGGACGTTCCTTATCATACATTTAAGATCTTCATGATGAAGGTACCAATACTCATTAATACCACGCTGACATGTCATCAAATTAATCAGCTGAGATTCTAAATGATCGTCTCTCTGATGTACTTTATCTATAAATTCCTTTGCAGAAACATTTTGAAGATGTACTCCTGTTTTTAATATGTGGTTAACTGCATATGAAAGTCCAGACAAGTAACTCTCAAACAAAAGATTAAATATATATGGGATACATTGTCAAAATCTTGAATCTTCTGCATACAATCGTGTTGTCCGATATTCAGAT
Organism: Lissotriton helveticus; assembly: GCF_964261635.1. NCBI lineage: Eukaryota > Metazoa > Chordata > Amphibia > Caudata > Salamandridae > Lissotriton > Lissotriton helveticus. The sequence goes on along the minus strand of NC_136065.1, from coordinate 890,643,829 downwards.
GCAGGAATCTGAACTGATCGTTCATCATATTGTCCACCTTTTCCAGTTGACAACAGCTGCAGAAAACAATGAACTTCCAAAATTTTTTGCCCATACACTCATGGGACTCCCCTTTTTTTCATTTAGAATAATTCAATAGTATTCCCATTCACTTCTTTCACATTAAATAGATGTACACTGTAATGTTCATAGATTTCTTCACTTTTGGACATGTCCACTTTTTCAATTTGACCACTTGACGTTTCAGTATCATCTCCTGAAAGTATTTCTTTTTCTTCCACATACACTTTTTTTAGTACTCATTGTTTTTTTATAAGATATAATGTTGCCTTTTGCACTTTCCTAACATCAACTAACTCTTGCCAGATGTTCTTATTCTTAGTAGGAACACCATTCACTAGAATAACTAGTGGTTCACTTTCTACATTCTCTACACCAATAGTTTCAATATTTTTCTTTAAATCTAGAGGTAAATATACAACTCTTCCTTTTAATCCTCTCTGTAAATCTGTAGAAGGCAATTTACATGTTTTAGCTCCACACAAACAAGAGCCTCAAATGCGTGCACACATTGAATCAGAATAGACTCATACATATTTAAATCTATCAGTTCTGGAGGAATAACTCTAGATTATTATGGACAGCTCTAGCAGGCATTTTATTCTCGTCTAATTTGTTATAACAATATTTACAAATACCCTGAACAGAACCCAAATCAAAACAATTCTCTGCCAACAAATAAGTTGCAAATTCCTTCCACTTATCATTATTTTCTCTTTTACTTTTTAAATACAGGTCAACAGCCCAGGTCTGATTTTTATAGTGAGTTCGCCGGCAACAAATTTAAGAATAATATGGCCTTTCACCTGAAATCCCCTTAAAATTTGTTATTTGTTCTTCAAAATGTTTTGTAGTACTATGTTGCACATTCTCTTCAACATTTTCATCTATTAATGTGTCAGTTTCTAAACTCTCCTGTTCAGGACCAAAGTAACAAAACTCAATTTCTTCACAAACCTTCTTCACATCTGATACTGACCTACGCAAAAGAGCATTTTTACAACTCATTTAACATTAGTGCTGGAATTTTTGTATAATGCAATCTTCTGACTAACTTTCGCATTTGAGAATAATGTACTGCTAACATCCTGAAATGATGAAAAACACTTTGACATACTTGCCTAGAAATACAAGCCAGAGAATGACCTTGCAAACAAGTATTTTTCTCACTCTGCAAGGATCTAGTCCTTGCAACATTTTAATATTTTGTTTAACACTTTTTTTAGCATATTCTCGTAAGAAATTGCGTAAAATATCAATAGATTCCTGTCGTATACTACAAATATTACTGCAGTCCCAAGTATACACTGGGGCTTAAGGACATCTCCCTAGAACTTCATCAGCTATCACTTCTTCTACATTTCTAGGAACCATCTTCTCTTTCTCAATTGAACAACCATTTCTAACCTCATGAGCTCCACCACTGGTATCACCTGCATGTAATAAATTATTGGTCTGAAAATGACTCTCTTCATTAAAGAAAGGCTCTGAACTTGAACTGTGTTTCCATTCACCCCAAAAAAATCAAAAAATTAGTTCTGATAATTACTCTTTTCTTCTTAATCTTGGCCGTCATAAAATTAATTGGTTTATCTAGTGATCGAATTCTGTTTAAAACTAAAATGAATAATTTCTTTTTTAATTCAAAAGCCTTCTCCACAATAATTTCTATTTCAATCTTCTTATTATAAAATAGTGCTATTTTTTTGTATTTCTTCACATCTTTTAACAAATTAAAGACAACTCTATTGTAAAACATCTTTTTTCTTGTTTCCTCATACTGACTCTGCCGCCTTTTACCACACTATGGGGTCGATTCCGATCGGGTAAAAAGCGCTCCGATTCTTCGTACGGAGCGTTTATCCCCGTACTAATCGTACTCGTAAACGTCCACGTACGAATCTGCAAGTACGATTTCAACCCAATGCGTCACTCCGTACGACTCGTAACAAACTCCGTACAAATCGAAAGTACATACGAATTGCATCCGGGTGACGCTTTACGCAACGTCCGAATGTAAATAGACCACGTTATCCGTACCAGGAAGTACGATCTGTGTTGAAGACACTCCGTACGGCTCTTTTCCTACGAGAGCTGAAAACTGCCATAAAAACAGAGTCCGGCCCGAACCTCACCCCGGTACGCGACAAACAAGACATGAACCCCATCGTCCGTGTCATCCCAGTCCTGTACGCCCACCACCTCATACATAGAAACCGACGACGGCACAGAAGGTGAGTACAACGAACCCCAAAAACTGAAGTATACCTGTATGTGGCGCCACACGCGCACATCACCATTGCACGCCTGTAATGCCGGGGTACGGTGCGCCACACGCTACTGCATATCACCAGTGTAATAGTGAGACGTGCCGGACCGACGCCATCAACGTCAGGGTACGGTACGCCACCGCATCTCACCAGTGTAATAGTGAGACGTGCCGCACCTACGTCATCAACCTTGGGGTACGGTGCGCCACACGCTACCGCATATCACCAGTGGAATGGCGAGACGTGTGGGACATACGTCAGAAATGTATGTGTATGTTGCGTCACATCTAAGTGATGTGTGGAAAACATACCCAGCAGTGTCCAGCAGTGCCCAGCAGTAGAGGGTGTATGTGACTAAGAACCCCAGCAGTGCCCAGCAGTGCCCACCAGTAGAGGCTGTGTGTGACTAAGACCCCCATCAGTGCCCAGCAGTGCCCACCAGTAGAGGGTGTGTGTGACTAAGACCCCCAGCAGTGCCCACCAGTAGAGGGTGTGTGTGACTAAGACCCCCAGCAGTGCCCACCAGTAGAGGGTGTGTGTGACTATGACCCCCAGCAGTGCCCAGCAGTGCCCACCAGTAGAGGGTGTGTGTGACTAAGACCCCCAGCAGTGCCCAGCAGTAGAGGGTGTGTGTGACTATGACCCCCAGCAGTGCCCAGCAGTAGAGGGTGTGTGTGACTAACACCCCCAGCAGTGCCCAGCAGTAGAGAGTATGTGTGACTAAGACCCCCAGCAGTGCCCAGCAGTGCCCAGCAGTAGAGGGTGTGTGACTAAGACCCCCGGCAGTGCCCACCAGTAGAGGGTGTGTGTGACTAAGACCCCCAGCAGTGCCCAGCAGTAGAGGGTGTGTGTGACTAAGACCCCCAGCAGTGCCCAGCAGTAGAGGGTGTGTGTGACTAAGACCCCCAGCTGTGCCCAGCAGTAGAGAGTGTTAGTGTGACTAAGACCCCCAGCAGTGCCCACCAGTAGAGGGTGTGTGTGACTAAGACCCCCAGCAGTGCCCACCAGTAGAGGGTGTGTGTGACTAAGACCCCCAGCAGTGCCCAGCAGTAGAGGGTGTGTGTGACTAAGACCCCCAGCAGTGCCCAGCAGTAGAGGGTGTGTGTGACGAAGACCCCCAGCAGTGCCCAGCAGTAGAGAGTGTGTGTGACTAAGACCCCCAGCAGTGCCCAGCAGTAGAGAGTGTGTGTGACTAAGACCCCCAGCAGTGCCTACCAGTAGAGGGTGTGTGTGACTAAGACCCCCAGCAGTGCCCAGCAGTAGAGGGTGTGTGTGACTAAGACCCCCAGCAGTGCCCAGCAGTAGAGGGTGTGTGTGACTAAGACCCCCAGCAGTGCCCAGCAGTGCCCAGCAGTAGAGGGTGTGTGTGACTAAGACCCCCAGCAGTGCCCAGCAGTAGAGGGTGTGTGTGACTAAGACCCCCAGCAGTTCCCTGCAGTAGAGAGTGTTAGTGTGACTAAGACCCCCAGCAGTGCCCAGCAGTAGAGGGTGTGTGTGACTAAGACCCCCAGCAGTGCCCAGCAGTGCCCAGCAGTAGAGGGTGTGTGTGACTAAGACCCCCAGCAGTGCCCAGTAGTGCCCACCAGTAGAGGCTGTGTGTGACTAAGACCCCAAGCAGTGCCCACCAGAAGAGGGTGTGTGTGACTAAGACCCCCAGTAGTGCCCAGCAGTGCCCACCAGTAGAGGGTGTGTGTGACTAAGACCCCCAGAAGTGCCCACCAGTAGAGGGTGTGTGTGACTAAGACCCCCAGCAGTGCCCAACAGTAGAGGGTGTGTGTGACTAAGACCCCCAGCAGTGCCCAGCAGTGCCCAGCAGTAGAGGGTGTGTGTGACTAAGACCCCCAGCAGTGCCCAGCAGTAGAGGGTGTGTGTGACTAAGACCCCCAGCAGTTCCCTGCAGTAGAGAGTGTTAGTGTGACTAAGACCCCCAGCAGTGCCCAGCAGTAGAGGGTGTGTGTGACTAAGACCCCCAGCAGTGCCCAGCAGTGCCCAGCAGTAGAGGGTGTGTGTGACTAAGACCCCCAGCAGTGCCCAGTAGTGCCCACCAGTAGAGGCTGTGTGTGACTAAGACCCCAAGCAGTGCCCACCAGAAGAGGGTGTGTGTGACTAAGACCCCCAGTAGTGCCCAGCAGTGCCCACCAGTAGAGGGTGTGTGTGACTAAGACCCCCAGAAGTGCCCACCAGTAGAGGGTGTGTGTGACTAAGACCCCCAGCAGTGCCCAACAGTAGAGGGTGTGTGTGACTAAGACCCACAGCAGTGCCCAGCAGTTCCCACCAGTAGAGGGTGTGTGTGACTAAGACCCCCAGCAGTGCCCAGCAGTGCCCAGCAGTAGAGGGTGTGTGTGACTAAGACCCCCAGCAGTGCCCAGCTGTAGAGGGTGTGTGTGACTAAGACCCCCAGCAGTGCCCAGCAGTAGAGGGTGTGTGTGACTAAGACCCCCAGCAGTGCCCAGCAGTGCCCAGTAGTAGAGGGTGTGTGTGACTAAGACCCCCAGCAGTGCCCACCAGAAGAGGGTGTGTTTGACTAAGACCCCCAGCAGTGCCCAGCAGTAGAGGGTGTGTGTGACTAAGACCCCCAGCAGTGCCCAGCAGTATAGGGTGTGTGTGACTAAGACCCCCAGCAGTGCCCAGCAGTGCCCAGCAGTAGAGAGTGTTAGTGTGACTAAGACCCCCAGCAGTAGAGGGTGTGTGTGACTAAGACCCCCAGCAGTGCCCAGCAGTGCCCAGCAGTAGAGGGTGTGTGTGACTAAGACCCCCAGCAGTACCCAGCAGTAGAGGGTGTGTGTGACTAAGACCTCCAGCAGTGCCCAGCAGTAGAGGGTGTGTGTGACTACGACCCCCAGCAGTGCCCAGCAGTGCCCAGCAGTAGAGGGTGTGTGTGACTAAGACCCCCAGCAGTGCCCACCAGTGGAGGGCGTGTGTGACTAAGACCCCCAGCAGTGCCCATCAGTGCTCACCAGTAGAGGGTGTGTGTGACTAAGACCCCCAGCAGTGCCCACCAGTAGAGGGTGTGTGTGACTAAGACCCCCAGCAGTGCCCAGCAGTAGAGTGTGTGTGTGACTAAGACCCCCAGCAGTGCCCAGCAGTGCCCAGCAGTAAAGAGTGTGTGTGACTAAGACCCCCAGCAGTGCCCAGCAGTAGAGGGTGTGTGTGACTAAGACACCCAGCAGTGCCCATCAGTGCCCATCAGTAGAGGGTGATTGTGACTAAGACCCCCAGCAGTGCCCAGCAGTGCCCAGCAGTTAAAGCAGAAACATACCATGGTGAACCTCATTACCATCAGGAAATAGACACATGTTACAATACCCAAATATGAACATCACACCATCTCCCAGGCACACAGCAGTCTAAGCCATTACCAGAAAAGCAAAAGTACAGTAGCAAAAAATAAAAGCTTTATTCAGCTGCACCAAAAGATAAAACGGAGGTATGAGTCCATTCTCACAGAAGGCCAATGGCCAGTCCAAATAACGGGGAAAAAAGGTTGTGGCATTCTGGATGCTGTCACACCCAAACTTGCCTGCACATAGAGTTCAATTGTCCGTGGAAACAGTGGGGGTATCATCTGGGGAATCCTCCGGCACCGCAGGGACAGGAGAGGCGTTGCCTCGCTGAATGTGGGTAAATATTCTTGGCTACACACTTCAGCCAGTTCTGACAAACTAACACCTGAACCCGGGGACACATTGGGGGTGGAGGTGGGGGCTGTGAGTCTGTTGTTGTGGGTCTGTGGATGCGTGTGTGACATCTGTATCCTCTCCCTGTGGGTGTGCCTACATCCCCTTGAGATTGGGTGCGTGGAGATTTGCGCTTAGTCTGCCGTGTGGTAAGCATGGGCGGATCTAGCGGATCTCGCGTACGCGAAATTGCGGATTTACGGATTCGCAATCCGCGAAGATACGCGAACTCTCGCGGATTTTCCCGTTTTTTGTGTTGGCGAGCGTTCGCGCCGATTTTGGGACAATTTCGCAATTGCGAACTTACTTTTCGGCACGCAACGGCCGCGACTATGTTGTTTCTACGTCTGGTTTATCATCACAGGTTCACAGCACCCTCTGTTTCACCACTGCCACCCTCTGGGACACCCATGCCACCCTCTGGTACATCCTCACTGCCACCCATTAGGTTTGTTTATCACTGTAGTTTATGGGGGGTGAAAAAAGCAAGCACACCTCCCCTACTTCAACTGCCATGAATTAATTTGGGGTTGATTAATGTGTCAGTTATTTAGAAAGTTCCAGTCTGGCTGGCACCTGCTTCCTTCCTTATCTGTAATTTGCTTTCTGTTGCAGTGAAATTTTTTTTCACAGGACCTTTATGGTCTACTTGTAGCTATTCTATGAGCCTGCTGTTTGGGTCATAGCAGGGTCATAGAATAGTTGCAAACTCTGGAGGGGCCCCTCAGGAAGCACTACAGTGAATGTTACAAATGTTAAGTTTGAACTTTTGCACCTGCTCATTGCTTTCAGTTTAGCAAAAATCGTTTTTTCTGCAATTTCGCGCGTTTTTTGGGGCGCGAATCCGTGCGAGATCGATTTCGGGATCCGCGAATGCTTGCGAATACACTAATTTTTTTTTGGCGACGTGTATGTTCGCGTGCTTTTGCGCGTGTTCGCGAGGCGCTTGTAGCTATACGTTTGCCAAGTTACCCTAGCGGTCGTACACGGGCGCGGCCATCTTGTTTGCGTGACGTAATTCCGTTTCCGGCCGCTATGTGTAATCTCGCAAACTGTGCTGCTCGCTAGTACAATTTCGCGCGTGCTCGCGAGGAAAATCTCGCGCGAACTTACCCACGCGGTCGTGAACGGGCGCGGCCATCTTGTTTCTCATTCATTGCTATGGTTCTGGGCATGCTTTCTGTATCCTCGCTGAATCTCTGCCATCCTTTGCTTGTTTGAAGTTTATTTAATCTATTTTACTTATTATCTATCCCTCTATTTTTCTAGCTGTATATTTTTGTGTTTTCTGCTACTTTTAGTTACTTTTAAACTACTTTTTTAAACTCTTTTCTTTTCTTCTTCACTATTCTATTTCTTCTTTATCATTTAAGTTTATTTCTGCCCAGACCATGGTAAAGGGAGCCGGGAAGCACCCTGAGAAGGGGAAGGGTCCCGCACCCCGTGCCCGGCTCCCGTGCGGGCGTTTGAGGGGGGAGCAAGTGGTGCCACGGGAGATCTTCAGCGCGGAGGAGGTGGCCGCGCTCATCTTCCACGTCCAGCGCCGCCTCCCCAAGACGATCCTGGGAGGCGGCAAGATTGCAACTGGCTATGGCATCCGGGAGCGCCGGAAGCGGTGGGAGAAGGTGTGCCGGGCCATGTATAAGCTCTCTGGGGTCCGGCGCACATATAACCAGGCCACCCACCGCTGGACCGATGTCATGGACCGGGAACGGGACTTGCTGGACGCACTCGGCGTAGAGGTCCCCGGGCTTGGTGAGTAGTAGTAGCTATTCATCACTACTCTGTTTTATCCGGCTCTGTTATTTGCAAATCTTTGTTCTTTACCAAGAGCAATAATGCTGCCGATTACATTGTAGGTAAATTATATTTCAAAATCTTCTATGCATTTCAGGTGCACTGCTCTCCTTCTCAGTAGCCTTGCTTGCTACTATGCTTATTTGTTTTTTAAATTGTGTTCATTTCATTGGCCTGAGAAATTATGTATGAGTGTAGTGTAAAGATAAGAACTGCGTAATGCTAGACACTAAGGGTCATTTTTTCAATTACCGGCGCATCCCTGCAAAGTAGCAGGGATGCGGCAGTAATTGTGTGCCATGCCACCACCACCCATTGGCCCAAAACGTCACAGAAGCCTTACGCATCTGTGCCGTAAAGGCGGCGCATTGCTGGAGTTGCGTGCCAACGATGGCGCAGCTCCAGCAATGCTCTGGGGTACCCTATCTCCCCAATGCTGCATCAAGCCGTACGTCGGCTTCAAGCGCGCAGGGTTTGACTCATGCATCATTGTCTTAAAAGTGACTGATTGACATCTTGTAGATTTCCCTCAGCCACTTTTAGGATTCGTCCCTGTGCAGGTACGCCCTCCCTTGCGCCGGAACGCCCCCTGATGGCGCAGGGCTTTACAACGTGATGCATCGCCCATAATTTTTTTTTTTAATATATACGCCGCACCAACACCATGGCGAGTCTTTTGTTCTGCCGCTGCGTCACAAAAGTCACGCAGCAATGGAGGAAAATGAGCCGCAAGGGACTTCTAAATCAGCCCCAACAGACTGAAGTCCAGTCCTTCCTTTAGACACATGGCTATAAGAAGAAATAGTGGTGGTGGTGGGTGGATTGATAGTTTGAGTATTCACTGATGTGCAAGCAGGATGGACTTTGTCTGTCACTTCGCGTGCTGCGGACTGCTGCCTGCAGTGCCAGGCCTAGGCAAACCTCTTTAGTAGTCTGTTTATTGAGTTACATAGGAACTTTCTAAGTCAACGGTCCGCAAATCAGGCAATACGAATAACGTAGTATACCACATGAGATAGATCCCGTGGAATAGTTGTCTATCTATTTGCTATTTCTCCAAAAAATGTTGTTATTGTTCTTTTGAAATGGTTGATTTGGTTGACAAATCTCATCCATGTTTTCTGGTCTTTCTTTCTTTCATGTTGTACATCAGCTCCCCCCAAGGGCAAGAGGACACAGGAGGAGGAGGGTGCTGTTCAGGATGCAGGCCAGGATCGGGCAGGCGAGGGCTCCTTTGCTGGCCCCAGTAAGTTTTAATTGTAATAAAGAGTACCTATTTTTTCCTAGCGTTCCTCATTCGATTTTTTCTAAATCGTCTTTGATCTTCTTGTAGACTGGATATAAATTCTTATCCGATTATTCTTATTAGTCTGTCTGTGTAGCTAACTAAGATTGGACATTTGGCAATTCCATTGGACTCCCATTCTATTCAGCAATAGCTCTATGCACTGTCTCCTTACTGACTAGATAGTGTGGCAGAGTCATTCAGCTCCCGAAGTCACCGATGATTGATCCCCAATGATCTCTAGATTATCGTACGCAGGACAAGAGAGTACGGAGTCACAGCACAGTCAAGAAGTGTCAGAGGCACTCATGCTTGCAAAAATTCCAAAACCTTTAGCTCATCCACTCTAGTCTGGAGGACCAAAAACCACAGAGTCTATTTAAGTTTAAAAGCTTTATTAAAAGTAAACACATTTATTAAAATCTACTTTGTCATAAAACTATTTAACTGAAAACGGAAAAGTGCTTAGTGCTGACGATTAATTGGACACATTTCTTGTGGTCGAGACGAGCTCTCACCTGGTTTGAACTTGATCCTGGTCGTGTTCTTAGGAGTCAAGCTTCTGTCTGTTAGGAGAAAAAGTGGTGCGTGTTAAAAATAAAAAGCAAGCATTCATCAGTTGTGCATAAAAGTGCAGCAAGACAACAGCCTTCCCTGGAAAAAGGGACATTTTTACTTTAGAGTAGACAGTCACAAATTATTACATTGTATTCTGTTTTTTTAACATTTCTCCTAGACCAAATATTATATAGTAGTGAGTGGTGTATTCTAACATTCTTAAATGTACTTTGTAGGTGTAACATCTGGTGACGGGGCCAGCGCGGAGGTGGCGGTGTTGGGCGAGGACTCGGAGGACTCTGGGGAGGAGGCGGTGCAAGAGCCGGCGGACGGTCCTGTGGGGGTTCGCACGGTGGTGGCGGGAACAGGTAAGCTATATATTCCTTACTTATTGAGATTGAAGACTGCATAGTGTGCTTTCTGCACGGGTGTATTACAAATCAACCAGGTAGTAGCCTCCTCAAAATGTACTTCGACTTAGCTGTGAAGTTTTTGGTGAGAAGAATCCCAATAAGTTCTTAGACGAACGTGATGGATGGGATGAACGAAAAGCGAAAGAAGGGTGTAAGTAAGTGGGACGCGAAATTGTATGATGGCTGGCAAAGAAGATCGATATGTGTTTGCTTGGCCCCCGAGGTGGCTGGGAAGGAAAGAATATGGTATGGTGCATGGCTGGGTCAATGATGAAGCAAGGATGGGTTGAAGGACATCAGCCTGGGTGGGTGAAACAGAAACTGTATGTGTGCGTATACTTTGAATGAATGGATGCCTGGAGCATGGTATTCTCTGACTCTTAGATAGCACATGTGTATCTATAGAGAGTAGATGGTCGCTGGATGAACTAAGTGTTACCTTGAAGAGCATGTACCACCGCACCCGCACGTCCGTTCCAGTGTAGGGAAGGCAAGGAAAAGAAATTGTAAATGTGTCCAATACTACCATGAATAGTAGCTGTACTTTGTATTGCAACTGCAAGCACAGCATATATCTGGTTATTACGGTGGACACTCCGTACCTCTCTTAATAACTTTAGTTTAGTTGTAGTGCGTCATTCATGTGTGGGTGTATCACTGTTCACTCAATATTAAGCAAAGCACCTAAAGTCATCCCATATGTCATCAAATACGTCCCATGTGAAGTGATAGATAATCAAATTATTTATCTTCTTCATTTTCCTTTTCTAGTACTCATTTGCACTGTAGGGTGAAAGGTAAATTAATTAAGCAGTAGCCCTTGTAACAGAGTATTCTCAGTGCCACCCGTAATAGAAAAGTAATAGCTTCACCACCCGCATGTACTGGACGGGTACAGTAACGCAAGTCTGTCTCACTCATCATGGTGTGCAACTGTTTTTCTCGGGTGCAAGTTCACTGTGCTGCCATTCTGCCGGCTTGCATAAGATAACGTACCAATTTTCCTAAACAAGAGAGAAGAAGAAGAATAAGACTGGTGTACTGTCATAGTCGACTGTAATGGAAGTCCATAGTGGTCGTAGAATTTGTTCATTAAACTACCACTAATGTTAGAGCAAGGATGCAGAAGTGGGAGGTTACATAGATACTGTCCTCAATAGTTATGTACTGTGCTTTCAATTTGCTACTTGTACTGTGACCCAACTTTCGGCTCAATCACTTTGTGTTATTAATGCTAAGGAGCATTGGTTACAGACTATGTCTTTCTTTCTTCATATAGTTGCTCCTTCCAAATCAACATCACGGAGGGAGCAGGCGCGAATGGCCCGGCAACGGAGGCTGGATGCCACTGTCGCCGAATATCGGCGGCTGGTGGCCCTGGAGGAGGAGGAGGACACACAGTCGACCGGTGCAACAACAACATCCTCGACTGGGACCGCTGCATCCTCCTCCGTGACCCCACGGGACGCCAGCATGCGCAGTGCTCCAGCGGGACCGAGCCGGGCTAACAAAGACAACCGTCACCGCCAAGCAACAGAAAGACCAGCTGCCCCCCACAGGAGCTGCAAGGCATGCCAACGCCGCCTAGGAGTCCGAATGTCCTACCTGGAGCAGGAGGTCCAGAACTATAAGAACTTGGTAGAGGGCCTCCGCTTCGAGCTTGCCACCCTCCGCAAGGAGTATGATGCCCATGCCGCAAAATGCACCAGGTCCAGCACCCTCCAGTAGTGGAGTGTCCCTTGCCCTTTTTTTATAGACTTTTGGGGGGTGGGATTTGGGAGTTGGGATCGTTTTGGGACTTTTCAAAGACAATCGTTGGGGTTAGGGTGGGTCTTGAGGGAGATTATTTTGTTAGGGCTACATAAATATACATTTTTAAACTTTATTTGACCATACCTGTTTTTTACTGCTTTTCAGTCTGGTGGGTGAGGGACGGGGGTGTAACAGTAAGTTTGTTTTCCTGAACAGTCGTAGGACTTTAGTAGTACTACCGTCAATCTCTCGTCTAGTCCTAAATAATACTCCATTATACTACCTCCCACCAAACGCTTATCTTACCTGTAATTTGTGTTAGAAATTAGGGCTAGGCCCAGGGCTGGATCCACGTGAAATGGGGATTAACGTTGGCAATCCTGGGCGGGTGAAATTTCCTCATTGCGGTGGTACTAGTGGTGTGACACAGTGGCAGTTGCATGCCTATGGAAAAAAAGAAAACGAAACCTGGTTTGTCCTTACTGTAGCATTACAACGGTTACGGTACCATCGAGAATATAGCAGGTGACAGTACACTAGAACAGTGCCATAATGTAGCCTAACAAATGGTAAAGTATTTGCTTGCAAGTATAACTAGTACTTGCGTTGAATTTATTTGACATTGGCTCCTACTACTAGAAGATATAGTACTGAAGCTGAGTAAGTCTAGAAGATATCCTCGTATTCCTTCACCAGCCTGTTGCTATGACCTTATCCTCCCCAGCAAGTGTGTGGAATTATTGATGTCATTTTAGTCAGACATCAAGCAAAACAACACAGCCCGGGGGAAGAGGGTTAGGGTTTGGAAAATGGATGGGAATGGGGGTTTCTTTTTGGGTAGGTTTTGTTGAGAGAAGAAAAAAAAAGCACAGCATGGACAAACAATAATTGAAGATAAAGAGAATCTTTGGGTACAAACTAAAGCTAAGCACATGCAGTCACACTCATAGAATAAAACAATGGATACTGTATCTGTATTGCGTATGTTGTTGGAGTTGTCCTGTTGAATTTGGTAAGTAAGTTGCATGCAGCAAACAATTCCTCTTATTGGCGGCACTCCTCCATTCCAGCTGACGCTTCGTCCATCAATGTTGGTGACCACTGACAGAAGACACCCTGTCCACTGCCTGCCTGGCGGATGTTGACTGAAACCCGGCCTGTAATTATTGAACGGAAAACAGGAAGTGCTATTACAATACCACTGATAAATAAATGAAAGGTATGTACGCTGTGTGGTGCAAAAAGTGACACTTTGATTTCCCTAATAGACAGTACAATATTTTTGAAATTGCGTGCTCTGTCTGAGTCACCTTTTTAAGGATAAATAAGTATGGCCAAAATATTATAGCGGATCTTTCCCCTCAAGGTAGGTGTACTGTAAACTGTGTTTTAGAACAAAATTTGACCTTCCCAGCAATGCTCCCACCAAGACCCTTACTAAAGCCAGTCGCAAAAATGTAGAAGACCCCCAATCAGATCTCCAAAAACGATGCCTAGCAGAAAAATGGTGAGGGTGACAAAACGTACTTTGAAAGTAACAGTAGGCCCAAATACAGACCGTGGATTGTATTCAAACCACTTGCAAGCAAGCAAAAGTATCCATAGCCAGCATCGCTCCAACAGTGCTCTAAAACCCCAGAACTGCGTTGCAATAGAACCCCCCGAAACACATGCAATCCTGCTGCTAGGGCGAACCCTAACGAATCCTAACTTACAAAAAGTGCCAAAACTGGTGTTTCCTTATGGATTTTGTCCAAAACACTTCTATCCGGTATTAGGCCTTCCCAGGAATGCCCCAGGCAAGACCCGCCAACCCACCTGCAAAAAACCACCCGACAACACCCCCAAACAGCGAAAAAGCTAAATCTCATACTTACATTATCTCTCGGCCTTCGGTCCAAACGCGGCGCTGTGCAGCTAGGTCATCATCAATCATCATAACTCCTGTTTTTCCACCACGGATTTCCTGAAAAGCAAATGCAATCAAGATTAGACTGTCGCAGCAGTGCTTCGACAGAGACCCCGGCCGCAACCCACCCACGAACAGCAGGAAGCCCCCCAAAACGCTACATTGAGCAAGATGTCAGAAGAAATAGCAAAAAAAAGGCTGTTCCTTAAGGATTTTGTCCAAAACACTTCTATCCGGTATTAGGCCTTCCCAGGAATGCCCCAGGCAAGACCCGCCAACCCACCTGCAAAAAACCACCCGACAACACCCCCAAACAGCGAAAATGCTAAATCTCATACTTACAATATCTCTCGGCCTTCGGTCCAAACGCGGCGCTGTGCAGCTAGGTCATCATCATCAATCATCATAACTCCTGTTTTCCACCACGGATTTCCTGAAAAGAAAATGCAGTCAAGATTAGACTGTCGCAGCAGTGCTCCCAGACACCAAAAATCACCCACAAACACCCGGAACCCCGCCAAAGAGCACCTCAAAGGCAAGCAAGTCAGCAAAAACGGCAAGAAATTTCCACCTCATATTTGGTCCAAAACACTTTTGTCCATTATTAGAGCTTCACAGCAATGGGCCCAAATCCGTCAACTCACCCGCAAAGAAGTACAACACCCCCACAAGTGCTGAGTCTTTCTTCATTGGGCGTAATCCAGCACTCTGCTTTGAGGGAAATCGCAGTCTGGAGGAGGAGGATAGAGGAGCATGTTCTTCAGAACTTGTGAACCTGAGGAATGTAGACTGCGGCACCTTCAAATCAATAAGCAAACAAGTGAAGACAGTTCTGCTGATGGTCTTGTTTTTGGGATTAGGTGATTAAAGTTTGAATTAAATTAACTGTGCAAAACAAAGAAAGAGAGACACACAGGAATAAAAGTGAATAAGGACGAAAAAGAAAGTTCTTTATTCATTGTCTCATTTTCAGGGCTCGGTGTCAGGGAATAAGAAGAAGATTTCGTCATCATACTCTGCGAATTCAGGCAGGATGAGGTCAGTGCCACCGAACAGAGAACAAATCCCCTCATCTACGTTGCCGTCCTCCTCGTCTTCATGCGGCGTGCTTTCTCGTACTTTGTAATCTGGTGGTATGAGGTGCTGATTCATCTTGATCATTGTCAGCCGCTCCACATTTTTGGGCGAGAGGCGGCTCCGTTTGGGAGTTACAATGCCACCAGCAGCACTGAAAACACGTTCAGAAGACACACTTGCGAGTGGGCAAGACAAATAGTTTATAGCCAGGTTGGAGAGCTGTGGCCACAATTGTTTTTTGCCATGCCAATACTGCAATGGCTCATCATTAAGAAAGACCTCTGTTGAGTCATTCATATAGTCCTGCACCATCGACTCAAGGTCATCAACGGTTCCTCCACTTTGCTTACTTTTTGCTGTGCCTTTGACATTTTTTCGAGAACCATAGCCAAGCAAACTTAGCCAATCCTCCTCAGCAGCCACTGTTAGTGTTGTGTGTGGTGCAGATGATCCAGTTGCCGGTGTCTTTAACGGCTGAGAGGTCACTTGTGCCCCAGCCACAGGTGCAGAAGTGGATTCTTGTGACTGGGGATGGCCTGCTGATGCTGATGTACTGTCTTCTCCTTCAATAACCTGCCGTTCTTTTTCAAACCTCTTGGCTGACCAGGCTAACCAATGTTTGTACTTTTGAACATCTGCATCAGCAAAAGGAAAGAATGCTTCACCTGCCAGCGCCTTTTTGTAGCGTGGATCCAGAATAGTAGCACAAATGTAATGCTGATCTGACTTGATCTTTTGAAGACGTTCATCACCACGTAGGCGCTCTAATAATTTCTCAGACAAAATAAAATGGTCTTTTTTTGTACATCTTTTTGAAACTCAGAAGACACCGCCATCAGTTGGTGCTCCAGCATGCACAACAATGGGATAGCTTTTCCCAAATTACAGTCCTCCTGGCTGACTGCACGCGTGAAGAACTCAAAAGGACGAAGCATGTCTGTCAGGCTTTTAACTATGTCCCATTGCGCCGCAGCCATCCGCAGGTCCTCCTTCTGAGTTGTACCCTCTGTTAAGAAATAGTGATCGAGTACCGTATACTGCTCATACAGACGCTCAAGCATGTAGAAGGTTGAGTTCCAACGTGTTGCCACCTCCTGGATGAGTGCTTTCACTGGTATTCGACTTTGAAGTAGCAGCCTCCTCAGATGCTTCCGGGCCTTAAAAGAATGGCTGAAATGGTTGCACATTTTGCGGCAGGTGGCCATTACCGCGAACGCTGCACTGTCTCTATCACTCAAGAATTTTTGAACTACCAGGTTGATACAGTGCGCCAAACACGGCACTCTAACATAGTCACCCAGCGACATGGCCTTAACTATATTGGCGCCATTATCCGTGGAAACATAACCAATCTTGCGTTTTATTGGAGATAGCATTTTCAAGACCTTTTTGTCAAACTCGTCCAAAATGTTTTGGGATGTGTGACTTTTCTCCAAGCCAAACATGGCTAGTGTTGCATGTTTCCGAGCAGCTTTGAAAACTTTGTCCGGGTCAACACCTGCGTTTAGCTTTGCTTTAACACCTGAAAAAGAGACCCAGTGTGCAGTGATGCACATGTAATCAGCGCCTGCGCCACTGGTCCACATGTCTGTTGTCAGATGTATTGTGTGAACAGCACTCTTCTGCAAAGCTGCCCCAATCGCCTCCAGCACATCTTCATGTAGTGCTGGGACCGCAACTCTGGCAAAATAGAACCGGCTAGGAACCTTCCATTTAGGGCAGAGCGTTGCCACTAATTCTAGAAAACCTACCGCTTCTACAAAAGAAAAAGGGAGAATGTCCACAGCTATCATTTTAGCCAGCTTAGTGTTATACAGACGCGTCAGTGGGTGGTTGCGTTCATATGGCACGTCTGAAGTAAGCATTGTTCTAATGTTGCCCTGGACCAAGCATTTACGGGCTGATAATGACTTCGTTGACCCAATTTTGCTCGCTGGTGAACTTTTGTGCGTTGGTGTCTCACTCGCTCCAACACTCTTAGTGTGCCTCACATTGGGTGTGCTGCTGACAGGGGTACTGGGTGTAAGGGAAGTGTTTGACACGTCTTCTTCCTCCTCGTCATCATCAGATGCAACATCAACGTTTCCTTGAATTCGGCCTTTCTTGATCGCATCTAGGTGCGCAAACCATTGGACAGTGTGCTGTCTCCTAAGATGACCTCTCTGGCCTCCGGTACCATAGTTGGTACCTGGCTTACCACGACTAACTGCAAGCTTACAAAGGGTACAAATGGCAAACTTTGGATTTTTTTGACAAACAGTAAAGAAGTCCCAAACTGGGGACTTGAAGTGTCTGTGGGACCTGGAGGAGGCGGCGATACTGGTGGTGGTGGTCATGAAGCTAATGCCAGATGAAGTGGAGGATCTGGATTGCCCAACTTTTGTACGTTGTGCACTTTCACCGCCACTAATTAAGGTCGAGGTGGATGGAGGTCTCTTCTTGCCAGAAAGAAATATGGAAGCGGGACGAGTTGGTGTACTACTTAACTCCAATGATTGTGGTGTTTCCACTGCCTCCTCATCGACAACATCATCATCATCACGCTCAGCAGCTCTTCGGGCTAGGGTCAAAATGTCTGTTTGCTGCATGCCCGCTGGGGCTGCAGTGACCTTTATGATGACTGGGTCGTCATTGGCAGAGTCTTCATCAGCAGCAGTATCCGCCACTTCTTGTTGAGCCTCATCACACTCCATAACTCTGAGACTTTGGACGAGCTTCCTTTTACGCTTAACTACCTTTGTCGGATCATGGTGTGCCTCACTCTCAGACGGCAGTGGTGCTGGTCCCCAAGTTTGATCCGTATCATCAGAAGGAGGTGTGCTTGAAGAAGATGTAGACACCACCCTTGATCTCTTCCTTGCTAGGGGTGTGGAAGACAATGAAGGATCATCAGGAGGAGTGGCTTCCTCAAATGATACCTCGCCTTGATTGTCGATTTCCTGATGTGCCCCTACTTCGGGAGGGACAACTATTGTGGGCACTTGTGACCCTCCATGCACCTCTGCTTGCGCATCTCCTTGCGCTGCCTCTCCTTCCACATGTACTTGGGCTTGTACTTGCACATGTGATTGTTGTTGCGGCTGTGGTTGTTCAACACTCGTCAGATGAGCTACAACAACCTGTGTTGATTGAGGGACATTGCTGCTGCTTTCTTGCGATGAGCCAACATCACTGGTCGATGGTGATTGAACAACTATACTGGCTGCCTCTGCAGCACTCAAGGGCTTGGACTTAAGTTGGCGTGGTGGTGGTGGTGGCACTGAGCCCAATGGAGCGGGGGTGCTGCTGCCAGCTTGGTCCCCAGCAGATCCCGCTGCTGCTGCAGGCATACTTTTTTTTTTACCACCAAAAAAAGGGGCGGGCGGCACACCAGTCTCCTTGGTAACTTGCTTCTTCTGCTCCTTACTGGCACCTTTCTTGCTAGAGGAGCTACGGGTTACTTTTTTTGGGGCCATCTTCTTCAGAGCAGGTCAGAACAGCAGGCAGCAGTTGCACGAGTTGCAGAGTTGTCTGTGTCCAGACGTGACGTCGCGTGACGTTATGCTGCACACACACACCGCTGCAGGACTTCTTCCTGGCACTGGTGGTTCTCTTGAGTCTTGTGCACCTAAAAGCAATGGAAGACAGAGGAACATCAGTTCAGTTATACACCCCAAAAAATCGACAAAACACAGAAAAATGAGCACAATCCCATGCCATCCATGATGTTTACATTGAAGACACCCCACAGAAAGACTAGGGACATGCAAGTATGCAACACTCACTACCCCTGGGCATAATGGATGAAAAGTAGGCAAAATAAGTGCAGGCCTCAGACACTGCCTCTCCTCAAAATGGCCCCTTACACCCCAAGCACATGTTGCCTGTACCAGCCAGCAGCACTCAAGATGGCCACCCACCACCACCCACATGGCCAGTCCACATCAACAGTACACCCCAAAAAACACAGAAAAACAGCCAGAAATCACCACAATCCAATGCCATCCATGATGTTTACATTAAAGAGAGTGAGACCACACTACAGGCACACTCAGTCCATGCACCACTACTACCCCTTGGCAAAAGGCCCCACCAGCAGCCCCAAAAAAACGACAAAAAAACAATAAAATCAGCACAATCCCAGCCCATCCATGGCCTCGATGGTGTTTAAATTCAAGAAGACACCCCTCAGAAACACTAGGCCCATGCAACACTCACTACCCCTGGGCATAATGGATGAAAAGTAGGCAAAATAAGTGCAGGCCTCAGACACTGCCTCTCCTCAAAATGGCCCCTTACACCCCAAGCACATGTTGCCTGTACCAGCCAGCAGCACTCAAGATGGCCACCCACCACCACCCACATGGCCAGTCCACATCAACAGTACACCCCAAAAAATACAGAAAAACAGCCAGAAATCACCACAATCCAATGCCATCCATGATGTTTACATTAAAGAGAGTGAGACCACACTACAGGCATACTCAGTCCATGCACCACTACTACCCCTTGGCAAAAGGCCCCACCAGCAGCCCCAAAAAAACGACAAAAAAACAATAAAATCAGCACAATCCCAGCCCATCCATGGCCTCAATGGTGTTTAAATTCAAGAAGACACCCCTCAGAAACACTAGGCCCATGCAACACTCACTACCCCTGGGCATAATGGATGAAAAGTAGGCAAAATAAGTGCAGGCCTCAGACACTGCCTCTCCTCAAAATGGCCCCTTACACCCCAAGCACATGTTGCCCGTACCAGCCAGCACTCAAGATGGCCACCACCACCACCCACATGGCCAGTCCACATCAACAGTACACCCCAAAAAACACAGAAAAACAGCCACAAATCACCACAATCCAATGCCATCCATGATGTTTACATTAAAGAGAGTGAGACCACACTACAGGCACACTCAGTCCATGCACCACTACCCCTGGGCAAAGGGCCCCACCAGCAGCCCCAAAAAAACGACAAAAAACAATAAAATCAGCACAATCCCAGCCCATCCATGGCCTCAATGGTGTTTAAATTCAAGAAGACACCCCTCAGAAACACTAGGCCCATGCAACACTCACTACCCCTGGGCATAATGGATGAAAAGTAGGCAAAATAAGTGCAGGCCTCAGACACTGCCTCTCCTCAAAATGGCCCCTTACACCCCAAGCACATGTTGCCTGTACCAGCCAGCAGCACTCAAGATGGCCACCCACCACCACCCACATGGCCAGTCCACATCAACAGTACACCCCAAAAAACACAGAAAAACAGCCAGAAATCACCACAATCCAATGCCATCCATGATGTTTACATTAAAGAGAGTGAGACCACACTACAGGCACACTCAGTCCATGCACCACTACCCCTGGGCAAAGGGCCCCACCAGCAGCCCCAAAAAAACGACAAAAAACAATAAAATCAGCACAATCCCAGCCCATCCATGGCCTCAATGGTGTTTAAATTCAAGAAGACACCCCTCAGAAACACTAGGCCCATGCAACACTCACTACCCCTGGGCATAATGGATGAAAAGTAGGCAAAATAAGTGCAGGCCTCAGACACTGCCTCTCCTCAAAATGGCCCCTTACACCCCAAGCACATGTTGCCTGTACCAGCCAGCAGCACTCAAGATGGCCACCACCACCACCCACATGGCCAGTCCACATCAACAGTACACCCCCAAAAAACAGAAAAACAGCCAGAAATTACCACAATCCAATGCCATCCATGATGTTTACATTAAAGAGAGTGAGACCACACCACAGGCACACTCAGTCCATGCACCACCACCCCTGGGCAAAAGGCCACACCAGCAGCCCCCAAAAAACGACAAAAAACAATAAAATCAGCACAATCCCAGCCCATCCATGGCCTCAATGGTGTTTAAATTCAAGAAGACACCCCTCAGAAACACTAGGCCCATGCAACACTCACTACCCCTGGGCATAATGGATGAAAAGTAGGCAAAATAAGTGCAGGCCTCAGACACTGCCTCTCCTCAAAATGGCCCCTTACACCCCAAGCACATGTTGCCTGTACCAGCCAGCAGCACTCAAGATGGCCACCCACCACCACCCACATGGCCAGTCCACATCAACAGTACACCCCAAAAAACACAGAAAAACAGCCAGAAATCACCACAATCCAATGCCATCCATGATGTTTACATTAAAGAGAGTGAGACCACACTACAGGCACACTCAGTCCATGCACCACTACCCCTGGGCAAAGGGCCCCACCAGCAGCCCCAAAAAAACGACAAAAAACAATAAAATCAGCACAATCCCAGCCCATCCATGGCCTCAATGGTGTTTAAATTCAAGAAGACACCCCTCAGAAACACTAGGCCCATGCAACACTCACTACCCCTGGGCATAATGGATGAAAAGTAGGCAAAATAAGTGCAGGCCTCAGACACTGCCTCTCCTCAAAATGGCCCCTTACACCCCAAGCACATGTTGCCTGTACCAGCCAGCAGCACTCAAGATGGCCACCACCACCACCCACATGGCCAGTCCACATCAACAGTACACCCCCAAAAAACAGAAAAACAGCCAGAAATTACCACAATCCAATGCCATCCATGATGTTTACATTAAAGAGAGTGAGACCACACCACAGGCACACTCAGTCCATGCACCACCACCCCTGGGCAAAAGGCCACACCAGCAGCCCCCAAAAAACGACAAAAAACAATAAAATCAGCACAATCCCAGCCCATCCATGGCCTCAATGGTGTTTAAATTCAACAAAACAGTTGTATCATGCACCCCTAACCAACCCTGGTCCTACTGGATACTGTGGCTACCCACAATATAATTAATTTAATGTTCTGAAAAAGTTCCAAAATTGTACTTGCAGCAACTGTAATGCCCCAAACAAACTTACTTGTGAAAGTTGATTTCTAATCCAAAAGTGATCCAAAGACAGTCAAAAAGGCCTCAAATTCAAATATCCAGCAGCACCCACAAAAAGTAATCCTTCCAGCTCCAGATCCAAATGAAAGTGACCAGGAGATGGACAAAGCACTGGGAGGAGCCTGCTGGACAGGAACAGGAAGTTGGAGACTGTGGGGCACTTCCTTCCCCCCCCCCCCCAAAAATGGACTCCTTGCAAAAAAAAGGCCATGCAAATGTCAGCCTGAGCAGTGATTCTGATAAAAATCATAATTTTCTGAAGGTTTATCCTGTTTGCTGGTGATTTTCTTGTGCAGAATTGCAAAATCTCTATTTCGCGAGTGCGAGATTGTTCCTTTCCGCCGCAACTACGTGTTCGCAATTGCGAACTCTCGCGAGGTGTGCTGTGCAAGGTGGCAAGCCGCGATTACGTATTCGCGGGCGCCAAACTCCCGCGGGATCACGCAGCAAGATCCAAAATTGAGCGGCACTCGGAAAGAAAAACAACTCGGCAAACGCTAAATGACGGAAAGTGAATGCCGTGCACCATGCCGCGCGCCGCAACCAAGCAAAAAATCCGCCGCGAGCGGATTCACGGATTTTCGACAAATTCGCGAGAGTTCGCGGATTGCGAATTTGCCGAAAATCCGAAAAATCCGCGATCGGAGCGGATTTTACGCCCATGCTTACCGTGTGGGTGTGCTGGGTGTGTTTGTTGTGGTGTCTGACCTGTGGCGTCTGCGTGTACGTTGGGCAGGAATGGGAGTGGCTGAGGTGGATGGGTCTGAAGGGGGGGGGGGCAGATGCTGCAGGATGGACATTGCTGCCGTCAGTGTTGAGTCTATACCAGCCACACGCCGATGTAGATCAGACATGGCAGATGACATGCCCTCCATGAACGACAACAACTGTGTCATGATTTTTGTTTGTCCATGGAGGACAGTCAACATGGATGTTTGACCTACTTGAATCTGCCGGAGTAGCTCCACAGACTCAGCACTGAGGGCAGCAGGGGAGACAGGGGCAGAGGCTGAGGTGCCGGGAACAATGGAGACACGGGGGCTAGCACGGACCCTAGGGACCCTAACAACTGGGAGGGTGGAGATGGTACTGGATGAGGAGGGGACAGCCAAAGATGTAGAAGATGGCATAGCTGCATATTCCCCCTCCTCCGGAGAGTCTGATTCTGAGCCGTCCGCATGGTAGGAGGTGTCGTGCCCATGAGGTCCGGCCGTCTGACTCTCCTCACCCTCTGTGCCACTGCCTTCCTCCGACTCCTCAAAGCTGGTGGCACTGTCGCTGGGTCACTCTGGCTCGTCCGCGCCTGTGTCTCCTCCAGATTGTGGTGATGATGCGGTTGGAAAGGAGAATAAGAAAAATATATCAGTCACCTGTACACATCAGACATGTCAGCTACAAATCATTTGGGCGCATTTCTAAACATGGCATGCATCATGAGTCACATGCCACTGAACTCTGCACAATGCTAAGCCTAGTAATGGGCAATTGTAAGAGACACAACGCTCAATGTATAGTAGGATACAAGTAACAGGCAAGGACACAACTTGTATGAGAGTCACAATGATGAGCCACTGCCTGACAACAGGATAGCTGATGATAAATCACTGTTCATTTGCCCACCCTGCCACCCAAATCCAGACCTGGTCATGTTTGAATCGGTTTGACCCTGTGCCCCATGGGAAAAGTCCTGCCCGAACTGCCAAGTGATGCCATCCTGGGACCTGAAACAAGTGTTCCATCACCTCACACTGGCATCACAGCTGTCTACACCCAAACTCACATTGTGTAGCTGACCATCAATATTATTACCAAACAACCTGCAATATATTTTGTGAATATGTACACACGCACTGCCCAAAGTGAGTTTGCACAAGCTAAATTTAGTATACATGGACAGTGTGCACCTGTAGCTAACACATGAGAATTAGAAAGTTTACCATGGACAAAGGCCACTGAGGCTGATTCGTGCAGAAAAACATGTTGAGACTCCTGATCAGTGCCAAAATATGAAGAATGGCAGACACAGTGCACCGGTGGTGCAACAGGTAAGGTACCAACAGGTGTCACAGACCTCCCTCCAACATGATGATGTGCCAAGGAATATGCATACTGAGACATAGCACCATAGGAGTACATGTGAAAAACAATACATAACCAAAGCGCTGGACAAATGTGGAGTAGGGCAAGGCATGTAAACTAGCACCTGCTGAATATGGGCCATTCTAATGCCAATGCATTAAGTGCCTGTCTGACCACACCACCCCAACTGTGGGAGTGTTATCATGCCTCGGAGCACTGCAGGTAGCATGTGACACACATGATAACAAACAGACATGTACCTACCCCCTTCTTGCTGCTACCCCTCCTGCAACTGCCTATGGAGGTCTGGGAACACCACTTACAGGACCCGGAGCATGTGGGTGGTTAGGGGGCGGGTGCCACGATGCTTGCGTGGAGCTTCAAGCTTGAGTTGGACCCTGGTGATGCGGCGGGTCCAGCACCGGATGTCCTGCCACCTCTTCCTGATGTTACAGAGCCTCTTGCGAGGCCCCCCTCACTCCTGACAGCCCTGGCGATGTCCAGCCAGATGTCAGCCTTCTCATAGGCAGATACCTGTCACGAATATAAAGTGATACAACATCAGTACACCTGGTCCATGCCCCAAAGACACACACTTGCACCAAATAGACTATGACAACAGGGCATAGGATGCTGAGCAGACATGCATCATTGTCCATGTGTATGTGGCCTGTGAGCAAACAACAATGCACTACATGCCATTGAAAGGCCACAGATGCCATAAGGGGTGCAAACCACTCTTTGAGCATGGCACACACTGAGCAATATATGCTACTTCAGGGTGCACTGCAGCACGCGACATGCTATCACATACCCCACTACACCAAAGAACCCTCTTCAGACCACACATGCACACCCTGGCACAGCTCATCTGCTTGTCATTGTCAACAGTGTATACAACATCACTTAGCACATGTCATATCTTCGAAAGATGTGACACAGGCCTCATGCTAACTGTCCAAGTCATGCACACGGCGCTGCATACATGTCTCATCACATGGGTATAGCTGTGGCATACGTCATGCACCAGTCTTGCTAAACATCACCTACACTATTTGCCAGGTGACAAAGATCAATCACACTCTCCAATGTACATCACTTCAAAGCATGCTATTGTCCAACAAGCACACAGGTCATGAACAAATCCATCTACACTGAGTACATTCATCTGTCATTCGGGGGGGAACACTGCAACAGCTCAGGAAACCATTAAAAAAAAACATGCAAGGTGTGGCACAGCAGAAAGTGTGATTCACATTGCAGTTAATGTCACAGTTAGCACAATGCTGAGGAGCAGTAAACACTATTACACCACATCATTAACTGCATGTGAGATACCACACTGTACACACCGGCACTCACTCCAAACAACATAGCATCTCTTTACAATAAATACACAATGGCTGTAGTGTCACACACACAACAGGTGCACAGTCCAAGGTAGTGCACTCATCACTCACCTGCTCCTCTGCTCTCCCATACAGCTTGCTGTAGTTAGTCAGGAGGGCATCCAGCAGGGCATTGTTCTCCCCCTCACTGAATGCAGGTGCCCTCCCCATGCTCAGCAAAATGAGGGTCCAGAGGATACCGAGACAGCAGCTGTGTTGTCCACTCCAATGATGTACAGGCAAGTGCCCTCTCACAGCCACATGTTGCCTTATATCTGTGCTGCTGAGGGTATGTGAGTCCAAGGAGTACTGTGTGATAGGCCAGAATAGTTTGCATCCTATGTTTCATCCAATCCCATGACACATGAGGACATGACACACATTTGCATGGTTTAAAAACTGAGCCTGAGCTGAACAACAACTGTTGCTACATTGTATAGTTTTGCCCAACTGAATTTTCCAGAACACCTGTAGAACACTCTCAAATCTCTGTTTCCTTGACAACCAGGCTGCATTCTGCCCATTCCACTGTTCCCCTACATGTTTCCTATGTATTTTCTGGTATCCACGCACAAATACGGTGCGATTTCCGTCGCGATTGCAACTCATTCAATGGTGAAAAGACCCGTACACACGCACGTTCAATCGGGGTACGCTCTGCTCGCGTATAGCTACAATGCAATAGGGAAACGACCCGTACACACGCACGTTCAATCGGGGTATACTCTGCTCGCATATAGCTACAATGCAATAGGGAAACAACCCGTACACACGCACGTTCAATTGGGGTACGCTCTGCTCGCGTATAGCTACAATGCAATAGGGAAACGACCCGTACACACGCACGTGCAATCGGGGTACGCTCTGCTCGCTTATAGCTACAATGCAATAGGGAAACGACCCGTACAAAACGCACGTTCAATCGAGGTACGCTCTGCTCGCGTATAGCTACAATGCAATAGGGAAACGAACCGTACACACGCACGTTCAATTGGGGTACTGTGCGTTTGACATGCTCAAATGAATGCATCTGTAGGCTGCGTTCATAAGCTCATTCATGGCAACATTGGGAGAGTGATACCAGGAAATCACATGGCAGGGATGTAGGTGTAGGCTCATGTTGAGGATGTGGATGTATAGATTTGCATGGCATCCTTACATCTGCAGGCCCTAGGTGTGGCAGACGGTGATATAGCACAGGGAATGTGATATTGTGGCACAGTTGATGTGGGAAGAGCTGTTCAGACATGTAATTAATCACGGTGTACATGTGTTCCACATACATTCAACACTTCTCACCTGAGTTACATCTTGAACATATTGTGATGCACATCAACACTGGTATGGCACACCATTCAGTACAGGCATCTGTCACATGATGACAGCAACATGCCCACTGTCACAGATGTAAAATTGACGCCCAGCATGACCGTGTGTGACCACGTCATGTGTGTGCCATGTACAAAATTGTGCATGCTGTTTGTATGCTGTAGGAGCATCTATGATGGGTCTTTGCCGTGATGACAGGGTTACACATGTACGCACACCATGCCACTGGTGCAAATCATCCGCTCATATGTGTGATGGCATTATAGACCATTTGTCCCCAAACATACATATCTGCAGTCTGATAATGTCCATGTTGTAGTTGTTGCAAATGCACACCTCCAGCACAATATGTCGGATATGTGCAAATTATGGCACATGTGATGTGGGCGTGTGCATTGCTGTCAGCTGTCTGGATGTGCAGACAACCTCCTCATGCAGTTCACGTGATGTGTGTCACTGACATGATACATGGTCCTGCTCACTCAGACCAGCCCAGCAGATCATTTGTATGCATGTCATGTCCATTCCACAGACAACAGGTCTATCAGTTATCATGGAGGAGTGGCAGCCAGCTGGCACATGTGTCCTCAATGTGTTGCCCATGCCAGACTCAAAATTGATTAGATGCGTTGAAGCAGTGTTGCTTGTGCCATGTACATTGTAATTGTCTTTGTCTGACAGTTGTACACTTTTTTTCTTAATATGTTGTGCAGGGCATCCCCTCTGGCAAGGCCGTTGCCAGACTTGGATGCCATGAGGGAAAGTGATTGCATACGGCGTTACCACTTCACACAAAAGTTGATTCAGGACCTGACGGACAGGCTGGAACCACATCTCCAATCACGACACAGGTATCCAACTGCGCTGACACCCAAGGTAAAGGTGACGGCAGCACTACATTTCTTTGCCACAGGTACGTTCCAATTTACCATAGGTGATGTGGGGCGGATGTCCCAAACAATGTTCAGCAGGGATTTACGTGATGTATTGGCAGCCATGTTGGTGCACATAGATGAATTCATAACATTCCCTACTCCTGCACAGTTGACAGATGTCAAGGGGAAATTCTATGCCCTGGGACGCATGCCACATGTAATTGGTGCTATTGATGGAACACATGTTTCTCTGGTGCCACCACAGGCTCTGACGCTATCGAGCATTGCCTCAGGCGTCGCGTCCATTCTTGAATTTACCGGTGGATTTAATGAGCATTTACTCACACGGCGCGTCAGACTCCCGATTTTTTAGCTGCTTTGCAGATTTTTCGGACTTGATTTAGGAGTCACATGCAACTACGGCTGGCATCTCTTGACCATTCCTGATCCTACCTCGTTAATCATTAAGTACTGCTTGGATCGCATTAGTGATTACTGTATACATTGGCCCTTGTTGCCATGTATTTAGAGATTTGGCCGTTTTACATCGAGTAAAGGCATTAATTTATATGTCCTGATGATGATCCCATATTAACCAGGGATCGAAACGTCGTCGACAACTTACACTTGATGATTTCAAAATCTGTTTATCACGAAATCACACAAAGCGTTCTTAATTGTCTGTTTTTATTGTGAACCTATTTACAGACCGTTTGCTTTTGCCTTGCATTTATATGTTTTCTTGTTTGTATTCATCTAGTAGTTGGACACAGGCTGTGTCCTACTTGGAAATTGTTGAATACCTTTACTACATTTGAATATAACAATTATTAAATTTGTCCGGCTGGACATTTAATATAGATTCCAATCTTGGTCTATATTTATTGTTGCCTTGCTATTTGATCTGAAGTTTGGGACCACTGTCTCTTGTAATACTGCATAATCCCAAGGTCCCAGACCTATTCCTACTTTGGGTTTCCCTTGTCTTGTATAATACCACAGGCTCAGGAGCAAGCGTACCGCAACAGGAAATATTACCACTCGATAAATGCCCTGGTGGTGTGTCTTGCCAACATGCTGATCTCCCATGTTTGTGCACATTTTCCAGGATCGTGCCACGATGCATTCATCATGAGGCGTAGCAGGGTACCACAGATGATGCTGCAGCTGCGCAACCATCGGGCATGTCTTGTTGGTGGGTAAACTCTGTTACTCATGTATGTCTGTATGTCATTATTTCCTTATCTGCATCATATTACACACTCATTTCAATGATGTCAATTTGCAGGAGACGCCGGATATCCAAACATGCCGTGGCTCATGACTCCGCTACGCAACCCCAGAACAGCTGCAGACCAGCGGTACAACAATGCTCATGGGCAGACCAGGCGGGTGATAGAGCGAACATTTGGACTCCTGAAGAGCCGGTTCAGGTGCCTCGACAAGACAGGCGGAGCCCTCCAATACACCCCAGTCAAGGTGTGTAACATCTTCATGGTGTGCTGCATGCTACACAACATGGCAGTGGAGGAGGCCGTGCCACTCATCCTAGATCCTGATGAGCTGGAACATCTGCCCATGGAGGATGAAGGACTTGGCCAGGATGCCAGTGACGAGGAGGTTGAAGATGATATCCGGAGTCACCTCATCCGCAACTTCTTTTCATAATGGTGAGTCCTAGGTGCATTTTGTTCACACATGTACCATAGAGTTGAATGGGTAGCATGCTGTGTGTCCAGCTGACTGTATGCAATGTCACTTTGATGTTTGTTGTGCAGGGTCACACAGGTGCAGATGTAATGCCACACACAGACGTGCTATGTGTGAACTTGGAATGTACAAGTGTAGTACAACCTTAGTCTATTCAACATGACCATGTCTGAATGAAATTATTCTGTACTTAACCCCTTGTGTGCCTTTCATTCCCAGGTCCTGCTGCCTGATGTCCTTTGGTGTCATCTTGGTCAGCCTGCTATTGCTCATGATGATAGCAACATCAGCCAAATCAACTAACCATGCACGGACATGTGGAAATGTCAGTCTGGGTAAGGACTCATATAAGGCTTTTTTGTCTTGGTATGGTTTCAATTGTGTGGTACATGTTCATGCGCAAGTTGTTGGACCATGCATACATGCAACAACATCAGGTTTCCGATTCCATGTAGCCCACTCCCATGACAGGATAGTCACCTTATCTGACAGTCATCTGTCGTTGAGTTTTAACTCTGGTGAATGCATCAATGTGTGTAAACATTGACACTGAAACATTGCATATACCATGGTTGGACATTGTGTGGGAGATCACAACCACGGACTCTGTGGGGGATTGCAGCCTCACTGTGTGCAGCAGGATGTGTCTGGATAATCCCCTCAACTCTGTGGGCTAGTACACTTTGCTTTCCCAAAAACCATGTCGTGTAGGTGTGGGCCGGTGTATGTCCCTCATGTTAAGACAACTGTCGTGTGAGTCTGTTTGCATGGATGCATTGCCCCTTGTGCCAGTATGTCATGTCACTGGCATGTCATTACCTCAGTGCAGGTTGAGAATACTGCTACGCTTGCTTTCAGAGCGAGTTGAAGTTCACTTTCCATTCCCATGATGCCAGGTATGTTGGGCTGATGACATTAGAATGGTCGGCTGAATCACATGTAAAATATTCCGTGGCACCAGTGGAGCGAGGTTAATCACATGATTCTCCAGTCCCGTGCAGCATCTCATGGTGACGGTAGGGTTCTTTATGTGGCCTAGCTCCTCATTATTTGCTGTTGACTTAATTTCCACCTGCTTGTCATGTTTAGCACAGTGAGGCTCATTTGCAAGAGCAACAGACTGCCTCCAGAGGGGCTTCATTGGATTTAGGTCATTAGCTTCCTCATCATATGAGATGCTTACAGCTGTTGTGGGTGATGTCAAGTTTGCCTTCATGGCCCTTACGGATACACAGGGCCAAATACAGATATTTAACTTTGCGTAAGTAGCACTGCCATACATTTTGATTTGTTGTTTTGGGACACATCATCATACACTGTGACTTAGTTTTTGTCAACATGGATCTCATTGCATAGTAGCAGACTTGTGAGCGTTACACAAGATTCTAATAGGTGACAGACTGGACTATATTTTATGTGTCTGTGTACATGCATCTGATCTTATGTCATAGCATTATCTGTGATCTCAAATAGGGTACAGTGGTTACACTTCACAGGTGTGACTGGTACAGTGTATCTCATGAGGTATTTGTAGAATCAGTGACTTAAGAATGCAATCCTAATGCTTGTTTGCGTCTGTTTCAGATCTCCCTCCCTGCAGTTCCAATCCTCTCCTTCCCTCGCCTGATCACCCTTTTGTGTCTGTCATTTGTACTCAGACCAAGGGGCTATTTGGAGGTGGAACCCTTTCAGCATCGCACCACTCTGATGATCAAAGGTACGGACAGTCCCTGGCAGTCGAGTGGAGAATCTTTCTGCAGCATTACAGGTGACGTCATTGCATGACTGTTATTGTGTTCAGGGAAATGCCACTGGCCATGTACATTGGATAATGCTGCATGGCCTCCCAAGGAACTTCATCATGTTGTGTATGACGTGTGATTTCCACAGAACATTGTGCCTCCTTGCTGTCAATGCACATGTCTTTCTAATGTGCATGTATTCAATATGGCCTAATGTAAATTAATTGTTCATATGTGGATACGTGTACAGTGACAACATGCATGGTGTTGGTAAAGACAAAAGTTCAATATTGTGCGTGAGGTAGATGGCTGTGTAAGTGCTGTTTTACCTTGCTACCCACTACGTGCAGACTACACCTGCTGATGCTGTGTGCCCTGTGCCCCACTTGGCCCTAAGGGGCCTGATCCTGTGACCGTGATATTTGGTGATTACTCTGCCATTTTGCTTGCAGTGACCCTGAGTCACCCAGACACATCCACAGCCACAATGCAGCACCGAGTGGCCAGATCCTGGACCCCACACGCCTACAGGATACTCCTCCTTCCATCCATTTGTAGAGCATGCTCCAGCCAGCCTACACACAGAGAACACCAGACATTCATCCACCTGGTATCACGATACCTCAAACTCACCCATAACAGCTTCTCTGCCTGTGTGTGCAACACATACTGGCAAGACTATGCTGCCCTACATGACAGTGTGTCTACGTACAACCAGGTCTTGTGCCTCGTACAGCACACACACACCTTCCAGCAGCACAATATTGTACTGTGTTACCTTGTCAACACCACAGCAGCACACCTCGCCTTCCATACAGTAACGTGGCAGAACACCACTTTAACATGGCCATCACAGACAGTCAAATAGCCACCAGGAACTCACACCAAAACCACGTCTCTTGGGTGTGGTGTGATGTGGCCGGTCTGGTGAAGAGATTTCTCAGACGTGGCAAGGCGTTCTGGATGCGTTGCACCCGTCACATGAGTTTGGTTGTTTAGCTGCATAGGGGGCGGTCACGTGATCAGGTGAGCTTGTAGAGAGTGCAACAGGTCATTGCCCACAGTTTGTCCTGCCACCCTTGGCCTGTGCACCATTCATCACATCCACAGTATAGCTGCATGCTGATGATTGTTCTCATACATCAGGATACAGATGTTGGTACTCCCTACGTGGACACCTACATTTTAACCCTGATCTATACACCTACAAGTGACTCTCCTGTGCCTGTCTGTAATTGCAGTATTTCAAGCCAAACCCCCCTACAGCATTTAGTAACCATCACGGGTGTGTATTGCCATCCATGTATCTAGTTATTTGAAAATGTTGACCTATGTGTGTCCTCAACCGGACTCAGATCCAAGTGTGTGGATGGCTGCAGTTTGTTAAATACTCTAGCATTTCATACATTTCCACACACATATGTTTTAGACTCTGGGTACAAGATTACTACACCAATGTGTATGATGTTTCCTAGATTTATTTGGTGATTTTGTGCAGGAAAGGTGAGTAGGTGCTGTACAAAAATGGGGGAATCCAAAGTTCACAGCTGGAGATGAGATGCTTTACAGTTTCAGTCAACAGAGTCCAGGCCACAGTGCTTGGCATCATTGGGCAGACTGTGACCAGCAAGTCCATGTGGGAGAGTCAAATAGGTGATGCTGTTGCACCCAAGGGCAATATGCCAGGCCAGGTGTCCTGGGAGTTGTGCATGGCCCATTGCCACTCAACGTCTTCGCCGTGGACGACCCACCTTCCTTAGGGGACCCTCACATGCAGGCCTTGACGATGCATGGGCCGCTCTGTCAGACTGTTCCTCCTCCTCCTCCCTCCCTGTGGCTGGAGTAGAACTTTGCTTTGACGTTTGTGGCCTGGTGACACAGGGAGGGTGCTGCATGTTGGCAGACATCTGATGGAGAGATTGGCTTATATCCCGATGCACCGTCAAGAGCTCAGCCAGTGTTACCTCCACCCGTCCATGATGTCGTTCTTGCCTGGCATGTTGCTTAGCCTGCTGTTGTTTCAGTTCGTTGAGGGCCTCCACTACCTGGCTGACCTCCTTGGTGTCCCGCCGGTATGCCTCCAGGATGGTACTCAGTTGAGACATACCGGTGCCTGCAGCTACCTGGCCAGAATCTCGCTTGCGCCACTCACACCACCCTGACCCACATGAGCACGGCCTGCGCTTGTGGGCACATCGGATCAACGGGACCCCCGAGTGTTGGCAGGGTGGATGTTATCTGCCACCTCCAGGGTGCCCGCCGAAGGGTGTCCCTCATTTTCAGACTGGCTCTCTGGTGGATTATGGGCAGGGCTCTGACCTGTCTGCTGGGATGTGGTGGGAATGGGTCTGGTGGTTGGCACAGATGTATCTGATCCAGTTGCTGCAGGGGTTTGGGATCCAGAGGGGCCAGGTTGGTTGGGGTCATCCACGGTGTGTTGTCAGGCGTCGCTGTCGGTGGGGTCAGGGTCCTGCTGAGCCTGGGACTGGGATTCTTCTTCCCCCTTGTTGGGGGTGGTTTCCACACGTTGCCCTGTGGGTGTGAGAGACAGACACTGTTAATGCACTATCATGACACATCTTATTTTGTTCTCCATTGTCAGAATCACAGTTCAACCTGCTTTATATTGTTGTCATTGTTCACTTGTGTATGTGTCAGTAGTGGGATCCAATTAACATGTGCTCAGGGGTATTAGCCATGTTCCATTTTCTTGACAATGACTGACACAGCCATTGCTGTGGCTTGTGTTGCCGGCACGACACAGATACAGCAGTGCTCTGTTTGATGCAATATTCACAATACAGTGTCAATCCTTATGCCAGCGTCAAGCATGCACAGGGTTTAGATGCAGCATGGTAATGTAAGAGACAGAGCAGAATTGTTCTGATTCAATTCAGCTACTTTTGATAGGTGTTGCTGTTCCATGATGGCCAAACGATGCCAACCCCCCTGGACCTGTACACCCACTTCTAGCTCATGGCTTTAGAACGTGGCACTTCTCCAAGACGCATCACCTTGTCAATACCCATGTCCATGGTGCAACTTTAGTGCATCCACAACGTTCATGAGATGGGTCAAGTGCATTGTGTGAGAGGTACAATGGAATTGAGAATCAGCACTGTGCATGTTAAATTTGGATGTGTAATCATATCAGTGATTGTTTTATTGTTACATGACAATTGTGACAGTGATGCACTCCATTGCCTGTCCCCAGGGGATAAGTTACTGTAAGGGGTGTGTGTGACAGGCCATGCTAGTTGTTTGAGTGTGATTTGCAAGCGTCCATCCTTCGTGGTTAGGCTGTGCCCCCATGAAGCATGCTGCCATGATCGTGGTTGTGGGTTCCTGCACAGGATGTCTGACCTCGTCCTGGTGTTTGTGTTTGCACTGGTCACAGGAGGGCCTTGTGCTGCCTACACCAGGGCCCATTGTCTGCTATCTTGTGCATAATTTCACACTCCCTGTGCATTGGGCATGGTGCTTGGGTGTGTACCTTGGACATATGGGATGAGGGCAGCCTCCTACCCTACACCTTCCACACAATCACCCTCCCACTTACAACTACCTCCATACCGTTGGGCACTGCTGGTACTCATGGCCACCCACTCCCATACTGTTGGGCACTGCTGGGACTCATGGCCACCCACCCCCATATCGTTGGGCCCTGCTGGGACTCATGGGCACCCACCCCATACTGTTGGGCACTGCTTGGACTCATGGCCACCCACCCCCATACTGTTGGGCACTGCTGGGACTCATGGCCACCCACCCCCATACCGTTGGGCACTGCTGGGACTCATGGCCACCCACCCCCATACCATTGGGCACTGCTGGGACTCATATCCACCCCACCCCATACTTTCGGGCACTGCTGGGACTCATGGCCACCCAGCCCCATACCGTTGGGCACTGCTGGGACTCATGGCCACCCACCCCCATACCGTTGGGCACTGCTGAGACTCATGGCCACCCACCCCCATACTGTTGGGCACTGCTGAGACTCATGGCCACCCACCCCCATACTATTGGGCACTGCTGGGACTCATGGCCACCCACCCCCATACCATTGGGGACTGCTGGGACTCATGGCCACCCACCCCCATACTGTTGGGCACTGCTGGGACTCATGGCCACCCACCCCCATACTGTTGGGCACTGCTGGGACTCATGGCCACCCATCCCCATACCGTTGGGCACTGCTGGGAATCATATCCATCCCACCCCCATACTGTTGGGCACTTGTGGGTGTCCCTCCATATTACATAAGTTGTTTGTATACTCACCAGGCTCCACAGCTCCTTCGATTCTGCGAACTCCCACCGGTGGTAGCAGGGCCATGACTTTCTCCTCCCAGGGATGGTATTGTGGAGGTAGTCCTGGTCCATCTTCTTCTTGACCATCCTCCGCAGATCATACCACCTGACCTGACATTCCTGCCTGGTGCGCTTGATGGGTGCAACAGCATTGACCCGGTCTAGGATCCTCTCCCACAGGCGTGTTTTCTCAGCTATGCTGGTCTGTCTGACCAATGCGCCAAACAGCTGTGGCTCCACTCTGATGACTTCAACTGTAAGGACCTCCATCTCCGGGTTAGTGAACTTTGGATTCTTTGGTGTGGTCATGGTGTGGGGTGTATGTGATTGAGGGGGTGATGGTGTGTATGGATGGGGGTGTGTGGGTCTGATTGTGAAGGGGTGTTGTGGGTGTAGATGAGATAGGGTATATGTGTGAGGGTTAATGGGTGCAGTTGTTGATGTGCGGGCAGTGTCTTCTTTTTGCAAATAGGTGTGTTGCAAAGGGTGATGGGTTGTATGTGTGGACCCTTTTATTGGTCCATTTGTGGGTGTGGCTTATTTTGTATTAGTGGTGGGTGTGTTATATGGGGTGGGTGTTACTTGGGCCCTCTGTTTGCCTGTTTGCATGTGGCCAGGACATTGTTTCCCAATGGTGTGTACACAGGAGACATGTTTTGTGTTGTTGTGCGACTCGTTTGCGACCTCCTTGTGCTGGTTTCGGGGTTCACGTGCGCTTTATAATTGTTATGTGTGTGGGTCGTATTTGTTGGTGCGGGTGACTTATACAGGCCGTTGGGGGGTGGGGGGGTTCGTGTAGGCTTGATCGGGGTGTGTGCGGGTCATATTTGTTGGTGCGGGGGACTTATACGGGATGTTGGGGGGGTGGGGGTGTTCGTGTACGCTTGATTAAGGTGTGTGCGGGTCGTACTTGTACATGCGGGTGACTTATACGGGCTGTTGGGGGGTAGGGTGGTTCGCGTAGGCTTGATCGGGGTGAGCGCGGGTCGTATTTGTTGGCGTGGGTGACTTATACGGGCTGTTGGGGGGTGGGGGGTTCATGTGCGCTTGATTGGGGTGTGTGCGGGTCGTTTGTAGGTGCGGGTGACTTATACGGGCTGTTGTGGGGTGGGGGGGTTCGCGTAGGCTTAATCGGGGTGTGTGCAGGTCGTATTTGTTGGTGCGGGTGACTTATACGGGCCGTTGGGGGTGGGGGGGTTCGTGTACGCTTGATTGGGGTGTGTGCGGGTCGTACTTGTAGGTGCGGGTGACTTATACGGGCCGTTGGGGGGTAGGGGGGTTCGCATAGGCTTGATCGGGGTGTGTGCGGGTCGTATTTGTTGGTGCAGGTGACTTATATGGGCCGTTGGGGGGTGGGGCTGTTCATATACGCTTGATTGAGGTGTGTGCGGGTCGTACTGTAGGTGCGGGTGACTTATACGGGCCGTTGGGGATTAGGGGGGGTTCGCGTAGGATTGATCGGGGTTTGTGCAGGTCGTATTTGTTGGTGTGGGTGACTTATACGGGCCGTTGGGGGGTGGGGGTGTTCGTGTACGCTTGATTGAGGTGTGTGCGGGTCCTACTTGTAGGTCCCGGTGACTTATACGGGCCGTTGGGGGTCGGGGGGGTTTGCGTAGGCTTGATCGGGGTGTTTGCGGGTCGTATTTGTTGGTGTGGGTGACTTATACGGGCCATTGGGGGGTGGGGGGTTCGTTTACGCTTGATTGGGGTGTGTGCAGGTCGTACTTGTAGGTGCGGGTGACTTATAATGGCCGTTGGGGGGTAGGGGGGGTTCGCCTAGGCTTAATCGGGGTGTGTGCAGGTCGTATTTGTTGGTGCGGGTGACTTATACGGGCCGTTGGGGGTGGGGGGGTTCGTGTACGCTTGATTGGGGTGTGTGCGTGTCGTACTTGTAGGTGCGGGTGACTTATACGGGCCGTTGGGAGGTGGGGGGGTTCGCGTCCGCTTGATCGAGGGGTAAACGGTTCGTATATGTTGATGCGGCTTGCTGAAACGCGATATTTTCCATACGAATCATTCTTCATACGCGACTACTTTGGTCCGTACAAATCGCGTACTGGGTTGCCGCAGTGCATCGTACTTGAATGTCTGTACGGCAGGTTTACAAATCGTACGGTTTGATTTCCGATGCTTATTCGTACGCGTCTTCGACTGCGGTTCATACGGATCGCTGATAATCGTACGGAGAAAGATGGAAATGGATTGTACTTCGCAGTTCGGAGGGAATTTTTCCATTCGTACGGATTCGGCAACGAATACGATTCGTACGGCAGAATTTTTTCCAGGATCGGAATCGACCTCTATGTGTCTTTTGAATGTAATTTCCTTTTATGTACTTCTCTTTTCTTATTATTCTTTTTCGTTGTTGAGGCATTCTTTCCTCTTTCCTCAATGTGCACACTGCTTGTAGGCTTTGAAAGTTTTTTAATAAATTATTTTGTTCTCTTACCTGAAGACTTCTTCTTTTTCCCCACATGTTGTTGGTCATCCAATACTTGTTGTTGAATTTTCTTCAAATAATAGTCCTATTTCCGTTCTTTTTTCTTTTCTGTTTTTTTTAGTCATGAGGAGTATATTTTAATGATGATAAATATTATCTGTAAAAAATACATATATATAAAATTATTACATTATGTACATTTGACTGTCCCACTGCTTGTCTGGAAGATTAACTCTTTCTTCTAATACATACACAGTGAACAGGTTCTCAGACTGCTAGTAGTTGATAGCAAGATAAGTTGGGAAGCGCTTATGTATAAGTAGTCTAGAAGAGGTTAGGGTACTACATACATTGTGCTCATTTGACTGTTCCACTGCTTCTCTAAATGCCTG
The DNA here is from genome assembly GCF_964261635.1 of Lissotriton helveticus. NCBI lineage: Eukaryota > Metazoa > Chordata > Amphibia > Caudata > Salamandridae > Lissotriton > Lissotriton helveticus. The sequence continues at coordinate 890,605,869 of NC_136065.1, read as the reverse complement.
GCTCATTCTCCAAGTGCATACACAGTGACTGAATTCTCATAGTGCTAATAGTTAACAGAACAATAAGTTTATCAGCACTTATATGTCGGCATAGAGATTAAATAAGCCCATGCTTCTGTCAGGATGATTCTAAGACTAGACACAGTCTCACAGTGTGATTACAGACAGGCAAGACTATTCCCTGGACATTAGTAGAAGAGACTTAGTAGTCTGGAAGGAGTTCAGTCATTTCACTGTACCATAGCTTTCCTAAATGCCTGACTCATTCTCCAAGTGCATACCCAGTGACTGAATTCCCATAGTGCTAATAGTCATAATCACGATAAGTTTATAAGCACTTATATGTCTGAAGAGAGATTAAAAAAACACATGCTTCTGTCAGGATGATTCTAAGACTAGACACAGACTCACAGTGTGATTGCAGACAGTCAAGACTATTACCGGGACTTTGGTGGAAGAGACTCAGGAGTCTGGAAAGGGTTAGGGGACCGCATACATTGTGCTGATTTTGCTGTACCACAGTTTTTCTGTATACCTGACTCATTCTCCAAGTGCATACACAGTGACTGAATTCTCATAGTGCTAATAGTTATCATCACAATAAGCTTATAAGCAAGTATATGTCTATAGAGAGAGATTAAACAAGCACATGCTTCTGTCAGGATGATTCTAACACTAGACACAGACTCACACTGTGATTGCAGACAGGCAGGACTATTCCCTGGACTTTAGTAAAAGAGCCTCAGTAGGCTGGAAAGGGTTAGGGGACCAGATACATTGTGCTCATTTCATTGTACCATAGCTTTTCCGTATACCTGACTCATTCTCCAAGTGCATACACAGTGACTTAATTCTTATAGTTCTAATAGTTATCATCACGATAAGTTTATAGGGACTGATATGTCTGCAGAGAGATTAAATAAGCACATGCTTCTGTCAGGATGTTTCAGAGACTAGACACAGACTCACAGTGTGATTGCAGACAGGCAAAACTATTCCCTGGACTTTCGTAGGACAGAGTCAGTAGTCTGGAAGGGGTTAGGGTACTGCATACATTGTGCTCATTTGACTGTTCCACTGCTTCTCTAAATGCCTGTCTCATTCCCTAAGTGCATACACAGTAATTACATTTTCATAGTGCTAATAGTTATCAGCACGATAAGTTTATAAGCACTTATATGTCTTCAGAGAGATTGAATAAGCACATGCTTCTGTCAGGATGATTCTAAGACTAGACAGAGACTCACACTGTGATTGCAGACAGGTAAGACTATTCCCCAGACTTTAGTAGAAAAGACTCAGTAGTCTGGAAAGGGTTAGGGGAGTGCATACATTGTGCTCATTTCACTGTACCACAGCTTTTCTAAATGCCTGACTCATTCTCCAGAGTGCATACACAGTGACTAAATTCTCATAGTGCTATTAGTTATCATCACGATAAGTTTATAAGCACTTATATGTCAGCAGAGAGATATTAAATAAGCACATGATTCTGTCAGGATGATTCTAAGACAAGACACAGACTCACAGTATGATGGCAGACAGGCAAAACTATTCCTTGGACTTTAGTAGAAGAGACTCAGTAGTCTAGAAAGGGTTAGGGGACCGCATACATTGTGCTCATTTTACAGTACCATAGCTTTTCTGTATACCTGACTCATTCTTCAAGTGCATACACAGTGACTGAATTCTCATAGTGCTAATAGTTATCATCACAATAAGTTTATAAGCAATTATATGTCTGCAGAGAGAGATTAAATAAGCACATGCTTCTGTCAGGATGATTCTAAGACTAGAAAGAGACTCACAGTTCACAGTGTGATTGCAGACAGGCAAAACTATTCCATGGATTTAGTAGCAGAGACTCAGTAGTCTGGAAACGGTTAGGGGACCGCATAGATTGTGCTCATTTCAATGTATCATAACTTTTCTGTATACCTGACTCATTCTCCAAGTGCATACACAGTGACTGAATTCTTATAGTTCTAATAGTTATAATCACAATAAGTTTATAACCACTTATATGTCTGCAGAGAGAGATTAAATAAGCACATGCTTCTGTCAGGATGATTCTAAGACAAGACATAGACTCACAGTGTGATTGCAGACAGGCCAGACTATTCCCTGGACTTTAGTAGAAGAGACTCAGTAGTCTGGACAGGGTTAGGGGACCGCATACATTGTGCTCATTTCACTGTACCACAGCTTTTCTAAATGCCTGGCTCATTCTCCAAAGTGCATACACAGTGACTGAATATTCATAGTGCTAATAGTTATTATCACAATAAGTTTGTAAGCACTTATATGTCTGCAGAGAGAGATTAAATAAGCACATGATTCTGTCAGGGTGATTCTAAGACAAGACACAGACTCACAGTGTGATTGCAGACAGGCAACACTATTGCTTGGACTTTAGTAGAAGAGACTCAGTAGTATAGAAAGGGTTAGGAGACCGCATATATTGTGCTCATTTCACTGTATCACAGCTTTTCTGAACGCCTGACTCATTCTCCAAGTGCATACACAGTGATTGATGGGAATCCTTCTGTGCATGCTGTGACCCCTGGACCCACTGACTGATCCTCTGCGTGCTCGGCTGTTTTTCCTCAGCGGACCGCCGCAGCTCCTCGCCGGACCCGCTGCGCGGGTCCCGCTTCCCCTGTTGGGGTGAGCGAACCATCACCGGAGGGGCCTGGAACTGCCAACTGCTGTGTGTGTGGTGGGAAATACCGCAGGGCTAGACCCGTAACACCTGGGTCGCTCTTTCTGCCTGCCCCGCCCCAGCCTCAGCATTGAAATACCTGGTGACTGCAATCCTCGTCGGAATCCTTCTGTGCATGCTGTGACCCCTGGACCCACTGACTGATCCTCTGCGTGCTCGGCTGTTTTTCCTCAGCGGACCGCCGCAGCTCCTCGCCTGTTGGGGTGAGCGAACCATCACCGGAGGGGCCTGGAACTGCCAACTGCTGTGTGTGTGGTGGGAAATACCGCAGGGCTGCGAGCAGACCCGCAGGGACTCAAAGTACCAGGAGTCCCTGCGTGAGGTCTAGACCCGTAACATCTGGGTCGCTCTCCCTGCCTGCCCCGCCCCAGCCTTACTATTTCCTCATCAGTGTCTCTCAGTACCGCTGCGCGGGAGCGCGCGGGAGCGCCCGGGGCGAAGACCGGGCAAAGAGCGGGCCGTTTGAGGCCGTTCGAGGACTGAGAGGACTGGACTGGGCCACCCCCCTTGTTTAAATTGTAATCACATGTACAGGTTTTAACTGTATTTTATTCTGATATTTATCATGTGTTCACGGGGGACTCGTAGCAAAACTGCTAAGGGAGGGCTAAAACCTAATGGGACACTCGATGATTTCATTGTCAAGACTAACATAGCCATTGACAATGAAATCTCTAAAATGCAACATAGAGTATCTTTGGACTTAGAGGCAGCGCGAAGACTATCTCAGGATTTAGTATTTTCTAAAAAATCATCCTTAGGCAACATTGCCTCGGCCAAAACTCCTGAACGCCTGTCAGGCCCCCAGCCCTTGATAGTAAAGGCGGATATCCATCACTCCTCACCAACCCCTCCACCGGAGCTACCATCTATTCCTCTGTTGATATCTCCTAAGCCCACCCAGATTTTGTTGTCTAAAACCCAAGGCGCAAACTTAGGTATCCCCAAACAATTCGACATGCTAAAGCAGCCAGCTAGTGTTAATAAAAGGGATGCTGCACATATAAGAAAACGTCTTGCCAGATCAGCCTATGCCCGGAAAAAGGCCAAAATTGCGAGGGCACATTTCTTCAATAATCGTCGTCTCCTGGCCCCAAATAAAGCAGGTACTAGTGTTTCGCTGGCCAATACCTGCCTTACTGGTGTGGACATTGGTATCAGTATAGATAGTACAGATTTAGATATAAAAATGGGGGAGTCACTCCCAAATCTTGTTGAGGGAGTCCCTGAGGTATTGCTAGGTGAGTCTGGTAAGTTACAGGGGGGTGATGAAGATTTTCTTAAAATTGTATGGGACACATTGAAGAGGCTTTTATCCCCCCTGGAACTTCGACTCTCACGCATTGAAAATAATCTATTAGAAATGGATAAGACAATTGTCACTCTAGCTAGTCTTAGCCTAAAGCAGATGGAGGCAAATACCCTACAGGGTGTTGAGAGCATCCCACAGGCCCCAGCTGTACCTACATCGGCCCCGCCTAACCCTAAACCTATACCTAAACCTCGCACTAAGGATTGCAACCCTTTAGTCACTAAGCCCCCATCCATTGTCCCAATCCCCTGTCCTCCACAAGATAAAGCACCTATAAAAATGGGTTCTCAGGTTATTGTCCAACAACCAAATAAGAGCAAGAACCCACGTACATACTTCCAGGGATCTAGAAATGGAAACAGACATAACTTTCGTGGGGGCTATATTGACTTACCACCAGATGCCAGGCCTTTTGTTGTAGTATTGGCAGGTGTGCCTGCTTTGGAGCCACAGTCCCAAGAGGATCACTGGTCACTAAAGAACAAGGTTATTTATTGGCTTAATGCAAATAGACAACTACCGAACCACCTTAGAAGTAACATCTTAATGGTTCGCAGGGTACCTTGGGTAGGCCCTTCATCTAAGTCTATCTCGGGTGATTGCATTGTTATTTCCTTTGCAGATCCAAGGACAGCTCACCATCTATGCTCATGGGATGTATGTGGCGATAACTCTGGTATTATTGTTAAGCCACTTACATTCTTTTACCCCCCACGACCACACACAAACTTAGGAGGGAACTGGTCCATAGTCCATAATACTACGCGGGGTGGACGAAGGGGAGGTTGGCAGGGTCATAATGGCTGGTGGGAAGGGGTTCCCACTTCGAATAGGTTTGGTTGTCTGGATGAGGTCGATTGACTTCGGAGGGCTAATGTCCCAGCTTATAATCCTGATTCCATCCCTATCCCTGTGTTTTCTGCCTCTACCCCTCCAGAAGTTTGCGTAGAAAATGTTGCTCCCATTGAAGGAGCACGTCCTGTTCCAAGTCCTGCAATTAGTCTCACCATCTCTAATCCACCTGAAACATATGTTGTTAGTGATACACCCTTGGAAGGCCCACAATCCGTCCCAAAACCTGTAATTGGCTTCGTTGAGACTAGGGTTGAAGATGCAGGCTTATCAGAGGTAACACCTTTTAGAGATTTAGTGAATTTGCCCATGGTGGTTTCCCGTGACACAGCTGGGCTAAGGGGATGTATATTACCGCCCCCTGTTGCGCCAGTACTAACGATCCCCCTAGCAATTCCCCCATCGGAAATATTTAACATTCTGTCCTGGAATGTTGCAGGGGACAGGGGAAGCATGAATTCAGAAGACTGGCTGGAGTTTGTGGACAAATTTGATATTATCCTGCTACAGGAAACTTGGGCACCTGACCCAGTTCATAGAGTAGGTTTCATAAATTTTTTCAAACCAGCTATAAGTGGTGGTAAAGGGCGAGCCTCAGGGGGTCTGCTGATTTGGGTGAAGCAGTCATCCGGATACCACCCATCTGAGATACCTGTAGACAATCCGGACCTCCTGGTAATCAAACTGAGCAAAGATGGCCATCGGGACGTGATTGTTATTAATGTATATGCACGAGGGCTGCCAGGGGGTCGCTGCCCTGTTGTGTTGGATGTATTGGACCACCTTCTCGTAGGACAGGTCAGAGAAGACCTTATCCTCCTGGCAGGTGATTTAAACTGCACTTTTGAGCCATTATATGTAGCCGGAGACAGTTGGGGCTCTGCAGAAGATGCAGCTTGGAACATCCCAGACTTGTTTCTAAATAAAACTGTTAAAGCTACTGAGGCCGCATTGAACTGGATGGCTCTGTGTCTTACCCAGGGGCTAAGGGCAATAAATGGTCGGTCAAGATCGGATTTGGGTGCAAATTACACCTTTGACAACGGATTAAGGAAAAGCCGGATTGACTATTTTTTGTTAAAGCTGGAATACTGGTCATTGCTGGTAGATATGGAAGTGGTACCCCGCCCAGAAAGCGACCATAACCCTCTGGCACTTAATTTAAGGTTACCAGGTTTGAAGAGACTAAAAGAACCTGACACCCCCCGGACAGGGGACGTTCTTCTGACCAATGATTGCAGGAGGCTAAAATGGTCCAGGCTAGCGGGGGATGAGATCTTCCAGGAGAGCGTTGAGATCGTGGTCTCAAACATGTTTAATGAAATTATGCGCGAGGAATTACAGGGGGGTGGCTCTGTAAACATTGTTATTGACCTTCATGAGCGCTGTTTTAATGAGCTCAAACTCCTTCTCTCTCTACCAGGTCAGAAGGGTACTGTTAAACAGAATGCAACCCGCCAGAAATGGTATAATAAAAAGTGCAGGGAGGCCCACAGACATCTTGTTAATGTGGTTAAGTCCCGGAACATGAGTGCGGTTAAGACAGCAAGGGTGCGATATAAGAAAGCCCAGTGGGAAGCCAAACGGGAGTGGGAGGATATGTATTGGTCCGATCTTCTGGACGCCTCCACCTCAAATAACCAGCTCAAGTTCTGGAATTTAGTGAAATAGGGCAAGGACCCTGACTCACGTACCCCCACAAACCATGTTTCTCCCGAAGTTTGGGTGACCCATTACTCGGCTCAATTTAGTGCTGAAACATCTGAACCACCCTTTAAACTGGACGAGGCACCTCATCCATCCATTCGAGGGGAGAAACTTATCTTCTCAGAGACTGAGGTAGAGCTAGCACTTGGCCTGACTCAGCGGGGAAAAGCACCAGGGATGGACTTAATCCCTGTTGACCTGTTTAAAGCCAACCCCGCTCTTTGGGTGCCCTACATAACAAAGATCGCTAATGCAATAGCTAAAGGGGCAAGAATCCCTAGGTCGTGGAAGGGCGCGGAGATACTCCCAATCCACAAAAAGGCGACAGGTCTAATCCGGGCAACTACCGCCCGATTAGCCTCATCGACTCCCTCCAAAAAATTATTGCACGCATGGTTTTGAGTAGAGTTCAAGGCTGGATTGAACAAGAGGATATTTTATCTCCCATGCAAGCAGGCTTCAGATCTGGAACGAGCACCATCGATCAGGTGTTCAGATTTTGTCTGATCTACTGGAAGGTGGTCCTGCTCGGCGGTGGTACCATCTTTGCCGCATTTATCGATCTGAAGTCTGCTTTCGATCTTGTGCCGAGGGATACATTGTGGTGTGTCCTGAGGGACTTGGGCCTACCTAGGGAACTACTTGATCTGATAGTTAAATTGCACGAGGACAATCACGCAAGGGTGAGGTGGGGAAGCCAGGGACAAGTGTCAAAATCCTTCCCCGTGACCCGTGGTGTACGTCAGGGTTGTGTCCTGGCCCCAACACTCTTCCTGCTATTCATTGATCAAGTGGTCAAATTCTTTTCAGACACCCCCACTGATGCCCCCTTGTTGGCAGGGACAAGATTTCCGATGCTTATCTTTGTTGACGACACCCTACTCCTCTCAAAAACACGCAGTGGTTTGCAGCGGGCGCTGGACCGCTTTGAGGAGTTCTGTGCCATCAACGACCTTAAGGTAAACGTTGGTAAAACCAAGTTCATGGTTCTCAATAGGAGGCACCTTGTCCGTAGCTCCGTAAGTTTGAGTGGAGTCAACTTGGAACAGGTTGAAACCATGACGTACTTGGGGGTCACTTTGGATCGTCGCTTGGGATGGAAAGATCAGGTTGGTGCCCAACAGCTTAAACTTGCCCGACTCACTGGTTGCCTTCTGAATGAGCAAAGGAGATCAATTACTAAACGGGTTACCCCAGCGCTAAAAATCTATGACACCAAGATCAACACCGCAATTTTATATGGTGCTGATCTCTGGGGATACACCGACCTCTCCAGCCTATTCAAAACTCAGTGTAAGTTCTTAAGGAGCTTGATTGGGCTACCCCAATCATCACCTTCCATACCCCTATGTTTGGATATGGGATGTTACCCAATCAATGAGATGGCAAGATTTAGACTGGTGGCCCTTTGGAGGCGCATATGGACATCCCCTGACCGTACCCTTTTTGCTAAGGAACTGACAGAAGTTAGGTCAATTGGGGGATTAGGGAGAATCCCTTGGTTAAAAAGCGTAAAAACCATTCTGATTGAAATGGGACTAGAACATCTGTGGATATCTCCAAGCACCAATGCTTTTCCATCCAAACAGGACTTCAAGGCATTATACTGGGCCTCGGTCCGTTTATTGTTAATAACGGCCTCCAGCTCTGTTGGTCTTACGGGAAGGTTTCTGACCATTAAGTTGGATCCCTCCCGCGAGACGTACTGGGATATCATCACCAAACCGCTGGACAAGAACTTTACCATCAGTTTCGGGTAGGATCTCTGCCATTGAATTCCTTCACAAAAAAATGGGTTAATGGAGTAACTGAATTTTGCAGTTGGTGCACAAGTCATAAAGAAACTGAGGGTCATTTTCTGTTTGCCTGCCCGATCTACTCTGTGCCTCGAACAAAATGGTTAAAACCTTTGTTCCAGCACCTCTCTTTTAGAAGGTCTTCGGAGGCTATTTAGGTTTTTAAAACCAATACCTCAGAGTTGATTGTGGTGAGTACAGCTAAATTCCTAGGGTGGGCCTGGGCTATCAGGGCAAGAAGCAGACAAAACCTTCATCAGGGCCTCTTAATCCGCTCATAAAGGCTTGCCCATGCTTCTTCTAACCAAATTCAGGAAAAATTTGTATATAGTATGAGGTATGTCTTTTGTATACTTTTGTTTGTGTTATAACTTTTAACATGCCACGTTCAGGTTAGTCTTTGTATTTCTGTATGTTTAATAACTTTTTATGATAATGGTGTTGCTATTTCTAAAAGGAAAAATGTTATTATAATGTAATGTGTTTTAAATATTGTCTTTTTATGATTTTGATATCGAAATAAAGACTTAAAACCTGATTGAATTCTCATAGTGCTCATAGTTATCATCACAATAAGTTTATGAGCACTTATATGTCTGCAGAGAAATTAAATAAGCACATGCTTCTGTCAGGATGATTCTAAGACTAGACACAGACTCAGAGTGTGATTGCAGACAGGCAGTACTATTCCCTGAACTTTAGTAGAAGAGACTTAGTAGTCTGAAAAGGGTTAGGAGACCACACACATTGTGCTCATTTCACTCTACCATAGCTTTTCTTAATGCCTGACTCATTCTCCAAGTGCATACACTGTGACTGAATTTTATAGTGCTATTAGTTATCTTCACAATAATTTTATAAGCACCTATATGTCTGCAAATAGATTAAATAAGCACACACTTTTGTAAGGATGATTCTAAGACTAGACACAGACTCACAGTGTGATTACAGACATGCAAGACTATTTCCTGGACTTTAGTAGAAGAGACTCAGTAGTCTGGAAAGGGTTTGAGGACGGCATACATTGTGCTCATTTCACTGTACTATAGCTTTCCTAAATGCCTGGTTCATTCTCCAAGTGCATACACAGTGACTGAATTCTCATAGTGTTATTAGTTATCATCACTATACGTTTATAAGCACTTATATGTCTGCAGAGAGAGTTTAAATAAGCACATGCTTCTGTCAGGATGATTCTAAGACAAGACATAGACTCACTGTGTGATTGCAGACAGGCAAGACTATTCCCTGGAATTAAGTAGAAGGGACTCAGTAGTCTGGAAAGGGTTAGGGGACTGCATACATTGTGCTAATGTCACTGTACCATAGCTTTCCTAAATGCCTGACTCATTCTCCAAGTGCATACTCAGTGACTGAATTCTCATAATACTAATAGTTATCTTCACAATAATTCTATACGCACTCATATGTCTGCAGAGAGATTGAATAAGCACATGCTTCTGTCAGGATGATTCTAAGACTAGACACAGACTCACAGTATAATTGCTGACAGGCAAGACTATTCCCTGGACTTTAGTAGAAGAGACTCAGTAGTCTAGGGATTTAATGTTTGTTAAGGGTGCGAGGTGGCGGGTTTTGACTGACGATAATCTGCTGATTTGCACACCTTGAACTGCACTGAAACCTTAAGGAGGCACGAGCATTTTTTAAACAGCAATTTTTAACAAACACAAAAAACGCTGCTTATGTTTTTAAAGTGTTATTAACTTTGTAAATGTGTTAAACCTCACCTCTTTTAAACGCCCACCGACCAGTCCGCCGGCTCCCCGTTCCACCACGGGTTCTCCCGCTTGACGTGGAGGGAGCGTAGGCGGGACTAGGTTCGAGTCACGGGGCAGAGGTCGGGGGGCGGGAACTACCCTGCAGAACCACCATTTAGGAGTGGATCTCGGAGGCACTCGCTGGATTTAATGTTTGTTAAGGGTGCGAGGTGGCGGGTTTTGACTGACGATAATCTGCTGATTTGCACACCTTGAACTGCACTGAAACCTTAAGGAGGCACGAGCATTTTTTAAACAGCAATTTTTAACAAACACAAAAAACGCTGCTTATGTTTTTAAAGTGTTATTAACTTTGTAAATGTGTTAAACCTCACCTCTTTTAAACGCCCACCGACCAGTCCGCCGGCTCCCCGTTCCACCACGGGTTCTCCCGCTTGACGTGGAGGGAGCGTAGACGGGACTAGGTTCGAGTCACGGGGCAGAGGTCGGGGGGCGGGAACTACCCTGCAGAACCACCATTTAGGAGTGGATCTCGGAGGCACTCGCTGGATTTAATGTTTGTTAAGGGTGCGAGGTGGCGGGTTTTGACTGACGATAATCTGCTGATTTGCACACCTTGAACTGCACTGAAACCTTAAGGAGGCACGAGCATTTTTTAAACAGCAATTTTTAACAAACACAAAAAACGCTGCTTATGTTTTTAAAGTGTTATTAACTTTGTAAATGTGTTAAACCTCACCTCTTTTAAACGCCCACTGACCAGTCCGCCGGCTCCCCGTTCCACCACGGGTTCTCCCGCTTGACGTGGAGGGAGCGTAGGCGGGACTAGGTTCGAGTCACGGGGCAGAGGTCGGGGGGCGGGAACTACCCTGCAGAAACACCATTTAAACTGGTATGGGATCGTCGCGCAGCGGGCGAGCGCAGCGGGCGCGCCGGCGGCGCGCCGAAGGCGCGCCAAAGGCAAGCCCGTCTGCGCCCGTCCGCGCCAGGACGGGGCATGGGGCTATTTCCCCTTCCCGTTTGCGATTTGCTCAGGGTTATTCTAGTGAGGAGCTTCTCAGACTCAGATCTCAACACTGTCTGAACCAAGAGCCATTCCTTCTAGACAATACCACAGCTTGTTGTTCTATGTGTATGTTTTCCCCTTCACATATGCACTTAGGCATTACTGGGGAAAATGGGAATGCACAGATTAAGACTGCCGTCGCGGACATTGTCTGTGACAAACAGTTCCATTTTCTTACCACTAACTGTAGGTCATTGCCTAAGCATAAAGAGGATCTTTTTAATCTCTTAACTGATGTACAGCCAGATGCTCTTTTCTTAACAGAAACATGGCTGAATGATAGTTCAGGGCCAGATATTGCCTCAGCTCTTCCTCCTAACTATGCTATAGTAAGGAGAGATAGAGTTAATCAAGTCGGAGGTGGCATAGGGATAATATTTAAAAAATGCTATCAATGCAAATGGACAAAACTTGATTGGCCCGATTGTGAAGCCGGCCTTTTTAAACTCTCCTTAACGCCCCAAATTACCTTCTCGGGTATTCTGATTTATCGACCACCTGGAGCGGCTGGTGACTGGATGTCAGCCCTGCCTGACCTACTTGCCCCACTTTCGATGGAGGCCGCTATGTTCTCCATCCTTGGAGATTTGAATCTGCATCTGGAGGATAGTAGTTGTCCTATGATCTTCAACTTCCTCGCAGACTTAGAAGCACTTAATGTACACTTGAGGAATAATGGTCCTACGCACTCTGCGGGCCACCTATTAGATCCGATCCTCACCAATTTTAATCAAATTATTTGTAGGCCTGCCATTCCGATATTATGGTCAGATCACTTTCTCACCCATTTCATCATCTGGGCTCATAGTACAAAAAACTTGGTTAGATCAGAAGAAAGGTTTCGGAACTGGCAAAGAGTTAGTATAGATGATCTAAACACTCAGCTTACTCATTCAAGCCCTAACATTGCCTCAAGTAATCTTAGAATTGGTGACTATAAAATCGTCAATACCTGGCTTGCGACTGCTGCACAGACTGCAGCCCCTCTTACATTAAGCAAACGCACCTCCTGTCACCCCCCAGCCCCATGGTTCTCTCAAAAATTATGTGAGGAAAAAAGAAACTGTAAAAAATTAGAGAGGCTGTGGAGGAAAGATTATAACTCCACCAATAAAGAGATTTACAAGCAAGCGCTTAACGCTTACCATTCATCTTGTAAAACAGCTAAGGGGATTCATATTAAAACTACTATTTTAGCAGCACAGAGTAACTCTGGTACTATTTTTAAAGTTTTAAAAAATTTGGCTGGAGCATCCTCCCAACCAGAACCACCGATCCTATCTACCTTACGATGTAATAATATAGCCACTTACTTCAATGAGAAAATTACCAATATTTATTCTCAGTTTAGTAGTAATAAGGAAAAGGACACAGTCCCCATAAATAATACCTCCCTCTCTGGCGAGAAAAGTCACATGGTAACCTCCAACCTGAATGTGCTAACAGAGTGGCAACCCATGGACATGCTGACTTTTGGAAATATCCTTAAAAGCATAAAATCTGGTTCTCCGCTGGACCCTCTTCCTGCGTCCATTTTAAAGCAGCTGGATCCCCCTATTCTGGATGTAATTAGATCTCTACTAAATGCTTCACTAGCGGAGGCTGTAATTCCTGATGACTGGAAGCACGCTATGGTCGTCCCTCTGCTAAAAAAGGCAGGGGGGGACCCGGAAGTTCTCTCAAACTTTCGCCCAATATCATTGCTACCTATTTGCTCGAAGGTTCTGGAAAAGCATGTCAACAACCAGCTATCCAAATTTGTCAATGACAACAATCGGCTGCACTTTTCACAGTCTGGCTTTAGGAAGGGACACTCTACGGAATCTACCCTACTGGGAGTCACTGAGATCATCCGCAAGGAATTAGATGGAGGGGGTACAGCGGCACTCATTCTTTTAGACTTGAGTGCTGCGTTTGACACCATCTCCCACCAGATCCTGATTCACTTGTTGGAGGACATCGGAATACAAGGTGATGCCCTCAGATGGCTGGAACAATTTTTGTTCCACCGTACTTTCCAAGTCTTCTCAAAAAATAATTCCTCTGACATTTATAAATCTTTTTATGGGGTACCTCAGGGCTCCATATTGAGCCCACTTTTATTTAATATATACGTTACCCCATTAGCTAAGATTGCGGAAGAAATGGGCCTTACTATTTATTCCTATGCGGATGATACGCAATTGGTGTTTTCCTTAGCATCGACGGATAAATCTGATTCCTCTCCCATTCGTTCTGGACTTTTGAAAATGGCTAACTGGCTTTATGATAATAAATTGAAGCTGAACGCTGAAAAAACGGAGCTTCTTATCTTTGGCAATCAGGAGAACTTATGGGGCCCCATTCACTGGCCAGTCGAAATGGGCCCGCCCCCAGTTGCGGTCCAATCGGCCCGTAATCTGGGTATAATTATTGACAACAAACTGTCGATGTGCGCCCATGTTACTAAAACGGCCGCAACTTGTTTTGCCATCCTTAAATGGTTAAGGAAAATTCTGTGGCAACTGCCTGATGGGGCACAACGGACTGTAATGCAGGCCTTAATAGGGTCACGATTGGACTATGGAAACATCCTCCTCCTAGGAGCCAATAAAGGCACTGTTAATCGTCTGCAGATTGTGCAGAATGCCGCAGCGAGGGTGCTTCTTCATCTTCCAGGACGTACCAGTATATCTAACCATCTGAAGAAATTACATTGGCTGAAACTCACCAACAGAGTGAAATTTAAAGCACTCTGCTTTATGTTTAAGATTAGTGCGAATGAGGCCCCATCCTATTTGTGTAGATTGGCCTTGAAATATACACCCTCACGAGCTCTCCGATCCATGACGCAAGCCAAATTTGTTGTTCCTAGAGTTAAGCGAGTACGCATGGGTGGACGCTCTTTTTCTTACCTGGCCCCTGTTCTGTGGAATACCCTTCCCCTTAACTTGCGGCTGGAACCGAACTACCTTAAATTTCGTAGGGGAGTTAAATCTTGGCTTTTTGATCAATAGTTCTTCCTCCTTTAAGACGCATTCTTTTTAATTAAATCCAAGGCGCCGGGAAACCCTCCGGGTAGCTGTTGCGCCATATAAATGCACAAAATAAATAAATAAATAGAAAGGGTTAGGGGACCGCATACATTGTGCTCATTTCACTGAACCATAACTTTTCTTTATACCTGACTCATTCTCCAAATGCATACACAGTGACTGAATTCTCATAGTGCTAATAGTTATCATCACAATCAGTTTAGAAGCACTTATATGTCTGCAGGGAGATTAAATAGGCACATGCTTATGTGTGGATGATTCTAAAACTAGACACAGACTCACTGTGTGATTGCAGACAGGCATGACTATTCCTTGGATTTTAGTAGAAGAGACTCAGTAGTCTGGAAAGGGTTAGGTGCCCGCATACATTGTGCTTATTTCACAGTACCATAGCTTTTCTGAATGCCTGACTCATTCCCCAAGTGACTGATTTCTCATAGTGCTAATAGTTATCATCACAACAAGTTTATAAGCACCTATATGTATGCAGAGAGAGATTAAATAAGTACATGCTTCTGTCAGGATGATTCTAAGACAAGACATAGACTCACTGTGTGATTGCAGACAGGCAAGACTATTCCCTGGAATTAAGTAGAAGAGACTCAGTAGTCTGGAAAGGGTTAGGGGATTGCATACATTGTGCTAATTTCACTGTACCATAGCTTTTCTAAATGCCTGACTCCTTTTCCAAGTGCATACACAATGACTGAATATTCATAGTGCTAATAGTTATCATCACGATAAGTTTATAAGCACTTATATGTCTACAGAGAGAGATTAAACAAGCACATGCTTCTGTCAGGATGATTCTAAAACTAGACACAGACACACAGTGTGATTGCAGACAGGCAAGATTATTCCCTGGACTTTAGTAGAAGAGACTCAGTAGTCTGGACAGGGTTAGGGGACCGCATACATTGTGCTAATGTCACTGTACCATAGCTTTCCTAAATGCCTGACTCATTCTCCAAGTGCATACTCAGTGACTGAATTCTCATAGTACTAATAGTTATCTTCACAATAATTGTATACGCACTGATATGTCTGCAGAGAGATTAAATAAGCACATGCTTCTGTCAGGATGATTCTAAGACTAGACACAGACTCACAGTGTGATTGCTGACAGGCAAGACTATTCCCTGGACTTTAGTAGAAGAGACTCAGTAGTCTAGAAAGGGTTAGGGGACCGCATACATTGTGCTCATTTCACTGAACCATAACTTTTCTTTATACCTGACTCATTCTCCAAGTGCATACACAGTGACTGAATTCTCATAGTGCTAATAGTTATCATCACAATCAGTTTAGAAGCACTTATATGTCTGCAGGGAGATTAAACAAGCACATGCTTCTGTCAGGATGATTCTAACACTAGACACAGACTCACACTGTGATTGCAGACAGGCATGACTATTCCCTGGACTTTAGTAAAAGAGCCTCAGTAGGCTGGAAAGGGTTAGGGGACCAGATACATTGTGCTCATTTCATTGTACCATAGCTTTTCTGTATACCTGACTCATTCTCCAAGTGCATACACAGTGACTTAATTCTTATAGTTCTAATAGTTATCATCACGATAAGTATATAGGGACTGATATGTCTGCAGAGAGATTAAATAAGCACATGCTTCTGTCAGGATGTTTCTGCGACTAGACACAGACTCACAGTGTGATTGCAGACAGGCAAAACTATTCCCTGGACTTTCGTAGGACAGAGTCAGTAGTCTGGAAGGGGTTAGGGTACTGCATACATTGTGCTCATTTGACTGTTCCACTGCTTCTCTAAATGCCTGTCTCATTCCCTAAGTGCATACACAGTAATTACATTTTCATATTGCTAATAGTTATCAGCACGATAAGTTTATAAGCACTTATATGTCTTCAGAGAGATTGAATAAGCACATGCTTCTGTCAGGATGGTTTTAAGACTAGACACAGACACACAGTGTGATTGCAGACAGGCAAGATTATTCCCTGGACTTTAGTAGAAAAGACTCAGTAGTCTGGAAAGGGTTAGGGGACCGCATACATTGTGCTCATTTCACTGTACCACAGCTTTTCTAAATGCCTGACTCATTCTCCAGAGTGCATACACAGTGACTGAATTCTCATAGTGCTATTAGTTATCATCACGATACGTTTATAAGCACTTATATGTCAGCAGAGAGATATTAAATAAGCACATGATTCTGTCAGGATGATTCTAAGACAAGACACAGACTCACAGTGTGATGGCAGACAGGCAAAACTATTCCTTGGACTTTAGTAGAGGAGACTCAGTAGTCTAGAAAGGGTTAGGGGACCGCATACATTGTGTTCATTTCACTGTACCATAGCTTTTCTGTATACATGACTCATTCTTCAAGTGCATACACAGTGACTGAATTCTCATAGTGCTAATAGTTATCATCACAATAAGTTTATAAGCAATTATATGTCTGCAGAGAGAGATTAAATAAGCACATGCTCCTGTCAGGATGATTCTAAGACTAGAAAGAGACTCACAGTTCACAGTGTGATTGCAGACAGGCAAAACTATTCCATGGATTTAGAAGCAGAGACTCAGTAGTCTGGAAACGGTTAGGGGACCGCATAGATTGTGCTCATTTCAATGTATCATAACTTTTCTGTATACCTGACTCATTCTCCAAGTGCATACACAGTGACTGAATTCTTATAGTTCTAATAGTTATCATCACAATACGTTTATAACCACTTATATGTCTGCAGAGAGAGATTAAATAAGCACATGCTTCTGTCAGGATGATTCTAAGACAAGACATAGACTCACAGTGTGATTGCAGACAGGCCAGACTATTTCCTGGACTTTAGTAGGACAGAGTCAGTAGTCTGGAAGGGGTTGGGGAACTGCATACATTGTGCTTATTTGACTGTTCTACTGCTTCTCTAAATGCCTGTCTCATTCTCCAAGTGCATTCACAGTAACTACATTTTCATAGTGCTAATAGTTATCAGCAGGATAGGTTTAGAAGCACTTATATGTCTTCAGAGAGATTAAATAGGCATATGCTTCTGTCAGGATGATTCTAAGACTAGACACAGACTCACACTGTGATTGCAGACAGGCAAGACTATTATCTTGACTTTAGCAGAAAAGACTCAGTAGTCTGGAAAGGTTTAGGGGACCGCATACATTTATGCTCATTTCACTGTACCACAGCTTTTCTAAATGCCTGACTCATTCTCCAAGTGCATTCACAGTGACTGAATATTCATAGTGCTTATAGTTATCATCACGGTAAGTTTATAAGCACTTATGTGTCTACAGAGAGAGATTAAAGAAGCACATGCTTCTGTCAGGATGATTCTAAGACTAGACACAGACACACAGTGGGAGTGCAGACAGGCAAGACTATTCCCTGGACTTCAGTAGAAGAGACTCAGTAGTCTGGACAGGGTTAGGGGACCGCATACATTGTGGTGATTTCACTGTACCATAGCTTTTCTGTATACCTGACTCATTCTCCAAGTGTATGCACAGTGACTGGATGCTCATAGTGCTAATAGTTATCATCACAATAAGTTTATAAGCACTTATATGTCTACAGAGAGAGATTAAACAAGCACATGCTTCTGTCAGGATGATTCTAAGACTAGACACAGACACACAGTGTGGGTGCAGACAGTCAAGACTATTCCCTGGACATTAGTAGAAGAGACTCAGTAGTCTGGAAAGGGTTAGGGGACCACATACATTGTGCTCATTTCACTGCACCACAGCTTTTCTAAATGCCTGACTCATTCTCCAAGTGCATACACAGTGACTGAATTTTCATAGTGCTAATAGTTATCATCACGATAAGTTTATAAGCACTTATATGTCTGCAGAGAAAAATTAAATAAGCACATCAATCTGTAAGGATGATTCTAAGACAAGACACAGACTCACAGTGTGATTGCAGACAGGCAACAGTATTCCTTGGACTTTAGTAGAAGAGACTCAGTAGTATAGAAAGTGTTAGGAGACCGCATAAATTGTGTTCATTTCACAGTACCATAGCTTTCCGAAATGCATGGTTCATTCTCCAAGTGCATACACAGTGACTGAATTCTCATAGTGCTAATAGTTATCATCACAATAAGTTTATAGGCACTTATATGTCTACAGAGAGAGATTAAACAAGCACATGCTTCTGTCAGGATGATTCTAAGACTAGACATAGACACGCAGTGTGGGTGCAGACAGTTAAGACTATTCCCTGGACATTATTAGAAGAGACTCAGTAGTCTGGAAAGGGTTAGGGGACCACATACATTGTGCTCAATTCACTGTATCAAAGCTTTTCTGTATTCCTGACTCATTCTCCAAGTGCATACACAGTGACTGAATTTTAATAGTGCTAATAGTTATTATCAAAATAAATTTATAAGGCACTTATATTTCTGCAGAGAGAGATTAAATAAGCACATACTTCTGTTAGGATGATTCTAAGACTAGACACAGACTCACAATGTGATTGCAGACAGGCAATACTATTCCCTGAACTTTAGTAGAAGAGACTCAGTAGTCTAAAAAGGGTTAGGAGACCACACACATTGTGCTCATTTCACTGTACCATAGCTTTTCTGAATGCCTGACTCATTCTCCAAGTGCATACACTGTGACTGAATTTTATAGTGCTATTATTTATCATCACAATAAGTTTATAAGCACCTATCTGTCTGCAAAGCGATTAAATAAGCACACGCTTTTGTAAGGGTGATTCTAAGACTAGACACAGACTCACAGTGTGATTACAGACATGCAAGACTATTTCCTGGACTTTAGTAGAAGAGACTCAGTAGTCTGGAAAGGGTTAGGAGACCGCATACATTGTGCTCATTTCACTGTACCATAGCTTTCCGAAATGCCTGGTTCATTCTCCAAGTGCATACACAGTGACTGAATTCTCATAGTGCTAATAGTTATCATCACGATACGTTTATAAGCACTTACATCTCTGGAGAGAGAGATTAAATAAGTACATGGTTCTGTCAGGATGATTCTAAGCCAAGACACAGACTCACTGTGTGATTGCAGACAGGCATGACTATTCCTTGGATTTTAGTAGAAGAGACTCAGTAGTCTGGAAAGGGTTAGGTGCCCGCATACATTGTGCTTATTTCACAGTACCATAGCTTTTCTGAATGCCTGACTCATTCCCCAAGTGCATACACAGTGACTGATTTCTCATAGTGCTAATAGTTATCATCACGATAAGTTTATAAGCACTTATATGTCTACAGAGAGAGAATAAACAAGCACATGCTTCTATCAGGATGATTCTAAGACTAGACACAGACACACAGTGTGATTGCAGACAGGCAAGATTATTCCCTGGACTTTAGTAGAAGAGACTCAGTAGTCTGGACAGGGTTAGGGGACCGCATACATTGTGCTCATTTCACTGTACCACAGCTTTTCTAAATGCCTGGCTCATTCTCCAAAGTGCATACACAGTGACTGAATATTCATAATGCTAATAGTTATTATCACAATAAGTTTGTAAGCACTTATATGTCTGCAGAGAGAGATTAAATAAGCACAGGATTCTGTCAGGGTGATTCTAAGACAAGACATAGACTCACAGTGTGATTGCAGACAGGCAACACTATTGCTTGAACTTTAGTAGAAGATACTCAGTAGTATAGAAAGGGTTAGGAGACCGCATATATTGTGCTCATTTCACAGTACCACAGCTTTTCTGAACGCCTGACTCATTCTCCAAGTGCATACACAGTGATTGAATTCTCATAGTGCTCATAGTTATCATCACAATAAGTTTATGAGCACTTATATGTCTGCACAGAAATTAAATAAGCACATGTTTCTATCAGGATGATTCTAAGACTAGACACAAACTCACAGTGTGATTGCAGACAGGCAGTACTATTCCCTGAACTTTAGTAGAAGAGACTTAGTAGTCTGAAAAGGGTTAGGAGACCACACACATTTTGCTCATTTCACTCTACCATAGCTTTTCTTAATGCCTGACTCATTCTCCAAGTGCATACACTGTGACTGAATTTTATAGTGCTATTAGTTATCTTCACAATATGTTTATAAGCACCTATATGTCTGCAAATAGATTAAATAAGCACACACTTTTGTAAGGATGATTCTAAGACTAGACACAGACTCACAGTGTGATTACAGCCATGCAAGACTATTTCCTGGACTTTAGTAGAAGAGACTCAGTAGTCTGGAAAGGGTTTGAGGACGGCATACATTGTGCTCATTTCACTGTACTATAGCTTTCCTAAATGCCTGGTTCATTCTCCAAGTGCATACACAGTGACTGGATTCTCATAGTGTTATTAGTTATCATCACTATACGTTTATAAGCACTTATATGTCTGCAGAGAGAGTTTAAATAAGCACATGCTTCTGTCAGGATGATTCTAAGACAAGACATAGACTCACTGTGTGATTGCAGACAGGCAAGACTATTCCCTGGAATTAAGTAGAAGGGACTCAGTAGTCTGGAAAGGGTTAGGGGACTGCATACATTGTGCTAATGTCACTGTACCATAGCTTTCCTAAATGCCTGACTCATTCTCCAAGTGCATACTCAGTGACTGAATTCTCATAGTACTAATAGTTATCTTCACAATAATTCTATACGCACTCATATGTCTGCAGAGAGATTAAATAAGCACATGCTTCTGTCAGGATGATTCTAAGACTAGACACAGACTCACAGTGTGATTGCTGACAGGCAAGACTATTCCCTGGACTTTAGTAGAAGAGACTCAGTAGTCTAGAAAGGGTTAGGGGACCGCATACATTGTGCTCATTTCACTGAACCATAACTTTTCTTTATACCTGACTCATTCTCCAAGTGCATACACAGTGACTGAATTCTCATAGTGCTAATAGTTATCATCACAATCAGTTTAGAAGCACTTATATGTCTGCAGGGAGATTAAACAAGCACATGCTTCTGTCAGGATGATTCTAACACTAGACACAGACTCACACTGTGATTGCAGACAGGCATGACTATTCCCTGGACTTTAGTAAAAGAGCCTCAGTAGGCTGGAAAGGGTTAGGGGACCAGATACATTGTGCTCATTTCATTGTACCATAGCTTTTCTGTATACCTGACTCATTCTCCAAGTGCATACACAGTGACTTAATTCTTATAGTTCTAATAGTTATCATCACGATAAGTATATAGGGACTGATATGTCTGCAGAGAGATTAAATAAGCACATGCTTCTGTCAGGATGTTTCTGCGACTAGACACAGACTCACAGTGTGATTGCAGACAGGCAAAACTATTCCCTGGACTTTCGTAGGACAGAGTCAGTAGTCTGGAAGGGGTTAGGGTACTGCATACATTGTGCTCATTTGACTGTTCCACTGCTTCTCTAAATGCCTGTCTCATTCCCTAAGTGCATACACAGTAATTACATTTTCATATTGCTAATAGTTATCAGCACGATAAGTTTATAAGCACTTATATGTCTTCAGAGAGATTGAATAAGCACATGCTTCTGTCAGGATGGTTTTAAGACTAGACACAGACACACAGTGTGATTGCAGACAGGCAAGACAATTCCTTGGACTTTAGTAGAGGAGACTCAGTAGTCTAGAAAGGGTTAGGGGACCGCATACATTGTGCTCATTTCACTGTACCACAGCTTTTCTAAATGCCTGACTCATTCTCCAGAGTGCATACACAGTGACTGAATTCTCATAGTGCTATTAGTTATCATCACGATACGTTTATAAGCACTTATATGTCAGCAGAGAGATATTAAATAAGCACATGATTCTGTCAGGATGATTCTAAGACAAGATACAGACTCACAGTGTGATGGCAGACAGGCAAAACTATTCCTTGGACTTTAGTAGAGGAGACTCAGTAGTCTAGAAAGGGTTAGGGGACCGCATACATTGTGTTCATTTCACTGTACCATAGCTTTTCTGTATACATGACTCATTCTTCAAGTGCATACACAGTGACTGAATTCTCATAGTGCTAATAGTTATCATCACAATAAGTTTATAAGCAATTATATGTCTGCAGAGAGAGATTAAATAAGCACATGCTCCTGTCAGGATGATTCTAAGACTAGAAAGAGACTCACAGTTCACAGTGTGATTGCAGACAGGCAAAACTATTCCATGGATTTAGAAGCAGAGACTCAGTAGTCTGGAAACGGTTAGGGGACCGCATAGATTGTGCTCATTTCAATGTATCATAACTTTTCTGTATACCTGACTCATTCTCCAAGTGCATACACAGTGACTGAATTCTTATAGTTCTAATAGTTATCATCACAATACGTTTATAACCACTTATATGTCTGCAGAGAGAGATTAAATAAGCACATGCTTCTGTCAGGATGATTCTAAGACAAGACATAGACTCACAGTGTGATTGCAGACAGGCCAGACTATTTCCTGGACTTTAGTAGGACAGAGTCAGTAGTCTGGAAGGGGTTGGGGAACTGCATACATTGTGCTTATTTGACTGTTCTACTGCTTCTCTAAATGCCTGTCTCATTCTCCAAGTGCATTCACAGTAACTACATTTTCATAGTGCTAATAGTTATCAGCAGGATAGGTTTAGAAGCACTTATATGTCTTCAGAGAGATTAAATAGGCATATGCTTCTGTCAGGATGATTCTAAGACTAGACACAGACTCACACTGTGATTGCAGACAGGCAAGACTATTATCTTGACTTTAGCAGAAAAGACTCAGTAGTCTGGAAAGGTTTAGGGGACCGCATACATTTATGCTCATTTCACTGTACCACAGCTTTTCTAAATGCCTGACTCATTCTCCAAGTGCATTCACAGTGACTGAATATTCATAGTGCTTATAGTTATCATCACGGTAAGTTTATAAGCACTTATGTGTCTACAGAGAGATATTAAAGAAGCACATGCTTCTGTCAGGATGATTCTAAGACTAGACACAGACACACAGTGGGAGTGCAGACAGGCAAGACTATTCCCTGGACTTCAGTAGAAGAGACTCAGTAGTCTGGACAGGGTTAGGGGACCGCATACATTGTGGTGATTTCACTGTACCATAGCTTTTCTGTATACCTGACTCATTCTCCAAGTGTATGCACAGTGACTGGATGCTCATAGTGCTAATAGTTATCATCACAATAAGTTTATAAGCACTTATATGTCTACAGAGAGAGATTAAACAAGCACATGCTTCTGTCAGGATGATTCTAAGACTAGACACAGACACACAGTGTGGGTGCAGACAGTCAAGACTATTCCCTGGACATTAGTAGAAGAGACTCAGTAGTCTGGAAAGGGTTAGGGGACCACATACATTGTGCTCATTTCACTGCACCACAGCTTTTCTAAATGCCTGACTCATTCTCCAAGTGCATACACAGTGACTGAATTTTCATAGTGCTAATAGTTATCATCACGATAAGTTTATAAGCACTTATATGTCTGCAGAGAGAAATTAAATAAGCACATCAATCTGTAAGGATGATTCTAAGACAAGACACAGACTCACAGTGTGATTGCAGACAGGCAACAGTATTCCTTGGACTTTAGTAGAAGAGACTCAGTAGTATAGAAAGTGTTAGGAGACCGCATAAATTGTGTTCATTTCACAGTACCATAGCTTTCCGAAATGCATGGTTCATTCTCCAAGTGCATACACAGTGACTGAATTCTCATAGTGCTAATAGTTATCATCACAATAAGTTTATAAGCACTTATATGTCTACAGAGAGAGATTAAACAAGCACATGCTTCTGTCAGGATGATTCTAAGACTAGACATAGACACGCAGTGTGGGTGCAGACAGTTAAGACTATTCCCTGGACATTAGTAGAAGAGACTCAGTAGTCTGGAAAGGGTTAGGGGACCACATACATTGTGCTCAATTCACTGTATCAAAGCTTTTCTGTATTCCTGACTCATTCTCCAAGTGCATACACAGTGACTGAATTTTAATAGTGCTAATAGTTATTATCAAAATAAATTTATAAGGCACTTATATTTCTGCAGAGAGAGATTAAATAAGCACATACTTCTGTTAGGATGATTCTAAGACTAGACACAGACTCACAATGTGATTGCAGACAGGCAATACTATTCCCTGAACTTTAGTAGAAGAGACTCAGTAGTCTAAAAAGGGTTAGGAGACCACACACATTGTGCTCATTTCACTGTACCATAGCTTTTCTGAATGCCTGACTCATTCTCCAAGTGCATACACTGTGACTGAATTTTATAGTGCTATTATTTATCATCACAATAAGTTTATAAGCACCTATCTGTCTGCAAAGAGATTAAATAAGCACACGCTTTTGTAAGGGTGATTCTAAGACTAGACACAGACTCACAGTGTGATTACAGACATGCAAGACTATTTCCTGGACTTTAGTAGAAGAGACTCAGTAGTCTGGAAAGGGTTAGGAGACCGCATACATTGTGCTCATTTCACTGTACCATAGCTTTCCGAAATGCCTGGTTCATTCTCCAAGTGCATACACAGTGACTGAATTCTCATAGTGCTAATAGTTATCATCACGATACGTTTATAAGCACTTACATCTCTGGAGAGAGAGATTAAATAAGTACATGGTTCTGTCAGGATGATTCTAAGCCAAGACACAGACTCACTGTGTGATTGCAGACAGGCATGACTATTCCTTGGATTTTAGTAGAAGAGACTCAGTAGTCTGGAAAGGGTTAGGTGCCCGCATACATTGTGCTTATTTCACAATACCATAGCTTTTCTGAATGCCTGACTCATTCCCCAAGTGCATACACAGTGACTGATTTCTCATAGTGCTAATAGTTATCATCACGATAAGTTTATAAGCACTTATATGTCTACAGAGAGAGAATAAACAAGCACATGCTTCTATCAGGATGATTCTAAGACTAGACACAGACACACAGTGTGATTGCAGACAGGCAAGATTATTCCCTGGACTTTAGTAGAAGAGACTCAGTAGTCTGGACAGGGTTAGGGGACCGCATACATTGTGCTCATTTCACTGTACCACAGCTTTTCTAAATGCCTGGCTCATTCTCCAAAGTGCATACACAGTGACTGAATATTCATAATGCTAATAGTTATTATCACAATAAGTTTGTAAGCACTTATATGTCTGCAGAGAGAGATTAAATAAGCACAGGATTCTGTCAGGGTGATTCTAAGACAAGACATAGACTCACAGTGTGATTGCAGACAGGCAACACTATTGCTTGGACTTTAGTAGAAGATACTCAGTAGTATAGAAAGGGTTAGGAGACCGCATATATTGTGCTCATTTCACAGTACCACAGCTTTTCTGAACGCCTGACTCATTCTCCAAGTGCATACACAGTGATTGAATTCTCATAGTGCTCATAGTTATCATCACAATAAGTTTATGAGCACTTATATGTCTGCACAGAAATTAAATAAGCACATGTTTCTATCAGGATGATTCTAAGACTAGACACAAACTCACAGTGTGATTGCAGACAGGCAGTACTATTCCCTGAACTTTAGTAGAAGAGACTTAGTAGTCTGAAAAGGGTTAGGAGACCACACACATTGTGCTCATTTCACTCTACCATAGCTTTTCTTAATGCCTGACTCATTCTCCAAGTGCATACACTGTGACTGAATTTTATAGTGCTATTAGTTATCTTCACAATATGTTTATAAGCACCTATATGTCTGCAAATAGATTAAATAAGCACACACTTTTGTAAGGATGATTCTAAGACTAGACACAGACTCACAGTGTGATTACAGCCATGCAAGACTATTTCCTGGACTTTAGTAGAAGAGACTCAGTAGTCTGGAAAGGGTTTGAGGACGGCATACATTGTGCTCATTTCACTGTACTATAGCTTTCCTAAATGCCTGGTTCATTCTCCAAGTGCATACACAGTGACTGGATTCTCATAGTGTTATTAGTTATCATCACTATACGTTTATAAGCACTTATATGTCTGCAGAGAGAGTTTAAATAAGCACATGCTTCTGTCAGGATGATTCTAAGACAAGACATAGACTCACTGTGTGATTGCAGACAGGCAAGACTATTCCCTGGAATTAAGTAGAAGGGACTCAGTAGTCTGGAAAGGGTTAGGGGACTGCATACATTGTGCTAATGTCACTGTACCATAGCTTTCCTAAATGCCTGACTCATTCTCCAAGTGCATACTCAGTGACTGAATTCTCATAGTACTAATAGTTATCTTCACAATAATTCTATACGCACTCATATGTCTGCAGAGAGATTAAATAAGCACATGCTTCTGTCAGGATGATTCTAAGACTAGACACAGACTCACAGTGTGATTGCTGACAGGCAAGACTATTCCCTGGACTTTAGTAGAAGAGACTCAGTAGTCTAGAAAGGGTTAGGGGACCGCATACATTGTGCTCATTTCACTGAACCATAACTTTTCTTTATACCTGACTCATTCTCCAAGTGCATACACAGTGACTGAATTCTCATAGTGCTAATAGGTATCATCACAATCAGTTTAGAAGCACTTATATGTCTGCCGGGAGATTAAATAGGCACATGCTTATGTGTGGATGATTCTAAAACTAGACACAGACACACTGTGTGATTGCAGACAGGCATGACTATTCCTTGGATTTTAGTAGAAGAGACTCAGTAGTCTGGAAAGGGTTAGGTGCCTGCATACATTGTGCTTATTTCACAGTACCATAGCTTTTCTGAATGCCTGACTCATTCCCCAAGTGCATACACAGTGACTGATTTCTCATAGTGCTAATAGGCATCATCACAATAAGTTTATAAGCACTTATATGTATGCAGAGAGAGATTAAATAAGTACATGCTTCTGTCAGGATGATTCTAAGACAAGACATAGACTCACAGTGTGATTGCAGACAGGCAAGACTATTCCCTGGAAATAAGTAGAAGAGACTCAGTAGTCTAGAAAGGGTTAGGGGACCGCATACATTGTGCTCATTTCACTGAACCATAACTTTTCTTTATACCTGACTCATTCTCTAAGTGCATACACAGTGACTGAATTCTCATAGTGCTAATAGTTATCATCACAATCAGTTTAGAAGCACTTATATGTCTGCAGAGAGATTAAATAGGCACATGCTTATGTGTGGATGATTCTACAACTAGACACAGACTCACAGTGTGATTGGAGACAGGCAAGACAATTCCCAGGACTTTAGTAAAAGAGCCTCAGTAGGCTGGAAAGGGTTAGGGGACCAGATACATTGTGCTTATTTCACTGTACCATAGCTTTTCTGTATACCTGACTCATTCTCCAAGTGCATACACAGTGACTTAATTCTTATAGTTCTAATAGTTATCATCACGATAAGTTTATAGGGACTTATATGTCTGCAGAGAGATTAAATAAGCACATGCTTCTGTCAGGATGTTTTCTGAGACTAGACACTGACTCAATTAGAGAACATCTTACAAGAAAGAGTCACGAAGAGATGGGAGGCGAGTAAGATCTCCCATTTCGAGTTCGGGGAGGCAGCGGGCAGGATACTGGCATGGAAGGTTAAGGCTGACCAAGCCCAAAATTACATCATAGAAATCATGGTTGAGGGTGAGAGCGTAGCCAGGATTTCTAACCAGGAGATAGGTACTGCTTTTAGGGAGTTTTTCGAGGGGATTTATAGGGAAGATACCCCAAACGACCAGCTGGTAAGGGATACATGGTTGGACCAGATTTCCCTACCGTCTCTCTCATCAGTACAGAGCGAATGTATGGAGATGGAAATATCTGAGGCCGAAGTTTGAAAAACTATTAGGCAACTTAAGCATGGGAAGGCGGCAGGCCCAGATGGGCTACCAGGTGAACTATATCGCGCCTTGGGGGATGTTATCGCCCCTACACTGACTGCTCTTTTCAATGGGATCCTAGGGAAGGGGCAACATCCCCCAAAGTCTTGGGGTGAGGTGACCATAGTTTTGATCCCCAAACCAGGAAAGAACCCAACCTTGTGTGGGTCCTATCGCCCGATATCGTTATTGAATAGCGATTATAAAATTTTCGCTTCCATTATGTCAGCAAGATTGGGGTCAGTAATAGGGGAAATTGTCCACCAAGATCAGAGGTTTTTCTTTTTAAAGGGCGTCAGTTATCTGACCTGACGTACGATTTGGTGGGGGCAATAGATATTGCTTCTACCTTTTCTCTTCCATTGGCAACACTCACCCTAGATGCGACCAAAGCATTCGATAGGGTCAATTGGCCCTATCTGGCTGCAGTGCTGAAGAAGTTTAACTTCGGTGAGAAGTTTTGTCAGGCCGTAACCCTCATGTATAATGCCCCATCGGCAAGGCTGCTAATTAATGGTGCCTTGACAGAATCATTCAAAATAATGAGGGGCACGAGGCAGGGCTGCCCGCTCGCTCCCCTCCTCTTTAATCTGTACATCGAACCGTTTGCTCAGATCTTACGGGGAGATGAAAACATTCCATCATTCAGATTCGGGGAGTGGGAGAGGCGGGTCGCACTCTATGCAGATGATATCCTTATTCTAACATCCGATCCTGAGTCATCATTCCCTGTGGTTATCAAGAGGGCTGAAGAGTTTGGTCGCATCTCGGGGTATGAGATTAATGCCAGTAAAACTGACATCATGGCATGGAACATCCCCAATTTACAGCTGGATGTGACGAACTCTATGCGATATCTGGGAATTCGGGTGATTCAAGAAGTAGGAGGCATCGCTCAAGCTAACTTAGAGAGAGTCTATAATGAATGTAGGAAATTTCTAAAAACTTGGTCCAATCTTCCACTTACCATACTGGGCAGAGTGAGTCTGATAAAGATGTCTATCCTCCCGAAATTTACATTCATTTTTAATACCATCCCCCTGGCCTTTGATGGTAAAACCTTGGATAAGTGCCAGAGAGAGATACATTCCTTCATTTGGAAATATAAATCATCGAGGGTGGCATGTAAGAAGTTGAGGAGGAGGAGGGAAAAGGGGGGGCTTGCCTTGCCGGATTTGCAATACTATGCATGGGCTTTTCAGTTGTCCCACTCTAGAATGCTTTTAAAAACACCATCAAATACACCTGCCGGGACAATGTTTAAAGCCATGCTAGTAGGGGCTGCGTTACCAACCGACGGATACCTGTTTAAATTTGGGGACCAAAAATTCTTTAAAAAAGTCAAGTTAAAAATTCTTATGTCTCAGGCGAAAGCCTGGGTACAGATAAGGAGAAGATTAGGTTTGCCGTATTTTTCAAACTATGCACCTATCTGGGACTCCCCTGGCCTGCCACTATGTCTGAAAGACAGGCTAGCAATCCCGGTGATGGATGGAGATATAACAAGATGGGGAGAATTGATGGCAGGAAGGTCGTTGAGGTCTTGGGAGGAGTTACAGGAACAGCTGGGCCCTGGGTTCTCTAGATTTTAGTTCCTACAATTAGACAGCTGGGTCAAGGCTCTGTGTTGGAAAGGGGTACCACTTTGCAAGATTAGTATCCTGGAACAACAGTTGGTCGAACAACAAGGGGGGGTAAAGAGGTGGCTCAGTGGTACTGGAGTTTGCTAGAGGAGGTTGATGGTGAGTTTACTGTTCCGGAGGAATTGTGGGGGGAAGAGTTAGGCGGCCAATGTGTAGAAACTTGGGTAAGATATTGTACCCTCTTATACAAAATTATTAAACCAGCATGGCTGAGACGTAATCATTTTTTTACGATACACCGAGCCTACCTCTCACCCCTGAGATTGTCTAAATTCTTCCCAGGCAAGAAATGCAATAAGTGTAACTTCATCAAGGCCTCGGACGTGCATATGTTCAAGGACTGCCCTTACACTGCCCAGTGTTGGCAGAAAGTGAAAGTAACTTTAGATTCTATCTTAAATATATCCTTGTCCATCACACTGCCACTTATTATCTTTGGCTTGGATGCTAGTATAACTGGCCATGCAAGGTCTTTTCTGTTTTACGCAGTTTTGCTGGCCAGGAGGCAGATATGTAAAGTCTGGGCTGAAAATACGGTGCCATCACACGCAAGCTGGCTGTCATCTATGTACGAAACATCTAAGGTGGATATGGCCAGAACTTGCAGTAAACGTAACTTGGCTATTTGGGACCTGTTGGTTCAATGGAAATAGCTGCCAGGGTTTTTTTTCTTTTTTTTCCCCCCAGTCCTATGATTATGCCTATCTACTCCAAGGACCAGGGCCCCTTTCCTTCGTTTCATGGTTGGTCCTACAGGTTAAAAATACCAAGATGGAGTAAGCATAAGCCGGCTCCCATTCACTCCCTCTACCTCTTAAAGTTCATCTACTGCCAATCCTCAGAAATCGTGTCACCAAGTGGGCGATAGTAAAAACCTCGTATCTCGGAGTATGACACGCTAGGTGGTTGGCGGCTACTTGAGAGGAGGGCAAGGCAAATGGGGACAAAAAAGAAAAAAGACTATTCCCAGGTCTATGGTAGAAGAGACTCAGTAGTCTGGAAAGGGTTTGGGGACGGCATACATTGTGCTCATTTCACTGTACAATAGCTTTCCTAAATGCCTGACTCATTCTCCAAGTGCATACATAGTGACTGAATTTTCATAGTGATAATAGTTATCATCATGATACGTTTAGAAGCACTTATATATCTGCAGGTAGAATAAATAAGCACATGCTTCTGTCAGGATGATTCTCAGACTAGACACAGACTCACAGTGTGATTGCAGACAGGCATGACTATTCCCGGGACTTTGGTAGAAGACACTCAGTAGTCTGGAAAGTGTTTGGGGACCCTATACATTGTGCTCATTTCACTGTACCATAGCTTTCGTAAATGACTGACCCATTCTCCAAGTGCATACACAGTGACTGAGTTTTCATAGTGCTAATAGTTATCATCACAATAAGTTTATAAGCTCTTGTATGTCTGCAGAGAGATTAAATAGGCACATGCTTCTGTCAGGATGATTCTAAAACTAGACACAGACTCACAGTGTGATTACAGACATGCAAGACTATTCCCTGGACTTTAGTAGAAGATTCTCAGTAGTCTGCAGAGGGTTTGGGGATGGCATACATTGTGCGCATTTCACTGTACCACAGCTTTCCTAAATGCCTGGCTCATTCTCCAAGTGCATACACAGTGACTGAATTCTCATAGTGCTAATAGTTATCATCACAATATGTTTATAAGCAGTTACATCTCTGCAGAGAGAGATTAAATAAGCACATGGTTCTGTCAGGATGATTCTAAGACAAGACACAGTCTCAAAGTGTGATTGCAGACAGGCACGACTATTCCCTGGACTTTAGTAGAAGCAGATTTCCTGCTCTCTCTTCCAAAATCCAAACCAAGTTTGCTATGGCTGGGCAGAAGCAGCGAGGCTCCTGCCCTGCCATAGCAAACAGCAGTGTCCCAGGGTGGGCACCCCGAGACACTGCAGGAGCCAGCCCTGGCGGGTGGTGGTCCCCAGAGCCATCATTGGCTCCAGGAGGGGGCTGCGTTGCTCCCCTCCCACTTAATGCAAAGCCTGGGGGGGTTGGTGGTCCCTGGGGCTTGGGGGTCCATAACAGACCTCCTATTTTGAATATTTAGTGCCCCGGGGAGGTGGCGGTCCCCAGGGCATGTGGGGGGGCTCGAGCCCCTCCACACCTGTTAAATTTATTTTAAAAAAGCCCCGGGGGTGGCAGTCCCCAGGGCTGCAGTGGGCAGCGTGCACCCCGCAATAATAATTAATTAGAGCACCGGGGTGTAGTGGTCCCTGGTGCTTGGGGGTCCTTAGAGGCCCTTGATCTTTAAACCATCAAGCCCCAGGGGTGGCAGTCCCCGGGGCTGCAGGAGGGGCGTGTGCACCCCGCAAATATTCATACTTTGCCCCAGGGGGTGGCAGTCCCCGGAGCAGTGTGGGAGGGAATGGGGCCCCACACACTTTTGTGGACTTGGCCCACCCGGGTGCTTTAATTGAACAAAGCACGGGAGCCCGCGCTTCATTTTTTTCATTTTCGCGTCTGGATCCATGCACCCTGCGCGCATCACGGCATTAACAAAAAAGAAAAATGCTTTTTTAGCCCTAGAAGTCCTTCTAGGACCCCCTAAGCAGACCTACGGGGTCAGGGCACAAGATGGCTGTCAACAGGTCCTGGTTTAGAGTGTACCAGCCAATTAGAATGCAGCTCGGAATCCGCAGGGTGCACGGATTGTACTTTTCAGGGTGCATGGATACTAATCTGTAGGGTGCGTGGATCCTCCGCGGCCATAGATATCTAAACCTTTTTATTTTCAATTTTCTCAGCAACTACTGAACGGATTTATACCATTTAACAACAAAAAGGGATCTCTCTGAACCAAGGGCAACCTTTTTGCCAACTTTGGTGTATTTCCGTCCAGCAGTTCAGGCTGTAACGTGTCTAAAGTTTCCTATGGACAATTGCATGGGGAAAACACATTTACGGACCCCTTTTTTTCTCGGCCACCACATCCTGAATCACCCCGAAACTTTCAGAATAGGAGCGGACCAGAGCGCCCCATGAGTTTTGAAATTTGCGCGAAGATTCGTCAACCGGCGCCAAAGTTATTCGGAATAAAATGCAAATTTCCTATGGAAATCAGGTCCTAACTATAACTACCTACTGACGACCGCCATTAGGTAATATATATGTGTGTATTTTTATATAAATATCATAGCACCTTCATTTAAAAATCCCAATCCAGCGATGTTAAAAGAGTGGGCCTCTAACAATCTCGCGGCCTCAATGAACATGGTTAAAATTCTTGCTGAGATAGTTAAACAGATTGAGCAACTCAATGAGGAGTTAGAGGCATGCGAAGGACAAGGACATAATTAAAAAAAGCATAGAAGAGATAAAGGCAAGGCTCAGCAAACATGAAGAAACAATAAAAACAAGAAAGATCTACAGGTTTGCAAGAGATAAACAAGATTATGAATGCGGTCGCATTTTCACCTTCTCTCGCAAGTTCGATACTGTAAAAAGGAAGGTTTTGGCTTACAACCAGAACAAACGCCAACGAATTGTTATCACTAATGAAGATGGTTCAAACACGGATCTGAGCTCAATACCTACCAGGTCAGATTCTGAGGATAATATCCGGTGTAGGCAAGACTCTCTAGTGCCAACTAA
The DNA here is from genome assembly GCF_964261635.1 of Lissotriton helveticus. Classification (NCBI taxonomy): domain Eukaryota; kingdom Metazoa; phylum Chordata; class Amphibia; order Caudata; family Salamandridae; genus Lissotriton; species Lissotriton helveticus. The sequence continues at coordinate 890,572,558 of NC_136065.1, read as the reverse complement.
TTACACACCTTCAGAGAAGCTCGGTTTTTTAATCGAGGACCTCCGCCAGACATTGCGGCCGAGACCAGTCCAAGAGAAACCAGGAGAAGGGGGAAAAAGCAGCGGAAACATAGGCGCAAACTCAGTCGCAAAAAAGAACAACAGGAGAGAAAGAGCCTACCACAAGAACTAGCTAACAACAAATCAGGAACCGTTTCTAGCTCAGATAACACTGTCATCAATTTGTCTGAAATAAATCTGGACAAAGCTGAATTACAACTCCTGTCCTTGGGTTTATCGTATTGCCCTAAGAATGATTTTAAATATGCACAAACACGCATTGATGTCTTCAAATTCATTCAAAAATTAAAACTGAGGACATTTTTCAAACTAAATAGTGCAGCTGAATCAGCAACTACCATATCTATAACAAACCAACCAAGCACTAAAGTTCAGGTATCAGACATCTCTACTTTGAAGACAGTTCACTCACTCTATTCTAACCTGGATGATTCCATTTTGGATACACAAACGGAGCTCCAAGAGATGAATATATCCTGCAATAGTGCTATTTGTAGTCCCTTTTGTCCAGCTTCAACCTTTGTCCCTATGATGCCTAAAGACTGCATAGACACGTTCCACGATGTGGTCACACTAGAACTTAAGGCATAAAACATGTTTTAGGCAAAGAAATGAGACACAACTACAGGGACAATCAATACTCTAAACTAATGAACAAACTGAGAAAAGCAAAGGATGTCATAATCAATAAAGCAGACAAAGGGGGCAACATTGTCTTTTGGCCACGACAAATGTATATGGCAGCAGCTACACGCCAACTTGCAGACAGAGAATGTTATGTCAAAGTTACCAACAAGGCTATCATAGACACAAAGGAATTGGTACATGGGACATTGGCACAATGGAAAAGAGAGGGACTTTTAAGCAAAAACGAACACAAATTCTTAAAGAATGACCATCCTATTACTCCCGTGTTTTATTTGATACCCAAAATACAAAAAAATGAAACACCAGTACCAGGGCGTCCAAATTTTTTGGCACAAAGGAGCCTCTTGGAAGCAATGAGTAAATATGTGAACTTCTTTTTACAAGATTTGGTAACAACACTTCCCTCTTATATTAAAGACACTGGGCATTTCTTGTCAAACTAAAAAAAGTCAAATGGCAAAATGATTATTTGTTAATCGTTATAGATATTTGTTCCTTGTACACTAGTATCAATCATAGTGACGGACTAAAAGCTATCAAATATTTCCTTAATTCCAAGAATGTCCAGTTCTATAATCACAATGCCATGATCCTAAGAATGATTGAAATCTGTTTACACAATAACCTGTTCCAATTTGACAGGGAAGTGTAACGGCAGGTGCGCGGGGTGGCTATGGGGGCGTGCTTCTCCCCCAGTTACGCATGTTTACATGTTGGCAGGTGGCAGGGGCACTTCCTCAGACACACCCATGGGCAGGTGTATGGGGCACACGTTGTCGAATGGTGGCGGTTTATTGATGACATTTGCATTATATGGAAAGGGTCTGCTGAATCTGCACAAAACTTTATAGACACTATTAATGTGAATGATTCCAACCTTCAGTTTACCGCCCACATTAGTGAGTTGCAAGTTCAGTTCTTAGATGTGGAGGTGTATATATGCAATGAGACTATACAAACCAAGTTACATAGAAAGACCACGGCTGGCAACTCCACTCTACATGCTTACAGTAGTCATCCTCATCACCTTATAGGAAGTATTCCATATGGAGAATTCCTTAGGATTAAGAGAATTTGCAGCTTACAATCAGATTGTAACGTTTGCCAGTTAGAAGCGTTTGAGAGATTTCTACAGAGAGGCATAAGGCTCAGGACCTGACGGCAGCACTAGCTAAGGCCAATGCAGCAGACTCCAGTGTGAGGGAGCATGATCTTGAGCCAGCAGAATTTGAGATCACAGAGCCCAAACAGTCAGGCTTATTACTACTTATAGTAATCAACAACATCAGGTCAGGAAAATCATTCTCAAAAACAGGCACATCACTAAAACTGATTTAACACTCTCTCAATTACTACCAGACAGTCCCTCCATCACATTCAGAAGGGCTCCATCTATGCGGGACACTCTGGTAAAAACCTGTCCTGAGGTAATTGAGGTCCCTGCCACCTGGTTGTCTACCAAAAACGGCTTATTTAAATGTAATGTATGTAGGGCGTGTAAATTTGGCACGAACTCAACAGAATACATTGATGCTTTTTAATCGCTACCTGTTCAGATTAAAGGCCGGTACACATGCCGCACTGAGTGTGCAGTATATGTTTTAAAGTGCACGTGTCATCTGAGGTATGTGGGAAGCACAAAACTGCAGATATATAATCGCATCCTTCAACATTTAAGGGCCATTGTCAACACTGATCACAATTACCCGGTTGCCAGGCACTTTAACCTAGTACACCAGAACAACTTAAATGATTTATCGTACTATGTTATTGATGCAGTTCCCAAATCAAAAAGAGGTGGTAATAGAGAGAGACAGCTGCGGCATCTAGAGTCATACTACATCTTGAAGCTAGATACAATGAGGCCTAATGGTATGAACACTGGTGAAGATTTGCACAACTATCTGTAATGCATTGGATGTTTAATTTATTTATGATGGTATGTTACATATATTCTTTAGGTATTTTACATGTTTTATGTAAGGCAGTTTTTTAAGTGGAGGTTTTAGCAATCTTTATATTCCAGAGATTTTAAGTCATGGTCCAAGTCCTAATTTTACAGTTTTATAGCCTGGGGGGTTTTAGCTGTTTTGAAGGAACATGGATTTTTTTTGGCCTTTTATCAAGTTTTACTAGGGTATGGTGCTTCTTCCCGACTTTCAAGATATAGGAGATTTTTATCTATATTTATTACAATTTTTGATATACATCTGCATACCTAGATTTTAGCCTGATCTTATTTAGGATTTTATGTCATCACATGTTTATAGTCATATATCTTTTCGAATTTATGTCCATACATCATGATTCCATCTATGGATACTATACAATTCACTTTATCATTCACCATATTGCTGCTATGAATTAGATGCTTTTGCCATAAGGAGATTTAGTGATTATGTTGGTATTGTAATATGTTGCCTGATTTTGCCTGATTTTGCCTGATTTTGCACACCTTTGCACATCTTTGCACTTTAGGCATTGAAGCACTTTATGCATATTTTATATCCTCAGACACGGACAGATTATCAACAAGCATTTATGCTACTATTCAACTTCATAAATCTGGCAGATTTTTCTGTTTTGCGTCCTCAACATTGTTGAGCCCACTGCATGACTGGTTTTAACACCACTCATGTTTTAACTACCACTCAATTTACATGCAGTTTACATGCAGTTTATTTATTTAGTATCTGTCATCTACCTATATGGATTTATCCTCTGATTCCTATGGTCTATTTTGACATCTGGCACTATGTCAACAGTAAGACTTCCCGTAATCTTATATATTTTTTATTACATAATTTGTGTCACGTTTTTAGCACAATTTCAGCACATGCACTTAGTTAGCCTGTACTCCTATATTATGAATATGACTGTATTTAATTGGCTATGTGTATTTAGCAAGCGTTTGTTTACAATCTATTTTTTTCTCCTTTTGCATTATGAATTTGAAGCCACTTGGCCTTACCTTATTTTCATTGATGCTGCAGTTTGTCACTGTATTTACTGACAGTACTTTTGCTGAGGAATCCATTGTTAACTGTAATGTTTTAAAATTTATGTTGCAGTTTTAAATGCATTTTTTGCTATCATTTGTATTTACACAACAAGATGTTTTCTATGTTTATTATTCCTGTAGGAGTGGCTACTTGTTTTTTAAGCATTATTTAAGACTCACCTATGTATAGGCACGTCATATGATCACGTCATGCAAGGAAGGTCATGGTGAAAATAAAATAGCACCTACTCATGAGCCATTTTGTGGTCTGTACCTGTTTCCTTCTTCGAATGCTCGAGGGGATATGAATGTTTTTGACAGGATCCTGCTGGATATATATATATATATATATATATATATATATATATATATATATATATATATATATATATATATATATATTCACACACAAGGTTGCCCAAATGGAGAGAGCCGACTAGCAGATAAGTATTTCAATCCTTTAATTGGAAAAGACTTGCATAAAGGCTGCAGCATGAGTATCAGCATCCGAAATAAATGCAGGCCAGACGCGTTTCGGGAACAGCGTTCCCTTCCTCAATGGCTTGTATTGCTGGATTGAACAAGACTTGTTCAATCCAGCAATACAAGCCATTGAGGAAGGGAACCCTGTTCCCGAAACGCGTCGGGCCTGGCATTTATTTCGGATGCTGATACTCATGCTGCAGCCTTTATGCAAGTCTTTTCCAATTAAAGGATTGAAATACTTATCTGCTAGTCAGCTCTCTCCATTTGGGCAACCTTGTGTGTGAATATATATATATATATATAAATATATATATATATTACCTACTGGCAGTCGCCAGTAGGTAGTTATAGTTAGGACCTAGCTACCATAGGAAATCTGCAACATTCTATTGGGAATAACTCTGGCGCCGGTTGAGGAATTTGTGTGTAAATTTCCAAAAGTTTGGCCCGCTCCGCTCCGTTCCTTCCCTGAAAGTTTCGGGTCGATTCGTGAAGTGGGGTCCCAAAACATGTTTTCCCCATGTTAATTTCCATAGGACGTTCTGACAAGGCTACAGCTCGAACCGCTGAATGGAATTACGCCAAACTTTGCAAAATTGTAGGGACTGGTACGCAGATGTGCCTTTGCTATATTTGGTGAAAATTGCTCCAATGGTTTTTTCGAAAATTAACTTCAAAAACACATATATATCTATAGGCGTGCTTCCAGCGCTCACCGGTATGCGTACCGGGGAGCGCACCCGGCGCGCTACGGGAGTGCGTGAGCGGAAAGCTGATTGGCTGTCGACATTCTAAACAGTCCAGAGAGTCCGCCATCTTGTGTCTCGGTCGAATCGAGACACAAGAGTTGACAAAAAAAGGGGGAACTGATTAAAAGGGGGCAGGGTACACACCCCCTGACCCCCTAGGTTTTCTGAGGGGGGCCTAGAAGGACCCTGAAGGGCAAAAAATTATTATTTTTTTTTGCAATTTTCACGGGGTAAGCACTGTGTGCGTTCCGATGTACGCTCACCGGTACGCGCACCCAGAGCGTACCACAGGAAAAAACATTGAAAGAAAATAGTTTAAAATAAGAATTTGGATTGCTTAGAGGTAGGGTAGCTCTAAAAAGAGCTGTTGTGTTATGTGGGTGATATTAGTACCTACAAGTAGGTACCGATGCAGAGTCTAAAATTCACTTCAATACAATCACTTCGCTACTACCTCATAAATTAGAAATAAAAATGAATAATATGTCAACTAATTTTTAATTTGTAAATATTAAATTATTGTTTAGAATTTTCATAATTTAATAGAATTTGTAGCATGTCCTCATCTGGAATTTCCTCTTCAATCATATGATCAGGAATGTCCTCATTATAAGTGTGCCATGGTGATTGTTGGAATTCTATTGTATCCAAACCTTCGATTAATTCTTCGTCAAGAGATTCATCCCAAAAATTATTTATGTCATCTCCTCCTTGTGATAAAATGGTGGTGTCGATATCCGTGACATTTTGAATTTCAATAAACGTAGTTGAAATTTCAAAAGAAATTTCCTTGGTCTCCTCATTCTGATTCATTTAATTTTGAAATTTCTTGCTGTAAATTGCAGAAAAAAGTAATCACTTTTATTTATTGTTTTTAGTAATACATAATATAAAAGTAGATTAATAAAGTATTTAGTTCTTTAAAATTATTTGGGCAGTGTATAGTATCAGGCAGGAACTAGAAATATAAAGAACTGCATGTGATGAAGCATATCTTAATCCATAATTATAACAGAATGACTGTAAATAGCTAACAGAAAACATTTTCCAAATTATCTTAAAGTGTACAACATAGTTCCTCTTACAAATTAACAACTCACCTTTTTGAAAGTAGGAGAAGAGTTAGTACTGTGTAAATCAAACTCTAGAAATTGAGCACCCAAAATTCCTCTCAAAAGTACCTCAGACAGGAGTATCACAAAATGGCCGTGTTTTCCTCTCATTTAAGATATATACATAACCAATCATACTTCATCACACACAAATTCAAAATGAAAGTAACTTTTTGATTGGTTCTAAATTTCAATACTTTCAAATGTGTTTTCCTCATGCAATTTTCTATAGGACATTTAGACACGGCTACAGCCCGAATGGCTGAATGTAAGTACACCAAACTTGGTAAAATGATAGGCACTGGTACGTAGTAGGGCCTTTTCCATATTTGTTTGAAATTGCTCCAGTGGTTTTAATGAAAAGGAACTTGAAAAACACACATATATATCTGTAGGCGCGCTCCGAGCGCTCATCGGTATGCGTACCGGGGAGCGCACCCGGCGTGCCACGGAAGTGCGCGAGCTGAAAGCTGATTGGCTCCCGGGGGTCTGTCAACATTGCAAACAGTCCGGAGAGTCCGCCATCTTGTGTCTCGGTAGAATCGAGACACAAGAGGTGATAATAAAAAGTGGGAAAATATTAAAGGGGGCAGGGTAGACACCCCCTGACCCCCTAGGTTTTCTGAGGGGGGCCTAGAAGAACCCTGAAGGGCAAAAAAACAATATATATATATTTTTTAATTCGCTGGGTGAGCGCTGGGTGCGTTCCCGTGTACGCTCACCGGTACGCGCACCCTGAGCGCACCACGGGGAAAAACAGTGTAAAAAATTAAAGTAAAAAATAATTTAGAGTGCTTAGAGATAGAGTAGCTCTGGAAAGAGCTGTTGTGTTATGTGGGTGTTTTATGTACCTACAAGTAGGTACCAATGCAGAGTCTCAAATTCAAGAGGAAGACTCTATTCCCCTCATCTGTAAAATGTACACCATCCCTCATATAGATGCCTTGCATGTTGTAATGCAAGTTGTTGTGGTAAATGGTACCCATACCATAGTCTCTGAGGAAAGCAGAAACAGATTTATTCGCATGTTTCCTTGCTTTCTCAATCTGTGGACAAAATTGGTTGGACCAGGTCCATTTTTGCCTTTGGCATATATTAGAAAATACCAAGGCAGTTTTTGAAAAAGTGACATCAATTGCCCAAAGATGTCCTTTAAAAGCATTTCCAGACCTAGCCCAGTCAAAGTGTCCAGGTCATTTCCACCACAGTGCACAATTATGAGGTCAGGCTGTGGTAGATGCATAAAGGATTTTATCAATGGTATCAATTGGTGACTTCTTAATCCTCTCTGTCCAATCCACACAATGTCCACATTTGGTAAATCAAGGTTGTAAATACCTCTGTTACTTGCAGATTTTTCACTCCAGTAGACAAAGCTATGACCCACAAACCCGACTTTTGGCATCTTGAAGGTAGATGTGCTTCTAGTCAGATGAGTTGTGGAAATGAAATGGCAGTTTGAAAGTAGGAATTATGAAAAAAAGTGGTTGAGATTCAGTGCACTTGAAAAACAAGAAATGATTGGTGCTTTCTTAAAATTCACCACTGAAAATTAGGGTTTATGCTTTTTTTGTGTCATTTTAATGGTTGAGAAAAGGTCATTTAAGGAAACATTGCACATGATTAGCTAGTACATTGAGAGGTCAAACACCCTTGCTGGATTCTTTTGCAACATTCTATGATGAACTTTTGAACTGTTTGCTGGGTTAGGTGGGAGTTACCATGGTAACAGGCTGAATGAGCACTGGGGGGATGGGTGAATATTATGTGAGTTTCAAAGTGTTGAAATATACAACAAATTAAAATGTGCAGTTTGGTTTTGAATTTGTGTGGGAAGAATTTTGATTGGTTATGTACAAGAATATGGGTCTGAAATGAGAGGGAATCTGTGCCATTATTGAAAGGCTCCAGTGACAGAAGCATTATTCAGAGATTCTGCTTAAGAAAATCTGGTGTGTGTGACTGACACTGTTCTCCATCTTCCAAAGCATTTTTAAAGGTGAGTAATGATTCTTTTAATAGAGATAGACTGCTGTATGTACTATGGGGAAGATTAAGAAGCATAGTGTGCTTCTTAATTCTAGTATTGTGTGTCATGTTTTTTTGTAATGCTGTTTAAAAATTGAATGGTGCATATTGGAAATGTATTTTGGAAATGAGCTAGGTTTCTGCTTTGTTTTGTAGTGGTCATTTAAATGGGCTGTGCTTTGTGTAAAAAACGATTTACTATGGAAAATGTTTTCTGGTATAATGTCTGGCTTTTAAATTTTGGTCAAGGTTCACACCTTTGAAATAAGGAATTACATTTTCACATTTTTCAATAATGTCACTTGTACCTTCTAACAGTTTGCCTCTCTTAGCTTAAAGGGTACTCTGTGTCTGTGTCTCATGTCACTTTGCATGTGCATAATCTCTCTTTTTCTGTGTGTCATTTCTCTCTTTGTGTGTGTGTCATGAGATGTGTCTCATGTGCCTAAGATCAAACTGTGAGTCAAGCTTGATTTGAAATGGATCTGGGTGAATAATATGCTTAGTTGATGTCTTTAAAAATATGGAAATACATGTTTTTTTTAAAGTCAGTTGGGCTTTAGTATATGTTCTAGTAGGGAATCTTAGGCAGCGTCTGTGTTAGGCCTCTAACTTCAGAAATAGGCTCTAAGCTGTGCAATCTAGATCCAGGGTGTGCCTTTGAAATGAATGAGGAATGTTATGTGTTGCTTATATATATGTAGTCTGTTTTCTGCCAGTAGAGACAGTAAAATAGTATGAGCAGACACACACATATTGCATACAGAGACAGACATGGTAAATTACATGTAACATCCTATTCATGTGCCTAAGATCACACTGTGAGTCAGGCTTTATTTTAAATGGATCTGGGTGAATAATATGCTTAGTTGATGTCTTTAAAAATATGGAAGTACATTTTTTTAAAGTCAGTTGGGCTTTAGTATATATTCTAGTAGGGAATCTTAGGCAGCGTCTGTGTTAGGCCTCCTACTTTAGAAATAGGCTCTAAGCTGTGCAATCAAGATCCAGGGTGTGCCTTTGAAATGAGAGAGGAATGTCATGTCTTGCTTATATATATGTGGTGTGTTTTTTGCCTTTTGAGACAGTGAAATAGTATGACCAGAGACACACATATTGCATGTAGAGACAGACATGGTAGATTACATGTAACATCCTGGTTATGTGCCTAAGATCACACTGTGTCATTTTGCACGTGCATAATCTCTCTTTTTCTGTGTGTCATTTCTCTCTTTGTGTGTGTGTCATGAGATCTGTCTCATGTGCCTAAGATCACACTGTGAGTCAAGCTTGATTTTAAATGGATCTGGGTGAATAATATGCTTAGTTGATGTCTTTAAAAATATGGAAGTACATGTTTTTTTAAAGTCAGTTGGGCTTTAGTATATGTTCTAGTAGGGAATCTTAGGCAGCGTCTGTGTTAGGCCTCTAACTTCAGAAATAGGCTCTAAGCTGTGCACCAAGATCCAGGGTGTGCCGGGAAAACATTGGGGGTCTCCTACCACAATTACAAGTACAAGCATAAATCCCGAATAGACTACGCTCTATTTAGTTTCTCTCTAAAAGACTTGATAATGAACATTACATACCTACCACCGCACTTATCGGATCATTCTGCCATCATTTTCTCGTTAACACTAGATCGCGAACATACTTTTGCCTCATGGTCTTTTGACCGTACTCTATTATTAGAGGAAACGGAAAGAGAATACCTTATATCTGAAACCATTGCCTTCCTAGAGCTGAATTTAGACTCTGCCCCTTTGGTCAGCGTGTGGGAGACATGGAAAGCGTACATCAGGGGCTGATCACCAATAGGGCATCCTACAGAAAAAAGAAATACAGAGAGGAACTACTGTCAATAGAGCAAGATTTGGCAAGGCTGGATTAGGTAGATCAAGCGCCCTCTAATAATTTAGAAAAGAAAAGAGAGATAAAAGATAAGCTAGAAACATTACTACAGGAGAGACTAAACAAATGTTGGCAGGCCAGTAAACTCTCCCACTTTGAATATGGCGAGTCAGCAGGGAAGTTGATTCCCTACTAGAACATATACTAAGGCCCAACTGACTTTAAAAAAACATGTACTTCCATATTTTTAAAGACATCAACTAAGCATATTATTCACCCAGATCCATTTAAAATCAAGCTTGACTTACAGCGTGTTCTTAGGCTCATGACCAGGATGTTACATGTAATCTACCATGTCTGTCTCTGCATGCAATATGTGTGTGTCTGCTGATACTACTTCACTGTCTCTACTGGCAAAAAACAGACCACATATATATAAGCAAGACATAACATTCCTCGTTCATTTCAAAGGCACACCCTGGATCTTGATTGCACAGCTTAGAGCCTATTTCTGAAGTTAGAGGCCTAACACAGACGCTGCCTAAGATTCCCTACTAGAACATATACTAAAGCCCAACTGACTTTAAAAAAACATGTACTTCCATATTTTTAAAGATATCAACTAAGCGTATTATTCACCCAGATCCATTTCAAATCAAGCTTGACTCACAGTGTGATCTTAGGCACATGACCAGGATGTTACATGTAATCTACCATGTCTGTCTCTGCATGCAATATGTGTGTGTCTGCTCATACTATTTCACTGTCTCTACTGGCAAAAACAGACCACATATATATAAGCAAGACATAACATTCCTCGTTCATTTCAAAGGCACACCCTGGATCTTGATTGCACAGCTTAGAGCCTATTTCTGAAGTTAGAGGCCTAACACAGATGCTGCCTAAGATTCCCTACTAGAACATATACTAAAGCCCAACTGACTTTAAAAAAACATGTACTTCCATATTTTTAAAGATATCAACTAAGCGTATTATTCACCCAGATCCATTTCAAATCAAGCTTGACTCACAGTGTGATCTTAGGCACATGACCCGGATGTTACATGTAATCTACCATGTCTGTCTCTGCATGCAATATGTGTGTGTCTGCTCATACTATTTCACTGTCTCTACTGGCAAAAAACAGACCACATATATATAAGCAAGACATAACATTCCTCGTTCTTTTCAAAGGCACACCCTGGATCTTGATTGCACAGCTTAGAGCCTATTTCTGAAGTTAGAGGCCTAACACAGACGCTGCCTAAGATTCCCTACTAGAACATATACTAAAGCCCAACTGACTTTAAAAAAACATGTACTTCCATATTTTTAAAGATATCAACTAAGCGTATTATTCACCCAGATCAATTTCAAATCAAGCTTGACTCACAGTGTGATCTTAGGCACATGACCCGGATGTTACATGTAATCTACCATGTCTGTCTCTGCATGCAATATGTGTGTGTCTGCTCATACTATTTCACTGTCTCTACTGGCAAAAAACAGACCACATATATATAAGCAAGACATAACATTCCTCGTTCTTTTCAAAGGCACACCCTGGATCTTGATTGCACAGCTTAGAGCCTATTTCTGAAGTTAGAGGCATAACACAGACGCTGCCTAAGATTCCCTACTAGAACATATACTAAAGCCCAATTGACTTTAAAAAAACATGTACTTCCATATTTTTAAAGACATCAACTAAGCATATTATTCACCCAGATCCATTTAAAATCAAGCTTAATTCACAGTGTAATCTTAGGCACATAACCAGGATGTTACATGTAATCTACCATGTCTGTCTCTGCATGCAATATGTGTGTCTCTGGTAATACTAACTCACTGACTCTACTGTCAAAAAACAGACCACATATATATAAGCAACACATAACATTTCTTTTTCATTTGAAAGGCACACCCTGGATCTTGATTGCACAGCTTAGAGCCTATTTCTGAAGTAAGAGGCCTAACACAGACACTGCCTAAGATTCCCCACTAGAACATATACTAAAGCCCAACTGAATTTAAAAAAACATGTACTGTCATATTTTTAAAGACATCAACTAAGCGTATTATTCACCCAGATCCATTTAAAATCAAGCTTGACTCACAGTGTGATCTTAGGCACATGAGACACATGTCATGACACACACACAAAGAGAGAAATGACACACAGAAAAAGAGAGACTATGTACGTGCAAAGTGACATGAGACACAGACACAGAGTACCCTTTAAGCTAAGAGAGGCAAACTGTTAGAAGGTACAAGTGACATTATTGAAAAATTTGAAAATGTAATTCCTTCTTTCAAACAGACACTCAGTGTGAACCTTGACCAAAATTTAAAAGCCAGACATTTTACCAGAAAACTTTTTCCATAGTAAATCGTTTTTTACACAAAGCACAGTATATGTAATATAAATCAGGCTTATGTTGTAAGCTAATGTTTATTTTGTTTACTTATTGTAATTGCTATGTAATATGTTTGTAGTGGTCTATAATATGTTATTTTTTCTTTACCACAGATTATAATCATCTATACATTGATCAAACAATATGCCATCCAAGGAACGACGTCAGAAAAAATATAAAAAAGATTTAAGGTCCAAGAAAAGCGAAATAGAAGACTCATCCAAAACAAAATCTTCAGTGAAAAAAAATAATGCTCCTGGTAAGCAAACTAAGAATTTTCTCAGGAAGTTATTGAAATGTCAAAAAAAGGATGATGTTTCTAAGAAGAATATTACACCTTCAATTAGAAAGAAGAAATTGTGCTCCTCAAAAAATGTTAGACATGTAAAAGGAGATGAAGGAGAAATCAATTTATTGAAATTTGTTGACAAATGTTTTATAACAGAATGGTATTCAATTTATTAAAAAAAGTAAAGAGGTATCAAAAAAAGACCGCTTTTTACAAGAAAAAAAACATAGTAAAGATTGTGGATGAAGCATTTAAAGTCAAAAATAAGTTATATGGATTAGTAATGAATAGAATACGTACAGTAGATAAGGTAATCAATGTGTTCAAATCAAAATGTAAGTGGAAAAGAATAATTAATTGGACTAATTTTTGTGGTGTTTTTTCTGGAGAATGGAAGCATAGTTCAAGTTGTGAGCCATTTTTTTATGAAGAAAGTTACTTTCAGGATAATGATGTGGTGCATGCAGTTGACACCAGTGGTCGAGCATATGAGGTGAAGGACGGTTGTCCGGTTGAAAAAGAAAAGATTGTGCTTAGAAATACAGAAGAGGTGTTAGCTGGTGAAGTTTTAGGGAGATGTCCTAAGGCTCCAGTGTATACTTGGAATTGTAGTAGTATTTGTAGTGTGCGACAGGATTCAATTGATTTGTTTCTCAGTTTCTTACGGACATATACTGAGAAAAGTCTAAAACAAAAAATGAAAATTTTGCAAGAGTTAGATCCTTGTAGAGTGAGAGAAAAACAGGTTTGCAAGGGCATTCACTGGCTTGTCTTTCGAAAAAAGTATGTCAGAGTGTTTTTCACCATTTTAGGATGTTAGCAGTGCATCATAATAAAGTGAGGAAATTAGTGAGAAGGTTGTATTATGCAAAAAGTCCAGCACTTAAACTAAAACAGTTAAATAGTGCTCTTTTGCATGGGACTGAATTAGATGTGAAAAACATTTGTGAAGAAATTGAGTTTTGTTACTTTGGTGAAAAAGAGGACAGTGCAAAAATTGATACAGTAATAGAAGGTAATGTAGAAGAGAATGTAGAGATTTCAAGTACAGAACAATTTGAACATGAAATTACAAAGTTTAAGGTGAATTCAAGTGAAAGGCCTAATTTTACTTGTGTATGTTGTCGACGAACTCATTATAAGCATCAGACTAGACTAGTTGATTTATATGTAAAAAGCGAAAAGGTAAATAATAATGAGTGGAAGGATTTTGCAACTTATTCGCCTCACGAGCGGTTAGCGCTCTAGCTTTCCCAACTGCGAGGGCTACATAGGCAGCGAGGAGCGGCGGGCTCTTTGCGGTAAGGTGTGGACAGTGGCAGAGTCTCCCCTGACCCGTTTAGACGCCAGCAAGCGCTGTTGTAAGCAAGACTCAGTGGAAGTGATTGCTGTAGCACGATTTACATTTTAATTTAATTTTAAAAACTGATGCAATTTTTTAAACTTGTATGGTAATCTGAATTTATTTCACTTACTCACTCGCACGGATCACTCAGGGAAGTCTGAGCTCAATCACTAGCCTGCACGCCTCGGTCCGACTCGGTGATTACCACCGTAGAGCGGAGGGCGGACAGGCAGAGCCAGACACTTCCGCCTCACGAGCGGTTAGCGCTCTAGCTTTCCCAATTGCGAGGGCTATATAGGCAGCGAGGAGCGGCGGGCTCTTTGCGGTAAGGTGTGGACAGTGGCAGAGTCTCCCCTGACCCGCTTAGACACCAGCAAGCGCTGTTGTAAGCCAGACTCAGTGGAAGTGATTGCAGTAGCACAATTTACATTTTAATGTAATTTTAAAAACTGATGCAATTTTTTTAACTTGTATGGTAATCTGAATTTATTTCACTTACTCACTCTCACGGATCACTCAAGGAAGTCTGAGCTCAATCACTAGCCTGCACGCTTCGGTCCGACTCAGTGATTACCACCGTAGAGCGGACAGGCAGAGCCAGACACTTCTGCCTCAAGAGCTGTTAGCGCTCTAGCTTTCCCAACTGCGAGGGCTACATAGCCCTCTTGTCGCTCTGAGTGTGCAGCGGTCGCGCGCAGGGATGCGCCTAAGGACGCGCCTAAGACAAGCCAAAGAGAAGCCCGTCTGCGCCCATCCGCGACCGGACGGGGCAAGGGGCTATGGCTCTTACATCTGCTGATCTAGCCTGCCATGTCACACCTCGGGTAAGCTACTCATCATTGGACCTTTTAGGTTTATGGACGCCCTTTCAGTTGGGGTGTTCAGGGGAGGGGGGAGCACCCCCGGAGGGCCCCTTCTCATGTCAAAACTGTCACTTTCAGGCTCAACACGACAGAATACCCTGTGACCACTATCATGTTCCCATAAGGGGGGTAGGACCAAACTCGCAACTAGGTGGTAGGAACCTGTTGTGCAATATCAGATCCTTGCCTAAGCATTATAGTGAGGTCTGGGAATTAGTTTCATCGCTACAACCAGACCTTTGTTTTCTAACCGAAACATGGCTATAACCCCATTCGGTCCCAGCTATCACCTTAGGGATTCCGGAGGGCTACAAAATAGTTAGGTTAGATCGCCAAGTTAAAACTGGGGGAGGTATAGCAATTGTTTATAGAAGCGATCTATCGATCTCTATTTTAGAGGAATGTAGCACTCCTGAGTTGGAACTTCTGATTTTTAAGGTCTGTACTTCCATCAAGATCAGCCATAAAGGGGCACTAGTTTATCGCCCCCCCGGCCCCTGTGCTAATTTTTCTATCTCGCTGTTGGAGGCATTGGCTAGACATATTAATTCGGAGAGCGAATTCATTCTCCTCGGAGATTTTAATGTTCATAGTGAACTGAAGGAATGTGGGGAGGCACAGTCTTTATTGACTGATCTCTCATTACTTGGCCTAACACAGATGAACACTGGTGCCACACATCAGGCAGGACATACCCTGGACCTAATCTTTTCTAATAAACCCAATACCATTAAGTGCTCTCCCCCTACACAAGTAAATTGGACAGACCATTTTGTCATGGAATTCCATACATTGTATTTAGGTAAAACCCCCTCTCAGACACTAGTTTTGCCCAGTAGACGGAGGCAATGGCATAAGGTGACCCCGGAAGCCTTTCAGGAGAGGTTTGTTGAGCCCCTTATTAGCTCCTCGGAGGGAGTGGAAATGGCCTTAGCCAATTTCAATCAAGCTATCCTCGCTGCTGTGGATATTATTGCTCCTATGAAAGTGTTCAAACCACGTCCAGCACACAAGCAGGAAGTATGGTTCTCTGAACACCTACGATCTCTTAAACAGTCTGCCAGAAAGCTGGAAAAGGTGTGGAGAGCAACCCACAGTGAAGACGATAAGAACCGTTACTGGGTGGCCCTCACCATCTATCATAAGGCTATCCGACGCGCACAAAAGAATCACATTGCGTCCCTACTTTCAGTTGCGGGCAATACCCCTAGGGTTCTGTGCCAAATCCTGCAGTCCTTTGTGAAACCAGTTGTGTGCGAAAGCCCTGAACTGTCTTCGCAGCAACTGTGTGATGAAGTATCACAGTTTTTCACAAACAAGATAGACAGGATATATGATAGCATTACCAATGCTAATCTGTCTTCCATAGGAGGTGTATTTTTGCCCCTAGGTGAGGAAGAAGAACCATGCCTGACCACCCTCAGTATATTCCCCCCTATCTCCCTGGAAGAGGTTGAATGCCTTGTAAGCCAGATTAAGAGTGTCAGTCCTTCAGACACCATTCCGGCTAGAATGATGCGGGGGTGGGGAATACACTGGGCCCAGGGATCCAGTGCATTGTAAATCTCTCATTGACCGAAGGCCGGGTTCCCGGGGAGTGGAAAAAGGCATTGGTTAGACCCATCAGGAAAAATTCTGCTATCCCCTGGACTGATCTGTCTAATCTTAGACCGATATCACTGCTTCCATTCATGGGAAAACTCACAGAAAAACATGTGAATGGGCACTTATCGAACTTTATCGAACAGGCCGGCAGTCTAGATCACTCTCAATTTGGCTTCAGGCCTAAACATAGTACTGAGTCTGCATTACTGTCAGTGACAGATGACCTTCATATGTACCAGGACAGGGATCATTCTGTTGTCCTGGTACTGCTAGACTTATCGGCGGCGTTCGATACGGTATCCCATAATATCCTACTCGGACGGCTTGCTTAGATCGGCCTCGAGAATACAGCATTGGCCTGGTTAAGGAGTTTTTTATCTAACCGCACCCAATCTGTCAGCATGGGTACATTTAGATCGGCAGAGACTGAGATCACCAAGGGGGTGCCACAGTGCTCTTGTTTGAGCCCAACTCTCTTTAATATCTACGTGGCCCCCCTGGCTAGAATCTTGAGAGAGTTCGGTTTCATCCCGGTATCTTACGCGGCTGATACTCAGCTCTTGTTCCCATTCAGAGATCTCACCGACGAAGTGAGGACGTCCTTTTCCGAGGGCATGAAGGCAGTGGCTAAGTGGATGTCATCTAACTGCCTCCAATGTAACATAGGCAAGACGGAGGTCATGCTTTTTGGGGAGGCTAGGATCATGTGGACCCCGGATTAGTGGCCGCAGGACCTTGGCCCAGTGCCTGAACCTAAGCAGTTTGTGAAAAAACTAGGGGTGCGCCGAGATCGTGAGCTCTCCCTTAAGCAGCATGGCAATTTTGTGGGGGGCTCCTGCTTTCACGTCATTGGTCTTTTGCGGAAAGTCTTTCCCCAGCTGCCTGATTTCACCAGAAAAACCTTGGTGCAGGCCCTGATACTTAGTCGTTTTGACTACTGTAACAGGCTCCTGCTGTCAGCTAATGATGGAGTATTAGCTAAACTCCAGGTGGTGCAAAACACAGCAGCTAGGCTGGTGTTAAATGCCCCTTTAAGATCGCCGTCAAAACCCCTCATGGATACATTACACTGGCTCTCAGTTCGAAATAGGGTAAAGTTCAAAATCTGCTGCTTAATTCATAAGAGCTTAAATGGATTAGGGCCATCATACTGGACAGGTACATTTATACCATACAACCCTGTTAGGTCTCTTAGGTCCAGCAGCCAGCTTCTCCTGAGAGTGCCTGCTGTAAGGAAGGTCAGACAGGGTGGCAAGGCTTTGTCCGTAGTCGGGCCTACTTTATGGAACAAGCTCCCTCTGGCGCTCAGGCAATGCTCAGAACATCTGAGCTTTAGGAAACAACTCAAAACATTTTTGTTTCAGAACTAATCTACTAATCTACTTCCTTACTGACTGTTTTCGATTGTGCTTCTGGTGTTTTTTGGGCACAGAGATACTCCTCTGGGAGTCGATTCGAGCGCGTTATAAACCCGCAAATAAATAAATAAATAAATAAATACATTTGTTGGAAGAAAATTGTTTTGATTTGGGTTCTGATCAACGTATTTGTAAATATTGTTATAATAAATTAAATGAAAACAGAATGCCTGCTCGAGCTGTTCATAATAATCTGGAGTTGGTAGACATTCCTTCTGAATTGATGGATTTAAATACCTATGAGTCTATTCTGATTCAATGTGTGCATCCTTTTCAGGCTATTGTTCGCATGGAGCCTAAGACAGGGAAATTGCCTCCTTCAGATTTACAGAGAGGATTAAAGGGAAGAGTTGTTTATTTGCCTCTAGATTTTAAGAAAAATATTGATACAATTGGTGTAGAAAAAGTAGAGGAGGAACCTCTGGTTATTCTAGTTAATGGAGTTCCGACAAAGAGTAAGAAAATCTGGCAAGAATTAGTGGATGTTAGGAAAGTCAAAAAGGCAACGTTGTATCTGGTAAAAAATAATCAGTACTATAAAAATGTGTATGTGGGAGAAGAGGAAACAACTGTAGAAGAGGACAGTGATTTCTTCGCTGGGCAAATAGAAAAAGTAGATGTTTCTAGAAGTGAAGAAATTTATGAACATTATAGTGTTCATCCATTGCATTCCAAAGAAGTAATGGGGAATGCTATTGACTTGTTTCAAATGAAAGAAGCAAAAGGAAGTCCCATTAGTGTAGGGGAAGAAAGTTTGGAAGCTCGTTGTTTTCCACAGTTATTTCCAACAGGTGAAGGTGGACGATATGACGACCGACCTGTACAAGTACCTGCATCTGAATACCAGACTTCAGGATTATATGCAGAAGATCCAAGGTTTCGTCAATGCATTCCATATTTGTTCCATTTACTGTTTGAGAGTGACTTGTCTGGACTTTCTTATGCAGTGAACCATATACTGAAAAGTGGAGCACATCTACAAAATGTTTCGGCAAAGGACTTTATAGATAAAGTGAAACTGCAAGACAGTGTTTTGGAACCTCAGCTAATTAATCTCATGGCATGTCAGCGTGGTACTAACGAGTATTGGTACAGTTGTCATGGGGAATCGAAATGTATGCTAAGAAACTTAGGAACTCCTACATGGTTCCTCACTATTAGCTGTGCTGAGTATGCTTGGGAAGACTTACTTGAATTTCTACGAGAGGCAAATAAAAACATTGAAAATATTGAATACAAGACACCTGGAGAACTGTGCTCTTTGGATCCAGTTAATGTATGCAGGTATTTCAATCATAGGTTTGAAGCTATGATGTCTTTTATCACAAACAAAAAAAATCCTCCGCTTGGAGAGGTGTTGGATTTCTTTTGGAGAAAGGAGTATCAAGCAATAGGTGCTCCTCACTTACATATGCTGCTATGGATTAAAGATGCACCAAAATTTGGAACAGATTCAGATGAGAAAGTGATGAGTTTCATTGAGCAGTATTCTACATGTGCTGTTCCGAAAAGTACAGAAGAAAACAATTTAAGACATCAAGTTTTACGCTTTCAAACCCATCGTTGTGGAAAATACTGTCGCCGTAAATACAAATCCAGGGACAGTTCTACACGAAATGTCGTTTCATATCGTGTAGAACTGTCCTTGGACATTTTCACGTCCAGTAACATCGAAAGGAAGAGTGAACAATTTTATGTCTTCTCTGCGACATACTGTGACAAGAAAATCACCTCAAAATACATACAACCTAAGGAGAAATGAGGAGTCCAAATACATAAATGACTACAACCCAGTCATTTTGTCCATGTGGAATGCTAACATGGATATTCAATATGTGGCTGACAACTCTATTGCTGTGGCTCGATATGTGACGTCTTACATCACAAAATCAGAAAAGACGGAACTGAAGGAAATGTGGGAGGAAATTTCACATGAAAGAGTCTAAGCAAGAAATTATACAGTTATAGTCTGAAGATGTTGTCGCATCGAGAAATTGGAGCATATGAATATTCTGATCGGTTATCATCAGCAAGTCTATATGCCAAATCTAGAACCATCATTTGGGTGAGTCTAGGTCTTGCTGCAACACGAAACCGAGTTTTGAAATCTGTACAAGAAATCGAGTATTTGGCGGAGAAAGAACCAGACAGTACAGATATTTTGAAGACAAACATGTTGGATACATACTATCCAAATAGAAGTACTCATCTTGAGAACGTTTGTCTCTATGAAGTACTGCAAACCTATACTTTTAAAAGGAACATCACAGAAGACTTCAATAAAGGTGTATATGCTGTAATTGGATATGAAGGCTGTCTAGTGAAACAAAGAAAAGGCCATTTGATTAATCATCGAAAATTGAGTTGTGAATCTCCAGACAATAGGGAATTTTATTACTTAGCTCTTTTGCAACTCTTTAAGCCTTGGCGTACAGAAGAGGAACTACTTGGAGATTTTCTTACTTATGAAGATTCGTTCAATGCAACCAAGGATACCATAGAATGTCCTGTTTTTTCAAATTATCTGCAAATGTTGAACGAGGAAATACAGCAAGAAGCTACAATTGCAGCAGAGATTGCTAGAGACAGTTCTCAAGATAGTCAGAGTTCTGCTTCATTGAGTCAGGATCCACTAGGAGGACCAATTATACATAATTAAGCTGCCACTGCCATGGATGAAGATGAAAGAGCCATGGAACAAGCTCAGGAGGATGGAGTTAACTTAGAAGATTTGGCAAAAGAACTAAACGTTGAGCAGAGACAAATATATGACAAAGTCACAGAACACATTGAGCATGGTTTATCTCATGAGAAAAAAGAGTGCTCATGTACATCATTTATACCTGTCCGACTGTACGTGAGTGGAGAAGCAGGAACTGGAAAAAGTTTCCTGATTAAAGCAATTGCAACATATCTGCAGAAAAGAACGGAGTCATCGCTCTCTTGTGTTGTTACTGCTCCAACTGGGTTGGCAGCACACAACATTATAGGGATTACTTTACATCGCTTATTGATGCTGCCAGTAGAGCATGATAACAAATTACAATACCACAAGCTATCTGGAGAAGCTTGTTGTGAAGTTTCAAGAGTCCTAAAGAAAATGAAACTTCTTATCATTGATGAAGTAAGCATGGTATCAAATGTAATGCTTGCTTTTGTGCATTTAAGAATGCAAGAAATTCTTAAAACAGACTATGATGTGTTATTTGGAGGCAAACACATCATTGTTTTTGGAGATCTACTGCAACTAACTCCAGTGAAAGGACAGCCAGTGTTTAAAATGCTTACGCATGAAGATACCAGGAAGTGCTTAGGAAGCATTGGAAATGTTAACATATGGTTAAATTTCAAATATGCAGAACTGCTTCAAAATATGCGACAGGCAAAGGATGAAGATTATAAAATATTCTACAAGATGTAAGAATTGGAAAACTAACTGAGCATGGCAAAGAAGCTTTACACGGACGATTAATTTCAAATTTGTTTCCAAATGAAAATATTTTCCCAGAGCATATTTTTATGAAAATTCCTGAAAACAAATCTGTCATATGCTTGATGCCAAATCTGCAAGAATGTTCAATCTTCAACAAAAAAATGTTAAAGTTGGAAAATCGAAAGATTGTGTAACTGGAAGCTATAGATAAAATCGAACATGAAGGAGCAACTATTATTTTGTCAGAAAAGTTGAAATCAAAATTGGATTCTTTAGAGAAGACAATATCTAAAACTGCTGGTATGGAAAAGACTCTGTATGCATCTTTAAATTGTCGTATAATTTTACGATGTAATTTACATGTGGAAAGAGGTTTAGTAAATAGAGCACTGGGTCGTGTTGTGGATTTTGTGAATTACCGAAATAGAGATGGAATAGAATTTATAAAAATTAAATTTGATGGTATTGAAGAAGTACAACAAATCAGTCGTTGTTCTGCCCGATTTTTGCTTGTGAAAGATTTATATGTCCGCAGACAACAGTTTCCTGTTTCTTTGGCATATGCAGTGACTATTCATAAATCTCAAGGTTTAAGTGTAGATAGTGCTTTGGTGATTATTGCAAGTTCTGTGTTCAAGGAGGGTATGGCATATGTTGCTTTATCTCGAGTTAGAACTTTATCTGTATTGTACTTGATTGATTTTGATGACACAAAGATTAGTGCAGATCTAAATTGTGTAAAAGAATATAATAGGTTAAGAAGTGAGTATGCTCCAAATTTACCTCAATATCCTATTTGAAAAGCGTGTAGTAGGCCGAAAAAGAAGAAATGAGAAAAATTGTAGTGAAGTTGTAGCAAAAAGAAAAAAAGTAGATGAACCAATAATTGTAAGCAGAAAGGAAAAGGATTCAGTTAAAGATGTTGTTGGATTTCAGTTTGAAAACAGTTCTGGTGTCAACTGCTATGCTAATGTAGTGGTTAATGTTGTTTTTTTCTCCAAACTGTACAAGAGCAGATTGCTGAAAATCAAGATCAAAGATTTTGTTGTTTGTTGAATTCTGTGTTTGAGAAATGTAGCAGTGATAGAACAAAAATACAAAGTGTTTCTGAAATTTGAAATGTTTTAGACATATGTTCTGGTCTAAATTAATTTTCACAGAATATTCAGCAAGATTGTCAGGAATTTCTAATGTATATGCTTGTTGTATTGCAAGATGAAGGTGTAGATGTAGAAAATCTTTTTGGCCTTTCTTATAAATGGCAACATGACTGCGACAATTGCTCCTTTTCAAGTAGTACTACAATAGATACTGAAAGATTTATATATTTGACTTTACCAGACTGCAAATCAGTGTCTTTTAATAATCTAGTTAGAGAAGAAAATCAAAACATCGTCTGTACTCGATGTAAATCTGCAATGCTATCAACATTATTTATACAAAGTTATGGACAGTATGTAATTTTAATGTTCCAACGATGTAGACCTGATGGAACTAAATTGACAACTTTAATTAAAAATGTTGTGGCTTCTCAATTGTCAATTTCAGGAAGAACCTTTGCAACTGCAGCAATTATTTACCATGATGGTCCATCGACAACATCAGGACATTACACAGCTTATTTAAAATGTCAAAAAGGCTGGAGTAGCTGTGATGATACTCAATTGACTTTCAAACGTTTGCCTTCTGACTTACAAAGTTCTTACCTAGTGTTCTTACAGCCGAAATTTTAGGGAAGGTAATTGGCCTATGAAGATTGGAGCAGTTAATAAAATTTAGTTTGATGTTAAAAATTACTTTCCGAGTGAGAGTACTGAAGATAATAAAAAACATGTAGTTGTCATAGAGGTAGTATAAGTGTATCACGTAGTGTGTGATGTGAGTATTGTAGGAAATATTAATGAAAACTAAGCGAGGAGTTGGAAATAAAACTATTGTTTCATAATGTAAAAGATGTTGGTGCTTTTCTTTCAGAAACTCGGGTAAATGGGAGATTAAGAACACTCTTGAGTAATTTCCAAAGAAAAGGACTTTCCATATACTATTTGGCCTCGTGGAAAAGTACGTGGATCAAAAGTGACTTAAGATAAGTGTTTTCTAAATTTTACATTATTTAGTGAAACCGTGTACATTTTTTTAAACACAATCATTTTGATTGTGGGTTTTTTTTTTGCCCGCTGTCTTATGATGAGTAGTATTGAAGTCACTGTTTTAAGTGAAATTCAATATATTCTGAGAACAGCAAAAATAAACCATATAACATGTTGTACAAGTTATTTTGTATTTTGTATTCTCAAATATATATTATTCTCCCCTTGTCTTATGCTCACTCACCTTTTTCCACCCTTTATCACTCCTCTTAACTCACCCTCACTAGCCTTCTCTCACTCTCCCTGACCTCCCTTTCCTTATTCCACTTTCCTCACTTATCCCCATTCTCTATTTCTTCACTGCCCTTTCCCTCTCTCCCATCCACCACTTTCCAGCTCTCAGTCACTCTACTTCACTCCCACTCCCCCTTTTTTCTTTCTTTGCTTCCTGAATAATTCCCGTTGTCTCACTAACCTTACTCCACTTCACTCACTCCTTCTTTCACTCCCTCTGTCGTCTCACATCCTCACTCCCCTTACCTCACTCCCTCTCTCTTAGCCTCACTCTCTTGGTCCCCTCACTATCTCTTTCTTCTTCCATGACGGTCACTCCCTATAACTCACCCACACTCCCTCACTTACCTTTCTTTGCTCCCTTACTCAGTTCTTTTCTCTCACTCTTTCCTTCACTACCTCTATGTCCTCACTCCCTCAGTCCCCTTGTCTTATAATCACTCGCCTTTATCCACTGTCTATCACTCGTCTTTCCTCAACCTCACTACCCTTCTTTCAGTCTACTTCACCCCCATTCCCTTACTCCACTTCCCTCAGTTATTTTCATTCCTCATGTTTACTGCCCTTTCCCTAACTCCCCTCCCACACTCAACTTCTTTCAGTCTCCCTTCTTCACTTCCCTTCCCCTCTCTTTCTTTTATTTGCTCCCTCACTCATTCTTCTTCCTTTACTCACCTTACTCAAATTCTCTCACTCCTTAAGTTACTCTCTCTGTCCTCTCAGTTCCTCAGTCCCCTTCCCTCAGTCCCTCTCTTTTAGCCTTACTTTCTCCTTCCCTTGAGTCTATCACTTCTCTTTTGTCTCACTCACTCCCTATAACTCACTCACACTCTCTCACTTACCTTTCTTTGCTCTCTCACTCGGTCTCTTTTTGTATCTCTTTCTTTCACTACCTCTATGTCCTCACTCCTTCACTCCCCTTGTCTCATTCTCACTTGCCTTTATCCTCCTTATATCTTCCCTCTTTCCTCAACCTCACTGCTCTTCTCTCACCCTCCCTCACCCTTGTTCCCTTACTCCGGTTCCGTCAGTTATCCTAATTCATCATCCTTCACTCCCCTTCCTCTTTCTCTCCTCAAGTACTCATCTTTTCAAAGTCCCTTTGCTTCACTTCTCTTCCCCTTCTTTCCTTCCTTTGCTCCCTCAGTCATTCCCCTTCCCTCACTCACCTAACTCCCCTTTACTCACTCTTTTTCTCACTCCCTCTCTTCTCTCATATTCTCACTTGTCTTCCCTCACTCCCTCTCTGTTACTGTCATTCCCATTGTCCCCTCACTGTCTTACGACCCTACATTCACCCTCACTCACATTCCATCCCTCAATGTCATGAATCCACCATTACTCACTCCTGCTTCCCTGTCACTCACTCTCCTTTTTTTACTTCCCTTTCTTTCTTTAGTTTTTCTAATGCACATTCCTTTACAATCTTACTCACTTTCACTTCATTTCTCTCTCCTTCTCTTGTTCATTGAATGTATCAATGCCATTATCCTCTTTGTAATTTGCTCTCCCTATATTTCTTTTTCACCCTCTCTAACCTTCACCATTCCTTTGTTTTACTTTCTGAGTCCTTCACTCCTACTTTATCTCTTACTACCCTTTTATGACTTTTAATCTCCTGCTTTCTCTCTTGTATTGTAAAATATATATTATACATTTTATAACTTACTTTTTTTTCACTTCCACAGATATTAAATTTACTAAAAATAGGTAAGTCAATTTACATTACCTTTAAGGTAAGTTTGACGTACAAAATGTAGTTTCTCAACATTCTTTTCCTTAACCTCACTACTCTTCTCTCACCCACCCACACCCCCATTCCCTTACTGCGCTTCCCTCACTTATTCTCAATCCCCATGTTTACTCCCCTTTTCCTCACTCCCCTTCTACACTCACCTTCTTTTGGACCTTTTCCTTCATTTCTCTTCCTTTCTCTTTCTTTCCTTCGCTCCTTCACTCTCTTCCCTTCACTTACTCTCCTTACTCCACTTCACTAACTCCTTCTCTTACTCCCTCTGTCCTCTTACTTCTACATTCCCCTTCTCTCATTCTCTCTCTGTTAGCCTTATTCTCTGCGTCCTCTTAGTCTCTCACTCCTCTTCTGTCACGCTCACTCTCTAAAACTCAGCCACACTTCCTCACTCACTTTCTTTCAGATCTCCTGTTTTACTTCCCTTCCTGTCTCTTCCCTTCCTTCACTCCTTCACTCTTTTACACTCTGTTACTCCACTTCAAAAACTCCTTCTCTCAATCCCTCTGTCCTCTTACTAACTCACTCCCCTTCCGTCACTCTCTCTCTGTTACCCGCATTCTCTCCGTCCTCTTAGTCTCTCACTCCTCTTCTGTTACACTCACTCCCTATAACTCAGCCACACTCCCTCACATATCTTTCTTTGCTCTCTCACTCAGTCCTCTTTTCTCACTCTTTCCTTCACTTCCTCTGTCTCCTCACTCCCTCACTCCCCTTGTCTCACGCTCACTTGCCTTTATCCACTTTCTATCACCCCTCTTTCCTCAACCTCACTGCTCTTCTCTTACCTTTCCTCACCCCCGCTCCCTTACTCCGCTTTCTTCACTTATCCTCATTCCCCATGTTCACTCCCCTTCCCCTCATTCAACTCCCACACTCACCTTCTTTCAATCCCCCTACTTCACTTCCCTTCCCCTCTCGTCCCTTTCTTAGCTCCCTCACTCATTTTCCTTTCATCTCTCACTACACTCCACTTCACTCAGTCCTTTTGAATTTGTAAAGAATACAGCTCTTTTTGGAAAATTGGAGGTAGTTCTAAAAAGAACAGTTTTTTCTTCTTTTTTTGTTTTTTTTTCTCAACAAAAACAAAAATAGGGAATGCAAAACTGCTCAATAGGAGCAAAAAAAGGGGAAAAATTAAGGCTGGGGAGGGCACCGATGGTCTTCTCTTTTGTGTACAATGAGCATGATACTTTGCTCTCCGTAGCAAAGCAGTTCATCACACTGCTTACATTTGATGGTGATATCTGTAAATACAGGTTGAATGTTAGGAATGAGCTCCACTGCTCTTCCTCTCCCTGCTCTTGTTGCTCCTCCGGTGGATGTTGAGGCACCATCCCTTGGGGGATTACGTGCCAGGTCCCTCACACTCTCATGGGCATAGTTCTGGGGGTGCCTCCTCTGAACATGCCTGATCATAGTTGAGTTGCCAAAACTATATTTCCTTCTAGGGTCACCCCGAGAAAGAACTGTTTGGCAAATTTTACACTCCACCTTAGGAGCATTAACCTTCTTTTCCCCTGGTGGAATTGTGAAACATTTCCATATAAAGTGCTCCTTCACCTTAGGTTGAGGAGGCTCCTCCTGGATAAACTCATCCGAGTCTTCACTGCTGCTAGGTGGTCTTGCAGCCATTCTTTCAAAACTAATGTAGAGAAACAGGAAACAGGTCTTGCTCTCTCCAAAGTAAAAGAGGTAGTGAAGGAAATGGGTGGGGTTTTCATTAGTTGAAAAAAACTGTAAAGAACCAATGAAAAGTGTTATTTTAAGGTCACATGACTTGACGCGCTTACGCTGAGCCCACGGAGCGCTTCTGGGGGCGCTTACGCGGCACGAACATAGGCGCTTCCGGGGGCGCTTACGCGGCACGCCTAAATGACGTTTTGCTACGTTTTCGGAAATAAGTTTAAAGTTAAAATACGGGTATTTAAAATCACAAATATTACTTTTATAACTATGTCACTAAATGTCTTGCATTATTTTTTACTTTAAATACAACTTTTTTTTTCTCGCACGCGGAAATAGCGCTCTCGCTTCGCTCTCGGGTGAGCTTACCAGTGCGCGCACCCTGAGCGCTCCGAGACAAAATGATAAAAAAAAAACTACATGAAAAATACATTGAAAAACTTAATTTTTGAAACAAAAAAAAAAAAATTAATAGTTATAAAAAACAGCTACTAAAAAAAATAATAATTCACTTTAGGTTACAAACTCGATATACAAAGGAATTAGCTTTTAAAAAACCTTTGAAATTCACTGAAAAAACCATAGGTTTCACAATCGTTATAGTTAGGAATTAGCATTTAAAAAACCTTTGAAATTCACTAAAATGTAAATGTAAATTGATACTTGTATAGCGCACTACTCACCCGCAAGGGTCTAAAGGCGCTTGTACGTATACCGCTGTGGAACCCATCCTGGCTTTCCCTGTGAGGTGTCCACTCCTGGGCACCCCCAAGGTGGAGGCCAGGCATCCTTAGCGTTGTGGGGCCGTTGTGGAGATTAAGCAAGCTATTGCCCAGAGTTGCAGAGTGGGACTACATGATTGGAATAGGCACCGAGGCGAGAATGATCAGGTCCGTGAAATTTTTGAGCCCTGGTCCTGGGCTAGACCTCTGCATCAGGGTCTGCCGCTCTAACCATTGAGCCACACTTCTCAACTCCACTAAAAAAAACATAGGTTTCACAATTGGTATAGTTAGGAATTAGCATTATTGGTGTGTCAATGGTTTCAGGAATGGTAGTCAGTTTTCAACAATGGTTGTATCAAAGGTTAGATTAGAGTGTGAGGAGGTGCATTATATTATCACATGGATGATGTCATCAGTGATGTCATTTGAGATGTCATCAGTGATGTCATCAGTGATGTCACTGACCATGTCATGAATTATGTAATATGTGACATCATCAGCAGTGGATTGCGGATGCGCGAGTTATAGTGAGTCCAACTAACTATAACGTGGGAATTTCAATGGTTTTGTATGAGTTAAATGTTCAGCTAACTATAACTGGTGTGAAACCTATGGTTTTTTCTGTGAATTTCAAAGGTTTTTTAAATGGTAATTCCTAACTATATCAATTGTGAAACCTATGTTTTTTTTTGTGAATATATATATATACATATATATATATATATATATATATATATATATATGTGCGCTCCCGTGTAAGGACACGGTCACACTTGCGGGGAGAAACTTGAACTCGCCTTTCTTGCCACAGCGTGCTTGAATAGCTGAGGAGCTCATATATATATATTACCTACTGGCAGTCGCCAGTAGGTAGTTATAGTTAGGACCTATTTTCCATATTCAAAATAACTTCGGTTGACGAATCTTTGCGAAATTTTCAAAACTAGTAGGGTACTGTGCTCCGCCCCTATCCTGAAAGTCTTGGGATGATTTGTGAAGCGGGGGCTGAGAAAAAAAGGGGCCTTAAAACGTGTTTTCCCCATGCAATTTTCCATAGGAACCGTTCATCGCAGCTACAGCCCGAACTGCTGAACGGAATTACACCAAATTTGGCAAAGAGGTAGTCCATGGTTCAGACTCGTGTCTTTTGCTTAAATGGTGTAAATCTGTTCAGTAGTTCACACATCCTGAGTGCACCCTAAGCGCACCTTCCCGATCACGCGCTGAATGCTAATTGGCTGTCAAGTGGTTATCAACATTCGAAACCAGGAAGTGTTGGCAGCCATTTTTTGCCTATGTAGAAGCGAGGGTCTAGAAATCAGTGGAATAAGTGTTCAAAGTGTATAAGGGGGCAGGTTAGAAATATCTTGACCCTTTAGACCTGCTTAGGGGGGTCCCAAAAATATTTTTAGTTTTTTTAAAAAAAACTGAGAAATGTGATCAGGGTGCTTGGATCCACCGTGAAAAAAATAAAAACGAAGCGCGTGCTCCTGTGCTTGTTTAAAAATTAGCTACCTGAGGTGGCCAAATCCTGGGGTCTAAAATATTAAATGTGATGTCCTCGGGCCCTGTAGCCCGAGGACCGCCATCCCTCGGTGCTACAAGTAAAATGCGTGGGGGGGCTCTAAGGTACTCCCTTAGTAAAATACTTGGGTAGGGGGGCTCAAAGGCCCCCTCCAGGCCCGGGGACCGCTACTCTTTGGGGCTTTCAAACAAATGGGTCGGAGGGCTCAAAGGTTCCTCTAAGCCCCGGTGATCACCACCCTCCGGGGCTTTTTATATTGTGGAAAAGGGGGCACATGGTGCCCATTCTGGAGCAGTCGAGGGCCCTGCGGAACACCACTCCCCAGGATTGGCTCCTGCTGTGTCTCAGGGTGCCTACCTCGGGACACTGCTGTTTGCTATGGCAGGGCAGGAGTCGAGGTTCCAGGTCTGTCACAGCAAACTTGAGGGCATATTAACAAGGGCTATTTCGTCGTAATTGTTTTAAAAAGGCAAAAATGTGGTGAAAATTATATCGCCCTGTTTACTGTTTAGGCGTATATACAAAGTTAGAGATCGTGGGTGGAGCCCCAATGTCTCTATGGTCCTAGCCAGCTCCCCGCATCCTTTTGAAGCCGCCATTACTTTTCCACATGGGGACCTGCTAATATGCAGCTTCCCATGGGGAAAAGCAATCTGCTTTGCATTTTGAAAGAGTGAGCAGGTTTGCCTGTTCTCTCTTTCAAAATCCAAACCAAGGGGCATATTAGCAAGAACCTTGTTAAAATTATCGCCATTTTAGAGGCAGGAAACTGCCGCTATAACAGCGATAATGGGCTTGCTAATATGTGTTACAAAATTCCAATAGAAGCCCAGGTTAGATGTCCTGCACATCTAATCTGGTCTTCTATTGGAATTCTATAACACATATTAGCACGCCCATTATCGTGGTTTCCTACAGCTAAAATGGCGATAATTTTAACGAGGTTCTTGCTAATATGCCCCCAAGTTTGCTATGGCAGGGCGGGAGCTTCGGCTCACACTCTGCCATAGCAAACAGCAGTGTCGAATTTTTTTTCTGGTAAGACAACAGAGGATTTTCAAGTCCATTATCACCATTTTAGCTGCAGTTTGCTGGCGCTAAAGAGGCAATAATTTTAACGCCATCCTTGTAAATATGCCCCCAAGTTTTGGAATGTCGACAATCCCGTCTCCCATTTAAGTAGCCACAAGTATTTAGTGAAGTGCACACTGTGAAACATGAAGCAGCAGTGTGTGATTGGGATCGATAAAGAATTGCGCATTGTTGAGTACATAGTACATGGGGTTTTGTAATGCCAGTGGCTATTGCTTGCGCCCTCTCTTGAGGTTAATTCGAAGAGTTGTGTACGTCTTTTGCTCCTAATATACACAGTGTTCTGTCATCTCTGTTTGCTTTCTCCTCTGTCATGTAGAGACTTTGGGTAAATATGACGGTTTCTGTACAGCCAATACCTTTGAACCCTACCCCGAAACTGCTTACTGCCTGTTACCATAGTAACAGTTCATGGAACACTTAATTGAGCACACAGGTCACAAGTTCAGTACACAATGTTGCTAATCCAAACAGCAAGTGTGCTTGACTTTTACTTTTTTTTTATAGGAACCGTTAATCGCAGCTACAGCCTCTGGCAAGGAGCTGGTATAGAGTTAGCCCGGTATTACACTTCTAGTTATAAACATCATTCTTTTTTTAGTAAAACTTTGAGCCCTGTCAGTTATTATTTTACAAATTAAGGGGCATAATTTTAACAGCATCCTTGTAAATATGCCTCCAAGTACTGTGTTAAAGGCACATGTGAATTGGGCGCGGAAGGGTACAGGGACGTTTTGTAGTCTAGGAGACGGCCACCTTCCTGAGAACTATTTACTAATTGTTTGAGGAGTTCAAGGCAACTTAAGTCCAGGAATTGTCATACACAGGATCTTTCTTTTAATATGCAGGGTGTGCCTCGGCAGTCTCTGAAGCCTCGGTGGTGCTAGGCAGGGCCTTATTTGTTTTGTAATCACATGGACAGTACTTATGGTGTTATAAAGTGATACACTCATAGAACTCTTGTAGTTGTATAATTACTCAGGATTTATGTGCCTAAGAGTTGCTTACATTATTTTTTGTTGGTGCACTGTAATGTTAAATAGTTTTTATTTTAAAATGTTGTCTAAGCAGATGATTATCACACTAAATAATAGTCAAATGTTGTCTAAAAAAGAAGACTTTTACACTCAGTTCTTTTTTTATTAAAACAGAAATAAATAAATAGAAACATAACTTTAATACAACAGTATAATAAAGAAAACGTGAGATGGACTCCAGTCCGTGGGTAACTTTCAAAACAAAAATGAAATATTAGTTTGTGTGCTACATCGAAGAGGTAAAAAAAGGTGGTTTGAATTAAAGGATCATAGTGAAAATGGAAGGGAGGGTAGTGGGTTGAAGTGAGAAGGGGAGGGAGAGTTAAAAGTAGAGAGGCAGGAGGAGATAGAACATCAGCTTATTGCACTCAGTATTTAGTGTTTACTGTTCGTCATTTGTTTGTCTAGGACGCAGGGATCTGCGAGATAGAGTGTAGTTTAAGAAGTCCTTAAAATTAAATACATGAAGCCAGAGATCGCCGTTGTTTGATAATATGCTGCTACATTATTACTTACTGGAAAATCGCTTGCATGCACTTGTGCACCTAGAGTGCTGCACCCCAGTCCCTACCCCGCAATGTGCTCATTTATAGTTCTTGTACACTCAGGCTTCACAGCTCACCTGCCACCACTGGTGTGTCCCACAACATGTTGGTGCAAGCTCCGAGTCCGGGATACATATGTATGGAAGAGCAGGTCTCCACAATGGAACGGTGTCTTGATGCTGCCATGAAAGGTGTTAGAATGCTCAGGGTATTATTGCAGGAGAGAGTTCCCGCTCAGCCTCTCTCAGCCAATTAATTAATCTCTGTAAAGAGAGAAGTAATTTAATGGTGGAAATGTTTGCAGGTAAATGAATGTTTATTTTATACTTGGTAGAAAATAAGAGTTGAGTGCATCCTTCGTTTTTGAAGTACGAT
Organism: Lissotriton helveticus; assembly: GCF_964261635.1. Taxonomy (NCBI): domain Eukaryota; kingdom Metazoa; phylum Chordata; class Amphibia; order Caudata; family Salamandridae; genus Lissotriton; species Lissotriton helveticus. Next base: position 890,540,134 of record NC_136065.1, on the reverse strand, counting down.
TAATCGTTACTGATACTCGTGGTTCAAAGAGGAATTGGAATGCATAAGAAAACACAAGGTTAAATTATTATATAACATGTTAATGATAATATACATAGCAATGGAGCGTATGCTAGAAGCTTAATGTTCGCGTGTAATGCAGTGGCGGGATCCTGTGTGCATGTACACTCAGTAAGGAAGTAACTAAAGTGTCCTAAAAGCTAACGTCACATTTCTGTAGAGCAGCGGTTGTTGCTGGCTGATGTCTATAGTACGGTCCAGTAGGTCCTTAAAATTACATCGATGTGATTGAATGAGGTGAGAGATTACATCATTATGGAAGGCAAGATCGCTTTTTCTCACATCCCTCCCACAGAATTACCCTCAACAGGAGTCTGTAGGGCAGCGCTGCTCATAGGCTTAAGCTTATCTTATGGTATAGATGGTATTTAAAATCAGACAGAGATGTGACTGAATGAGGTTAAAGATCACAAGTTAACATAACACTTAGCAATATTGCTTTTCGCACATGTGCAGTGTGCCTGATGCATCCAACCCCTCTTCATAGGTCCGCGTTGAAGAGGTGTCTGTAGGGTAGTGCCCGCTGCCTTAGATCTACAGTATGGTCCAGCAGGTCTTTAAAATGATTCAGAGATACGACAGAATGAGGTGAAAGATCACGTCATTATGCAGGATAATATCGTTTGTTTGCACTGCGTTTAATTAGAGGCCTTGTGCACCTAGGCCGCTCTGTTTACCTTTTGCAAAAACTGCATCTAGCAGAGGTTACAACTTGATTTCTGCTTTGGATCTACACTGCAGACAGTATTAAATTCAGCCTTGATTTATTTATCCACAGTGTGGACAGCATGGTTCATAACTTGAAAAGAGAAAGAAAAACAGTGTGAGAGAGAGGAAGAGAAAGAAAGACATTGGAAGTGTATGGGAGAGAAAGTAATAGATGAAGCAGGAGAAGTACTGTTGATACTTGAGAAATTCTTCGCAGCTCACCTTTTTGCCATCGGTGTGTGTCCAACCACATGCCGTGTTGTTGTGCACCCTCAAGTTTAGTGATCTGAAAGATAGTATACAATTAGTAATTGCAGAGTACATACAACTGCACACGTATATTTCTGCGTTACGCATTTGCACACCCAGGCTGCTGTATTACATCAACTCCCACTGCAAGGAGGTGTCTGTGCTCTTTTCCTCCCAGGGTGCTATACACCATGCACTTCCACTGCATAACGGTGAGTTTTAATTACTGCGCACCCAGACTGCTGCACCGCATCCACACCCAGTGTCCGGAGGTGAGTGCCCTTTCCTGCGCACCCAGACTGTTGCAACCTATCCAATCCCACTCTCCGGAGGTGATTGTACATTCCTATGCACTCAAGTTGCTATACAGTATCCACTCTCCCCGCCCACAGGTGACTTCTCATTGCTGCGAAAAGAAGCTTCTCTGCTCACCTTGTACCACTGACATGTTTCAAAGAGGATCCGCCACGTGAAGAAACCTTCTTAGGCATTGTTACGATGGCCATGCATCATCGCAGATTCCTCAAGCGTTGAGCTTTGGAGCTGTTGGGGGGGACGCCAATTAGTGAAACACAACCTGTTCGATAAAAAGGAAGATAAGATTGTGTGTCATTTGTTCATCAAAGGAGAGGGGAAGAGAGAGTGACTCTGAAAAGAATATTCGCAGCTCACCTTTTTGTCACCCGTGTGTCTTCCACCACGAGCCGGGCATCACGCACCTTGAAGCTCCACATCTAAATGATAGAAAAAGAAAGATGTTATGATTGGGAATTGTCACTAGCTTAATGTGGAGTAGAATAACATCGCCCTTTCACCCACCTTCCCTCCCCCATTAAAAATATAACCATTTGTACGGTTCGAACTTTTTTAATTGGCTTTAATTTATGAACAATTAGTAGAGATATAATGTTTCCCATCCGGTTATAGAAAGCAAGTGGTGTGCAGTCATACACATGGTTTCAATCATCACGACTGTGTCTGGGTACGATAATTTAAAGATCATGTGCTATTGGAGTCTATTGCACTCAGCTAACGCGTAATAGATACCAATAGCCCATGGACGGAGCAAATCGTCCGTCTCTGGCTAATTGCGTGCAGTCTTTTAGAATAAGTTGCACGTAAAGGCCAATGGTTTAGCATGGAAGGAAACATACTCGCACAAGTATGTGCGAATTGAAGGTTAGGTTCATATCCCCATTTTTTCACATAGAAAATATCTTGCGCTGCGTGAACAGTGCTGCGCACTCCAACAAAGGCACGAGTTGTACTGCACACTGCAATGGAGGCGGGAGTGCTAAATGAGTTGCGAAAGGAAAGGTTGTCAAAATAAGATGGTTAATTTAACTGTACATAGTATAAAAAAACTCTATTTCGCTACGCATGTGGAAGCGACGGACATTTAACCGACTATAAAAACTTTCCTGCTATTGAAAAAAAAATGCAAATGCAATAAGATAGAGTATGTAGGACTGCTTACGCCTAAATCACTGCATCAACTTTTTGTATCCAGTCTGCTGTATCGAATCTACTCCCTCCAGTGCGCACCCAGGCCTCACTGCTCATCTTTTTGCAGACAGAGCCCCTTCTACATCATGCAGTCCTGCTCAGCCACCAAGAAGTCTCACATTTGGTGCTGAGTCTTGATATCGCTATGGCAAAGGACAAACTTGTGCACCCATCATCATCGCAGGTTCCTCATCCGCTCAGTCCTTCCAGTACCACTAATTCAGTGACCAAAGAGGCCACGCACTTGGTGGTGGGCCCCCCACTTTGGGCCTATATGAGGCGTCTGAACCACAGGGACGGGCCATCACAGCGCTTGCGATGGGAGCAACTCTAAAATGGCCTAGAGCAAGTGCGCCCGGTCTTTTTTATTGGTAGGGTCACGTGTGTTGTGACGCCTGTGCTGGATGGGTGTGGTGTGGGTGTATGCCAGCCATGAGGGAGTGTGTGTGTGCCATTCTGACAACTAGACCTGGAACAAGCAAATCACTACAATGAACATTTGGGCCATTTAGCATTGTTGTGTTTTCCTGTAAGCGAAGTGGGCTGGCCTGACGTATGCCAGTGCTGCGCGAGCATGTGAACAATTACTCTGGAGCTATAGTCCTGGCTCTGTTGTGAGCTATATGAGAAATCAACTATTCGGGTGTCTGTGTTGTAGTGCTGCCCGGGTCTTAAATGAAAATGTGTCATCATGGACCCTACATTTATCCATAGTTCCACACATAAAAGATGGTGGACATGACGCAATTCTGCGAATATGAATGTGTGTTGGACATTCAGTGGAGTGTTGTAGCTGTAGTAATACACGGCTATGGAAGCTTTAGGTTGCAGTTTTTGGCACATGAAGGGCAGCTAATATATATACGTATGTGGTAATTTGGGTATACTGTAGAACTTGGTGCTGGAAATCTGTGTTCAAGCTTCAGAGTCGCATCCACATTCTATTATCGTAGACAAATCACGTAATCTACGCATGCCTGAAAATGTACTGTAAATACGGTGCTCAAGTAAATCGCTGACATAGTTTTGGGTCGCCTTTGCGCTATATAAATATGCTACAAAAAAAAGAAAACTCGAGCTGTAGCACACACTTATAAATTTACTATACACTATGCTTGCAGTATTGTAATAATCCAGTTTCTATGTTTGTATTTGTAGAATGAGCGAGAGAAAGTTATATAACCAAAGGAACGGAGGTAAGATGGTTGCATATGCTGTTTACAGCACAATATAATGTGGTAGGGCCCGGGGGCAGCATTTTACAAACATAATGAATACACAGACACAGATAGATAGCTGTAGTGGGTACGGGCATATGCGCTCGACTCCATTTTATTACCTTGATGTTGGTAAGAAGTACAATAGTACAATAGTAATCATCATATGATACACAAATATTCCATTATAAACGGTTTATGACTTCTGCTGTTCAAAGGTAGGAGCACTACATGTGAAATAATACACAGAAAATTCCATCTGAAAAGGTTCATGGGTTTTGGTGCACTGAGGTAGAGGCAGTTTGTGTGGAGCCTGCAATGATGCGTAGTCCAGGCAGAGCGCACTGGTAACAATGTCTTTCGACTATTGAATTTTGCCTTAATAAGTCCACGTGGCAATTATTTATGGTGTACTGAGTTAGTGATACGTCTGGTGCTCAGTGTGTGCTCACCCTGCAATGATGCGTGGTCCGAACGGGCTGCACTGGAAGCATTGTTTGTTGCCAACTAGACTGCATCATCTGTAATCATGATTTAAATAAAAGACGAAACATATATTCAATAGATTGTCGAAATATATGACATTATAGTTCAAATTGTGACCTGTGCTATCCGCAGTGTAGACTGCCATTCACTGTTCCTTTGCACTTGCATTTGTATTTCAAAGGAAAACCTTTGAAATACACTGAAAAAAACATAGGTTTCAGGTGTTATAGTTAGGAATTACCATTTAAAAAACCTTAGAAATTCAATGAAAAAAACATAGGTTTCAGGGGTGTTATAGTTAGCTGGACATTTTACTCATAAAAAATCATTGAAATTCATAAGTTATAGTTAGTTGCACTAACTGAAACTTGTGCGCCTGCAATCCACTGCTGATGATGTCACATATTACATCATTCATGACATGGTCAGTGAGACCACTGATGACATCACTGATGACATCTCAAATGACATCACTGATGACATCACTGATCCACGTGACAATCAGATACACCTCATCATACACTAGTGTACCTTTCATCACAGTAAAATGTAGAGTACCATATTTGAATCCATTGACACACCAATACAAGTTTCTAAAAACCCACTCAGTGATTTCTAGATCTACACACACATCTAAACACTTGCCTATAAATTGACTCATACATGCTGACAAAGATCAATAGAACTCTATTAGATATACTTATACACCTATATCGACATTACACACCAGCACACATCCTATTCACTTATGCAGTCATCCTACTCACTTATGCAAACAATGGATCATGCTTACATTTACTCAGCTACACACTTATACAAACACCACTTCATTTATTCATATAGATAGTAACTCATACTTAGTGTGTTATAAAATCACTATTACAAGTATACAGTTATCCATACAGTCACTCATACAATCACTGAGTCTTATCTATATTTATTTATATACAATTGTCACATACATTGCCTTTTATTTTCTAGTTTGTTGGACATGTACCATCAAGATATATATTTGCTCATCACCACACCCATAAAGATATTCACTCACCCAAACAACTGTTATAACATGTAGTCTTAACCTCATATACCTACTGAATCAATTATTCACACATCTTTGGGCCACCGAACCACACACACATTCATTCTCCCTTACAAATATTCAGTAAACTAATCAATAGCTAACATAGACTTTCACGTAGCTAGTAACCAACAGGTGCAGCAGTTTACACAACAACTGACAAAGTAACACAGATATTCACACAGTTTAGTCACTATCCAATACATTTAGTGAGACACTATAAATTAGTCAAGTAAACAGTCAATCACATTGCTACTAAATCCTCCATCCAGATATTTATATATCCACTCATTCTTCAATGCAGATTGCTGTATATATATATATATATATATATATATATATATATATATATATATATATATATATATATATAAATATATATATATATATTACCTACTGGCGGTCGCCAGTAGGTAGTTATAGTTAGGACCTAGTTTCCATAGGAATTCCTCAACATTCTATTTGGATTAACTTTGGCCCTGGTGGATGAATCTTTGCGAATTTCTCAAAGAAGATGGCTCGGTCCGCTGCGCTCCTTCCCTGAAAGTTTGGGGGGGATTGGTGAAGTGGGGGCTGAGATAAAAGGGGGGTCCCAAAACGTGTTTTCTCCATGTTATTTTCCATAGGACGTTTAGACACGGCTACAGGTCGAACGGCTGAATTAATTTATAAGAAATTTGGCAAAACTGTAGAGTCCGGCTCGCAGATTACGCTTTTTTTGGAATGGTGTAAATCTGTTCAGCAGTTGCTGAGAAAATTAAAGTTAAAGTCAATTATATATCTATAAGCGCGTAAGGGTGCGCGCACTCAAGCGGCTGTGCGCAAGCGGAATTTTCTTTTGCTGCGTGACGTCTGTTAACATTCGATTCGAAGGAAATCAGGAAGTGTTGACCGCCATTTTGTCACTGCGAGTAAATATATTGTTATTTCAAAGCGTTGGAACATGGAAAGGGGAGAAGGTAGAGATTGTTTTGCTGCGTAGGTTCTCCAGGGTGTGCAGTAAGGCCCTTAAACACGAATATATATATATATATATTTTTTTTTAAGTTGCGGGGTGCGCGCACTCGGGCGCGCACTCCTATTTACAAGAGTGTGAAAATGGTGATAAATCAGAAGTTTGAGTGCTTTGATATAAGGTGGCTCTGAAAAGAGCCCTTGTGTTAAATGAGTTTTTTCTGCATTTATAAGTAAGTACCGATGCAGAGTCTGATGTTGCAGAGGAAGATTCTGTTTCCCTCATCCGTGAAATGAACACCATCTGTCCTATAGATGTCTTGCATGTGGTAACGCAAGTTGTTGTGGTAAATAGAACCCATGCTATAAACTCTGAGGAAAGCAGAAACAGATTTATTTACATGTCTCCTTGCTTTCTCAATTTGTGCACAATGTTGATTGGACCAATTCCATTTCTGTCTTTGGCATATATTGGAATATACCAAGGCAGTTCGAGGAAAAAATGTCATCAATTGTCGAAAGGTGTCTTTTAGAAGCATTTCCAGACCTACCCCAGTCAATGTGCCTAGATCGTTCCCACCACAGTGCACAATTATAAGGTCTGGTTCTGGGAGATGCATAAAAGTTTTCACCAATGGTATTAATTGGTGACATCTTAATCCTCTTTGCCCAATTCACGTTATCTGCACATTTGGTAAATACAAGGTTGGAAATTCGTCTGCTTGCTGCATATTTTCCACTCCAGTGAATATAGCTGTGTCCTAAAAGCCAAACCTTCATTTTCAAGGCAGATGCACTCGTACTCCGATGGGTTCTGGAAGTGGAATGGCAGTTAGAAGCTGAAAGTCAGGATAAAAAAATAGATGAAGCTTGATGTGGTTGAAAAACGAAAAATGATTGGTTGATTCTAATACGTGAAGATTGAAGACTACGTTGCATGTTAATGTTAAGTAAAAGAAAAAGTAGTATTGGGTGTGAAAAAAATGACATGTAACAGAGCTGTGGATAGGCAGGTGTTTCTGGAGGGAGAACAGTGTTGTTAGTTTGCTGTAGAACGTTGAGATATGAACTTTTTTGACCTGTGCCTTCAGCCAGGTGCAGAATGAGGTGTTACCATGGAAACAGCCAGAGATGGCAGTGGGTGATGGGTGACTTTTATGTGACATTGAAAATATTGTGAGGGACAACCAACTGAAATGTAAATTTGAATACAAAATTTTGCGGGAGGAAATATGATTGGCTGAAGAGACATATATGAGTCTGTATTGACTGGATATCTGTGCCATTGAATTTTGGTTGCAGTGATAGCAGCATAATTGAGACTTCCGTCAAACGAATATCTATTTTGTGACTGTCACTGTTGTACATCGTACAAAGCATTGGTAAAGGTAAGTCTGTAACTGTTTGTTTTGTCATGTACCGTAAAATATGGTTTACTCACAAACAATGATTGATTTTCCTCATAGTTTGAAACTAAACTCATTTTTGGCTGTCATAATGTGTTGTATTTCTAAAACTATTTTTAATTTAAATATGAAGTATAAAATATGTTTAATATAAAGAGTAATTATTTGTGTGATTTTGAAGCCTTTATATATAATGAGAGAAGTTGTTTATGAAGTGAAAAAATGATATTAGCAGAGAGACAGATAATGCAGATAGAGAGAGAAATGGTAAATTACATGTGATACCGTCGTGAAAAAATGTTAATGGTTAATGAATTCGTAAACTTTCTGTCACACGACAAAATTAGAATGCGTTTCTGGACGCGGCCTGCATTGGTGGGTGTAGGGTGAGAGGGGCAGGTGGTTGAGTGAAATAAAATGAAAAGTTGGTATATTACATGTGATACCGTCTTGAAAAAGTGGTAATGTTTAATGAATTCTTAAAGTTTCTGTCAGACGACAAAATTATAGTGCGGTTTGTGGCCGCGGCCTGCATTGGTGGGCGTAGGGTGAGAAGGGCAGGTGGTCGAGTAAAATAAAATGAAAAGTTGGTACATTACATGTGATACGGTCTTGAAAAAGTGGTAATGCTTAATGAATTCTTAAAGTTTGTGTCAGACGACAAAATTATAGTGCGGTTTGTGGCCGCGGCCTGCGATGGTGGGCGTAGGGTGAGAAGGGCAGGTGTCGAGTAAAATAAAATGAAAAGTTCTGACCATGAGGTTGTACACAGATTTGTGCAGTAAATGTGTTCGTAAATTGAGGTACCAAACGGAGTATAAAAATATCTCTCTCACTCCTGCTGTTTGACTGCATCTTTATCTCTCTTCTGTTTTCCGTCTCCGTTGCCCTGTGTTATCTTATTGTGTGTGTGTCTGTCTGTGTCTGCCTTCAGTCCGGGCTGAGGAACTTTGCTGTGGAGGCACACACAGATAGTCGCATCAAAGTAGTTGGAACGTTTTCAAAAAACTATTTATATAATTGAAATGTTTTTTTGAAGCGCTAGTGAATGTTTTCTTTCAGAATTACCGCTCGGTTGTTTCCATAGAGCAGAGGGTATGTTGTATTTCACTACTTAGTGCCTCTGCATGTGCACTCTGTTCTCTGGTGGCTGGCGGAGAAGTGTTTGTTATTGTGGAGATTAAAGCGTGATAAGGAGTGAAATACGACATAGCGTCTGGTCTGTAGAAGCGTGGGAGCAGTGATTAACACTGAGTGGAGCGGAACGGTGCTTGAGAAGAGTAATAAATTATTTTTTTACAGAGGTACAACTGTCTGCATGGTGCGCGACCTACTAAGAAAGGGTTCACGGGCTGTTATAGGGCTGTGGGTTCTAGTATGAGTAAATCAGGTCGACAAAAGAAAATATTAAGTTAGTACAGCTGAAGTTACGTGGAACACATGAATACTGTTTCAGTATACAATCATTTTAGTTGAGATTATGGATTAAAAGAGAGAACGTGTATATTTGAAATGTTTATTCAGAAATGCACTGTTTTCAAGGCAAGTTTCTAATCTAATACGAGTAGAGACATTGCAAAAAACAAAGTAATCGGTATAGTCAGTAGTACATAGAATACAAACGGTATAGTTGATGAAAAATGAATATGGTTTTGCAAAATTAATTATACACTCTTATGAGGAAGTATATTATATTTTAATAAATGGAAGAAGGTCTCTGGCCTTTCAGTTTAGGAACGATACATGAAAATGCTAGTGGTTAGACATTATGTCTTTATCAATCAGCTCTCTGTATGCGAAGCACTATCACGTTTCTGTTATGCTATTGTGTAAGGGAAAAAAAATGCGCCAAAACGGACAAAATGGCGAGAGGTGCATGTATGTAATCAAAATATTTCAGTTTATGGAAAATTAAATGATCAGAGGTGTCTGAGGCGGAATTAAGCAGTTCAAATGCGAAATGGCGTTTACAGTTATAAAAAACTCATTCTATATTTACACATTAATTAGGGCACATGTAGCATATATTAGCGAGTTTTGGTTCGAGTACGTTTGAAATAACATAAGATAAGATATACAATAGAATTGTTGAGATTAGACTTTAATAAAAAATAAAGTTCAAAATCGAGTAGCTGAAGAAAAAAAATTTTGTCCACATAAAAGATCAACATTTAACCAGTAGGAAATCATAATGTCCACTGTTAGTAAAGCCAATAGGTCTGTTCATGTTAAGAAAGTATCCAAGAAAACGTGAAAAATATAGGGAGACAAAACGAAATGTGGACGTCAATGGCTTGCATAACAGTCAACCCAGGATTGTATAGGCGAAGTAGGCAGCAACTGCTTCTAACAGGAAGTCACTGTTATGATCCGAAAACATGTCAGCCATCCAATTGAAAAGAGGAAAGCAGCATTCATGATCTGTTATTACCGGAGCCTCTAGTACCATCAGAGGACAGCTCGGTGGGTTTTCAATGTAGCTGTCTGTCAGGAAATCTTGCGCCGCTGCGAATATATCCCAATGACCCAGAACTCCTTGTATTGCTGCAAAGGCCATAATCCCTCCGTTGCAACAAAGTTGTTCATGATCAATTAACGGATTCATGAGATGATTGTAATTCACTTCAGGAGGTACCAAGTTGCAGAGACATAAGTCCAGGGCCCACATGAAATCACAGCTCAGGCAATGAAATACAGGCTGCACACAGGTGAAATAGGAATATCGAAATGATAATCGATATGAAGTATTCAGAGTCGAGAGTGCTAAGATGCCGTAGTAGTCAAGCATCTTCTGGCGAAATAGTTCTAAGTGTTCCGGCTTGTTTGCGAAGACAGGAGGGACATCCATTTTGAAATAAACGAGATGGGAACACAAACGTCGCAGCACTGGCAGTTCAACAGGAAGTCCACAGAAATAGGTCGCAGAGCATGGAGTGAATAGTAGCAGAATGACTTGATATAATTTTTGGCAGTCCGGTCAATAAACCATTGGTTAGTAGTTATAAAAAAAATAGCGTGTCTTGAAGTGGAGGATGTGTTTAAAATTAAGGGAGTCACCTCAGTAAATTGTAAAGGAAGGCCACTCTTTTATAAGGAATGGTGTTGTCTGTGAATATTAGCTAAGTGAAAGATATGTTCGCGAACAGATGCTACGCTAACTAGTTTTTGTGACAATAAGGCTGTTGTTCATGTCTTGTGATTCAAGGCCGGAATTCGCTGCCAGATGAAAACATCAAGGTTCACATGCGTGGGGTAGATAAACTACATTCTTAAAGGGAAGCAAATGCAGAGTGATTTTTACCGCGTAAGCTTTGTCGTTTAAAAAGTCATAGTGATTTTCATTATATGTAAAAAATAATATCACTGATGAAGAATGAAAAAAAATCATTATAATAATAGGCACTGGTGTATTTTTGGAAAGATATGCAACATTACAGGGATTCCACTTAAATAAGTCATGTAATTGAAAGTGCCTGCATGTGGACGACTAAATATATGTTTAGGCGTTTAATATGCAGCTTTGAAAAAAAACGTGTGTTTTTAAAAAAAATGAAATGTAAAGGTTTAGAGCAGGAGTTTCCAAAGCGGTCGTGGAGGGCTAGATGCATGGCAGATTAAAAAAATTACTACATGTTTTTCAATGGGGTTATCTTAAACATATGGGGGCATATTATGAATCAATAGCGATAATTATCGCTATTGCTTGGTTGGAGACAAAAATGTACCGCTGCGCTGCGGTAATTTTTATCGCAGATAAACCTTGGTATTACCAAGGTTTATCGCAAGTGCGATAAAAAACGGCCGCAATGCATGAATATCGCTGAAAAGTCAGCGATATTTATGCATTACCGAGCTAATGCTCTTAGCCATGTTATCCACCTCCCATTGGATAACATGGCTAAGAACTGCTCAGGGCAGGGGTTAGCTTTTGGAGATATTCACGCCTAGCACGAATATCTTCAAAAGTTGGTAATAGGAGATAGCGATGTTAGCGACTGTTTCCAGTAGCTAACATCTTGGCACGCCCACTTTGCATGTCATTAGTGATAAATATCACTGACATGCAAAGTGGGGCCCAAGATGGACGCTATCTCCTACTAGCTGTCGCTAACTGGTGTTAGCGACAGCTAGGTAATAGGGAGATAATTTTATCTCCGCTTTCTTGGCTTTTAAAGCCAAACAAGCGGAGATAAACCCCCTTGATAATATGCCCCTCGTTTCTTCATCTACTGTGTAGTTTTTCTGCATGTTGCCTATTCTTTGATTTTTACTGTTGCTGTGTCTTACACATTTTCCAGGGGCGGGTATAGGGTCATGGCAGCCCTGGGCAGGGAGCGTAGGTAGGGGGCTCTGTAACAGGGGGTTTGGGCGGGGCGGAGCGTGCAACCCACTGAAGAGGGGGGGGTGGATCAAGGTGTTTGGAAGTGGAACAGAGGCAGAGCACGCCAAATTCCTGCCATGGTCCGCTACGCAAATATGTATGCATCCTTAGAGGATTATTCTATTAAGGATATATATTAATATGGTGGCTCCTGGGGTTTGGTGGTTCTGTGCAGGTGTACTGCTTGCATATGCCCATGGTTGGCCCTGTATTTTCTGTCTATGCACTTGTTCTCCGTCACATGGGCTTTTAGTTATGAAGGCCTTGTGTAGCTGGTGCATGAGTTTTAACATGGGAAAAAGTGATATATCTGTGGCGCAATGGTTTCATAAATGAGACATTTTGTATCTTATTGTAATGATAGAGAATCTTGGGGAATTTATCTGTTATGCTTGTTCTTTGCTATAATGGCTCTATGTTGTGTAAGAAATAAGTCTGTAATAAGTTAATTACATTTTATTATTTTCTTTTTTACAGTGTTTGGTGCTGAAAAGCAACAACGTGCCTTCTGAATTACAGAATTTGAGTAATTATATTCTTTTTTTCAGGTGAGTTGGTATTTTTGCATAGGCAATTTTTTTGGGTGCACATGAAAATAATGGAGAAGATTTTTTTAAATGTTTGTAAAATTTCATTTTGGAATATGATTTTATCTTGAATTATTCACATGGGTTGTATCTGCTTATACTAGATATGTATTTTGAGGTATTCTCCACTGACAGTTGAAATTATCTTTTAATGGGCTTGGTGCATGTGTTCTTTTTGATGGAGTTCAGATTTACGGATCATTGGAGTATAATTCTTTCATGTTTCCATTACTTAAATCTTGTGAAGTGCTCATGATTTTTGAAATCTTGTTGCATTATGTTTGGCAGTTTTTCTCCTTTATTTACAAAGAGGTATTATGATATGGTTCTAGGTGTGATGGGTATCTTTCCTGCATATCTGTGATTATACTATGTATAGGCATTGTTTTACATATTCATGCAGAGGTTTATTATGAGGTTGTTCTTCATGCTTAGTATGACATTTTGTATATGCTATGACTTTTACATGGTGAGTATGCTGTTGAAACATAAAAGGAACTGTCTCTGTGAGAAGTAGTAATCTGTTAAGTGAATGCTATGGTTTGTATAGTGTGAGCCTTCTCTTCAGAGTGCATATAGTTTACATAGCTCTTTGTACTGGTGAACTGAAAAAATGGGTCTCTAAAAATTAATTCTACAGATTATCAATATTTGTGATATCTGGAAAATCTAAAAAGAAATTTTACAGTAAAATGTCTTTTAACAACAGTAATTATTTAATGGAAAAAAAAGAACAGTGTTAATGTTTAGGGTTATATTGCCAATTTCTTTTCAAAAGAAGAGGAACGTGATATCTTAAAATATATAGAGTTAATAAGTTAGAAATTATAAAAATATATGTAGTTTAAAAATTAGTAAAGGTATTTTTAAGTTATACATTTATGAAAAAAGATATAATTTAGTCTCTATATCTTTTTTAAAAGGATACAGAAGAATAAACTGAGTCTAGTTATGGAGAATTCCTCAGAAGAGAAACAAATTCATTTTGAAATCATTAACGAAGTGATGGAGGAAATTTTAGACGCAGTCTTTCAAGAGGAAATAGATGAAAAAAATTATTTTATGGACATGTCTTTAGACTCTGCTTACTTAGAGATAGTTGAAGGAGATGAGGACTTTGGACTTGAAGAAGTCCCTGATGATATAATGGTGGAAGTTCTACAAATTATGAAGATTTCAATAAATAATTTTTTTTTTGATAGTAAAGCATTCTTGAAGACAGTTTTCTTGTCCTATTCATCGTTGATGTGCTTTAGGAGAGTGATAAGACATGTTCTCATGAAGTGTAAAAGAGATTGTAGTAAAAAAGATTAAAACATCTACGATGACCCATAGTTCTTGAAAAAAGTGTACTGTTTGTATGCTTTAAAAAATTAGAATTAAAAACTGTCTATAATGTTAACAGATATGGAGTGTGATTCAATTAAGAACCAACATTCACTACAGGATTTCCTACTCTGTTCAGAGACTTTCTGTTATTTTCTTAATTCTACTTAGAAAATGAATCTGTGGTTTAAATTTGTACGTTATATGCTAGTAGTCAACTATATTATTTGTTATGTTTGTGTTTTACAGATTGAGAATTTCATCAAAATCTTAAATTAAGATGCCGACCAGAACTGAAAAAAGAAAGCTCTATAAACGGACAATTTGAAGAAGAAAGGAATTGAAGAAGTATCAAAAGAACATAGGACGGATAAAAAGAAGAGTGCTCCTGGTAAGCAAACCAAAAAGTTTTTGAGAGCAATATGTGGAAGGAAAAATGTTAGTATTGAAGTGGACAAGGAAAAAAGTATACCAGTATCGAGAAGGAGACATGGAACCAAAGATAAAAATGTTTCTGGAATCAGGAGACAGGAAAATCTGTACAGTAAAACTCGGATGAATCAATTTAGCCAAATCAGGAAGCGTATGTTTTACAACAGAGTAGTTTCGAATTTATTACAAAAGGAGAAAGTTTCTAAAAGAAGATGTGCTTTTCTTAAGAAGAAACAATATATAGAGGGTATTGTTGAGCGCGCGTTTGAGACAAAAAGAAAATTATTTATTTTAGTACTTAATAGAATAAATACGCTAAATAAGGCAATACAAGTTTTAAAAGCTAAAAGTAAATGGAAGAGACACATAAATAGGAGTAATTTTTGTAAAGTGTTTTCTGGGAAGTGGATGCATACTTCAACGTCTGGACCATTTTTTAATGAAGAGAGTTACTTTCAAAGTAACGATGTGTTGCATGCAGTTGACACCAGTGGTCGAGGATACGAGGTGAAGGAGGGATGTGTAATTGAGAAAGAGAAAATTGTGGTTAGAAATGCAGAAGAGGTGATGGCTGGAGAAGCTTCAGGGGGACGTGCTAATGTTCCTGTTTACAGTTGGAATTGTAGTAGCATTTGTAGTGTACGACAGGATTCAATTGATTTCTTTAGCAATTTCTTACGTAAGTACACTAAAGAAAGTCTTAGAAAAAAAATTGTTATGTTGCAAGAATTAGATCATTGCAGAGTGCGAGAAAAAATAGGTCTGCAAGGTCATTCTCTGGCTTGTCTTTCTAAAAAAATATGCCAGAGTGTGTTTCATCACTTCAGGATGTTAGCAGTGCATCATACCAAAATGAGAAAATTGGTGAGAGAGTTGTATTATGCAAAAAGTCCAGCACTTAAACTTAAACAGTTAAATACTGCTCTTTTGTATGGATGTGAATTAGATGTTAAGAAGATTTGTGCAGAAATTGAGGTAAGTTATTTTGGTCCAGAGGAAGGTAATGCAGAAACTGATATAATTATAGAAGGAAATGTGCTAGAAAATGTTGGACATGTTAATATTGAAAATTTTGAACAGGAAATAATAAAGTTTAAGGTAATTGCAGGTGAGAAACCAAATTTTTCTTGTGTCTGTTGTCGACGCATTCATTACAAAAGTCAAAGAAGGTTAGTTGATTTATATTTAAAAAGTGAAGATGAAAGTAATGGTCAATGGAAAGATTTTGCAACTTATTTGTTGGTGGAAAACTATTTTGATTTGGGTTTTGAGCAACGTAGTTGTAAATATTGTTATAATAAATTAAATGAAAATAAAATGCCTGCTAGAGCTGTTCATAATAATCTAGAGTTGATAAATATTCCATCAGAATTGATGGATTTAAATACTTATGAGACTATTCTGATCCAATGTGTACATCCTTTTCAGGCTATTGTTCGTATGGAGCCTAAGACTGGTAAATTAAATCCTTCAGATTTACAAAGAGGATTAAAGGGTAGAGTTGTATATTTGCCACTTGATTAAAAAAAAAATGGAAACAATTGGTGTTGAAAATGTAGAAGAGGAACCTCTAGTTATTCTAGTTAATGGTGTACCTACAAAGAGTAAGAAAATCTGGCAAGATTTAGTGGATGTTAGAAAAGTCAAAAAGGCAACGTTGTATTTAGTTCAAAACAATAAGTACTATAAAGATGTATACGTAGAAGAAGAAGATGTAAGTGAAGAAGAGGAGAGTGATTTGTCTATTGGACAAATTGAAAAAGTTGATCTATCCAGAAGTGAAGAAATTTATGAAAATTACAGTGTTCATCCACTGCATTCCAAAGAAGCAATAGGGAATGCTATTGAATTATTTCAGATGAAAAAGGCGAAAGGAAATCCTATTAGTGTGTGGGAAGAAAGTTTGGTGAAGGTACACGATATGATGATCGACTAATGCAGATTCCTGCATCTGAATACCGGACAACAAGATTATATGCAGAAGATCCGAGGTTTCGCCAATGCATTCCATATTTGTTTCATCTTCTGTTTGAGAGTGACTTATCTGGTCTCTCTTATGCAGTAAATCATATCTTAAAAAGTGGAGTTCATCTGCATAATATTTCAGCAAAGGAATTTATGGATAAAGTGCAACAGAAAGATAGTGTTTTGGATTCACACCTAATTA
Source organism: Lissotriton helveticus (assembly GCF_964261635.1). Classification (NCBI taxonomy): domain Eukaryota; kingdom Metazoa; phylum Chordata; class Amphibia; order Caudata; family Salamandridae; genus Lissotriton; species Lissotriton helveticus. The sequence continues at coordinate 890,523,577 of NC_136065.1, read as the reverse complement.
ATTTAATGGCTTGTCAGCGTGGTACTAATGAGTATTGGTACCGTCGTCATGGAGATTTGAAGTGCATGCTTAGAAACTTAGGAGCACCAACATGGTTTTTAACTCTAAGCTGTACAGAGTATGCTTGGGAAGATTTACTTGAATTTCTTCAGGAGGCGAATGCAAACATAGAAAATATAAACTACAAGACACCCGGAGAACTGTGTTCGTTAGATCCGGTTAATGTTTGCAGATATTTTAATCATAGATTTGAAGCTATGATGTCTTTTCTTACAAACAAGAAAAATCCGCCTCTTGGTGAAGTACTGGATTTCTTTTGGAGAAAAGAATACCAAGCAAGAGGTGCTCCTCATATTCATATGCTGTTATGGATCAAGGATGCTCCTAAATTTGGAAGAGACTCGGATGAGACTGTACTCTCTTTTATTGAACAGTATGCCACTTGTGACATACCTAATAGTACAACTGATAAGGACTTAAGAGGAAAAGTGTTACGCTTTCAAAGTCATCGTTGTGGAAAATATTGTCGGCGAAAATTCAAATCAAAGAGTAAATTCTACACCAAATGTCGTTTTGGATTTGCACGACCGGTACTTTCAAAAGGAAGAGTCAACAATTTGATGTCATCTTTGCGACATAACATCAGAAGAAGGTCACCTAAAAATACGTACAATTTAAGAAGAGGTGAAGAATCCAAATATATAAATGACTATAACCCAGTCATTTTGTCCATGTGGAATGCTAACATGGACATACAATATGTTGCAGACAACTCTATTGCTGTGGCTCGATATGTAACGTCTTACATCACAAAATCTGAAAAGACGGAACTGAAGGAGATGTGGGAAGACATTTCTCATGAAAAGAGCCTAAGCAAAAAATTGTATACGTACAGTTTAAAAATGTTGTCTCATCGAGAAATTGGAGCATATGAATGTTGTGACCGATTATCATCAGCAAGTCTTTATGCTAAATCAAGGACTATTCTCTGGGTGAGTTTGGGTCTTGCAGAAACACGAAACCGTGTTCTAAAACCTGTGCAAGAAATTGAATATTTAGCCCAGAAAGAACCAAACAGTACAGACATTCTGAAAACAAATATGTTGGATACATACTATCCAAATAGAAGTACTCTTCTAGAAAACTTTTGTCTGTATGAAATACTTCAAAACTACACTTTTAAAAGGAATGTTACAGAGAACATTGATAAAGGTGTATATGCTGTAATTGGACAAGAAGGATGTCTGGTGAAGCAAAGAAAAGGACACTTGATTAATCATCGGAAACTGAGTTGCGAAACACCTGACAAAAGAGAATTTTACTATTTTGCTCTGTTGCAACTCTTTAAACCATGGCGTAGAGAAGAGGAACTACTTGGGGACTTTGATAGTTATGAGGATTCATTCAACGCATCTAAAAGTAGTATTGAATGTACTGTTTTTAGTAAATATCTGCAAATGTTGAATGATGAAATAGAGCAAGAAGTGACAATTGCAGCGGAGATTGGTAGAGATAGTTCACAAGATAGTCAAAGTTCGGCTTCATTAAGTCAAGATCCACTGGGACAACCAATTATCCAGAATGAAGCAGCCACTGCCATGGATGAGGTGGAAAGAGCAATGCAGCAAGGTCAAGAGGAAGTAATCAACTTAGAAGAATTAAAGAAGCAATTGAATATTGAGCAAAGACAGATATATGATGAAGTGACAGAGCACATTGAGCATGGCTTTCGTCATGAGAGAAAAGATTGCTCATGTATGTCATTTGAACCTATTCGATTATATGTAAGTGGAGAAGCTGGAACTGGTAAAAGTTTCCTAATTAAAGGAATTACTACATAATTATAGCAAAGAACTCAGTCAACACTGTCGTGTGTTGTTACTGCTCCAACTGGATTGGCAGCACATAATATTAAAGGTATTACTTTACATCGTTTACTGATGCTGCCAGTTGAACATGAAAATAAATTACAATATCACAAGCTATCTGGAGAAGCTTGTTTTGAAGTTTCTAGAGTGCTTAAAAAAATGAAACTTCTTATTATTGATGAAGTAAGCATGGTATCTAATTTAATGCTTGCTTTTGTGCATTTAAGAATGCAACAGATACTTAAGACAGAGTATGATGTGTTATTTGGAGGTAAACATGTCATAGTTTTTGGAGATCTACTCCAACTAACTCCAGTGAAAGGACAACCTGTATTTGAAACTGTTACGCATGAGGAGACTAGAAAGTGCCTGGGCAGTATTGGAAATGTTAATATATGGTCACATTTCAAATATACTGAACTGATTCAAAATATGCGACAGGCAAAGGATACTAAATATGGGAATATTCTTCAAGATATCAGGATTGGAAAACTAACTGAAGATGCGAAACACACTCTACGAACACGATTACTTTCCAAGCTGTTTCCTAATGAAGATAATGTACCTGAGAAAATATATAGTAAAGAGGTAGCAGATAAATCAGTGATATGCTTGATGCCAACTGTGAAAGAATGTTCAGTTTTTAATGAGAAAATGTTGAATTTAGAAAATCAACAAATTAGGAAACTGGAAGCTAAAGATAGAATAGAGCATGAAGGTAGTACTATTGTTTTGTCTGAAAAGTTGAAGTTAAAATTGGATTCTCTTCAAAAAAGTATATCTAAAACTGCTGGTTTAGAGAAAAATCTGTATGTATGTTTAAATTGTCGGATAATTTTAAGGAGAAATTTACATGTAGAAAGAGGATTGGTAAATGGAGCAATGGGTAATGTTGTTGGTTTTGTTAATTATACAAATAGAGATGAGATTGAATTTTTAAGAATAAAATTTGATGGAATTGAGGAAGTTCAGCAAATTAGTCGCTGTTCAAATCATTTTTTGCTTGTGAAAGACTTATATGTCCGTCGGAAGCAATTTCCAATTTGTTTGGCATATGCAGTGACTATTCACAAATCTCAAGGTTTAAGTGTAGATTGTGCTTTGGTAAATATTGGAAGCACTGTAGTCAAAGAGGGTATGGCATATGTTGCTTTATCGCGAGTTAGAACTTTATGTGGACTTTATTTAATTGATTATGATGAGACAAAGATTAGTGCAGATTTAAATTGTGTGAAGGAGTATAATAGGTTAAGAAGAGAATATGCTCCAAGTTTACCTCAATATCCTTTAATTGAAAGGCGTATGGTTGGTCAGAAAAGGAAAAATGAGGAGAAATGTGCTGAAGTAGTTGAGAAACGACGAAAAAAAGATGTAGCTGTTGTTGGTAGGCATAAGAAAACGGTTAGTATTGAAGAGATTGTTGGATTTAAGTTTGAAAACAGGTCTGGTGTCAACTGTTATGCAAATGTAGTAGTTAATGTTGTTTTTTTTCTAAAAAATGTTAGGGAACAGATTGTAGAAAATCAGGAGCAAACATTTTGCTATTCCTTAAATTCTATATTTGAAAAATGTAGTAGTGGTGAAAGTGAAGTAGGAAGTGTTTCAGAACTAAGGAATGTTTTAGACATATGTGCAGGAGTAAATCAATTTTCACAGAATATTCAGCAAGATTGTCAGGAATTTATTATGTATATGTTTACAGTTTTGGAAGATGAAGGTGTAGATATTGATAATCTTTTTGGCCTTTCTTATAAATGGGAACATAACTGTGATAATTGCTCATTTTCAAGTAGTACTGATATACACAGTGAAAGATTTATATATTTAACATTACCAGACTGTAAAGAAGTGTCTTTTAATAAACTAGTTAAAGATGCGCATCAGAACATGGTCTGTTCTCAATGTAAGTCTGAAATGTTATCAACTTTATTTATCCATAGATATGGACAATATGTAATATTAATGTTTCAACGACGCAGAGCTGATGGGAGCAAATTGTCAACTTTAATTAAAAATTTTGTGGCTACTCAAGTATCTATTTCTAGAAGAACATTTGTAACTGTAGCCATTATTTTTCATGAAGGGCCTTCCACATCATCAGGACATTATACAGCTTATTTGAAGTGTGGAAGTGGCTGGACGCTTTGCAATGATACCCAATTGACTTTTAAGAAACGTTTGCCTTTTGCCTTAACTAACTCCTATCTGCTATTTTTGGAACCCAAATTTCAGTAGAATCACTTGCTGTAGGAAGATTAATACTGTAAAGATATGAAACTTTCTTGTTTACAAATATCATGTGACTGAGGGTCCACAAATCTATAAATGAAATTTGTGTTTGGTATAGTGATAACATCAGGTAGAAATGTAGTTAATGTTTGGTGGTATAAAGCATGTTACACATTTTTACTGTAAAGGTTCACAAAAAAATAGATAAGATTAAGATTAAGAAATTTCAGAAAAAAACTACTTAACTCATAGTATTTGGCCATGTGGAAAAATATGAGAGAAGAAAATGAGTACTTTAGATAATTATTTTAGAAAATATATGGACGCAAGTTTTTGGGAGAGGTATTTAAAAGGTAATGAGTTAACTTATACAATTTGGCCATGCGGAAAGGTATGAGAAAAGAAAATGTATACTTAAGATAGATTTTTATAGGAGATACTTGCACGGTGTTTTTTTGAGATATATTTAAAAATAGGTCGTATAGTTTAATTAGTTTGTAACTGTGGAAGATGTAGTGTGCTTAGTCAAGAAATTGCGAATTTGAGAAAAACATTTAAGATATGTTTTTTTCAGGTATTTATAATATGTATGGAGATTTTGGATGGGTTTTTTAAACACAATCATTTTGATTGTGTTTTTTTTTCCCCGCTGTTATATGATGATTAATATTGAAATCACTGTTTATAGTGAAAATCAATGTATTCTGAGGACAGCAAAAATAAACCATTTAATATGTTGTTGGAGTTATTTTGTTACATTGAATTTAGAAATATGTATTAAAACATATTTTTTTACTGTCTTCCACAGATATTATATTTATAAGGTAAGTACAACTAATAACATCCAAGAGTTTTCTCTGCCTCTCTCTTATTTTCTCTTATTTTTTTTATTTTATGAAATGTACATTATAATCCTATTTTTACTTTTCTTCCACAGGTACTACGTTTTTAAAAGAAATTTACTTTACTTTTTTACTATTTTTTAGGTAAGTATAAAAAATAAAGAAACTTTTACATCACTGTGTCATTTCTTTGTCTATCCTGCTTAAAGCAATGTCATGTTTAATATAAGCACTTCCACATAGGATTGGGTGCATTGTTATAAGGCATGCTTTAAAAGTGATTTAATGAAATGAGCGACATTTTACTGAGTGAGTTCAGCAACACTGATATATGAAAACATTGGTGGGAAATGATATTAAATGTTACATGTTGTTCTTTCCAGGAGTTTAAGTCCTTTGCTGCAGTGGCAATTCTGCCTCAGCATTAGGGGGCCGGGGGGCTGAGTGGTACTTCTATGTTCATGATAGAGGTACTCCTTCATGAGCCACGGTTGAGATCTGTTCATGATACAGTGGTTCTCTCATGGCTCTGCTTAGTCAATAGAACGTGTCATGGAGGTACAATATTAGTGCTGTGCAAGCACAGGGGCAAGGCCATGACAAAACTGGTCTATTCTGGGGACAGCTGAGGCAATGCTCGTGATGGAGCGGCTCTGTCATGAGCATGGAAGGACTTAACAGGTGTTAAAAAAACATGAGGGGTCTCTTCAAAGAGAGTGTTGGTTGTAATTTAAAGGGCACTTTAAAACACATTGTAGCAGCTTTATGTTGACGTTGCGTCTCTTTGCGCCACAATTTCGTCAGTTTATTTAATACAATGACAGTGGAAATAATGTACCATATTTACAACGTTATGGATCTAGGAGATATGTCACATTCTAAAGCCCTGCACCATAAGGAAGTGTTCCTCTGAAGGAATGTGTCTTGAAAGTGGCTGACTATAATGCATGATATTTCACTCAGTGACTTTCAGACCTATGCTGTTTCAAAACTGTGCATGTGCTTGAAGCAGGCGTAGGTATTGACGCAGTATTGTGAATATAGTGCATTGGTGAGCCTTGCTGGAGCTGCATCACACTTGCGATGCAACTCTAGCAATGTATTACTTTTTGAGCACAGATGTGTTACGCATGTATGGTGTTTTTGTACCATGGTGCGCCACATTTCAAATGTGGCACACCATGCGTAACGGAGCACTAGCATACTGTGGTGCACATTAACTGGTGCATATCTGGGTATGAAGTAGTTAACATAAATCTGCCTCATAGGTTACAAATCCGCGTTTAGTAGAGTGTTCGGCCTTTGTAGTGTTATGTTTTTTCTGTTATTCTATGTAGGTATGTAATATTGCAAGATTTTTGTCACGAAAAAGAAGCCATGAGTATCGGGTTTGTGAAAGATTGCAAGATTTTTAAAATTAAAAAGCAAGAACCATGGCATTGTTTAATATATCATTGTAAATACTTATCTTTAATAATGATGAGAGAGTAAAAAAAGGTTAACCTGATGTTTTAAAGTTATTCACAGGCTTCTTTAGAGGAAGTGTTCTATATGATTGTAGCGTGGGTGTTTGACTTTTTTATAGGTAATAGAATGCATTTTGTATGCTGTAGCAGGAGGAATACTACATGCTTGAATATTCTTCAGTGCTTATTTTCATTTCGTAAGTGGTATTGAGACCGACACAGAACTTCAATGGATCGGAGGAGTTGTTCCTGTGCATCTGGAGGACTGCCAAGCCGTTGCAGCAGTGGGAGTGAGGCCTCTCACGACAGAGAACTTCAATGGATCGGAGGGGCTGTTCCTGTGCATCTGGAGGACTGCCAAGCCGTTGCAGCAGTGGGAGTGAGGCCTCTCACAGGGGCGTAGCTCAGCTCCTTTTGATGCTCACAATTGCAGATAACAGGGTAGAGATGTCTGTGGAATTTATAGATGGTTAGTCACACTAGAGTGTGGGCGGCGCCCCTAGCACTTCATTACGGCACACAGGGGAGCCGCGTTGCACAGTTTGAGAATCAGAGACTTAGGAGATAAACCTTCATAATAGGAAGGCTTCTAAGTGATAAAAATCCTGTAACAATCTCAGTATTTCACATTATCGCGTGACAAGAAAGTCTTTCGAAAGATGTTGAACGTTGTTCTCTTTTGAGAGTAGAAAAGATAGTGAGATAAGTGGGTGGAGTGCTGCGTGTAAATTGCAGAATAGAAACTACTAAGAACCAATTGGCAGTGTTGTTTTCGAGTCACATGAATTCACATGCGCGTCTCGGGACGTGTAGGCGGTGACAGTATCTGGTCACGTACGCCATTTGGAAGTAGCGGTCTAATTCAGCGAAGTTTCAAAACGTGAAAAGGAGTAAATCCAAACACATCCGGATTTAATATATCTTCTGAGCTCGATTCAAGCATACAATTGTTAAAGTATAAAACCTTTTATATATTTTTTTTAAAATACCAAGGTGTGTACATTCGGTCACGCACGAAAGTTTAAAAAGACATTCGGCTCCATTTTATGAAAATTTTCATAATAATAAAAAAGAAGCCTAGGTTTACTGTCTTTGACGTAGTATAAGTTCTTTGATGGGTCTATGAAGAAATTTAAGAAGTTGCAATTGCAAAGTTTTCACGAAATATATAGGCGGGTGCGCGCACACGGTCGCGCACGAACGAAAGCCAAAAAAGCGGAGATAAACCCCCTTTATAATATGCTCCTGGAGCTCTTTTTGGTAGAATGAGTTAGTTCTGAAAAGAACTTTTTTTTTTTTTTTTTTAAAACAAGTGTTATGTTGTTTTTGATTTTTTAAACTTGCAACAACATTTTCATGTGTGACACAGGATCAAAATGAAATGAAGAAATTTATCTTTTCTCGGGGCATTTATGACTCTCAATTTTTAGTGTAGTAAGAATGAGGCTCTGCTCTCCGTACAGAAGAATTTCTCCACACTCGTTGCATTTCATGTGCACCTTTGCAAGATATGGTCTCAAGTCCATCACAGCACTCAATGGTGATACAGGTCGTCCACCAGAAGATGTGCTGGCCACCTCTGATGGTAATAGCGTGGCCAGGGCTCTTGTCGATGCCTTTGCAAATTCCACAGGGTGCACTTGTTTGACATGCCGCACCATGGTATGTATGGAAAAGGAATATTTTTTTCTTGGATTTCCTCTTGAGAGAACCGAATTGCATATCGTGCAGGTAACTTTTGGCGCATTCACTTTCTTTTGTTCTTCAGGATAAGTGAAAAATTGCCAAATAAAAGATTCCTTTTTTCTTTTTAAAGGTAGTCGCTCATTTCCTTCAGATTCGGAAGATGAATGCGGGGCGGCAGCCATTTCAGCAAAGTCTTCCGAAGGGTGTTGAACGTCGTTCTCTTTTGAGAGTAGAAAAGATAGTGAGAGGAGTGGGTGGAGTCCTCCGTGTAAATTGCAGAATAGAAACTACTAAGAACCAATTGGAAGTGTTGTTTTCAAGTCACATGACTTCACATGCGCGTCTCAGGACGTGTACGCGGTGATAGTATCTGGTCACGTACGCCATTTGGAAGTAGCGGTCTAATTCAGCAAAGTTTCAAAACGTGAAAAGGAGTAAATCCAAACATATCCGGATTTAATATATCTTCTGAGCTCGATTCAAGCATACAATTGTTAAAGTATAAAGCCTTTTATATATTTTTTTAAAATACCAAGGTGTGTACATTCGGTCACACACGAAAGTTTAAAAAGACATTCGGCTCCATTTAATGAAAATTTTCATAATATTAAAAAAGAAGCCTAGGTTTAGTCTCTTTGACGTAGTATAAGTTCTTTGATGGGTCTATGAAGAAATTCAATAAGTTCAGATTGCAAAGTTTTCACGAAATATATAGGCGGGTGCGCGCAGTCGGTCACGCACGAAAGCCTGGAAATGCGCTATCCATTTTATTGAGAACTGTTGCCAAGAGTGCGCACACCGGGTCGTGCACGAAAGTTTAGAAAGGCTATTTTTATTTACAGGCAAATTTGTCAGTGATGTCATGAGTGAGGTAATATGTGACGTCATCAGCAGTGCATTACACGCGCAAGTTATAGTGAGTCCAACTACCTATAACGTGGAATTTCATTGGTTTTATATCAGTAAAATTTCCAGCTAACTATAACTGGTATCAAACCTATGGTTTTTTCAGTGAATTTCATAGGTTTTGTAAATGCTACTTCCTAACTATAACGTGTGTAAAACCTATGGTTTTTTCAGTGAATATATATATATATATATATATTTATGACATATTTATATAACAAACCAAACCACATTCACTGGATGATGTCATCAGTGATGTTATCAGTGATGTTATTTGAGATGTCATCAGTGATGTCACTCGCCATGTCATTAATGATGTAATATGTGACATCATCAGCAGTGGATTGCGGGCGCGTGAGGTACAGTTAGCGCAACTAACTATAACAGAGGAATTTCAAAGGTTTTGTATGAGTGAATTGTCCAGATACCTGGAAACCTATCTTTTTTTCAGTGAATATAAATATATATATATATATATATATATATATATATATATATATATATATATATATATATATATATACACATACATATATATTAAAATATATATTACCTACTGGCGGTCGCCAGTAGGTATATATAGTTAGGATTTTTTCCCTATGGGATTTTTGAAAATTCTATGTCTAATAACTTTGGCGTTTGTGGACGGAATTGGCTGAAATTATCTGGAAAATGGAACATTTTGTTTCTGAGGAGCCCCTGAAAATTTGGGGGGGGTTCGTCCAGGGGGGGCCGAGAAAAAAGGGGGGTCCCAAAACGTGTTTTTAACATTGAGTTTTCCATAGGGCGGTTAGCCTCACTTTTAGCCCGAACGGCTGAATGGATTTGCACGAAACTTGGCTAAATTGTAGGGACTGGTAGCCCGATGTGCCTTTTGTAGGTCTCAATATATGTGCTGCAGTGGATTTTGAGAAATTAACGTTCAAAAAAAGATATATATCTGTAAGCGCGGACCGGGCAGCGCCCCGGTTCGCGGACCTTAAGCGTACCGGAACTTCGCGTAGCGAAGCTGATTGGCTCTCCGGTGTCTGTCAACATTCTAAACAGTCCGGAGCGGCCGCCATCTTGTCTCTCGGTAGGATCGAGAGACAAGAGGAGGCCAAAACAAAGGGGGAAATAACTATAAGGGGGCATAGTAGATCCTCGCTGACCCCCTAGGTTTAATGTGGAGGTTTTAAAGGGGCCCCGCGGGGCAAAAAAAAACACATTTTTTTTTGTTTTTTTTCGTGGTTAGCGCCCGTTCTGGGGAGCGTACTACAATGAAAAATGAATGATAGTCTTTTCAAATGCTGTATGTTAATTGATTGTTGGATTTTTTGATTATTTTTTATTTCCTTTATCTTCCCAGGGAGCGACCCGGTACGCGAACCGTTGAGCGCCTCGGTTCGCGGACCTTAAGCATTCCGGGAGTCCACCATTTTGTGTTTCGGTCAAATTAAGATACAAGATGGAGGGCAAATAATGTTCGGAATGGGTAGAAGGGGGCACGGTAGAGTTATCTTGACCCCCTAGGTTTTCTGAGGGTGGCTGAGGAGGTTTATATGTGCGAAAAAAAAACATTTTTTTAAAAAAAATTCGCGAGGTTAGCTCCCGGTACGCGTACCGGGTAGCGCCCCAGGGAGCGTACTTTGTTGAAAATTAGTGAAAAAAGTTAGAGTAAAATAATAATTGTGAGTGATTAGATGTAGGGTAGCTCTGAGAAGAGCTTTTGAGTTTATGGTACATTTAGGTACTTATAAGTAGGTACCAATGCACATTCTTAAATTCAGAGTGAAAACTCTGTTGCCCTCATCTGAGAAGTGAACTCCATCTCCTCTGTAGATATCTTGCATGTAGTAACGCAAGTTATTGTTGTACAGGGAGCCCATTCCATGGTCTCTCATGTAAGCTGAAACAGATTTGTTTACATGCTTCCTCGACTTCTCAATTTGTGGATAAAATTGGTTTGACCACCTCCATTTCTGTCTTTGGCATATATTTGAATATACCAAGGCAGTCTGAGGAAAAAGTGCCATTAATTGCTCAAAGGTGTCCTTTAAAAGCATTTCCAGACCTACACCAGTCAAAGTGCCCAAGTCATTACCTCCACAGTGCACAATTAACAGGTCAGGTTTTGGCAAATGCATAAAGGTTTTCACCAATGGTATCAATTGGTGACATTTTAATCCTCTGTGGCCAAACCACTTAATTTCCACATCTTGTAAATTGAGGTTAGGTAAATTCCTGCTTTCAACGTACCTTTGAGCCCAGTGAATATAACTATGACCAACAATCCAGACAGAAAAGATGGTGAGAGAAGGTTCTCCTGCAGTCAGATGAAGTGTGGCAATGAAATGGCAGTTGAAAAAATGAGAGTGTAAAATGAAAAAAAAACTGTGGAGTTTCTGTGTTCATGAAGCAGTAACAGTGATTGGTGGATTTTGATTGATGAAAACAGAAAGTTAGGGTGCACAGATGTGTTCTTTGAAAGATGTATTTTGAGTGGTCAATAAAAAATCATTAAATGAAAGAATGCACTGGATATGCAGGTGCACTGAGAGTTCAGAGTTCAATTGCAACATTGTTGTGTGAACTTGCAAACACCAGAGTTTTTCCAAGAGGTGGTTGCTATGGAAAATAGGCAGAAAGGGCAGAGGGGGAAGGGTTTTCATTTGAAAAAAAGTGAGGGAAGAGTTTTGATTGGGTGACATGAGAAATATGTGTGAAGAATTACAGCATTTCTGTGCTTTTGATAGCTGCAGACTCTGGAGTGCATACCTTTTGCTCTGCTGAAGACAAATTGGTGTGTTTCTTAGACTGTTTTCAAACTCAAAGTATTTGCTAAGGTGAGAAAATATTTCTTTAATTTAGATAGAGAATAGTGTGCTTTAAGGAGAAAATTATGATTTATGTGGCGCAAATTGCTTGTAAATATGCTCTCACATGTGTATGGAAAATTTTGATTTTGAATGTTTGTGTTACATAGCCATGTTAAAAGTGACCCAACCATGCTGGAAAGCCAATCAAAAAATGCTTTCATGTGTTTTAATGACATTTTAAATCATTTTCCCATGTGCAATGTTTAGAAATTATGATTTGAAAATCGTTTTTGGGGAAAAGGAATTGTTTTTAAATTCATGACAAGGACATAATGGTGTATGCTTCTTTATAAGGCAATTGACTGTCCCTGATGTTATTTTTCTCATTTTAGTGTAAGACCTTTCTCTGTGGCGCAAATTGCTTGTAAATATGCTCTCACATGTGCATGGAAAATTTAGATTTTGAATGTTTGTGTTACATAGCCATGTTAAAAGTGACCCAACCATGCTCGAAAGGCAATCAAAAAACGCTTTCATGTGTTTTAATGACATTTTAAGTCATTTTCTCATGTGCAGTGTTTTGAAATTATGATTTGAAAATCGTTTTTGGGGAAAAGGAATTGTTTTTAAATTCATGACAAGGACATAATGGTGTATGGTTCTTTATAAGGCAATTGACTGTCCCTGATGTTATTTTTCTCATTTTAGTGTAAGACATTTCTCTGTGGCGCAAATTGCTTGTAAATATGCTCCCACATGTGCATGGAAAATTTTGATTTTGAATGTTTGTGTTACATAGCCATGTTAAAAGTGACCCTACCATGCAGGAAAGCCAATCAAAAAACGCTTTTATGTGTCTTAAGGACAATTTAAGTAATTTTCCCATGTGTAGTTTTTGAAGTTATGATTTGAAATCGTTGTTGAGGTAAAGGAATGTTGTTAAAATTTATGTGCGCCATATGCCCCCAAATTTCTTTTTTAGGGTTGCAGCAGGGTGTTCTTGAGACACCCCTGCACCTTTGGAATAAATTCCTAATTTGTGATGAGCAAATTGTTAATCGCAAATTGCACCTTCATTTATATGAGCCTCCTAGCCCATGGAAATGAATGGGTAAAATAGCAATTAGCAATTTTCTCATCGCAAATTAGGAATGGTAAAGAATCGCTAATTATTCCTTAAAATTTGCTTTTTTGGAAATGCAAAATAGTTATATGATACATATGGCGGTTGATGTCTAACAAGATAAGAAGCTTATGGATTCATTTATGGTGACTGGCGCAATGAAGTAGACATCACTTACTTCATTGGTAGAGCTTTACATGTATTATCTCCTCTGTATTCTTCATCAAGCGTAAATTTAATCTGCAATCCTGAGTAGGCCTCACTTTAAACAAACCTCTGGATAGGCTACATCTTATTGTTATCCTGTATTAATCATTTAAAATGCTAGGGACAGATTTATGATAGGTGTATACCTCTTTTGCGCCACTTAGAAAACATTGTCCATGGGGAAATGACTTAAAATGTCCTTAAGACACATGAATGTGTTATTTTAAAACGTTTGCAATTTTTTTGGGTCACTTTCAACATGGCTATGTGACTGAAACAGTCAAAATCTAAATTCGCAATGCACAGGTGGGAGCATATTTACAAGGAATGTGCTTCATGGGGAAAGGTCTTATAATGTAATATGGGGAAAATGACATCAGAGACACTGAAATGCCTTATAGAGAAGCATACACCATTATGTCCTTGTCATACATTTGCAAACCATTACTTTTCCCCAAAAACGATTTTCAAATTATATTTTGAAAACACTGCACATGTGGAAATGACTTAAAATGTCAATAATTCAAAATTTGCGATTCCTTAAATGCAATGTATCAAAAAAAAAATATGTAAAAAATGATATTAAGGATTTGGAAACTACCACCAACTTCTAGTTTGTGGTAATTTGCGAATTCTTTTCAAAAAGCATTTTTTTCAACAAAAAAAAAGGTCCCATATGACGCCCATACATGCCCTTAGGGCATGTAGGTGTGCCATATGCTCCCAAATTTCTTTTTCAGGGGTGCAGCAGGGTGTTCTTGAGATACCCCTGCACGCTTGAAAAAAATCCTATTTTGTGATGAGCTAATTGCTAATCACAAATTGCAACCTTCATTCCTATGAGCCTCCTAGCCCATGGAAATGAATGGGTAATTTGCAATTAGCAATTTGCTCATTGCAAATTAGGAATAGTAAAGAATTGCTATTTATTCCTTAAAATTTGCTATTTAGGAAATGCAAAATAGTTTGATGGTACATATTGTGGTTCATCTGTAACAAGATAAGAAGCTTAGGGATACATTTATGATGACTGGCGCAATAAAGTGCACATTACTTACTTCATTGGTAGTCCTTTATATGTATTATCTCCTCTGTATTCTTCATCAAGCGTAACTTTAATCTGCAATCCTGAGTAGGCCTCACCTTAAACAAACCTCTGGATAGGACACACTTTATTGTCATCCTGGATTAATCATTTAAAATGCTAGGGACAGATTTATGATAGGTGTATGCCTTTTTTGTGCCACTGTGCGTCACTTTTATGATGCAGCGGTGGTGCAAAAGATTTGCTATGAGGCGACAACATTACAAATTGATGCATTTAGGCAGATATGTCATGGTGTAAAAAAAACGTACCACATAAAACCCAAGCAGCAGTGATGCAAAAGATGCACCATGTCGCAAGACAGGCCTCACTTGGGGCCATATGTATCAAGCTAATTAGCATTTGCAAAGATCAAAATTCTATGAATTTCGGCCTTTGCGAATGTTAATTAGACAAATGGTATGTATAAAACAAGTTTGATGCAAAATAAGGAGTAGCAAAATTTGCTATTCCTTATTTTGCGATTGCACTGAAGCATTTGCAAATTTTGTGACTACTTAAATGCAATGTATCAAACAAAAACTATGTAAAAAATGACATTAAGGATTTGGAAACTATTGTGGTAAATTGGTGGTAATTTGTGAATTCTTTTCAAAAAGCTTTTTTTCAAAAAAACAAAAGGTGCCATATGACGCCAACACATGCCCTTAGGGCATGTATGTGTGCCATATGCCCCCAAATTTGTTTTTCAGGGGTGCAGCAGGGTGTTCTTGAGACACCCCTGCACCCTTGGAAAAATTCCTAATTTGTGATGAGCAAATTGCTAATCGCAAATTAAACCTTCATTCATATGAGCCTCCTAGGCCATGGAAATGAATGGGTAACTTGCAATTAGCAATTTGCTCATCGCAAATTAGGAATGGTAAAGAATCGCTATTTATTCCTTAAAATTCGCTATTTAGAAAATGTAAAATATTTTGATGATACATATGGCAGTTCATCTGTAACAAGATAAGAAGCTTAGGGATAGTGCATTGATGCTCATGTTGCCACAAGCTATTAATGCACGACAGTGCATACATAATTGTATCATATGCCCAAGATTTGGTTGGATATTTGGCACAGTTTCCCGTGCCTCCTCTGGTGATAAAGAAACCGATGTTGTTGGTCTCGCCACAGGAGTTGGTCGAGGATTGTCCATCATATCCCTTAATTCCGCCCAGCTGTAATTTAGGGGATGTTTCCTCGTCATGTGCCTATGCATGGTATGATTACCATAGCTGTATTTTTTGTCCGTCCCTCTGGACAATTGTTCCTTGCATATGAGGCATGTTGCGTACCTGGCATTGACCTTTTTTTGGCCACGAGGGATGGAAAAAACTGCCAGATGAAACTGGGTTTCTTTCTTGAAACCCGGGGCAACTCTTCCAGGAATTGTGGTTGTTCTCCCTCCTCATCCATCTCTTCATCTTCCTCCTCAGTGTTGGTAACCACCTGGGGAGGTGGTCCTCTCTTCCCATGAGGAGGTGGAGGTGGTGGTGGGGGTGCACCAGCTGAAGCAATCAGTGAAGCCATTTTCATACAATCAAAATAGGTCTTCCAAGAAGCAAAATAGGTCTTCCTCTCACAATAATGAAAGTCAGAGTGAGGAAAGAAGGAGTGGTTTTCATCATTTGGAAAAAACAATACTTCTCAACCAATGAAAAGTGTTATTTTTAGGTCACATGACCTAGCCTTCCATAATTATGAAACTAAAAGTGAAATGAACCAATGAAAAGTTTTATTAACAAGTCACATGACCTCTCACGCTCATGTTACGCGCTGCAGAACGCTCCCCGGTTAGCTTCCGGGTCGCTCCTCTTCGCGCCGCGGTCCGCGCCCCGGGACACTTCCGGGTGCGCTAACGCGATACGTCACAAGACGCATTTCGCGGCAACGCGATACGTCGCGCTTTCGCGCCGGGGATCGCTTCCGGGGAGTTGCGTTTCGCGCCTCGGTCCGCGCCCCGGGGCACTTCCGGGTGCGCTAACGCAGTACGTCATAAGACGCATTACGCGGCAACGCGATACCGTCACTATGTTGATTTTTTACCGGTTCGCGGACCGGATCCCGGAATCGAATTGAGCTAACGGGAAGCTTCCCGGTTAGCGGACCGGGAGCGAAACAAAAAAAATATTTAAAAAAATGTATTAATAAACATATAAAATATATTTTTGGATTTAAAGAAGAATACATTTTACAGCTGTAGATATTAGCTTTTAAAAAACCAATGAAATTCACTGAAAAAACCATAGGTTATAGACCATATATAGTTAGGAATTAGCATTTACAAAACCTTGAAAATTCACTGAAAAAACCATAGGTTATAGACCATATATAGTTAGGAATTAGCATTTAAAAAACCTTATTTTACTCACACAAAACCATTGAAATTCCATATATAGTTAGTTGTACTAACTATATATCGCACACCCGCAATCCACTGCTGATCATGTCACATATTACATCATTCATGACATGGTCAGTGACATCACTGATGACATCACTGATGACATCTCAAATGACATCGCTGATGACATCACTGATGACATCTCAAATGACATCACTGATGACATCACTGATGACATCTCATTTGACATTACTGATGACATCACTGATGACATCATTCATGTGATAATACGATGAAGCTCTTCAGACTCTAATATAACCTTAGATACAGTAAGTGTAAACAGACACTCACAGACTGTCACTCATCCATAGAGTTACACACACACCTAGTCAGTCATGCAAAGAATCAATCACACATCCATTTTCTCAACTATACAGTTATACACACCTTACTTATTCAAACATATACTAACACATATTTACTCTCTTATACAATCCCTGATACAAGTTCACAATGATCCATACAGCCACTCACACATTCACTGGCTCTTATGCACAGTTATTTATATATGTCAACTCTCACATGTACTGTGTTTTACATATGTACTTACTTTTACATGTAGCACTGAGATATCCATTCACTCAGCAATACACTCATGCACACAGTCAACCGCCCATACAGCTGTTTCCACATGCACTTTTGAACCCATACATCTAGTGAATCAACTGCTCACACATCTATGCACAGAGTCATACACCTCCCAGCCACCCATACACACTCTCAGTCTCCCATACAAATACGTAGGCAACCAATCAATAACGCATATAGTTAATCATATAGCTAATGATCAACACATGCAGCAGTTTATAGAACAACAGACATAATGATGCACAAATTGAGACAGTTTAGTCACTAACCCATGCACTCAGTGAGACACATTTAACCACTCACTCATACAGTCAGTCATGCACCTACTAAATCCTTCATCCAGACATTTATACATCCACTCATTCTTAAATATGTAAGACATATTTTAACTTTACAGAATTATACAGTCACTGGATGACGTCATCAGTGATGTCATCAGTGATGTCATTTGAGATGTCATCAGTGATGTCATCAGTGATGTCATTTGAGATGTCATCAGTGATGTCATCAGTGATGTCACTGACCATGTCATGAATGATGTAATATGTGACATGATCAGCAGTGGATTGCGGGTGCGCGATATATAGTTAGTACAACTAACTATATATGGAATTTCAATGGTTTTGTGTGAGTAAAATAAGGTTTTTTAAATGCTAATTCCTAACTATATATGGTCTATAACCTATGTTTTTTTCAGTGAATTTTCAAGGTTTTGTAAATGCTAATTCCTAACTATATATGGTTTATAACCTATGGTTTTTTCAGTGAATATATATATATATATATATATATATATATATATATATATATATATATACACATATAATATATATATATATATATATTACCTACTGGCGGTCGCCAGTAGGTATATATAGTTAGGATTTTTTCCCTATGGGATTTTTGAAAATTCTATGTCTAATAACTTTGGCGTTTGTGGACGGAATTGGCTGAATTTTCAGGAAAATGGAACATTTTGTTTCTGAGCAGCCCCTGGAAATTTGGGGGGAGTTGGTCCAGGGGGGGCCGAGAAAAAAGGGGGGTCCCAAAACGTGTTTTTAACATTGAGTTTTCCATAGGGCGGTTAGCCTCACTTTTAGCCCGAACGGCTGAATGGATTTGCACGAAACTTGGCAAAATTGTAGGGACTGGTAGCCCGATGTGCCTTTTGTAGGTCTTAATATATGTGCTGCAGTGGATTTTGAGAAATTAACGGTCAAAAAAAGATATATATCTGTAAGCGCGGACCAGGCAGCGCCCCGGTACGCGTACTTTTCGCGTAACGGAACTTCGCGTAGCGAAGCTGATTGGCTCTCCGGTGTCTGTCAACATTCTAAACAGTCCGGAGCGGCCGCCATCTTGTCTCTCGGTAGGATCGAGAGACAAGAGGAGGCCAAAACAAAGGGGGAAATAACTATAAGGGGGCATAGTAGATCCTCGCTGACCCCCTAGGTTTAATGTGGAAGTTTTAAAGAGGTCCCGCGGGGCAAAAAAAAAAAATTTTTTTTGTTTTTTTTTTTCGTGGTTAGCGCCCGGTACGCGAACCGGGAAGCGTTCTGGGGAGCGTACTACAATGAAAAATGAATGATAGACTTTTCAAATGCTGTATGTTAATTGATTGTTGGTTTTGTTGATTATTTTTTTTTTTTTTTTTTTTTTTTAAGCATTTTTTATTGTGTTTCATAATTTATTAAACTTTCTAACATTTCATTGTCAGAAATTTCATTATTATCATGGAATATACATTGTAGTCTCTGAGGTTGTAAAATGTCCTCATTTGCAATGAGGTTATCTACTGCTTGTACACATTGCAGTAGTTCTTGGTCCCAAGTTTCATCCATAAATTCAATCTCATTTGGATCAATGATTTCTGTGTTGGACTCTGGAAGGACAATTTCAAATGAAATTTTTTGTTCACTTTCCATTTTCCCTGAAATTTGCATAAAAAAAATATATATTAGTAGAGGTAGGGCACTGTTGGGATTAATTTTAGATAGGCAGTTTTTAACAGTGAATTCATCTTTGGGCAGTGTATAGTATCAGAGTGGAAGTAGGAATATAAAAAATTGTATCTAAATTTATAAGTACTACAGAGGGATAGTATATAACTAACAGAAAAAGTTTGCCATATTAACTTAAAGTGCACAATATACTTCAGTTTTAAAAATAACAACTTACCTTTAAAAAGAAGTTGAAGTTATTAATGAAAATCCTATTGAAATGTACACCAGGAAGTAGTAGTCAAAATGGCTGTGTTTCCTTGTCTTCCTTTATATATATTCGGGTACATAACCAATCAAATGTCAGGTAAAAAAAGTAGAAAATGAAAGTAACATTTTAATTGGTTGTCAATTCCAACACTTCAGATGTGTTTTGTGAAGTAATTTACCTCACGGTATTTAGAGAGGTCTACAGGCTAAATGGCTAAATGGAATTCCAATCAAATTTGTGAAAATGGTAGGGATTGGTATGTAGTATGAGCTAATCTATATTTGGTGAAATTGTCTCAAGTGGCTTTTGTGTGAACTACTTTCCCACCTTTTTTGATGGTGCGCTTCCCAGGAAGCGACCCGGTACGCGAACCGGTGAGCGCCCTGGTACGCGAACCTTAAGCGTAACGGGAGTCCACCATTTTGTGTTTCGGTCGAATTATGATACAAGATGGAGGGCAAATAATGTTCAGAATAGGTAGAAGGGGGCACGGTAGACTTATCTTGACCCCCTAGGTTTTGTGAGGGTGGCTGAGGAGGCCCATATGTGCGAAAAAAAAACATTTTTTTTAAAAATTTCGCGAGGTTAGCTCCCGGTACGCGAACCGGGTAGCGCCCCAGGGAGTGTACTTTGTTGAAAATTAGTGAAAAAAGTTAGAGTAAAATAATAATTGTGAGTGATTAGATGTAGGGTAGCTCTGAGAAGAGCTTTTGGGTTTATGGTACATTTAGGTACTTATAAGTAGGTACCAATGCACATTCTTAAATTCAGAGTGAAAATTCTGTTGCCCTCATCTGAGAAGTGAACTCCATCTCCTCTGTAGATATCTTGCATGTAGTAACGCAAGTTATTGTTGTACAGGGAGCCCATTCCATGGTCTCTCATGTAAGCTGAAACAGATTTGTTTACATGCTTCCTCGACTTCTCAATTTGTGGACAAAATTGGTTTGACCACCTCCATTTCTGTCTTTGGCATATATTTGAATATACCAAGGCAGTCTGAGGAAAAAGTGCCATCAATTGCTCAAAGGTGTCCTTTAAAAGCATTTCCAGACCTACACCAGTCAAAGTGCCCAAGTCATTACCTCCACAGTGCACAATTAACAGGTCAGGTTTTGGCAAATGCATAAAGGTTTTCACCAATGGTATCAATTGGTGACATTTTAATCCTCTGTGGCCAAACCACTTAATTTCCACATCTTGTAAATTGAGGTTAGGTAAATTCCTGCTTTCAACGTACCTTTGAGCCCAGTGAATATAACTATGACCAACAATCCAGACAGAAAACATGGTGAGAGAAGGTTCTCCTGCAGTCAGATGAAGTGTGGCAATGAAATGGCAGTTGAAAAAATGAGAGTTTGAAATGAAAAAAACTATGGAGTTTCTGTGTTCATGAAGCAGTAACAGTGATTGGTGGATTTTGATTGATGAAAACAGAAAGTTAGGGTGCACAGATGTGTTGTTTGAGAGATGTATTTTGAGTGGTCAATAAAAAATCATTAAATGAAAGAAAGCACTGGATATGCAGGTGCACTGAGAGTTCAGAGTTCAATTGCAACATTGTTGTGTGAACTTGCAAACACCAGAGTTTCTCCAAGAGGTGGTTGCTATGGAAAATAGCCAGAAATGGCAGAGGGGGGAAGGGTTTTCATTTGAAAAAAAGTGAGGGAAGAGTTTTGATTGGGTGACATGAGAAATATGTGTGAAGAATTACAGCATTTCTGTGCTTTTGATAGCTGCAGACTCTGGAGTGCATACCTTTTGCTCTGCTGAAGACAAATTGGTGTGTTTCTTAGACTGTTTTCAAACTCAAAGTATTTGCTAAGGTGAGAAAATATTTCTTTATTTTAGATAGAGAATAGTGTGCTTTAAGGAGAAAATTATGATTTATGTGGCGCAAATTGCTTGTAAATATGCTCTCACATGTGCATGGAAAAATTTGATTTTGAATGTTAGTGTTATATAGCCATGTTAAAAGTGACTCAACCATGCTGGAAAGTCAATCAAAAAATGATTTCATGTGTTTTAATGACATTTTAAGTCATTTTCTCATGTGCAGTGTTTAGAAATTATGATTTGAAAATCGTTTTTGTGGAAAAGGAATTGTTTTTAAATTCATGACAAGGATATAATGGTGTATGGTTCTTTATAAGGCAATTGACTGTCCCTGATGTTATTTTTCTCATTTTAATGTAAGACCTTTCTCTGTGGCGCAAATTGCTTGTAAATATGCTCTCACATGTGCATGGAAAATTTAGATTTTGAATGTTTGTGTTAAATAGCCATTATAAAAGTGACCCAACCATGCTGGGAAGGCAATCAAAAAACGCTTTCATGTGTTTTAATGACATTTTAAGTCATTTTCCCATGTGCAGTGTTTAGAAATTATGATTTGAAAATCGTTTTTGGGGAAAAGGAATTGTTTATAAAATCATGACAAGGACATAATGGTGTATGGTTCTTTATAAGGCAATTGACTGTCCCTGATGTTATTTTTCTCATTTTAGTGTAAGACCTTTCTCTGTGGCGCAAATTGTGTGTAAATATGCTCTCACATGTGCATGGAAAATGTTAATTTTGAATGTTTGTGTTACATAGCCATGTTAAAAGTGACCCAACCATGCAGGAAAGCCAATCAAAAAACGCTTTCATGTGTTTCAATGACATTTCAAGTCATTTTCTCATGTGCAGTGTTTAGAAATTATGATTTGAAAATCGTTTTTGGGAAAAAGGAATTGTTTTTAAATTCATGAGAAGGACATAATGGTGTATGGTTCTTTATAAGGCAATTGACTGTCCCTGATGTTATTTTTCCCATTTTAATGTAAGACCTTTCTCTGTGGCGCAAATTGCTTGTAAATATGCTCCCACCTGTGCATGGAAAATTTTGATTTTGAATGTTTGTGTTACCTAGCCATGTTAAAAGTGACCCTACCTGGCAGGAAAGCCAATCAAAAAACGCTTTTATGTGTCTTAAGGACAATTTAAGTAATTTTCCCATGTGTAGTGTTTTGAAGTTATGATTTGAAAATCGTTGTTGAGGTAAAGGAATGTTGTTAAAATTTATGTGCGCCATATGCCCCCAAATTTCTTTTTTAGGGTTGCAGCAGGGTGTTCTTGAGACACCCCTGCACCTTTGGAATAAATTCCTAATTTGTGATGAGCAAATTGTTAATCGCAAATTGCACCTTCATTTATATGAGCCTCCTAGCTCATGGAAATGAATGGGTAATTTGCAATTAGCAATTTTCTCATCGCAAATTTGGAATGGTAAAGAATCGCTATTTATTCCTTAAAATTCGCTTTTTTGGAAATGCAAAATAGTTATATGATACATATGGCGGTTGATGTCTAACAAGATAAGAAGCTTAGGGATACATTTATGATGACTGGCGCAATGAAGTAGAAATCACTTACTTCATTGGTAGGCCTTTACATGAATTATCTCCTCTGTATTCTTCATCAAGCGTAACTTTAATCTGCAATCCTGAGTAGGCCTCACCTTAAACAAACCTCTGGATAGGCCACATCCTATTGTCATCCTGAATTAATCATTTAAAATGCTAGGGACAGATTTATGATAGGTGTATACCTCTTTTGTGCCACTTAGAAAACATTGTCCATGGGGAAATGACTTAAAATGTCCTTAAGACACATGAATGTGTTATTTTAAAACGTTTGCAATTTTTTTGGGTCACTTTCAACATGGCTATGTGACTGAAACAGTCAAAATCTAAATTTGCAATGCACAGGTGGGAGCATATTTACAAGGAATGTGCTTCATGGGGAAAGGTCTTATAATGTAATATGGGAAAAATGACATTAGAGACACTGAAATGCCTTATAGAGAAGCATACACCATTATGTCCTTGTCATAAATTTGCAAACCATTACTTTTCCCCAAAAACGATTTTCAAATTATATTTTGAAAACACTGCACATGTGGAAATTACTTAAAATGTCAATAATTCAAAATTTGCGATTCCTTAAATGCAATGTATCAAAAAAAAATATGTAAAAAATGATATTAAGGATTTGGAAACTACCACCAACTTCTAGTTTGTGGTAATTTGCGAATTCTTTTCAAAAAGCATTTTTTTCAACAAAAAAAAAAGGTCACATATGACGCCCATACATGCCATTAGGGCATGTAGGTGTGCCATGTGCTCTCAAATTTCTTTTTCAGGGGTGCAGCAGGGTGTTCTTGAGATACCCCTGCACGCTTGAAAAAAATCCTATTTTGTGATGAGCTAATTGCTAATCACAAATTGCAACCTTAATTCCTATGAGCCTCCTAGCCCATGGAAATGAATGGGTAATTTGCAATTAGCAATTTGCTCATTGCAAATTAGGAATAGTAAAGAATTGCTATTTATTCCTTAAAATTTGCTATTTAGGAAATGGAAAATAGTTTGATGGTACATATGGTGGTTCATCTGTAACAAGATAAGAAGCTTAAGGATACATTTATGATGACTGGTGCAATAAAGTGCACATTACTTACTTCATTGGTAGTCCTTTATATGTATAATCTCCTCTGTATTCTTCATCAAGCGTAACTTTGATCTGCAATCCTGAGTAGGCCTCACCTTAAACAAACCTCTGGATAGGACACACTTTATTGTCATCCTGGATTAATCATTTAAAATGCTAGGGATAGATTTATGATAGGTGTATGCCTTTTTTCTGCCACTGTGCGTCACTTTTATGATGCAGCGGTGGTGCAAAATATTTGCTATGAGGTGACAACATTAAAAATTGATGCATTTAGGCAGATATGTCATGGTGTAAAAAAAAAACGTACCACATAAAACCCAATCAGCAGTAATGCAAAAGATGCACCATGTCGCAAGACAGGCCTCACTTGGGGCCATATGTATCAAGCTAATTAGCATTTGCAAAGATCAAAATTCTATGAATTTCGGCCTTTGCGAATGTTAATTAGACAAATGGTATGTATCAAACAACTTTGATGCAAAATAAGGAGTAGCAAAATTTGCTATTCCTTATTTTGCGATTGCACTGAAGCATTTGTAAATTTTGTGACTACTTAAATGCAATGTATCAAACAAAAACTATGTAAAAAATGACATTAAGGATTTGGAAACTATTGTGGTAAATTAGTGGTAATTTGTGAATTCTTTTCAAAAAGCTTTTTTTCAAAAAAACAAAAGGTGCCATATGACGCCAACACATGCCCTTAGGGCATGTATGTGTGCCATATGCCCCCAAATTTGTTTTTCAGGGGTGCAGCAGGTGTTCTTGAGACACCCCTGCACCCTTGGAAAAATTCCTACTTTGTGATGAGCAAATTGCTAATCGCAAATTAAACCTTCATTCATATTAGCCTCCTAGGCCATGGAAATGAATGGGTAACTTGCAATTAGCAATTTGCTCATCGCAAATTAGGAATGGTAAAGAATCGCTATTTATTCCTTAAAATTCGCTATTTAGAAAATGTAAAATATTTTGATGATACATATGGCAGTTCATCTGTAACAAGATAAGAAGCTTAGGGATAGATTTATGATGACTGGCGCATCACCAGGGATGTGACAGTCATCCTGCGCCACAGTTCCGCCACCCATGTTGTGCTGCATTTACAATGTGGCGCAGCATGGGGCAAAAACGGCACAGATGCGTGACGCATCTGTGCCATAAAGGTGGTGCATTGCTGGAGTTGTATCGCAAGTGCGATGCAGCTCCAGCAAGGCTCAGGGGTGCCCCATCTCCACAATGCTGCGTCAAGACCTATGCCAGCTTCAATCAGGCGCAGGGTTTTGACGCAGCTTTCTCCTATCTGATTGTAAATGCGGCACACCATGGGTGGTAAAGCAGTGGTGCACATTAACTGGTGCATGCCTGGGGATGTGCCATTTAATATAAATCTGCACTTTAACATTTGAGTATGTGCAGGGGACACAGAGTCGTTGAGGCTTATCCAAGGTTAAGAAGAGATGAGTCCTGTTCAGTGAAAAATTAGACATAGGCTTCACCTGCTCAGCATTGCTGGACATGGCTAAATAATAGCTGCAAAATGTTAATCTTGTTAAACAATTTTACTATTATAATCTCTGAGATTTGTTTCTTACTCTGCAACATCTCATTGTTGTTATCTTTCTTTAAAGATAAAGACAACATCAACATGAGCGACAATCAGCAATCAGTTGATTTTGACCTCATCATTGAACTCGTAATTGAAACATCAGTGGATGTTGATCCCTTGGATGATTTAAATCCTGAGGATGAAGAAGAGCGTGATGAGGATGCAGATTTGTCCGAATTATATGATATAGGATGGGAAGCTGACCTGCTTGAGCCTTTGGAATTATAAACATTTATTTTTAAAATTTATAATCAATAAAAAGTAAAAAGGTAAACCGTTTAATTTAAAAATAAAGACACCTTCAAAAACAGGTTATGTGTAGTGTCTTCAATAAAATATAAAAATATGCTCATAAAATTAGATCAGATTCACATATAAAATAGCATAGGTAACATAAATATAAATGTCATTTCTTTTCTGGTATTTCTGTATTGTAAAAATGGCAATGACTAAAAAATCTTCAAATTAAAATGTCAAGTAGTGTGTTATGTTTTTGATCACTATTACTGATTTACTGTTTGATAATAATGTTTATTAACATTATTTATTATATTTTTCCTCAGATTCAACTGCAGATCATTTCAAGATTTTAATATGCCTACAATACAAAGACAGATAAAGGCTGCAAAACGTCAAAGACAGCAGGAGAAAAAAAAAATGCAGCAGTCCTCTAACAAAAAGATTTCTCAAGCCACGAAGAAAGCACCGGGTAAGAGCTCTAAATATTTCATAAGAAATATTTGTAATAAAAAAAATATTACTACAGAAAATGTTTCAGTCCATAACACGAGGAGTAAATCAAATGGAAAGAAAAGGACAATGGAAAATGTTACTGCTAGAGCAAGAGATAAATCTGTGCATGATAGTAGAAGGAAACAACAGTTTAGGGAGATTCGTAAACGAATGTTCCGCAACAGGATAATTGGCAATTTGTTAAAAAATATTAAGAAAGGTCAACAGAAACTAGTTTTTTATAAGAGAAAAAAAAAAGTTGAGAAAGTTATTGATCAGGCATTTGAAATTAAACGTAAGTTATTTATTTTGATAATCAATAGAATTAGGAAGCTAAACAAGGCAATTTTTGATTTCAAAAGAAATAGTAGATGGAAGAGAATAGTTAATCGTAGTAATTTTTGTGAAGTTTTTTCTGGAGAATGGATGCATAGTTCAAGCTGTGAGGCATTTTTTAATGAAGAGAGTTATTTCCAGGATAATGATTTGGTGCATGCAGTTGACATCAGTGGTCGTGCTTATGAAGTGAAAGATGGTTGTCCAGTTGAAAAAGAAAAACTTGTGACAACAGAGGCAGAAGAGTTGTTAGGTAATGAGGTTTTAGGAAGACGTGCTAAGGGTCCTGTGTACACCTGGAAGTGTAGTAGTATTTGCAGTGTGCGACAGGATTCCATCAATTTGCTTTGTGATTTTGTACGGTCATTTAACAAAAAAAGTTTGAAGCAGAAAATGAGGTTGTTGCAAGAATTAGATCCTTGCAGAGTAAGAGAAGTGACAGGTTTGCATGGTCATTCACTGGCTTGTCTTTCCAGGAGAGTATGCCAGAGTGTTTTTCATCATTTCAGGATGCTAGCAGTGCATCATAACAAAGTGAGGAAATTAGTTAGAATGTTGTATTATGCTAAGAGTCCAGCAATTATGCTGAAACAATTATGCGCTGCTCTTTTGCATGGTTCTGAAATAGATGTGAAGAATATATGTGAAGAAATTGAGTTTTGTTACTTTGGAAGTAAAGAGGAGAATGTTGAAATTGAGCAAGAAGTAGAGGGTCATTTGGAAGATAGTGTACATGTTTCCAGTACAGATAATTTCCAGAGGGAAATTGCGACGTTTGACATGAAATCAAGTGAGAGGCCTAATTTCACTTGTGTGTGTTGTAGACGCACTTATTATAAGAATCAGACTAAGTTAGTGGATTTATATGCAAAAAGTGAAAGGGAAAATAATAGTGAATGGAAGGATTTTGCAACATACTTGATGGTAGAAAATTGTTTTGATTTGGGATTGGATCAACGTGTGTGTACTTATTGTTGTAACAAATTAAAACAAAACCAGATGCCTGCTAGAGCAGTTCATAATAATCTGGAATTGGTTGAGATTCCTTCTGAATTGAAGGACTTAAATACTTATGAATCTATTTTGATTCAAAGTATCCATCCCTTTCAGGCTATTGTAAGAATGGAGCCAAAGACAGGGAAATTGCCTCCATCAGATTTACAGAGAGGATTAAAGGGAAGAGTTGTTTATTTGCCTCTAGATTTGAAGAAAAACATTAACACAATTGGAGTAGAAAAAGTGGAAGAGGAACCTCTGGTTATCTTAGTTAATGGGGTTCCAACAAAGAATAAGAAAATATGGCAAGATTTAGTAGATGTTAGGAAAGTTAAAAAGGCAACATTGTATTTGAAAAAAAATAATAAATACTATAAGAATGTATATGTTGCAGAAGAGGAAGTAAGTGAGGAAGAGGATAGCGATTTGTGTGCTGGTCAAATTGAGAAAGTAGAACCCTCTACTAGTGAGGAAATATATGAACATTATAGTGTTCATCCTTTGCATTCCAAGGAAGTCATGGGGAATGCTATTGAGTTGTTTCAAATGAAACAAGCCAAAGGGAGTCCCATTAGTGTTTGGGAGGAAAGTTTGGAAGCTCGGTGTTTCCCACAGCTTTTTCCAACAGGTCAGGGAGGAAGATATGATGAGCGACCTCATCAAATTCCTGCTTCTGAATACCGGACTTTGCGATTGTATGCAGGAGATGCTAGGTTTCGACAATGCATTCCTTATTTGTTTCATCTCCTGTTTGAAAGCGATCTGTCTGGACTGTCATATGCAGTGAACCACATCTTGAAAAGTGGTATACACATGCAAAACATCTCGGCAAGTGATTTTATGGATAAAGTGAATGTCCAAGATAGTATTTTGGATTCTCACCTGATTAATCTCATGGCGTGTCAGCGTGGTACTAATGAGTACTGGTACCGTCGTCATGGTGATTTAAAATGTATGCTGAGGAACTTAGGTACTCCCACATGGTTCCTCACTCTGAGTTGTGCCGAGTATGGCTGGGAAGACTTACTTCAATTTCTACGAGAGGCAAATGCTAACGTAGATAACATCGAATTCAAGACACCCGGAGAACTGTGCTCTTTGGATCCAGTCAATGTATGTAGGTACTTCAATCATAGATTTGAAGCTATGATGTCTTTCATCATGAATAAGAAGAATCCACCTCTTGGAGAGGTGTTGGATTTCTTCTGGAGAAAGGAGTACCAAGCAAGAGGTGCTCCTCATATACATATGTTGTTGTGGATCAAGGATGCACCTAAATTTGGAACGGATCCAGAAGACTCAGTGATGAGTTTCATCCAACAGTATTCTACGTGTGCTGTTCCAAACGCAAAGGAGAAGAAAAGCCTAAGAGAAAAAGTTCTGCGTTTCCAAAGCCATCGATGTGGAAAGTACTGCCGTCGTAAATTCCGAAACAAAGACAAGTTCTACACCAAATGTCGTTTCGGCTTTCCACGACCGGTGATTTCTAAAGGAAGAGTAAACAGTTTGATGTCTTCGCTGCGACATAATGTGATGAAGAAATCACCTAAAAACACATACAATTTGAAGAGGAATGAAGAGTCCAAGTACATCAACGACTACAACCCGGTGATTTTGTCCATGTGGAATGCTAACATGGATATACAGTTTGTGGCTGATAACTGTATGGCTGTGGCTCGGTATGTGACGTCTTACATCACCAAAAAAGAGAAGACAGAATTGAAGGATATGTGGGAGGACATTTCCCATGAAAAGAGCCTCAGCAAGAAGTTGTACAGTTTCAGTCTGAAGATGTTGTCGCATCGAGAAATCGGAGCGTACGAATGTTCTGACCGGTTGTCTTCAGCAAGTCTCTATGCCAAGTACAGGAGTATCGTTTGGGCGAGTCTTGGTCTTGCTGCAACGCGTAATCGAGTTCTCAAACCTGTGCGGGAAATTGAGTATTTGGCGGAAAAGGAGCCAAACAGTACCGACATTTTGAAGACAAACATGTTGGATACATATTATCCAAATCGAAGCAGTCACCTAGAGAATGTTTGTCTGTATGAGGTTCTGCAAAATTACATATTCAAGAGGAACATCAAAGAAGATACTGAGAAAGGAGTGTATGCTGTAATAGGAAGTGAGGGATGTCTGATCAAGCAAAGAAAATGCCACTTGATAAACCATCGAAAATTGAGTGGCGAATCTCCTGAAAAAAAGGAGTTTTTCTATTTAGCACTTTTGCAACTTTTCAAGCCTTGGCGTGCAGAAGAGGAACTGCTTGGAGATTTCCTCTGTTACGAAGACTCTTTCAATGCCGCCAAGGAGACCATAGAATGTCCTGCTTTTCCCAAATATGTAGAAATGTTGAATGCGGAAATTGAGCAGGAAGCAACGATTGCAGCCGAGATTGCCAGAGACAGTTCTCAGGACAGTCAGAGTTCTGCTTCATTGAGTCAGGATCCACTAGGAGGACCTCTTATTGAAAATGAAGCTGCCACTGCTATGAATGAAGTGGAAAGAGCCATGGCACATGCTCAAGAGGATGCGGTTAACTTAGAAGAGTTGGAAAGACAACTCAACGTTGAGCAGAGGAAAATATATGACGAAGTTACCATGCAAATTGATCATGGATTAAGTCATGATAAGAAAGAGTGCTCATGTACGTCGTTGAAGCCTGTCCGACTGTACGTGAGTGGAGAAGCGGGAACTGGAAAAACTTTCCTCATTAAAGCAATTTCATGCTATTTGCAGGAAAGGACAGAGTCATCGCTGTCTTGTGTTGTCACTGCTCCAACTGGACTGGCAGCACATAATATTAAAGGGATTACTTTACATCGTTTACTGATGCTGCCAGTGGAGCATGACAACAAATTAGAATATCACAAGCTATCTGGAGATGCTTGTTTTGAAGTTTCAAGAATCTTGAGGAAAATGAAACTTCTTATCATTGACGAAGTAAGCATGGTTTCCAATGTCATGCTTGCCTTTGTGCATTTGAGGATGCAAGAAGTTCTCAAAACAGAGTATGATGTGTTATTTGGTGGCAAACACATCATTGTTTTCGGAGATCTTCTGCAGCTGACACCAGTGAAAGGGCAACCTGTGTTCAAAATGCTCACGCATGAAGATACCAGGAAGTGCCTAGGCAGCATTGGCAACGTCAATATATGGTTAAACTTCAATTATGCTGAACTGCATGAAAATATGCGTCAGGCGAAGGATGAAGTTTACAAGACTATTCTACAAGATGTTAGAATTGGAAAAGTGACTGAGCATGGGAAAGAAGTTTTAAATGCACGATTACTGTCAAATTTATATCCAGAACAAGATGTTGTGCCTGAGAATATTTTTCAGAAAATTACTGAAAAGAAATCTGGAATATGTTTGATGCCAACTCTTGCAGAATGTGCCAAATTTAACAACAAAATGTTGCATTTAGAAAAGCAAGAGATTGTGAAACTGGAAGCTATTGATAGAGTAGAGCATATGGGATCAACAATTATTTTGTCTGAGAATCTGAAAACTAAATTGGATTCATTAGAGAAGAGTATATCTAAAACTGCAGGTTTTGAAAAGACTCTGAATGTGTGCTTGAACTGCCGTATAATTTTAAGAAGGAATTTACATGTTGAAAGAGGTCTGGTAAATGGATCAATGGGTAATGTTGTTGATTTTGTGAAATACAGAAATAGAGATGGAATTGAATTTTTAAAAATTAAATTTGATGGCATTGAGGAAGTACAGCTAATTGCTCGTTGTTCTGCTAGATTTTTGCTTGTAAAAGACTTATATGTTCGCCGTAAACAGTTCCCTGTTTGCTTGGCATATGCGGTGACAATCCATAAATCGCAAGGTTTAAGTGTAGACAGTGCATTGGTGAATATTGGCAGTTCTGTGTTCAAGGAGGGTATGGCATATGTGGCATTGTCACGAGTTAGAACTTTATCGGGATTGTACTTGATTGAGTGTGATGTCAGAAACATTTGTGCAGATCTAGATTGTGTTAAGGAATACAATAGATTAAGAAGAGAGTATGCGCCACATTTGCCTCAGTTTCCTTTGTTTGAGAAACGTCTGGTAGGCCGGAAACGAAGAAATGAGAACAATACTGGGGAGGTTGTAGCAAAAAGACAAAAAGTGAATGAACCTAAAATTACAAGCAGAAACAAAGAGGATTCTGTTGAAGATGTTGTTGGTTTTCAGTTTGAAAACAGTTCTGGTGTCAACTGCTATGCTAATGTAGTAATTAATGTTTTGTTTTCTCTAAAAAATGTAAAAGAAGAGATTGTGGTCAATTCTGATCAAAGATTTTGCAGTTTGTTAAATTCTGTGTTAGAGAAATGTACCACTGATAGAAGAAACATAGAAAGTGTGTCTGAAATTAGAAATCTGTTAGATAGATGTTCAGGCCAAACACAATTCTCTCAAAATATTCAGCAAGATTGTCAGGAGTTTTTAATGTATATGCTTGATGTATTACATGGTGAAGGTGTAGATGTAGATCAGCTGTTTGGGCTTTCTTATCAATGGCAGCATGACTGCGAGAACTGTATGGTATCAAGTACTACTAGTGTAGACTCAGAAAGATTTATATATTTAACTTTGCCAGACAGTAAATCAGTCTCCTTTAATAAGCTAGTAAAAGCTGCTAATCACAACATGGAGTGTAGCCAATGTAAATCTGAAATGATGTCCACATTATTTATACGAACATATGGCCAGTACGTCATTTTAATGTTCCAACGATGTAGGCCTGATGGAACAAAATTGACAACTTTAATAAAAAATTTTGTAGCTTCGCAGTTGTCAATATCAGGAAGGACTTTTGTAACTACAGCAATTATATATCATGACGGCCCTTCAATAACATCAGGACATTACACAGCTTATTTAAAGTCTAGAAATGGCTGGTCATTCTGCAATGATTCTGCTTTAATTTTCAAAAAAAAATTGCCGTATGACCTTAAAAACTCTTACCTGGTGTTTTTAAAACCAAAATTTTAGGGAAATAATCTCGGGATGTGCTCTGTGGAATTTCAAGAAGTTCTAATGGCTCCTACACAATTTGGCCTTGAGGATAAGTGTAGTTCAGAGACATAACTTCTAATCATAGGACTGGACATCATGGAGATATATGTGCACTTTTAATGAGTTCAGAAAAACTGTTTCTTTTCATAAGCTAATTGAAGCAGCCAATCAAAACATGGAGTAGAGGGAATGTAAGTCTGCAATGCTGTCTACTGTTTTACATTGCTTTGTGATTAAAAGTGATGTAGAGAATTAAATAATTGTAGTACTCATAGAGGTAGTGTAAGTCTGCTTCATATTAAGCAGTATCAGTGTCATAGGAAATGTAGAACATGACTGAGCAAGAAGGGGAAGATATTACTATTCCAGGATTGTGAAAATGATCTTCAACATTTTAATTGTGAAAGTTGCGGAAATGCCAAATGATGGGATTGGCTTACAAGAAATCCAAGAGTTATAAATATCTCTGACTAGATTTGGCCTTGTGGAAAATAGTGGTAGAGAGCAAGAAGTCATTTATTGCATGTAACGTGTTTTTAAAAACGATGGAGGTTTTCTTTCAGAAAGTGGCGGGCTGAAAGTAATAACAGCACAAAAGAGTGTAAGCTGTTCATAGGACATCCTTGGACGTCATGGAAAGTAAGTTAACTTTAAGGAGTTCTGAATTTTAATTTCTGATGTTGTATGGGTTTTTTAAACACAATCATTTTGATTGTGTTTTTTTTTCCCCGCTGTTACATGATGAATACCTTCAAGTCACTGTTTTTAGTGAATTTTGATACATTCTGAGAACAGCAAAAATAAACCATTTAACATGTATAATTAATTCTGTACTGTTTGCATTTATGATGTATATGTAGAACTGTGTAGGAGGCATGGAGAAGGTGAGTTTTCTGTAAGTGTTAAATTTATTGCATGCAGTGCTGCACTTCTACGTATTCTTTCATATGCTGGACTACATCTGCACAATGAGATACCTAAGCAAAGGAAACACAAGTGATGTGATTGTGAAATGAGCAAAATAAATTGCACATATTTCAATTACATCACCTGTGTTTCCTATCATTATGAATCACATTGTGCAGATCAAGTTTAGGTCTGTCCAGGGAAACATAGGAGGTTTCTACTTTGTTGAAGAGTGCAGTGGACATGACTCACTTCATTGGTAGACTTTCACAGATATTATCTCCTCTGTACACTTCAACAAGTGTAAATCTCATCTTGAACTCTGAGTAGGCCTCACCTCAAACAAATCTCTGGATAGGAGACATGTTATTGGCATCCTGAAGCGACACTTTTCTGAAACAAGAGCAATGCAAAAGATGCACCATGTTTTAAGATAGGCCTCACTTCATCTGCATCAAGATACTGTTAGTTTAAAATGTATATCTTTAGGATTGTGTAGAGGACCTGGAGAAGCAGAAGCTTCTGTCAGCGTCAAAGTTGTTGAAAAACTATTTGTCCTTCAATATTTTCCCTTGTCTTTTGTAATTTTTAAATACATGTTTTAATATTTTTCAAATGTTGGTTCTCTCTTTCACAGATTGAAAGTATAAAAATAAAATGTGATTAATTTAACGGCAATTGCAAGGTAAATAGTTGTACTCTTTTCGTTACATTTCTATCACATTCACCTACTATTAGATCCACTGCTTCACTTCTTTAATCCTCAGTTTCCTGCCTTTGTTACTTTCCTCATTCCTTTCTCTATTACCTACTTACTCAACTCCTTCCACTCTTTTTCTCAGTCCCTCTGTTCTCATAGTTCCTCAGTCTTGTTCACTCACTCCATCTCTATTACTCTTAGTGTCTGTGAATTACTTTCCCACCTTTTTTTTTGGACCGCTTCCCGGGAAGTTGCCTGGTTCGCAAACCAGCAGCGTTATGGGAGTCCACCATTTTGTGTTTCGGTCGAATCAAGATACAAGATGGAGGGCAAATAATGTTCAGAATGGGTAGAAGGGGGCACGGTAGATGTATCTTGACCCCCTTGGTTTTCTGAGGGTGGCTGAGGAGGACCATAGTTCTTCACTCTTGTTCACTCTCTCTGTTTCTATTAATGTCACTGTTTATGACTGATCATAAAAATTTTTTTTAAAAAAGAACAGTAACTATAAGGGAAGGAAACAGACAGTTATGTTAAAAGAAAGACAGCTATAGGGAGTAAACTAAGGATACTGTTACCTACAATCCACTGCTGTTGATGTTACTGACCATGTCATGAATGATGTAATATGTGACATCATCAGCAGTGGATTGTAGGTAACAGTATCTCTTGTTTACTCCCTAACGCTGTCTTTCTTTTCACATAACTGTCTGTTTGCTTACCTTATACTTACTGTTCTTTTTTTTTAAAAATATTTTTTTTGGTTAGCTTCCGGTACGCGTACCGGGTAGCGCTCCGGGAGCGAACTAAGAGAAATAGAGGTTGGCAGAGTTTCAAATATTCTACCAATTTTTTTATAATGGGGAGTTAGTTCTGAAAAGAACTTTTTTTTTATGTTTTTGTTGTTTTATATTTGTTTTAGTATTTTTTGAATTTTTTTTTACTTTTTTTGTATTTTCTGAACGTTTTTAAAAAATTTTGGGTTTTTTTTGGGGGGGGGGAACAAAAACGATCCATTGTAAAGGGCTCAACAGGAGCAACAAAAAAAAAAGAATTTATTTTTTGGGGCGTCTCGGACAAACATTAACATGATTTTGAATAGCTCGTAAAATCAAACTGATGCTACTTTCTCTGTAGCAGATGAAAGCGCCACATTCCACGCACACTTGCTTTACGTGCCCAAACAACATTTGGATGTTTGCGATCATCTCCCTCGCCTCTGGTCCCGACACCTCTGGGACAACCGATCTTCTTGCCATTGGGAGGGGATTTTGTTGTTCGTCACGTAGCTGGGCAGCACTATAATTATTTGGGTGCCACCTACTCATATGCCGATGCATAGTGTGATTGCCGTAACTGTATTTTTTATCAGTTCCCCTTGACAATCTATCACCGCATATACGGCAAAACACGTAGCGTGCATTCACTTTTTTTTGCCCCTCTGGAATTCTATAGAATTGCCAGATGTAATTCTCCTTTCGATTGTACCTCCTGGGCTCCTCTGGCAAAAACTCAGGCTCTTCCTCCTCTTCCTCCTCTTCCTGTTCTTCCTCTTCTTGCAAAATTACTTCTGCAGGTGGTCCTCTCTTTCTTGGATTTGGTGGAGGTGGTGGGTTAGCACCAGCTGAAGCTACTAATGAAGCCATCTCAAAGTCTAAATAAAGGGTCTTTCTCTCACCAAGATGAAAGTCAGAGTGAGGAAAGAAGGAGGGGTTTTCATCATTTGGGAAAAACAAAAGTTCTAAACCAATGAAAAGTGTTCATTTTAGATCACATGACCTAGTATTACATCATTAGGAAACCAAAAGTGAAATGAACCAATGAAAAGTGTTATTACCGAGTCACATGACCTGCTGTGTTTACGTTACGCGGTCGGCGCCGCGCCGCGGATCGCTTCCGGTTCGCGTACCGCTACGCTTCCGGGTACGCGAACGTAGCACGTAATATGACGTATTACGCGAGAACGCGAAACGTCATGCTGACGCGAAGCGTCACGATGTTGTTTTGTAACGTGAGAGGTGCGCAAAAGGAACGTTTACCGGTTCGCGTACCGGGTCGCGCCTCCGGATTGAGCTAACGGGAAGCTAACCGGTACGCGTACCGGGAGCGAAACAAAAAAAAAAAAAAAAAAATTGTATTAAAAACATGTAAAAAATATTTTTCTATTTAAAGAATAATACATTGTAAAGGTTTTGATATTACCTATTAAAAAACCAATGAAATTCACTGAAAAAACCATAGGTTATAGACCATATATAGTTAGGAATTAGCATTTACAAAACCTTGAAAATTCACTGAAAAAACCATAGGTTATAGACCATATATAGTTAGGGATTAGCATTTAAAAAACCTTATTTTACTCACACAAAACCATTGAAATTCCATATATAGTTAGTTGTACTAACTATATATCACGCACCCGCAATCCACTGCTGATGATGTCACATATTACATCATTCATGACATGGTCAGTGACATCACTGATGACATCACTGATGACATCTCAAATGACATCACTGATGACATCACTGATGACATCTCAAATGACATCACTGATGACATCACTGATGACATCTCAAATGACATTACTGATGACATCACTGATAAAATCATTTATGTGATAATACGATGAACCTCTTCAGACTCTAATATAACCTTAGATACACTCGAAGTAAACACAGACTCACAGATTGTCACTCATCCATGAAGTTACACACACACCTAGACAGTCATGCAAACAATCAATCACACCTCCATTTCCTTAACTATACAGTTAAACACACCTTACTTATTCAAACATATACTAAGACATATTTACTCACTTATACAATCCTGGATACAAGTTCACAATGATCCATACAGCCACTCACACATTCACTGGCTCTTATGCACAGTTATTTATATATGTCAACTCTCACATGTATTGTATTTTACATATGTACTTAATTTGACATGTAGCACTGAGATATCTATTCACTCAACAATACAGTCATGCACACAGTCAACCGCCCATACAGCTGTTTCCAACATGCACTTTTGAACCCATACATCTATGCACAGAGTCATACACTTCCCAGCCACCCACACACACACTCAGTCTCCCATACAAATGCTTGGGCAACCAATCAATAACCCATATAGTTACTCATATAGCTACTGATCAACACATGCAGCAGTTTACAGAACAACAGACATAATGATGCACAAATTAAGACAGTTTAGTCACTAACCCATGCACTCAGTGAGACACATTTAATCACTCACTCATACATTCAGTCATGCACCTACTAAATCCTTCGTCCAGACACTTATACATCGACTCATTCATAAATATGTAAGACATATTTTAACTTTACAGAAAAATACAGTCACTGGATTTTGTCATCAGTGATGTCATCAGTGATGTCATTTGAGATGTCATCAGTGATGTCATCAGTGATGTCATTTGAGATGTCATCAGTGATGTCATCAGTGATGTCACTGACCATGTCATGAATGATGTAATATGTGACATCATCAGCAGTGGATTGCGGGTGCGTGATATATAGTTAGTACAACTAACTATATATGGAATTTCAATGGTTTTGTGTGAGTAAAATAAGGTTTTTTAAATGCTAATCCCTAACTATATATGGTCTATAACCTATGGTTTTTTCAGTGAATATATATATATATATATATATATATATATATATATATATATATATATATATATATATTTTACCTACTGGCGGTCGCCAGTAGGTATATATAGTTAGGATTTTTTCTCTATGGGATTTTTGAAAATTCTATGTCTAATAACTTTGGCGTTTGTGGACGGAATTGGCTGAAATTTTCAGGAAAATGGCACATTTTGTTTCTGAGTAGCCCTTGAAAATTTGGGGGGGTTCGTCAAGGGGGGGCCGAGAAAAAAGGGGGGTCCCAAAATGTGTTTTTAACATTGAGTTTTCCATAGGGCGGTTGGCCTCACTTTTAGCCCGAACGGCTGAATGGATTTGCACGAAACTTGGCAAAATTGTAGGGACTGGTAGCCCGATGTGCCTTTTGTAGGTCTCAATATATGTGCTACAGTGGATTTTGAGAAATTAACGTTTAAAAAAAGATATATATCTGTAACAGCGGACCGGGCAGCGCTCCAGGACGCGTACTTTTCGCGCAACGGAGCTTTGTGAAGCGAAGCTGATTGGTTCTCCGGCATCTGTAAACATTCCAAACAGTCCGTAGCGGCCGCCATCTTGTCTCTCGGTAGGATCGAGAGACAAGCGGAGGCCAAACCGAAGGGGCAAATGACCATAAGGGGGCATAGTAGATCCTCCCTGACCGTTTAGGTTTGATGTGGAGGTTTTAAAAGGGCCCCGCGGGGCAAAAAAAAATAAAAATAATAATAATCGAACAGCTGAATGGATTTGCACGAAACTTGGCAAAATTGTAGGGACTGGTAGCCCGATGTGCCTTTGCTAGATCTCAATATATGTGCTCCAGTGGATTTTGAGAAATTAACGTTCAAAAAAAGATATATATCTGTAACAGAGCACCGCTTCGCGTACTTTTCGCGTTACGGAGCTTTGCGAAGCGAAGCTGATTGGCTCTCCGGTGTTTGTAAACATTCCAAACAGTCCGTAGCGGCCGCCATCTTGTCTCTCGGTAGGATCGAACAGCTGAATGGATTTGTACGAAACTTGGCAAAATTGTAGGGACTGGTAGCCCGATGTGCCTTTGCTAGGTCTCAATATATGTGCTTCAGTGCATTTTGAGAAATTAACGTTCAAAAACAAGATATATATCTGTAACAGCGCTCCGCTTCGCGGAGATAAAATTATATGTGTATTACCTAGCTGTTGCGCGACGGCTAGTAGAAGATAGCGACCATCTTGGGCCCCACTTTGCATGTGAGTGATATTTATCACTAATGACATGCAAAGTGGGCATGCCAAGATGTTAGCGACTGGAAACAGTCGCTAACATCGCTATCTTCTATTATCAACTTTTGGAAATATTCGAGATAAGCGCGAATATCTCCAAAAGCTACCACCTGCCCTGAGCAGTTCTTAGCCATGTTATCCAATGGGAGGTGGATAACATGGCTAAGAGCATTAGCTCGGTAATGCATGAATATCGCTGAGTTTTCAGCGATATTAATGCATTGCGGTCGTTTTTTATCGTATTTGCGATAAACCTTGATAATAGCAAGGTTTATCTGCGATAATTTCTGACGGTAAAAAAATCGTTGCTAAGCATCGTTAGGGATAAATATCGCTTAACTTTGGTAATATGCCCCAACGTCTGTTAACGTTCGATTCGAAGGAAATCAGGAAGTGTTGAAAAACATTGTCTGCGCCATCTTGTCTTTTTTCAAATGCCACACTTTTGTCGTGCACGGCAGCCATTTTAGATGCCTTGACCAGACCCACTCTGTGCACGCTGTCGATTCTTAGCATGGCTCCCCACCCTCGCAAGCATCTCCCCCAGGCAGTGGTCACCCCCGCTCTCTGTCTTATGCATGGGTAATAAACCTCCCCCCATCTGCGCTGCTCTTCCCTGAGAATCACACCCTGTGCCCGCCCGACACCTCCCTTTCGCCCTATTCACTACCGCACCCTCTGACACTCCTTTTCCTCTGTGTCCGATTGTCCAGGCTGGTCCTAGGGTATCAGCTAGCCCTGCAGATGTAGTTTATGGCCACAGCTGTAAAGAATCACCCCTCTTCAAAGGAGTTATAGTAGATCAAGGCCCACACTCGATGAGATCCGTCACAGCAGAAGCGTTGCTATTATCTGAAAACCATCCTGTATTGTGATTGGGGAGGGGACCGAGCCTGAAGCGGAAGATTCCAGGGATGACTCTTTGTACATCAAAGTTTTTACAATTATGTGTCACATTAAAAATATATAGCACTCCGACAAAGTAGTAAGATTATAAAACTTTAATAATTTATAAATATATACAAGAAAACAAAAATAGTAATAACATATAAACATTTTTAGGGAAAAACAACGAAGTAGCGGTCGGCTGTGCGAATAGTCCCAACGCAGCACAACGTCCAGATTTCCGGCGTGGGGCGTCGCGGGGGGTGGGTCATCAGTAGCAAACTGTTGTGCGAATAGTTCCAAGGCAGCAGAACGCGCTGAAATCTAGATGACACGAAAGTGATGTCTAGTAAGTTGCCACCCAGCAAATAACGGCATGGGGCGTCGCGGGGGGTGGGTCATCAGTAGCAAACTGTTGCGCGAATAGTTCCAAGGCAGCAGAACGATGGCACCAAGGTGATGTCCAGTAAGTTGCCGCACTGGTTTTGGTATCCTACAATGCTGCTCCGAATAACGGCGTGGGGCGCCCCGGGGGAGGCGGCGTGAACGGGCCTCTCCAGGTGGAGTGTCATCTGTTGTAGTGAGGCGCCCCTTTACCGTTTCAGTTGCCATTCCGTCCGTTTTTGGTCCACTGTGTCAAAAGCCGCAATTCAGCTGAGTTGCGCCCACTCTTGCGGTGCAGCGATAGGCGGCTGTCACAGGACTCTCAAAATGGCGGCAGGCTGTTTCCTTTTTGGGCCTGGTCCACTGAAATGGCCCTGGGACACCTTGGAAATCGGACGCTTGTCTGCTAGGTCTTGGACCCCATTCTCGAAAGCGTCCCCTCCGCCTTGAGAATTCATCAAAAGTTTTGGGGGCTCCGACTCCTGCAGGCTTCTGGTGGGGAGCGGCTGCCATGATTGCTCGCGGAATGACCACGACTGAGCTACGAGATGGTGGTGCTCTCATGCTGACGCCAGCTTCAGTCTGAAACATCCAGAAACAAGGTGGGGCTTTCATCGTTTGGGAAAAAAAAAAGTTTTCATTCAATGAAAAGTGTTGTTTTTAGGTCACATGATCAAGCCTTCCATCATTAGGAAACCAAAAGTAAAATGAACCAATGAAAAGTTTTATAAACAAGTCACATGACCTGTTATGCGGCATAGGGTATAAAATGCGGAGAAAATACGTTGGCACGTGAGGCGGCGTCAGTAGCGGACCGATGTGCGAATAGGCCGAAGGCAATAAAACGCGCCAAGATCCGGATGGCACCGAGGTGGTGTCATAGTTGAGAGTTCTGAGCAGCGGTTGTAACACTGTCTGAAGCTTATTTGCAGCTGCTGCAGCTTCACTACGCGCCAAGATCCGGATGGCACCGAGGTGGTGTCTAGTAAGGTGCACTGGTGTGGCCATCCTACAATGCTGAAAGTCGGCGTGGGGCGCCCCGTTGGCCTGTGAGTTTGCGTCAGTAGCGGACCGATGTGCGAATAGGCCGAAGGCAGCACAACGCGCCAAGATCCGGATGGCACCGAGGTGGTGTCTAGTAAGTTGCCGCACTGGTTTGGCCATCCAACAATGCTGAAAGTCGGCGTGGGGCGCCCCGTTGGCCTGTGAGTTTGCGTCAGTAGCGGACCGATGTGCGAATAGGCCGAAGGCAGCACAACGCGCCAAGATCCGGATGGCACCGAGGTGGTGTCTAGTAAGTTGCCGCACTGGTGTGGCCATCCTACAATGCTGAAAGTCGGCGTGGGGCGCCCCGTTGGCCTGTGAGATGGCGTCAGTAGCGGACCGATGTGTGAATGGGGCCGAAGGCAGCGCAACAATATTTTCGGAATAGAAGACACCACTAGGCGCTGAGATGCCAAGATCCGGATGGCACCGAGGTGGTGTGTAGCAAGTTGCCGCACTGGTGTGGCCATCCTACAATGCTGAAAGTCGGCGTGGGGCGCCCCGTTGGCCTGTGAGTTTGCGTCAGTAGCGGACCGATGTGCGAATAGGCCGAAGGCAGCACAACGCGCCAAGATCCGGATGGCACCGAGGTGGTGTCTAGTAAGTTGTCGCACTTCTGTGGCCATCCTACAATGTTGAAAGTCGGCGTGGGGCGCCCCGTTGGCCTGTGAGATGGCGTCAGTAGCGGACCGATGTGCGAATGGGGCCAAAGGCAGCGCAACAATATTTTCTGATTTGAAGACACCACAAGGCGCTGAGATGCCAAGATCCGGATGGCACCGAGGTGGTGTCTAGCAAGTTGTGGCACTGGTGTGGCCATCGTACAATGGTAAAAGTCGGCGTGGGGCGCCCTGTTGGCCTGTGAGATGGTGTCAGTAGCGGACTGATGTGTGAATGGGGCCAAAGGCAGCGCAACAATATTTTCTACAATATTTTCGGAGTAGAAGACACCACAAGGCGCTGAGATGCCAAGATCCGGATGGCACCGAGGTGATGTCTAAGTTGCGGACCGATGTGCGAATGGGGCCAAAGGCAGCGCAACAATATTTTCTGAAGAGAATACACCACAAGGCGCTGAGATGCCAAGATCCGGATGGCCCCGAGGTGATGTCTAAGTTGCGGACCGATGTGCGAATGGGGCCAAAGGTAGCGTAACAAGATTTTCTGTATGGAAGATACCACTAGGCGTTGAGATGCCAAGATTCGGATGGCACCGAGGTGATGTCTAGCAAGTTGTGCCACTGGTGTGGCCATCGTACAATGGTAAAAGTCGGCGTGGGGCGCCCTATTGGCCTGTGAGATGGTGTCAGTAGCGGACTGATGTGCGAATGGGGCCAAAGGCAGCGCAACAATATTTTCTGACTGACACCACAAGGCGCTGAGATGCCAAGATCCGGATGGCACCGAGGTGATGTCTAAGTTGCGGACTGATGTGCGAATGGGGCCAAAGGCAGCGCAACAATATTTTCTGTATGGAAGATACCACTAGGCGTTGAGATGCCAAGATTCGGATGGCACCGAGGTGATGTCCAGCAAGTTGCTGTACTGGTGTGGTCATCCTACAATGCTGAAACTCGGCGTGGGTCACCCCATTAGCCTGTGAGATGGCGTCAGTAGCGGACCGATGTGCGAATAGGCCGAAGGCAGCACAACGCGCCAAGATCCGGATGTCACCGTGGTGGTTTCATAGTTGAGAGGCACTTCATCTGCAGTGGGGCGCCGAGATCCGGATGGCACCGAGGTGATGTCTAGCAAGTTGCTGTACTGGTGTGGTCATCCTACAATGCTGAAATGTAGTGGGGCGCCCATTTACCGTTTCAGTTGCCATTCAGCTGAGTTTCGGCTGCTCTTGATGCTACAGCGACAGGCGGCTGCAAGAGGACTCTCAAAATGGCGGCCTGTTCTTTGGATTTGGGCCTGGTCCACTAAAATGGCCCTGGGACACCTTACAACTCGGACGCTCGATTTTTTTTCCTTTCCTGTACATGCAAAAAAAGGTAAATGCCCGGTACGTTACACGCTTCATCTGCCACGATGAACTCTCCAGAGGAACCGAAAAAAAATATAGTTGTGGTAACTATACCATGCATCGTCATATGGAGAGGTGGCACCAATTAATTATAGTGCTGCATAAAAGAGAGATTTGGAGGAGAACCCCTGACCTGCTAGTACATTCATCAAAGAAGTGGCACTGAGAGCTTCAGAGGCAAGGGACACGGTCCCAAATATTTAGAAGAACTTTGGAAAGATTAAAATGACATGTTTAGATTGTGGTAAATTAATTTCATGTGGACAGATGAGTGTTACTCTAATAAATACAGCATATGAACATCATCATAGTCGATGGTTGGTAGAGACATTTTGACTATATCCTGGACCTGCCCGTCCTCGCCCAAAATGGCGCCGGAATAAATGGGACTCGTAACTCCTTGTTGTGTACTGGTTGCAGAACCTTGAAATCACGAGATACGTATGCAGTTTTGAAGCACATGGCGGGCGGGGACGAGAATTGATTGAATATTTCGACATCCCTATTGATATTAAGTTCTGATGTGTTATTGATTACTGTACTGTTGAAAATTCGAATTAACGTCACCCATGGTACTTGCCCGCAAATGTATATCTAGATAATTTTATTGTAACTGGCCCTGTCGTATTTTAATTATAAAATGTACGTCCACCGATTCCGTAACTGTTAGACACCTTAGTTCTTGCAACCTAATGGCCCGCCCGTTACGTTCCTCTACAGTGTAAATGTCTATTCATCATATACGATTACAGTTTGCTCCGTGGCAGGCCCACGTGGTTATAGGCTCGTATTTGTATAATGAAATTTTCACAATAAAGGTTTTTAAAAGAAAACATGGTAGTAGTATATACATTGGTAAAGTTTTTAATAATAGTCACTGTTTTAGAATCATTAAAAGGC
Source organism: Lissotriton helveticus (assembly GCF_964261635.1). Classification (NCBI taxonomy): domain Eukaryota; kingdom Metazoa; phylum Chordata; class Amphibia; order Caudata; family Salamandridae; genus Lissotriton; species Lissotriton helveticus. Next base: position 890,479,206 of record NC_136065.1, on the reverse strand, counting down.
AAGTGAAATAAAGCAGACCAATTACATGAAGGGTAAAAGGTATAATACGAAGGAACGCAGTAAAGATAAATGGTCAAGGGCTGTTGTGTTTTCTATTCCTGCAACATAAAGTGATCGATAAGAATCTCATATTCAGGCGTATCGGCGACTAAGACAGCAGGTCGACCCTCTTTTGCTCAACGGCTCCGTCATGGGACGAAGAAACGCTCTTTTTCTCGAAAAAAGAATATATTTTACTTGCAGGACAGTTGTAAAATTTCCGGGAAAGTACATTAGCCTGGAACATTATAACATATATTTAAGAAAAAATAATGTTCGGAAGTAATTAAAAGCGTAATTTTTAGGTGATATGACCAAGCCTTTCATCATTACAATAAGAAAAGTAAAATGAACCAATGAAAAGTTTTATTAACAAGTCACATGACTTGTTATGCTTACGTTACGCGCTGCGCGCCCCGGATGACTTCCGGATGCGCTAACGCGGCGCGTCATATGACGCATTACGCGACAACGCAGGTCCAGAATATAGTCAAAATGTCTCCACCAACCAGCGGTCGAAACACAACCCCTTTCAGCAGGCTAAATAGTTCTGTTAAATGACAACAGAAGGGACAGGCAACAAGAACCATCAGTCAAAGAGGGGAGGGCTAGTTCTTCTCTACCGGGTTACATTGGGGCGCTACCGGAACTGATCGAATTGGTAGTCTACAGTGTTTCTGGATGTTTCAGACTGAAGCTGGGGTTAGCATGAGAGCAGCACCATTTCGTAGCTCCGTTGTGGCCATTCCGCAACCAATCATGGCAGCCGCTCTTTATCGTTATTTTGGGCGGGGTGGGTGGCGGAGCCGAGCTGTTTTGCAGCCATCATTGTGTGGAGTTCAGTTCATCTCACTAGTTTTGTATTTGTCATGAGGGGTTGTTCCTAATGTTTCTATTTTAGCGAGGTCAAAAAGAGATCCCATTAGTGGCCTACTGATTTTACTCGATTCCTTTTCTTTTTTTTTACACGATTTTTCGTTATCTGCAAAGACTAAACAGAGTATTGCGACTCTGTGTTTGTTTGTAAATAGAGAATGAACCAAAGAGAACTAATTCTAAAACAGTAAATACTTGGATAACAATCAATCAAATGGAGAGAGAAGCAGGCACGACGGATTACAACGGGGGCAAAGGCCTGCGTTAACTACCTTTCACTATCTGCAAAGAGAGAGTACTCCTAATAGAAATGAGGGGGGGGCACCATTCAAAGCAGATCAGTGTGCATAAACACGAAAATGTTTTCACTTACCACGTACTTGACATTCGACAGCTTATGATATTTGCTATTAAAAAACCATTGAAATTCACTGAAAAAACCATAGGTTATAGACCATATATAGTTAGGAATTAGCATTTACAAAACCTTGAAAATTCACTGAAAAAACCATAGGTTATAGACCATATATAGTTAGGAATTAGCATTTAAAAAACCTTATTTTACTCACACAAAACCATTGAAATTCCATATATAGTTAGTTGCACTAACTATATATCGCGCACCCGCAATCCACTGCTGATCATGTCACATATTACATCATTCATGACATGGTCAGTGACATCACTGATGACATCACTGATGACATCTCAAATGACATCACTGATGACATCACTGATGACATCTCAAATGACATCACTGATGACATCATTGATGACATCTCAAATGACATCACTGATGACATCACTGATGACATCTCATTTGACATTACTGATCACATCACTGATGACATCATTCATGTGATAATACGATGAACCTCTTCAGACTCTAATATAACCTTAGATACACTCAGTGTAAACAGACACTCACAGACTGTCACTCATCCATGGAGTTACTCACACACCTAGTCAGTCATGCAAAGAATCAATCACACCTCCATTTCCTCAACTATACAGTTATACACACCTTACTTATTCAAACATATACTAACACATATTTACTCTATTATACAATCCCTGATACAAGTTCACAGTGATCCATACAGCCACTCACACATTCACTGGCACAGTTATTTATATATGTCAACTCTCACATGTACTGTGTTTTACATATGTACTTACTTTGACATGCAGCACTGAGATATCCATTCACTCACCAATACACTCATGCACACAGTCAACCGCCCATACAGCTGTTTCCACATGCACTTTTGAACCCATACATCTAGTGAATCAACTGCTCACACATCTATGCACAGAGTCATACACCTCCCAGCCACCCACACACACACTCAGTCTCCCATACAAATACTTGGGCAACCAATCAATAACCCATATAGTTACTCATATAGCTACTGATCAACACATGCAGCAGTTTACAGAACAACAGACATAATGATGCACAAATTAAGACAGTTTAGTCACTAACCCATGCACTCAGTGAGACACATTTAATCACTCACTCATACAGTCAGGCATGCACCTACTAAATCCTTCATCCAGACACTTATACATCCACTCATTCTTCAATATGTAAGACATATTTTAACTTTACAGAAACATAGTCACTGGATGTTGTCATCAGTGATGTCATCAGTGATGTCATTTGAGATGTCATCAGTGATGTCATCAGTGATGTCACTGACCATGTCATGAATGATGTAATATGTGACATGATCAGCAGTGGATTGCGGGTGCGCGATATATAGTTAGTGCAACTAACTATATATGGAATTTCAATGGTTTTGTGTGAGTAAAATAAGGTTTTTTAAATGCTAATTCCTAACTATATATGGTCTATAACCTATGGTTTTTTCAGTGAATATATATATATATATCAATCAACACAGCAACAGCTCCTACCACTTCCACTCACAGCGGCGAAGAAGGAGAGACGGACCACTGTAATCAGGCAAGATGTTTTATTTCACCTTCACATCCAAACCACTATGGCAGATGACGCGTTTCGGGCTGGCAACAGCCCTTGATCACATACATATATATATATACACACACATATACCTCATATATATTCATATCAATTTATCTATATATATTATATATATTTAGATCTATTTATCCATAACTATGTGTATATATATGTGTATATTTTTATATAATAGTTTTTTAATTATAAAATAAATAAAAAATTAAGTTTATTATTTGTTTTAAAATAAATATGTATATATATATATATATATTAATTATTATGTATGTGTATTTTTTAAATACGTTTATTTGTTATATATTAAATCTACTTTTTTTATTAATTGTATTATTTAATATATTTAATATTTATTATTTAAAATTATATATATATATATATATAAATGGATATTTTGTACAACTTTATTTTCAACATAGATATGTTTTTCTGATGTTTCTGTACTTACCTGTTTAAGTATGAGTCAATATTTTTGCATTCTATATTTTTTCATCTATATTTTTTACATCTATATTTTCAACTTTTTTCAGTGAACCCGTGGTGGGGTTTAGCTGAGGGAGGTGGTGAGCTGTTCTTTGGTGATCTTGTCCCAACTTCTGCGATGGTAGTGGTGGGCATCATAGTGTACGGTGGGTTTGGTGAAGGAATAGTGGACGCATCGGTGGTTGGTCCAAAGGAGCTCGGAGGTGTGGCTGAAGGTGATGTTGTTGCTGGTGGAGATGATTGGGTCGAGCATGTGTCCTGCTGAGTGGGTTGGGGGGACAAGTTGTTTGAGTCCAACAGTGGTGAGGTTCTCCAGAATGGATGGGGTGTTCTTATTGTTATCCAAGAGAAAGTTGAGGTCGCCGAGGAGGATGTAATCTGTGGAGGTGAGAGCGTGGGGTGCGATAAAGTTGATGAAAGAGTCACTGAAGGATGGACGGGTCCATGGGGGTTCTGTAGATGAGTGTGCATGGGGGTAGTGTTCAGGTTGGCCTGGACCTGGAAGTGGAGGTGATCCATGTTGGTTGAGTGGTGGTCTAAGTGGGTGGTGAGGCGCAGGTTGAATTTGTGTATGATGACGATGCCTCTACCCAGTTTGTTGAGGCAGTCCTTGTGAATGATCATGTAGCCTTCTGGGATAGCGATGGCAATGTTTAGGGTGGATGTTGAGTTCATCCAGGTTTCCGTGAGGAAGGCGATGTCAGGGTGGATGGAGTTTAGTAGGTCCCAGATCTCCACAGCATGTTTGTGGAGGGAGCGAGTGATGAACTGGATATAGCTGAGACGGTCGGGTCGGGTCAGGTCATTGTAGATTGAGCAGTGGGTGTGGCTGGCGTACAGTGGCAAGCAAAGGTGCAGCTGCACTTTTGGCAGGAAAAAGGGCCCTGGGTGTCGCTCAGCGTTGCCCGGCGGTGGGTGCTGACGGCATGGAGGGTGCTGGTGTTGTAGTGGTGGATGGTCTAAAGTGCAGGGCACAGTCCAGTCACAGTCTGGCACAGACATTCTTGCTTTGGTGTGACTGTGGTGTGCCAGCGGCGCGGCTGTCCAATGGCCACCATTAACTAGCTTGAGGGAGAGGGCTGGACAGCTGGGAGACAGGCAAAGTGGAGAAAATGGGAAGCAGGGAAGCAGCACTGGAAGGGGTGGGGCATGAGCAGTGGCGGGGACATGACAAGTAAAAGGTGCAAAAGTGAAAAGAGGAAAAAGTGGAAAAGTACAGAATTGAAAGAAAGTGACAGAACATCAGAGAAAAGCAAAAAGAGAGGACCAGAAAAGCAGAAAAATGTAAAAAGAGTTGTGAGGAAAGCAGAAAATTGTAGAAAGTGAAAGAAAGTGACAGAACCCCCTTTTTCTCGACCTCTGCTTGACAGGTGACCCTAAAACTTTCTAGGGAGGAGCTAATGTAGATGACCTATTTTTTGGAACATTTAGTGTTTCATCAAACTGGGCAAAAGTTATTAGTAAACCAAAAAACACTTAATCTATGAAAAAGCAGACCTAACTATAACTACCTAATATACCTACTAACTACTCTAACTGTCTACTAGCGACCACCAGTAGGTTTTATATATATTACCTACAAGCGGTCGCCAGTAGGTAGTTATAGTTAGAACCTAGTTTCCAATTTGATTTGCTAATAACTTTTGCGTTGTTTGACGAATCTTCGCGAAATTCTCCCAAAAAAATGTCTATCCAGGTCAGCTCCTGTCCTAAACGTTTGGGGTGATTTGTCAAGCGGGGGCTGAGACAAAAGGGGGGTCCCAAAACAGATATCCCCAATTTTATTTTCGTAGGAAATTTGGAGACAGGCTACAGCCCGAACTGCTGAACGGAATACCCCAATTCTTGGCAAAAAGGTAGTGCTTTGTTCAGAAAGCGACCTTCTTTTTAAATGGTGTAAATCCGTTCAGTAGTTGCTGACAAATTTAAAAAATAAGAGTCAGAAGTCAATTTCCCATAGGAAACTTTAGGCAAGGCTACAGCCGAAACTGCTGAACGGAATTACCCCAAATTTGGCAAAAAGGTAGTGCTTGGTTTAGAAAGCGACATCTTTCTTAAATGGTGTAAATCCATTCAGTAGTTGCTTAGAAAGTAAAAAAATAAAAGTTTCGATATCTAGGGCAGCAGTGGATTCGCGAACCCTTCCGACCATGAGCTTCATTCTATTTGGCTGTCAACACTCCAAACCAGGAAGTGTTGACAGCCATCTTGATACTCGGCAGAACCGAGTCACAGGAAAACAGTGAAACAAAGGTAGAAAAAGAAAACTGGGCAGGGTAGAAATGTTGCTGCGCTGGGGATGTGAATCCTGCTTCTTTTCAATTAGGCCCCCCTTACCTGGGAGCCGTACCAGTAAACATTAGCGGGCCTTTTTTACAGCCCCTCTCTGGGGCTGTAAAAAAGAATGGATGGGGTCCCAATCCCCCCACACTGCCCTGGGGCCTGCCACCTTCCTGGGGCTTTCAAAATAAACCATGGGGGGCTTGCAGCCCACCCGCAGCCCCAGGGACTTTCAACTCCCTGGGGCTGTTTTTAAAATTAAAAATAATGTGTTGGGGGCTCGAGCACCCCCCACATGCCCCAGGGGCCACCACCTCCCTGGGGCTTCACTCATGTTGGGATCCTGTGATAGCCGTGGGGACAACCACCCCCCAGAACCCCCTCCAGCAGTGTCCAGGTGTGCCCACCCCAGGACACTGCTGTTTGTTATAGCAGGGTGGGAGCCGTGTGGCTCCCGTCCTGTCATAGCAAACTTGCTTTGGAAACGTGCTCTCTCTTCCAGAATCCAAACCCTATTGCTTTTCCCCCCGGGAGCTGCATGTCAGCAGCTCCCCATGTGGGAAAGCAATACCGGCTCCCGCAGGAGGCAGGGATCCAGCAGGGACCGTGGGGGAATTGGGGCTCCCCCCATGGTCCCCAACAAAGAGGCCAGGCCCCAGGGGATGGGGTCGCTGGGGCCAGATGTTGCCTGGGAGGGGGGCTACGCGGTCCTCCTCTAGTTTTTTTTATTATGAACATGTGGGTATGCCTCGGGGGATGGGGTCCCGGAGTCGTATGTAAATTAGTGAAAGTGGACGTTTTTAAATTACAAAAAATGTAGTTGCGATCCTAGCGCGGCTTTCAGCGCAGCCCCCGTGTGAACGCGATGGGTGTGCGGCTCTCAGCACGGCCCCCCGTGTAAACACGATGGGTGCGCGGCTTTAAGTCACGCTGGGTGCGTGTCTCCAAGCAAGAAAAAAAAGTATATTTTTTCAAAAACTAAATTATATTTTGGGGTATTAGGTGGCTCTAAAAAGAGGCCTTGTGTTTATTGGGAGATTTTCGTAGCCACATGTAAGCGCCGATGCAGAGCCTTAGGCTGTTAGGAAGGACTCTGTTTCCCTTAACTGTGAAATGTACACCATCACTCCTGTAGATGTCATCCATATTGAAAACAGATTGTTGTCTTATATGGAGCCCATACTATGGTCTCTGAGGTAAGCAAGACAAGAGGATGCAGAAGAAGTCTGCAAGTAATGCACTGTTCCCTAGGAAAGAAAATTATTTCCACAATATTTGCTGAATGTTAAAGTTTTCACATCTTATTTACATTTATTAATGTTCAAATCTTCATAAATCTTATTTGCATATCGTAATTCTATATTCAATTCGAAATTGTACATAAATTAAACATACATTACATCATATTCACTATTTGTGAATGAATTTTATTAAATACTGTTTCATTCCATAGCATGTCATAATATTTTATCAATGGGCCTATTTACAGAAAGAAATGCAGAAGAATCTTTTCTTGGTAAAGGTGTTTGTCTTTCTTTTTTTTTGGAGCCGATGCCCAATGCATTTCGGGAACTAGTCCCTTCGTCAGGGGCAATATCCTAAAAAATGAGTGCAAATGATTTTAGATATCTTACTTGATATAGCATGAATTGAATCTTGAAGACACAGTCGGGGGGTGCCCTTTATCAAAAAAGATGCGCAACCTTATCTGCCCAATGATACGTGGAGGTAAAAAGATACACCATCAGTGTAAATGTGATTATACCACTTATACCTGTACATGTGAGCTATACGTGGGTTGTTAATTAGAGAGATAGTTGTCAGCAGTAAACAAGTATATATACCCAAGTATAGGAAATAATCTAGAGAACTAAACGAACGCTCTTGTGAAAACTAGTAAATGTACCTGGAGAGAACAATGCTGGCTTGCTTGTTCTAGAGTGATATAAACAGAATCCAAGATCACGGATATTGCGCACGTGGTGTTCCTATAAACGGAAATAAACATATAATGCAACTGAACCTCTGGTTAAATTGTTATTACGTTAGATTTTCTAAGAATATTCTAAACAATAGTCATGAGAAAAACATCTTTGGAGGACAATGAATATCACAGTTCACTTGTTCACTGCGTTTTGAAATATCACTGAGGTTATAGTATTATTTGAAAAATAATAATCCTGTGTTGCACGATAAACGTGCGAACAATAATACTTTCTTGACTAATAGCTCATATTCGTTTATTGAACCCAGTTCATGTATGATGATAATATTCACATACCTCGCAGGGAAAAGTCCGGACAAATATAAACGAACCCAAGCGTACTCGTACCGGTGCCTCTAGACTTCTTACTGTAAATTGAATTAAGACAAATAAATCATGATTTACCCTATTTTGCGTGTGCGGAGCTTTATTTGCACTAAAAACTGGATGTAGATATGTAGTTATATCTGAATCCTTACCTATGTTGCTGCTATTCACTAGTACGGGAGTTGCCAAAGCCTGTCTTGTTGCTCGATCTTCATGCCGAGCGGCAAAGTAGCGCGGAAGGTTATCATACAACGCAAAATAGGTGCTGGTAACAAAAAGAGAGAACAACCGCGAACCTAGCTCGTGTGGGGATTATGGGACTTGTAGTGTTGTCACGTGAAGTAAATAATAGTGTGTAGACTGGATACTATGGTGATCCCAGCTTATAAATAAACATGTTGTGGTGATAAATAATAAATGCACCACTCTAAATCTGCATGTTATGTGGAAAAGAACGCACACAAATATACCTTTTGTTTTTATGTCGAGCTCAACCCAAATGTGTGCATAAACTAACAAGTCACCTGTAGACACACCTAATCAAAAGTCATGTTACATCAAAATGCATTGCGGCCAATGTCACGTTGTTGTATACAAGTGATATGAATAGCTCTATGAAATTGAATTACATTATTCTAGACCTTGTTATATATAGTACATATATAACGATCCATTTGAAAAGATAACTTAGTTAAGCTTCAGAATTCAACCTACAGGCAAAATAGTAATACCCCTGTGCCAACAATAACATTTTAAACAATGACAAGATTCTAAAACATAATTAATCGCTATTTCAATACCTTTACATTGGACACTACATTTACCGATCTAAGTTGGTTGTCTTCATTGAGAAATAAACGATAAATAACATCAGAAAAGTAATGAATAAATGTCAATTGTTTTACAAACTGGACCTGTATAACACACAGATGCACCAACTAAAGTTGTCAATTTTCTTTGCAAAAAGGAATATATCAGTGATATTGTATTCATCCTCTTATACAGTACATTATTATGTTGTGTAAACAAGATTGTCTCCATTGCGCAAAAGTACATATATGTCTGAGACTAAACACTGTTCGAACTCAGAAGACTGGATATCAATCTATTTGAAAAAACATCTTACATCTTGATAACATATTCCAATAATCGTGTGTATATCTTAAACTCAAACAAATCTATAACTCTTTTAATCTTCTGACTCCTGTCTTCTGTTCTGTTGTACATCTCTTAGTTATATCTTAAGCATACCTAAGGAGGCAGGACCCTGTGTATGTCTTTACTAATCTAATGTGCTGGTGTTGAGTCTACTGGCTCTATAGTGTTACCTACAGGTGCATGGGATGCCCATCAGTATATAAAATATATTTTACCTCATAAAAAACAGCTCAAATCTAGCCTGTCGTTCAATCCTACCGGCATAAGTGTTTGGAAAAAATGTCCCTCTGTCTTTGGCACTAGCTCCACTCTTTTTACCCTTAATTGAGCAATTTTATGCTGTGCTTTCATCTAGTGGTTCGCGACTGATGCTGATCTGTTTTGTGTCCTTAAAGTACTTTTGTGTTCTGTTAGTCTTGTTTCAAGTTTCCGTTCGGTCTTGCCAATATATGCTCTGCCACATGGGCATTTAAGACAGTATACTAAATGCATGGAATCACAGTTAGTAGAATGTCTAAGTGCAATTTTCTTCCCCATTACAGGATGTGTTATTATATTGCCTAATGTAATGTTATTGCAATGTATGCAATTGTAGCATCTGGTCGTTCCTTTGTGTGTGTCTTGTTGAAGCTGTTTAGATGGGGTTCTAATGATGTCCATCAAGTTTTTTCCTCGTGTGTAAGCAAAGATTGATTTCTCTTCATAGATTCCATTGAAATCATTCTCGTTCCTTAAGAGTTCCCACCTTTTATTTATGATGTTTTTATTTTGGTTGGAGGATGTTGAAAATGTTGACACAAAAGTAAAAGCTGTGGTTGATTTTTTTATTGTTGGAGTGAAAGATATACTTCGATCTTTTGTTGTCAGTCTATCTAAGCTTTGTTGTAAAATGTCTCTAGGGTAACCACTTTCCTCGAATTTACTGGTATGCCTTCTCAACTGTCTTTCCAACTTGTCATTTTCTGAACAAATTCTTTTAATTCTCAAGAAATGTGAGTATGGAAGCTTCGTAAGCAGGCTCCTAGGACGGAAACTCGAATAGATCAATGTGCTGATTCTGTCTGTCGGTTTGGTATAAATATCTGTTGTTAATTTGCGTAAGGTTTCATTCTTAGAAATTACCACATCTAGGAAATTAACTTCTGTTGTACTGATCGTGAATGTAAATTGTATTCTTGGATTTCTGGTATTGAGTTAATCAATCAAATTTTCCAGTTTGCCTCGATCTTTAGACCAGCTTAGAAAAATATCATCAATATATTGACAATACTGTATTAAACCATCTGTCCAATTGTTGTTTGACAATACGCACTCTTGCTCAAAATTCGCCATGAAGATGTTCGCGTATGTGGGCGCTCCAGAAAAACCCATGCTTGTCCCTGCTATTTGGTGCGTAGAAAGTGTCTTGCCATTTAAAATAGCTGTTATTTAAACAAAATTGCAATAATTTCATGAGAAAAATGCATAGGTCTTATGATAAATCCATTTGTAGTAATGCCCACTCTGCAGCTTCCATTCCTTCTGTGTGGGAAATTGATGTATACAATGCCGTAACATCAATCGTACACAGTATCCAATCCTCATGATAAAACTCCTGCATCATCTCCAGCTTTTTAAGAAAATCTGACGTGTCCTTGATGTATGTACACCATGATTGTACAAATTGTTGAAAATGATGGTCCAAGTATACTCCCAATGGTTCAAAGATTGACTCACATCCCGAGACAATGGGACGGAATGGGGGATCTGTGGGATGTTTGTGGATCTTTGGAGTCATCTATAATTTAGGTCTTCTGGGGTTTTGTGACTTGAGAAATGATCTAATTTTGGATGTAATGACACCTGATTCTTCTCCTTCTGCTAAGAGATCTTCTAACATGTTCAACAATGCCAGTGTGGGATCTGTATCCAAAATCATGTATGTATTTGTATCTTGCACATGATCATCCACTTTTTGATTATAATAGGAAGTGTCCATTATGACTAGCGCGCCCCCCTTGTCTGCAGGCTTTAATGCCAACCTATCATTCTGGACTATAGATTCAAGAATGCTTCGATCATGATTGGTGAAATTGACACTCTTGTTTTTGTTGTATTTGATTTTTGCTAGATCCTTTTTGATGGTGTCTTCAAAGAAATCTAAAGTTTTGTGAGATGTAGGTGGTAGAAATGTACTCTTCAATTTAAATTTATTCGTTTGTTCATCATCTTTGTCAACTGTATCCTCAACAATGTTAGTGAAATTAATGTCGTAATCGGAGTTTCCGCATAAATTTGTAGAAAGCTACGTTTGTCTCCAGAGCATTTGTGTCGTTAGTAGGAACAAAAGAAGTGCCTTTGTTCAAAATTGCTATTTGTTTTTTGTCAATGGCACAGAAGATATATTAATTATCAAGTTAGATTTTTCCCGCTGCGTGATGTTATTCCTGTTTCCTCGCCTGGTTTTTCGGCGGATGTTGATAATGTTGTTTCTTGGCTTACTGGTGGTGGTTGTCCTACAGTCTGTGCCTGTAACAAAAAAACGGTTGACTAGTTGAAGGAGTAGTTGTGTGCATTGATGCTGTTTTTGTTGAGGGCACAAACTGTGTGGAAGACGTCATTTTAGTCTTGTCTATTTGTTGCTGTGTTGAGGATACATCCTGATCTGTGGCGATACTTTCATTACTTGATGTATTCGTCCTGGGTGTGGTGTATCTTTTCTTTGCGTATATCTCTGCCCATGTATAAACTTCGTTTAATTTGTATTCTATCGTATCGCGACAATATTTTCTGATTTTTCCTTCTTGAAGTTAACGGTTGTATCGATCTAGTTTTTGGTTAAGATCATCAAGTGCAACTTTCCAAGTCTGTGGTTCTATATTCTTTTCAAGTTCTAGTTTCAGATTGAAGATTTCCTCATCAAGATCTTTAATGGTACGTGATAGTTCCTCGATGATTAACAGTATTAAATCTAGGGAACATTTATTGAGAATAGCGAACCATTTATCCATGAATTGTGGATTCAAATGAAATCTAAAAAGCATTGGTCTTAAGGCTATTCTTAAACCCCGAGGAATCCGTTTATTGCAGTGATATTGAACCAATGTGCTGGCGTGAAGTCGTTGGTTCAACTGTCAACGTGTAAGGTACTCTAGCTGTTTTAATCTCTGGATTGTGGAGCCCCCGTGTGTGTCTTCTAGTCTTATCTCTTCAATTAGTGCGTAGATATCTGTTGCCTCATTATTGGTATATGCCATGGTCGTGGCCCTGTTTTCTGTGATATGTGTAATACTATCAAAGGATGCCATGATGTATTAATGATTGCATTTGTTACTCTTTCTTATGGGTGCTACCTCTGGGAGCCAACTGTGATCACTATGCTTAGAAATAGAGGTGCACACCTAATTTATCTAATTTTTTTAACTAAATTAATTGAACTAAATTAATCATTTAATTTAGTTAAACAAATTAGATAAATTAGGTGTGCACCTCTATTTCTAAGCATAGTGATCTCTGAGGTAAGCAGACACAGCTATATTGACAGTTTTTCTAGCTTTCTCAATCCGAGGACAAAATTGATTGGACCAGTTCCATTTCTGTCTTTGGCATATGTTAGAGTATACAAAGACAGTTTGAGGCAAAAGCAACATCAATTCTGCAAAGGTGTCCTTCATTAGCATTTCCAGACCTACCCCAGTCAATGTGCCTAAGTCATTGCCACCACAGTGCACACTAATATGGTCAGGGGGTTGGAGATATAAAAAAGGTTTTAACCAAAGGCATCAAGTGGTGCCACTTTAATCTTCTTTGTCCAATCCATTTAATGTCCACATTTTGCAAAGATTGATCTTTATCAATACCCCTGTGTTCAGCATACCTTTTGCACCAGAAAACATAGCTGTGTCCCACAATTCACACTCTAAGCATGTTGAAGGGAAATCTGGACGCACTGAAAAGATGTGTGTAGTTGAAGTAGACAGTTGGTAGAATGAGTGGTATCTAAAATGGTGGACAAGATGCAGTTGTAAAAAAAAAGAGAAATGATTAGTTGTTTAAGAAAATTATATACTCAAAAATAGGGTGCATGTTTCTGTCTTTAAAAAGCATGTTTCTTATTGGTTAGTAAACATGTTTGAAAGGTACATTAGATAGGATAAGCTAATATTTTGGGAAGTCAGGCAGACTTGCTGTTTGTATTTGCAATATTGAGTGCTGAACTTGTGACCTGTGAGCTCAGTTGAGTGTTCCATGAACTGTTGTTATGGAAACAGGCATTAAGGAGAATGTGGGAAGGTTAGAAAGTTAACTGTGTAGTTAAAATGCGAATTTGTGATACAAATTAAAGTAATATTTTATTACAGTGGGATTTCCCAAGTCCGTGCTATCTTTAGAAGCGGTGTATTATTAAGTTTCACCATGCACTCTGTTTGCAGCACTGTAATCTTTCCAGTTACTAGTCATGTACTTATGCAATGGCCTAGAAACTAACACAAGTGCAGCTACAATATTCTGTGCACTAACCATTCAGACCTCTAACCAGCTGCATACTTTTGATACACCCCTCTAATTATCCAGGTACTACCCATGCAGTCTAGGAATCCCCCTGTGAGTCCCATGCATTTCTGCAATCACCCATCCAACACTATCTACGTATCCTATCACTCCGCCAATACCTAGGCACTTATAAATTCACTATGCAATCTGTTTGCAGCACTATAATTATTGCAGTTACTAGTCATGTACTTATGCAATGGCCTAGGCACTAACACAAGTACAGCTACAATATTTTGTTCACTATCCATACAGACCACTAACCAGCTACATACTACTGATTCAATTCTTTAAATACCCAGGTAGTACCAATGCAGTGTGGAAATCTTCCTGTCAGTCACATGCACTACTCCAATCACCCATCCAGCAATATCTACTTATGCAATCACTCGGCCAATACCGAAGCACTTATAAATTCACCATGCACTCTTTTTACAGCACTGTAATCATTCCAGTTACTAGTCACGTACTTATGGAATGGCCTTAGTACTAACACAACCATAGCTACATTACTCTGTGTACTATTCATGTAGACCTCTAACCAGCTACAAACTGCTGTTTCAGGCCTGTAATTACTCATGTACCTCCCATGCAGTCTAGGAATCCCCCTGTCAGCCCTTTACACATCTCCAATCACCCATCTAGCACTATCTACTTTTGCAATCAGTATATCTAAGCAGATATAAATTCAGCATGCCCTCTCTTTGCAGCATTGTAATCTTCCAGTTACTAGGCACGTACTCATGCAATGGCCCTTACACTAACGCAAACACTGCTACAATACGTTCTGTACTATCTATGCAGACCTCTATCAGCTACATACTATTGATTCACTGTTCTAATTACCCAGGTAGTACCCATGCAGTCTGGTAATCCTCCTGTCAGTCCCATGTACTTCTCCAATTACCCATGAAGCACTATCTACTTATCCAATCACTCCGACAATACCTAAGCACTTATAAATTCACCATGGCTTTGGTAGTAGCACAAGCACAGCTACACTACTCTTCTGTGCACTATCCATGCAGACCTCTAACCAGGTACATACTACTAATTAACTTCTCTAATTACCCAGGTACTACCCATGCAGTCTAGGAATCTCCCTGTCAGTCCAATGCATTTCTCCAATTACCCATCCAGCACAATCTACTTATCCTATCACTTCACCAATAACCTAAGCACTTATAAATTCACCGTGCACTCTGTTTGCAGCACTGTAATAATTCCAGTTACTAGTCACGTACTTATGCAATGGCCTAGGTACTAACACAAGCACAGCTGCGATACTCTGTGCACTATCCATGCAGACCTCTAAGCAGCTACATACTACTGATTCACTTCTCTTTTTACCCAGGTAGTACCCTTGCATTGTGGAAATCCCCCTTTCAGTCACATGCATTTCTCCAATCATCCATTCAGCACTATCTACTTATGCAATCACTCTGCGAATACCTAAGCACTTATAAATTCACCATGCACTCCGGTTGCAGGACTACAATCATTCCAGTTACTAGTCATGCACTTATGGAATGGCTGAGGCACTAACACAAGTACAGCTACAATATTCTGTGCACTATCCATGCAGACCTCTAACCAGCTACATACTACTGATTCACTCCTCTAATTACCCAGGTAGTACCCATGCAGTCAGTCTAGGAATCCTTCTGTTGGTCCCTATGCACTTCTCCAATCACACATGCAGTACTATCTAATTATCCAATCCCTCCGCCAATACGCAAGCACTTATAAATTCAGCATGCACTCTGTTTAAAGCACTGTAGTCATCCAGTCAGTGATCACATACTCATACAATGGCCCAGACACTAACACAAGCACAGTTAAAATGCTCCTGTCAGTCCCCATGCACTTCTCCAAACATCCATCTAGCAGTATGTACTTATGCAATCACTCCGCCAATACGCAAGCACTTCTAAATTCAGCATGCATTCTGTTTACAGCACTGTAGTCATCCAGTCAGTGCACACGTATTCATACAATGGCCCAGGCACTAACACAAGACAGCTACAATCCTTCGTGCACTATCCATGCAGACCTCTAACCAGCTACATACTACTCATTAACTCCTCTACGTACTCTGGTAGTACTCATGCAGTCTAGCAATCCTCCTGTCAGTCCCCATGCACTTCTCCAATCACCCACCTAGCAGATTGTACTTAGCCAATCACTCCGCCATTAACAAGCACTTATAAATACACCATGCACTCTCTTTACAGCACTCTAATCATCCAGTTACTAGTCATATAGTTATGCAATGGCGCAGACACTAACAAGCAGTGCTACAATTCACTGTGCACTATCCATACATATCTCTAACCAGCTACACACTACTGATTCACTCTTCTAATTACCCATGTGCTACCTATGCAGTCTAGCAAACACACTGTCAGTCCCCATGCACTTCTCCAATCACCCATCTAGCACGATGTATTTATCAATTCACTCCGTCAATACCCAAACACTTAAAATCATCCATGTACTCTCTTTACAGCACTGTAATCATTCAGTCACTGCTCAAGTACCCATACAATGGACCAGGCACTAACACAAACACTGCTACAATCCTCTGTGCACTATCCATGCAGACCTGTAACCAGTTACATACTACTGATTCACTCCTCTAAATACTCTGGCAGTACCCATGCAGTCTAGCAACCCCCTGTCACTCCCTATGCACTTTTCAAATTACTCATCTAGCACTATCTACTTATCCAATCACTCTGCCAATACTGAAGCACCTATAAATTCACCATACACTTTCTTTACAGCACCGTAAACATCCAGTCACTGCTCACATACTCATACAAAGGCCCAGGCACTAACACATGCAGTGCTCCAATCACATGTGCACTATCCATGCAGACCTCTAATCAGCTACATACTACTGATTCACTCATGTAATTACCCTGGTAGTACCCATGCAGTCTAGCAATCCCCCGTCAGTCCCCATGCATTTCTCTATTCACCCATCCAACAGTATGAACTTATCCAATCACTCCACCAAAACCCAAGCAGTTATAAATTCACCCTGCACTCTCCTTGCAGTACTGTAATCATCCAGTTAAATAGGCACTACTCATACAGTCATACAATCATCCATGCACTACCCATGTTTGAATCAATCAACATCTACAAATATACTCATGCAATCACCCATCCATTAGCATGCAGTTATTTCTCATTTTTTAAACAAATGAGGTAGTTCTTTTTTTCTTCTTCTTTTTTAGATTTTATTCTTTTTTTTGTATTTTTTAAACAATTTTGTATATTTTTTTGTGTTTTCTTTAAAAACAGGACAAACAAAAGAAGTAAGTTTCAACTTTGCAATTAACCAGTCATTGCAACAATAAAAAAAAAATACCAATGGTGGTATCTTGCCGCAGAAACCACAACATCAATGGATTGCTCCCCGCAGCAAACAAGAGCGTTGCACTTCCAAATTCTGGACGAATGTCCGGGCCTTGTGATGAGGACGTTGAGGTTCCAGCTGTGCTGGGACCAGCTCCATGGTCATCGTGCTGCCTTTGTTCTTGCGCATGTCGCAGTTGTTCCGGTGCAAACGGACGAGGGTGAATGGTCTGCATGTGTTTATGCATGCTGGATGTTCTGCAGGAGTATTTCTTGTCACTCCCCCTTGACAGTAATCTTGAAAATGGTTTGCAAGTGACCTTTCTTGCATTCACTTTCTTTTCTACAGGTGGAATTGTCAAGAATTTCCAGACAATGCTTTCCTTTTTTTGTCTTAATGGAATGTCCTCTTCCTCTTCTTCCAAAGGAATATCCACCACAGGAGTAGAAGAAGCCATATCTAAAAAAAAGGAAAACACCGAGGCAATCTACAAACTAGCTCAAAAAACACAGCAGGTGTGTCTCCTGGGATGCTGTAGAAAGAATGAGAAATATGGGTGGGGTCCTCTAACTTCTAGAATGGAAAATCTTATGAACCAATGAAATGCTTTCTTTTAAAGTCACATGGGAGTCGCGCACCCAGCATGTACCCGACGTGGCTACGCAAAAGTATATTTAACAGTAATATAACTTTATTGCAAATAGAAATATATCATATTAATAATTAGTTTACATAATCTCTTGGTCTACATATTCAACTAGTATACAAATAGTTTTCAACATAATTTTTTTTGCGGGAGTCGCGCACCCAGTGCAAAGGTACACATTCATTACGTTACGCGAGAAATCGCACTTCCGTCGCATACCAAACGCGCACATGACGCGATACCATACGTATATGACGTTACCCGGGGGCCAAGCACCAGGCACCCATCGCTAACCAAACGTTCATCCTTCATGACTTTGCCAATATGGGGGCTTGAATCCGCGCAGCCACCGAGATAGTTACACGATGGGTGCGGGACTCCACGTTTTCTCAACAACAAAACATATTGATATGTAAGACAACAGAAGAAATTATATAATGTTAATAACAAAAAAAATAACAGAAACGACTTTTAGGATACTAAACTTACAAATTATCACTAAAATAGAGAAAATTACTGAACAAACCATAGGCTTAATGAACATTTTAGTTACAAATTATCATTTGCAAAACCTTTGAAATTCACTGAAAAATACATAGGTTTCAGGGACGTTATAGTTAGAAATCATCATTTAAAAAAACGTCGAAATTCACTGAAAAAACGTAGCTTTCAGGTACGTAATATAGTTAGAACTTACCATTTAAAAAAACCTTAGAAATGCACTAAAAAACCATAGGTTTCAGGCACGTTATAGTTAGAAGTTAGCATTTGAAAAACCTTAGAAATTCACTGAAATAACCACAGGTTTCAGGGTTGTTAATTTCACTCGTACAAAACCATAGAAATTCAGCCAGTATAGTTAGTTGAGCTAACGATAACTTGCGCCCCGCAATGCACTGCTGATGATGTCACATATTACATTATTCATGGCATGGTAAGTGACACCACTGATGACATCTCAAATGACATCACTGATGACATCATCCACGTGAATATCTGATGCACTGCATCACACCCTAATATTACCCTTGATACATCCACTCTAAAATGCAGACTATAATTTTCGAAACCTTCGACACACCAATACCCGTTAGTACATATCTGCTCACTAAATTCTAGCTCTACACAAACATCCACTCATTCACCCATACAGTCACTCATACATGCAGTCAGCCATCAATACGGCATTATCATATGCACTCACATATGTATACAGACACTCACACACTGCCTTTCATTCATAGACTTACTCATACACCTAGTCTGTCATGGAAATAATCACACTCCCATTTACTCACCTGTACAGTTATACACACACCACGTCACTTATCCAAACATATACTAACACATACTTACTCTCTAATACAATAACTAATACAAGCACACACTGATCAATATAGCCACTCTCACAATCACTCACTCTCACATACAGTCTTTTATACACTTCAACACTCACATACACTTCCTTTTATATATGCAGTTACTCATACATATACAACTGAGGCATCCATTCACTCACCAATCCACCCATACATACACTCACCCACCCATATATCCCTTCACAGATGCACTCTTAAACCCATACACCCAGTGAATCATCCGCTCAGACATCTATACAAAGAGTAATACCCCACCCACCCACACAGATACCCATACAGATAGTCAGACAACCAATCAATAACCCATGTAGATTCTCATGTAGCTACTCACAACCCATGCAACTGCTTACACACCAAGTAACAAACTAAACTGTGTGAATGTCTGTATTAGTCACTAACCCATGCATTCAGTAAAACACATTTAATCTCTCACTTATACAGTTAGTCAAGCACCTACTAAATCATCCATCCAGATACTTATACACCCACTCATTCTTCAATACACCTTGGCATACAGATAAACCATATTTAAACTTTTCAGAAACACACAGTCACTGGATGGTGTCAACAGTGATGTAGGTTGAGATCTTGTCAGTGATGTCATCAGTGATGTCACTGACCATGTCATGACTGTAATATGTCACATCTTCAGCAGGGCATTGCAGGTGCGCGAGTTATAGTTAGCTCAACTAACTATAATAGGCGAATTTATATGGTTTTGTGCGAATGACATGTCCAACTAACTATATCGACCCTAAAACCTGTGGATTTTTTGTGAATTTTTAAGGTTTTTTTAAATGCTAATTTCTAACGATAACGTGCCTGAAACCTATGGTTTTTTCAGTGAATATATATATATTCACTGAAAAAACCACAGGTTTCAGGGCTGTTATAGTTAGCTGGACATTTCACTTGTATAAAACCATTGCAATTCTTCGGTTATAGTTAGTTCTGCTAACTAAAACTCGTGTGCCAGCAATCCACTGCTGATGATGTCACATATTACATCATTGATGACATGGTCAGTGACATCACTGATGACATCACTGATGACATCTCAAATGACATCACTGATGACATCATCCACGTGACAATCAGATACACCTTATCATACACTAGTTGAAAAGCCCTGGCGAGTCTGTAGGGACATTAGAACCTCCTCAAAATTGGTCAAAGTCATGAACTGCTCTGAGAACTTGCCCCAACTCGTGAGTGAACACGGGGATGGGCCAACTCATCACGTAGTACTAAGGGGCCAACCAACTTCTTCCTCCACCGGTGGTCAAACAGTGTGTCCCTACCTCACACATCCTACTCTTTCTTCCAGCAGGGGTGGCCAGGATCATTCAAAGCAGCAGGACAATCAGGGAAACATACTGATGCCCAGGGAAAAATCCCTGAAAACTGTTCCTGGAATATTGCAGTCCTTGAAAGTAATATCGATAATCCCGACTGGGTTGCATTTATAGATCTCCACGGGATCTGCTTATTCCAGGAAACATGGGCTCAGATTCCCTTGCACAGAATGGGGTATATTACCTATGCGGAAAAAGCTATCAAGGGCCCGAAAGGAAGACCATCAGGTGGGTTGTGCATTTGGGTGGGTACACACCTCGGATTCACGGCAAAAAGAATTAATACAAATAGCCCTGATCTAACCTGTATTCTCATGACCCACAAGAATCTACCCAATCTCGCTCTAATTAACATCTATTTGCGGCCTGTACGACATAGCGGAACCTCCGAGACCCTAGAGGCTTTGATTACTCTATTGGATTTTCTACCGGGGGATACCACTCTGTTGATTGGAGGTGATTTTAATTGCCACTTCGAACCTCTTAGTGGTGTCCCTCCCATCTCATCAGAAGAAGATGAACTATGGTCAGTTCCTCCCCCGAGTATGTACTCTGCCAAAGGCTGGACCCTCTTGGTACTCCAACTAACCTCACTTACCTACACATTCTCTATAAGAGCTTGCAATGGGCGATTTTGCGGGGACTCCCCAGGGCAACCGACTTATAGGGGAATGGGTCACGCTTCTGTGATTAACTATTTTTTGGTCAGTCTGGAATTTTGGTATAAAATTCTAGACTTTAATATAACAAGACGTACGGAGAGCGATCATGATCCCCTGACAATTGAATTGGATCTTCAGTTGGTGGATGGGGACCATGATGATGCGACACCCATAAATGATGATTTGAGGGTAGTGCAAGGTGGGAGGCGTGTCCACTGGGCAACGATCAAGCAGTCAAGCGAATATATGGCCGCCCTGTACCAGTGTATACTTTCCCTACTTGAAAGGGTAAACTCCATCCTCGGTAATTCCACAGCTAACGATGTGGGTGGTGACATGGGTGGAATCCATATGGTTTTAGTTGCAACCCTGAAAAATTCCTTTTCATAAAGCAGCCACCATTAAACAAAAAAAGCGGAAGGACACAAACCCCTGGTTCACCAGGGGATGTAGGGCTGCCAAGAGTGTACTTCTTAAAGCCCTTAAGCAAGGCGACTAGGCATGTGTCATAGATGCCAGGCAGGCATATAAGAAAATCATTCATAACGCAAAATCAGAATGGGAAATTGAACGATGGCAAGCCATTAGGGCTGCGCTCATCAAAAAAGATCAAATGACCTTCTGGAATCTCGTCCATAGCGGGAAACCGGAGGGTAAATCCTCGATCGATCCAAACATTCCTGAAGAATCATGGGCTCTTTATTTCAAAGAGCTCTACTCTACTACCCAGATTAAGAATAGTGAACCCCTGTCCACCTTATTGACTACTGATTTGACATGGAGCACGCCTCCCTGTACGCTAATGGAAGTTCAACTGGCACTAAAAAGCCTACAACAGAATAAAGCGCCAGGCTTAGACCGTATCCCAGGTGATCTGTTCAAAGACGAACAGATCGTATGGGCACCTTACTTGCTATTACTATTTAATGCCATCTTACAGGGCTCACCATTACCACCTACATGGACGGGTGCGGAGATAATTCCCATATATAAAAAGGGTTCTCCGCTTGAACCGTCCAATTATAGGCCCATCAGCTTTATTGACGTGAGCCAGAAAATCTTTGCTCGGATTCTATTGCAACGCTTGCAGGCCTGGATTGACGAAAATAGCATCCTGACCCCGCTTCAAGCGGGTTTCAGGGCCAAAATCTCAACTATTGACCAACTTTTCAGGCTCCAGGTCCTGCATTGGAAACACATTGTATTGGATGGGGGTAGCCTTTATCTGACTTTTGTGGACTTGAAGTCCGCATTTGATATGGTGGACCGTAATCAGCTCTGGAATTTATTGCTGACAATGGTAGCACCACCATATCTATGCTACCAATTCAAACTCTTTCACGAAGGGACATATGCCAGAGTTTGCTACGGAAAGGATGGACAATTGACGGGCCCATTTCCTGTAGAAAAGGGTGTGTGCCAGGGCTGCGTCCTCGCTCCAACCCTTTTTTCTCTTTTTCTTAATGGGCTCATCGATGAACTTCTGGCTGCTAAAGATATTGACTCCCCCAAACTTGCCTCCCAAAGATTTCCTGCCCTCATGTTTGCAGACGACACCCTGCTGCTCTCAAAATCGCAAATGGGCATGCAGCGGGTGTTAAATCAGTTTAGTATTTTCTGCAAAAAAAGGAATTTGGTGGTAAATATTGACAAAACTAAGTATATGTTTTTTAATGCCAATACTACTAATTGCCCCCACCCTATGACGGAGGGCAAGCCTTTGGATAGGTTACACACCTTTGAGTATCTAGGTCTAACGCTGACTGAGAAAATGGGGTGGGGTAGGCTCCCCAAAAAGTAAAGGCAAACTTAAAACTAATGCAAGCTGCAGGGGGTATTTTAAAAGTGCAAAAAAATGTGTTGAAAAAACAATAAGTGCCCCTCTTGAAATTTTTAGAGTTCAGGCAAGGTCCTCGTCTCTTTATGGGGCGGAACTCTGGAGTCATACAACATCAAATGACCTAACTTGTACAGAAAATAAGTTTATTAGGCAAATCGTGTCCCTCCCAAAAAATACGCCGCTCGTGCCGCTAAGGCTGCACCTAAATATACGTCCAATTTCTGATGTCATAGCCTCGCGGCCCTTGCAGTACTGGAGGAGACTTTGGAGTACCCTGGAGTTGACGAGCTATAAGCACGAACTAATGGTAGTCCTGGGATCCTTAGGTGCCGACAAGATCCCCTGGCTATCATTTGTCAGGCACTCTTTGATCTCGATCGGGCTAGAGAACCTCTGGACTAATCCCGTGGACTCTAGCTCGGTTATTTCTAAGAACATACTAGCCCTAATATTAAAAGATCATAATCTTACCAAAGTTCTTGGTGACGCCAAAACTTCTAGCCTAACCTATGATTTCCTTGAATATAAGCCCCACTATGGCTTCTTGACTGAGTTAGATGTTATACAACCTACTCTAGCCAAGAAACTATTTTTACAATTCAGATATGGAACACTTCCTCTAAATGCCTTTACTGATAGGTGGACGGGAGACCCCCACCGCCCATGCCCTGGTTGAAGGAAGGAGGAGGAATCTCCTCTTCATGTCTTACTTTTCTGCCCAACATATGCTGTAATTCGGAAGAAGTGGGTCATTCAGTTATGTAAAAATTTGGGCATTAGAAACTACCTTGCTTTTTACAGGATTCTTAGAACTGATACTACTCCTGTAATAGTCGCTGTAGTTGCAAGGTTCCTGTTCTTAATGTGGCAAATACGAAGGAAATTGACTGGCTAAATTACGCAATCTTTCTGTATTAACTGATCTGGGGAATGAATTTGTGTAAACATGTATTTTTTTATGCTCTTTTAATGATATTTAGACTTAATTTAAAATTTTACAAATCTTAAATTTTCCTTTCCCATTTCTGATACCCCGTTGTGTTGATGTATTTTAAACTAAATGGATTGTGAGCAAATGTATTTCTAATTTTAAAAAAATATGATGATTGGCTATCTGGAATAAGTACCCTTTTAACATGTATGTGCTTTTATGGTTATATCCAACTGAAATAAAGCTTTTGGAATTGGAATTGGAGCTAGTATAACCTTTCATCACTCACTGTAAAATACAGAGTCATCAAGTGAATGTGGTTTGGTTCATTATTTAAATATGTATTATATATATATATAGCAATCTGCATTGAAGAATGAGTGGATATATAAATATAAATATATGTATGAAGGATTTAGTAGCAGTGTGATTGACTGTTTACTTGACTAATTTATAGTGTCTCACTAAATATATTGGATAGTGACTAAACGGTGTGAATATCTGTATCACTTTGTCAGTTGTTGTGTAAACTGCTGCACCAGTTGGTTACTAGTAACCTGATCAAAGCACTACGTTTGCGAAGTTTGCGCTACTTCGCACTACTCGAACTGCACGTAGCACAGTGCAAACTCGCGTAGCATAACGTAGTGCAGTGGTCATTTTTTGCTTGCTCGCGGTCCTCAACGTCAAGTTGGCGACCGCGAGCAAGCAAAATGACATCCCGGCGAGACTTTTTCCTCGTTCGCGATCAACAACATCAAGTTGCCGATCACGAGCGTGACAAATAAACCTCCCGGTGAGATTCTCAACATGGGGAGGTCCGGTTTCTCATTGCGAGTGGTTGCGTATGCTTGTGACTGCACGCAATGAGAAACTACCAGTCCACATTGAGAAAGCTGCCGCTCGAGTAAAAATCTACTCAAGCGGCAGAAAACTACAGCTCGCACTGTGCAAGATGCCGTTTTCCATGATTGCACAGTGCGGGATGCTTGTCCTCACTATGCAATCATTAAAAACGGCATCTTACACAGTGCGAACAGCGTGTGGTTCAGTGGGGGGGGGGGTGTGATTACCCAAACATGTTTGAATAGTTGATTCAGTAGGTATATGAGGTTAAGACTAGATGGTATAACAGTTGTTTGGGTGAGTGAACATCTTTATGGGTGTGGTGTTGAGCGAATATATCTCTCAATGGAACATGTCCAACAAACTAGATAAATAAAAGGCAGTGTATGTGACAGTTGTTGTATATAAATAAGTATACATAAGACTCAGTGATTGAATGAGTGACTGTATGGAGAACTGTATACTTGCATTAGTGATTTTATAACACACTAAGTATGAGTTACTATCTATATGAATAAATGAAGTGGTGTTTGTATAAGTGTGTAGCTGAGTAAATGTACGTATGATACATTGTTTGCATAAGTGAATAGGATGACTGCATAAGTGAATAGGATGTGTGCTGGTGTGTAATGTCGATATAGGTCTATAAGTATATTTGATAGTGTTCTATTGATCATTGACAGCATGTATTAGTGAATCTATAAGTAAGTGAGTAGATGTGTGTGTAGATCTAGCAATCACTGAGTGGGTTTTTAGAAACTTGTATTGGTGTGTCAATGGATTCAAATATGGTACTCTGTATTTTACAGTGAGTGATGAAAGGTTATACTAGTGTATGATTGTCACGTGGATGATGTCATCAGTGATGTCATTAGTGTTGTCATTTGAGATGTCATCAGTGATGTCATCAGTGATGTCACTGACCATGTCATGAATGATGTAATATGTGACTTCATCAGCAGTGGAGTGCGGACGCGTGAGTGATAGTTAGCAGAACTAATTATAACAGAGGAATTTCAATGGTTTTGTACAAGTGAAATATCCAGTTAACTATAACAGCCCTGAAACCTATGGTTTTTTCCAGTGAATTTCAAAGGTTTTTTAAATGATAATTTTTAAATATGATAATAGTTATATGTATTTTTTATACTGATTTTCTACAGTTTTTTAAATGTTTATTTTTACATATTTTCTTATTTAAATTACGTTATATATTTTTATTATAAATGGGAATAAAAATGTTTTTTAAAATATTGAAACTGAAATATTTTTTTTGTTGTTGAATGTATAAGTGTAGAACTATAAGTGTGTTGGTTAGTTAGGGGACTGCATGCATAGTGGATAGGGTTTGAAGCAGTCCATTTGCTAAGGCCTGGCTCAGTGCATGAGTACTTGGGTACTGACTGAATAATTAGAGTACTGCAAGGAGAGTGCCTGGGTAAATGTATAAGTGGTTGGGGTTTGGCACAGTGAATGGATTAGTACATGGTGCTGAATGGGTCACTAAAGGAGTGTAAGGGGAGTGACAGGGTTATTGCTGGAAGTGTATGGATACTGACTGGGGAATTAAAGGTGTGAAAGACAAGTGTGTAGGTGGTTAGAGAACTACATGCATAGTGGATAGGGGTTTGAAGAAGGCCATGTGCTAAGGCCTGGCTCACTGCATGAATACTTGGGTACTGATTGAATGATTAGAGTACAGCAAGGAGAGTGCCTGGTTGAATTTATAAGTGTTTGGGTTTTGGTGCAGTGAATGGATTAGTACATGATGCTGAATGGGTCACTAGAGGAGTGCAAGGGTAGTGACAGGGTGTTGCTGGAAAGGTATGAATACTGACTGGGGAATTGAAGGTGTGAAAGACAAGTGTGTAGGTGGTTAGAGGATTGCATGCATAGTGGATAGGCATTTGAAGCAGTCCATGTGCTAAAGCCTGGCTCACTGCATGAATACTTACACACTTGTGAAGGGAGATGATGGGCCTGAGGTGACGTGTGAAAACACATCCTGTGGCATGTTTTAAGATAGGGAAATAATTCCCCTTCAATCCTGAGAGCCCCAGGGGACCAACTAGCCCACTAGGTGATTTCAGTAAGCGCCACTGCGCTGAGTTTCAGACAGGTGGCCTCAGGTCGTGACGCTTTTTACACCTCTCTGCGTCCAAGCTTTGTGGCGCTTACTGGAGGTACCTAGTGGGCTACTTGGACCCTAGGGACACTCAACATTCAAGGGGACATAATCTCCCAAATTAAAATGGACACAGGGCGCATTTACACAGTGGTGAAGGGAGGGGATGTTGTAGGAAAGTGGCTCTATATATACTGGACCAAAGTAAGGTACAGTGTGTATAGAGTCCCCAATCCCCAGAGGTTTGGCAGAAGTTAAAGTTAGATATAACCTTACTCTCTAAAGTGGTAGCTTGGTCGAGCAGTAAGGCAGTATCAGAGGACAGTGTAAAGCATTTGTTGCACACACTCAGTCAGCAAATGGTCTCACACACTCAAGAACTGAACTCTAGGCCAATTGTTTTGTTTCGAAAGATATAGTTGTTTTATTTCAGAAACAACAAGGTATCAAAATATATTTTCTCAGGATGAATTACTTTAGGTAAATACTTTTCAAATAGGCAATAGACATTTTGAATGTAATAGTTACAGTTTTTTGCAGTAGGTAACACAATTTCAAACACAATGCAACATTGAGCTCAATGGGAATTTCTGGTTAAATGCAATTAGTTACTTTGTAGATTACTTTTCTAACCACAGGACTGGATCCTAGATTCAGTCCCGGAACATGAGCTGTAAACAGTTAAGTAAAAGTGCTTTGGTTACAGTAGTGATTTTTAAGGAATATTGTTGTATTTTGACACTCAGAAACTTTATTAGTTGAAATTACCAATGTTATCCTATGGAAGGAAATTCAATTTGCAGGTAAAGTATGTTCAGGTTACTTTTTTAATCCAGTGCTGGACTCCTAGGTTCAACACTGGGACCTCTATCTAAAACAGGCAAGTAATTATGTTTTTATCGTTGGCACGATTTTTAGAGAATATTTGTAAGTTTCAAAAATTGACACAGAGAAAATTTTTCAGCAAAAAGCAAACAATGATATTAGGCCTGGGCAGTAAATTCCGTTCTGCTCGTGGAATTTGCAGTATTTGGGTAATTTCGCGTTCTGCGGACAACGCGAAATTGCCTAAAATTCTGCGTTCCACGACTTCGCGAAATTTTTTGCTTGTTCTCGTTCTCAAAATGCGTGTTCGCAAGATATTTCCCCACTAGCACGCAAACAGCAATTGCGAACAGGAAAAAAGCATTGCGAACAAGCAATTCCGCATGTTTGCGGAATTTCTGCTTGTTCGCTGAGATTTTTTCCGTTTCGCAGAGATTTGTGTAACGCGATTACGCAAATTCCGCCGACCCCTAAATGATATCCTATGGAAGGAAATTCAAGTTACTGGTAAGTACGGTTAGAATTACTTTTCAGGATCAGTACTGGGCTCAAAGATGCAGCACTGAAGTCTCTCCTGATAACAGGTGAGTAGATCGGAATTCGTAGTTCGGTTGATTTTAGAGGAATATTTGTAAGTTTAAAAACTCCACACTTAGAAGAATTTCCAAGAGAAACCAGTCAATGTTAGCCTGTGGAAGGAAATTCAAGTTACTGGTAAGTACGGTTAGAATTACTTTTCATTATCAGTACCGGGCTCAAAGATGCAGCCCTGAGGTCTCTCCTGATAACAGGTGAGTAAATGGGAATTCATACTTTGGCTGATTTTAGAGGAATATTTTAAAGTTCCAAAACTCCACACTTAAAAGAATTTCCAAGTGAAACCAGTCAATGTTAGACTATGGAAGGAAATTCAAGGTACTGGTAAGTACGGTTAGAATTACTTTCCAGGATGAGGACTGGGCTCAAAGATGCAGCACTGAGGTCTCTCCTGATAACAGGTGAGTAAATCGGAAATTCGTAGTTCGGCTGATTTTACTTTGGTCCAGTATATATAGAGCCATGTTCCTACACCATCCTCTCCCTTCACCACTGTGCAAACACGCCCTGAGGCACGTTTTAAGTTGGGGAAATAATTCCCCTTCAATCCTGAGGGTCCCTAGGTTCCAACTAGCCCGGGACACTGCAGGAGCCGGCCCTGGGGGGTGGCGGTCCCCAGGGCCATCAATGGCTCCAGGAGGGGGGCTGTGTGACCCCCTCACATTTTCAAAGCCCCGGGGCTAGGGGGTCCGTCACTAAATATTTAGAGCCCCGGGGAGGTGGCTGTCCCTGGGGCGTGTGAGGGGGCTTGAGCCCCCCACACCGGGTATTTTCTTTTAATAAGCCCCGGGGTTGGCAGTCCCTGGGGCTGCAGGGTAGGGCACTGTGCCCCCGGCAATCAAAATTAAATCAAGCACCGGGGGTGGCGGTCCCCAGGGCTGCGGGTGGCCATGAGCCCCCGCAATACTTTTCTGAAAGCTCCGGGGCTGACGGTCCCCGGGGCTGGGGGGCCTGAGAGCCCCCGCAACTAATTTAAAGAAGGCCCAGGGTTGGCGGTCCCCGGGGCTTGGGGGGACTGAGAGCCCTCCCACCTAATGTAAAGATGCCCCTGGAGTGGCGGTCCCCGGGGCTGGGGGGGCCTGAGAGCTCCCCACCTAATATAAATAAGCCCTAGGGGTGGTGGGTCCCGAGGCTGGGGGGCCCCTCTGGGTCCCTTTTACATAATAAGTATTGCCCTCGGGATTTGGCCATCCCCGGGGGCTAATTAACAACAAGTTTCATTTAAAAAAAAAATCCGCCGAAATTCGCGCTTGCCAATTATTATTTTAAAGAAAATGTTTTTTCTGACCCTGGGGTCCTTGTGGGACCCCCCTGAGCAGGCCTACGGGGACAGGGTATTTCTAGCCTGCCCCTTTTTTGCGTTTTGCGAGTTTATATAAAGGAGCCCTTCATCCCAATACACTCTGTGGGTACCTGTAGCATTCCCAGCAGCCTCAGCAGCAGCTTGCTTTCTGAGGGGTTCAAGAGAGAGGCAGTACAGCTGCGCCTGCCTCAGATCTGCTCTTGAAGGTCCCCCTGTCCCAAGAAACTCAACCTGATCTGGCTCAAGCTCTTCTGGGACAGTTCCTTCTTGGGTCTCATTATCAGCTTCCCCAGAAGGCTGATCTTCACTCTGAGGCAGGGGGGAAGGCACTGCCTTAACTCTACTGCTCTTTCTCTTTGTAGGCAACTGGTCCATAGTTTCAGGATCCAGTGCCTGTTCAGTTTGGCACTTTTTGGCCTGTGACCTGGTCACAGCAAGGACATGTGCTGATATGCCCAGCATCTCTGCATGAGTCTTATACTCCACTTCAGACCAGACTGAAGATTCTAGATCATTGCCCAACAGACATTCTACAGGTAGGTCTGAACTTAAAACAACTCTTTTGGGGCCAGTTACCCCTCCCCAGGAGAAATTACCAACTGCCATACTATGGGTGGTAGTAACATTGCTAGCATTGGTCACTAGGTAATTATCACCTACTATGATCTGTCCAGGGTCCACAAAGTTAGACGTCACCATGGTGACACTGGCACGTGTGTCCCTGTAGGCCTGAGCCACTTTATCATTGATTAAAGGTGTCTGTCTGTACTTGCCCAGGTTACTGAGGCTCACAGTAGAGGACATAGCCATGTCCACATCACAGACAAGGACAGCTTGAATTGGTACTCTGACTAGGCCAGAGTCCATCTCAGTTCCCAGGGCTAACCCTACTACACCCTTCTGTTGAGAACCACCACTATTATTTGTACTAGGGGGAACAGTTGGGCAATGGTGGCTGGAGCTGTCTTTTTTTTGGTGCAATCACTGGTCCAGTGAGTATTACTTTTACAAAAAGTGCACCAGGGTTTCTTTGGACATTCTTTCTTCTTGGATTTCTTGGAACCCCCTCATTAGAAGCTTTTTGGAGACCTGGTGAAGACTTCTGGTCTTTTGCTTTCTGATCCCCACCCTTTTGGTCTTGCTTCTTCTGATCACCACCTTGGTTCTGGGTTTTCTGCCTCACCCTGGTTCTGACCCATTTGTCCGCCTTCTTTCCCAATTCTTGGGGAGAGGTTAGATCAGAGTCAATCAGGTGCTGGTACAACAACTGGTTCTGACAATTATTAAGTATTTGTTCTCTCATGATCAAATTATAAAATCCTGTATAGTCCCGAACTTTACTGCCCAGTAACCAGCCTTCCAGGGCCTTAGTGGCACAATCTAAAAAGCCAGTCCAGTCCTGAGTCTGTGTCTTCTGGGTGTCTTTGAACTGCAACCTATATTGTCCAGTGGTTAAGCCAAACCCATCAATCAGAGCACTCTTTAGGACAGTGTAGTTGTCAGCATCCTCATCACTAACTGTGAGGAGCTTGTCTCTTCCTTTTTCTGAAAAGGAGAGCCATAAGATTGCTGCCCACTGACTTTGGGGTACCTGCTCTACTTTGCAGGTCCTCTCCAAAGCAGTTATCCACTTGTGGATGTCATCCCCACTCTTGTAGGGAGGGACAATCTTATTTAGGTGTTTATGGTTATAAGACCTTTCCCTATCCTTAGGGACAATACTGCCACCAGTGGGTTCTAACCCACTTAACTTTTGCCCTCTTGCAAGAGCAAGTCTCTCTTTGGCCAGGGCAAGTTCTTGCCTTTCAATCCTCATATTGACTTCTTTCATTCTGGACTGGTGCTCTCTCCTCTGAGGGGAAGTTATTCTCCTCTGAGCAGAGGCACCAGATCCTATTGAGGCATTAGAATGGTGAGATTCTCTGGACAAGGATCTCCTCGTTCTGGGCCCAGAGGTAAGCCTGCTTGGAGGTCTGAAAGGGGCTATGCCCTCTGCAGCCCCATGTAAGCTTAGGTTGACATGGTATATCTACACATGGAAAAGTTTGTAACTTTTATAGTGAGTTGTGTATAGCATTTCACCGGTATTCTTGGCATTGTGTAAATTATTTTATACATAGTTGGTTGCCGCCTCTCGGAAAATTCAGTTAGTGTACTGTTGAGGGGATATATTATTTTGGGAAGGTTTGTTGTCCTGTTTTGCACTACCTCTGAGGTAGTAGAGGGGAAGGGGTCAGGAGGGGTGGTTGTAGTGGTGGTGGCGCTGGGTGTTATGATTTTTGAGGGTGTCGGAGGTACATAATTAGTACCTCTATCACATTTTCGTCTTTAAATATGGGTGTGAGTTGGATGTAATTCACGCAGTACATATTCGACCTCCTTACACTAGTTAAATGTTGATGTTAATTTGTTAGTTGTAAGTGGAACTATCGCCTATTTTTTTAGGTAGCATTGCAGATTGGGCTTGTTGTTGAAAATATGGGGAAGTGTTTTTTTTGGTTTCTGTTCTATGGGAACGCCTAGTTTGTATATTATTAACATTAGTTGTGGTTCTGGTTTGTGGCGGAAGGTTTCAATTGAAGAGTTGTGATATTTTCAGTTTTTACTAGGTTGAGAATGGGATGATAATTGAAAAAGACAGAAAAAAACAGATATGCTTAATGAACATTATAATTAGAAGTTAGCATTTAAAAAACCTTTGAAATTCACTGAAAAAGCCATCGGTTTCAGGTATGTTATAGATAGGAATTATCATTTAAAAAACCTTTGAAATTCACTGAAAAAAACCAAAGGTTTCAGGTTTGTTATAGTTAGGAATTATCATTTAAAAAACCTTAGAAATTCACTGAAAAAACCATAGGTTTAATTGGTGTTATACTAAGCTGTACATTTCACTCATACAAAACCATTGAAATTCCTCTGTTATAGTTAGTTGTACTAACTGTAACTTGCGCACCCGCAATCCACTGCTGATGATGTCACATATTACATCATTCATGACATGGTCAGTGACATCACTGATGACATCACTGATGACATCTCAAATGACATCACTGATGACATCATCCACATGACAGTCAGATATACCTTATCATACACTAGTATAATCTTTATTCACTCACTGTAAAATACCATATTTGAATCCATTGACACACCAATACAAGTTTCTAAAAACCCACTCAGTGATTCCTAGCTCTACACACACATCTAATCACTTACCCATAGATTCACTCATACATGCTGTCAATGATCAATAGAACACTATCAAATATACTTATACACCTATATCGACATTACACACAAGCACACATCCTGTTCACTTATACAGTCATCCTACTCAGTTATGCAAACAATGGACATTACTTACATTTACTCAGCTACAAACTTAT
Source organism: Lissotriton helveticus (assembly GCF_964261635.1). Lineage (NCBI taxonomy): Eukaryota > Metazoa > Chordata > Amphibia > Caudata > Salamandridae > Lissotriton > Lissotriton helveticus. Next base: position 890,446,262 of record NC_136065.1, on the reverse strand, counting down.
ATAAACACCCCTTCATTTATTTCTATAGACAGTAACTCATACTTAGTGTGTTATAAAACCACTATTACAAGTATACAGTTATCTATAAGTCACTCATACAATCACTGAGTCTTATGTATACTTATTTATATACAGCAAATGTCACATTCACTGCCTTTTATTTTTCTAGTTTGTTGGAGATGTACCATTGAGAGATATATTTGCTCAACACCACACCCATAAAGATATATTCACTCACCCAAACAACTGTTATAACATGTAGTCTTAACCTCATATACCCACTGAATCAACAATTCACATATCTTTGGGCAGTCACACCCCCCGCCGAACCCCACACCCATTCTCTCTCCCATACAAATACTCAGTTAACTAATCAATAACTAATATAGACTTTCACATAGTTAGTAACCAACTGGTACAGCAGTTTACACAACAACTGACAATGTGATACGGATATTCACACAGTTTAGTCACTGTCCAATATATTTAGTGAGACACTATAAATTAGTCAAGTAAACAGTCAATCACACTGCTACTAAATCCTCCATCCTGATTTTATATATTTATATATCCACTCATTCTTCAATGCAGATTGGTATATATATATATATATATTACATATTTAAATAATGAACCAGACCACATTCACTGGATGATGTCATCAATGATGTCATTTGAGATGTCATCAGTGATGTCATCAGTGATGTCACTGACCATGTCATGCATGATGTAATATGTGACATCATCAGCAGTTGATTGCGGGCTCACGAGTTACAGTTAGTACAACTAACTATAACAGAGAAATTTCAATGGTTTTTTCAGTGAATATATATATATTTTAGCTCATGTAGTTAAAACGGTGCCCTTTACAATGATTGATTTTTGAGATGTTTCAAATGTTTGGAAAACAGACTCGCCAGTGCTTTCAAACAAGATTGCCAGTGTTTTGTTTATGTTGATTTATCATGTGGTGGCAGCACTACAACACAGTTTTGCATTTAAAAATGGTGATTTATGTTTCTAACTTATTTATTATTTATTTATTTTAAACATTTATAAAGTGCTTGACTCACCCCAATGGGGTATCTCCGCGCTGAGGACAAAAGCGGTACAACACAACGGGGGACATGGAGCTAGAAAAGATGAGTCTTAAGCTTTTCCCTGAAGGCCAAATAGTTGGAATTCAGTTGAAGATCTAAAGGCAATTGGTTCCATAACGTGGGGGCAATGTAAGTGAAGGATTTACCACCTAGTCTGGATTGCCTGATACGAGGAACTACAAGTAAGCCTTTTCCTCCCGAACGCAGTGTGCGAGATGGAATGTGTTTGATTAACCACATGGCTGCTAGAGCTATTCCCCTGCTGTGCTGGACAGCTCGTCATGAGCACCTGAGAGGTGTATGCCATGACGAGCTGAGTGTCATACTCCCGCTGAGCGCCGCTGACCTGCATGGGACTACATCTCCCAGAATGCCAAGGGGAAGCAGGAAGTGATAAATGAGACCTACAACCTGAAGAGGGCGTCGGATATTTGTGTTCCTACCTGGATTGTTGTGGCTTGCCTTTGGTTGTGACTGTTGTTCCTGTCATTCTGTTTAGCCCTCATCTGTTTTTTGGCAATCAGACGGCTGTCTGATACTTTGTTCTTTTTCCCGAATTGCCCTCCGTTGGAGAGCCGTCTTGGCTCATGCGGAGGACGATTGTTTTTGCTGCTTCCTGAATGGGTTAGGACCTTCACCCACTCTGTACCGCTGTGGTACTGCGCCTTACTTCCTTGGAGAGCGCATGTTAAACAGGGTGGATACCGCAGTATTTCTAGCGTCCCTGCTCTTGGAGGGAGCGCACATCTTGGTCTCCATCTGCCAGTGGGCTGTTGCTCCTTTGCCCTCCGTTGGGGAGCCACTCTTCTGGGCTCATGTGGAGGACGAAATCTCTCCTAAGTCCCACCGTCGTTACCAGGCTTGGTAACCCCTCTGTTGGCTATTTGGAAGCCTGGCGTCTTGATACCCCGGCTGGGGTTCTTCTTTGGAATTAATTTTGGAGAAAGTATTGGAAATGTCAAGGGGGTGACATAACATTCTTTACTCAGTTCTACGTGCTTCTTGCCTGAGAATACAAGGTACTGTGTTGACAAGTTTATTCAGGGTGCCTTTAACCCACCGCTTTGTGTTGTTTACTCAGACATTTCTCTGGGCTGCACCTCACAGTTTTGAAGCCCCTTCTACGTGGTGTTTAATAAGAAGGGGGTACGTACGCATTACAGATACACTATATATATTGGCTCATTCAATCACCGTATGTGAATGTATTCATGAAAGTGCGATTGTGTTCACAGGTGTGTTGGTGTGGTCCCTATAGTTATATATGCTGAAGTGGCTACGGGTGAAGAGACGTATCTTCCCAGGAGACTTGGTGTTCTTTATTATTTACAGGTATATGGTCAGAGTTTCTAGTATTTATGGTTTTGGTTCTTGTGTATGAAACACAACAAAGGAAGAGGTTCTTACTTTCCTTTTCTTTGTCGTTTCAGATCTCCCTCCCTGCTGTTCCCTCCCCTTCCCCGCGGGCTTTATTGCCCCGTCTGATCCTTCCTTAACCTCTGGCTATTGTAGCATTCAGGGTTTGGATAGATCAGGAGGTGGCCTTTCTTTACATCACGCTGATCCTGAGGACGTATCCGGATAACAGAATATCCGACCCACGTATTCACGTCCTCCTGTTCAGCGGGTGTGAGAGATGGCTACGTTAGATGATGTGTTAGCAGCCCTTGTAGTGGTGCAGTCTGAACTGCTCTCCTCCAGACAAGAAACCACGGAACTGCGCAATAGAGTAGATGCGCTTCAGCGAAACCCTTTCAATGCGGGGACTTCTAGCCCCGCTGCGTCCACCCCAGTAGTAGTGGAAATGCCTGCTACGGTTCCACTGGCTAATCCGGAACGGTTCAAGGGTGATGCAGGGTCAGTCCAGGTTTTCCTATCTCAGGTGATGTTGCATTTTACATGCAAACCTCGATCCTTCCCCACTAACCAAGCCAAGGTGGCTTTCTTAATCTCGTACTTGGCAGGGGATGCGGCCCAATGGGCAGTGTCATTGCTCCAACGAGACGACCCTGTTATTCACGACTGGGAAGCATTTAAAGATGAGTTCATTAAGGTCTTCGACCGGAGGGCGGACTCATATGCTGCGGATAGAGAGTTGTTGCAGTTGCGACAAGGGAATTAGGATGTGTTGACGTACCTAAACTCCTTTCGGAGACTTGTTACAGAGACAAAGTGGCCTGATGCCAAACAAGCCTCTCTGTTTCATCAAGGCTTAAAGGAAGAGATGAAAGACATTATCGCCCAGATAGACCCTCAGCCAGCCACTTGCGAAGATCTTATCAATCTTGTTTTGCGTCTCGACCATAGAATGAGGGATCGCAAGGGGGATACTAAGTTGCAGGGGAGAACAGTCCCTTTATCTGGGTCTTCAAAGCCGGTGGACAAGGATACAACGCATGCGGCTGAACCCATGGATGTGGGGGCTGTTCGAGCAGCTCTGTCAACCACTGAGAAGGAATTGAGGCGTAAGCATGGGTTATGTCTATATTGTGGAAAAAAGGGACATTTTGTAAGAGAATGTCCGGTGAAACCTAAGACGTCCCGATTCCGCAATTTCAAGGGTGTCTCCTCTGCGGTCGAAAGGCCGGCGGAAAACTAGAAGGCTCTGGGGTGGACGAAGGGGTTCCTTGGAGTCAGGCATATATCCCTTCACTGTATAAGAATATCGTAGGAGCGCAGCATTTGTTTATTGAGGTGTTGCTGATGGTACATACCAGGTGGACCCCTGTGCACGCCATGATAGACTCGGGTGCTACAGGTATGTTCATGGACTTGTCTGAAGCAAAGAGAGCCGGAATAGTGTTGATTCCCCGGAAGACTCAGGATGTGGTGTATGCAGTGGATGGGAGAAGGCTAGATTTAGGTCCTGTTGGACATCATACCTGTGAAATGGAAATGAGATACGGGGATCATAGAGAGAACATCCAGTTCAGTATCATTAAGTCCCCTCAGTATGGTGTTATCCTGGGTATTCCATGGCTTAAGAAGCATAATCCGGTCATTGATTGGGCGGGTGGCACCATAACGCTTGAGTCCCCGTATTGTAAAGACACCTGTTATGAAAGGTCGGAAAGACCTTCGTCAGCCTTAGCCTGTATTGAACTCGTGGCTACAGCTGCGGAAAAAGAGGTATGTTTGCCTGAGATGTACCAGGAGTATGCGAGCGTTTTTGATGAAGTGCAAGCAGAGACACTCCCCCCACATAGGCAATATGATTTTCAAATAGATCTGGTCCCTGGGGCGGTTGTTCCTTGTGGAAGGTTGTATGCATTGACTGAAACCGAAAACACGCATCTGAGAGAGTATCTGGATAAGTTGTTGGCACTGGGGTTCATACGTCCATCCATGTCCCCTGCAGCATCGCCCCTTTTTTTCATCCCAAAGGCCAACGGGGAGCTGAGAGCGTGCATAGACTTTAGGGCCTTAAACACTGTGACAGTTAAGAACCGGTACCCCCTTCCTTTGATCAGCGTGTTGCTAGAACAAGTCAGGACTGCAGTCATCTACACCAAGTTAGATCTAAAGGGTGCTTATCATTTGGTAAGAATGAGGAAAGGGGACGAATGGAAGACCGCTTTCAAAACCAGGTATGGGCTCTTCGAGTACACAGTAATGCCGTTCGGACTCTGCAACGCCCCTCCGGCGTTCCAATATTTCCTGAATGACGTCTTGAGGGAGATATTGGACCGATACGTCATTGTGTACATTGATGACATTCTCATCTACTCGGAGTCGGAGGAGGCTCATGTGAGTCATGTGCAAAGAGTGTTATCCATCCTGAGAGAAAACAATCTGTATTGTAAATTGAGCAAGTGCGACTTTCATGTGTCCACCGTTGAGTTCTTGGGGGTCATGCTCAGCCCCCAGGGACAGGAAATGGCAGAGAGAAAAATCAAGGCTGTCAAAGAGTGGCCTGTTCCTAGGAATGCGAAGGATGTGCAATGCTTCATAGGCTTCGCCAATTTCTACAGGCGCTTTATTCACCAGTTCTCCAGAGTGGTGGCTCCCATCACTCGCTTGCTACGAAAGGCTCAACCTTTTGTGTGGGATTCTGCTGCTCAGGAAGCGTTTGAGAATTTGAAGGAGGCGTTTGTTTCTGCTCCGGTGCTCGCTCATCCTAACCCGGAGAAACCCTTCATCGTGGAGGCGGATGCCTCGAGTGTAGCGTTGGGTGCAGTGTTGTCTCAGAGACACGATCAAACGGGCCAGCTTCATCCTGTGGCATACATGTCTAAGAAACTGAACGGGGCGGAGTGCAATTATTGTATTGCAGAAAAAGAACTGCTTGCGATAAAGGTGGCATTCACGGAATGGAGACATTGGTTGATGGGGGCGAAACATCTTGTCACAGTTTATACAGATCATCGCAACCTACAGTTTATGACCGCTGCTAGACATCTCACTCCCAGACAACTGCGGTGGATGCTTTTCTTTTCTGAGTTCCATTTCGCTATCACGTACAGACCTGGGGTGGCCAACAGAAAAGCGGACGCCTTGACTCGCCAATCCTCCTTACGTGATCAGGAAATAAGAGAGGAACGGGCCATAATCGCGCCAGCACAGAGATTGTGTTCCATTCAGCCCGATGCCTTTCTGGAAGGGGTACGGAAAGGGGTGAATACGTTCTATTGGAGGTCCTGGTTGCGGAGCCACATCGAATGGAAGATGCTAGATGGCTTTCCGGTGCATAAAGGACGGCTTTTGATCCCTACCATGCCACTTCGAAAGCAGGTATACGAATGGTGCCACTGTTCCCCCAGTGCGGGTCATCTAGGGGTGGAAAAGACTTTGGAGTACATCAATCGTAGGTGTTGGTGGCCGTCTTTGAGGAAGGATGTAGCAACTTGGGTGGCTCAGTGTGTGGTCTGTGCGACGGTCAAGGCTGATCACCGTCGTCCGGCGGGGCTCCTCCAGCCATTGCCCACACCTCGTGTGCCTTGGGATCGGATTTCTATGGATTTTGTGGTGGGCCTTCCCAAAGACCAGGGGTGTACCGCCATCATGGTGGTGATTGACTATCTGACGAAACTGGGTCATTTCATCGCTTGCCCTCAAGTCCCTACTGCAGGACAAGTTGCTCACCTGCTGATGATCCACGTGGTGCGTTTGCATGGGTTGCCGTCTGTCATCGTGTCGGACAGAGGCGCTCAGTTCACAGCGCAGTTTTGGAAAACATGGTGTTCGTCTTTGCATATTCAGACAGCGCTGTCCACCAGTTTCCATCCGCAGACGGATGGACAGACGGAACGTCTGAATCAGACGTTGAAGCAATTCTTGAGATGCTATGTGGATCAAGGCAAGGAGAATTGGGTGGACTATCTATGGTTGGCAGAAGTGGCCCATAATAACGCGACTCACAGCTCCACTCAGGTGTCCCCATTTTACTGTACTTATGGTCGTCATCCTCGATTCCTTCCTTTTCTACATCCTGTGTGCGAGGAGAAGGTACCCGAGGCGGCTAGAAGGGTAGTCCACATCAAAGAGACTCTGGCACGGGTGCAGGGCAATCTCGTTGCTTCCAAGGCAGCGTATAAACGTTCTGTGGATAAACATCGCCGTCCGGGGCCGTTGTATCAAGTGGGTGATCTGGTGTGGCTGTCTACTCGGAATATCAGATTCCGCAAACATAGCGTGTTCAATCCACGCTACATCGGACCATATCCTATTGAACGTTGCATCAATCCGGTGGCGATGAGACTAAAACTCCCACGGCATTTACGAATGCATCCAGTGTTCCACGTGTCATTGCTGAAACCGTCTGTTTCCTCGGTGCGTCGTCTTCCTCAGCCTTTGGCTGTTATGGGCGGTTTTGAGTATGAGGTGGAGGACATTGTGGACTCGAGGTGGCATGGACGTGGTCTTCGTTATTTGGTCTCTTGGAAAGGATATGGTCCGTAGGACAACACGTGGGAGCCGGCTTCTGGTGTAAATGCGCCTCGTCTGGTTGCTCGGTATCACAGGAAGTATCCGATGCGTCCTGGCCCATTGCGGCGCTCTTAGTGTGGAGGGGGATGTACTGTCATACTCCCGCTGAGCGCCGCTGACCTGCATGGGACTACATCTCCCAGAATGCCAAGGGGAAGCAGGAAGTGATAAATGAGACCTACAACCTGAAGAGGGCGTCGGATATTCGTGTTCCTACCTGGATTGTTGTGGCTTGCCTTTGGTTGTGACTGTTGTTCCTGTCATTCTGTTTAGCCCTCATCTGTTTTTTGGCAATCAGACGGCTGTCTGATACTTTGTTCTTTTTCCCGAATTGCCCTCCGTTGGAGAGCCGTCTTGGCTCATGCGGAGGACGATTGTTTTTGCTGCTTCCTGAATGGGTTAGGACCTTCACCCACTCTGTACCGCTGTGGTACTGCGCCTTACTTCCTTGGAGAGCGCATGTTAAACAGGGTGGATACCGCAGTATTTCTAGCGTCCCTGCTCTTGGAGGGAGCGCACATCTTGGTCTCCATCTGCCAGTGGGCTGTTGCTCCTTTGCCCTCCGTTGGGGAGCCACTCTTCTGGGCTCATGCGGAGGACGAAATCTCTCCTAAGTCCCACCGTCGTTACCAGGCTTGGTAACCCCTCTGTTGGCTATTTGGAAGCCTGGAGTCTTGATACCCCGGCTGGGGTTCTTCTTTGGAATTAAATTTGGAGAAAGTATTGGAAATGTCAAGGGGGTGACATAACATTCTTTACTCAGTTCTACGTGCTTCTTGCCTGAGAATACAAGGTACTGTGTTGACAAGTTTATTCAGGGTGCCTTTAACCCACCGCTTTGTGTTGTTTACTCAGACATTTCTCTGGGCTGCACCTCACAGTTTTGAAGCCCCTTCTACGTGGTGTTTAATAAGAAGGGGGTACGTACGCATTACAGATACACTATATATATTGGCTCATTCAATCACCGTATGTGAATGTATTCATGAAAGTGCGATTGTGTTCACAGGTGTGTTGGTGTGGTCCCTATAGTTATATATGCTGAAGTGGCTACGGGTGAAGAGACGTATCTTCCCAGGACACTTGGTGTTCTTTATTATTTACAGGTATATGGTCAGAGTTTCTAGTATTTATGGTTTTGGTTCTTGTGTATGAAACACAACAAAGGAAGAGGTTCTTACTTTCCTTTTCTTTGTCGTTTCAGATCTCCCTCCCTGCTGTTCCCTCCCCTTCCCCGCGGGCTTTATTGCCCCCGTCTGATCCTTCCTTAACCTCTGGCTATTGTAGCATTCAGGGTTTGGATAGATCAGGAGGTGGCCTTTCTTTACATCACGCTGATCCTGAGGACGTATCCGGATAACACTGAGCTCGTCATGAGCACCGAAGGGATTAACTTTCCGACCAAATAGATAGGAGCCACCTGGTTAAGGCTCTTAAACACAAGGCAGCACACTTTAAAGTGGATTCTCTTTCGAATGGGAATCCAATGTAAGTTGGAAAGTAGGGGAAGAGAAGGAGTACCCCTGGGAGCACTAGTCACCAAACGGGCAGCCGTAGTTTGCACCACCTGCAAGCTTTGTAAATCAGAGTCTTTGGCCGAGATCAGTAGAGCATTGCTATAATCCAAGCGACTAAGAACCAGAGTGTGGATTAATGTTATCCGGGTATCAACAGGGAGAAAATGAAAAATCTTGCAGAGCAAGCTCAATGCAAAGAAGCAGGATTTTTTAGTAGCTGCTATATGATCTTCCAAATTAAGGTCTCTATTTATTAAAACCCCTAGGTTTTAACAACAGTCTTTGGGATGGGAGCTGTGCCTAGTTCTTCTGGCCACCAACTATGGAACCAGCTGGTAACAGCATCCTTGAAGAGCAAGATTTCTGTTTCCCCTGCATTTAACTGTAGGAAATTACTCTTCATCCAAGAGGAGATCGTTTTCATGCCTTCCAAAAACATGTTCTGGATATTGGGGGTGTATTTATTGTAAGTAAAAATCAATTGTGTGTCGTCCGCATAAGAAATTGGGGAAAACCCAATTTTCCTAAGAAGTGCTTCCAAAGGGGCGACATACACATTGAATAAAGACAGGCTAAGGCACGAGCCCTGAGGCACCCCTTTCATGACATGGGTGATCTTAGATTTAAAAGGGCCCAGGTTCACTGTTTGTGTTCTGTCTGTCAGAAAGTCTTGTATCCAGCTCAGAGCAGTGTCCTGGACACCTATAGAGCGTAGTTTTTCCAATAATATTACGTGGGAGATGGTGTTGAAAGCAGCGGATAGGTCAAGCAGCACCAAAATTACTTCCTGACCTGCATCCGCTAGCATTCGAATGTCATCCGTCAATTTTAACAAAGCAATTTCGGTACTATGTCTGGGGCGAAAACCAGATTGAGAGTAGTCCAGACAGTTATTCGATTCCAAATATGCTGATAGATGAGTGTTAACATGCTTATCCAGCAACTTACTGTATAGAGGTAGCAAGGAAATTGGACGGTAATTGGTTATGATATCCGAGGCCAATTTAGTGTTTTTGCGTATAGGCATAATTTAAGCCGCTTTCCATGCCTTGGGAAGTTTGCCTTCTTGACTTGTGGTACAAAAGGGGGTGGTGATGGACGGAGCATCTGAACCAATGAAACACTCACACCCAGTCTACAGATCTGGGTTTAATCCATCACCGTTCTTTAGCCCACTCTGCCACCCCAGTTCAGACATGGCCATATGCAAATCAGTCTGACCCTGTGCCTCATGGGAACATTCCAGCCCGAACTGCCAAGCCATGCCTTCCCTGGACCGGAAACAAGCTTCCGAGGACCGGTTTCTGGCATTACAGCCGTCTTCAGCCCGGCTTGCTTGAATCCAGTGGCAAAGGGATCTATTGAATAAGCTATGGGATGTACAATGGCCAGAGGACTTGATGTTTATAGCCTTAGACATCGAATCATTGAATGCCTTGAAACAATCCTTGGACACAAGACCTTTGGCCTGTTACATCCATAACAAAATGCTCGCAGATCTTGTGACTTGGTGTCTTTATAATAACACTCCAGCCCGAACTGCCAAGCCATGCCTTCCCTGGACCGGAAACAAGCTTCCGAGGACCGGTTTCTGGCATTACAGCAGTCTTCAACCCGGCTTGCTTGAATCCAGTGGCAAAGTTATCTATTGATTAAGCTATGGGATGTACAATGGTCAGAGGATTTGATGTTTATAGCCTTAGACATCGAATCCTTGAATGCCTTGAAACAATCCTTGGACACAAGACCTTTGGCCTGTTACATCCATAACAAAATGCTCGCAGATCTTGTGACTTGGTGTCTTTATAATAATTTATTTTCATTTGGTAATGATGTGTACTTACAAAAGAGGGTTGTGGGCATGGGGCCTGTTTCTCCCCCCGCTATGCATGCTTGCATGTAGGGTGGTGGGAGAAACAGGTCCTGAAACGCACATTCCATTCTGACTACTGTAATCGTGTAGCGCAATGGTGGTGTTACATCGATGATATTCTGATTTTTTGGAGGGGAGGCGAGAAGAGTGCCTTGGACTTTATTGACAGAATTAACATTAACACGGTTAATTCAAGATTCACTTCTCAGATCAGCAGATCAGCAGGTCACAGGTACAATTCTGAGGTGTCAATGTATACATAAAAAATGGGAGCATAGCTACAACTCTACACAGGAAGGCCACTCCTGGCAACACTACCTCACATGCCAATAGTGCACATTCTAAGCATACAATTAAAAGCATCCCACTAGGAGAATTGATACGCCTTAAGCAAATCTGTAGTACAGATGAGGATTTCACTATGTGCAAACACGAAGCCCTACAAAGATTTAGAGCTAGGGGTTACAGTGAGTCCTTACTGTCAGAGGCAGTCAATAAAGTTGAGATTAAATCAAGGGACACCCTCTTATACACAGTGATTGATAAAGAACAACCAGACATGGCGACGAACACTTCTAGATTGATTACTGCCTTCTGTAAACAGGAGAGGAGTATCCGGTCTATTATTAGACGCAACTGGCCAATTATCATGACTGATGGAGTTTTGGCTCCGATCCTACCTTCTCAACCAACTATGACATTTAGGAAGGGCCCTTCCATGACTACACAGATTGTGAAGACTTTTCCAGAACTAGCAACAGCCACTAAATGGCTACAGCCAAGCCAGGGTTTTTTTTAAGTGCTCCTCCTGCAGAGCCTGTAGATTCAGGGTTAATACTACCTCTTACTCTACATCATTTAGGTCAGATAAAATTGCCATTAGAGGTAGTTTTAATTGCAAAACTGAGTTTGCAGTTTATGTTCTGACGTGCACCTGTGGGCTTAAATATGCGGGAAGCACAAAGCTACAGGTGCATATCAGAATACTGCAGCATCTGAGGGCAATTGTAAATAATAACTCTACATATCCGGTTGCCCGGCATTTTAAATCTATGCACAACAATGATCTCAGTTGTTTGCAGTATTTTGTTGTGGCAGCCATCCCCAAACCCAGACGAGGTGGCAACAGGGAAATGATGTTGAGAAAGCTAGAATCCAAAATGATTTTAGAATTAGTCAGTAAGACACCCAATGGGTTAAATAATACGGAGTACCTGTACCATTTTCTGTAACAGTTCTACTCATTCTTTTGGACATTCTGTATGAATTAACTTTGTTGTATATGAATTCCTAAATCCGACTGATAAGGAAGCCGCAGCTTTTTTATGGTTTTAGTCCTTTTGAACTTTTTTGGATAGGAGTATTGCTGTATTACTGTGTGGTTTTATCTGTTGTATATTTACTACAACATAATTGGCATCCGCACTTTATGTATTCAGATCTTTATAGCACTTTAGGGATATTTTGGCACTTTCTTTTGCGATTTTGCACATCTCAGCCTGAAAATGTATATGGGTTCACTTTAAACATTTATGCTGGAAGTTTAATGCAGATTGATTCTGTTATTTATAACAGACAGGAGGCATACATATATATTGTTTACATTGAATTTTTGCGATTTGCACAGCCATACACCTTTTCACCTGTACTACGATTTTCATGTTTTTATAACATATCAATGGAATGTTTCATGCATTTTATAAGTAGTGTTTGGGTAGGACGAAATGATGATTGAGCTATGTCTTTTATGGCTTAAAGTATTTGTATGAATTCTAAAATATTTAAGTTATTATGACAAATAGCAATAATGATCTCATATTTATAATTCATTTTTGCTACATTCATTGATGCATCTATGCAGGATTTTTTTTAGCTCTGAAGGTAAAACGGTGCCCTTAACAATGATTGATTTTTGAGATGTTTAACATGTTTGGAAAATAGACTCGCCAGTGCTTCAAACAAGATTGCCAGTGTTTTGTTTATGTTTATTTATCACGTGGTAGCAGCACTACATCACAGTTCTGCATTAAAAATTGGCAATTTAGGTTTCTAACTTGACTTGTGAGCAAGTGTACTAGGTACCAAAAATGCGTCTGGTTCGAGGTTCTTAAAAAAATAAACATCTTGCCTCTCATTGTGGGGCCCGTGTCTCTGTTCGCCAGCGCACTCAGAAGTGCAGAGACTTTGAAGTACTTGATATACACATATATTACCTACTGGCGGTCGCCAGTAGGTATATATAGTTAGGATTTTTTCCCTATGGGATTTTTGAAAATTCTATGTCTAATAACTTTGGCGTTTGTGGACGGAATTGGCTGAAATTTTCCTGGAAAATGGAACATTTTGTTTCTGAGCAGCCCCTGGAAATTTGGGGGGGGTTCGTCCAGGGGGGGTCGAGAAAAAAGGGGGGTCCCAAAACGTGTTTTTAACATTGAGTTTTCCATAGGGCGGTTGGCCTCACTTTTAGCCCGAACGGCTGAATGGATTTGCATGAAACTTGGCAAAATTGTAGGGACTGGTAGCCCGATGTGCCTTTTGTAGGTCTCAATATATGTGCTCCAGTGGATTTTGAGAAATTAACGTTTAAAAAAAGATATATATCTGTAAGCGCGCTCTGGGCAGCGCTCCGGTCCGCGGACCTTAAGCGTACCGGAACTTCGCGTAGCGAAGCTGATTGGCTCTCCGGTGTCTGTCAACATTCTAAACAGTCCGGAGCGGCCGCCATCTTGTCTCTCGGTAGGATTGAGAGACAAGAGGAGGCCAAAACAAATGGGGAAATAACCATAAGGGGGCATACTAGATCCTCCCTGACCCCCTAGGTTTAATGTGGAGGTTTTAAAAGGGCCCCGCGGGGCAAAAAAACCCAAAAAATTTTTGGTTTTTTTTGCGTGGGTAGCGCCCGGTCCGCGAACCGGGAAGCGTTCTGGGCAGCGTACTGCAATGAAAAATGAATGATAGACTTTTCAAATACTGTATGTTAATTGATTGTTGGTTTTGTTGATTATTTTTTTTTTTAAGCAATTATTTATTATTGTGATTGTGTTTCAAAATTTAATAACATTTCTAACATTTCACTGTCTGAAATGTCGTCATTTTCATTGAACATAGCTTGTAATCTATGAGGGTGTAAAATGTCCTCATTTTGAAGGAGGTCATCCACTGCTTGCACACATTGCAGTAGTTCTTGGTCCCAAGTTTCATCCATAAATTCTATATAATTTGGATCAATTAATTCTTGGCTGCTCTGTTGCAGGACAATTTGAAATGAAACTTTCTGTTCGCCTTCCATGTTGCCTGAAATTTGGATAAAAAAAATATATATTAGTAGAGATAGGGCACTGTTGGGATTAATTTTAGATAGGCATTTTTTAACAGAGAATTTATCTTTGGGCAGTGTATAGTATCAGAGTGGAAGTAGGAATATAAAAAAGTGTATGTGATTTAACGTAAGTAAATTCATAATTATAAAAGAGAAGCCTAACTCCATCCATAACTATAACAGAGAAGTCTATCTAAATCTATAACTACTACAGAGGGATAGTATATAAATATTAGAAAAAGTTTACCATATTAACTTATAGTGCACAATATAGTTCAGTTTTTAAAATAACAACTTACCTTTAGAAAGAAGTTGAAGTGATTAGTGAAAATCCAATTGAAATGTACACCAGGAAGTATTAGTCAAAATGGCTGTGTTTCATTCTCTTCTTTTATATATATTCAGGTACATTACCAATCAAATGTCAGGTAAAAAAAATAGAAAATGAAAGTAACATTTTAATTGGTTGTCAATTCCAACACTTCAGATGTGTTTTGAGAAGTAATTTACCTCAGGGTATTTAGAGAGGTCTACAGGCTAAATGGCTAAATGGAATTCCAATAAAATTTGTGAAAATGGTAGGGATTGGTATGTAGTATGAGCTAATCTATATTTGGTGAAATTGTCTCCAGTGGCTTTTCTGTAAACTACTTTCCCACCTTTTTTGATGGTGCGCTTCCCAGGGAGCGACCCGGTATGCGAACCGTTGAGCGCCCCGGTTCGCGAACCTTAAGCGTTACGGGAGTCCACCATTTTGTGTTTCGGTCGAATTAAGATACAAAATGGAGGGCAAATAATGTTCAGAATGGGTAGAAGGGGGCACGGTAGACTTATCTTGACCCCCTAGGTTTTGTGAGGGTGGCTGAGGAGGCTTATATGTGCGAAAAAAAACCATTTTTTAAAAAAATTTCGCGAGGTTAGCTCCCGGTTCGCGTAACGGGTAGCGCCCCAGGGAGCGTACTTTGTTGAAAATTAGTGAAAAATGTTACAGTAAAATAATAATTGTGAGTGATCAGATGTAGGGTAGCTCTGAGAAGAGCTTTTGGGTTTATGGTACATTTAGGTACTTATAAGTAGGTACCAATGCACAGTCTTAAATTCAGAGTGAAAATTCTGTTGCTCTCATCTGAGAAGTGAACTCCATCTCCTCTGTAGATATCTTGCATGTAGTAACGCAAGTTATTGTTGTACATGGAGCCCATTCCATGGTCTCTCATGTAAGCTGAAACAGATTTGTTTACATGCTTCCTCGACTTCTCAATTTGTGGACAAAATTGGTTTGACCACCTCCATTTCTGTCTTTGGCATATATTTGAATATACCAAGGCAGTCTGAGGAAAAAGTGCCATTAATTGCTCAAAGGTGTCCTTTAAAAGCATTTCCAGACCTACCCCAGTCAAAGTGCCCAAATCATTACCTCCACAGTGCACAATTAACAGGTCAGGTTTGGGCAAATGCATAAAGGTTTTCACCAATGGTATCAATTGGTGACATTTTAATCCTCTGTGGCCAAACCACTTAATTTCCACATCTTGTAAATTGAGGTTAGGTAATTTTCTGTTCTCAGCATACCTGTGAGCCCAGTGGATATAACTATGTCCAACAATCCAGACAGAAAACATGGTGAGAGAAGGTTCTCCTGCAGTCAGATGAAGTGTGGCAATGAAATGGCAGTTGAAAAAATGAGAGTTTAAAATGAAAAAAACTGTGGAGTTTCTGTGTTCATGAAGCAGTAACAGTGATTGGTGGATTTTGATTGCTGAAAACAGAAAGTTAGGGTGCATGGATGAGTTATTTGAAAGATGTATTTTGAATGGTCAATAAAAAATCATTAAATGAAAGAATGCACTGGATATGCAGGTGCACTGAGAGTTCAGAGTTCAATTGCAACATTGTTGTGTGAACTTGCAAACACCAGAAGTCTTCCAAGAGGTGGTTGCCATGCAGAAAAGGCATGAAATGGCAGAGGGGGGAAGGGTTTTCATTTGAAAAAAAGTGAGGGAAGAGTTTTGATTGGGTGACATGAGAGATATGTGTGAAGAATTACAGCATTTCTGTGCTTTTGATAGCTGCAGACTCTGGAGTGCATACCTTTTGCTCTGCTGAAGACAAATTGGTGTGTTTCTGAGACTGTTTTCAAACTCAAAGTATTTGCTAAGGTGAGAAAATATTTCTTTAATTTAGATAGAGAATAGTGTGCTTTAAGGAGAAAATTATGAATTATGTGGTGCAAATTGCTTGTAAATATGCTCCCATCTGTGCATGGAAAATTTAGATTTTGAATGTTTGTGTTACATAGCCATGTTAAAAGTGATACAAACATGCTGCAAAGGCAATCAAAAAACGCTTTTATGTGTCTTAAGGACATTTTAAGTAATTTTCCCATGTGCAGTGTTTTGAAATTATGATTTGAAAATCGTTTTTGGGGTAAAGGAATTGTTTTTAAATTTATGACAAGGACATAATGGTGTATGCTTCTTTATAAGGCAATTGACTGTCCCTGATGTTATTTTTCCCATTTTAATGTAAGACCTTTCTCTGTGGCGCAAATTGCTTGTAAATATGCTCCCACCTGTGCATGGCAAATTTAGATTTTAAATGTTTGTGTTACATAGCCATGTTAAAAGTGACCCAACCATGCTGTAAAGGCAATCAAAAAACACTTTCATGTGTCTTAAGGACATTTTAAGTAATTTCCCTGTGGGCAGTGTTTTCAAATTATGAATTGAAAATCGTTTTTGAGGTAAAGGAATGTTGTTAAAATTTATGTGCGCCATATGCCCCCAAATTTCTTTTTCAGGGGTGCAGCAGGGTGTTCTTGAGACAACCCTGCACCTTTGGAAAAATTCCTAATTTGCGATGAGCTAATTGCTAATCGCAAATTGCACCTTCATTCATATGGGCATCCTGGCCCATGGAAATGAATGGGTAATTTGCAATTAGCAATTTGCTCATTGCAAATTTGGAATGGTAAAGAATCGCTATTTATTCCTTAAAATTCGCTATTTAGGAAATGCAAAATAGTTTGATGGTACATATGGCGGTTGATGTCTAACAAGATAAGAAGCTTAGGGATACATTTATGATGACTGGCGCAATGAAGTGGACATTACTTACTTCATTGGTAGAGCTTTACATGTATTATGTCCTCTGTATTCTTCATCAAGCGTAACTTTAATCTGCAATCCTGAGTAGGCCTCACCTTAAACAAACCTCTGGATAGGCCACACCTTATCGTCATCCTGAATTAATCATTTAAAATGCTAGGGACACATTTATGATAGGTGTATGCCTCTTTTGCGCCACTTACAAAACACTGTCCACGGGGAAATGACTTAAAATGTCCTTAAGACACATGAATGTGTTTTTTTAAAGCGTTTGCAATTGTTTTGGGTCACTTTTAACATGGCTATGTGACTCAAACAGTCAAAATCTAAATTCACCATGCACAGGTGGGAGCATATTTACAAGGAATGTGCTCCATGGGGAAAGGTCTTATAATGTAATATGGGAAAAATGACATCAGAGACAGTGAAATGCCTTATAGAGAAGCATACACCATTATGTCCTTGTCATAAATTTGCAAACCATTCCTTTTCCCCAAAAACGATTTTCAAATCATAATTTGAAAACACTGCACATGTGGAAATGACTTAAAATGTCCTTAATTCAAAATTTGCTATTCTTTATTTTGCGATTGCACTGAAGGATTTGCAAATTTTGCGATTCCTTAAATGCAATGTATCAAACAAAAAATATGTAAAAAATAACATTAAGGATTTGGAAACTACCACCAACTTCTAGTTTGTGGTAATTTGCGAATTCTTTTCAAAAAGCATTTTTTTCCAAAAAACAAAAGGTGCCATATGACGCCAATACATGTCCTTAGGGCATGTATGTGCGCCATATGCCCCCAAATTTCTTTTTCAGGGGTGCAGCAGGGTGTTCTTAAGATACCCCTGCACCCTTGAAAAAATTCCTAATTTGCGATGAGCTAATTGCTAATCGCAAATTGCACCTTCATTCCTATGAGCCTCCTAGCCCATGGAAATGAATGGGTAATTTGCAATTAGCAATTTGCTCATTGCAAATTAGGAATGGTAAAGAATTGCTATTTATTCCTTAAAATTCGCTATTTAGGAAATGCAAAATAGTTTGATGGTACATATGGTGGTTCATCTGTAACAAGATAAGAAGCTTAGGGATACATTTATGATGACTGGCGCAATAAAGTGGACATTACTTACTTCATTGGTAGGCCTTTACATGTATTATCTCCTCTGTATTCTTCATCAAGCGTAACTTTAATCTGCAATCCTGAGTAGGCCTCACCTTAAACAAACCTCTGGATAGGCCACACCTTATCGTCATCCTGGATTAATCATTTAAAATGCTAGGGACAGATTTATGATAGGTGTATGCCTCTTTTGCGCCACTGTGCGTCACTTTTATGATGCAGCGGCGGTGCAAAAGATTTGCTATGAGGCGACAAAATTACAAATTGATGCATTTAGGCAGATGTGTCATGGTGTAAAAAAAACGTGCCACATGAAACCGATGCAGCAGTGATGCAAAAGATGCACCATGTTGCAAGACAGGCCTCACTTGGGGCCATATGTATCAAGCTAATTAGCATTCGCAAAGATCAAAATTCTGCGAATTTCGGCCTTTGCGAATGCTAATTAGACAAATGGTATGTATCAAACAAGTTTGATGCAAAATAAGGAATAGCAAAATTTGCTATTCCTTATTTTGCGATTGCACTGAAGGATTTGCAAATTTTGCGATTACTTAAATGCAATGTATCAAACTAAAAATATGTAAAAAATGACATTAAGGATTTGGAAACTACCACCAACTTCTAGTTGGTGGTAATTTGTGAATTCTTTTCAAAAAGCTTTTTTTCCAAAAAACAAAAGGTGCCATATGACGCCAATACATGCCCTTAGGGCATGTATGTGTGCCATATGCCCCCAAATTTCTTTTTCAGGGGTGCAGCAGGGTGTTCTTGAGACACCCCTGCACCCTTGGAAAAATTCCTAATTTGTGATGAGCTAATTGCTAATCGCAAATTAAACCTTCATTCCTATGAGCCTCCTAGCCCATGGAAATGAATGGGTAATTTGCAATTAGCAATTTGCTCATTGCAAATTAGGAATGGTAAAGAATTGCTATTTATTCCTTAAAATTCGCTATTTAGGAAATGCAAAATAGTTTGATGGTACATATGGCGGTTCATCTGTAACAAGATAAGAAGCTTAGGGATAGATTTATGATGACTGGCGCATCACCAGGGATGTGCCAGTCATCCTGCGCCGCTGTTCCGCCACCCATGGTGTGCTGCATTTACAATGCGGGGCATCATGGGGCAAAAATGGCACAGATGCGTGACGTATCTGTGCTGTAAAGGTAGTGATTGCTGGAGTTGTATCGCAAGTGCGATGCAGCTCAAGCAAGGCTCAGGGGTGCCCCATCTCCACAATGTTGCGTCAAGACCTATGCCTGCTTAAAGCAGGCGCAGGGTTTTGACGCAGCTTTCTCCTATCTGATTGTAAATACGGCACACCATGGGTGGCAGAGCAGCAGTGCACGTTAACTGGTGCATGCCTGGGGATGTGCCATTTAACATAAATCTGCCCCTTTACATTTAAGTATGTGCAGGGGACACAGAGTTGGTGAGGCTTATCCAAGGTTAAGAAGAGATGAGTCATGTTCACTGAAAAATTAGACATAGGCTTCACCTGCTCAGCATCGCTGGACATGGCTAAATAATAGCTGCAAAATGTTACTCTTGTTAAACAATTTTACTATTATAATCTCTGAGATTTGTCTCTTACTCTGCAACATCTCATTGTTGTTATCTTTCTTTAAAGATAAAGACAACATCAACATGAGCGACAATCTGCAATCAGTTGATTTTGACCTCATCATTGAACTTGTAATTGAAACATCAGTGGATGTTGATCCCTTGGATGATTTAAATCCTGAGGATGAAGAAGAGCGTGATGAGGATGCAGATTTGTCCGAATTATATGACATAGGGTGGGAAGCTGACCTGCTTGAGCCTATGGAACTATAAACATTTATTTTTAAAATTTATAATAAATAAAAAGTAAAAGTGTAAACCGTTTAATTTAAAAATAAAGACACCTTCAAAAACAGGTTATGTGTAGTGTCTTCAATAAAATATTAAAATATGCTCATAAAATTAGATCAGATTCACATATAAAATAGCACAGGTAACATGAACATAAATTCCATTTCTTTTCTGCTATTTCTGTATTGTAAATTTGCCAAGGACTAAAAAATCTTCTATTTAAAATGTCAAGTAGTGTGTTAAGTTTTTGATCACTGTTATTGATTTACTGTTTGGTAATAGTGGTTAATAACATTTTTTAATATATTTTACCACAGATTCAACTGCAGATCATCTCAACATTTCACCATGCCAACGAAAGAAAGAGAGAGAAAGGCTGCAAAACGTCAAAGACAGCAGGTGAATCAAAAGAAGCAGCAGTCATCTAACAAAAAGATTTGTCAAGTCACGAAGAAAGCACCGGGTAAGAGTACAAAAACATTCATAAGAAATATGTGTAGTAAAAAAAATATTACTACAGAAAATGTTTCAGTCCATAAAAAGAGAACCAATTCAAATGGAAAGGAAAGGCCAATCAAAAATGTTACTGCTAGAGCAAGAGATAACTCTGTGCATGATAGTAGAAGGAAACAACAGTTTAGGGACATTCGTAAACGAATGTTCCGCAACAGGATAATTGGCAATTTGTTACAAAATATTAAGAAAGGTCAACAGAAAGTGGTTTTTTATAAGAGAAAAAAAAAAGTTGAGAAAGTTATTGATCAGGCATTTGAAATTAAACGTAAGTTATTTATTTTGATAATCAATAGAATTAGGAAGCTAAACAAGGCAATTTATGATTTTAAAAGAAATAGTAGATGGAAGAGAATAGTTAATCGTAGTAATTTTTGTGAAGTTTTTTCTGGAGAATGGATTCATAGTTCAAGCTGTGAGGCATTTTTTAATGAGGAGAGTTATTTCCAGGATAATGATTTGGTGCATGCAGTTGACACCAGTGGTCGTGCTTATGAAGTGAAAGATGGTTGTCCAGTTGAAAAAGAAAAACTTGTGACAACAGAGGCAGAAGAGGTGTTAGGTAATGAGGTTTTAGGAAGACGTGCTAAGGGTCCTGTGTACACCTGGAAGTGTAGTAGTATTTGTAGTGTGCGACAGGATTCCATCAATTTGCTTTGTGATTTTGTACGGTCATTTAATAAGAAAAGTTTGAAGCAGAAAATAAGGTTGTTGCAAGAATTAGATCCTTGCAGAGTGAGAGAAGTGACAGGTTTGCATGGTCATTCACTGGCTTTTCTTTCCAGGAGAGTATGCCAGAGTGTTTTTCATCATTTCAGAATGCTAGCAGTGCATCATAATAAAGTGAGGAAATTAGTTAGAATGTTGTATTATGCTAAGAGTACAGCAATTATGCTTAAACAATTATGCGCTGCTCTTTTGCATGGTTCTGAAATAGATGTGAAGAATATATGTGAAGAAATTGAGTTTTGTTACTTTGGAAGTAAAGAGGAGAATGTTGAAATTAACCAAGAAGAAGCGGGTAATGTGGAAGATAGTGTACAGGTTTCCAGTACAGATAATTTCCAGAGGGAAATTGTCACATTTCAGGTCAAATCAAGTGAGAGGCCAAATTTCACTTGTGTGTGTTGTCGACGCACTTATTATAAGAATCAGACTAAGTTAGTGGATTTATATGCAAAAAGTGAAAGGGAAAATAATAGTGAATGGAAGGATTTTGCAACATACTTGATGGTAGAAAATTGTTTTGATTTGGGATTGGATCAACGTGTGTGTACTTATTGTTGTTGCAAATTAAATCAAAACCAGATGCCTGCTAGAGCAGTTCATAATAATCTGGAATTGGTTGAGATTCCTTCTGAATTGAAGGATTTAAATACTTATGAATCTATTTTGATTCAAAGTATCCATCCCTTTCAGGCTATTGTAAGAATGGAGCCAAAGACAGGGAAATTGCCTCCATCAGATTTACAGAGAGGATTAAAGGGAAGAGTTGTTTATTAGCCTCTAGATTTGAAGAAAAACATTAACACAATTGGAGTAGAAAAAGTGGAAGAGGAACCTCTGGTTATCTTAGTTAATGGGGTTCCGACAAAGAATAAGAAAATATGGCAAGATTTAGTAGATGTTAGGAAAGTTAAAAAGGCAACATTGTATTTGAAAAAAAATAATAAATACTATAAGAATGTATATGTTGCAGAAGAGGAAGTAAGTGAGGAAGAGGATAGCGATTTGTGTGCTGGTCAAATTGAGAAAGTAGAACCCTCTACTAGTGAAGAAATATATGAACATTATAGTGTTCATCCTTTGCATTCCAAGGAAGTCATGGGGGATGCTATTGAGTTGTTTCAAATGAAACAAGCCAAAGGGAGTCCCATTAGTGTTTGGGAGGAAAGTTTGGAAGCTCGGTGTTTCCCACAGCTTTTTCCAACAGGTCAGGGAGGAAGATATGATGAGCGACCTCATCAAATTCCTGCTTCTGAATACCGGACTTTGCGATTGTATGCAGGAGATGCTAGGTTTCGACAATGCATTCCTTATTTGTTTCATCTCCTGTTTGAAAGCGATCTGTCTGGACTGTCATATGCAGTGAACCACATCTTGAATTGTGGTATACACATGCAAAACATCTCGGCAAGTGACTTTATGGATAAAGTCAATGTCCAAGACAGTATTTTGGATTCTCACCTGATTAATCTCATGGCGTGTCAGCGTGGTACTAATGAGTACTGGTACCGTCGTCATGGTGATTTAAAATGTATGCTGAGGAACTTAGGTACTCCCACATGGTTCCTCACTCTGAGCTGTGCCGAGTATGGCTGGGAAGACTTACTTGAATTTCTACGAGAGGCAAATGCTAACGTAGATAACATCGAATTCAAGACACCCGGAGAACTGTGCTCTTTGGATCCAGTCAATGTATGTAGGTACTTCAATCATAGATTTGAAGCTATGATGTCTTTCATCATGAATAAGAAGAATCCACCTCTTGGAGAGGTGTTGGATTTCTTCTGGAGAAAGGAGTACCAAGCAAGAGGTGCTCCTCATATACATATGTTGCTGTGGATCAAGGATGCACCTAAATTTGGAACGGATCCAGAAGACTCAGTGATGAGTTTCATCCAACAGTATTCTACGTGTGCTGTTCCAAACGCAAAGGAGAAGAAAAGCCTAAGAGAAAAAGTTCTGCGTTTCCAAAGCCATCGATGTGGAAAGTACTGCCGTCGTAAATTCCGAAACAAGGACAAGTTCTACACCAAATGTCGTTTCGGCTTTCCACGACCGGTGATTTCTAAAGGAAGAGTAAACAGTTTGATGTCTTCGCTGCGACATAATGTCATGAAAAAATCACCTAAAAACACATACAATTTGAAGAGGAACGAAGAGTCCAAGTACATCAACGACTACAACCCGGTGATTTTGTCCATGTGGAATGCTAACATGGATATACAGTTTGTGGCTGATAACTGTATGGCTGTGGCTCGGTATGTGACGTCTTACATCACCAAAAAAGAGAAGACAGAATTGAAGGATATGTGGGAGGACATTTCCCATGAAAAGAGCCTCAGCAAGAAGTTGTACAGTTTCAGTCTGAAGATGTTGTCGCATCGAGAAATTGGAGCTTACGAATGCTCTGACCGGTTGTCTTCAGCAAGTCTCTATGCCAAGTCCAGGAGTATCATTTGGGCGAGTCTTGGTCTTGCTGCAACGCGTAATCGAGTTCTGAAACCTGTGCGGGAAATTGAGTATTTGGCGGAAAAGGAGCCAAACAGTACCGACATTTTGAAGACCAACATGTTGGATACATATTATCCAAATAGAAGCAGTCACCTCGACAATGTTTGTCTGTATGAGGTTCTTCAAAATTACATATTCAAGAGGAACATCAAAGAAGATACTGAGAAAGGAGTGTATGCTGTAATAGGAAGTGAGGGATGTCTGGTCAAGCAAAGAAAATACCACTTGGTAAACCATCGAAAATTGAGTGGCGAATCTCCTGAAAAAAAGGAGTTTTTCTATTTAGCACTTTTGCAACTTTTCAAGCCTTGGCGTGCAGAAGAGGAACTGCTTGGAGATTTCCTCTGTTACGAAGACTCTTTCAATGCCGCCAAGGAGACCATAGAATGTCCTGCTTTTCCCAAATATGTAGAAATGTTGAATGCGGAAATTGAGCAGGAAGCAACGATTGCAGCCGAGATTGCCAGAGACAGTTCTCAGGACAGTCAGAGTTCTGCTTCATTGAGTCAGGATCCACTAGGAGGACCTGTTATCGAAAATGAAGCTGCCACTGCCATGAATGAAGTGGAAAGAGCCATGGCACATGCTCAGGAGGATGCGGTTAACTTAGAAGAGTTGGAAAGACAACTCAACGTTGAGCAGAGGAAAATATATGACGAAGTTACCATGCAAATTGATCATGGATTAAGTCATGACAAGAAAGAGTGCTCATGTACGTCGTTGAAGCCTGTCCGACTGTACGTGAGTGGAGAAGCGGGAACTGGAAAAAGTTTCCTCATTAAAGCAATTTCATGCTATTTGCAGGAAAGGACAGAGTCATCGCTGTCTTGTGTTGTCACCGCTCCAACTGGACTGGCAGCACATAACATTAAAGGGATTACTTTACATCGTTTACTGATGCTGCCAGTGGAGCATGACAACAAATTACAATATCACAAGCTATCTGGAGATGCTTGTTTTGAAGTTTCAAGAATCTTGAGGAAAATGAAACTTCTTATCATTGACGAAGTAAGCATGGTTTCCAATGTCATGCTTGCCTTTGTGCATTTGAGAATGCAAGAAGTTCTCAAAACAGAGTATGATGTGTTATTTGGTGGCAAACACATCATTGTTTTCGGAGATCTTTTGCAGCTGACACCCGTGAAAGGGCAACCTGTGTTCAAAATGCTCACGCATGAAGATACCAGGAAGTGCCTAGGCAGCAGTGGCAACGTCAATATATGGTTAAACTTCAATTATGCTGAACTGCATGAAAATATGCGTCAGGCGAAGGATGAAGTTTACAAGACTATTCTACAAGATGTTAGAATTGGAAAAGTGACCGAGCATGGGAAAGAAGCTTTACATGCACGATTACTGTCAAATTTATATCCAGAACAAGATGTTGTGCCTGAGAATATTTTTCAGAAAATTACTGATAAGAAATCTGGAATATGTTTGATGCCAACTCTTGCAGAATGTGCCAAATTCAACAACAAAATGTTGCATTTAGAAAAGCAAGAGATTGTGAAACTGGAAGCTATTGACAGAGTAGAGCATATGGGATCAACAATTATTTTGTCTGAGAATCTGAAAACAAAATTGGATTCATTAGAGAAGAGTATATCTAAAACTGCAGGTTTTGAAAAGACTCTGAATGTGTGCTTGAACTGCCGTATAATTTTAAGAAGGAATTTACATGTTGAAAGAGGTCTGGTAAATGGATCAATGGGTAATGTTGTTGATTTTGTAAAATACAGAAATAGAGATGGAATTGAATTTTTAAAAATTAAATTTGATGGCATTGAGGAAGTACAGCTAATTGGTCGTTGCTCTGCTAGATTTTTGCTTGTAAAAGACTTATATGTTCGCCGTAAGCAGTTTCCTGTTTGCTTGGCATATGCGGTGACAATCCATAAATCGCAAGGTTTAAGTGTAGACTGTGCATTGGTGAATATTGGCAGTTCTGTGTTCAAGGAGGGTATGGCATATGTGGCATTGTCACGAGTTAGAACTTAATCGGGATTGTACTTGATTGAGTGTGATGTCACAAACATTTGTGCGGATCTAGATTGTGTTAAGGAATACAATAGGTTAAGAAGAGAGTATGCGCCACATTTGCCTCAGTATCCTTTGTTTGAGAAACATGTGGTAGGCCGGAAACGAAGAAATGTGACCAATACTGGGGAGGTTGTAGCAAAAAGACGAAAAGTCGATGAACCTAAAATTACAAGCAGAAACAAAAAGGATTCTGTTGAAGATGTTGTTGGTTTTCAATTTGAAAACAGTTCTGGTGTCAACTGCTATGCTAATGTAGTGGTTAATGTTTTGTTTTCTCTAGAAAATGTAAAAGAAGAGATTGTGGTCAATTCTGATCAAAGATTTTGCAGTTTCTTAAATTCTGTGTTAGAGAAATGTAGCACTGATAGAACAAACATAGAAAGTGTGTCTGAAATTCGAAATCTGTTAGACAGATGTTCAGGCCAAACACAATTCTCTCAAAATATTCAGCAAGATTGTCAGGAGTTTTTAATGTATATGCTTGATGTATTGCATGCTGAAGGTGTAGATGTAGATCAGCTGTTTGGGCTTTCTTATCAATGGCAGCATGACTGCGAGAACTGTATGGTATCAAGTACTACTAGTGTAGACTCAGAAAGATTTATATATTTAACTTTGCCAGACAGTAAATCAGTCTCCTTTAATAAGCTAGTAAAAGCAGCTGATCACAACATGGAGTGTAGCCAATGTAAATCTGAAATGATGTCCACATTATTTATACGAACATATGGCCAGTATGTCATTTTAATGTTCCAACGATGTAGGCCTGATGGAACAAAATTGACAACTTTAATTAAAAATTTTGTAGCTTCGCAGTTGTCAATATCAGGAAGGACTTTTGTAACTGCAGCAATTATATATCATGACGGCCCTTCAATAACATCAGGACATTACACAGCTTATTTAAAGTCTAGAAATGGCTGGTCATTCTGCAACGATTCTGTTTTAATTTAAAAAAAAAATTGCCGTATGACCTTAAAAACTCTTACCTGGTGTTTTTAAAACCGAAATTTTAGGGAAATAATCTCGGGATGTGCTCTGTGGAATTTCAAGAAGTTCTAATGGCTCCTACACAATTTGGCCTTGAGGATAAGTGTAGTTCAGAGACATAACTTCTAACCATAAGACTGGACGTCATGGAGAAATAAGTGCACTTTGAATGAGTTCAGAAAAACTATTTCTTTTTATAAGCTAATTGAAGCAGCCAATCAAAACATAGAGTAGAGGGAATGTAAGTCTGCAATGCTGTCTACTGTTTTACATTGCTTTGTGATTGAAAGTGATGTAGAGAATTAAATAATTGTACTAGTCATAGAGTTAGTGTAAGTCTGCTTCATAGTAAGCAGTATCAGTGTCATAGGAAATGTAGAACATGACTGAGCAAGAAGAGGAAGATATTACTATTCCTGGATTGTGAAAATGATCTTCTACATTTTAATTCTGAAAGTTGCAGAAATGCCAAATGACGGGATTGGCTTACAAGAAATCCAAGAGTTATAAATGGCTCTGACAAGATTTGGCCTTGTGGAAACTTGTGGTAGAGAGCAAGAAGTCATTTATTGCATGTAACATGTTTTTAAAAACGATGGAGATTTTCTTTCAGAAAGTGGCGGGCTGAAAGTAATAACAGCACAACAGAGTGTAAGCTGTTCATAGGACATCCTTTGACGTCATGGAAAGTAAGTTAACTTTAAGGAGTTCTGAATTCTGATTTGTTATGTTGTATGGGTTTTTTAAACACAATCATTTTGATTGTGTTTTTTTTTCCCCGCTGTTATATGATGAATACCTTCAAGTCACTGTTTTTAGTGAATTTTGATACATTCTGAGAACAGCAAAAATAAACCATTTAACATGTATAATTAATTCTGTACTGTTTGCATTTATGATGTATATGTAGAACTGTGTAGGAGGCATGGAGAAGGTGAGGCTTCTGTAAGTGTCAAAGTTGTTGCATGCAGTGCTGCGCTTCTGCGTATTCTTTCATATGCTAGACTACATCTGCACAATGAGATACCTAAGCAAAGGAAACACAAGTGATGTGATTGTGAAATGAGCAAAATAAATTGCACGTATTTCATTTACATCACCTGTGTTTCCTATCATTACGAAGCACATTGTGTAGATCAAGTTTAGGTCTGTCCAGGGAAACATAGGAGGTTTGGACTTTGTTCAAGAGTGCAGTGGACATGACTCACTTCATTGGTAGACCTTCACATATATTATGTCCTCTATTCTCTTCAACAACTCGAAATTTCATCTGCAACCCTGAGTAGGCCTCACCTCAAACAAACCTCTGGATAGGAGACATCTTATTGGCATCCTGAAGCAATTATTTAAAATTTTAGTGTCTTGCAACACTTTTCTGAGACAACAGCAATGCAAAAGATGCACCATGTTTTAAGATAGGCCTCACTTCATCTGCATCAAGATACTGTTAGTTTAAAATGTATATCTTTAGGACTGTGTAGGGGGCCTGGAGAAGCAGAAGCTTCTGTAAGTGTCAAAGTTGTTGAAAAACTGTTTGTCCTTCAATCTTTTCCCTTGTCTTTTGTAATTTTTAAATACATGTTTTAATATTTTTCAAATGTTTGTTCTCTCTTTCACAGATTGAAAGTATAAAAACAAAAAGTGAGTAATTTAACGACAATTATAAGGTAAATGTTTTGTACTCTTTTCGTTACATTTCTATCACATTTAACTTCTATTAGTTCCACTGCTTCATTTCTTTAACCCTCAGTTTCCTGCCTTTGCTACTTCCCTCATTCCTTTCTCTATTACCTACTTACTCAACTCCTTCCACTCTTTTTCTCAGTCCCTCTCTTCTCATAGTTCCTCACTCTTGTTCACTCACTCCGTCTCTATTACTCTTAGTGTCTTTGACTGATCACTCTATCACTATTTGTTCATAATGCTTTCTCTGTGTAGTTGAAGCACACTAAGGGGCATATTATGAACACAGCCAATAAAATTATTGCTCTTTTTATTGGCAGAAAACTGGTGCAAAAGTGGTTTTAGCGGCAGTTTTCTGCCGCAAAAGCAGCTTTAGCGACACATTTCTGCCAATAAAAGCTGCAAAACTTTTATTGCCTATGTTGATGATATGGCTCTATGTTACTTACATTTCTTTGCTATTTCAATTAATCTTTTTCTGTTATTTTTTGTTTTCTGTTTTCTGTTTTCTATTTTTTCTCTCTGTTATTCCTCATGTTTTAATCTTATTTTGAACATTCACTCACATTCTCCAAGAAACTCTTCTTTGTTAATGTTATACTCTCTTTTTTTTTCTTTCACTTCGTTATCTATTTTGTTTTTCACAATTATACCCTCTTCCGTCTTTTCTTCGGTAAATAGATCTATTAAACAGTATCTCTTCTTTACTCCCTATAGCTGTCTTTCTTTTAACATCACTCTCTGTTTACTTTCCTTATACTTACTCTTTTTTAAAAGCGAACCAAAAGAAATAGAGCTTGCCAGAGTGCTAAACATTCTAGCAATTTTGGTGATGTCATCAGTGATGTCATTTGAGATGTCATCAGTGATGTCATCAGTGATGTCACTGACCATGTCATGAATGATGTAATATGTGACATGATCAGCAGTGGATTGCGGGTGCGCGATATATAGTTAGTACAACTAACTATATATGGAATTTCATTGGTTTTGTGTGAGTAAAATAAGGTTTTTTAAATGCTAATTCCTAACTATATATGGTGTATAACCTATGGTTTTTTCAGTGAATATATATATATATATATATATATATATATATATATATATATATATATATATATATATATATATATATATATATATATATATATATATATATATATATAACCTACTGGCGATAGCCAGTAGGTATATATAGTTAGGATTGGCTACCATAGGAAATCCGCAACATTCTATTGGGAATAACTTTGGCACCGGTTGAGGAATTTTCGTGTAATTTTCCATAATTTTGGCCAGCTCCGCTGTGCTCCTTCCCTGAAAGTTTCGGGGGGATTTGTGAATTGGGGGCTAAGAAAAAAGGGGGGTCCCAAAACTTGTTTTCCCCATGTTAATTTCCATAGGACGTTCTGATAAGTCTACAGCCCGAACCGCTGAACGGAATTACACCAAACTTGGCAAAATTGTAGGGACTGGTACACATAAGTGCCTTTGCAATATTTGGTGACAATTGCTCCAGTGGTTTTTATGAAAATTAACTTCAAAATCACATAAATATCTGGGCGGAGCCTAACCACACATCTGATATGATTGGCTGTCAGCACTTCATCCAAGAAGTGTTGGCAGCCATCTTGGGACCAATATACATGATAGCACCTCATTAAAAAGCATTGTAGTTAATAGAGGGTTTTAGGACTTTAGTTACATTATAAATCATTTGTTGATGGTACCATACTCATTTTAGGAATTGTGGTGTGTTCTAAGGAGATTTTACCATGTGAAAAAGCCTTCTGCTGGGATATCATGAATCATGTTTGAAAGAAAACTATTATCTCATGCTTTTCCCACAGTGGTTTGGAAGGGGATCTATAAGCTAAACTGAAAGCACATTTTCTGTAAATTCACATTATCTTTCTCAGTCATGTGAGAACGAAGTCTGACATTCTCAGTAAAACATGTACATCCAACAAGGACAGAGACTGTCAGTTGATTCCTTTGTGTTCTTCTGCAGCCTCCTAGAGTGTTCTAAACAACAACTAGAGCGCTAACAGTCCTACTTATTACAAAGGTATGGCACACCTGAAGCCATCTTGATTGAAATAAAGTGGTAACTCTTAAAACATTTAATTTAAAAAGGAGCAAAATGAGGGGGTATATTTTGCCATAGAAAGTATGATTAGTGCTGCAGAAAGAAACATTAGGGCACATTTTGAGTGACTTCTCAAATCCTCTTCTATTTCATTTAAAAGTTCTGACATGCAGTCTCCCAAGATGGCCACCAGAGACAAAAGAGCCCATATGTAGCCCAAATATCACCCAGATGTAGCCCAAGTATAGCCCAATGACAGAATGTCCCAGAGTGTTCTAAAGAACAACTAGAGCGCTAACAGTCCTCCTTATTACAAAGGTATGGCACACCTGAAGCCATCTTGATTGGAATAAAGTGGTAACTCTTAAAACATTTAATTTAAAAAGGAGCAAAATGAGGGGGTATATTTTGCCATAGAAAGTATGATTAGTGCTGGAGAAAGAAAAATGAGGGCACATTTTGAGTGACTTCTCAAATCCTCTTCAATTTCATTAAAACATTCTGACATGCAGTCTCCCAAGATGGCCACCAGAGACAAAAGAGCCCAAATGTAGCCCAAATATCACCAGATGTAGCCCAAGTATAGCCCAATGACAGAATGTCCCAGAGTGTTCTAAAGAACAACTAGAGCGCTAACAGTCTTACTTATGACAAAAGTATGGCACACCAGAAGCCATCTTGATTGGAATGAAGTGGTAAGTCTGAAAACATTTAATTTAAAAAGGAACAAAATGAGGGGTTCATTTTGCCATAGAAAGTATGATTAGTGCTTCAGAAAGAAAAATGAGCGCACATTTTGAGTGACTTCTCAAATCCTCTTCAATTTCATTAAAAGAATTCTGACATGCAGACTGAAACATGCACTTTGAATATCAGCAGCAGACTTCCCTGGTGAGCAGTAGCTTTACTACAGTGATCTAATGAGCAACTAGAGTGTTAACATTCAGAATTTATGGCAAATGTGTGACACATCTGAATGCCTTCTTGATGGAACCAAAGTAAACAAGCATTAAAAATGCAATAGATCTCGCCCTCGTTTAAGTTAAAGCCATTCTGTTTGTAATGAGGTGGCTTTTTAGCTTTGCTTTTATAAGTGTTTTTTAAACTTTCATGTAAATAACATGCATATGTATGCATATATGTATATGTATGCATGCATTTATATTTGTATATATATATAGATATACAGATTATGTATGTTTATATATGTATATATATATATATATATATATATATATATATATATATATATATACACATACATATATATAAATGCATATGCATATATATGCATATATATATGTGTATATGTGTGCGTGTAGAGAGAGGTAGAGAGGTAGAGGTGTAGAGGTAGAGAGGTAGAGGTAGAGAGGTAGAGACTAGTAGAGAGAGAAGTAGAGAGAGGTAGAGAGGTAGAGAGTAGAGAGTGAGTAATAGAGAGTAGAGAGTGAGTAGTAGAGAGTAGTAGAGAGCAGTAGAGAGAGTAGCAGAGAGTGAGTAGTAGAGAGTAGTAGAGTGAATAGTAGAGTGAGTAGTTGAGAGTAGTAGAGAGTGAGTAGTAGAGCGTGAGTAGTAGAGAGTGAGTAGTAGAGAGCAGTAGAGAGTAAGTAGTAGAGTGAGTAGTAGAGAGCAGTAGAGAGTGAGTAGTAGAGAGTAGTAAAGAGTGAGTAGTAGAGAGTAGTAGAGAGTGAGTAGTAGAGAGTGAGTAGTAGAGAGTAGTAGAGAGTGAGAAGTAGAGAGTGAGTAGTAGAGAGTAGTAGAGAGTGAGTAGGAAAGAGTGAGTAGTAGAGAGTAGAGAGTAGTAGAGAGTGAGTAGTAGAGAGTAGTAGATAGTGAGTAGTAGGGAGTGAGTAGTAGAGAGAGAGTAGTAGAGAATAGTAGAGTAGTAGAGAATGAGTAGTAGAGAGTGAGTATTAGAGAGTAGTGGAGTAGGAGAGAGTAAGTAGTAGAGAGTAGTGGAGAATATTCCAAAGTTTGGCACAGCGCCACTTGCACAATAAGTCCAATCAAATCATATCACTTAGAGTCCTTATTGAAGCGCTGAATCTGTAGTGTAGTTCCTATTATCCCAATAGGCTCTGCGCATTGGAATAATACCTTCAATAGTATAGGCCTAGACCAGACGTTAACTAGGTCTACTACTGTCGATATTAGACTTAAAGTTTTGGGTTTGCCAGCTAGCTCAGAGTTCACTAGAAACTTTCTCGAATAGGCAAGGAGGAGTTGAACCTCCCTGGATAGACAAGAAGGGATTTAGTTTCTGACAACCATAGAACATGACAACTTTGCTCTCCCCTAATCAAGAGTGTATCTCGAGAGTCGTGTGAACAAAAGGCAATTTATTTTACTCAGTCAGTATGTGCATTCTTAGTCTCATCAGATTGTAGAGAAAAGGAAGAGACGGGCGTGTTCAATAAAAGATGTTATTTATTGATCAGTCTTTTTTCTCATACAAGAGAAATGGATCGATATTATTGCAATACTTATGGTTAAGTAAAGTGCATACATTAAAAGCAGAAGTATAAAATAATACTGTAAAAACATTGATATGGTTTCTAAGCCATATGAAGGTTTAAAATGAATAAGATATATTACATACACATATACATTTGACTAATCGTACTCAACTGGTGTTTCCAACTACGCCTACCCCGTGTACCTGACCTAAGTCTAATGCGTGGGCGGGAATAGAAAGTTACAGTTTAAGTTAAGTTTGTTTTGCCAAGTGACTGACTAAAGAATTCTCTGTGAGGGGTTATTCAGTTCTGTACCTGGAATCTAGGATGGATGAGGGATGGTATCTCTCGTCTCTGGTCTCGATATCCCAGGCTGCCTGCGAGGGCTACCCGGAAGCGCCGGAGCTGGATTTCTCGGCAGGAGAAAAGGCAGCGTCTCGTTCTCAGCGCGTCAGGAAGGCGGGGCTGCGCCAGCGGGGTCTGCTCTGCTCTGGGCTTCGGCAAGTCTGGCTGCTCCGATCTCGTCACCACCGCGTGTGTTTGCATAGGGCAATATCGGTAATATTTATACCTTTAAGGTGCCGAGATTGACGTAAGGATGGACATAGATACGTCAATAAGGATGTCATACGACCAGGTCGTTAGCACATTCTTTTGCTGAAGTTCTCGGTGAAATCAAAACAATGGCCGCAGGGTTTTTCCCAGGTTGTCATAGGTTTGATTTGTTTTGAGAACTCCGTATGCCTTATCAGGGGCAGGAGGAATATCGCTTGTCTAATTAGATGGCAAGCGTTATGACCTAATCAGATAACACGTTCCTGTGCCGTAGTGTGGCTTTATCAGATAACGGTTCCTGCATCATGTGGGTTTTCTGCCTCATGGGATGGCTGCTAGTTAACTTGTTAACCAGAATAGGGTCAGGAATAGGGGGATCGATACAGAACCTATAGGAATACATCACACCCACTCCACGCTAACTATGGACATATTTACGAATCTATGCATAGTAAAACATACTGTAGAGTATCGTGTATACCTTACCACCCCAAAATACATAAATGTTTTTGAAAATATCAAATATACGGAAAACAG
The DNA here is from genome assembly GCF_964261635.1 of Lissotriton helveticus. Classification (NCBI taxonomy): domain Eukaryota; kingdom Metazoa; phylum Chordata; class Amphibia; order Caudata; family Salamandridae; genus Lissotriton; species Lissotriton helveticus. The sequence goes on along the minus strand of NC_136065.1, from coordinate 890,412,334 downwards.
TCACATGTAATGTATGCACACAAGCTGTAGAATAATGCTAAAGTAATCACGCATATCTATACATTATAACTAACATGTATATGAGAATTTACACATGAAATGGCTCTTAATACAGAAAAAAGGTTCGAGACCATTTCATCACAGAATAAAAATAATTATGAACATACCAGCGGGCAGCTAATGTCTATAAGCTATCTAAAATTAGAAATTTTAGTTCTCCAAGAATAGTTCTTACTTTAAGCAGAAGATAGTGTCCCGAAAAATATGCAAAAATATTTTGGGGCTGCTGAAAAAAGTTGCTGTCCGTGAACTGGAGGGAAAATTGTTCATGGTATTTTGTTTTTCAAGTTGAAGGCCAAAATCAGGGAACGCCGTGTACGAGCTTGCTCAAAAGTCTCTATTTCTGCTCTGGTGAGAACATCATATCATTTAGACTCTCGAAAAAGTTGTCAACAGCTTCCTGGGAGAGTTCCACTAACTCGGAAATAGGTGTAACCATGCATTCGTGCGCATGATTGTCTCCATTGACATTCTGATTAATGTTGCTGACAGAAGGTCGTACCTGATCGATGCTGCTTTCATCTTGAACTTCACTACCCCTTAATCGTAGTGGTGAAGCTTCCACGAATGCCGTCATCAGGATTGGTAGCCTTTGAGGGCAGCACAAAGCATGAGCCTTTATCGGACTCAACAATGTTTCTGCATCCATTGGCGCATCCCATTGTAGCGTCAGACAGGTGTCTAACACGCATTCTTCTCCGCATAGCAGGCACCTTAATACAGGTAAAACACATCGATGCCACATGGGTCGAAATGATAGAAACCAAGTCATGTTCAGGTCTCTAAGCCGGGATAGTCCCAGGATTTTTGATATCCGGTCCCGGTATCCAATGGCTAGGATTGTTTCTTCCCTTGTCACAGGTGTTTTGTCTGTGACATGGTTTGCCATAACGAAATATAAGGACTAGGAATAGGATTCCTGCAATTAGTCCTAAAATGAGGGGAAGTCCGCCAAAAATCGAATGGACGAAATCTGGAAAAATACCCAGTATGGCTTTGAATGGTGTTAATGCCATCGAAAATACCGTCTTAAATACTTTTGAGACTCCACTGGTATCAGAAATATTTAAGATTTCATTCAGGATTTCTGCGAAATGTATGGGGGAATTAGTCGATAACAATGAATGTATCTCTGCAGTCGTCCTTGCGACTAGGAGATCATACGTTTCTTTTGATGACGTGAGCCTTGTCGGCGTCTGAAGAAGCACTGTTTTCATTCTGCTTAAAGTATCTATTCGAATAGAAGCACTTTTCAAGTTGGGCCATGCCCTTGCCTCCCTGTCTGGAAGGGAGCTGGGGAACAATAAGCGTCCACAGCACTTGACCTTCGCAGTCGTAGTTACGAGATAAGGAGTCCCGGGCATAAGACTACAGCATCTGCGGTCCACAATTAGAATGTAACTCCCATTATAGAGTCTTTGAAAGAATGGTTCTATCTCTGTAGCAGGTGTGCCTAGCTGGTGACCTGAAAGGTTATTTGAGTTCCCTTCACAGGCTCCATGCAAACTAATTCCGTTACACAGAAGTGTACCGCTTAGTGACATCGCACAATTATTGCCACTAAGAAACACTTTCTGTCCTTTATTACTGACACATGCATGTGAATAGGGCAAGTCCCATGTTGTTTTAATGTACCCTTTTCCCAATTTTTCGTACATGCCAGCCTGTATATATTTTTGGCAGTATTGAAACCTGAAGGTTGAGATTGGAATATTAATTATCCCATGTATTATCCATTCACTGACAGGTCGTTCTGACATTGTCACTGGTAATCTTTCGAGTTTCTCAATGCTCAGGATTGTATAATCAGCACCCTTCTGGGCCATACTGATTTGTTTATCAGTAAGGTTAAAGATATTGAAAAGTGACGTTGTGTTGATTAAACGCCAAGGCACATAGCCTGAACGCAGATTTTGTAACGTCCAGCCAAGCTGTACAATAGAACGCAATTGAGACTGACCGTGTTGTAACAACAGTAAGTCTTGCGATATTATGTCGATTGCTGAAGACACAATGCTGTCCAGAGAAAAAATTCTGGAGGACAGAGTCATTAACCCATTGTCCACTACAGAAAGTGATTTTTCCAAATTAATACGGTCAATTTCCCGTATCCTTTCTGCTGTCTCAATTTGAGTAACCTTCCAGGCCTCATTGTATGCTGCATATACAGAGGCTGCTATGAAACGCTTTTGACGCTGTTTGCGTGGTCCCATAGTGAAATCACGCAAGTCAGCACCATCAGTAAGTAAAGTTAGGTGTTGCTTAATTTCTGCCAGTGTGGAAGTTTGTAGCCATTGAAGGCATAATTTGCCCACACTGTAGGTGGTTATTATCCCTGGGTGATGTCTTTGGGGATATCTAGGGTCTGGCCTGGTCATTTTGAACCCCTGTGTTTTGTTCAGGAATCTGTCCTGACAGTAATTAGTATCTGTGGGCCAGATCAACCACTGTTTCCAATCAGGATGTGTTCTGTTTTGGTTTAATACATAATTTACGTCTATCTCCTCATCTGTAGAGCTATTGCTGTTCATTGTTGGTTTTGGAATAGACGGTTTATTTAAGTCTTTGATTTTGGCTAAGCCAAGACAGGTAGTTTGTTGAACAGTGTCATTTAAAAATATAATTTGTTCTGGGATCATGCAGGATCTAAACAAAGATTCTATACCCTGTACTTGCCATTCTTTTGTGCCCCAAACACTTTTCAATTCAACATTTTTGTCCCAATAATCAAAACCAAAAGTATTCATTTGTTCAAAGAATGAGTCTGAATATATCAATTTTGTGTTTGTTATCATGGTCTTTGTCCATGTCTTATTTGACAATTTGAAATAAAATGTTTCGGCATTACTTGTGTTAAAACCTGAAAAGTATGAATATTTTTCATAAACGGTTCTTGAGCTTCCTTTTGGAGGGGTTGCACAATGTTCCCATTGATTATAATTTAAAACATTTCTAGGTTGTGCAGATCTATGTAAAAAATGGTTACCATAGTGGTTATAACAGTACATACTATCATAATTTGTCGAACCCTGCAAATAATCATGTTTGGTAAATTTAGCAGACATCACTAAGTCAGACATCATATTATTTATACTTTCAAAGTCCCAATCATCAGCAAATGAGCTTGGTTTTACAAAGTCACTCAATGAGATTTTAATCTGGTGTGGATATTTCAGGATTTCAACCGGACCATAGATTTCATAGTCAGTGTTATCCCATGCTACCCCACCCGGTATAGGATTGGCTGTGAAGTTGACTGAAGAAAGTTCTCTTTTCTCGACGTGTGAAGATGTGTGTGGTTTGAGGATCAAGTTGATTTTCTGACTTGCTGTGTCCATTTTAGCATATTTTCCCTCAATGAAGCGTCCCAAAGTTAGTATCATGATGAGCCAAAGTATGAGGATAAATGCACCAAAACCCACCCAAAAATTCAATCCATGGAGAAATTAGATATGTTTCTTTCAGTTGTTTCAAAAGTTCTTTAGCTTTATCTTTAAAGGTTTTTGATGATGCTGTGTTTTTGATTCAGTGAAGCCTTCGGAGGAATCATCGAAGTTTATGAAGTAGCCGGATGCAGTTCTGTCAATTGTTCCAATTGCTTCAGGATTACTGTTTCTTGCATAGTCGTTTGTTACTTCATTATAGGTTGGTGTGTCTCTGCTAAATGTTTTTATTTGGGTGTTCAGAGGTCTAAGTTCCATTGCATTTTTGCATAGTCCTTGTTGTTCTTCTGTAGGCGTTTCGAATGTGATTAGCCTCTTTGTTAGGACCTCTGTACTGGTAGCAAACCTTGGTGTTCTGCTACTTATGGGGAGTCCACTTGGCCTACTATTTGTTATCGGCCACATGATTGTGGTTTTACCAGGTCGATGGATACAACTCGGTTCTCCTTTTTACCAGCAAGCGGCGGTAGTACTACTGATCTTGTCCCGTTGACAGACAAGACAGGAACTGCTTTTCTGTAAGAAGGCCCAAATTCCTTCTTTACCGCGATCTTTTCTCTGACTAGATCCCCGACTTTTGGAATCCAGACAGGTCTTGCTGGGACAGGTGGTGGTTCTTCAGTGGTTGTTGGCTGCTGTTTCAACTTTATGTTGCTCAGGTCTTTTCTTGTTTCATTTAAGTCCTGTAAAATAGCCAAACGATCTTTGATATCAAAGCTTTTTTCCTTTACCACTGAAGTCTGACTGTCAAGGTCAGAGATTAACATCCTAGTTCCAAATAATAATTCGTACGGACTGAATCCCTTCAGAGAATTTCTTGGCAGGTTATTTAGACTACGTTGGACACTTATTAGATGTTTGACCCACCCAGCTCCCGAACCTAATATCCTTTCCGTTATAGATTGCTTTATGCCTTGGTTTTTTCTTTACACCATCCCGTATCCCTCAGGAAGGAAGTGAGAAGATTCCCGCTGTGCTATGCTCATTTGGCCATGTTTCCCCTCAGGCTGGAGGGCTCGAGTGAAAACAATGGTCAAACGTAGCATGCTCTTAGCGTATATGCCATTTAGACTCGCAAATCTTTGTATAACAGTCCAGACGTCAGCCGAGTGCTGGTGATCTACATTATAAGTGGAAACTAGCCTGTATATGTTAATCGCAAGCCTTGCTTTTTACTATTGATTTTTTCTGGAGTGAAACGACACGGTATTACACCGTTTCTCTCACCACTGCGATTCCTGTTGCAGTTTGGGCACTTTTTTACAAACATGGTGTGATGCAGGCTCATGCCTGGCCACCAGTACCTTGATTGTAATTCTTCCAGAGAATCTTTTAGTTTGAGGTGTCTGAGACCCTCGCCCATATGTGCGTCTGCGATTAACAAGTTTCTCCTGTCCATGTTTGGAATCACTCTATCCCCCACTCCAGGGATTCGAGCAAAAGGGACAGAGTTTGCATCGATTATGTATGTATAATTGAGTGGATAGTTGATCGGTAGCGCTGAGGAGTCGCCTTTTGATGACGTTTTCACTGCCGGCACTGTTTCACAGTCAATATACTTCACTGTACGCTTTTTTCGAGCTACGGAAGCCGATTTAGTTGCTACCGCTGTGGCTGTTTCAGCCAATGAATTCCCTGCAACGTGAACGCCATCACGCTGATGACTCAGTGAGTGTGTCACGTGAGTCTTTGGTAGTTCTTTTTGTAAAAGAGCTATTTGTTCCCAGAGCAGTTTCTGCTTTATTGTTGCACCTGTGTCATCTTTGTAACCGTTTTGAATCCATGTCTGCAAATCGTTGTTATATGATTTGACGCAGTAATATGAATCGGACACTATAAGTGTCGGGAATTCGCGATCCGCATTATCTAGCGCCATTTTCAATGCTATTATTTCAGTCTGTTGTTCTGAATTAGTTTCTACTGAGTGTGTTTTTGTTAATAGAGGTCTTAGTTTACCTCCGCGCCACACTTCTTTTGTAATCTCACATGTGGGGTTATATGCTTGTTCTCCCCAAACGGGAGGGTTGAGCATGTCCGTCTGTATAGATTACACAAGCGTATTGTCGTAAGGGCAGAATGTCGATAGGCAGAGGGAATGTTCTTTCATATTCTAGATTTTTCAATTCCTTTAGTTCTGGATCAAAGTAGTAGTATACTTTGTCCGTTGTAATTGAATTCACCCATTGTATCCATTCCGGATTCAATGTTGTTGTTGGTAAATTACACGGTGTTGTTAATGCCTCGAAGGCTGATTCCGCTGTTCTGACTGTGATGTGTCTACCGTCCGCTTGATCTTTTTCTCTAGCTATTGCGGTTTGAACTGCATGAACAATGTTTTCTTTAATGCTGAATTTCTTTTCAGCTTCTGTGTACAAGTGTGATTTGAATGCAATTGGTACCTTTTCTCCCTCATTAGAGGTCAGGTATGTGAATCCGCATCTTCCTGGGATGACTCGAATCACAAGATTGCGTGTGTTATCACGTGTTTCTAATTTTGCTTTAATTAACATGTCTGTTTGTAAGGATCTCAAAATTTCTGTGTGTATTTGAGTCCAATTGGTTCTTTTAAAATCTGCTTTTATTAGATCATAAAGGGGTTTGACCCTTTCTGCGTAATTTGCAATGTATGTTCTTCCGAAATTTAGGAAGCCTAGAATTGACTGTAGGTTTTTTAGTGTTCTAGGTGCTTGGAGTACGGCACATTTCTCTAGGAAATTGTCAGCCAGGCTTTTGCCTTCAGTTGATAATTCCTATCCTAAGAACAGGACTGTTAGATGGGCAATTCTGGATTTTTTAAAGTTGAATTTGTAACCCTCTGCTGCGAACCCAAGTATTATGGTGTTCACTCTCTTCAAGTGAGTATCCAAGTCATCATCTGTTAAGTATATGTCGTCGACATAAGATAATGCTTCGTCATCATATGTTTGTAGTAATTCTGTTACTCTCGCTGAGAATACTCCCGGGCTGTTCTTGTACCCCTGGGCTAACCAACAGAATTGTTTTTGAGTGCCATTTATTGAGAATGCAGACAAATATCTGCTCTCTGGTGCTATGTTTTGACAAAAGAATCCATTAGAGATGTCTAATGTTGTTTTGTATTTTTTGCGCACTATGTTATTCATTAGTGCAGCACTATGCGAGTTTTGCACTGCAAAAGTTTTGCAACATGAGTTAAGATGTCGGTAATCCAAAACTAGACAATATGAATTGTCTGGTTTGGAGACCGGAAACAAAGGGTTGTTCATTTGTGAGGTGCAAGTTTCAATCACCCCCTGGTATTCTAGCTGATCTAGGATTTCTTTTACCTGCTTTTTAGCTTCTTGCTTAATTGGGTACTGCCTTTGTGCAGTAGGTTGTGATTTTAACTGGATTTTGTGAGGAGGGGAGTCCTCATCTCATCCTACATGATTTTTATATAAAGCAGGAGCTTGAGCTACTGCTCATTTTCTGGCAAGTGTGTATTTTTTATGAATTGGGATATGATTTGAGAAGGCAGGCATAATTATTTCTTCGCCATGAGGGCACTCCCTGACAAACTCTGGTGGCCAGTCTTTTTCAGCTAGAAGGATGTCATAGCCCTTGGAGAGATTATCCCAAAATAGTCCCCTTATTTTTCTAGTCTTATCCCCCTCTATACGTAAAGTTATTTCATATATTTTGTGAGGTTTGCTAACTCTGGTGTCTGCAGTTTCCACTTGAAGATATTCATTTGTGTCCACTGTCTCCAGATGATTCATAAGGACTTTGCGAGCTATGCTCACTTCTGCTGCGCTGTCTAGCATTGTCTGAGCCCATTCTCCGTTTTTCAGTTGTGTCCTCAGTATTCTCGGCATTGTTAACTACCTTGATACTGGCTACCTTCTTTTTTGGAAATTGTAATTTCTTTTTTAGCTGAGCAGGTTCCTTGTCTTTGGACTTGGCGTGCTCTTCTCTTTGTTCTGATCGTCCTCTTCTTTCCGATTTCTGCGAGGAAGTCTGAAAAGATTGAGAGGGACGTGTATCAATGTCTTGATATCTATCAGGCTTCTTTATTATCCCTATTTCTAAGGTTATATCTTTTCCCAGAGGGGTCACTCTGGGGTGACCTGTGTCTTTGGTTTGGAGATTTTTCTCTTCGCCTAGGAGACCTTCCTCTGGACTGGAATTTCTTTTCTTTAGGATTGGATTGTTTGTTTCCATCCCAGCTCTTTTTTTGTGATGTTGAGTTATTATTAAAAAATATTTTTTCAGGACTTTCAATCAGTTGTGGTTTTACTGGTATTCCACCTAAACTATCTCTACCTAGTTCCTCATAGGATTTTTCTATGATTCTGGCAATTTCAGCTGGTTGGTCTGCTATATCTGTCTCTTTTAAACTCTGGCGGATCGCCACGTTTGCTGCTTCTCCCTTTATGTTGGCTAATAATATAGCCGAGACCTGCTTGAAGTCTTTTAGTAATTTCATACCAAGAGTTAAAGCGGGTTCTGGACCATATTCGTCTTGAATTTGTTTTAGCACATCTGGTATTACCGAAATGGATGGAACACCGTGCGTTTTTGTGTAGATGGAAGCAAAGACTGTACCCCAAGTGTCACAGTCCTCAATGTGTGGTGCGATTCCCATTGGAAGACAGATAGTCAGAATCCTGTGTTTTTCTAACGGGGTGGTGTCTGGAAACACAGCCTCTATTTGGGTGATTTTTTGTGCTAACCAGAATGGTATTTGTTCCCGTTTAGCTGGTACTTTACCTAGGCAGGATTGTATGTTCAGTGGTGTAATTTTATTTGTGTTCCCCTGGTGAGGGAGATCAGCTGTGGAATTTTAATTGCTGGCTGAATTGTTGAAGTCCGCATCACATATTGGACTAATTGTCTATGTATCTTTATTAATTGTTTTAGTTGTACTAAAAGATCTGCTGCAGGCATTCTTTCGAACTCTGGATGTGGTGTGTATCCGGCTAGGACCGGCCACGTTGCTCCTGGTCTACCTAAAGGACCGAGCCTGGTGATGTGATTATTGTGTTTTAGGGCGCCATTAAATAAGAGCAGGTGCTCTTGAAATTTAAGTGGTATTTCCACCTCCTCGAAAGGAGTATACTCTTCAGGAGGTTCCTCTGTTTTGTAATAGTGGAAGTACTTTGTTACAGCATTTGCTGCTGGAAAATGTATCCATGAATAGTATACCTCTGTCTGCCGATATTCGTGTGCCTCAATTACGAATATGACTGTACCACCTCTAGGTGTCAGTCCATTTTCTATAAGTTTTAAGGTTATAGATTTCCTTTTGATGACCGGGATGAGTATTATATCCTGGTCTGCTTCTTGCAGTGCAGTATCAGCTGCTGCGAGTTCAGTTGCTAATCTAACTGCCTCTCTTTCATCATCACTGTCTACCATTTTACCGACAGGATGGTTACTTTGTTTGTTTGCAGATCAGGTTTCTTATGGAAACAAAGATTAGATGCACAATATTTTGGAACGGTTTATCCTTCAACGTTGACTAAACCAAGTACCATACATAGGAGTTTCCTCCTGCGAGGTTTGGCGGATATTACCTTTCACCCACTCCAGACGTCTTTGGAGTATTATGGGAAAAAGGGGTCTGAGTGAGAAAGCACGACTGAGTTACTCTAAATGTCTTACGTTAGTTTTATCGCCCTTCCAAACGCGTTGGGCGCCATGTAGTGTAGTTCCTTTTATCCCAATAGGCTCTGCGCATTGGAATAATACCTTCAATAGTATAGGCCTAGACCAGACGTTAACTGGGTCTACTACTGTCGATATTAGACTTAAAGTTTTGGGTTTGCCAGCTAGCTCAGAGTTCACTAGAAACTTTCTCGAATAGGCAAGGAGGAGTTGAACCTCCCTGGATAGACAAGAAGGGATTTAGTTTCTGACAACCATAGAACATGACAACTTTGCTCTCCCCTAATCAAGAGTGTATCTCGAGAGTCGTGTGAACAAAAGGCAATTTATTTTACTCAGTCAGTACGTGCATTCTTAGTCTCATCAGATTGTAGAGAAAAGGAAGAGACGGGCGTGTTCAATAAAAGATGTTATTTATTGATCAGTCTCTTTTCTCATACAAGAGAAATGGATCGATATTATTGCAATACTTATGGTTAAGTAAAGTGCATACATTAAAAGCAGAAGTATAAAATAATACTGTAAAAACATTGATATGGTTTCTAAGCCATATGAAGGTTTAAAATGAATAAGATATATTACATACACATATACATTTGACTAATCGTACTCAACTGGTGTTTCCAACTACGCCTACCCCGTGTACCTGACCTAAGTCTAATGTGTGGGCGGGAATAGAAAGTTACAGTTTAAGTTAAGTTTGTTTTGCCAAGTGACTGACTAAAGAATTCTCTGTGAGGGGTTATTCAGTTCTGTACCTGGAATCTAGGACGGATGAGGGATGGTATCTCTCGTCTCTGGTCTCGATATCCCAGGCTGCCTGCGAGGGCTACCCGGAAGCGCCGGAGCTGGATTTCTCGGCAGGAGAAAAGGCAGCGTCTCGTTCTCAGCGCGTCAGGAAGGCGGGGCTGCGCCAGCGGGGTCTGCTCTGCTCTGGGCTTCGGCAAGTCTGGCTGCTCCAATCTCGTCACCACCGCGTGTGTTTGCATAGGGCAATATCGGTAATATTTATACCTTTAAGGTGCCGAGATTGACGTAAGGATGGACATAGATACGTCAATAAGGATGTCATACGACCAGGTTGTTAGCACATTCTTTTGCTGAAGTTCTCGGTGAAATCAAAACAATGGCCGCAGGGTTTTTCCCAGGTTGTCATAGGTTTGATTTGTTTTGAGAACTCCGTATGCCTTATCAGGGGCTGGAGGAATATCGCTTGTCTAATTAGATGGCAAGCGTTATGACCTAATCAGATAACATGTTCCTGTGCCGTAGTGTGGCTTTATCAGATAACGGTTCCTGCATCATGTGGGTTTTCTGCCTCATGGGATGGCTGCTAGTTAACTTGTTAACCAGAATAGGGTCAGGAATAGGGGGATCGATACAGAACCTATAGGAATACATCACAAATCTTGGTGTATATTCAAATGCTTTTATTTTCCTTAAGTTTATGTACCACAGCCAGCCGACACGTTTCGTTCTGTACAACAGAACTTCTTCAGGGCGTTCTTATTTCCTTCAAGTTATGTCGGTATCCTGTTGTCATAACTAGATATTTCTTCCAAATGTTAGACGAGACAAGAGTACATTCTTATTCAAAGTGACTAGGTATCAATTTTACCCACATAATTCGGGCAGACTTGAGTAATTTATAGCATCCTCAAAGTCAGTCTTTCAAAACTTCCAAAGAATAGGACATGATAATCCAAAACCAAATGTTTCTCAAGAAAAGTCATTTTCAATCGTTCGGAATATCGGCGTTTGGGCAGATGTGACCCAGGGACACCCAGTATGCAAGGGGAATTAGTCCCCCCTCTTCAAACGCGCCAGTGCCCTGCGTTTGCGAGAGGTGTAAAAAGGGGCATAGTCTCATTACACCTCTGTGCAATGCAGCCCCCTGGCGCATACTGGAGTTTCCAGGTGGGCTAGTCAGCCCCCAGGGACCCCTAGTATGCAAGGGGAATTAGTTCCCCCTCTTCAAACATGCACGGGGGCTGCGTTGCAGAGAGGTGTAAAAAAGGGTGTGGCCTCATTACACCTCTCTGCAATGCAGCCCTTTGGTGCATACTGGAGGCTCCTGGTGGGCTAGTTGGCCACCAGGGACCCCCAGTATGCAAGGGGAATTAGTTCCCCCTCTGCAAACGCGGCAGGGGGCTGTGTTGCAGAGAGGTGTAACAAGGGGCATAGCCTCATTACACCTCTGCAATGCAGCCCCCTGGCGCATACTGGAGGTTCCAGGTGGGCTAGTCGGCCCCCAGGGGCCCCCAGTATGCAAGGGGAATTAGTTCCCCACCTTCAAACATGCACGGGGCTGCATTGCAGAGAGGTGTAAAAAGGGGCGTGGCTTCATTACAGCTCTCTGCAATGCAGTCCCCTGGCGCATACTGGAGATTCCTGGTGGGCTTTCAGGTCTTATATAGTTAGGAATTAGCATTACAAAAACCTTGCAAATTCACTGAAAAAACATAGGTTTAAGGCCTTATATAGTTAGGAATTAGCATTTAAAAAACCTTTGAAATTCACTGAAAAAACCATAGGTTTCAGGCCTTATATAGTTAGGAATTAGCATATAAAAAACCTTTACAATTCACTCAAAAAACTATAAGTTTTAGGGGTGTTATAGTTAGCTGGACATTTCAATCATACAAAACCATTGAAATTGCTCCTATATAGTTAGTTGTACTAACTATATTTCGCGCACCTGCAATCCACTGCTGATGATGTCACATATTACATCATTCATGAATTTCTCAAAGAAGATGGCCCGCTCCACTCCGCTCCTTCCCTTAAAGTCTTGGGGAGATTCGTCAAGCGGGGGCCGAGAAAAAAGGGGGGTACCTTTGACACTGCATTAATTAAAAAATAAAAAGAAATTTTGCTGCAGAATTTACCGGATTGGTGTCCGTTTCTCTTCCTGGGAGTGCTGTTTGTTCGGTGCATCTGGGGAGCGTTAAGCGCACATTTCTGAGAAGCAGGACTTGGCTTCTCTCACAAACGGACCCCTTTTCTTCTGAGGCTGACGGTACCAACAAGTCAAGCGGAGGTAGGCTCAAGGAGAGTCAGTTCAGGTCAGCCCCCTGCAATATCGTTGAAGGAGGAGCTCGCACAAGCTGGCGTGCATGGAACCGGTGAGTCGGACGACTTGAGCCGGTCGGCGTGTAACGTTTTGTTAAAGCGGGACTCGGAGAATCTTTGCAAAATCAGCAGGTGAAAAGGTGGTAATCAGCAGCATTATTAATCACGAGCCGCTTTTCAACAGCGGTTCGCGCACACAAACAGAAGTCAGGTCAAGGGTGCCGCGAAATGGAGGAAGCGTTTGCTCTGAGAGAGAGAACAGCTGAAAATATGTTTGCTCATTTACCGGCAGTCAGTAATCCCCCGTCAAGGACTGAAATCGCATCATCAATGTCAGAGGATGTCAAGAGCTTGACGAAAAAATTGGAAAAACATCATGAATGAATGAATGAATGAAAGGATTCTTATTGTGCGCAAACTTTGCCCAATGGGCGTCAAGGCGCCTATATCAAAATAACAGCTCGTCACTACATGTAGCATTCTATCATGGGTAGGCCCTCCTGAAGAACCAGGTTTTAAGTTCCTTTTTGAACAGGTCAATGGAGGGTAGCGTTTTATCTCAATTGGGATGGAGTTCCAAAGCTGCGGTGTGAAATTCATGAATGATGTAATATGTGACATCATCAGCAAGTGGTGGGAAATTAAATCTTTGGAAAAATACCACGAAGCAGGGCGAGTGCTGCGAGGATTGCGTATTATGCTGGCGCCCAGTTTTGACAATACCAAACCACTGTTACTCAAGGAATGGGCGGAACATAATTTAGATGCTTCTATGGGCTTGGTCTGTTTATTAATCAGACATGCTAAAGTAGATCGTGAGGAAGATTTATTAGAGATTTCTAAATTATCAGAGGAACTTGAGAAAATAACCACCACGGACAACAAAGCCACAGTAGAAAAACTGTTGAAAGAAATCATGGACAGAAAAAATAAATTGGAGAATACCATTAAAACTAGAAAAATATGGAAGTTTGCCCGTGACAAAAACGATTACGAGAGAGGGCAAGTCTTTACTTTCGTGCACAAGTATGACTCTGTAAAAAAACACAGGGCTCTCATGCGACCAAATCCACTACCATCTTGCACCAATGAGTTGGAACCAACCTCCTACCACTAGTAGGCAAGAACTAAGTTCAAATACCAGCCTAACAACAAGTGGTCAAGATTCAGACTCAGGAAGTATGTCGAGTATGTCCAGCTCCTCATTGACATCACTTGGGCCTGTGTCCTATGCTGACGAGCTGGATTTTATAAGGGAACAAAGACTACAGTCCCTTCGCTCGAGGGGCACGCAACAACAAGGCAAGCGAGGAACAAACGGCGGAAGCAACGACGCAAATGCTCAAAGCACAACTGGCAAAGGACGTCAGAAAAAGAACTGGCGGGGGTGAATTCAGGTAACACTGATAAAACAATTATAAATCTCACTGACATTACTTTAAATACTGCTGAGAAACAATTGCTAACATTGGGCCTTAGTTTTTGCCCGGAGAGTAACTTTGGCTTTGTACAGACAAGGGTGGATGTTTACAAATTTATTCGCAAATTGAAACTGCGAAAGTTCTTCATGTTAAAAAATCAGGGTGGTAATTTGAATAAAGACAATACCCTAAAATCTAAAGCATCGACAGGTCTTACGGCGGGTACTATTCCTACGTTAGCCACACTACACAGTCTAATGGATGACAGTATGGGAAGTTTGGGATCACAACAGGTTGCTCAGATTGAGGGGATAGAAATATCCCTACCTGGAAAAAGTCCCTTTAAACCACCATCTACTTTTGTGCCCATTATGCCACGAAATGCATTAGATATATTCCATGAAAGGATTACGGACGAATTGAAATTGTTATACCGGAATGTTTGCAGATCAAAACCCAAACACACTGGTCAAGCGAGGGAGTATTTTCAACTTATGAAAAATTTGAAAGACAATAATAAAGTGGTCATTAACAACGCAGATAAAGGAGGCAATATTGTCCTGTGGGACAAAGAGTCATACAGGGCTGAAGCTTTCAGGCAGCTTGAGGACATAGAATGTTATGAACGCAGTGATGGGATTTCAGTACGTAAGATCAATACTGATTACAAGAATGATCTATCGAAATGGTTAAGGGAAGGTTTAATTACTAAGGAAGAACACAAGTTTTTATACAAAGAATATCCCATGTTACCCTTATTTTACCTGATCCCTAAAGTCCATAAAGGACTGACCCCATTACAAGGTAGACCCATCATCTCTGCCATCAATAGCTGCTTTGAAAATACTTCGAAATATGTGGACTATTATTTGCAGGATTTTGTCACAGCTTTACGCGCATATTTAAAAGACTCCAGAGACTTTCTGAATAAACTGAGTACTGTGAAGTGGACTGATGACATGATATTTGTGACGTTGGATATAACAGCATTGTATACATGTATCAGGCATGAAGACGGATTGAGAGCAATCAAATATTATCTTGAGCAGAGGGACATAGGAATATACCAGCATAACAAAATGATTGTGGAAATGATTCGCACATGCTTGTTGAACAATGTAATTCTGTTTGATGCAAAGATTTATAGAGAGAAGAGAGGGGTGGCTATGGGGGTATGCTTCTCCCCCAGCTATGCATGTTTACATGTAGGCTGGTGGGAGGAGCATGTCCTCAGGACACACCACAAAGCAATATTTGACACTCATATTGCCCATATGTGGAGGTACATTGACGATGTGTTTATTGTGTGGAAGGGCGATTCGGATCAGGCAAAGGAATTTGTGACAAGCATTAACAACAATGATTTCAATTTAGCCTTTACCAGTCACATACACAGCACTGTTGCAAACTTTCTAGATATAGAGATTGCAATTCAGAACAAGGTGATTACAACTAGTCTGTACCAAAAACCAACTGCAGGCAACACGCTATTGCATGCATCCAGTTTTCATCCGCGTCACACTATAGAAAGTCTCCCATATGGATAACTTCTCAGAATCAGGAGGGCTTGTAGTACTGAGGAAGCATGGAAAAACTCTCAAGAGATTGCTATAGCTAGATTAACATCACGTGCTTATGGAGCAGGCAAGATTAAAGCAGCCTTAAGAAAAGTCAATCAACAGGATAGACGTCATTTATTACAACCGGCTGCAAACAACACTGAAACTGAGCTAACCCCAGATGCTAGTAAATATGAAAATTCTGAGTGTAGATTTATCACTACATATAGCAAGCAATCACAAGCCATAAGGAAAATCTTAAATACCCAGTGGCCCATCGTCTTAACAGACGGTGTCTTAAGGGGAGTCTTACCGGTAAAGCCTAGTATCACCTATCGAAAATCATACTCCATGAGTTCAGATTTGGTCAAAAACTGTCCAGAATTGCTCAATAAAGATAAATGGTTCTCTACTAAAAAAGGTTTCTATAAGTGTAGCAGTTGTAGAGCCTGTAAGTTTGGATCAAACACTAAAACATATAAAACTGCATTTTCTGATGAGTTGTGTGAGATCAAAGGAAATTTCAACTGTAAAACGGAATATGCAGTATATGTTTTAAATTGTGTATGTGGTCTTCGCTATGTGGGAAGCACAAAACTTCCAGTGCAAGCACGCATTTTACAACATCTGCGAGCCACTGTAAATTCAGATCAAACTTATCCTGTCGCCAGACACGTCAAATCAGAACATGGTAACAATCTCAATGTACTTTCTTATTTTGTTATTGACAGTGTCCCCACCAATAAAAGAGGCGGAAATAGAGACAAAGCTCTGCGACAGTTGGAAACACGCTATATTTTAGAACTCGATACAAAGAGCGCATATGGGCTGAACATGTGTGAAGATATGTATCATTATCTCTGAGGAACTATGGACCATGTAACTATTTGGGTGAACTTCATGTGAACAGTTCGGTATGAAGACATGTAATGTTTGGCTGTACACTTGGAGGAACTAGGGTAGCTGCATTCAGGTGCTCAGTGTAATTAACATACACCATGAAGAAATGTGTGGTTTTTATTCTACATTGTTAACAGGTTCCTGTAAGGGGTCATGCCAGACTCTACATGTCACTTTTAGCTTTTTTGAAGAAACTGACCTGATAGCTATGTATAAATTATATGTACAAATACATTTAGTACACGCTGATTCTCTCTCGAATTAGCATTTTTGGATGTTCCCGGCTGGGAACATTCTTGGATTTTTTACTATAATTGCACTTTATTCACGTTTTGCACTTTTCAGCACTTAAGCACTTTTTGAATGTTAGAACTAGTACTGTACATGTGGCCAAATAGATGGAATATAAAAATTGTTTATATTAGATAGCTCTGTTATGACGCAAATATTAATGCATTTAAGCAGTTATTACACTCACATTATTGATTGCAAGGGAATGTTATGTTTTTAATATTTAGCATAATATTTATAGTTTTAGAAATTACCTTTGGATTGGTTTTGAACAAATTCAAAGTATATTGCAATGTGTATTATCTAGCAAACATCAAAAACTGGATGTATAGATTCTGTGTATTTAAACAGTTACTATCTAAATTTGTTATATGGATTTACCAAAGTGAAAGTAACCTTGAGTAAGTCTGTTTTCTATATCCATTACTCTGTAAGATGACCAGATGACCATGTGACCTATTACGAAAGTGCGGTGATTGGTATTGGTTTATTTAAATTACATGCACTAAGAAACGCTTTTTATCTGGTGAGCAAGGCGACAGGATCGCCGAAACGCGTCGGTTCGCGGCACCTTTGACACTGCATTAATTAAAAAATAAAAAGAAATTTTGCTGCAGAATTTACCGGATTGGTGTCCGTTTCTCTCCCTGGTGAGTGCTGTTTTTTCGGTGCATCTGGGGAGCGTTAAGCGCATATATATATATATATATATATATATATATATATATATATATATTACCTACTGGTGGTTACCAGTAGGTAGTTATAGTTAGGGCCTAGTTTCCATGGGAAATTCGTAACATTCTATTTGGAATAACTTTGGCGCCGGTTGTTGAATCTTCGCGAATTTCTCAAAGAAGATGGCCCGCTCCACTCCGCTCCTTCCCTTAAAAACTTGGGGAGATTCGTCAAGCGGGGGCCGAAAAAAAGGGGGGTCTCAAAATGTGTTTTCCCCGTGTTAATTTCCATAGGACGATTAGACACGGCTACAGCCCGAACCGCTGAACGGCATTACACCAAATTCGGGGAAATGGCAGGGTCTGGTACGCAGATCACCCTTTTGGTTAAATGGTGTAAATCCCTCCATCAGTGATGTCATTTGAGATGTCATCAGTGATGTCACTGACCATGTCATGAATGATCTAATATGTGACATCATCAGCAGTGGATTGCGGGTGCGCGAAAGATAGTTAGTACAACTAACTATATAGGAGCAATTTCAATGGTTTTGTATGAGTGAAATGTCCAGCTAACTATAACACCCCTGAAACGTATAGTTTTTTGAGTGAATTTTAAAGGTTTTTTAAATGCTAACTCCTAACTATATAAGGCCTGAAACCTATGGTTTTTTCAGTGAATATATTATATATATATATATATATATATATATATTCACTGAAAAAACCATAGGTTATAGACCATATATAGTTAGGAATTAGCATTTACTCACACAAATGACATCTCAAATTACATCACTGATGACATCACTGATGACATCTCATTTGACATTACTGATCACATCACTGATGACATCATTCATGTGATGATACGATGAACCTCTTCAGACTCTAATATAACCTTAGATACACTCAGTGTAAACAGACACTCACAGACTGTCACTCATCCATGGAGTTACGCACACACCTAGTCAGTCTTGCAAAGAATCAATCACACCTCCATTTCCTCAACTATATAGTTATACACACCTTACTTATTGGAACATATAATAACACATATTTACTCTGTTATACAATCCCTGATACAAGTTCACAATAATCCATACAGCCACTCACACATTCACTGGCTCTTATGCACAGTTATTTAACTATGTCAACTATCACATGTACTGTGTTTTACATATGTACTTACTTTGACATGTAGCACTGAGATATCCATTCACTCACCAATACACTCATGCACACAGTCAACCGCCCATACAGCTGTTTCCACATGCACTTTTGAACCCATACATCTAGTGAATCAACTGCTCACACATCTATGCACAGAGTCATACACCTCCCAGACACCCACACACACACTCAGTCTCCCATACAAATACTTGGGCAACTAATCAATAACCCATATAGTTAGTCATATAGCTAATGATCAACACATGCATCAGATTACAAAACAACAGACACAATGATGCACAATTTAAAACAGTTTAGTCACTAACCCATGCACTCAGTGAGACACATTTAATCACTCACTCATACAGTCAGTCATGCACCTACTAAATCCGTCACCCAGACACTTATACATCCACTCATTCTTCAATATGTAAGACATATTTTAACTTTACTGACTCAATGAAGCAGAACTCTGACTGTCCTGAGAACTGTCTCTGGCAATCTCGGCTGCAATCGTTGCTTCCTGCTCAATTTCCACATTCAACATTTCTACATATTTGGGAAAAGCAGGACATTCTATGGTCTCCTTGGCAGCATTGAAAGAGTCTTCGTAACAAAGGAAATCTCCAAGCAGTTCCTCTTCTGCACGCCAAGGCTTAAAAAGTTGCAAAAGTGCTAAATAGAAAAACTCCTTTTTTTCAGGAGATTCGCCACTCAATTTTCGATGGTTTATCAAGTGGCAATTTCTTTGCTTGACCAGACATCCCTCACTTCCTATTACAGCATACACTCCTTTCTCAGTATCTTCTTTGATGTTCCTCTTGAATATGTAATTTTGCAGAACCTCATACAGACAAACATTCTCGAGGTGACTGCTTCGATTTGGATAATATGTATCCAACATGTTGGTCTTCAAAATGTCGGTACTGTTTGGCTCCTTTTCCGCCAAATACTCAATTTCCCGCACAGGTTTGAGAACTCGATTACGCGTTGCAGCAAGACCAACACTCGCCCAAACGATACTCCTGGACTTGGCATAGAGACTTGCTGAAGACAACCGGTCAGAACATTCGTAAGCTCCGATTTCTCGATGCGACAACATCTTCAGACTGAAACTGTACAACTTCTTGCTGAGGCTCTTTTCATGGGAAATGTCCTCCCACATATCCTTCAATTCTGTCTTCTCTTTTTTGGTGATGTAAGATGTCACATACCGAGCCACAGCCATACAGTTATCAGCCACAAACTGTATATCCATGTTAGCATTCCACATGGACAAAATCACCGGGTTGTAGTCGTTGATGTACTTAGACTCTTCGTTCCTCTTCAAATTGTATGTGTTTTTAGGTGATTTCTTCATCACATTATGTCGCAGCGAAGACATCAAACTGTTCACTCTTCCTTTAGAAATCACCGGTCGTGGAAAGCCGAAACGACATTTGGTGTAGAACTTGTCTTTGTTCCGGAATTTACGACGACAGTACTTTCCATATCGATGGCTTTGGAAACGTAGAACTTTTTCTCTTAGGCTTTTTTTCTCCTTTGCGTTTGGAACAACACACGTAGAATACTGTTCTATGAAACTCATCACTGAGTCTTCTGCATCCGTTCCAAATTTAGGTGCATCCTTGATCCACAGCAACATATGTATATGAGGAGCACCTCTTGCTTGGTACTCCTTACTCCAGAAGAAAACCAACACCTCTCCAAGAGGTGGATTCTTCTTATTCATGATGAAAGACATCATACCTTCAAATCTATGATTGAAGTACCTACATACATTGACTGGATCCAAAGAGCACAGTTCTCCGGGTGTCTTGAATTCGATGTTTTCTACGTTAGCATTTGCCTCTCGTAGAAATTCAAGTAAGTCTTCCCAGCCATACTTCACATAATTTTTTAGAAGTAGCCAATCCAAAGCATTTGGTCTGGGAAATTGTTTCATTCACAAACAACATATGATTTGGGATGAGACATGCACGGTGCAAAGCCTCAGTGCCTTGTACCTGCCAGGTTCGTGAACCCCAAACTGATGTAGATCCTGGATATCTTTACACCGTGTTAAGTTAGCATGGGCTCATTACCGGTTTAAACGCCATTTTTCCTTTTTTGCAACTTCTGCACACGACACTTAGTTGTTGCTTTAGCTTTCAACCTAGTAGTTCATCGTGGTTTACATGAGAATAATATGTTATTGCTCTACTATCTGCTTTGCTTGTTAAACTATATCTGTACAGCGAGTGCTGAAGTTTCAAGAACAACACGATACAGAATTGTTATGAGGTCTGATCTCCACGACTTCATACTCATAACATAAGTGCAGCTTCTGCCAATTCTGGGCATGAGGCGGGTTTTATATTGCTTTGCCGAACACACATACACAACACTTGATGCGGTTCACATGAAGAGAGAGCTGGTGTATGCTGATGTGATTCCTTCAAATCTAAGACACTAAAGTATGGGCATGCCCTAAAGCAACACAAAGAGACCTTCTTAGCAAATAATATAATATGTGTATTAGGGAGGGTGAGATATAAGCAGCCGCGGGCCGTGGAGGGAGTTACGGTGGGGCAGGGAGGCGGGGAGGGGGAGGGGCAGGGTGGAGCCCTCTCCACCCTGCCCCTCCCCCTCCCCGCCTCCCTGCCCCACCGTAACTCCCTCCACGGCGCGCGGCTGCTTATAAGTGTTGCTAACTCTTATTCATTTACAGCATGTTAACATACTGTCACCATTCGCTTTTTATGTACTAGTAACTATGCTGGTAATTTTGCTACTGATAATATGTGTACTTGTATTATCTAACATACTACGCCTGAGAAGACGGCATTAGTAAATAAACATTTCAAATACACATGTGTTCTTCTTAACTCCATGTTCTGGTTTCTAACAAATATATAACGACCGAGTGTTCATGAGTTCCACGTATCCTGAGGTACTATAAGTTCATATTCTGGATTGTCTAAAAATTGAGAGTTTGTTATATCCAATGTGACACTGTACCTAGCTTGCTAAGGGGTTTTTGATTACTAAGGTGAGTTTTGGAACACCCTAATTCGCCGAGGTTCCAATCCTCTGTGCACAGTTCTGTGTGAGAACAGAAACCCTGCGACAGGGGCACCCCTGAGCCTTGCTGGAGCTTCATCACACTTGCGATACAACTCCAGCAATGCGCCACCTTTACGGCACAGATACGTCACGCATCTGTGCTGTTTTTGCCCCATGATGCGCCGCATTGTAAATGCAGCACACCATGGGTGTCGGAACAGCAGCGCAGGATGACTGGCACATCCCTGGTGATGCGCCAGTCATCATAAATCTATCCCTATGCTTCTTATCTTCTTAGAGATGAACCGCCATATGTATCATCAAAGTTTTTTGCATTTCCTAAATAGCGAACTTTAAGGAATAAATAGCGATTCTTTACCATTCCTAGTTTGCGATGAGATATTTGCTAATTACAAATTACCCATTCATTTCCATGGAGCAGGAGGCCCATACGAATGAAGGTGCAATTTGCGATTAGCAATTACCTCATCGCAAATTACGAATTTTTCCGAGGGTGCAGGGGTGTCTCAAGAACACCCTGCTGCACCCCTGAAAAAGAAATTTGGGGGCATATGGCGCACATAAATTTTGAAAACATTCTTTACCTCAAAAACGATTTTCAACTCATAATTTGAAAACACTCCACATGGGGAAATGACTTAAAATGTCCTTAAGACACATGAAAGCGTTTTTTGATTGCCTTTGCAGCATGTTTCGGTCACCTTTAACATGCCTATGTAACGCAAACATTCAAAATCTAAATTTGCCATGCACAGGTGGGAGCATATTTACAAGCAATTTGCTCCACAGGAAAACGTCTTACATTAAAATGGGAAAAATAACATCAGAGACACTCAATTGCCTTATAAAGAAGCATACACCATTATGTCCTTGTCATAAGTATTAAAACCATTCCTTTTCCTCAAAAACGATTTACAAATCATAATTTGAAAACACTCCACAGCTCCTATGCACATAAAAACCCTGTCAGTACTAATACTTCACATTTTCTCCAATTACAATTTCTCAAAGAAACAAAATCTATTTGTAAAACACTTGAGACAAAGCAACATTTGAAAAACACAACTTTCTTCATAATTTTCTCCTTAAAGCACACTATTTTCTATCTAAATTAAAGAAATCTTTTCTCACCTTGGCAAATACTTTGAGTTTCAAAACAGTCTCAGAAACACACCAATTTGACTTCAGCAGAGCAAAAGGTATGCACTCCAGAGTCTGCAGCTATCAAAAGCACAGAAATGCTGTAATTCTTCACACATATCTCTCATGTCACCCAATCAAAACTCTTCCCTCACTTTTTTTCAAATCAAAACCCTTCCCCCCTCTGCCCTCTCTGCTTTTTTGCATAGCAACCACCTCTTGCAAGACCTCTGGTGTTTGCAAGTTCACACAACAATGTTGCAATTGAACTCTGAACTCTCAGTGCACCTGCATATCCAGTGCATTCTTCCATTTAATGATTTTTTCTTCGCCACTCAAAATACATCTTTCAACGAACTCATCCATGCACCCTAACTTTCTGTTTTCAGCAATCAAAATCCACCAATCACTGTTACTGCTTCATTAACACAGAAACTCCACAGTTTTTTTCACTTTAAACTCTTATTTTTTCAACTGCCATTTCATTGCCACACTTCATCTGACTGCAGCAGAACCTTCTCTCGCCATGTTTTCTGTCTGGATTGTTGGACATAGTTACATCTATTGGGCTCAGAGGTACGCTGAAAACAGGAATTTACCTAACCTCAATTTACAAGATGTGGAAATTAAGTGGTTTGGCCACAGAGGATTAAAATGTCACCAATTGATACCATTGGTGAAAACCTTTATGCATTTGCCAAAACCTGACCTGTTAATTGTGCACTGTGGAGGTAATGACTTGGGCACTTTGACTGGGGTAGGTCTGGAAATGCTTTTAAAGGACACCTTTGAGCAATTGATGGCACTTTTTCCTCAGACTGCCTTGGTATATTCAAATATATGCCAAAGACAGAAATGGAGGTGGTCGAACCAATTTTGTCCACAAATTGAGAAGTCGAGGAAGCATGTAAACAAATCTGTTTCAGCTTACATGAGAGACCATGGAATGGGCTCCTTGTACAACAATAACTTGCGTTACTACATGCAAGATATCTACAGAGGAGATGGAGTTCACTTCTCAGATGAGGGCAACATAATTTTCATTCTGAATTTAAGACTGTGCATTGGTACCTACTTATAAGTACCTAAATGTACCATAAACCCAAAAGCTCTTCTCAGAGCTACCCTACATCTGATCACTCACAATTATTATTTTACTCTAACTTTTTTCACTAATTTTCAAGAAAGTACGCTCCCCAGAACGCTTCCCGGTTCGCGAACCGGGCGCTCCCCACGCAAAAGAACTAAAAAAACGATATTTTTTTTTTTTGCCCTGCGAGGCCCTTTTAAAGCCTCTACATCAAACCTAGGGGGTCAGGGAGGATCTACTATGCCCCCTTATGGTCATTTGCCCCTTCGCTTTGGCCTCCTCTTGTCTCTCGATCCTACCGAGAGACAAGATGGCGGCCGCTACGGACTGTTTGGAATGTTTACAGACGCCGGAGAACCAATCAGCTTCGCTTCACAAAGCTCCGTAACGCGAAAAGTCCGCGAACCGGAGCGCTGTTACAGATATATATCTTTTTTTGAACGTTAATTTCTCAAAATCCACTGGAGCACATATATTAAGACCTAGCAAAGGCACATCGGGCTACCAGTACCTACAATTTCCCCAAGTTTCATGCAAATCCATTCAGCCGTTCGATTATTATTATTTTTATTTTTTTTTGCCCCGCGGGGCCCTTTTAAAACCTCCACATCAAACCTAGGGGGTCAGGGAGGATCTACTATGCCCCCTTATGGTCATTTGCCCCTTCGCTTTGGCCTCCTCTTGTCTCTCGATCCTACCGAGAGACAAGATGGCGGCCGCTACGGACTGTTTGGAATGTTTACAGACGCCGGAGAACCAATCAGCTTCGCTTCACAAAGCTCCGTAACGCGAAAAGTCCGCGAACCGGAGCGCTGCCCGGTCCGCTGTTACAGATATATATCTTTTTTTGAACGTTAATTTCTCAAAATCCACTGGAGCACATATATTGAGACCTACAAAAGGCACATCGGGCTACCAGTCCCTACAATTTTGCCAAGTTTCGTGCAAATCCATTCAGCCGTTTGGGCTAAAAGTGAGGCCAACCGCCCTATGGAAAACTCAATGTTAAAAACACGTTTTGGGACCCCCCTTTTTTCTCGGCCCCCTCTTGACGAACCCCCCCCAAATTTTCAAGGGCTGCTCAGAAACAAAATGTGCCATTTTCCTGAAAATTTCAGCCAATTCCGTCCACAAACGCCAAAGTTATTAGACATAGAATTTTCAAAAATCCCACAGAGATAAAATCCTAAGTATATATACCTACTGGCGACCGCCAGTAGGTAATATATATATATATATATATATATATATATATATATATATATATATATATATATATATTACCTACTGGTGGTCACCAGTAGGTAGTTATAATTAGGGCCTAGTTTTTTGGGGAAATGGTAGGGCCTGGTACGCAGATCACCCTTTTGGTTAAATGGTGTAAATCCCTCCAGTAGTTCCTGAGAAAATCAAAAGAAAAAATATATATAAATCTGGGCGGAGCCTAACCACACATCTCATCGTGAGATCTGATTGGCTGTCAGCACTTCATCCAAGAAGTGTTGGCAGCCATCTTGGGACCAATATACATGATAGCATCTCATTAAAAAGCATTGCAGTTAATAGAAGGTTTTAGGACTTTAGTTACATTATAAATCGTTTGTTGATGGTACCATACGCATTTTAGGAATTGTGGTGTGTTCTAAGGTGATTTTACCATGTGAAAAAGCCTTCTGCTGGGATATCATGAATCATGTTTGAAAGAAAACTATTATCTCATGCTTTTCGCTTTTCCCACATTGGTTTGGAAGGGGATCTATAAGCTAAACTGAAAGCATATTTTCTGGAAATTCACATTATCTTTCTCAGTCATGTGAGAATGAAGTCTGACATTCTCAGTAAAACATGTACATCCAACAAGGACAGAGACTGTCAGTTGATTCCTTTGTGTTCTACTGCAGCTTCCCAGAGTGTTCTAAAGAACAACTAGAGCGCTAACAGTCCTACTTATTACAAAGGTATGGCACACCTGAAGCCATCTTGATTGGAATAAAATGGTAACTCTTAAAACATTTAATTGAAAAAGGAACAAAATGAGGGGGTATATTTTGCCATAGAAAGTATGATTAGTGCTGCAGAAAGAAAAATTAGGGCACATTTTGAGTGACTTTTCAAATCCTCTTCTATTTCTTTAAAAAAATTCTGACATGCAGTCTCCCAAGATGGCCACCAGAGACAAAAGAGCCCAAATGTAGCCCAAATATCACCCAGATGTAGCCCAAATATAGCCCAATGACAGACTGTCCCAGAGTGTTCTAAGGAACAACTAGAGCGCTAAAAGTCTTGCTTATTACAAAAGTATGGCACACCAGAAGCCATCTTGATTGGAATGAAGTGGTAAGTCTGAAAACATTTAATTTAAAAAGGAACAAAATGAGGGGGTTCATTTAGCCATAGAAAGTATGAATAGTGCTTCAGAAAGAAAAATTAGGGCACATTTTGAGTGACTTCTCAAATCCTCTTTTATTTCATTAAAAAATTCTGACATGCAGTCTGAAACATGCACTTTCAATACCAGCAGCAGACTTCCCTGGTGAGCAGTAGCTTTACTACAGTGATCTAATAAGCAACTAGCATGCTAACATTCTGAATTTATGGCAAATGTGTGTCACAACTGAATGCCTTCTTGATGGAATCAAGTAGAAAACTGAAAGTATTTCCTACTGCGGAGACTGTAGTAAATGAGGAAATTAGGAAACTTCATAACAAATAAGTCTCCCAAGATGGCCACCAGAGACAAAAGAGCCCAAATGTAGCACAAATATACCCCAGATGTAGCCCATGTATAGCCCAATGACAGAATGTCCCAGTGTGTTCTAAAGAACAACTAGAGCGCTAACAGTCTTACTTATGACAAAAGTATGGCACACCTGAAGTCATCTTGATTGGAATAAAGTGGTAACACTTTAAACATTTAATTTGCAAAGGAACAAAATGAGGGGGTTCATTTTGCCATAGAAATTATGATTAGTGCTGAAGAAAGAAAAATTAGGGCACATTTTGACTTCTCAAATCCTCTTCTATTTCATTAAAAAAAATTCTGACGTGCAGACTGAAACATGCACTTTGAATACCAGCAGCAGACTTCCCTGGTGAGCAGAAGCTTTACTACAGTGATCTAATGAGCAACTAGAGTGCTAACATTCAGAATTTATGGCAAATGTGTGACACATCTGAATGCCTTCTTGATGGAACCAAAGTAAACAAGCATTGAAAATGCAATAGATCTCGCCCTCGTTTAAGTTAAAGCCATTCTGTTTGTAATGAGGTGGCTTTTTAGCTTTGCTTTTATTAGTGTTTTTCAAACGATCATGTAATTAACATGCATATGTATGCATATATGTATATGTATGCATGCATTTATATTTGTATTTATATAGATATGCAGATTATATATGTTTATATATGTATGTATATATATATATATATATATATATATATATATATATATATATATTCACTGAAAAAAACATAGGTTATAGACCATATATAGTTAGGAATTAGCATTTACAAAACCTTGAAAATTCACTGAAAAAACCATAGGTTATAGACCATATATAGTTAGGAATTAGCATTTAAAAAACCTTATTTTACTCACACAAAACCATTGAAATTCCATATATAGTTAGTTGCACTAACTATATATCGCGCACCTGCAATCCACTGCTGATCATGTCACATATTACATCATTCATGACATGGTCAGTGACATCACTGATGACATCACTGATGACATCTCAAATGACATCACTGATGACATCACTGAAGACATCTCATTTGACATCATTCTTGTGCTAATACGATAAACCTCTTCAGACTCTAATATAACCTTAGATACACTCAGTGTATACAGACACACATACTTCCACTCATCCATGGAGTTACTCACACACCCAGTCAGTCATGCAAAGAAACAATCTCATCTCCATTTCTTCAACTATACAGTTAAACACACCTTACTTATTGAAACATATACTAACACATATTTACTCTCTTATACAATCCCTGATACAAGTTCACAATGATCGATACAACCACTCACTCATTCGGTGGCTCTCATGCACAGTTATTTATATATGCCAACTCTCACATGTACTGTGTTTTACATATGTACTTACTATGACATGTAGCATTGAGATATCCATTCACTCATCAATACACTCATGCACACAGTCAACTGCCCATGTAGCTGTTTCCACATGCACTCTTGAACTCATACACCTAGTGAATAAACTGTTCACACATCTATGCATAGAGTCACACACCTTCCAGCCACCCCCACACAAACTCAATCTCCCATAGAAATACTTGGGCAAGCAATTAATAACACATATAGCCTCTCGTATAGCTAATGATCAACACATGCAGCAGTTTACAGAACAACAGACATAATGATGCACAAATTAAGACAGTTTAGTCACTAACCCATGCATTCAGTGAGACACATTTAATCACTCACTCATACAGTCAGTCACGCACCTACTAAATCCTTCATCCAGACACTTATACATCCACTCATTCTTCAATATGTAAGATATATTTTAACTTTACAGAAACATACAGTCACTGGATGTTGTCATCAGTGATGTCATCAGTGATGTCATTTGAGATGTCATCAGTGATGTCATCAGTGATGTCACTGACCATGTCATGAATGATGTAATATGTGACATGATCAGCAGTGGATTGCAGGTGCGCGATATATAGTTAGTGCAACTAACTATATATGGAATTTCAATGGTTTTGTGTGAGTAAAATAAGGTTTTTTAAATGCTAATTCCTAACTATATATGGTCTATAACCTATGTTTTTTTCAGTGAATTTTCAAGGTTTTGTAAATGCTAATTCCTAACTATATATGGTCTATAACCTATGGTTTTTTCAGTGAATTTCAATGGTTTTTTAATAGCAAATATCATAAGCTGTCGAATGTCAAGTACGTGGTAAGTGAAAACATTTTCGTGTTTATGCACACTGATCTGCTTTGAATGGTGCCCCCCCCCCTCATTTCTATTAGGAGTACTCTCTCTTTGCAGATAGTGAAAGGTAGTTAACGCAGGCCTTTGCCCCCGTTGTAATCCGTCGTGCCTGCTTCTCTCTCCATTTGATTGATTGTTATCCAAGTATTTACTGTTTTAGAATTAGTTCTCTTTGGTTCATTCTCTATTTACAAACAAACACAGAGTCGCAATACTCTGTTTAGTCTTTGCAGATAACGAAAAATCGTGTAAAAAAAAAGAAAAGGAATCGAGCAAAATCAGTAGGCCACTAATGGGATCTCTTTTTGACCTCGCTAAAATAGAAACATTAGGAACAACCCCTCATGACAAATACAAAACTAGTGAGATGAACTGAACTCCACACAATGATGGCTGCAAAACAGCTCGGCTCCGCCACCCACCCCGCCCAAAATAACGATAAAGAGCGGCTGCCATGATTGGTTGCGGAATGGCCACGACGGAGCTACGAAATGATGCTGCTCTCATGCTAACCCCAGCTTCAGTCTGAAACATCCAGAAACACTGTAGACTACCAATTCGATCAGTTCCGGTAGCGCCCCAATGTAACCCGGTAGAGAAGAACTAGCCCTCCCCTCTTTCACTGATGGTTCTTGTTGCCTGTCCCTTCTGTTCTCATTTAACAGAACTATTTAGCCTGCTGAAAGGGGTTGTGTTCCGACCGCTGGTTGGTGGAGACATTTTGACTATATTCTGGACCTGCGTTGTCGCGTAATGCGTCATATGACGCGCCGCGTTAGCGCATCCGGAAGTCATCCGGGGCGCGCAGCGCGTAACGTAAGCATAACAAGTCATGTGACTTGTTAATAAAACTTTTCATTGGTTCATTTTACTTTTCTTATTGTAATGATGAAAGGCTTGCTCATATGACCTAAAAATTACGCTTTTCATTACTTCCGAACATTATTTTTTCTTAAATATATGTTATAATGTTCCAGGCTAATGTACTTTCCCGGAAATTTTACAACTGTCCTGCAAGTAAAATATATTCTTTTTTCGAGAAAAAGAGCGTTTCTTCGTCCCATGATGGAGCCGTTGAGCAAAAGAGGGTCGACCTGCTGTCTTAGTCGCCGATACGCCTGAATATGAGATTCTTATCGATCACTTTATGTTGCAGGAATAGAAAACACAACAGCCCTTGACCATTTATCTTTACTGCGTTCCTTCGTATTATACCTTTTACCCTTCATGTAATTGGTCTGCTTTATTTCACTTGCCTTTTAATGATTCTAAAACAGTGACTATTATTACAAACTTTACCAATGTATATACTACTACCATGTTTTCTTTTAAAAACCTTTATTGTGAAAATTTCATTATACAAATACGAGCCTATAACCACGTGGGCCGGCCACGGAGCAAACTGTAATCGTATGTGATGAGTAGACATTTACACTGTAGAGGAACGTAACGGGCGGGCCATTAGGTTGCAAGAACTAAGGTGTCTAACAGTTACGGAATCGGTGGACGTACATTTTATAATTAAAATACGACAGGGCCAGTTACAATGAAATTATCTAGATATACATTTGCGGGCAAGTACCATGGGTGACGTTAATTCGAACTTTCAACAGTACAGTAATCAATAACACATCAGAACTTAATATCAATAGGGATGTCGAAATATTCAATCAATTCTCGTCCCCGCCCGCCATGTGCTTCAAAACTGCATACGTATCTCGTGATTTCAAGGTTCTGCAACCAGTACACAACAAGGAGTTACGAGTCCCATTTATTCCGGCGCCATTTTGGGCGAGGACGGGCAGGTCCAGGATATAGTCAAAATGTCTCTACCAACCATCGACTATGATGATGTTCATATGCTGTATTTATTAGAGTAACACTCATCTGCCCACATGAAATTAATTTACCACAATCTAAACATGTCATTTTAATCTTTCCAAAGTTCTTCTAAATATTTGGGACCGTTTCCCTTGCCTCTGAAGCTCTCAGTGCCACTTCTTTGATGAATGTACTAGCAGGTCAGGGGTTCTCCTCCAAATCTCTCTTTTATGCAGCACTATAATTAATTGGTGCCACCTCTCCATATGACGATGCATGGTATAGTTACCACAACTATATATTTTTTCGGTTCCTCTGGAGAGTTCATCGTGGCAGATGAAGCGTGTAACATACCGGGCATTTACCTTTTTTTGCATGTACAGGAAAGGAAAAAAAAATCGAGCGTTCGAGTTCTTAGGTGTCCCAGGGCCATTTTGGTGGACCAGGCCCAAATCCAAAGAACAGCTATCTCACAGGCTAATGGGGCGACCCACGCCGAGTTTCAGCATTGTAGGATGACCACACAAGTACAGCAACTTGCTAGACATCACCTCGGTGCCATCCGGATCTCGGCGCCCCACTGCAGATGAAGTGCCTCTCAACTATGAAACCACCAGAAAACGCTTGAGTCAGCTTTGTGTGAAGCCGCCATTTTGATTCAATCAATAGCGTCCCCCTGCACACATTCAGGGACCTGGTCGTGTCTTCAGGTCAAACGAATTTGGGACAAGATGCAGAAAGGAAAAGGAAAAAAGTTCCGCCGGACCCCGGGAGGTGGCCGCCTATGTCATGGGCGATCTTAGGCCACACCAGGGCAATAGTGAAGCTGCAGCAGGTGCAAATAAGCTTCAGACAGTGTTACAAGCGCTGCTCAGAACTCTCAACTATGACACACCTCGGTGCCATCCGGATCTTGGCGCCTTGTGCTGGTTCCGGCCTATTCACACATCGGTCCGCTACTGACGCCACCTCACAGGCCAACGGGGCACCCCACGCCGACTTTCGGCGCAGCATTGTAGGATGGCCACACCAGTGCGGCAAATTGCTGGACACCACCTCGGTGCCATCCAGATCTCGGCGCGTTGTGCTGCCTTCGGCCTATTCGCCACAAGTGCGCACGCAACTCAGCTGCATAGCGAGTGAAACACCAAGGGGCGCCCCACTGCAGCCGAGGAACCTCCATCTTGGGGGCGACGCACAGCATCACATTGCTTTCCAATGCAGTCAGATCCTCAAACAGCCCCCACTGACTGACGCGAACTCACAGGCCAACGGGGCGCCCCACGCCGACTTTCGGCGCAGCATTGTAGGATGGCCACACCAGTGCGGCAAGTTGCTGGACACCACCTCGGTGCCATCCGGATCTTGGCGCGTTGTGCTGCCTTTGGCCCCATTCGCACATCAGTCCGCTACTGACGCCATCTCACAGGCTAATGGGGCGCCCCACGCCGACTTTCAGCATTGTAGGATGACCACACCAGTACAGCAACTTGCTAGACATCACCTCGGTGCCATCCGGATCTCGGCGCCCCACTGCAGATGAAGTGCCTCTCAACTATGAAACCACCACTGTGACATCCGGATCTTGGCGCGTTGTGCTGCCTTCGGCCTATTCGCACATTGGTCCGCTACTGACGCCATCTCACAGGCTAATGGGGCGACCCACGCCGAGTTTCAGCATTGTAGGATGACCACACCAGTGCAGCAACTTGCTAGACATCACCTCGGTGCCATCCGAATCTTGGCATCTCAACGTCTAGTGGTATCTTCCATACAGAAAATATTGTTACGCTACCTTTGGCCCCATTCGCACATCAGTCCGCAACTTAGACATCACCTCGGTGCCATCCGGATCTTGGCATCTCAGCGCCTTGTGGTGTCTTCTCGTCAGAAAATATTGTTGCGCTGCCTTTGGCCCCATTCGCACATCAGTCCGCTACTGACACCATCTCACAGGCCAACAGGGCGCCCCACGCCGACTTTCAGCATTGTAGGATGGCCACACCAGTGCGGCAACTTACTAGACACCACCTCGGTGCCATCCGGATCTTGGCGCGTTGTGCTGCCTTCGGCCTATTCGCACATCGGTCCGCTACTGACGCAAACTCACAGGCCAACGGGGCGCCCCACGCCGACTTTCAACATTGTAGGATGGCCACACCAGTGCTGCAACTTGCTGGACACCACCTCGGTGCCATCCGGATCTTGGCGCGCTGTGTTGCCTTCGGCCTATTCGCACATCGGTCCGCTACTGACGCCGCCTCACGTGCCAACGTATTTTCTCCGCATTTTATACCCTATGCCGCATAACAGGTCATGTGACTTGTTTATAAAACTTTTCATTGGTTCATTTTACTTTTGGTTTCCTAATGATGGAAGGCTTGATCATATGACCTAAAAACAACACTTTTCATTGGATGAAAACTTTTTTTTTTTTCCAAACGATGAAAGCCCCACCTTGTTTCTGGATGTTTCAGACTGAAGCTGGCGTCAGCATGAGAGCACCACCATCTCGTAGCTCCGTCGTGGTCATTCCGCGAGCAATCATGGCAGCCGCTCCCCACCAGAAGCCTGCAGGAGTCGGGGCCCCCAAAACTTTTGATGAATTCTCAAGGCGGAGGGGACGCTTTCGAGAATGGGGTCCAAGACCTAGCAGACAAGCGTCCGATTTCCAAGGTGTCCCAGGGCCATTTCAGTGGACCAGGCCCAAAAAGGAAAGAGCCTGCCGCCATTTTGAGAGTCCTGTGACAGCCGCCTATCGCTGCACCGCTAGAGTGGGCGCAACTCAGCTGAATTGCGGCTTTTGACACAGTGGACCAAAAACGGACGGAATGGCAACTGAAACGGTAAAGGGGCGCCCCACTACAACAGATGACACTCCACCTGGAGAGGCCCGTTCACGCCGCCTCCCCCGGGGCGCTCCACGCCGTTATTCGGAGCAGCATTGTAGGATACCAAAACCAGTGCGGCAACTTACTGGACATCACCTTGGTGCCATCGTTCTGCTGCCTTGGAACTATTCGCACAACAGTTTGCTACTGAAGACCCACCCCCCGCGACGCCCCACGCCGTTATTTGCTGGGTGGCAACTTACTAGACATCACTTTCGTGTCATGTAGATTTCAGCGCGTTCTGCTGCCTTGGAACTATTCGCACAACAGTTTGCTACTGATGACCCGCCCCACGCCGGAAATCTGGACGTTGTGCTGCGTTGGGACTATTCGCACAGCCGACCGCTACTTCGTTGTTTTTCCCTAAAAATGTTTATATGTTATTACTATTTTTGTTTTCTTGTATATATTTATAAATTATTAAAGTTTTATAATCTTACTACTTTGTCGGAGTGCTATATATTTTTAATGTGACACATAATTGTAAAAACTTTGATGTACAAAGAGTCATCCCTGGAATCTTCCGCTTCACGCTCGGTCCCCTCCCCAATCACAATACAGGATGGTTTTCAGATAATAGCAACGCTTCTGCTGTGACGGATCTCATCGAGTGTGGGCCTTGATCTACTATAACTCCTTTGAAGAGGGGTGAATCTTTACAGCTGTGGCCATAAACTACATCTGCAGGGCTAGCTGATACCCTAGGACCAGCCTGGACAATCGGACACAGAGGAAAAGGAGTGTCAGAGGGTGCAGTAGTGAATAGGGCGAAAGGGAGGTGTCGGGCGGGCACAGGGTGTGATTCTCAGGAAAGAGCAGCGCAGATGGGGGGAGGTTTATTACCCATGCATAAGACAGAGAGCGGGGGTGACCACTGCCTGGGGGAGATGCTTGCGAGGGTGGGGAGCCATGCTAAGGATCGACAGCGTGCACAGAGTGGGTCTGGTCAAGGCATCTAAAATGGCTGCCGTGCACGACAAAAGTGTGGCATTTGAAAAAAGACAAGATGGCGCAGACAATGTTTTTCAACACTTCCTGATTTCCTTCGAATCGAACGTTAACAGACGTTGGGGCATATTACCAAAGTTAAGCGATATTTATCCCTAACGATGCATTGCAAAGATTTTTTTACCGTCAGAAATTATCGCAGATAAACGTTGCTATTATCAAAGTTTATCGCAAATACGATAAAAACCGACCGCAATGCATTAATATCGCTGAAAACTCAGCGATATTCATGCATTACCGAGCTAATCCTCTTAGCCATGTTATCCACCTCCCATAGGATAACATGGCTAAGAACTGCTCAGGGCAGCTGTTACTTTTTGGAGATATTCGCGCTTATCTCGAATATTTCCAAAAGTTGATAATAGGAGATAGCGATGTTAGCGACTGTTTCCAGTCGCTAACATCTTGGCATGCCCACTTTGCATGTCATTAGTGATAAATATCACTCACATGCAAAGTGGGGCCCAAGATGGTCGCTATCTCCTACTAGCCGTCGCTAACTGGTGTTAGCAACAGCTAGGTAATACAGATATAATTTTATCTCCGCGAAGCGGAGCGCTGTTACAGATATATATCTTGTTTTTGAACGTTAATTTCTCAAAATGCACTGAAGCACATATATTGAGACCTAGCAAAGGCACATCGGGCTACCAGTCCCTAATATTTTACCAAGTTTCGTGCAAATCCATTCAGCCGTTCGATTATTATTATTATTTTTTTTTTTTGCCCCGCGGGGCCCTTTTAAAACCTCCACATCAAACCTAGGGGATCAGCGAGGATCTACTATGCCCCCTTATGGTCATTTGCCCCTTCGCTTTGGCCTCCTCTTGTCTCTCGATCCTACCGAGAGACAAGATGGCGGCCGCTACGGACTGTTTGGAATGTTTACAGACACCGGAGAGCCAATCAGCTTCGCTTCGCAAAGCTCCGTAACGCGAAAAGTACGCGAAGCGGTCCGCTGTTACAGATATATATCTTTTTTTGAACGTTAATTTTTCAAAATCCACTGAAGCACATATATTGAGACCTAGCAAAGGCACATCGGGCTACCAGTCCCTACAATTTTGCCAAGTTTCGTGCAAATCCATTCAGCCGTAAGATTATTATTATAATTTTTTTTTTTTGCCCCGCGGGGCCCTTTTAAAACCTCCACATCAAACCTAGGGGGTCAGCGAGGATCTACTATTCCCCCTTATGGTCATTTGCCCCTTCGCTTTGGCCTCCTCTTGTCTCTCGATCCTACCGAGAGACAAGATGGCGGCCGCTACGGACTTTTTGGAATGTTGACAGACGCCAGAGAACCAATCAGCTTCGCTTCACAAAGCTCCGTTGCGCGAAAAGTCCGCGAACCAGTGCGCTAACTGGTCCGCTGTTACAGATATATATCTTTTTTTAAACGTTAATTTCTCAAAATCCACTGGAGCACATATATTGAGACCTACAAAAGGCACATCGGGCTACCAGTCCCTACAATTTTGCCAAGTTTCGTGCAAATCCATTCAGCCGTTCGGGCTAAAAGTGAGGCCAACCGCCCTATGGAAAACTCAATGTTAAAAACACGTTTTGGGACCCCCCTTTTTTCTCGGCCCCCACCGGACGAACCCCCCCCAAATTTTCAAGGGCTGCTCAGAAACAAAATGTGCCATTTTCCTGAAAATTTCAGCCAATTCCGTCCACAAACGCCAAAGTTATTAGACATAGAATTTTCAAAAAACCCATAGAGAAAAAATCCTAACTATATATACCTACTGGCGACCGCCAGTAGGTAATATATATATATATATATATACCCATACATATATATACATGCATATGCATATATATGCATATATATGTGTATATGTGTGCGTGTAGAGAGAAGTAGAGAGGTAGAGGTGTAGAGGTAGAGGTGTAGAGGTAGAGAGGTAGAGGTAGAGAGGTAGAGGTAGAGAGTTAGAGACTAGTAGAGAGAGAAGTAGAGAGAAGTAGAGAGAGGTAGAGAGTAGAGAGTGAGTAATAGAGAGTAGAGAGTGAGTAGTAGAGAGTAGTAGAGAGCAGTAGAGAGAGTAGCAGAGAGTGAGTAGTAGAGAGGAATAGAGTGAATAGTAGAGTGAGCAGTAGAGAGTGAGTAGTAGAGTGTGAGTAGTAGAGAGTGAGTAGTAGAGAGTAGTAGAGAGTGAGTAGTAGAGAGTGAGTGGTAGAGAGGGAGTAGTAGAGAGTGAGTAGCAGAGAGAGAGGATAGTAGAGAGTGAGTAGTAGAGTGAGTAGTAGAGATTAGTAGAGAGAGTGTAGTAGAGAGTGAGTAGTAGAGAGTAGTAGAGAGAGTAGTAGAGAGTGAGTAGTAGAGTGAGTAGTAGAGAGTGGGTAGTAGAGAGTAGTAGAGAGAGTAGTAGTAGAGAGTGAGTAGTAGAGAGTAGTAGAGAGTGAGAAGTAGAGAGTGAGTAGTAGAGAGTAGTAGAAATGAGTAGTAAAAAGTGAGTAGTAGAGAGAGAGAGTAGAAGAGAGTGAGTAGTAGAGAGCAGTAGAGAGTGAGTAGTAGAGAGTAGTAGATAGTGAGTAGTAGGGAGTGAGTAGTAGAGAGAGAGTAGTAGAGAGTAGTCGAGCAGTAGAGATTGAGTAGTAGAGAGTGAGTATTAGAGAGTAGTGGAGTAGTAGAGAGTGAGTAGTGGAGAATATTCCAAAGTTTGGCACAGCACCACTTGCACAACAAGTCAAATCAAATCATATCACTTAGAATCCTTATTGAAGCGCTGAATCTTGGTGTATATTCAAATGCTTTTATTTTCCTTAAGTTTATGTACCACAGCCAGCCGACGAGTTTCGTTCTGTACAACAGAACTTCTTCAGGGTGTTCCTATTTCCTTCAAGTTATGTCGGTATCCTGTTGTCATATAACTAGATATTTCTTCCAAATGTTAGACGAGTCATAAGTACATTCTTATTCAAAGTGACTAGGTATCAATTTTACCCACACAATTCGGGCAGACTTGAGTAATTTATAGCATCCTCAAAGTCAGTCTTTCAAAAATTCCAAAGTATAGGACATGATAATCCAAATCGAAATGTTTCTCAAGAAAAGTCATTAACCGTGTCCGTGGGTCATATCTGCCCAAACTGAAAGACTGACTTTGAGGATGCTATAAATTACTCAAGTCCATGGATGCTGCTGGGAACGCCCCCAGCAACACCCATTGCACGCCCCTTTAACGCAGGACACTGCGTTAAAGGGACTGATATTTATCAGGCAGGGTTACGCCACAAAAAGTGGCTTAGTCCTGCCTGATAAATATCACTGAGTCTTCTGCACTACCGGAACGTCACAAAAAGTGACGTTACGGAGGCGCAAGGGGCTCGTAAATAAGGCCCCATAGGTTTCACACTCATTATAGTTAGGAATTAGCATTTAGAAAACCTTTGAAATTCACTGAAAAAAACATAGGTTTCACACCTGTTACAACCCCCCCCACCAAACCACATAGACATTCATTTACCCATACAAATACTCAGTTAAGAAACCAATAACAAATATAGTCTTTAACATAGCAATTAAGACAAAGCAATAAAGACGTTCACACAGTTTAGTACCTGCACATTATATATAGTGAGACTCTACAAATTAGTCAAGGAAACAATCATTGACACTGTTACTAAATCCACCATCCACACATTTATATTTATATATCCACTCATTCTTCAATGCAAAGTAGTGTATTTATAATACATATGTAAATATCAAAGCAAACCACATTCATTGGATGATGTAATCAGTGATGTCATTCAAGATGTCATCAGTGATGTCATCAGTGATGTCACTGACCATGTCATAAATGATGTAATATGTGACATCATCAGCAGTGGATTGCGGGCGCGCGAGTTATAGTGAGTACAACTAACTATAACGCGGGAATTTCAATGGTTTTGTATGAGTAAAATGTCCAGCTAACTATAACTGGTGTGAAACCTATGGTTTTTTCAGTGAATATATATATATCCACCAGATCGGTTTCTCTGTTACACGAACAAAACCAATGTCCAGGCCACTTAATTCCATAAAGCGTGTTTATTCAATGGTGCTTCAACTCGACGCGTTTCGAAGGGCTTGCCTTCTTGTTCACGGGTGCGAGTTTGAGTGTTTAGAACATTTAAATAAACATCACATGATTTCACCTTACGTGTAGACATAGTGAACAGACTCAAGGTATCTTTAAACGTGCCGGAGCTAGAAGACAGGTACACTTAGTCATAAAGTTAAGGATATGAAATACATTATAAATTAAATGCTCATTGAAAGGCTACTCTTTAAATTTCAGAGCGCCTTGTAATAATTAATGTTCGACAATTTAAACAGCGAGATGTGCTTAAAAAGGGGCATACGTGCAATGCAAACACATGAATTCAATTTCTCATACTTAAATAAGTTCATATACCAGAATCCTGATTGATATCATTTGAATTGTTTCATGCTAATAATTCATGACTGCTATTAAGTAAAGCCCCAGTGGGCACGGATTATATCAAGCCAGTTGATACAGCAGTGTCCATAATTACTGGTCCCTATGTTTATGGTAAACCACCATTTTAGAGACCAATTGATCTTGCCATCAAAAATTCATTAGTACATTAAAGGTGCCCTTTACAATGATTTATTTTTTAGATGTTTCAAATGTTTGGAAAACAGACTCGCCAGTGCTTTCAAACAAGATTGCCAGTGTTTTCTTTATGTTTTCTTATCACGTGGTGGCAGCACTACAGCACAGTTTTGCATTTAAAAATGGCGATTTATGTTTCCAACTTGACTTGTGAGCAAGGGTACTAGGTATCCAAAACGCGTCTGGTTCGAGGTTCTTACATGAAATAAACATATTGCCTCTCATTGTGGGGTCCGTGTCTCTGTTCGCCAGCGCGCTCGGAAGTGCAGAGAATTTGAAGTATTTTATATATATATATATATATATTCACTGAAAAAACCATAGGTTATAGACCATATATAGTTAGGAATTAGCATTTACAAAACCTTGAAAATTCACTGAAAAAACCATAGGTTATACACCATATATAGTTAGGAATTAGCATTTAAAAAACCTTATTTTACTCACACAAAACCATTGAAATTCCATATATAGTTAGTTGCACTAACTATATATCGCGCACCCGCAATCCACTGCTGATCATGTCACATATTACATCATTCATGACATGGTCAGTGACATCACTGATGACATCACTGATGACATCTCAAATGACATCACTGATGAGATCACTGATGACATCTCATTTGACATCAATGACCACATCACTGATGATATCATTCATGTGACAATACAATGCATCTCCTCACGTTTTAATATAACCTCTGTTTCACCCAGTGTTAAATACAGAGTATAATTTTTGAAACCATTGACACACCAATACTAGTTACTACATACGTACTCACTGATTCCTACGTCTACACACACATTCACTCATTCACCCATACAATCATTCATACATACAATCACTCATCTTTACAACACTATCATATGCACTCATACACCTATACAGACACTTACACTCTGCCACTCATCCATGGAGTTACTCACACACCTAGTCAGTCCTGTAAAGAATCAATCACACTTCCATTTTCTTGTCTATACAGTTAAACATAGAGCACCTTACATTTTCAAACATATACTAACACATACTTACTTTCTTATACAATCATTGATACAAGTACACATTGATCTGCACAGAGTCACACACCTCCCAGCCAGCCACACACACACTCAGTCTCCTATACAAATACTTGGACAATCAATCAATAACCCATATAGTTAATCATATAGCTACTGATCAACACATGCAGCAGTTTACAGAACAACAGACATAATGATGCACAAATTAAGACAGTTTACTCACTAACCCATGCACTCAGTGAGACACATTTAATCACTCACTCATACATTCAGTCATGCACCTACTAAATCCTTCGTCCAGACACTTATACATCTACTCATTCTTCAATATGTAAAACATATTTAAACTTTACAGAAACACACAGTCACTGGATGATGTCATCAGTGATATCATCAGTGATGTCATTTGAGATGTCATCAGTGATGTCATCAGTGATGTCATTTGAGATGTCATCAGTGATGTCATTTGAGATGTCATCAGTGATGTCATCAGTGATGTCACTGACCATGTCATGAATGATGTAATATGTGACATGATCAGCAGTGGATTGCGGGTGCGCGATATATAGTTAGTGCAACTAACTATATATGGAATTTCAATGGTTTTGTGTGAGTAAAATAAGGTTTTTTAAATGCTAATTCCTAACTATATATGGTGTATAACCTATGGTTTTTTCAGTGAATTTTCAAGGTTTTGTAAATGCTAATTCCTAACTATATATGGTCTATAACCTATGGTTTTTTCAGTGAATATATATATATATATATATATATATATATATATATATATATATATATATATATATA
The DNA here is from genome assembly GCF_964261635.1 of Lissotriton helveticus. Taxonomy (NCBI): domain Eukaryota; kingdom Metazoa; phylum Chordata; class Amphibia; order Caudata; family Salamandridae; genus Lissotriton; species Lissotriton helveticus. The sequence goes on along the minus strand of NC_136065.1, from coordinate 890,371,660 downwards.
TATATCTATATATATATATATATATATATATATATATATATATATATATATATAGATATATATATATATATATATATATATATATAGATAGATATATATATATATACATATATATATATATGTATTTATATATATATATATATATATGTATATATTACCTACTGGCGGTCGCCAGTAGGTATATATAGTTAGGATTTTTTCTCTATGGGTTTTTTGAAAATTCTATGTCTAATAACTTTGGCGTTTGTGGACGGAATCGGCTGAAATTTTCAGGAAAATGTCACATTTTGTTTCTGAGCAGCCCTTGAAAATTTGGGGGGGGTTCGTCCAGTGGGGGCCGAGAAAAAAGGGGGGTCCCAAAACGTGTTTTTAACATTGAGTTTTCCATAGGGCGGTTGGCCTCACTTTTAGCCCGAACGGCTGAATGGATTTGCACGAAACTTGGCAAAATTGTAGGGACTGGTAGCCCGATGTGCCTTTTGTAGGTCTCAATATATGTGCTCCAGTGGATTTTGAGAAATTAACGTTTAAAAAAAGATATATATCTGTAACAGCGGACCGGTTAGCGCTCTGGTTCGCGGACTTTTCGCGCAACGGAGCTTTGTGAAGCGAAGCTGATTGGTTCTCCGGCGTCTGTCAACATTCCAAACAGTCCGTAGCGGCCGCCATCTTGTCTCTCGGTAGGATCGAGAGACAAGAGGAGGTCAAAACAAAGGGGGAAATAACTATAAGGGGGCATAGTAGATCCTCGCTGACCCCCTAGGTTTGATGTGGAGGTTTTAAAAGGGCCCCGCGGGGCAAAAAAAAATAATAAAAATAATAATCGAACGGCTGAATGGATTTGCACGAAACTTGGCAAAATATTAGGGACTGGTAGCCCGATGTGCCTTTGCTAGGTCTCAATATATGTGCTCCAGTGGATTTTGAGAAATTAACGTTCAAAAAAAGATATATATCTGTAACAGCGCTCCGCTTCGCGTAACGGAGGTTTGCGAAGCTGATTGGTCATTCTGTCACTGGGCTATAGTTGGGCTACATCTGGCTGATATTTGGGCTACATTTGTTTTTTTGTGTGTCTGGCGGCCATCTTTGGGCTACATTGGGCTACATTGGGCTTCATTGGGCTACATTCGGCTAATTAGCAAATAGCTCATCGCAAACTAGGAATGGTAAAGAATCGCTATTTATTCCTTAAAGTTCGCTATTTAGGAAATGCAAATAACTTTGATGATACATATGGCGGTTCATCTCTAACAAGATAAGAAGCATAGAGATAGATTTATGATGACTGGCGCATCACCAGGGATGTGTTAGTCATTCTGTGCCGCTGTTCCGTCACCTATGGTGTGCTGCATTTACAATGCGGCGCATCACGGGGCAAAAACAGCACAGATGCGTGATGTATCTGTGCCGTAAAGGTGGCGCATTGCTGGAGTTGTATCGCAAGTGTGATGAAGCTCCAGCAAGGGTCGGGGGTGCCCCTGTCGCAGGGTTTCTGTTCTCACACAGAACTGTGGACAGAGGATTGGAACCTCGGCGAATTAGGGTTTCCCAAAACTCACGTTAGTAATCAAAAACTATTTAGCAAGCTAGGTACAGTGTCACATTGGATATAACAAACTCTCAATGTTTAGACAATCCAGAATATGAACTTATAGTACCTCAGGATACGTGGAACTCATGAACAGTCAGTCGTTATATATTTCTTAGAAACCAGAACATGGAGTTAAGAAGAACACATGTGTATTTGAAATGTTTATTTACTAATGCCGTCTTCTCAGGCGTAGTACCTTAGATAATAAAAGTACACATATTATCAGTAGCAAAATTACCAGCATAGTTACTAGTACATAAAAAGTGAATGGTGATAGTATGTTAACATGCTGTAAATGAATAAGAGGTAGCAACACTTATAAGCAGCCGCGGGCCGTGGAGGGAGTTACGGTGAGGCAGGGAGGCGGGGAGGGGGAGAAGCAGGGTGGAGAATACAAGTACACATATTATCAGTAGCAAAATTACCAGCATAGTTACTAGTACATAAAAAGCGAATGGTGACAGTATGTTAACATGCTGTAAATGAATAAGAGTTAGCAACACTTATAAGCAGCCGCGGGCCGTGGAGGGAGTTACGGTGGGGCAGGGAGGCGGGGAGGGGGAGGGGCAAGGTAGAGAGGGCTCCACCCTGCTTCTCCCCCTCCCCGCCTCCCTGCCTCACCGTAACTCCCTCCACGGCCCGCGGCTGCTTATATCTCACCCTCCCTAATACACATATTATATTATTTGCTAAGAAGGTCTCTTTGTGTTGGTTTAGGGCGTGCCCATACTTTAGTGTCTTAGATTTGAAGGAATCACATCAGCATACACCAGCTCTCTCTTCATGTGAACCGCATCAACTGTTGTGTATGTGTGTTCGGCAAAGCAATATAAAACCCGCCTCATGCCCAGAATTGGCAGAAGTTGCACTTATGTTATGAGTATGAAGTCGTGGAGATCAGACCTCATAACAATTCTGTATCGTGTTGTTCTTGAAACTTTAGCACTCGCTGTACAGATATAGTTTAACAAGTAAAGCAGATAGTAGACCAATAACATATTATTCTCATGTAAACCACGATGAACTACTAGGTGGAAAGCTAAAGCAACAACTAAATGTCGTGTGCAGAAGTTGCAAAAAAGGAAAAATGGCGTTTAAACCGGTAATGAGCCCATGCTAACTTAACACGGTGTAAAGATATCCAGGACCTAGATGACACCTCCCCATGATCCGGAAACGAACTGAATAAGATAATAGAAGTGCCATCTCATGAGAGCAGATTGCAAGTTTATATGTGGACGGTCCGCAAGGTAAAGCATTAAAAACTAGGAAAATTCAATGCTAAAGAAAAATAAAACAGCCAAGTACTTTATCGAGTCTTAAGCCAATAGGCAAGGTAAATAATAAAAACTTGACAATTAAGTCAATGAATTGTCAATGAAATGCTAGTACTCAGCATATGAAACATGAAAAAGGTCTATGACATAAGTGTGTATGCAAAATAAGCTGCAACAGCCTCCAACAGGAAGTCACCGTCTTCATCCGAAAACAGTTCAGCCATCCAATTTAAAAGCGGAAAAGAACATACGTGCTCTCCCAGCACCGGATCCTCTATCACCATCAGAGGACAGCTCGGTGGGTTTTCAAGAAAGCTGTGTTCCAAGAAAGACTGTGCTGCCGCCAGTAAATTCCAGGGACCAAGTAGTCCATGCATCAATGCCACAGCCATAATCCTTTCGCCAGGACAAACCAACTCGTGAGTAATGATAGGAGTCATCAGCTGATTAAAGTCGACGTCAGGAGAAACCGGTCCGCAGAGACACAAATCAATGGCCCAATCGAAATCACAGGTCAGGCAGTGAAATACAGGCTGGACACAGGTGAAGTAGGAGAACCGAAAAGATAATCCATATGCCGTGCTTAATATCGCCAACGGCATTGTGCCATAATATTCTAGCATGCGATTGCGGAACAGTGTCAGCAGCTGCAGGGTCGGAGGTTGCATAGGAGGGACATCCATATTTAAAAATGTAAAAAAGCACAAGAGCGTCCGCTGGTAATGCAAGTAAAAATGCAATCCACGAACCAGAGTGGAGAAAATGGAATGAAAGGGAGCAGGGATGACTCCAAAGATTTTCTCAAATGAAGTCACGAGACCACTGGTAACAACTTTAAAAAAGTGTGCCAGGGATTTTGTGGAGGATGCGTTAAAGATAGTCGGAAACATGTTGCTGAAATTGAAAGGCAAACCTGTGTACGGGTGTTCGCTATGTGAAGTACGAAAGTTTCACGGGCCGAACTCAAGGCCACCTCTCTCTGAGACAAAAGAGCTCTTATTCTTGTCATGCCGTTGAAACGTGTCCCAAGGTTGGTATTTGTGGCCAGATTGAAAACTCCCTATGTTCATGTGTGGGAGGAAATAGAACATTTCTGCAGCAAATAACCCGTTCACTTACTGTTACGATAAAAGGAATACTTTTAATTAACTCAGAACAATCTTCATTATTGAGCATCAAATAACTACCATTTTCCAACAACTTGAACGTGGGGATGATAGCAGGAACTGGCGTGCCTTGCAACACGCAAGCCATATTTGGTCGGTGTTTGTTGCATGAATCGTGTAACTGTATGTGCCTACACATTAGTGAATGATCTGGCGTCTCAGTGCATTCCTCTCCATTCAGATAAACTTCTTGATCATCTTTGAAACATCTGTATGTGTATGGAAGCGACCAGACCTCATGAACAAAAGCACTACCTAAAGGTTCATAAAGACCTATTGGTATATATTTCATACAATTTGAAAACTTATATAAAGCAAAAGGCAGCGTTATTAAACCGTGGATAAGGCATGTTGCCAAAAAACCCGCAATCCTCTGCTGATGATGTCACTGAGCATGTCATGAATGATGTAATATGTGACATCATCAGTAGTGGATTATGGGTAATAGTATCTCTAGTTTACTCCCCTATAGCTGTCTTTCTTTTAACATAAGTGTGTGTTTCCTTCCCTTATACTTACTGTTTTTGGTTCGCTTCCAGTTCGCGTACCAGCGAGCGAACTAGGAAGCGAACTAAGAGAAATAGAGGTTGGCACAGTTCCAAATATTGTACCAATTTTTTAATAACGGGGAGGTAGTTCTGAAAAGAACTTTTTTTTTTATTTTTCTGAACATTTTTTTAATGTTTTTGAATTTTTCGGAACAGTTTTATATTTTTTTGGGTTTTTCTTGGAGGGGGCAATGAAAACGATTCATTGTAAAGGGCTCAACAGGAGCAACAAAACAAAAAAAAGAAGTATTTATTATTTTGGGCGTTTCGGACAAACTTGCATATGATAGTCAATAGCTCTGTTGATCAGAGTGATGCTTCTTTCTCCGTAGGAAATGAATCCATCGCAAAATACGCAGGTGTGTTTTACTTCACCAAATCTCATTTGTATATTTGGCACCATCTCCCTGCCCTCTGGTCCCGTTACTTCCGGTACAACAGATCTTCTGGCCATAATAGGGAGATTATCTAGGTCGTTCCGAAACTGTGCAGCACTGTAGTTGTTAGGATGCCACCTAGTCATATGGCGATGCATTGTGTAGTTTCCGAAACTGTATTTTTTGTCGGTCCCTCTGGACAGTCTATCTTGACATATAAGGCAAGTTACGTATCTTGCATTTACTTTTTTCTGACCTTTGGGAATTTTAAAAAATTGCCAAATGAAGTTTTCTTTCCGGTGAGACGTCTTGGGCTGCTCAGGCAAAAACTGCCTCTCTTCGTGCTCGTCCTCCTGTTCCTCTTCTTCTTCTTCTTGTTGAATTACAACTTGAGCAGGTGGTCCTCTCTTCCTTGGAGGTGGTGGAGGTGGTGGGGAAGCACCAGCTGAAGCTACTAAAGAAGCCATTGCTCAGTGATCACAAAGGGTCTTTCTCTCACAATGATGAAAGTCAGAGTGAGGAAAGAAGGAGGGATTTTCATCATTTGGGAAAAACAAGAGTTCTCAACCAATCAAAAGTGTTCATTTTAGATTATATGACCTAGTCTTACATCATTAGGAAACCAAAAGTGAAATGAACCAATGAAAAGTGTTATTACCAAGTCACATGACTTGCTGTGTTTACGTTAAGCGCTTTGCAGGGCCTCCCGGTTTGCTTCCAGAAACCTGCGCTTTGGCACTCGCTTCGCGTACCAGTTCGCTAACGTAGCACGTCATATGACGTATCACGCGACAACGTGGAACGTCATGCGGACGGGAGGCGTCACGATGTTGTTTTCTAACGCGGCACTTGCGGTAAAGAAACGTTTACCGGCTCGCGGTCTATTTCGCGGCATCAAGGTCAGCTAACGGGAAGCTTCCCGATTCGCGAAGCGGGAACGAAGAAAAAAAATATTTAAAAAAAAAATTATTCATAAACATATAAAATATATTTTTGGATTTAAAGAAGAATACATTTTACAGCTACAGATATTAGCTGTTAAAAAACCAATGAAATTCACAGAAAAAACCATAGGTTATAGACCATATATAGTTAGGAATTAGCATTTACAAAACCTTGAAAATTCACTGAAAAAACCATAGGTTATAGACCATATATAGTTAGGAATTAGCATTTAGAAAACCTTATTTTACTCACACAAAACCATTGAAATTCCATATATAGTTAGTTCCACTAACTATATATCGCGCACCCGCAATCCACTGCTGATGATGTCACATATTACATCATTCATGACATGGTCAGTGACATCACTGATGACATCACTGATGACATCTCAAATGACATCACTGATGACAACATCCAGTGACTGTATGTTTCTGTAAAGTTAAAATATGTCTTAGATATTGAAGAATGAGTGGATGTATAAGTGTCTGGATGAAGGATTTAGTAGGTGCGTGACTGACTGTATGAGTGAGTGATTAAATGTGTCTCACTGAATGCATGGGTTAGTGACTAAACTGTCTTAATTTGTGCATCATTATGTCTGTTGTGATGTAAACTGCTGCATGTGTTGATCATTAGCTATACGAGAGGCTATATGTGTTATTAATTGGTTGCCCAAGTATTTCTATGGGAGATTGAGTTTGTGTGGGGGTGGCTGGGAGGTGTGTGACTCTGTGCATAGATGTGTGAGCAGTTGATTCACTAGGTGTATGAGTTCAAGAGTGCATGTGGAAAAAGCTACATGGGCGGTTGACTGTGTGCATGAGTGTATTGATGAGTGAATGGATATCTCAATGCTACATGTCATAGTAAGTACATATGTAAAACACAGTACATGTGAGAGTTGGCATATATAAATAACTGTGCATGAGAGCCACTGAATGTGTGAGTGGCTGTATGGATCATTGTGAACTTGTATCAGGGATTGTATAAGAGAGTAAATATGTGTTAGTATATGTTTGAATAAGTAAGGTGTGTATAACTGTATAGTTGAGGAAATGGAGGTGAGATTGTTTCTTTGCATGACTGACTAGGTGTGTGAGTAACTCCATGGATGAGTGACAGTGTGTGAGTGTCTGTATACACTGAGTGTATCTAAGGTTATATTAGAGTCTGAAGAGGTTTATCGTATTAGCACAAGAATGATGTCAAATGAGATGTCATCAGTGATGTCATCAGTGATGTCATTTGAGATGTCATCAGTGATGTCATCAGTGATGTCACTGACCATGTCATGAATGATGTAATATGTGACATCATCAGCAGTGGATTGCGGGTGCGCGATATATAGTTAGTGCAACTAACTATATATGGAATTTCAATGGTTTTGTGTGAGTAAAATAAGGTTTTCTAAATGCTAATTCCTAACTATATATGGTCTATAACCTATGGTTTTTTCAGTGAATATATATATATATATTCACTGAAAAAAACCATAGGTTATACACCATATATAGTTAGGAATTAGCATTTAAAAAACCTTATTTTACTCACACAAAACCAATGAAATTCCATATATAGTTAGTTGTACTAACTATATATCGCGCACCCGCAATCCACTGCTGATCATGTCACATATTACATCATTCATGACATGGTCAGTGACATCACTGATGACATCACTGATGACATCTCAAATGACATCACTGATGACATCACTGATGACATCTCAAATGACATCACTGATGACATCTCAAATGACATCACTGATGACATCTCAAATGACATCACTGATGACATCTCAAATGACATCACTGATGACATCTCATTTGACATCAATGGTCACATCACTGATGATATCATTCATGTGACAATACAATGCATCTCCTCACACTTTAATATAACCTCTGTTACACCCAGTGTTAAATACAGAATATATTTTTTAAAACAATTGACACACCAATACTAGTTACTACATACGCACTCACTGATTCCTACGTCTACACACACATTCACTCATTCACCCATACAATCATTCATACATACAATCACTCATCTTTACAACACTATCATATGCACTCATACACCCTATACAGACACTCACACTCTGCCACTCATCCTTGGAGTTACTCACACACCTAGTCAGTCCTGTAAAGAATCAATCACACTTCCATTTTCTAATCTATACAGTTAAACATAGAGTACCTTACATTTTCAAACATATTCTAACACATACTTACTCTCTTATAAATCATTGATACAAGAACACATTGATCTGCACAGAGTCACACATCTCCCAGCTAGCCACACACACACTCAGTCTCCCATACAAATACTTGGACAATCAATCAATAACTCATATAGTTACTCATATAGCTACTGATCAACACATGCAGCAGTTTACAGAATACCAGACATAATGATGCACAAATTAAGACAGTTTAGTCACTAACCTATGCATTCAGTGAGACACATTTAATCATTCACTCATACAGTCAGTCACGCACCTACTAAAACCTTCATTCAGACACTTATACATCCACTCATTCAGTTGTGATGTGATGTCATCAGTGATGTCATTTGAGATGTCATCAGTGATGTCATCAGTGATGTCATTTGAGATGTCATCAGTGATGTCATCAGTGATGTCACTGACCATGTCATGAATGATGTAATATGTGACATGATCAGCAGTGGATTGCGGGTGCGCGATATATAGTTAGTACAACTAACTATATATGGAATTTCATTGGTTTTGTGTGAGTAAAATAAGGTTTTTTAAATGCTAATTCCTAACTATATATGGTGTATAACCTATGGTTTTTTTCAGTGAATTTTCATGGTTTTGTAAATGCTAATTCCTAACTATATATGGTCTATAACCTATGGTTTTTTCAGTGAATTTCATTTGTTTTTTAAAAGCTAATATCTATAGCTGTAAAATGTATTCTTCTTTAAATCCAAAAATATATTTTATATGTTTATTAATAATTTTTTTTAAATATTTTTTTTTGTTTCGCTCCCGGTCCGCGAACCGGAAAGCTTCCCGTTAGCTCAAATTAATGCCGCGACCCGGTCCGCGAACCGGTAAGAAATCAACATCGTGACGGTATCGCGTTGCCGCGTAATGCGTCTTGTGACGTACCGCGTTAGCGCACCCGGAAGTGCCCCGGGGCGCGGACCGAGGCGCGAAACGCAGCTCCCCGGAAGCGATCCGCGGCGCGTCGCGAAAGCGCGACGTATCGCGTTGCCGCGGCGCGTCGCGAAAGCGCGACGTATCGCGTTGCCGCGTAATGCGTCTTGTGACGTACCGCGTTAGCGCACCCGGAAGTGCCCCGGGGCGCGGACCGAGGCGCGAAGCGCAGCGACCCGGAAGCTAACCGGGGCGCGTTCCGCAGCGCGTAACATGAGCGTGAGAGGTCATGTGACTTGTTAATAAAACTTTTCATTGGTTCATTTCACTTTTGGTTTCATAATGATGTAAGGCTAGGTCAGGTGACCTAAAAATAACACTTTTCATTGGTTTAGAACTATTTTTTTTCCCAAATGATGAAAGCCCCCACCTTTTTTCTCACTCTGACTTTCAACTTTGAGAAAGGAAGACCTGATCATTTGCTCTGATTAAAAAATGGCTTCAATAGTAGCTTCAGCTTCTGCACCCCCACCACCACCACCACCATCTCCTCATAGGAAGAGAGGACCATCTGCACAGTTTATTGGAGACACAGAGGAGGAAGAGGAAGAACAAGACGGAGAGGAAGAAGAGGGACCACGATTTGTCAAAGAGTTACCCCGGGTATCTCATCGCAAAGTTAGCTTTATCTGGCAATTTTTTTCCATTCCACCAGGAGAGAAAAAAGTCAATGCACGCTATGCTACGTGCCTTATCTGCCAAGAAAAGTTATCCCGGGGCACTAATAAAAAATACAGTTATGGAAATTACACGATGCACCGACATATGCAGAGGTGGCATCCAATCAACTATAGTCGTGCAGAGGTGCGTGAACTACAACAGAACCCCCCAACTTCGGTGACAAGAACATCACCTGATATGTCTCTCACATTTGGAGAGGCCAACGAAACAACGCCAAATATCCAAAAAAATTTTGTCCATATGAAGGTGACATGCTTATATTGTGGCACTTTAATTTCATGCGCAAACATGAGTCTGAAATTAATTAATTTGGCTTTCGAGAAACACCGATGCTCCAAACGCAGCAAGTTTAAAAATTTTTTTTTGCTCCTGTTGAGCCTTTTTCAATGCCTCTTTCTGTTCCTTTCCTTTGAAAAAAAACAAAAAAAACAAATAAGTGTTCAAAAAATACAAAAAAAACAAATAATGTTCAAAAAAGCAAAAAAAAATATAAAACAACAAAAATATAAAAAAAAAAGTTCTTTTTAGAACTACCTCCCCGTTATTAAAAATTAGCTAGAATGTTTAGCACTCTGGCAAGCTCTATTTCTTTTGGTTCGCTTCCCGGTTAGCTTCCTGGTACGCGAACCGGGAGCTAACCCGAATTTTTTTTTTTTTAAAAAATAGAGTAAGTAAGGCCCTTTTAAAACCTCCACATTAAACCTAGGGGGTCATGGAGGATCTAGTATGCCCCCTTATGGTTATTTCCCCCTTTGTTTTGTCCTCCTCTTGTCTCTCAATCCTACCGAGAGACAAGATGGCGGCCGCTCCGGACTGTTTAGAATGTTGACAGACACCGGAGGGCCAATCAGCTTCGCTTCGTGAAGTTCCGTTACGCGTAAGGTCCGCGAACCGGGGCGCTGTCTGGTCCGCGCTTACAGATATATATCTTTTTTTAAACGTTAATTTCTCAAAATCCACTGGAGCACATATATTGAGACCTAGAAAAGGCACATCGGGCTACCAGTCCCTACAATTTTGCCAAGTTTCGTGCAAATCCATTCAGCCGTTCGGGCTAAAAGTGAGGCTAACCGCCCTATGGAAAACTCAATGTTAAAAACACGTTTTGGGACCCCCCTTTTTTCTCGGCCCCCCCTGGACCAACTCCCCCCAAATTTCCAGGGGCTGCTCAGAAACAAAATGTTCCATTTTGCTGAAAATTCCAGCCAATTCCGTCCACAAACGCCAAAGTTATTAGACATAGAATTTTCAAAAATCCCATAGGGAAAAAATCCTAACTATATATACCTACTGGCGACCGCCAGTAGGTAATATATATATATATATATATATATATATATCCACCAGGAATTACGGGCAGCCATTAGCAGCGTAAAAACCGACCACACCAGCATGATTTCGGATCTTTTATTTCCAGGCAAGATGGTTTTCACAAGCAGGACAGTATGACGCGTTTCGAGGTCAGTTACCTCTTCATCATATGCATAGTTTCAGGGGTGGGCTCGTTAGACATTTAAAACGTAGCTAGGACATTGAAGAAGGACAACAGTCCATAAATTTTAAAGAGGCAGTCAATTAGTGCATTATTTCCAGTGTTGTTCGAGTTAAGGTAAAAGAGTACCCATTATCATTCTTTTATATTGTAAAGTACAAATGTTCACTTTCAATGTCATTGGTTTACCTTTACTCCCTTTCACAGTCCATAAACTCTTTATTCCGACTTCAAGGTCCACAATGCCTCTTACTGCACTTCCGGCATTATTCCATTCTCCAATGTCGATCGTTGCAATCTCTCCGCAGCGTTCGCCCCAGCCAATTGCAACATGTTAATTAATCGGTGCCACCTCTCCATATGACGATGCATGGTATAGTTACCATAACTATATTTTTTTTCGGTTCCTCTGGAGAGTACATCGTGGCAGATGAAGCGTGTAACGTACCGGGCATTTACCTTTTTTTGCATGTAGAGGAAAGGAAAAAAAATTCGAGCGTCCGAGTTCTAAGGTGTCCCAGGGCCATTTTAGTGGACCAGGCCCAAATCCAAAGAACAGGCCGCCATTTTGAGAGTCCTGTTGCAGCCGCCTGTCGCTGTAGCATCAAGAGCGGCCGAAACTGAGCTGAATGGCAACTGAAACGGTAAAGGGGCGCCCCACTACAGCAGACGAGCCTCCACCTAGGAAGGCCCGTTCACGCCGCCTCCCCCCTCCCATTCGGGCACCCCACGCCGTTATTCGGAGCAGGATTGTAGGATGGCCACACCAGTACGGCAACTTGCTAGACACCACCTCGGTGCCTACCGAATCTCAGCGCCTTGTGGTGTCTTCTATTCAGAAAACATTGTTGTGCTGCCTTCGACCTATTCGCCGCAAGTGCGCACGCAACTCAGCTGCATAGCTTGCTAGACACCACCTCGGTGCTAACCGAATCTCAGCGCCTTATGGTGTCTTCTATTCCGAAAATATTGTTGCGCTGCCTTTGGCCCCATTCGCACATCGGTCCGCTACTGACGCCATCTCACAGGCCAACGGGGCGCCCCACGCCGACTTTCAGCATTGTAGGATGGCCACACCAGTGCGGCAACTTGCTAGACACCACCTCGGTGCCATCCGGATCTTGGCATCTCAGCGCCTTGTGGTGTCTTCTATTCAGAAAATATTGTTGCGCTGCCTTTGGCCCCATTCGCACATCGGTCCGCTACTGCCGCCATCTCACAGGCCAACGGGGCGCCCCACGCCGACTTTCAGCATTGTAGGATGGCCACACCAGCGCGACAACTTGCTAGACACCACCTCGGTGCCATCCGGATCTTGGCATCTCAGCGCCTTGTGGTGTCTTCTATTCAGAAAATATTGTTGCGCTGCCTTTGGCCCCATTCGCACATCGGTCTGCTACTGCCGCCATCTCACAGGCCAACGGGGCGCCCCACGCCGACTTTCAGCATTGTAGGATGGCCACACCAGTGCGACAACTTGCTGGACACCACCTCAGTGCCATCCGGATCTTGGCGCGTTGTGCTGCCTTCGGCCTATTCGCACATCGGTCCGCTACTGACGCCGCCTCACGTGCCAACGGATTTTCTACGCTTTTTATACCCTATGCCGCATAACAGGTCATGTGACTTGTTTATAAAACTTTTCATTGGTTCATTTAACTTTTGGTTTCCTAATGATGGAAGGCTTGATCATATGACCTAAAAATAACGTAACACTGTTCATTGGATGAAAACTTTTTTTTTTCCCAAACGATGAAAGCCCCACCTTGTTTCTGGATGTTTCAGACTGAAGCTGGCGTCAGCATGAAAGCACCACCCTCTCGTGGCTCCGTCGTGGTCATTCCGCGAGCAATCATGGCAGCCGCTCCCCACCGGAAGCCTGCAGGAGTCGGGGGCCCCCAAGACTTTTGTAGAATCCTCAAGGCGGAGGGGACGCTTTCGAGAATGGGGTCCAAGACCTAGCAGACAAGCGTCCGATTTCCAAGGTGTCCCAGGGCCATTTCAGTGGACCAGGCCCAAAAAGGAAAGAGCCTGCCGCCATTTTGAGAGTCCTGTGACAGCCGCCTATCGCTGCACCGCAAGAGTGGGCGCAACTCAGCTGAACTGCGGATTTTGACACAGTGGACCAAAAGCGGACGGAATGGCAACTGAAACGGTAAAGGGGCGCCCCACTACAGCAGACGAGGCTCCACCTGGGGAGGCCCGTTCACGCCGCCTCCCCCCCCCCCCGGGGCGCCCCACGCCGTTATTCGGAGGGCGGCAACTTACTGGACATCACCTTGGTGCCATCCACATTTCAGCGCGTTCTGCTGCCTTGGAACTATTCGCACAACAGACCGCTACTGACGACCCACCCCCGGGACGCCCCACGCCGGATACCCAAATCAGTGCGGCACCCAGGCAACATCACCTGGGTGCCGTCCAGAAATCTGGACGTTGTGCTGCCTTGGGACTATTCGCACAACCGACCGCTACTGACCATTGTTCCTTCTTTTTCCCTAAAAATGTTTAAATGTTTTTACTGTTTTTGTTTTGTTGTATATATTTATAAGTTATTAAAGTTTTATAATCCTACTACTTTGTTGGAGTGCTATATATTTTTAATGTGACACATAATTGTAAAAACTTTGATGTACAAAGAGTCATCCCTGGAATCTTCCGCTTCAGGCTCGGTCCCCTCCCCAATCACAATACAGGATGGTTTTCAGATAGTAGGAACGTGTGTGGTGTGACGGATCTCATCGGGTGTGGGCCTTGATCTACTATAACTCCTTTGAAGAGGGGTGATTCTTTACAGCTGGGGCCATAAACTACATCTGCAAGGATAGCTGATAGCCAGGGACCGGCCTGGACAATCGGACACAGAGGAAGAGGAGTGTCAGAGGGTGCGGTAGTGAATAGGGCGAAAGGGAGGTGTCGGGCGGGCACAGGGTGTGATTCTCAGGGAAGAGCAGCGCAGATGGGGGGAGGTTTATTGCCCATGCATAAGACAGAGAGCGGGGGTGACCAGTGCCTGGGGGAGATGCCTGCGAGGGTGGGGAGCCATGCTAAGGATCGACAGCGTGCAGAGAGTGGGTCTGGTCAAGTCATCTAAAATGGCTGCCGTGCACGACAAAAGTGTGGCATTTGAAAAAAGGCAAGATGGCGCAGACAATGTTTTTCAACACTTCCTGATTTCCTTCTAATCGAACGTTAACAGACGTTGGGGCATATTACCAAAGTTAAGCGATATTTATCCCTAACGATGCTTAGCAAAGAATTTTTTACCGCTAAGCATCGTCAGAAATTATCGCAGATAAACCTTGCTATTATCAAGGTTTATCGCAAATGCGATAAAAAACGGCCGCAATGCATTAATATTGCTGAAAAGTCAGCGATATTCATGCATTACCGAGCTAATGCTCTTAGCCATGTTATCAACCTCCCATTGGATAACATGGCTAAGAACTGCTCAGGGCAGGTGTTATTTTTTGGAGATATTCGCGCTTAGCGCGAATATCTCCAAAAGTTGGTAATAGGAGATAGCGATGTTAGCAACTGTTTCCAGTCGCTAACATCTTGGCATGCCCACTTTGCATGTCATTAGTGATAAATATCACTGACATGCAAAGTGGGGCCCAAGATGGTCGCTATCTCCTAACTGGTGTTAGCGACAGCTAGGTAATACGGAGATAATTTTATCTCCGCTTTCTTGGCTTTTAAAGCCAAAAAAGCGGAGATAAACACCCTTGATAATATGCCCCGTTATCTCTCCCACACTACCGGTCCCCCTGGGCTTAAACGCCGAGATGGTAGGGACTGCATCCCGTGAAGATAGGCCGAGACGTCACTCAGCAGAAAAAAAAGTTTAAAAAAGTCTATAAACATACAATAAGTTAAAAGTCAATCATTCTTCATTCCTTGTAGTACGCTCCCCAGTCCGCTTCCCGTTACGCTAACCGGGCGCACCCCACCAAAAAAACGATTTTTAACATTTTTTTTTTGCCCCGCGGAGCCCTTTTAAAGCCTCCACATCAAACCTATGGGGTCAGGGAGGATCTACTATGCCCCCTTATGGTCATTTGCCCCTTCGCTTTGGCCTCCTCTTGTCTCTCGATCCTACCGAGAGACAAGATGGCGGCCGCTACGGACTGTTTGGAATGTTTACAGACGCCGGAGAACCAATCAGCTTCGCTTCACAAAGCTCCGTAACGCGAAAAGTACGCGAAGTGGAGCGCTGCCCGGAGCGCTGTTACAGATATATATCTTTTTTTGAACTATAATTTCTCAAAATCCACTGGAGCACATATATTGAGACCTAGCAAAGGCACATCGGGCTACCAGTCCCTACAATTTTGCCAAGTTTCGTGCAAATCCATTCAGCCGTTCGATTATTATTATTTTATTTTTTTTTGCCCCGCGGGGCCCTTTTAAAACCTCCACATCAAAACTAGGGGGTCAGGGAGGATCTACTATGCCCCCTTATGGTCATTTTCCCCTTCGCTTTGGCCTCCTCTTGTCTCTCGATCCTACCGAGAGACAAGATGGCGGCCGCTACGGACTGTTTGGAATGTTTACAGACGCCGGAGAACCAATCAGCTTTGCTTCACAA
Organism: Lissotriton helveticus; assembly: GCF_964261635.1. Taxonomy (NCBI): domain Eukaryota; kingdom Metazoa; phylum Chordata; class Amphibia; order Caudata; family Salamandridae; genus Lissotriton; species Lissotriton helveticus. The sequence goes on along the minus strand of NC_136065.1, from coordinate 890,355,796 downwards.
AGCTCCGTAACGCGAAAAGTACGCGAACTGGAGCGCTGCCCGGTCCGCTGTTACAGATATATATCTTTTTTTGAACGTTAATTTCTCAAAATCCACTGGAGCACATATATTGAGACCTAGCAAAGGCACATCGGGCTACCAGTCCCTACAATTTTGCCAAGTTTCGTGCAAATCCATTCAGCCGTTCGGGCTAAAAGTGAGGCCAACCGCCCTATGGAAAACTCAATGTTAAAAACATGTTTTGGGACCCCCCTTTTTTCTCGGCCCCCCCTTGACGAAACCCCCCCACATTTTCAGGGGCTGCTCAGAAACAACATGTTCCATTTTCCTGAAACTTTCAGCCAATTCCGTCCACAAACGCCAAAGTTATTAGACATAGAATTTTCAAAAATCCCATAGAGAAAAAATCCTAACTATATACACCTACTGGCGACCGCCAGTAGGTAATACATATACATAAGGGGCTTGGACCTATGGTTGATGAGGTCTGGGGACTGGAGGCTGCACCCCGAGCTTCAAATTCTGCGGTTTCATGGACGCTTTGCAGCGCTCCTTGCCCTCTGCTATTTTTCTTGTATTTTCCAAGACCGCTCCACTGCCATACTCACCTGGGAGCTACTAATGCATCTTGGGACATGGAGTCCGCTGATTCACTCGGACCCGTCACATGGAGGATTAGCTTGCTGAGGGGCGGAGCTGTGACATTGTACCTATCACAAGGTGGCAGGGTGCTTCACTAGGCTGCAGAACGCCAGGACTTCCGCACAGACTACCGCAGGCGCTGATGAGGCCATACCGGCCGAAATGCATACGCCGTTTGTTTGAATAAAGGTGCTGCCGCTTCTCATCCCCTCCGAGGCTGCTGCTTCTTTCTTTGAGAGGAGGTATTTTTTCACATTTGTCTGCGCGCTATCCAGAAGCGCGGTTCAGTAGCCCCCTCATCGCAAGTGGCCAGGAGACTCTGGAACCTGCTTCGGCATTCTTTTTTTCTACAAGTTATTGTAAGTCTCACTGGCCCGCCGGCAGTCCTCGCACCTGAAGCGATATTGCGAGACATTTCTCTCCACTTGGGCGGGGCCTTAATTCTCCCTGCTCACGCTACACAAGGGGCTTGGACCTATGGTTGATGAGGTCTGGGGACTGGAGGCTGCACCCCGAGCTTCAAATTCTGCGGTTTCATGGACGCTTTGCAGCGCACCTTGCCCTCTGCTATTTTTCTTGTATTTTCCAAGACCGCTCCACTGCCATACTCACCTGGGAGCTACTAATGCATCTTGGGACATGGAATCCGCTGATTCACTCGGACCCGTCACATGGAGGATTAGCTTGCTGAGGGGCGGAGCTGTGACATTGTACCTATCACAAGGTGGCAGGGTGCTTCACTAGGCTGCAGAACGCCAGGACTTCCGCACAGACTACCGCAGGCGCTGATGAGGCCATACCGGCCGAAATGCATACGCCGTTTGTTTGAATAAAGGTGCTGCCGCTTCTCATCCCCTCCGAGGCTGCTGCTTCTTTCTTTGAGAGGAGGTATTTTTTCATATATATATATATATACATATACATATATATATATATATATATATTACCTACTGGCGGTCGCCAGTAGGTATATATAGTTAGGATTTTTTCTCTATGGGATTTTTGAAAATTCTATGTCTAATAACTTTGGCGTTTGTGGACGGAATTGGCTGAAATTTTCAGGAAAATGGCACATTTTGTTTCTGAGCAGCCCTTGAAAATTTGGGGGGGGTTCGTCAAGGGGGGGCCGAGAAAAAAGGGGGGTCCCAAAACGTGTTTTTAACATTGAGTTTTCCATAGGGCGGTTGGCCTCACTTTTAGCCCGAACGGCTGAATGGATTTGCACGAAACTTGGCAAAATTGTAGGGACTGGTAGCCCAATGTGCCTTTTGTAGGTCTCAATATATGTGCTCCAGTGGATTTTGAGAAATTAACGTTTAAAAAAAGATATATATCTGTAACAGCGGACCTGGCAGCGTCCCAGGACGCGTACTTTACGCGCAACGGAGCTTTGTGAAGCGAAGCTGATTGGTTCTCCGGCGTCTGTCAACATTCCAAAAAGTCCGTAGCGGCCGCCATCTTGTCTCTCGGTAGGATCGAGAGACAAGAGGAGGTCAAAACAAAGGGGGAAATAACTATAAGGGGGCATAGTAGATCCTCGCTGACCCCCTAGGTTTGATGTGGAGGTTTTAAAAGGGCCCCGCGGGGCAAAAAAAAATAATAATAATAATAATCGAACGGCTGAATGGATTTGCACGAAACTTGGCAAAATATTAGGGACTGGTAGCCCGATGTGCCTTTGCTAGGTCTCAATATATGTGCTCCAGTGGATTTTGAGAAATTAACGTTCAAAAAAAGATATATATCTGTAACAGCGCTCCGCTTCGCGTAACGGAGGTTTGCGAAGCTGATTGGTCATTCTGTCACTGGGCTATAGTTGGGCTACATCTGGCTGATATTTGGGCTACATTTGTTTTTTTGTGTGTCTGGCGGCCATCTTTGGGCTACATTGGGCTACATTGGGCTTCATTGGGCTACATTGGGCTACATTTGGGCTCCAACATATATATAGGCCAATGTAGCCCAATATATATTTTTCAAAGTTAATTTTCGTAAAAACCACTGGAGCATATATCTTGAGACATAGCAAAGGCACATCGGGCTACCAGTCCCTACAATTTTGCCAAGTTTCGTGGAAATCCATTCAGCCGTTCGAGCTAAAAGTGAGTCCAACCGCCCTATGGAAATGAAGGAAATGAATGGGTAATTTGTAATTAGCAAATAGCTAATCGCAAACTAGGAATGGTAAAGAATCGCTATTTATTCCTTAAAGTTCGCTATTTAGGAAATGCAAAAAACTTTGATGATACATATGGCGGTTCATCTCTAACAAGATAAGAAGCATAGGGATACATTTATGATGACTGGCGCATCACCAGGGATGTGTTAGTCATTCTGTGCCGCTGTTCCGTCACCTATGGTGTGCTGCATTTACAATGCGGCGCATCATGGGGCAAAAACAGCACAGATGCGTGATGTATCTGTGCCGTAAAGGTGGCGCATTGCTGGAGTTGTATCGCAAGTGTGATGAAGCTCCCGCAAGGGTCGGGGGTGCCCCTGTAGCAGGGTTTCTGTTCTCACACAGAACTGTGGACAGAGGATTGGAACCTCGGCGAATTAGGGTGTCCCAAAACTCACGTTAGTAATCAAAAACTCCTTAGCAAGCTAGGTACAGTGTCACATTGGATATAACAAACTCTCAATGTTTAGACAATCCAGAATATGAACTTATAGTACCTCAGGATACGTGGAACTCATGAACAGTCGGTCGTTATATATTTCTTAGAAACCAGAACATGGAGTTAAGAAGAACACATGTGTATTTGAAATGTTTATTTACTAATGCCGTCTTCTCAGGCGTAGTATCTTAGATAATACAAGTACACATATTATCAGTAGCAAAATTACCAGCATAGTTACTAGTACATAAAAAGCGAATGGTGATAGTATGTTAACATGCTGTAAATGAATAAGAGTTAGCAACACTTATAAGCAGCCGCGGGCCGTGGAGGGAGTTACGGTGAGGCAGGGAGGCGGGGAGGGGGAGAAGCAGGGTGGAGAATAGAAGTACACATATTATCAGTAGCAAAATTACCAGCATAGTTACTAGTACATAAAAAGCGAATGATGACAGTATGTTAACATGCTGTAAATGAATAAGAGTTAGCAACACTTATAAGCAGCCGCGGGCCGTGGAGGGAGTTACGGTGGGGCAGGGAGGCGGGGAGGGGGAGGGGCAAGGTAGAGAGGGCTCCACCCTTCTTCTCCCCCTCCCCGCCTCCCTGCCTCACCGTAACTCCCTCCACGGCCCGCGGCTGCTTATATCTCACCCTCCCTAATACACATATTATATTATTTGCTAAGAAGGTCTCTTTGTGTTGGTTTAGGGCGTGCCCATACTTTAGTGTCTTAGATTTGAAGGAATCACATCAGCATACACCAGCTCTCTCTTCATGTGAACCGCATCAACTGTTGTGTATGTGTGTTCGGCAAAGCAATATAAAACCCGCCTCATGCCCAGAATTGGCAGAAGTTGCACTTATGTTATGAGTATGAAGTCGTGGAGATCAGACCTCATAACAATTCTGTATCGTGTTGTTCTTGAAACTTTAGCACTCGCTGTACAGATATAGTTTAACAAGCAAAGCAGATAGTAGAGCAATAACATATTATTCTCATGTAAACCACGATGAACTACTAGGTGGAAAGCTAAAGCAACAACTAAGTGTCGTGTGCAGAAGTTGCAAAAAAGGAAAAATGGCGTTTAAACCGGTAATGAGCCCATGCTAACTTAACACGGTGTAAAGATATCCAGGACCTAGATGACACCTCCCCATGATCCGGAAACGAACTGAATAAGATAATAGAAGTGCCATCTCATGAGAGCAGATTGCAAGTTTATATGTGGACGGTCCGCAAGGTAAAGCATTAAAAACTAGGAAAATTTAATGCTAAAGAAAAATAAAACAGCCAAGTACTTTATCGAGTCTTAAGCCAATAGGCAAGGTAAATAATAAAAACTTGACAAATAAGTCAATGAATTGTCAATGAAATGCTAGTACTCAGCATATCAAACATGAAAAAGGTCTATGACATAACTGTGTATGCAAAATAAGCTGCAACAGCCTCCAATAGGAAGTCACCGTCTTCATCCGAAAACAGTTCAGCCATCCAATTTAAAAGCGGAAAAGAACATACGTGCTCTCCCAGCACCGGATCCTCTATCACCATCAGAGGACAGCTCGGTGGGTTTTCAAGAAAGCTCTGTTCCAAGAAAGACTGTGCTGCCGCCAGTAAATTCCAGGGACCAAGTAGTCCATGCATCAATGCCACAGCCATAATCCTTTCGCCAGGACAAACCAACTCGTGAGTAATGATAGGAGTCATCAGCTGATTAAAGTCGACGTCAGGAGAAACCGGTCCGCAGAGACACAAATCAATGGCCCAATAGAAATCACAGGTCAGGCAGTGAAATACAGGCTGGACACAGGTGAAGTAGGAGAATCGAAAAGATAATCCATATGCCGTGCTTAATATCGCCAACGGCATTGTGCCATAATATTCTAGCATGCGATTGCGGAACAGTGTCAGCAGCTGCAGGGTGGGAGGTTGCATAGGAGGGACATCCATATTTAAAAATGTAAAAAAGCACAAGAGCGTCCGCTGGTAATGCAAGTAAAAATGCCAATCCACGAACCAGAGTGGAGAAAATAGAATGAAAGGAAGCAGGGATGACTCCAAAGATTTTCTCAAATGAAGTCACGAGACCACTGGTAACAACTTTAAAAAAGTGCGCCAGGGTCTTTGTGGAGGATGCGTTAAAGATAGTCGGAACCATCTTGCTGAAATTGAAAGGCAAATCTGAATTGAAAAGGGTCTGCACCTCTGTACGGGTGTTCGCTATGTGAAGCACGAAAGTTTCACGGGCCGAACTCAAGGCCACCTCTCTCTGAGACAAAAGAGCTCTTATTCTTGCCATGCCGTTGAAATCTGTCCCAAGGTTGGTATTTGTGGCCAGATTGAAAACTCCCTATGTTCATGTGTGGGAGGAAAAAGAACATTTCTGCAGCAAATAACCCGTTCACTTATTGTTACGATAAAAGGAATACTTTTAATTAACTCAGAACAATCTTCATTATTGAGCATCAAATAACTACCATTTTCCAACAACTTGAACGTGGGGATGATAGCAGGAACTGGCGTGCCTTGCAACACGCAAGCCATATTTGGTCGGTGTTTGTTGCATGAACCGTGTAACTGTATGTGCCTACACATTAGTGAATGATCTGGCGTCTCAGTGCATTCCTCTCCATTCAGATAAACTTCTTGATCATCTTTGAAACATCTGTATGTGTATGGAAGCGACCAGACCTCATGAAGAAAAGCACTACCTAAAGGTTCATAACGACCTATTGGTATATATTTCATACAATTTGAAAACGTATATAAAGCAAAAGGCAGCGTTATTAAACCGTGGATAAGGCACGTTGCCAAAAAACCCGCAATCCTCTGCTGATGATGTCACTGAGCATGTCATGAATGATGTAATATGTGACATCATCAGCAGTGGATTACGGGTAATAGTATCTCTAGTTTACTCCCCTATAGCTGTCTTTCTTTTAACATAAGTGTCTGTTTCCTTCCCTTATACTTACTGTTTTTGGTTCGCTTCTGGTTCGCGTACCGGCGAGCGAACTGGGAAGCGAACTAAGAGAAATAGAGGTTGGCACAGTTCCAAATATTGTACCAATTTTTTAATAACGGGGAGGTAGTTCTGAAAAGAACTTTTTTTTTTATTGTTTTTGTTGTTTTATATTTTTTTTATTATTTTTCTGAACATTTTTTTACTTTTTTTGAATTTTTCTGAACAGTTTTATATTTTTTTGGGTTTTTCTTGGAGGGGGCAATGAAAACGATTCATTGTAAAGGGCTCAACAGGAGCAACAAAACAAAAAAAGAAGTATTTATTATTTTGGGCGTTTCGTACAAACTTGCATATGATAGTCAATAGCTCTGTTGATCAGAGTGATGCTTTTTTCTCCGTAGGAAATGAATCCATCGCAAAATACGCAGATGTGTTTTACTTCACCAAATTTCATTTGTATATTTGGCACCATCTCCCTGCCCTCTGGTCCCGTTACTTCCGGTACAACAGATCTTCTGGCCATAATAGGGAGATTATCTAGGTCGTTCCGAAACTGTGCAGCACTGTAGTTGTTAGGATGCCACCTAGTCATATGGCGATGCATTGTGTAGTTTCCGAAACTGTATTTTTTCTCGGTTCCTCTGGACAGTCTATCTTGACATATAAGGCAAGTTACGTATCTTGCATTTACTTTTTTCTGACCTTTGGGAATTTTAAAAAATTGCCAAATGAAGTTTTCTTTCTGGTGAGACGTCCTGGGCTGCTCAGGCAAAAACTGCCTCTCTTCGTGCTCGTCGTCCTGTTCCTCTTCTTCTTCTTCTTGTTGAATTATAACTTGAGCAGGTGGTCCACTCTTCCTTGGATGTGGTGGAGGTGGTGGGGAAGCACCAGCTGAAGCTACTAAAGAAGCCATTGCTCAGTGATCACAAAGGGTCTTTCTCTCACAATGATGAAAGTCAGAGTGAGGAAAGAAGGAGGGATTTTCATCATTTGGGAAAAACAAGAGTTCTCAACCAATCAAAAGTGTTCATTTTAGATTATATGACCTAGTCTTACATCATTAGGAAACCAAAAGTGAAATGAACCAATGAAAAGTGTTATTACCAAGTCACATGACTTGCTGTGTTTACGTTAAGTGCTTTGCAGGGCCTCCCGGTTTGCTTCCAGAAACCTGCGCTTTGCGACTCGCTTCGCGTACCAGTTCGCTAACGTAGCACGTCATATGACGTATCACGCGACAACGTGAAACGTCATGCGGACGGGAGGCGTCACGATGTTGTTTTCTAACGCGGCACTTGCGGTAAAGAAACGTTTACCGGCTCGCGGTCTATTTCGCGGCATCAAGGTCAGCTAACGGGAAGCTTCCCGATTCGCGAAGCGGGAACGAAGAAAAAAAAATATTAAAAAAAAAAATTATTCATAAACATATAAAATATATTTTTGGATTTAAAGAAGAATACATTTTACAGCTACAGATATTAGCTGTTAAAAAACCAATGAAATTCACAGAAAAAACCATAGGTTATAGACCATATATAGTTAGGAATTAGCATTTACAAAACCTTGAAAATTCACTGAAAAAACCATAGGTTATAGACCATATATAGTTAGGAATTAGCATTTAGAAAACCTTATTTTACTCACACAAAACCATTGAAATTCCATATATAGTTAGTTGCACTAACTATATATCGCGCACCCGCAATCCACTGCTGATGATGTCACATATTACATCATTCATGACATGGTCAGTGACATCACTGATGACATCACTGATGACATCTCAAATGACATCACTGATGACATCACTGATGACATCTCATTTGACATCAATGACCACATCACTGATGATATCATTCATGTGACAATACAATGCATCTCCTCACATTTTAATATAACCTCTGTTTCACCCAGTGTTAAAAAGAGAGTATAATTTTTGAAACCATTGACACACCAATACTAGTTACTACATACACACTCACTGATTGCTACGTCTACACACACCTTCACTCATTCACCCATACAATCATTCATACATACAATCACTCATCTTTACAACACTATCATATGCACTCATACACCTATACAGACACTCACAGTCTGCCACTCATCCATGGAGTTACTCACACACCTAGTCAGTCCTGTAAAGAATCAATGACACTTCCATTTTCTTGTCTATACAGTTAAACATAGAGCACCTTACATTTTCAAACATATACTAACACATACTTACCTTCTTATACAATCATTGATACAAGTACAGATTGATCTGCACAGAGTCACACACCTCCCAGCTAGCCACACACACACTCAGTCTCCCATACAAATACTTGGGCAATCAATCAATAACCCATATAGTTACTCATATAGCTACTGATCAACACATGCAGCAGTTTACAGAACAACAGACATAATGATGCACAAATTAAGACAGTTTAGTCACTAACCCATGCATTCAGTGAGACACATTTAATCACTCACTCATACAGTCAGTCACGCACCTACTAAATCCTTCGTCCAGACACTTACACATCCACTCATTCTTCAATATGTAAGACATATTTAAACTTTATAGAAACACAAAATCACTGGATATATATATATATTCACAGAAAAAACCATAGGTTATAGACCATATATAGTTAGGAATTAGCATTTACAAAACCTTGAAAATTCACTGAAAAAACCATAGGTTATAGACCATATATAGTTAGGAATTAGCATTTAAAAAACCTTATTTTACTCACACAAAACCATTGAAATTCCATATATAGTTAGTTGCACTAACTATATATCGTGCACCCGCAATCCACTGCTGATCATGTCACATATTACATCATTCATGACATGGTCAGTGACATCACTGATGACATCACTGATGACATCTCAAATGACATCACTGATGACATCACTGATGACAACATCCAGTGACTGTATGTTTCTGTAAAGTTAAAATATGTCTTACATATTGAAGAATGAGTGGATGTATAAGTGTCTGGATGAAGGATTTAGTAGGTGCGTGACTGACTGTATGAGTGAGTGATTAAATGTGTCTCACTGAATGCATGGGTTAGTGACTAAACTGTCTTAATTTGTGCATCATTATGTCTGTTGTTCTGTAAACTGCTGCATGTGTTGATCATTAGCTATACGAGAGGCTATATGTGTTATTAATTGGTTGCCCAAGTATTTCTATGGGAGATTGAGTTTGTGTGGGGGTGGCTGGAAGGTGTGTGACTCTATGCATAGATGAGTGAGCAGTTTATTCACTAGGTGTATGAGTTCAAGAGTGCATGTGGAAACAGCTACATGGGCAGTTGACTGTGTGCATGAGTGTATTGATGAGTGAATGGATATCTCAATGCTACATGTCATAGTAAGTACATATGTAAAACACAGTACATGTGAGAGTTGGCATATATAAATAACTGTGCATGAGAGCCACTGAATGAGTGAGTGGTTGTATCGATCATTGTGAACTTGTATCAGGGATTGTATAAGAGAGTAAATATGTGTTAGTATATGTTTCAATAAGTAAGGTGTGTTTAACTGTATAGTTGAAGAAATGGAGGTGAGATTGTTTCTTTGCATGACTGACTGGGTGTGTGAGTAACTCCATGGATGAGTGGCAGTGTGTGAGTGTCTGTATACACTGAGTGTATCTAAGGTTATATTAGAGTCTGAAGAGGTTTATCGTATTAGCACAAGAATGATGTCAAATGAGATGTCATCAATGATGTCATCAGTGATGTCATTTGAGATGTCATCAGTGATGTCATCAGTGATGTCACTGACCATGTCATGAATGATGTAATATGTGACATGATCAGCAGTGGATTGCGGGTGCGCGATATATAGTTAGTGCAACTAACTATATATGGAATTTCAATGGTTTTGTGTGAGTAAAATAAGGTTTTTTAAATGCTAATTCCTAACTATATATGGTCTATAACCTATGGTTTTTTCAGTGAATTTTCAAGGTTTTGTAAATGCTAATTCCTAACTATATATTGTCTATAACCTATGGTTTTTTCAGTGAATTTCAATGGTTTTTTAATAGCAAATATCATAAGCTGTCGAATGTCAAGTACGTGGTAAGTGAAAACATTTTCGTGTTTATGCACACTGATCTGCTTTGAATGGTGCCCCCCCCCCTCATTTCTATTAGGAGTACTCTCTCTTTGCAGATAGTGAAAGGTAGTTAACGCAGGCCTTTGCCCCCGTTGTAATCCGTCGTGCCTGCTTCTCTCTCCATTTCATTGATTGTTATCCAAGTATTTACTGTTTTAGAATTAGTTCTCTTTGGTTCATTCTCTATTTACAAACAAACACAGAGTCGCAATACTCTGTTTAGTCTTTGCAGATAACGAAAAATCGTGTAAAAAAAAAGAAAAGGAATCGAGCAAAATCAGTATCCCACTAATGGGATCTCTTTTTGACCTCGCTAAAATAGAAACATTAGGAACAACCCCTCATGACAAATACAAAACTAGTGAGATGAACTGAACTCCACACAATGATGGCTGCAAAACAGCTCGGCTCCGCCACCCACCCCGCCCAAAATAACGATAAAGAACGGCTGCCATGATTGGTTGCGGAATGACCACGACGGAGCTACGAAATGGTGCTGCTCTCATGCTAACCCCAGCTTCAGTCTGAAAAATCCAGAAACACTGTAGACTACCAATTCGATCAGTTCCGGTAGCGCCCCAATGTAACCCGGTAGAGAAGAACTAGCCCTCCCCTCTTTGACTGATGGTTCTTGTTGCCTGTCCCTTCTGTTGTCATTTAACAGAACTATTTAGCCTGCTGAAAGGGGTTGTGTTCCGACCGCTGGTTGGTGGAGACATTTTGACTATATTCTGTACCTGCGTTGTCGCGTAATGCGTCATATGACGCGCCGCGTTAGCGCATCCGGAAGTCATCCGGGGCGCGCAGCGCGTAACGTAAGCATAACAAGTCATGTGACTTGTTAATAAAACTTTTCATTGGTTCATTTTACTTTTCTTATTGTAATGATGAAAGGCTTGGTCATATGACCTAAAAATTACGCTTTTCATTACTTCCGAACATTATTTTTTCTTAAATATATGTTATAATGTTCCAGGCTAATGTACTTTCCCGGAAATTTTACAACTGTCCTGCAAGTAAAATATATTCTTTTTTCGAGAAAAAGAGCGTTTCTTCGTCCCATGACGGAGCCGTTGAGCAAAAGAGGGTCGACCTGCTGTCTTAGTCGCCGATACGCCTGAATATGAGATTCTTATCGATCACTTTATGTTGCAGGAATAGAAAACACAACAGCCCTTGACCATTTATCTTTACTGCGTTCCTTCGTATTATACCTTTTACCCTTCATGTAATTGGTCTGCTTTATTTCACTTGCCTTTTAATGATTCTAAAACAGTCACTATTATTAAAAACTTTACCAATGTATATACTACTACCATGTTTTCTTTCAAAAACCTTTATTGTGAAAATTTCATTATACAAATACGAGCCTATAACCACGTGGGCCTGCCACAGAGCAAACTGTAATCGTATATGATGAATAGACATTTACACTGTAGAGGAACGTAACGGGCGGGCCATTAGGTTGCAAGAACTAAGGTGTCTAACAGTTACGAAATCGGTGGACGTACATTTTATAATTAAAATACGACAGGGCCAGTTACAATAAAATTATCTAGATATACATTTGCGGGCAAGTACCATGGGTGACGTTAATTCGAACTTTCAACAGTACAGTAATCAATAACACATCAGAACTTAATATCAATAGGGATGTCGAAATAGTCAATCAATTCTCGTCCCCGCCTGCCATGTGCTTCAAAACTGCATACGTATCTCGTGATTTCAAGGTTCTGCAACCAGTACACAACAAGGAGTTACGAGTCCCATTTATTCCGGCGCCATTTTGTGCGAGGACGGGCAGGTCCAGGATATAGTCAAAATGTCTCTACCAACCATCGACTATGATGATGTTCATATGCTGTATTTATTAGAGTAACACTCATCTGTCCACATGAAATTAATTTGCCACAATCTAAACATGTCATTTTAATCTTTCCAAAGTTCTTCTAAATATTTGGGACCGTTTCCCTTGCCTCTGAAGCTCTCAGTGCCACTTCTTTGATGAATGTACTAGCAGGTCTGGGGTTCTCCTCCAAATCTCTCTTTTATGCAGCACTATAATTAATTGGTGCCACCTCTCCATATGACGATGCATGGTATAGTTACCACAACTATATTTTTTTTCGGTTCCTCTGGAGAGTTCATCGTGGCAGATGAAGCGTGTAACGTACCGGGCATTTACCTTTTTTTGCATGTACAGGAAAGGAAAAAAAAATCGAGCGTCCGAGTTCTAAGGTGTCCCAGGGCCATTTTAGTGGACCAGGCCCAAATCCAAAGAACAGGCCGCCATTTTGAGAGTCCTCTTGCAGCCGCCTGTCGCTGTAGCATCAAGAGCAGCCGAAACTCAGCTGAATGGCAACTGAAACGGTAAAGGGGCGCCCCACTACAGCAGACGAGCCTCCACCTAGGAAGGCCCATTCACGCCGGCTCCCCCCCCCTTCGGGCACCCCACGCCGTTATTCGGAGCAGTATTGTAGGATGGCCACACCAGTGCGGCAACTTGCTAGACATCACCTCGGTGGTAACCGAATCTCAACGCCTTGTGGTGTCTTCTATTCAAAAAACATTGTTATGCTGCCTTCGACCTATTCGCCGCAAGTGCGCACACAACTCAACTGCATAGCTTGCTAGACACCACCTCGGTGCCATCCGGATCTTGGAATGTCAGCACCTTTTGGTGTCTTCTCTTCAGAAAATATTGTTGCGCTGCCTTTGGCCCCATTCGCACAGCTACTGACGCCATCTCACAGGCTAATGGGGCGCCCCACGCCGACTTTCAGCATTGTAGAATGACCACACCAGTACAGCAACTTGCTAGACATCACCTCGGTGCCATCCGGATCTCGGCGCCCCACTGCAGATGAAGTGCCTCTCAACTATGAAACCACCACGGTGACATCCGGATCTTGGCGCGTTGTGCTGCCTTCGGCCTATTCGCACATCGGTCCGCTACTGACGCCATCTCACAGGCTAATGGGGCGACCCACGCCGAGTTTCAGCATTGTAGGATGACCACACCAGTACAGCAACTTGCTAGACATCACCTCGGTGCCATCCGAATCTTGGCATCTCAACGCCTAGTGGTATCTTCCATACAAAAAATATTGTTACGCTGCCTTTGGCCCCATTCGCACATCAGTCCGCAACTTAGACATCACCTCGGTGCCATCCGGATCTTGGCATCTCAGCGCCTTGTGGTGTCAGTCAGAAAATATTGTTGCGCTGCCTTTGGCGCCATTCGCACATCGGTCCGCTACTGACGCCATCTCACAGGCCAACGGGGCGCCCCACGCCGACTTTCAACATTGTAGGATGGCCACAGAAGTGCGACAACTTACTAGACACCACCTCGGTGCCATCCGGATCTTGGCGCGTTGTGCTGCCTTCGGCCTATTCGCACATCGGTCCGCTACTGACGCCATCTCACAGGCCAACGGGGCGCCCCACGCCGACTTTCAGCATTGTTGGATGGCCACACCAGCGCGGCAACTTACTAGACACCACCTCGGTGCCATCCGGATCTTGGCGCGTTGTGCTGCCTTCGGCCTATTCGCACATCGGTCCGCTACTGACGCAAACTCACAGGCCAACGGGGCGCCCCACGCCGACTTTCAGCATTGTAGGATGGCCACACCAGTGCTGCAACTTGCTGGACACCACCTCGGTGCCATCCGGATCTTGGCGCGTTGTATTGCCTTCGGCCTATTCGCACATCGGTCCGCTACTGACGCCGCCTCACGTGCCAACGTATTTTCTCCGCATTTTATACCCTATGCCGCATAACAGGTCATGTGACTTGTTTATAAAACTTTTCATTGGTTCATTTTACTTTTGGTTTCCTAATGATGGAAGGCTTGATCATATGACCTAAACACAACACTTTTCATTGGATGAAAACTTTTTTTTTTTCTCAAACGATGAAAGCCCCACCTTGTTTCTGGATGTTTCAGACTAAACTGGCGTCAGCATGAGAGCACCACCATCTCGTAGCTCCGTCGTGGTCATTCCGCGAGCAATCATGGCAGCCGCTCCCCACCAGAAGCCTGCAGGAGTCGGGGCCCCCAAAACTTTTGATGAATTCTCAAGGCGGAGGGGACGCTTTCGAGAATGGGGTCCAAGACCTAGCAGACAAGCGTCCGATTTCCAAGGTGTCCCAGGGCCATTTCAGTGGACCAGGCCCAAAAAGGAAAGAGCCTGCCGCCATTTTGAGAGTCCTGTGACAGCCGCCTATCGCTGCACCGCAAGAGTGGGCGCAACTCAGCTGAATTGCGGCTTTTGACACAGTGGACCAAAAACGGACGGAATGGCAACTGAAACGGTAAAGGGGCGCCCCACTACAACAGATGACACTCCACCTGGAGAGGCCCGTTCACGCCGCCTCCCCCGGGGCGCCCCACGCCGTTATTCGGAGCAGCACTGTAGGATACCAAAACCAGTGCGGCAACTTACTGGACATCACCTTGGTGCCATCGTTCTGCTGCCTTGGAACTATTCGCACAACAGTTTGCTACTGATGACCCACCCCCCGCGACGCCCCACGCCGTTATTTGCTGGGTGGCAACTTACTAGACATCACTTTCGTGTCATCTAGATTTCGGCGCGTTCTGCTGCCTTGGAACTATTCGCACAACAGATTGCTACTGATGACCCACCCCCCGCGACGCCCCACGCCGGAAATCTGGACGTTGTGCTGCGTTGGGACTATTCGCACAGCCGACCGCTACTTCGTTGTTTTTCCCTAAAAATGTTTATATGTTATTACTATTTTTGTTTTCTTGTATATATTTATAAATTATTAAAGTTTTATAATCTTACTACTTTGTCGGAGTGCTATATATTTTTAATGTGACACATAATTGTAAAAACTTTGATGTACAAAGAGTCATCCCTGGAATCTTCCGCTTCACGCTCGGTCCCCTCCCCAATCACAATACAGGATGGTTTTCAGATAATAGCAACGCTTCTGCTGTGACGGATCTCATCGAGTGTGGGCCTTGATCTACTATAACTCCTTTGAAGAGGGGTGATTCTTTACAGCTGTGGCCATAAACTACATCTGCAGGGCTAGCTGATAGCCTAGGACCGGCCTGGACAATCGGACACAGAGGAAAAGGAGTGTCAGAGGGTGCGGTAGTGAATAGGGCGAAAGGGAGGTGTCGGGCGGGCACAGGGTGTGATTCTCAGGGAAGAGCAGCGCAGATGGGGGGAGGTTTATTACCCATGCATAAGACAGAGAGCGGGGTGACCACTGCCTGGGTGAGATGCTTGCGAGTGTGGGGAGCCATGCTAAGGATCGACAGCGTGCACAGAGTGGGTCTGGTCAAGGCATCTAAAATGGCTGCCGTGCACGACAAAAGTGTGGCATTTGAAAAAAGACAAGATGGCGCAGACAATGTTTTTCAACACTTCCTGATTTCCTTCGAATCGAACGTTAACAGACGTTGGGGCATATTACCAAAGTTAAGCGATATTTATCCCTAACGATGCATTGCAAAGATTTTTTTACCGTCAGAAATTATCGCAGATAAACCTTGCTATTATCAAGGTTTATCGCAAATACGATAAAAAACGACCGCAATGCATTATTATCGCTGAAAACTCAGCGATATTCATGCATTACCGAGCTAATGCTCTTAGCCATGTTATCCACCTCCCATTGGATAACATGGCTAAGAACTGCTCAGGGCAGCTGTTACTTTTTGGAGATATTCGCGCTTATCTCGAATATTTCCAAAAGTTGATAATAGGAGATAGCGATGTTAGCGACTGTTTCCAGTCGCTAACATCTTGGCATGCCCACTTTGCATGTCATTAGTGATAAATATCACTCACATGCAAAGTGGGGCCCAAGATGGTCGCTATCTCCTACTAGCCGTCGCTAACTGGTGTTAGCAACAGCTAGGTAATACAGATATAATTTTATCTCCGCGAAGCGGAGCGCTGTTACAGATATATATCTTGTTTTTGAACGTTAATTTCTCAAAATGCACTGAAGCACATATATTGAGACCTAGCAAAGGCACATCGGGCTACCAGTCCCTAATATTTTACCAAGTTTCGTGCAAATCCATTCAGCCGTTCGATTATTATTATTATTTTTTTTTTTTGCCCCGCGGGGCCCTTTTAAAACCTCCACATCAAACCTAGGGGGTCAGCGAGGATCTACTATGCCCCCTTATGGTCATTTGCCCCTTCGCTTTGGCCTCCTCTTGTCTCTCGATCCTACCGAGAGACAAGATGGCGGCCGCTGCGTACTGTTTGGAATGTTTACAGACACCGGAGAGCCAATCAGCTTCGCTTCGCAAAGCTCCGTAACGCGAAAAGTACGCGAAGCGGTGCGCTGTTACAGATATATATCTTTTTTTGAACGTTAGTTTCTCAAAATCCACTGAAGCACATATATTGAGACCTAGCAAAGGCACATCGGGCTACCAGTCCCTACAATTTTGCCAAGTTTCGTGCAAATCCATTCAGCCGTTGGATTATTATTATTATTATTTTTTTTGCCCCGCGGGGCCCTTTTAAAACCTCCACATCAAACCTAGGGGGTCAGCGAGGATCTACTATTCCCCCTTATGGTCATTTGCCCCTTCGCTTTGGCCTCCTCTTGTCTCTCGATCCTACCGAGAGACAAGATGGCGGCCGCTACGGACTGTTTGGAATGTTGACAGACACCGGAGAACCAATCAGCTTCGCTTCACAAAGCTCCGTTGCGTGAAAAGTACGCGTCCTGGAGCGCTGCCCGGTCCGCTGTTACAGATATATATCTTTTTTTAAACGTTAATTTCTCAAAATCCACTGTAGCACATATATTGAGACCTACAAAAGGCACATTGGGCTACCAGTCCCTACAATTTTGCCAAGTTTCGTGCAAATCCATTCAGCCGTTCGGGCTAAAAGTGAGGCCAACCGCCCTATGGAAAACTCAATGTTAAAAACACGTTTTGGGACCCCCCTTTTTTCTCGACCCCCCCTGGACGAACCCCCCCCCAATTTTCAGGGGCTGCTCAGAAACAAAATGTGCCATTTTCCTGAAAATTTCTGCCAATTCCGTCCACAAACGCTAAAGTTATTAGACATAGAATTTTCAAAAATCCCATAGAGAAAAAGTCCTAACTATATATACCTACTGGCGACCGCCAGTAGGTAATATATATATATATATATATATATATATATATATATATATATATATATATATATATATACACATATATATATATATTCACTGAAAAAACCATAGGTTATAGACCATATATAGTTAGGAATTAGCATTTAAAAAACCTTATTTTACTCACACAAAACCATTGAAATTCCATATATAGTTAGTTGCACTAACTATATATCGGGCACCCGCAATCCACTGCTGATGATGTCACATATTACATCATTCATGACATGGTCAGTGACATCACTGATGACATCACTGATGACAACATCCAGTGATTATGTGTTTCTGTAAAGTTTAAATATGTTTTACATATTGAAGAATGAGTGGATGTATAAGTGTCTGAATGAAGGTTTTAGTAGGTGCGTGATTGACTGTATGAGTGAGTGATTAAATGCGTCTTACTGAATGCACGGGTTAGTGACTAAACTGTCTGAAAGTGTGCATCAGTATGTCTGTTGTTGTGCAAGCTGCTGCATGTGTTGATCAGTAGCTATATAAGTAGCTATATGGGTTATTGATTGGTTGCACAAGTATTTGTATGGGAGACTGAGTGTGTGTATGGCTGGCTGGGAGGTGTGTGACTCTGTGCAGATCAATGTGTACTTGTATCAGTGATTCTATAAGAGAGTAACTATGTGTTAGTATATGTTTCAAAAATGTAAGGTGTTCTGTGTTTAACTGTATAGATAAGAAAATGGAAGTGTGATTGATTCTTTTCAGGACTGACTAGGTGTGTGAGTAACTCCATGGATGAGTGGCAGAGTGTGAGTGTCTGTATAGGTGTATGAGTGCATATGATAGTGTTGTAAAGATGAGTGATTGTATGTATGAATGATTGTATGAGTGAATGTGTGTGTAGACATAGGAATCAGTGAGTGCGTATGTAGTAACTAGTATTGGTGTGTCAATGGTTTCAAAAATGATACTCTCTATTTAACACTGGGTGTAACGGAGGTTATATTAGAGTGTGAGGAGATGCATTGTATTATCACATGAATGATATCATCAGTGATGTGATCATTGATGTCAAGTGAGATGTCATCAGTGATGTCATTTGATATGTCATCAGTGATGTCATCAGTGATGTCACTGACCATGTCATGAATGATGTAATATGTGACATCATCAGCAGTGGATTGCGGGTGCGCGATATATAGTTAGTGCAACTAACTATATATGGAATTTCAATGGTTTTGTGTGAGTAAAATAAGGTTTTTTAAATGCTAATTCCTAACTATATATGGTCTATAACCTATGGTTTTTTCAGTGAATTTTCAAGGTTTTGTAAATGCTAATTCCTAACTATATATGGTCTATAACCTATGTTTTTTTCAGTGAATTTTCAAGGTTTTGTAAATGCTAATTCCTAACTATATATGGTCTATAACCTATGGTTTTTTCAGTGAATTTCATTGGTTTTTTTAACAGCTAATATCTGTAGCTGTAAAATGTATTCTTCTTTAAATCCAAAAATATATTTTATATGTTTATTAATAAATTTTTTTTTTAATATTTTTTTTTCTTCGTTCCCGCTTCGCGAATCGGGAAGCTTCCCGTTAGCTGACCTTGATGCCGCGAAATAGACCGCGAGCCGGTAAACGTTCCTTTACCGCAACTGCCGCATTAGAAAACAACATCGTGATGACTCCCGTCCGCATGACGTTTCGCGTTGTCGCGTGATACGTCATATGACGTGCTACGTTAGCGAACTGGTATGCTTACCGAGGCGCAAAGCGCAGGTTTCTGGAAGCAAACCGGGAGGCGGTGCAAAGCGCGTAACGTAAACACAGCAGGTCATGTGACTTGGTAATAACACTTTTCATTGGTTCATTTCACTTTTGGTTTCCTAATGATGTAAGACTAGGTCATATAATCTAAAATGAACACTTTTCATTGGTTGAGAACTATTGTTTTTCCCAAATGATGAAAATCCCTCCTTCTTTCCTCACTCTGACTTTCATCATTGTGAGAGAAAGACCCTTTGTTACCAGTGAGCAATGGCTTCTTTAGTAGCTTCAGCTGGTGCTTCCCCACCACCTCCACCACATCCAAGGAAGAGAGGACCACCTGCTGAAGTTATAATTCAGCAAGAAGAGGAAGAAGAGGAAGAGGAGGAAGAGCACGAAGAGAGGCAGTTTTTGCCTGAGGAGCCCAGGACGTCTCACCGGAAAGAAAACTTCATTTGGCAATTTTTTTAAATTCCCAAAGGTCAGAAAAAAGTAAATGCAAGATACGTAACTTGCCTTATATGTCAAGATAGACTGTCCAGAGGGACCGACAAAAAATACAGTTTCGGAAACTACACAATGCATCGCCATATGACTAGGTGGCATCCTAACAACTACAGTGCTGCACAGTTTCGTAACGACCTAGATAATCTCCCTATTATGGCCAGAAGATCTGTTGTACCGGAAGTAACGGGACCAGAGGGCAGGGAGATGGTGCCAAATATACAAATGAGATTTGGTGAAGTAAAACAAGTCTGCGTACATTGCGGTGGATTCATTTGCTACAGAGAAAGTAGCATCACTCTGATCAACAGAGCTATTGACTATCATATGCAAGTTTGTACGAAACGCCCCAAATAATAAATTCTTTTTTTTTTTTGTTGCCCTTTACAATGAATCGTTTTCGTTGCCCCCTCCGAAAAAAAAACAAAAAAAATATAAAACTGTTCAGAAAAATTCAAAAAAAGTAAAAAAATGTTCAGAAAAATAATAAAAAAAATATAAAACAACAAAAACAATAAAAAAAAAGTTCTTTTCAGAACTACCTCCCCGTTATTAAAAAATTGGTACAATATTTGGAACTGTGCCAACCTCTATTTCTCTTAGTTCGCTTCCCAGTTCGCTCGCCGGTACGCGAACCGGAAGCGAACCAAAATTTTTTTTTTTTTAAAAAGAACAGTAAGTATAAGGGAAGGAAACAGACAGTTATGTTAAAAGAAAGACAGCTATAGGGGAGTAAACTAGAGATACTATTACCCGTAATCCACTGCTGATGATGTCACATATTACATCATTCATGACATGCTCAGTGACATCATCAGCAGAGGATTGCGGGTAACAGTATCCCTAGTTTATTCCCTATAGCTGTCTTTCTTTTAACATAACTGTCTGTTTCCTTC
Organism: Lissotriton helveticus; assembly: GCF_964261635.1. Lineage (NCBI taxonomy): Eukaryota > Metazoa > Chordata > Amphibia > Caudata > Salamandridae > Lissotriton > Lissotriton helveticus. Next base: position 890,335,138 of record NC_136065.1, on the reverse strand, counting down.
CCTTATACTTACTGTTCTTTTAAAAAAAAAAAATTTAGATCAGTCAGAAACAGTGAAAGTAATGAAATATAAAAGACTACGTAGAATATGAGCACTGTATGCAACAACTTTGACACTTACAGAAGCCTCACCTTCTCCATGCCTCCTACACAGTTCTACATGTACATCATAAATGCAAACAGAACAGAATTAATTATACATGTTAAATGGTTTATTTTTGCTGTTCTCAGAATGTATCAAATTTCACTAAAACAGTGACTTGAAGGTATTCATCATATAACAGCGGGGAAAAAAAACACAATCAAAATGATTGTGTTTAAAAAACCCATACAACATAGCAAATCAGAATTCAGAACTCCTTAAAGTTAACTTACTTTCCATGACGGCCAAGGATGTCCTATAAACAGCTTACACTCTGTTGTGCTGTTATTACTTTCAACCCGCCACTTTTTGAAAGAAAACCTCCATCGTTTTCAAAAACATGTTACATACAATAAATGACTTCTCGCTCTCTACCACACGTTTCCACAAGGCCAAATCGTGTCTGAGCCATTTATAACTTTTAGAATTCTTTTAAGCCAATCCCGTCATGTTCTATTTCCGCAACTTTCACAATTAAAATGTTGAAGATCATTTTCACAATCCTGGACTAGTAATATCTTCCCCTTCTTGCTCAATCATGTTCTACATTTCCTATCACACTGATACTGCTTACTATGAAGCAGACTTACACTACCTGTATGACTAGTACAATTATTTAATTCTCTACATCACTTTTAATCACAAAGCAATGTAAAACAGTAGACAGCATTGCAGACTTACATTCCCTCTAAACTATGTTTTGATTGGCTGCTTCAATTAGCTTATAAAAAGAAACAGTTTTTCTGAACTCATTCAAAGTGCACGTATTTCTCCATGACGTCCAGTGTTATGGTAAGAAGTTATGTCTCTGTACTACACTTATCCTCAAGGCCAAATCGTGTAGGAGCCATTAGAACTACTTGAAATTTCTCAGAGCACATCCCGAGATTCTTTCCCTAAAATTTTGGTTTTAAAAACACCAGGTAAGAGTTTTTAAGGTCATACGGCAATTTTTTTTTGAAAATTAAAACAGAATCATTGCAGAATGACCAGCCATTTCTACACTTTAAATAAGCTGTGTAATGTCCTGATGTTATTGAAGGACCATCATGATATATAATTGCTACAGTTACAAAAGTCCTTCCTGATATTGACAACTGTGAAGCCACAACATTTTTAATTAAAGTTGTCAATTTTGTTCCATCAGGCCTACATCGTTGGAACATTAAAATGACATACTGGCCATATGTTCGTATAAATAATGTGGACATCATTTCAGATTTACATTGGCTACACTCCATGTTGTGATCAGCTGCTTTTACTAGCTTATTAAAAGAGACTGATTTACTGTCTGGCAAAGTTAAATATATAAATCTTTCTGAGTCTACACTAGTAGTACTTGATACCCTACAGTTCTCGCAGTCATGCTGCCATTGATAAGAAAGCCCAAACAGGTGATCTACATCTACACCTTCATCATGCAATACATCAAGCATATATATTAAAAACTCCTGACAATCTTGCTGACTATTTTGAGAGAATTGTGTTTGGCCTGAACATCTGTCTAACAGATTTCGAATTTCAGACACACTTTCTATGTTTGTTCTATCAGTGCTACATTTCTCTAACACAGAATTTAACAAACTGCAAAATCTTTGATCAGAATTGACCACAATCTCTTCTTTTACATTTTCTAGAGAAAACAAAACATTAACCACTACATTAGCATAGCAGTTGACACCAGAACTGTTTTCAAATTGAAAACCAACAACATCTTCAACAGAATCCTTTTTGTTTCTGCTTATAATTTCAGGTTCATCGACTTTTCGTGTTTTTGCTACAACCTCCCCAGTATTGGTCACATTTCTTCGTTTCCGGCCTACCACACGTTTCTCAAACAAAGGATACTGAGGCAAATGTGGCGCATACTCTCTTCTTAACCTATTGTATTCCTTAACACAATCTAGATCCGCACAAATGTTTGTGACATCACACTCAATCAAGTACAATCCCGATAAAGTTCTAACTCGTGACAATGCCACATATGCCATACCCTCCTTGAACACAGAAGTGCCAATATTCACCAATGCACAGTCTACACTTAAACCTTGCGATTTATGGATTGTCACCGCATATGCCAAGCAAACAGGAAACTGCTTACGACGAACATATAAGTCTTTTACAAGCAAAAATCTAGCAGAACAACGACCAATTAGCTGTACTTCCTCAATGCCATCATATTTAATTTTTAAAAATTCAATTCCATCTCTATTTCTGTATTTCACAAAATCAACAACAATACCCATTGATCCATTTACCAGACCTCTTTCAACATGTAAATTCCTTCTTAAAATTATACGGCAGTTCAAGCACACATTCAGAGTCTTTTCAAAACCTGCAGTTTTAGATATACTCTTCTCTAATGAATCCAATTTTGTTTTCAGATTCTCAGACAAAATAATTGTTGATCCCATATGCTCTACTCTGTCAATAGCTTCCAGTTTCACAATCTCTTGCTTTTCTAAATGCAACATTTTGTTGTTGAATTTGGCACATTCTGCAAGAGTTGGCATCAAACATATTCCAGATTTTTTCTCAGTAATTTTCTGAAAAATATTCTCAGGCACAACATCTTCGTCTGGATATAAATTTGTCAGTAATCGTGCATGTAAAGCTTCTTTCCCATGCTCGGTCACTTTTCCAATTCTAACATCTTGTAGAATAGTCTTGTAAACTTCATCCTTTGCCTGACGCATATTTTCATGCAGTTCAGCATAATTGAAGTTTAACCATATATTGACGTTGCCAATGCTCCCTAAGCACTTCCTGGTATCTTCATGCGTGAGCATTTTGAACACAGGTTGCCCTTTCACTGGTGTCAGCTGCAGAAGATCTCCGAAAACAATGATGTGTTTGCCACCAAATAACACATCATACTCTGTTTTGAGAACTTCTTGCATTCTCAAATGCACAAAGGCAAGCATGACATTGGAAACCATGCTTACTTCGTCAATGATAAGAAGTTTCATTTTCCTCAAGACTCTTGAAACTTCAAAACAAGCATCTCCAGACAGCTTGTGATATTCTAATTTGTTGTCATGCTCCACTGGCAGCATCAGTAAACGATGTAAAGTAATCCCTTTAATGTTATGTGCTGCCAGTCCAGTTGGAGCGGTGACAACACAAGACACCGATGACTCTGTCCTTTCCTGCAAATAACATGAAATTGCTTTAATAAGGAAACTTTTTCCAGTTCCCGCTTCTCCACTCACGTACAGTCGGACAGGCTTCAACGACGTACATGAGCACTCTTTCTTGTCATGACTTAATCCATGATCAATTTGCATGGTAAGTTCGTCATATATTTTCCTCTGCTCAACGTTGAGTTGTCTTTCCAACTCTTCTAAGTTAACCGCATCCTCCTGAGCATGTGCCATGGCTCTTTCCACTTCATTCATAGCAGTGGCAGCTTCATTTTCGATAAGAGGTCCTCCTAGTGGATCCTGACTCAATGAAGCAGAACTCTGACTGTCCTGAGAACTGTCTCTGGCAATCTCGGCTGCAATCGTTGCTTCCTGCTCAATTTCCACATTCAACATTTCTACATATTTGGGAAAAGCAGGACATTCTATGGTCTCCTTGGCAGCATTGAAAGAGTCTTCGTAACAAAGGAAATCTCCAAGCAGTTCCTCTTCTGCACGCCAAGGCTTAAAAAGTTGCAAAAGTGCTAAATAGAAAAACTCCTTTTTTTCAGGAGATTCGCCACTCAATTTTCGATGGTTTATCAAGTGGCATTTTCTTTGCTTGACCAGACATCCCTCACTTCCTATTACAGCATACACTCCTTTCTCAGTATCTTCTTTGATGTTCCTCTTGAATATGTAATTTTGCAGAACCTCATACAGACAAACATTCTCGAGGTGACTGCTTCGATTTGGATAATATGTATCCAACATGTTGGTCTTCAAAATGTCGGTACTGTTTGGCTCCTTTTCCGCCAAATACTCAATTTCCCGCAGAGGTTTGAGAACTCGATTACGCGTTGCAGCAAGACCAACACTCGCCCAAATGATACTCCTGGACTTGGCATAGAGACTTGCTGAAGACAACCGGTCAGAACATTCGTAAGCTCCGATTTCTCGATGCGACAAGATCTTCAGACTGAAACTGTACAACTTCTTGCTGAGGCTCTTTTCATGGGAAATGTCCTCCCACATATCCTTCAATTCTGTCTTTTTTTTTTTGGTGATGTAAGCTGTCACATACCGAGCCACAGCCATACAGTTATCAGCCACAAACTGTATATCCATGTTAGCATTCCACATGGACAAAATCACCGGGTTGTAGTCGTTGATGTACTTAGACTCTTCGTTCCTCTTCAAATTGTATGTGTTTTTAGGTGATTTCTTCATCACATTATGTCGCAGCGAAGACATCAAACTGTTCACTCTTCCTTTAGAAATCACCGGTCGTGGAAAGCCGAAACGACATTTGGTGTAGAACTTGTCTTTGTTCCGGAATTTACGACGACAGTACTTTCCACATCGATGGCTTTGGAAACGTAGAACTTTTTCTCTTAGGCTTTTTTTCTCCTTTGCGTTTGGAACAGCACACGTAGAATACTGTTCTATGAAACTCATCACTGAGTCTTCTGCATTCGTTCCAAATTTAGGTGCATCCTTGATCCACAGCAACATATGTATATGAGGAGCACCTCTTGCTTGTTACTCCTTCCTCCAGAAGAAATCCAACACCTCTCCAAGAGGTGGATTCTTCTTATTCATGATGAAAGACATCATACCTTCAAATCTATGATTGAAGTACCTACATACATTGACTGGATCCAAAGAGCACAGTTCTCCGGGTGTCTTGAATTCGATGTTTTCTACGTTAGCATTTGCCTCTCGTAGAAATTCAAGTAAGTCTTCCCAGCCATACTCAGCACAGCTCAAAGTGAGGAACCATGTGGGAGTTCCTAAGTTTCTCAGCATACATTTTAAATCACCATGACGACGGTACCAGTACTCATTAGTACCACGCTGACACGCCATGAGATTAATCAGGTGAGAATCCAAAATACTGTCTTGGACATTGACTTTATCCATAAAGTCACTTGCCGAGATGTTTTGCATGTGTATACCACTTTTCAAGATGTGGTTCACTGCATAGGACAGTCCAGACAGATCGCTTTCAAACAGGAGATGAAACAAATAAGGAATGCATTGTCGAAACCTAGGATCTCCTGCATACAATCGCAAAGTCCGGTATTCAGAAGCAGGAATTTGATGAGGTCGCTCATCATATCTTCCTCCCTGACCTGTTGGAAAAAGCTGTGGGAAACACCGAGCTTCCAAACTTTCCTCCCAAACACTAAAGGGACTCCCTTTCGCTTGTTTCATTTGAAACAACTCAATAGCATTCCCCATGACTTCCTTGGAATGCAAAGGATGAACACTATAATGTTCATATATTTCTTCACTAGTACAGGGTTCTACTTTCTCAATTTGACCAGCACACAAATCGCTATCCTCTTCCTCACTTACTTCCTCTTCTGCAACATATACATTTTTATAGTATTTATTATATTTTTTCAAATACAATGTTGCCCTTTTGACTTTCCTAACATCTACTAAATCTTGCCATATTTTCTTATTCTTTGTCGGAACCCCATTAACTAAGATAACAAGAGGTTCCTCTTCCACTTTTTCTACTCCAATTGTGTTAATGTTTTTCTTCAAATCTAGAGGCAAATAAACAACTCTTCCCTTTAATCCTCTCTGTAAATCTGATGGAGGCAATTTCCCTGTCTTTGGCTCCATTCTTACAATAGCCTGAAAGGGATGGATACTTTGAATCAAAATAGATTCATAAGTATTTAAATCCTTCAATTCAGAAGGAATCTCAACCAATTCCAGATTATTATGAACTGCTCTAGCAGGCATCTGGTTTTGATTTAATTTGTTACAACAATAAGTACACACACGTTGATCCAATCCCAAATCAAAACAATTTTCTACCATCAAGTATGTTGTAAAATCCTTCCATTCACTATTATTTTCCCTTTCACTTTTTCCATATAAATCCACTAACTTAGTCTGATTCTTATAATAAGTGCGTCGACAACACACACAAGTGAAATTTGGCCTCTCACTTGATTTCACCTCAAACGTCTCAATTTCCCTCTGGAAATTATCTGTACTGGAAACCTGTACACTATCTTCCACATTACTCTCTTCTTCTTGGTCAATTTCAACATTCTCCTCTTTACTTCCAAAGTAACAAAACTCAATTTCTTCACATATATTCTTCACATCTATTTCAGAACCATGCAAAAGAGCAGCGCATAATTGTTTAAGCATAATTGCTGGACTCTTAGCCTAATACAACATTCTAACTAATTTCCTCACTTTATTATGATGCACTGCTAGCATCCTGAAATGATGAAAAACACTCTGGCATACTCTCCTGGAAAGACAAGCCAGTGAATGACCATGCAAACCTATCACTTCTCTCACTCTGCAAGGATCTAATTCTTGCAACAACTTCATTTTCTGCTTCCAACTTTTCTTATTAAATGACCGTATAAAATCACAAAGCAAATTGATGGAATCCTGTCGTACACTGCAAATACTACTACACTTCCAGGTGTACACAGGACCCTTAGGACGTCTCCCTAAAACCTCATTACCTAACACCTCTTCTATCTCTGTTGTCACAAGTTTTTCTTTTTCAACTGGACAACCATCTTTCACTTCATAAGCTCGACCACTGGTGTCAACTGCATGCACCAAATCATTATCCTGGAAATAACTCTCCTCATTAAAAAATGCCTCATAGCTTGATTTATGCATCCAATCTCCAGAAAAAACTTCACAAAAATTACTACGATTAACTATTCTCTTCCATCTACTATTTCTTTTGAAATCATAAATTGCCTTGTTTAGCTTCCTAATTCTATTGATTGTCAAAATAAATAACTTACGTTTAATTTCAAATGCCTGATCAATAACTTTCTCAACTATTTTTTTTCTCTTATAAAAAACCACTTTCTGTTGACCTTTCTTAATATTTTTTAACAAATTGCCAATTATCCTGTTGCGGAACATTCGTTTACGAATGTCCCTAAACTGTTGTTTCCTTCTACTTTCATGCATAGAGTTATCTCTTACTCTAGCAGTAACATTTTTCATTGGCCTTTCCTTACCGTTTGAATTGCTTCTCCTTTTCTGGACTGAAACATTTTCTGTAGTAATATTTTTTTTACTACAGATATTTCTTATGAATGTTTTTGTACTCTTACCCGGTGCTTTCTTGGTGACTTGACAAATCTTTTTGTTAGAGGACTGCTGCTTTTTTTCATTCACCTGCTGTCTTTGACGTTTTGCAGCCTTTCTCACTCTTTCTTTGGTTGGCATGCTGAAATCTTGAAATGATCTGCAGTTGAATCTGTGGTAAAATATAATAAAAAATGTTATTAACCACTATTACCCAACAGTAAATTAATAACAGTCATCAAAAACTTAACACATTACTTAACATTTTTACATAGAAATTTTTTTTGTACATGGCAAATTTAGAATACAGAAATAGCAGAAAAGAAATGGAATTTATATTCATTTTACCTGTGCTGTTTTATATATGAATCTGATCTAATTTTATGACCATATTTTAATATTTTATTGAAGACACTACACACAACCTGTTTTTGAAGGTGTCTTTATTTTTAAATTAAACGGTTTAAATATTTACTTTTTAATTATTATAAATTTATAAAATAAATGTTTATAGTTCCATAGGCTCAAGCACGTCAGCTTCCCATCCTATGTCATACAATTCTGACAAATCTGCATCCTCATCACGTTCTTCTTCATCCTCAGGATTGAAATCATCCAAGGGATCAACATCCACTGATGTTTCAATTACGAGTTCAATGATGAGGTCAAAATCAACTGATTGCTGATTGTCGCTCATGTTGATGTTGTCTTTATCTTTAAAAAAAGATAACAACAATGAGATGTTGCAGAGTAAGAAACAAATCTCAGAGATTATAATAGTAAAATTGTTTAACAAGAGTAACATTTTGCAGCTATTATTTAACCATGTCCAACGATGCTGAGGAGGCAGCCGCGGGCCGTGGAGGGAGTTACGGTGGAGCAGGGAGGCGGGTAGGGGGAGGGGCAGGGTGGAGGGACCTAAAAACTGGCATATGAATAATTGCAGGTAAGTACACAATTTAATTATTCAAACGAATTTCGTAGCGCGCACAGCATCGCAAAATGAACCTGGCAGGTACAAGGCACTGAGGCTTTGCACCGTGCATGTCTCATCCCAAATCATATGTTGTTTGTGAATGAAACAATTTCCCAGACCAAATGCTTTGGATTGGCTACTTCTAAAAAATTAAACACCCCTACTATCCCGGAGTTAGAGGAATATGATGGTTGGAGTAATTTTACTCGGTTGTCCATTAAAGATTTACAGGCCCTACTCCATAATTCTTCCTTTAACATTTCCAGTATAAATCCAAAAGGTTGGCTGCTTTGGCAACGTGCCTTATCCATGGTTTAATAACGCTGCCTTTTGCTTTATATAAGTTTTCAAATTGTATGAAATATATACCAATAGGTCGTTATGAACCTTTAGGTAGTGGTTTTCTTCATGAGGTCTGGTCGCTTCCATACACATACAGAAGTTTCAAAGATGATCAAGAAGTTTATCTGAATGGAGAGGAATGCACTGAGACGCCAGATCATTCACTAATGTGTAGGCACATACAGTTACACGGTTCATGCAACAAACACCGACCAAATATGGCTTGCGTGTTGCAAGGCACGCCAGTTCCTGCTATCATCCCCACGTTCAAGTTGTTGGAAAATGGTAGTTATTTGATGCTCAATAATGAAGATTGTTCTGGGTTAATTAAAAGTATTCCTTTTATCGTAACAGTAAGTGAACGGGTTATTTGCTGCAGAAATGTTCTATTTCCTCCCACACATGAACATAGGGAGTTTTCAATCTGGCCACAAATACCAACCTTGGGAGCAGATTTCAACGGCATGGCAAGAATAAGAGCTCTTTTGTCTCAGAGAGAGGTGGCCTTGAGTTCGGCCCGTGAAACTTTCGTGCTTCACATAGCGAACACCCGTACAGAGGTGCAGACCCTTTTAAATACTGATTCGCCTTTGCATTTCAGCGACATGGTTCGGACTATCTTTAACGCGTCCTCCACAAAGGGCCTGGCGCACTTTTTTAAAGTTGTTACCAGTGGTCTCGTGACTTCATTTGAGAAAATCTTTGGAGTCATCCCTGCTTTCTTTCATTCTATTTTTTCCACTGTGCTTGGTGGATTCCCATTTTTACTTGCATTAGCAGCGGACGCTCTTGTGCTTTTTTACATTTTTAAATATGGATGTCCCTCCTGTGCAAGCTCCCGCCCTGCAGCTGCTGACGCTGTTCCGCAATCGCATGCTTGAATATTATGGCACAATGCCGTTGGCGATATTAAGCACGGCATATGGATTATCTTTTCGGTTCTCCTACTTCACCTGTGTCCAGCCTGTATTTCACTGCCTGACCTGTGATTTCGATTGGGCCATTGATTTTTGTCTCTGCGGACCGGTTTCTCCTGACGTCGACTTTAATCAGCTGATGAGTCCTATCATTACTCACGAGTTGGTTTGTCCTGGCGAAAGGATTATGGCTGTGGCATTGATGCATGGACTAATTGGTCCCTGGAATTTACTGGCGGCAACACAGTCTTTCTTGGAACAGAGCTTTCTTGAAAACCCACCGAGCTGTCCTCTGATGGTGATAGAGGATCCGGTGCTGGGAGAGCACGTATGTTCTTTTCCGCTTTTAAATTGGATGGCTGAACTCTTTTCGGATGAAGACGGTGACTTCCTATTGGAGGCTGTTGCAGCTTATTTTGCATACACAGTTATGTCATAGACCTTTTTCATGTTTGATATGCTGAGTACTAGCATTTCATTGACAATTCATTGACTTATTTGTCAAGTTTTTATTATTTAGCTTGCCTATTGGCTTAAGCCTCGATAAAGTAGTTGGCTGTTTTATTTTAATTTAGCATTACATTTTCCTAGTTTTTAATGTTTTACCTTGCGGACCGTCCACATATAAAGTTGCAATCTGCTCTCATGAGATGGCACTTCTATTATCTTATTCAGTTCGTTTCCGGATCATGGGGAGGTGTCATCTACATCCTGGATATCTTTACACCGTGTTAAGTTAGCATGGGCTCATTACCGGTTTAAACGCCATTTTTCCTTTTTTGCAACTTCTGCACACGACACTTAGTTGTTGCTTTAGCTTTCAACCTAGTAGTTCATCGTGGTTTACATGAGAATAATACGTTATTGCTCTACTATCTGCTTTGCTTGTTAAACTATATCTGTACAGCGAGTGCTGAAGTTTCAAGAACAACACGATACAGAATTGTTATGAGGTCTGATCTCCACGACTTCATACTCATAACATAAGTGCAGCTTCTGCCAATTCTGGGCATGAGGCGGGTTTTATATTGCTTTGCCGAACACACATACACAACACTTGATGCGGTTCACATGAAGAGAGAGCTGGTGTATGCTGATGTGATTAATTCAAATCTAAGACACTAAAGTATGGGCACGCCCTAAAGCAACACAAAGAGACCTTCTTAGCAAATAATATAATATGTGTATTAGGGAGGGTGAGATATAAGCAGCCGCGGGCCGTGGAGGGAGTTACGGTGGGGCAGGGAGGCGGGGAGGGGGAGGGGCAGGGTGGAGCCCTCTCCACCCTGCCCCTCCCCCTCCCCGCCTCCCTGCCCCACCGTAACTCCCTCCACGGCCCGCGGCTGCTTATAAGTGTTGCTAACTCTTATTCATTTACAGCATGTTAACATACTGTCACCATTCGCTTTTTATGTACTAGTAACTATGCTGGTAATTTTGCTACTGATAATATGTGTACTTGTATTATCTAAGATACTACGCCTGAGAAGACGGCATTAGTAAATAAACATTTCAAATACACATGTGTTCTTCTTAACTCCATGTTCTGGTTTCTAAGAAATATATAACGACCGAGTGTTCATGAGTTCCACGTATCCTGAGGTACTATAAGTTCATATTCTGGATTGTCTAAACATTGAGAGTTTGTTATATCCAATGTGACACTGTACCTAGCTTGCTAAGGGGTTTTTGATTACTAAGGTGAGTTTTGGAACACCCTAATTCGCCGAGGTTCCAATCCTCTGTGCACAGTTCTGTGTGAGAACAGAAACCCTGCGACAGGGGCACCCCTGAGCCTTGCTGGAGCTTCATCACACTTGCGATACAACTCCAGCAATGCGCCACCTTTACGGCACAGATACGTCACGCATCTGTGCTGTTTTTGCCCCATGATGCGCCGCATTGTAAATGCAGCACACCATGGGTGTCGGAACAGCAGCGCAGGATGACTGGCACATCCCTGGTGATGCGCCAGTCATCATAAATCTATCCCTATGCTTCTTATCTTCTTAGAGATGAACCGCCATATGTATCATCAAAGTTTTTTGCATTTCCTAAATAGCGAACTTTAAGAAATAAATAGCGATTCTTTACCATTCCTAGTTTGCGATGAGCTATTTGCTAATTACAAATTACCCATTCATTTCCATGGAGCAGGAGGCCGATACGAATGAAGGTGCAATTTGCGATTAGCAATTACCTCATCGCAAATTACGATTTTTTCCGAGGGTGCAGGGGTGTCTCAAGAACACCCTGCTGCACCCCTGAAAAAGAAATTTGGGGGCATATGGCGCACATAAATTTTGAAAACATTCCTTTACCTCACAAACGATTTTCAACTCATAATTTGAAAACACTCCACATGGGGAAATGACTTAAAATGTCCTTAAGACACATGAAAGCGTTTTTTGATTGCCTTTGCAGCATGTTTCGGTCACCTTTAACATGCCTATGTAACGCAAACATTCAAAATCTAAATTTGCCATGCACAGGTGGGAGCATATTTACAAGCAATTTGCTCCACAGGAAAACGTCTTACATTAAAATGGGAAAAATAACATCAGAGACACTCAATTGCCTTATAAAGAAGCATACACCATTATGTCCTTGTCATAAGTATTAAAACCATTCCTTTTCCTCAAAAACGATTTACAAATCATAATTTGAAAACACTCCACAGCTCCTATGCACATAAAAACCCTGTCAGTACTAATACTTCACATTTTCTCCAATTACAATTTCTCAAAGAAACACAATCTATTTGTAAAACACTTGAGACAAAGCAACATTTGAAAAACACAACTTTCTTCATAATTTTCTCCTTAAAGCACACTATTTTCTATCTAAATTAAAGAAATCTTTTCTCACCTTAGCAAATACTTTGAGTTTCAAAACAGTCTCAGAAACACACCAATTTGACTTCAGCAGAGCAAAAGGTATGCACTCCAGAGTCTGCAGCTATCAAAAGCACAGAAATGCTGTAATTCTTCACACATATCTCTCATGTCACCCAATCAAAACTCTTCCCTCACTTTTTTTCAAATCAAAACCCTTCCCCCCTCTGCCCTCTCTGCTTTTTTGCATAGCAACCACCTCTTGCAAGACCTCTGGTGTTTGCAAGTTCACACAACAATGTTGCAATTGAACTCTGAACTCTCAGTGCACCTGCATATCCAGTGCATTCTTCCATTTAATGATTTTTTCTTCGCCACTCAAAATACATCTTTCAACGAACTCATCCATGCACCCTAACTTTCTGTTTTCAGCAATCAAAATCCACCAATCACTGTTACTGCTTCATTAACACAGAAACTCCACAGTTTTTTTCACTTTAAACTCTTATTTTTTCAACTGCCATTTCATTGCCACACTTCATCTGACTGCAGCAGAACCTTCTCTCGCCATGTTTTCTGTCTGGATTGTTGGACATAGTTACATCTATTGGGCTCAGAGGTACGCTGAAAACAGGAATTTACCTAACCTCAATTTACAAGATGTGGAAATTAAGTGGTTTGGCCACAGAGGATTAAAATGTCACCAATTGATACCATTGGTGAAAACCTTTATGCATTTGCCAAAACCTGACCTGTTAATTGTGCACTGTGGAGGTAATGACTTGGGCACTTTGACTGGGGTAGGTCTGGAAATGCTTTTAAAGGACACCTTTGAGCAATTGATGGCACTTTTTCCTCAGACTGCCTTGGTATATTCAAATATATGCCAAAGACAGAAATGGAGGTGGTCGAACCAATTTTGTCCACAAATTGAGAAGTCGAGGAAGCATGTAAACAAATCTGTTTCAGCTTACATGAGAGACCATGGAATGGGCTCCTTGTACAACAATAACTTGCATTACTACATGCAAGATATCTACAGAGGAGATGGAGTTCACTTCTCAGATGAGGGCAACAGAATTTTCATTCTGAATTTAAGACTGTGCATTGGTACCTACTTATAAGTACCTAAATGTACCATAAACCCAAAAGCTCTTCTCAGAGCTACCCTACATCTGATCACTCACAATTATTATTTTACTCTAACTTTTTTCACTAATTTTCAAGAAAGTACGCTCCCCAGAACGCTTCCGGGCGCTCCCCACGCAAAAGAACTAAAAAAACGATCTTTTTTTTTTTTGCCCTGCGAGGCCCTTTTAAAGCCTCCACATCAAACCTAGGGGGTCAGGGAGGATCTACTATGCCCCCTTATGGTCATTTGCCCCTTCGCTTTGGCCTCCTCTGGTCTCTCGATCCTACCGAGAGACAAGATGGCGGCCGCTACGGACTGTTTGGAATGTTTACAGACGCCGGAGAACCAATCAGCTTCGCTTCACAAAGCTCCGTAACGCGAAAAGTCCGCGAACCGGAGCGCTGTTACAGATATATATCTTTTTTTGAACGTTAATTTCTCAAAATCCACTGGAGCACATATATTAAGACCTAGCAAAGGCACATCGGGCTACCAGTACCTACAATTTCCCCAAGTTTCGTGCAAATCCATTCAGCCGTTCGATTATTATTATTTTTATTTTTTTTTGCCCCGCGGGGCCCTTTTAAAACCTCCACATGAAACCTAGGGGGTCAGGGAGGATCTACTATGCCCCCTTATGGTCATTTGCCCCTTCGCTTTGGCCTCCTCTTGTCTCTCGATCCTACCAAGAGACAAGATGGCGGCCGCTACGGACTGCTTGGAATGTTTACAGACGCCGGAGAACCAATCAGCTTCGCTTCACAAAGCTCCGTAACGCGAAAAGTCCGCGAACCGGAGCGCTGCCCGGTCCGCTGTTACAGATATATATCTTTTTTTGAACGTTAATTTCTCAAAATCCACTGGAGCACATATATTGAGACCTACAAAAGGCACATCGGGCTACCAGTCCCTACAATTTTGCCAAGTTTCGTGCAAATCCATTCAGCCGTTCGGGCTAAAAGTGAGGCCAACCGCCCTATGGAAAACTCAATGTTAAAAACACGTTTTGGGACCCCCCTTTTTTCTCGGCCCCCCCTTGACGAACCCCCCCCAAATTTTCAAGGGGTGCTCAGAAACAAAATGTGCCATTTTCCCGAAAATTTCAGCCAATTCCGTCCACAAACGCCAAAGTTATTAGACATAGAATTTTCAAAAATTCCATAGAGAAAAAATCCTAACTATATATACCTACTGGCGACCGCCAGTAGGTAATATATGTAGTCTTTTTAAAGGAAACCTACCTGGAGTGCATGAGCAAATCTCTGCGGAGAACAGGAATACATGTTGAAACGGCTTGGCTCTGCCGTAGCTTGGTTGCACCGCCGAAAGAGCGCCCAACAAGCCTGGAAGTGGGCTGCTGGAGAAAGGATATATATATATATATATATATATATATATATATATTCACTGAAAAAACCATAGGTTATAGACCATATATAGTTAGGAATTAGCATTTAGAAAACCTTATTTTACTCACACAAAACCATTGAAATTCCATATATAGTTAGTTGCACTAACTATATATCGCGCACCTGCAATCCACTGCTGATGATGTCACATATTACATCATTCATGACATGGTCAGTGACATCACTGATGACATCACTGATGACATCTCAAATGACATCACTGATGACATCACTGATGACATCTCATTTGACATTACTGATCACATCACTGATGACATCATTCATGTGATGATACAATGAACCTCTTCAGACTCTAATATAACCTTAGATACACTCAGTGTAAACAGACACTCACAGACTGTCACTCATCCATGGAGTTACTCACACACCTAGTCAGTCTTGCAAAGAATCAATCACACCTCGATTTCCTCAACTATATAGTTATACACACCTTACTTATTGGAACATATAATAACACATATTTACTCTGTTATACAATCCCTGATACAAGTTCACAATAATCCATACAGCCACTCACACATTCACTGGCTCTTATGCACAGTTATTTATATATGTCAACTATCACATGTACTGTGTTTTACATATGTACTTACTTTGACATGTAGCACTGAGATATCCATTCACTCACCAATACACTCATGCACACAGTCAACCGCCCATACAGATGTTTCCACATGCACTTTTGAACCCATACATCTAGTGAATCAACTGCTCACACATCTATGCACAGAGTCATACACCTCCCAGACACCCACACACACACTCAGTCTCCCATACAAATACTTGGGCAACTAATCAATAACCCATATAGTTAGTCATATAGCTAATGATCAACACATGCATCAGATTACAAAACAACAGACACAATGATGCACAATTTAAAACAGTTTAGTCACTAACCCATGCACTCAGTGAGACACATGTAATCACTCACTTATACAGTCAGTCATGCACCTACTAAATCCTTCATCCAGACACTTATACATCCACTCATTCTTCAATATGTAAGACATATTTTAACTTTACAGAAGCATACAGTCACTGGATGTTGTCATCAGTGATGTCATTTGAGATGTCATCAGTGATGTCATCAGTGATGTCACTGACCATGTCATGAATGATGTAATATGTGACATCATCAGCAGTGGATTGCAGGTGCGCGATATATAGTTAGTGCAACTAACTATATATGGAATTTCAATGGTTTTGTGTGAGTAAAATAAGGTTTTCTAAATGCTAATTCCTAACTATATATGGTCTATAACCTATGGTTTTTTCAGTGAATTTTCAAGGTTTTGTAAATGCTAATTCCTAACTATATATGGTCTATAACCTATGGTTTTTTCTGTGAATTTCATTGGTTTTTTAACAGCTAATATCTGTAGCTGTAAAATGTATTCTTCTTTAAATCCAAAAATATATTTTATATGTTTATGAATAATTTTTTTTTTAAATATTTTTTTTTCTTCGTTCCCGCTTCGCGAATCGGGAAGCTTCCCGTTAGCTGACCTTGATGCCGCGAAATAGACCGCGAGCCGGTAAACGTTTCTTTACCGCAAGTGCCGCGTTAGAAAACAACATCGTGACGCCTCCCGTCCGCATGACGTTCCACGTTGTCGCGTGATACGTCATATGACGTGCTACGTTAGCGAACTGGTACGCGAAGCGAGTGCCAAAGCGCAGGTTTCTGGAAGCAAACCGGGAGGCCCTGCAAAGCGCTTAACGTAAACACAGCAAGTCATGTGACTTGGTAATAACACTTTTCATTGGTTCATTTCACTTTTGGTTTCCTAATGATGTAAGACTAGGTCATATAATCTAAAATGAACACTTTTGATTGGTTGAGAACTCTTGTTTTTCCCAAATGATGAAAATCCCTCCTTCTTTCCTCACTCTGACTTTCATCATTGTGAGAGAAAGACCCTTTGTGATCACTGAGCAATGGCTTCTTTAGTAGCTTCAGCTGGTGCTTCCCCACCACCTCCACCACATCCAAGGAAGAGTGGACCACCTGCTCAAGTTGTAATTCAACAAGAAGAAGAAGAAGAGGAACAGGAGGACGAGCACGAAGAGAGGCAGTTTTTGCCTGAGCAGCCCAAGACGTCTCACCGGAAAGAAAACTTCATTTGGCAATTTTTTAAAATTCCCAAAGGTCAGAAAAAAGTAAATGCAAGATACGTAACTTGCCTTATATGTCAAGATAGACTGTCCAGAGGGACCGACAAAAAATACAGTTTCGGAAACTACACAATGCATCGCCATATGACTAGGTGGCATCCTAACAACTACAGTGCTGCACAGTTTCGGAACGACCTAGATAATCTCCCTATTATGGCCAGAAGATCTGTTGTACCGGAAGTAACGGGACCAGAGGGCAGGGAGATGGTGCCAAATATACAAATGAGATTTGGTGAAGTAAAACACACCTGCGTATTTTGCGATGGATTCATTTCCTACGGAGAAAGAAGCATCACTCTGATCAACAGAGCTATTGACTATCATATGCAAGTTTGTCCGAAACGCCCAAAATAATAAATACTTCTTTTTTTTGTTTTGTTGCTCCTGTTGAGCCCTTTACAATGAATCGTTTTCATTGCCCCCTCCAAGAAAAACCCAAAAAAATATAAAACTGTTCCGAAAAATTCAAAAACAGTAAAAAAATGTTCAGAAAAATAAAAAAAAAAGTTCTTTTCAGAACTACCTCCCCGTTATTAAAAAATTGGTACAATATTTGGAACTGTGCCAACCTCTAATTCTCTTAGTTCGCTTCATAGTTCGCTCGCTGGTACGCGAACTGGAAGCGAACCAAAAACAGTAAGTATAAGGGAAGGAAACACACACTTATGTTAAAAGAAAGACAGCTATAGGGGAGTAAACTAGAGATACTATTACCCATAATCCACTACTGATGATGTCACATATTACATCATTCATGACATGCTCAGTGACATCATCAGCAGAGGATTGCGGGTTTTTTGGCAACATGCCTTATCCACGGTTTAATAACGCTGCCTTTTGCTTTATATAAGTTTTCAAATTGTATGAAATATATACCAATAGGTCTTTATGAACCTTTAGGTAGTGCTTTTGTTCATGAGGTCTGGTCGCTTCCATACACATACAGATGTTTCAAAGATGATCAAGAAGTTTATCTGAATGGAGAGGAATGCACTGAGACGCCAGATCATTCACTAATGTGTAGGCACATACAGTTACACGATTCATGCAACAAACACCGACCAAATATGGCTTGCGTGTTGCAAGGCACGCCAGTTCCTGCTATCATCCCCACGTTCAAGTTGTTGGAAAATGGTAGTTATTTGATGCTCAATAATGAAGATTGTTCTGAGTTAATTAAAAGTATTCCTTTTATCGTAACAGTAAGTGAACGGGTTATTTGCTGCAGAAATGTTCTATTTCCTCCCACACATGAACATAGGGAGTTTTCAATCTGGCCACAAATACCAACCTTGGGACACGTTTCAACGGCATGACAAGAATAAGAGCTCTTTTGTCTCAGAGAGAGGTGGCCTTGAGTTCGGCCCGTGAAACTTTCGTACTTCACATAGCGAACACCCGTACACAGGTTTGCCTTTCAATTTCAGCAACATGTTTCCGACTATCTTTAACGCATCCTCCACAAAATCCCTGGCACACTTTTTTAAAGTTGTTACCAGTGGTCTCGTGACTTCATTTGAGAAAATCTTTGGAGTCATCCCTGCTCCCTTTCATTGTATTTTCTGCACTCTGGTTCGTGGATTGGCATTTTTACTTGCATTACCAGCGGACGCTCTTGTGCTTTTTTACATTTTTAAATATGGATGTCCCTCCTATGCAACCTCCGACCCTGCAGCTGCTGACACTGTTCCGCAATCGCATGCTAGAATATTATGGCACAATGCCGTTGGCGATATTAAGCACGGCATATGGATTATCTTTTCGGTTCTCCTACTTCACCTGTGTCCAGCCTGTATTTCACTGCCTGACCTGTGATTTCGATTGGGCCATTGATTTGTGTCTCTGCGGACCGGTTTCTCCTGACGTCGACTTTAATCAGCTGATGACTCCTATCATTACTCACGAGTTGATTTGTCCTGGCGAAAGGATTATGGCTGTGGCATTGATGCATGGACTACTTGGTCCCTGGAATTTACTGGCGGCAGCACAGTCTTTCTTGGAACACAGCTTTCTTGAAAACCCACCGAGCTGTCCTCTGATGGTGATAGAGGATCCGGTGCTGGGAGAGCACGTATGTTCTTTTCCGCTTTTAAATTGGATGGCTGAACTGTTTTCGGATGAAGACGGTGACTTCCTATTGGAGGCTGTTGCAGCTTATTTTGCATACACAGTTATGTCATAGACCTTTTTCATGTTTGATATGCTGAGTACTAGCATTTCATTGACAATTCATTGACTTATTTGTCAAGTTTTTATTATTTACCTTGCCTATTGGCTTAAGACTCGATAAAGTACTTGGCTGTTTTATTTTTCTTTAGCATTGAATTTTCCTAGTTTTTAATGCTTTACCTTGCGGACCGTCCACATATAAACTTGCAATCTGCTCTCATGAGATGGCACTTCTATTATCTTATTCAGTTCGTTTCCGGATCATGAGGAGGTGTCATCTAGGTCCTGGATATCTTTACACCGTGTTAAGTTAGCATGGGCTCATTACCGGTTTAAACGCCATTTTTCCTTTTTTGCAACTTCTGCACACGACACTTAGTTGTTGCTTTAGCTTTCCACCTAGTAGTTCATCGTGGTTTACATGAGAATAATATGTTATTGGTCTACTATCTGCTTTACTTGTTAAACTATATCTGTACAGCGAGTGCTAAAGTTTCAAGAACAACACGATACAGAATTGTTATGAGGTCTGATCTCCACGACTTCATACTCATAACATAAGTGCAACTTCTGCCAATTCTGGGCATGAGGCGGGTTTTATATTGCTTTGCCGAACACACATACACAACAGTTGATGCGGTTCACATGAAGAGAGAGCTGGTGTATGCTGATGTGATTCCTTCAAATCTAAGACACTAAAGTATGGACACGCCCTAAACCAACACAAAGAGACCTTCTTAGCAAATAATATAATATGTGTATTAGGGAGGGTGAGATATAAGCAGCCGCGGGCCGTGGAGGGAGTTACGATGGGGCAGGGAGGCGGGGAGGGGGAGAAGCAGGGTGGAGCCCTCTCTACCTTGCCCCTCCCCCTCCCCGCCTCCCTGCCCCACCGTAACTCCCTCCACGGCCCGCGGCTGCTTATAAGTGTTGCTAACTCTTATTCATTTACAGCATGTTAACATACTGTCACCATTCGCTTTTTATGTACTAGTAACTATGCTGGTAATTTTGCTACTGATAATATGTGTACTTGTATTCTCCACCCTGCTTCTCCCCCTCCCCGCCTCCCTGCCTCACCGTAACTCCCTCCACGGCCCGCGGCTGCTTATAAGTGTTGCTAACTCTTATTCATTTACAGCATGTTAACATACTATCACCATTCACTTTTTATGTACTAGTAACTATGCTGGTAATTTTGCTACTGATAATATGTGTACTTTTATTATCTAAGGTACTACGCCTGAGAAGACGGCATTAGTAAATAAACATTTCAAATACACATGTGTTCTTCTTAACTCCATGTTCTGGTTTCTAAGAAATATATAACGACCGACTGTTCATGAGTTCCACGTATCCTGAGGTACTATAAGTTCATATTCTGGATTGTCTAAACATTGAGAGTTTGTTATATCCAATGTGACACTGTACCTAGCTTGCTAAATAGTTTTTGATTACTAACGTGAGTTTTGGGACACCCTAATTCGCCGAGGTTCCAATCCTCTGTCCACAGTTCTGTGTGAGAACAGAAACCCTGCGACAGGGGCACCCCCGACCCTTGCTGGAGCTTCATCACACTTGCGATACAACTCCAGCAATGCGCCACCTTTACGGCACAGATACATCACGCATCTGTGCTGTTTTTGCCCCATGATGCGCCGCATTGTAAATGCAGCACACCATAGGTGACGGAACAGCGGCACAGAATGACTAACACATCCCTGGTGATGCGCCAGTCATCATAAATCTATCCCTATGCTTCTTATCTTGTTAGAGATGAACCGCCATATGTATCATCAAAGTTATTTGCATTTCCTAAATAGCGAACTTTAAGGAATAAATAGCGATTCTTTACCATTCCTAGTTTGCGATGAGCTATTTGCTAATTAGCCGAATGTAGCCCAATGAAGCCCAATGTAGCCCAATGTAGCCCAAAGATGGCCGCCAGACACACAAAAAAACAAATGTAGCCCAAATATCAGCCAGATGTAGCCCAACTATAGCCCAGTGACAGAATGACCAATCAGCTTCGCAAACCTCCGTTACGCGAAGCGGAGCGCTGTTACAGATATATATCTTTTTTTGAACGTTAATTTCTCAAAATCCACTGGAGCACATATATTGAGACCTAGCAAAGGCACATCGGGCTACCAGTCCCTAATATTTTGCCAAGTTTCGTGCAAATCCATTCAGCCGTTCAATTATTATTTTTATTATTTTTTTTTGCCCCGCGGGGCCCTTTTAAAACCTCCACATCAAACCTAGGGGGTCAGCGAGGATCTACTATGCCCCCTTATAGTTATTTCCCCCTTTGTTTTGACCTCCTCTTGTCTCTCGATCCTACCGAGAGACAAGATGGCGGCCGCTACGGACTGTTTGGAATGTTGACAGACGCCGGAGAACCAATCAGCTTCGCTTCACAAAGCTCCGTTGCGCGAAAAGTCCGCGAACCAGAGCGCTAACCGGTCCGCTGTTACAGATATATATCTTTTTTTAAACGTTAATTTCTCAAAATCCACTGGAGCACATATATTGAGACCTACAAAAGGCACATCGGGCTACCAGTCCCTACAATTTTGCCAAGTTTCGTGCAAATCCATTCAGCCGTTCGGGCTAAAAGTGAGGCCAACCGCCCTATGGAAAACTCAATGTTAAAAACACGTTTTGGGACCCCCCTTTTTTCTCGGCCCCCACTGGACGAACCCCCCCCAAATTTTCAAGGGCTGCTCAGAAACAAAATGTGCCATTTTCCTGAAAATTTCAGCCAATTCCGTCCACAAACGCCAAAGTTATTAGACATAGAATTTTCAAAAAACCCATAGAGAAAAAATCCTAACTATATATACCTACTGGCGACCGCCAGTAGGTATAATATATATATATATATATATATATATATATATATATATATATATATATATATATATATATATATATATATATATATATATATATATATATATATATATATATATATATATATATATATATATATATATATATATATATATATATATATATATATATATATATATAGTCTTTTTAAAGGAAATACTAGAAAACATGAGTCTTGCCATCTGTCGGGGTAGGCCGATCTTAATAATAAATGACAGTGTATAGCTATATTTTTGCTGTGTTTATTTCCTTCATAGTGTGCTCCACCCCTGCCATTTTCCTGAACTCTGTGTACTGTAACAGGATTGGAATTATGTCGCAGTACAATATCTCACCCACTCCAAGATCTAATTAGCACATTCTTAATAGCTGAAATTACTCATGTCGAGAATTATTGCCTCAATATGTAGGAGTGAAATATTGTAAGCGTGGGATGCGCCATATCTGGAATCTGTTTGGCTCTGTGAACTGCGAGCTGAGAAAGCCGGCCGGGGATTTACCTGTGCCTCTGCCTGCAGAAGTGTATTGGAATTATGATTAAGTCTGTCATCTGTCTGCGTGACAGGAGCGAAGAGATCACGGGTGAACATATTGCATCTCGCCAGGCAAAGCCAGAGAGAAATCCTGGATATTTAAGAGTCTTCCGAAATAGATTCTGCCCACGGAGCAGAGTGTGGGAGGGATGGGCAGCATGTGTATTAAATATGAGAGAAAAAAACAATTCTATTTCAGCGTGATTGTACTGCCAGCTAAGAATATCCTGTGGCAATTAAATATGCAGCTATGATTGTTTTCGCTTTACGCGATCCTTACCCTATTATCTCTCACTGTTCTTTTCTTTTGTAAATGAAATTACTTCCCACTACTTGTTTACTTCCTTCCCCTCTTTTCCCCGCCAACTTTCCTAACCACTGCAATTTCCTCTGTGTTGTTTTTTTGCTTCCTCATACCAATCAGCCTGCTTCCTTTTCAGCCATCTGATCGTTGTGATTGATCTTTTTATTTTTATTTTTTTGCACCTCTATTGGGACACATGCAGCACATGCCAAGTTTATGTTGTTTAGGTTCAAAGCAGGCTACAAATAATAGTGTGACATATAACCAGAATTATAGATGGGTAACAGTGTATTATGGGATGTTTTTCACTGATGGTCTCTTAGTGGCATTAAATAGCTGATGAGAGTGAAGCGCGAGTTGTCTATAATGTCACTTAGAACCCCGACATGAAAAACATTATTCACTTTTTGTTCATTTAGAATTGTATGTGTTATGTGTGTACGGCTCCAACATCACCTACCCATGAATTCAACAGATACTCAGAGGAGTAATGAGGGAGACATACATAACATGGCCTCTCCTCCATGACCAAAATGTGAACAAATACCTTATCTACCGTCCTTAACCCAACCCCAAAAGTGTACCTGCCTCCTTTGCCCCTGCTGCAGCTGTGCTTTCTGCTTTCAGTCAAAGAAGACAAGCAAAGCTTTACAGATGGACTTTCAGTGCCCCGTCAACTTTGCCTGGAAGGCCTTTATGATATGGCAACAGTGGGTAAGGAGTTTTGTGATCAACTGTTGCTACGCCATAGCTGGGAGTTACCAGATTTAGGAACTGGTGTAAATGATAGAGGTTTCATATATAAGCCATGCATACACAGAAAATAATAATGCCAATCTTATGACTACGTAATTCATAGGAAATAATTGCCAACTCTTAAACTTCTGCTATGATCCTAGTAATCTTTAGACCAAACATTATACTATCACAGCTTCTTTGCTGATGGTTTGGTGCAGGGTGGAGGTGAACATTCTTTGTAAACTCTTCAAACATTTAGGGGGATATTCTCAACAAATGACAAAAACTACCGCTAACCTCAGTTAGCGTGCTTTTTCTTATCGCTGTGTGCTGTGGGAAACCAGAGGGTGAAATGTCCGGTGATAAGATTAGCAGCACAGCGATAATAAACGTCAGGCTAAAGTGAAAAAGTGGCGATGGGCCAATTAGCGGCCAGGAAGGGCACGCTAATTAGCATCAGCGTACTTTTTTCCACGTTAGGCAGGAAAAAAACGCTATAAAACGCCTGCTAAGCAGCCCAATCACACACAAAAAAAGAGAAGAAACAATTGAGAAAAACTATGGAGGAAGCTGGATCCAGTGCAGAAGCCAACAACAACCCCTCAACCATCCAGGAGGACCAGCCAGAGGCCATGGGGAAGGCCAAGGAGAAGAGGAAGAGGAAGACCCGGTTCAGTCTGCAGGAAAACCAGGTCCTGATTGTGGAAGGGATATAAAACCAACAACAACTATTTGTCAGCTCCATAGTGTCATTGGGCACAAAAAATGTAATTTGGCAGTCCATCGCAGCCAAGGTGAATGTCATCGGAGAGGAGGGGAGGACAGTGGATGGCTGTGAGAAGTGCAGGCATGATGCTAAGCGCAAGACCAAGCAGAAACTTGCATTCAACCTGAAAGCGCCACAGGAGGAGCTGGATGCGTTGGAGGAACAGATGTCCTAAGTCATCAACAAGGAGACGGTGGTTGGAGTTCTGGGACAGGATACTGCTCAACATGACTGGACACAACATCCACAGGGTGAGTAATGGGGGAGTTAGGCCTAATGGCACCCATGCACAATTATTATATTGCAGTGCACACCCACAGTGACTGCAGATCATGTCCCGTATACCCTTGGCCCTAGTGGCATAGACACATATCCCCCTACTCAAGCAAATACATTCCAAGACACATATTGGTGGGTTCACAGACCTTGAAATGTGCACAGAAATGTCATCCACATATAGCCTGAGTACCATATCAGATCACAAAATAAGAGCTACATGAAAGAGCAAAGGGCCACTCTGATTGGAGATGCGGCAGCTTTTCTAAATGGCCCCCTTGCCTCAACACCACACATATGCATCTTCCTGTATATCTGAGTTGTGTTCAAGAACATGCATGTGCATCAAGGGTGACACTACTGCTCATACACAACCTTGCACACAACCCAGACACACAGGCAAAATGGTGCATGTGCGCTGACATTGCTGGTGGCATGCCCACTCATGCACATGATCAGTCACATACACACTGCATCCTCATTTTTGCATCAGAGAGATGCGGACGTGTGCAGACCAGTCATATACGCATGGTGTTGAGGCCATGGGGCCATGTAGACATCCTGCCGCATCTCAAGTTAATGTTTCCGCTTGCTCGTACAGGAGATGCAGTCCTGTGTACACCAAGTGAGAAATCATCTAGTGATTCTGCATACCATAAATGCAAGCATTGTCACAACAAAGTGATCAAGTAGCCTACTGGCTAAAAGGTGCATATCCGACAATGCACACAATCAGCAGACCCGAGTCAAAATGTGATGTAATACAATGAGCAGGGGGATATGCCTACAACACTGCACTGCATGGACAATGCATTTCAGGAATGTGTCACCCAAATATGTACCACATTACTTGTCCGTGTGCCATACTCACAGAACTAAAAACTCCCTGTTTAGATGTATGACAACATAAGTATGACAACAAGCAAGCATAGCAAAGTAGCACCAAATAATGACAAGTAGCTAAATGGCACCATCACCCCTTAGGTCAAACAGCACTCCTTCACTATCAAGTGTACACGTCTGCCATACAGAAAGCTGCATTGCAGATCAGTCCTGGTGTGATTTGCCCACTACACCAATATGTGCATGTAAACCTATCGGTTTGGTAAGTCAGCAGTGTCAGTGAAAAAATATGCAGTCATGGTCCTAATCATCCACACGCAAAGCCTGGCATCCAATAATCTGAACCATGACTGCTTGTATCATCCATGTGACCATCTGCATGGCAATAACACAAACACACTTCCACCGGGAGAAAAAGAACGACCGCAACACCACCACCCTGCTGGACAACCTCGCCAACCTCGGTCTCAAGCAACTGGTGACCACCCCCACCCACTACGCCGGACACACACTCGACCCCGTGTTCTCATCCAGCAAGGATATCGCCTTCAGCCACGCCACCGGACTCCACTGGACGGACCACAGCTGCGTCCACTTCAGCTTTAGAAGGACCACGATCCACCACCACCAGCAACAGGTCGCACGCAGAAGTTGGAACAAGATCACAGCCGACCAGCTCGCGACCTACCTGAGCTTGAACCCCCCCACCAGCGTAACGAACCCAAGCCAGGCGGCCACCAACCTCACAAAGTGGATCAGCAACTGCGCAGACGACCTCACCCCTCTGAAGACCCCGCCCAGCAGACCCGGCAGCAAGAAAGCCCCATGGTTCACCGACGAACTCAAGAGCTCCAAGAAGAACTGCTGAGCCCTCGAGAAAGCCTGGCGCAGAGACCCTACACCGAACAACATGACTGCCCTCAAGCTCGCCACCCGAAAACACCACCAACTGATCCACGCCACAAAGAAAACTGCATTCAAGGAACGACTGGACAACAACGCCCACAACAGCAAGGAACTCTTCAACATCGTTAAAGAGCTCTCCAACCCCAACGCCGGAAACAACGACATCACCCCTTCGCAAGACCTCTGCAACTCCCTCGCCTCCTACTTCCACAACAAGATCGCGGACATACACAACAGCTTCTGCACTCAACCGGCGCACGCCACGACCGAACCACCGCCCCCCACCACCACCCTCCGCGCCTGGACCCCGATCAGCACCGAAGACACCATCCGCACGATGAACTCCATCCACTCCGGATCTCCGACCGACCCCTGCCCTCACCACGTCTTCAACAAGGCCGACGCAGTCATCGCACCCCACCTGCGAGACATCATCAACACCTCCTTCGACACCGCTTCCTTCCCGGAGAGCTGGAAGCACGCCAAACTCAGCGCTCTACTTAAGAAGCCATCAGCCGACCCCACCGACCTCAAGAACTACCGCCCCATCTCGCTGCTCCCGTTTCCTGCAAAAGTCATTGAGAAGACCGTCAACAAGCAGCTGGCCGCCTTCCTCGAGACGAACGGATCCCTCAACCCCTCGCAGTCTGGCTTCCGGGCCAACCACAGCACCGAGACCGCCCTGATCGCAGCCACCGATGACATCCGAGCCCTGCTCGACAACGGAGAAACAGCGGCCCTCATCCTCCTAGACCTCTCCGCGGCCTTCGACACTGTCTGCCACCGCACCCTATTGCAGCGCCTCAGCAACGTCCGAATCCAGGAGAAGGCACTGGAATGGATCACCTCGTTCCTCGCCGGAAGGACACAGAGAGTCCGCCTCCCCCCGTTCAAATCAGAAGCCACCAAAGTCATCTGCGGCATTCCTCAAGGCTCCTCGCTCAGCCCAACCCTCTTCAACGTCTACATGAGCCCCCTCGCAGCCATCGCACGCCAACACAACCTCAACATCATCTCCTACGCCGACGACACCCAGCTGATCCTCTCCCTCACCAACGACCCCGCCACCGCCAGAGCCAACCTGCACGAAGGGATGACAGACGTAGCCAAGTGGATGATGAGCAGCCGCCTGAAACTGAACTCGGACAAGACGGAAGTCCTCATCCTGGGATCTTCACCCTCCGCCTGGGACGACTCCTGGTGGCCCCCCGCCCTGGGCAGCGCACCCAAACCGACAGACCACGCACGCAACCTGGGCTTCATCCTGGACTCCTCCCTCTCCATGACCAGACAAGTCAACGCCGTCTCCTCGTCATGCTTCAACATCCTGCGCATGCTACGTAAGATCTTCCGGTGGATCCCCACCGAGACCAGGAAGACGGTCACCCAGGCCCTCGTCACCAGCCGTCTGGACTACGGCAACTCCCTCTACGCCGGAACCACCGCCAAACTCCAGAAGAAAATCCAGCGGATCCAGAACGCCTCAGCACGACTCATCCTGGACATCCCCCGTCGCAGCCACATCTCCAGACACCTGAGAGATCTGCACTGGCTCTCGGTCAACAAGAGAATCACCTTCCGTCTCCTCACCCACGCACACAAGGCCCTCTACAACCAAGGCCCAGGATACCTCAACAGCCGCCTCAACTTCTACGCTCCCACACGCCAGCTTCGATCGACCGGCCACGCCCTCGCCGCCGTCCCCCGCATCAGAAGAGCCACCACAGGAGGAAGATCCTTCTCCTACCTGGCCGCCAAGACCTGGAACTCCCTCCCGATCCACCTCCGCCTGACCCAGGACCACCTCGCCTTCAGGAAGCAGCTCAAGACCTGGCTGTTCGAGCAGTAGCGGACCCCCCCTAGCGCCTTGAGACCCTCCGGGTGAGTAGTGCGCTCTATAAATGCTATGATTGATTGATTCAGAAAAGGGGGTGGTGATGAACAGAGTGCCTGAATTAAGCAGACCACTCTTACCCAGTCCAAAGATCAGGGCTTGATCCATCACCGTTTTTTAGCTCACTGCACCATCCCAGCTCAGAACTTGGCTATATGCAAATTAGTCTGTTCCTGTCCCAGTGCATGATGGGAACAGGGCAAACCAAACTACCAAGCCAATTCTTGTACTGGGAAGGAAACAAGCTTCCGGGGACCGGTTTCTGCCATTTCAGGCGTCGTCGGCCCGGCTTGCTTGAATCCTGATGGTGCAATGAGCAAGGGACTCACATCTGAGTATACCCTTCCACGCTTATGGTGGACAAAATGATTCAGAAAAGGGGGTGGTGATGAACAGAGTGCCTGAATTAAGCAGACCACTCTTACCCAGTCCAAAGATCAGGGCTTGATCCATCACCGTTTTTTAGCTCACTGCACCATCCCAGCTCAGAACTTGGCTATATGCAAATTAGTCTGTTCCTGTCCCAGTGCATGATGGGAACAGGGCAAACCAAACTACCAAGCCAATTCTTGTACTGGGAAGGAAACAAGCTTCCGGGGACCGGTTTCTGCCATTTCAGGCGTCGTCGGCCCGGCTTGCTTGAATCCTGATGGTGCAATGAGCAAGGGACTCACATCTGAGTATACCCTTCCACGCTTATGGTGGACAAAATGATTCAGAAAAGGGGGTGGTGATGAACAGAGTGCCTGAATTAAGCAGACCAGTCTTACCCAGTCCAAAGATCAGGGCTTGATCCATCACCGTTTTTTAGCTCACTGCACCATCCCAGCTCAGAACTTGGCTATATGCAAATTAGTCTGTTCCTGTCCCAGTGCATGATGGGAACAGGGCAAACCAAACTACCAAGCCAATTCTTGTACTGGGAAGGAAACAAGCTTCCGGGGACCGGTTTCTGCCATTTCAGGCGTCGTCGGCCCGGCTTGCTTGAATCCTGATGGTGCAATGAGCAAGGGACTCACATCTGAGTATACCCTTCCACGCTTATGGTGGACAAAATGATTCAGAAAAGGGGGTGGTGATGAACAGAGTGCCTGAATTAAGCAGACCACTCTTACCCAGTCCAAAGATCAGGGCTTGATCCATCACCGTTTTTTCTGGTGAAGAATTGGCTTGGTAGTTTGGTCTGCCCTGTTCCCATGATGCACTGGGCCAGGGACAGACTAATTTGCATATAGCCAGGTTCTGAGCTGGGATGGGGCAGTGAGCTAAATAACGGTGATGGATCAAGCCCTGATCTTTGGACTGGGTAAGAGTGGTCTGCTTAATTCAGACACTCTGTTCATCACCACCCCCTTTTCTGAATCGTTTTTTGCCACTATAGGTGTGGCAGGGTATACTCAGACATGAGTCCCTTGCTCACTGCTCCATCAGGATTCAAGCAAGCTGGGCCGACGAGGCTGAAATGCCAGAAACCGGTCCCCGGTAGCTTGTATCCTTTCTGGTGAAGAATTGGCTTGGTAGTTTGGTCTGCCCTGTTCCCATGATGCACTGGGCCAGGGACAGACTAATTTGCATATAGCCAGGTTCTGAGCTGGGATGGGGCAGTGAGCTAAATAACGGTGATGGATCAAGCCCTGATCTTTGGACTGGGTAAGAGTGGTCTGCTTAATTCAGACACTCTGTTCATCACCACCCCCTTTTCTGAATCATGATTGATTGATTGACATTACCCTGCCATTGGCATCTGTTGGGAGGGGTAGAGACAGGGCTTGAGCACCACTAATACGCCTTAGTAAATCCACATCCATCAAATCCAGGCCCACTCATACACCACACATGGGGTCAATGTTGAGTGTAATGGGTGTTGACACTATCTGTACAGCCAGCATAAACAATGGAAACTCTACCCGCACCATACTCGCAAGGGGTAAGCCAACAGGAGGGCAGTAAGCAATGCATGCAAGAAAAAACATGATTGATGACATGCACACAAGATAAAACACAATATCACAAGCTAGCTGGATGCACATGTGTACGGCATTGTGCAGCACACATAGAAACAGCAAGTAGGCCTTTGTTGTAAATGTGCATAAAGGGGGCCCTCCTCACACATGACTATGCCTGCACCAAACCCATTTATTTATTTAAGGTTTTGTAAAGCGCGTAGTAACCCGTAAGCATCCCAGCGCTAAGATCAAGACAGTCAAGAGGATGGCGTAAGGGAGGAGATCAGGGGAACAGGTGGGTTTTCAGAAGTTTTCTGAACCGGAGGTAGTCTTGTTCCATCCTAAGATTACGGGGGAGGGCGTTCCACAGGCGGGCCGCGTTCACGGAAAAACGCCGTCCGCCAGTGCGTGCCCTCTTCACTCTGAAAGTAGTGATGAGGTGTTCGTGGTCAGAGCAAAGGGATCTTGTGGCTTTGTAGGGCCTGATGAATTTCTTGAGGATGGGGGGACCTTTATCCTGCAGGAGTTTATGGGACAGGCAGAGAGCCTTGAATTTGACTCGCTCTCTCACTGGGAGCCAGTGAAGATACTTCATAGCTGGTTTGGCCGATGATCTGGCCGGAGTGTTCATAAGGATCCTTGAGGGTTGC
This sequence comes from Lissotriton helveticus, assembly GCF_964261635.1. Taxonomy (NCBI): domain Eukaryota; kingdom Metazoa; phylum Chordata; class Amphibia; order Caudata; family Salamandridae; genus Lissotriton; species Lissotriton helveticus. The sequence goes on along the minus strand of NC_136065.1, from coordinate 890,304,054 downwards.
TTCGGGGGCACCCAGATAGATGGCATTGCTATAGTCCAGCCTTGAAAGGATGAGGCCTTGGATGAGCAATTTCTGGGAGACAGGAGGGAGCAGGGGCAGAATTTTCCTGATAGATTTAAGGAGCTCGAAGCAAATCCCAGCGATTTTTTTGGCTTGGGTCTTGAAGGACAGGTCTTTTTCTATCCAGATTCCCAGGCTCTTGATCTCGGTTTTGGGGGCTGGAGGTTCACCCAAACAGGGGGGCCAGATGTTAGGGGGGAGGGAGGTCCCCTTTTGGCCAAGGAGTAGGATATCTGTCTTTGATCCGTTGAGTTTCAACGACGAACAGTTCATCCATCCCTGAATTTCCGATAGGCAGCTATGGAGGTTAGATGGTTCCTGGTTGGGGTGTGACAGAGACACCACTAATTGCGTGTCATCCGCGTAGCTGATGATTTTCACTCCGAACGGGATAACCACCTCCTCCAGTGGGGACATGTAGACATTAAATAATGTCGGGCTTAATGACGAGCCCTGGGGCACTCCACACTGGAGGGGGGTTGCGGGGGAGCGGGTGTCGTTCTCCCATACCTGGATGGAGCGATGGTCTAGGAATGATGCGAACCATGCCAGGGCAGTGCCATCCACACCGATGTTTTTGAGTCGCTGGATTAAGACCTGGTGGTTGACAGTGTCGAAGGCCGCACTGAGGTCCAGGAGGATCACTGCCACTGATCCTCCTGCGTCTAGAATGATTCTGGCCTCCTCCACTGCAGCAAGCAGGGCGATGTCTGTGCCCTGACCTGGGCGGAATCCGGTTTACGAGTTTCTGAGCAAGTTGTTGGACTCTAGAAACTGCGAAAGCTTTTTGTTGACTAGCTTTTCAGTGATTTCACTGATTACAGGGAGGAGGGAGATTGGCCTATAGTTGGCCATGTCCAGGGGATCAAGTGAAGGTTTTTTAAGGAGCGCCTTTACAACAGCCGCTTTCCAGCTGGGGGGGACTATTCCCTGGAGCAATGATGAATTGATAAGGTCCTTTACAGGAGGGGCGATCGTAGGGGCCACTTTTTTTAGAATGCGTAGGGGCACCGGGTCACTAGGGGAGCCGCTTTTGATTGTAGCTAGCGTCGTTAGGACCTCTGCAATAGTTACCGGGCCAAGAGAATTTAGATGAGTGGTGGCTGGGTCCGAATTAGTGCAGCCCTCATTGATGAGACTAAGGTCGACAGGAGGTAGGGAGGCGAGAATTTTTTGAATTTTCTCGTCAAAGAAGTTGGCCAAATTGAGGCATTTCTCTTCCGAGGTGTTGGCGTCTGGAAGTTTCTCTGGTCGCGGCTCTGGGACTTTGAGTAATTCTTTTAAAGTGATAAAGGTTTCCCTGGCGGAGCAGGAGGAGTTTTTTATCCTTTCATCAAAGAATGTGCTTTTGGTATTGCGAAGGGCGAGTTTGTAGTTTTTTAAGGAGGTGTGAAATGCGGCTTATTTACCTATGGATTTATCCCTTCTCCATAAGCGCTCTGTTCTTTTGCACTCCTTTCGTAAGAGGTTGAGATCAGGAGTGTACCAGGGGGCCGGGTTCACTCTTTTGACTCGTTTTAAGCTGGTAGTTTTAGGGAGGAGAACGTTCAGTGAGTGGGTGAGCCAGGTGTTGAACTGACTGTCCGCAGTGACTGGGTCGGAGGCCGGAGGGGGAGGAGTGACCCTGAGTGTAGCGGCCCAATCTTCTGGTGAGAGTTTGTGCCAGCGCCGATCGGTGACCCGGGTTTTAGTCGGAAGGGTAGATGGAACAAAGAAATGCCAGTGAATGGGTATAAGGAAATGGTCTGTCCAGGGTAGGGGAAGAGGAGTGTGGGTTTTGAGGACAGAGATGTTGGTGAAAATGGGGTCCAGGAGGTGTCCTTTTTCATGGGTGGGCTCTGAGTTCACTAATCGGATGCCATAGGACATGAGGTCAAGGAGAAATTCTGAAGCAATTATATCCTTGGGGTCTAGTAGGTGGAGGTTCAAGTCCCCCAGGATTAGAAAGTTGGGAGTAGTGGTTGCCATCTGGGTGACTGTGTCGGCAAGAGCGCTGGGGAATTTGGCTGGGGCTCCCGGCGGGCGGTATATCAGTAGACCAGAAAGGGAGGTTACAGGGGATATCTGTAAGGCAAAGTGGCAACTTTCGCAGTCATCTATCTTACCGTCGTCGGTTCTGCAGGAGAATTGCTCTCTGTAGATTATTGCCAGGCCACCTCCTCTGCCGAGGGGTCTATTCTGAGAGTGTACCCATGCACATGTGCAGTACCCAGAAAAGCTGGATGTCTGTGAGCCACACTAAGTGACAGTAAATGATGACAAATGCTTTGCTCTAACTTCACTTACATATGTGTACACACTTCTGACTTCCAAAATACATCATTCACACTGTATGCAAGGTACATTTGATACACACCCATACTGCATACTACAACATCTTTCTTTTAACCCAGACATTCATTAAATGACAGTATGCCAATTTATGAGGACCAAACTCACCAGTGACATGTGGGTCCTTGAAGCTGTCGATGTCCCCCTGTGAGACTTGAAAAGAAATGTGTGTTGGTATCAGACATAATATCACACAAAATATTCCTCTTACAAATCATCACCATAACTGACAATGCTCTGTAACTGTACTGTTGCATTTCATGTTGGCTACATGATTGGGTCTACTTTGCCTGCCATTCACACAAGACCTATGAATGCTGAATTGGCCCAAACAAGACAATGATGCCAGCAAACTTCCACATACTAGTTGTGTGACACACTCACAAGGCCCCATTTGTACACACAACATGATGTAACACATGCTCTGTGTATAATAGCATTACTGCAGATCGCACAAGGCTGTTTCACAGATATTGGTGTTGTATGACACTCTGGAGATGTCCTATTACCTTTGATCAATTGGTCATATCTCATAAATTGTCACACAGAGCCAATGTACAAGGGCACCATAGCAAACGTACCAAATAATGTTGAGGACAGCATGTTTACACTTGCTTTTGTGCAGCACACAGGTCCCAGAAACAATGCCTTGGATTGTTTATGTACAGTCACTCTTCCTGTACACAAACAATATTTGTCATGCACGCAGTATTACGCAAGGGTGCCAGCCTTGGCGCTACAGTGCTAAGTGTTGCGCCAGCGCAGTGGGTAACACAAACCTGCACCCTATGCTTGTCAATAGGAAGCAACATTGTGTTGGTGATGTACCATCATTAGGCGTGAACGCATGACACCTCCTGCCTCATGATTCCACATTTTTACACTTGGACAACAGTGTGTCCCACATGGCATTTATGGGTTTGCGTTAGTGTTAATATTTCAATTTAGAGGTAGCACTTACCACGCTGTAGACCAACGATGATTCCCAGGTGGTCCAACAGGTCCCCCTCATGGCCCAGGCAATCCTGCCAGCGGTGCTTCCATTGGCGCACAGTCCGGTCCATGCCAAATACATGCAGAATCTGCACCCACACACACTCCCACCTGACCTTCCGCACACTGACTCCATATCTGGAGAGTATCCGGACTCCCCCTCTCCACCATCAAGGGCAGGTAAAACTTGATGAGCGAGAGGAAAACTCCCAATGCCCCCTATGAAAATCTGCCCTCCCTGCCCACAACCACCTTCTCCCTGCACACACCTAAACCCACTGCCAAAAGGAAACAAAACAATATAATACCCCCAACAAATACAAAGAATGTTAACTACCCCAAGACAAACACCCGACAATATTGAGGACAAGAGACAAAAGAACACAAATAAACAAGTACACCACACTTTACAGAGACGCTATCCACAGGACACAGGACACAGTAACACTCTCTAAATCACCAATCTGCACCACACAACACCAAACACCTCCAACACTCTCCACAATCACCAGCAATGTGCTCAAAAGAGAAAGTGAAAGTGCACAGCACTCCTACAGTAAACAGGAAGCATGCAGACACCACTTTCTGTGTGTTTGCGGCCCAATTTTTGACAAAGCAGTGAAAATCTGCACGCAAATAGGCTAAGGGGTAATATTTCGTATTGTTCAATGTGTTTAGCTATGGTTTTTCCATCGCAAGTATGAAAAAAACATTGCGTTGACATTAATGCGGGCAGATTGTGCACGCTAAGTGCAGATTTTTACACAGATAAACAGTCTGAGATGAAATTTCAGCCCCCCCAAAAACACCATGAGGATCTTGTTTTAGCCCCAAATGACACCCTAAAATCCATATTTTACCCCAAATGACACTCTAAAATTCATAATTTACCCCAAATGACAGCCGAAAATTCATAATTTACCCAAAATGACACCCTAACATCCATAATTTACCCCAAATGACAACCTAAAATTCATTATTCACCCCAAATGACACCCTAAAATTAATAATGTATCCAAATTGACACCCTAAAACCCATGGTTAACCCCAAATGACACCCTAAAATCCATAATTTACCCCAAATGACAACCTAAAATTAATTATTCACCCCAAATGACACCCTCAAATTCAAAATGTACCCAACTGATACCCTACAATCCATAATTTATCCCAAATGACACCCTAAAATTCAAAATTTACCCCAAATGACACCCTAAAATTCAAAATGTACCCAAAATGACGCCCTAAAATTCATAGTTAACCAGAAATGAAACACTAAATGTCATAATCTGGCCCATATAACACACTAAAAAGTAGATTCTAGTACCAGATTTGATACCCTACAAAGTCTAGTTGTGTAGAAAGTACTCCCTAAAAAGCGACTCTCTGTAGAGAGAAGACATACCCACCATCAAATTACAATTGTGATAGTATTACGACTTTATGTTAAACTTACACGTCAGAGTGATGTACTTATGTAGACGGTAAACATGCACACAGGTTATGTGTGTGGTGTTTCTTATTTGCACGTGCTGTGCGTGGGGTCATTTAGAACAGATATATATATATGATTGCTAAGGACAGTCATGATGTGCCGTGCTCAAGTGAAGAAATTGTTTATTATTCGGTTCCTTTAGGCAGTTCCTGCTGCAGAAGCTGTGGGGTGTGCTCCACCTGTCTTATCTTCCTCATCATCCTTAGCATCGTCCGGTGCATCTGGCACTTGGATCTATGGGGCATTGGTGCGTACAAATATTTTGTGCAATACACAACATGCTATGATTATCTTGCACACTATTTCTGGGCTGTACAACAGTCTGCCACCTGTGATGTCAAGGCACAGGAAACATGACTTTAGCATGCCAATCGTGCACTCCACAATGGACCTGGTGCATCTAAGGGCCAAATTATACTGCCTCTGGGCCTGGGTGTTAGTGGCTCGGAGGGGTGTCATCATCCATGGGGTGAGTGTATATAATTGTTCACCTGTGACATGTAATTGAGAGATCTGTCCATTAGTACTTAGGAATGTTGTGTTAGCAGTGTTAATATTTTTGTGGTGTGCGATTTGTGCTACTTTGGAATTCATGTTTGCAATGTGTAACTACTGACAAATTACCAGCATCAACGCAAATTACATTGCCTCACAGCTGGTCGTCCCTCCCCGAGACTATTTAATTGTGTGCGCTGCGCTTTTGCATCACAAGCATTCCAACAACGCACCAATGTCAAGCCTGTATGCTCATGTCCGCAAGCCTAACACCAAAACCAGCAGTTACCCTGGCTCTCCTAACGTCTAGCGCTACCACTCGTCTGCCCTCCTTGCAGTCAACGCCAGGAGAATGTTTAAATGCTAATAGGCCAATCCAGACATGGCTCACGTTCCGTTCTGCCGCTGCACCAGACCTTCCCCACCGCTCAATAACTGCACTTTCCTACCCAGACCTGCCACAAAGCAACAGTAAGTGGCACCCTCACCTACAGGGCCCACAGAGGGAGGGAACACTTCGCTAACACGGGAGGGAACACTTCACTAACACCATCATCATCACACACCATGCCATCTACTCCATGGTCTGCGTCCTCATTCCTGAGCGGAGCCTCCACCTCACATACCACAACAACTTCAATTCCATCACCCTCTGGCAGATGCTTGCTAACATCGAATTGAGCCAACTCTTCACCCCACTGAGCCACGAGGCAGGGCATACCCTTGACCCCATCTTCACATGTGGAAACTGCGTCCACTTCATCAACACCACTCAATGCCCACGAAGTGACCAGCACTGCGTACACTTCCTCGTTGAAAAACAACATGACACCCAAACCCACAGCAGGCACCACACAGAGTTACTGGTACTGAGTCACCGAGGAGCTGGTACATTCCACCATCAACAGCAACACACACACTGCTGCAGCCAACACCAACAGCGCAGCCCGGGATTTCCACAAATGTATCTCCAACTGCGCATAAACATTTGCCCCAATATGCTACTCCAACATAAAGCATGCAATGAATGCCACCTCGGTCACCAACAACATCAAAGATGACAGATGCATCTGCAGACACCTGGAGAAGAATGGGAGCTACATGAAGGGGGTCAAAAGACATCACCACCTACAAGGACACCAAGCTCATACTCTCCCTCACCAAGCCGCCCACACACACCAGACTGGGCTTCCAGGGACGATTGCAGCAAGTTGCAACATGGATGATCAACAGCTGGGGGTGCTCGACAAAGAGGAGACATTAGTCCTCATCCTCATGACCATGCCATCAGCACGTGGCAACACCTGTTGGGCCACCACCTTCGGCAGCCCCCGTCAACTCTAGGTACCTAGGCATCTTACCCGAGTCCTCCCTCTGCATTAACAAACAGGTCTACACAGTGGCCTGCAGCTACTTCAACAGCCTCGGCCTCCTCCATGTGACTTTCACATGGTTCCCCCCATCAGGTAGGACAGTCACCAATGCAGTCCTTGCATTCAGGCTGGACAACGGAAACCCAATATATACCCACAGGGACATATCTGTGTTCTGCAAACTCCAGACTGACCAGCACACGACCACAGCCACACTCGCCCTTGTGTACATACTTTCTTCATAGGTCATGTACCTCCATCGCACATACTTGGTTCTCACCTCTCCCCACAATTGCAAATATGTGGCGCAGGGGCTAGGCCTTTGGGGATGGTTTGTCTACATGGCTAGTCCCAGTTACCACAGTTACTTGTGTTGTGGTATCTGGTAGGTGGGCATGTTGATTGACATGTTGTATGTGAATTTGCAACGTTTGCATTCTCACGTGTGTGTTCCATGGTTGTGGAGTTGAGGTGTGTGGTGTGTTCAGTTATTACTTGCATTTTTATATGTGCCATCTTGAAAGCACTGGTTGATGATGGGCTGGCAGAAGATGTAGAAATCATGCACACTCCCTGGGAACTTGGCTACGACATTGGTGAACAGACCTCAGTGGTGTACTATTGCCTGCACATTGATGGAATGTTTGTGCTTTCTTTTTGCGGTATATGTATGCAGTGTCCGCAGGTGGCACGAATAGAACATGTGTGCGTTCAATTGCCCCCAATTCCTGTGGGAAGCCAGCTATGGTGTAAAAGCCTTGCTTGGTCTCAAGCTGTTCCTGCGCAGTGTTGGGGAAGCATGGATGCTGGGGTATCGGGCTGATGATGGCATCCAAGACAGTTAGGACGAACTTGGATAGGGCTGGCTGTGAGACTCCTCCAACTCTGGCAGTTGTTGGTTGGAAGGTACCAGAGGCCAACACGTGCAGCACAGCCAGCAGCTTTGTTTGCGGAGGGATGTTGGTTATCCGCTGTGTTGGTGCCATCATCCTGTGGGCTATCTGGGTCAGGATGCGGTGGATGGATGTCCTTTTGAGCCTGTAGTGGGCAATGACATTTTCTGGCGTTCGGTGTGTGTGGCGTGGTAGAGAAGCAGACAGGGACAGTGGTATAAGAGTTAGAGGGTTTTATTGTCAGTAACAGGTCAGCAGTATGGGTTCAGTATACAATACAACAAGCTTCAGGATCTCCGAGGTCTTGGTGTGACGTTTGCCTTTGATTCTCTCCTTCTTTCTTCAGAAAGGAGACAGGGGTGGAGTCTCTCAGCATCCGGTGTCACGGCATGCTAATGTAGCTCCCCAAGGTTTGCCAGTGTTCAGAACATAAAAAGGGAAAAAAGAGCAAAAATACCCCATTAGGAGCAGGTCCTGTCTGGATACGAAATGACAGGGATCAGGGAGTACAGGGAGTAATCACCCAGGACCAACACCAGTGAACGTGTGCTGTGTTTGTTCTAGCAAGAACGGCCCCCTTTAGGCAGTTAGCTCACTCCACCGAGGCCTGGTATTGTAACCCAGACTTCCCTTCCCCATGCAGGTCTGTACCTTGTTTAGCCACGTCCCTCCTGGGAAGTGGCCGGTTTCTTCGCTGTACCGGATAGGGTCCAGCTCCCTCTCAGGGTTGTGGTGGGCGTAGGTGACCTCTTCTCATGGTCCTGGCACCATCTCCCTTGTGTCTTCAGTCCCTGGCAGGAACGTTGAACCCGGGGGTATGAAGAGGGTCTTGGTGCGTCTCAAGTTCTCGTCCTACTCCGCTCTCTTCGTCCTGGGGCTTCCTGGGGAGAACGCTTCCTGAACTGCCTCTTCCGGCTTTATCCAGGTCGGATCTCTCGATGCGGTCACATGACCGGAGAATGAGCACGTTGGAGGTGCACTCTTAAAGGGGTAGTTTCCTCTGAGGTGGAAGCCTAGAAGCAAAGAAGGGGACAGGGAGAGAGGTAAGGGGAGTCCGGTTCTAGTCCTGAGGACGGAGTGTCATTCCAGGGAGGTAGCTCTTCCTCACAGTGTTTGAGGTTCAGGAGTTGGCATTAGACCTGCTGTCTAATTCAGCGCTGCCTCAGTGGTGGTCCTAGGGGAGGTGGCAGTGGTGGTGGTTGTTGTTGCCTTCTTGGTGCTCCGAGCTGCATGAGTAGTACCTCCATGGCATCAGTGGGTCTTCAGATGAGGCTCTTGTCTATTCTCCCTTATATACTACTCTTTATCACCATTTTTAAGACCTCTTTTTTTCTGGTCCTAAGTCCCAGCCGCTAACAGGCCTTAGCAGCTTTTTTTTATCACATTCCAGGTCCGGGCGAGCGTTGTGAATATCACAAAGGGGGGTTAGCGTGCGTTTTTGCACAGGAACGCCCTCATTGCATATCATTAGCGATAGTGATCTTCACCATCTATCACCAGAAAGCAGTCGCTAACGGCTGTTAGTGACAGCATGGTAATACTGCGATAAAAATATTGCCGCATTAGCGGCAGAAAAGTGCCCCTAACGGGGCGATAACTTCTTGTGAATATGCCCCTTAGTTATTTTCAGACAAGCGGTGTTAGATCTGGGGGTCTCTAATTGGCAGAGGTAAATACCTTAGACCAAGTAGGGACCCTTGCTTCTAGTCAGGGTGAAGAATTACACACAATAGATAACCCCTGCTCACCCTCTAGGTAGCTTGGCACGAGCAGACAGGCTTATCCCTAAGGCAATGTGTATAATAAATGCACTTAACACAACAATAATCCCCAATCCACCACAAACTGAGACCACACAGGTAAGTATATATAAAAAATATAACTGTATCTAGTTGCAGCAGTAAAAATCAACAATACACGATAATCACTTCTTCAGGAATATGTTGCACTTAATCTTAATTGGTTGCTCTTGTGTTCAGGAAGTTCTTACATACGAATCAGTCTCAAGTCTCTTGTAAATCTGTATTAAAAATGAATAATACTGACTTATTGCGCCATCAGCTCTTTAAAATCGGTAGAACTCTAAAACCCACGTCTTAGGTTGTAATTAGCTCATCAAACGATTTAGTAAGATACTGCCAGCGGTTCATGCACTTTAAAACTCAGCCCCTCGAGCTGACTAGCCCCAAACAATGCCAGCGCTTCTCACCGATGATTTTGGCGCCTTCGCGCCAAGCAGAGCAGACTTTGTTCCGGCCGGTCCCGGCTGCTCTCCGCCCGCTCTCAGCACTTCCAAGGAGCGGCAGGGAGCAAGCACAGGGCTTCGTGCGGGGACTCAGGCCAGGGGCATGGGGCACTCATGGCGCTCCCTCGGCGAGGTCGGGTCAGTCAATCCCCGGCTTCGGCGGTGCACACACGGCTCTCTCGAAGGTCCCGATCTCGTGGACCAATCCGGTCGCGGCACTTCAGGCGAGCCCCTGCAGCCACCCGGGAGTCAGCCAATGACAGTGCGGCTCCCGGGACAAGCCTCAGACGATGTCGAGCCGGCAGCCAATCAGTGCGCAGCCTCGGCGATGACGCGGTGGCGCTGGGCCAATCCCAGCGCGGCGTTACTGGGGGGGGGTCGTCTCCTATGGACCAATGGGAGCGCGGCGGCTTCGATCTTCGGCCCCGCAGCTCCGATCAGGACAGCAACCTTCGAGGGGGGTTTCTGGCCCCGGGCAGCGGCCGGTGAACAGGCGACAGATGATTTTTGGGGGAGCAGGTCACGGCAAGACAGCCCTCTCAGCCACACAACCGCTTTAGAGCAGGACTCACGAGGGGAGGCACCACGGTCCACCGACCCTCGCTGAGTATGTGCCGATGAGCACACCGATCTCTGCTCACACTCAGCAGTTGATCACCAAGCACGCTCCAGGCAAAAACAGCACGATCTGCACAATGTCTTGAGGAGTCTTTAGGAACCTTTTAACCCTGGGTTCCAGGAACAGGAGGCCAGCTCTTCTCAGGCCCTTGGAGATTCAAGTTGAAGACACAGCACACAGCAAAGTCTTGTGGGTTCAAGCAGGCAGGGTCACAGCACACAGCAAAGTCCCTTTCTTCTTCACAGCTTTCAGTTGAACAGTAGAACAGGTCAGCCCTTAGAGCACACAGCAAGGCAATCTTCCTTCAGTTCTCCAGCAGTCCTTCTTCCATCAGAGGTTCCTCTTGATTGTAGAATCTGATTTTCTGTAGTCAGGGGTCCTTCTCTTATACCCCAAAAAGTATTTGAAGTCCTTTGAAGTCCTTTGAAGTCTTTGTGCAAGTGGGCCCTGAGCCCGGTCTAAACCAGTTCTGGGTGTTGCTGGAGCACTGGGGTTTTCCTGGCTTCCTTCTTCCTCTCAGTATCAGGGACAGAGGTGACATTCGCCCACCAGGGAGGTGGAGCCAGCATTGTGGTCAGGCAGGCACAGCCCTATTCACTATCAGGTACTATCTCCTCCCACTTCCCTGGCAGCAGATGCTGCCTTTCATCCACGGGCTGACTCAGACAACCTCCTGGGGGCTCTGCAGCTCCTGTCACACTCAAGCCAGACAGTCAATCCACAAACAGGCCCAGGCACACAGAAAGGTTAGACCAGAAAACAGCCACTTTCTAAAAGTACTATTCTCAAACACAGAATTTAAAAACAACCTTTACTAAAAGATGTGTTATTAAATTCTGAGTTCAGGGATATCAATCACTTATGTCCCATCTTGTTCCTATAAGAAGATAGGCTGGTATCCATTGGGACCAACCTTCCCCTATGTTATTCTATGGAGCAAGATAACCTTACAGCAGTGAGCACACAAAATGGCTGCTGCTCACTACCAGAGCATGTGACCTGCACTAGTACATGCTCTACCTTACCCATACACTGCACCCTGCCCAGGGGGTACCTTGAGCCTTCCATAGGGGTGACTGATGTGCACAGACAGGGAAGGGTTAGGCCCAGCCAGTGGGGTCACTGGCCAGGCGGACATGGCAGTCCACTGACTGCACACAGGCCCTGCGCTGGCAGTCCTGAGACACCATTTTAGGGCTACTCATGTGGGTGGCACAATCTGCGCTGCAGGCCCACTAGTAGCATCTGTCATCACCAGCCCTGGCACACACAGTGCACTTTACTAGGGACTTCATGGTGAAACAAATATGCCAATCAGGTATACCCAATCAATATGTCAATTTGCATAGGGAGCACTTACACTCTGGCACTGATCAGCAGTGGCAGAGTGTCCAAAGCATCTAAACCAGCAAAAACGAAATCCAGCACAGCATCAAAAATACAGGAGCCAGAGGCAAAAAGATGGGGAAAAACCATGCCAAGGGTGTCAGGTCTAACAGAAGGCATGTTCCGAAAAAAGATGATTAGAGTCCACAAAACTGCAATCTTCGATTTTAACAATGAAATAAAAGTAGCAATTACAAAAGCATTTGCATTTAGTTAATATTATGTGAAAGAACGCAGTCTCACACTCAGAGTTCTTTTTGTCAGATCATCTAGATATTTTTATAAAATTTTCAGAGAGACAGTTGGGTCCAGATTTTAAAAGATTTTGTGTCGGGTTTGTGTTAGTTTATTTACATAGACCAGACACAAAATCCAGATTGCTATTTACAAACCAATGCAAAAAAGCCGATCTGCGCTGGTTTGTAACCAAAACTAACACAAGGCAGCTACCTTATTTTGCACTAATGAGACATTCCATAGGTGATGCGTGAGCATTCCTGTGCATCAGCCATGAAGTTTGGAGCAAATCCATATCTACAAAGTATTGTAGACCTGGATTGATGCCAAAATCCATCTTTTCACTGAGGCTGGCTAAACGAGGACAAATATTTTTTTAATTATCATAGTTTTTCCTCTTTGCCTATGTGCTGCATCCTGCAGCACACGTATAATGAAGAAATTGCCTTAAAGCAGGTGTTTTCAATGTGTAGCTTGTGAGCTACCATTAGCACTCCAGCTACATGTTAGTAGCTCTCCTGTGTGCAGCCCAGCTTGCTAATATAGAAGCTTTTACTTGGCTGGATAAGCATTTGAATACCAAATTCAAAAAGCAAGTCTTTGAGACAGAAAGGTGTGTATTTTCAGAACTCCCATGTTGATGTTTGGAGAAAAATATTTACATTTTCACAATGAATGTAAAGCATATATTTGAGTTGGAGAGATGCATTACTCATTATTTCCTTGATGTCACGGGATTGCAACTACAGTGCTATACACTGCCTGTGATCACTGCTGACAATCTTGGATTGGGTGGTAACAATCAGATCACTATCATTAGTAGCTCTGGATGGTTTTCATTGAGCATAAGTGGCTCTAATTAGTGAAAAGGTTGGAGACCCCTGCCTTAAAGCATAGTTTGTGTGCAGGACAGGTTTCCTTGCTGCACAAAAACTATGATGACCACAGTGCAGACATCTTGCACAATTGCGAGCAGCTGCTGAATGTTTGCCTTTGTAGCTATGTGGCAGTTCTTCTTTCTTCAGTTCATACAACGCAGTGCAGGACCTTTCTGTGCAGCATCAACTTTTGGTAAATCTGGGTCTAGATGTTTGTCATGTTTCCATATGTCCGAATGCATCAATTCACTAGAACAGGTGATTAACTGACCAACTATAATAGTGGCAAAAAGCCCAAGGGAAATGTCAAGCGGTTTGTCCACCTTTTCCATAATGACACTCTTCTTTTGGCGCGAAATATTGTAAGCCTCCCACAGGAAAGCAGTCTGTTAATTTTAAATATACCACGTTTACATCTATCACTTTGTTAATTTGTATTATACATAGGGGCACATGCATCAATATTGCATTTTGCGATTCCTTAATTGCGAAAAATAAGGAATCGCAATTAAGGAATTGCAAACTGCAATGCATCAAGAAATCGCCAAAAAAATAGCGATTTCTTAAAATTCCTTAATTGCGATTCTCTAATTGAGAATCGCAATTAAGGAATACCTCCCCGTTCATTCCTATGGGCCTAGAGGCCCATAAGAATGAATGGAAAGACATTCTCAATTTGCAATTCACCATTAGAAATTCGCAAATTGAGAATGCAATTTCAAGGGTGCAGGGGTGTCCAAAGGACACCCTGTTGCACCCCTGAAATCTGCCTATAAGTACATTTTGCACACACACATGTCCCAAGGGCATGTGTGTGTGTAAAATGGAACTTTGAAAAATGCACTTTAGTGCATTTTTCAAAGTTTTCGCAAATTACCATGAAGGTCAACTTCATGGTAATTTGCTGCCCTTATTTGCGAATTCGCAAATTTTTTAAGTTTGATGCAATGCATTTAAGGAATCTCAATTTGAGATTCCTTAAATGCAATTGCATTTTAAGAAATCGCAATTTTGCGATTTCTTAAATTGCCAAAATTTCAAAAATGTTAATGCATCCCAAAATCTGGAATTGCATCCGCAAACGGACGAATTTTGCGATTCGCATCATTTGCGAATGCAATTTCCATTGATGCATGTGCCCCATAATGTCTATGAAGCTTCCAGGTATTTGACAACCTTTGTCAATGATTAAACACACAACCCTAATCACCTCTATATGTCTTAGTACTCTTTTTACATGCATAGCATTGAGTGTCTCATAGACTAAAGTTATTCAGGTTTTGGCTCCACGATTGTGTACTGCTATGATAACATTATTGACATTTTGGGCTAGTGTAAGAGCCCTGTGTTGCATACTGGCACGTGCATGCTTCCACTACTGGATTTTGGAGTGTTAAGGTCCAGAAGGCTAGGAAAGCTGGCAGTTGTTGCAGAGCTGGGAAGTCTCAGTGGTTGTTGCATACTGCTTATTAAACTACTCAATTTACATCAGCAACTGTGTCCGTCTGTCTTCTTAAACGTGGTTACAAGGATGGGATACTGAAGAGCTGGACGTAGCAGAGAAGAAGTATTTGAGGAAACATTTTTAGAACTAGCCGGTTTGCTTTGGAAGCACCTATGACCCCTGGCACCTACACGTTAGGGATTCTGAATCCTGGGAGTTATTATCCGGCCTGCTTGAGGTGGTGGCAGGTGTAGACACAAATGAATAAATGGGTGAGCTTTTTCCCAAATCTTGGCTGGTCAATGCTAGCCATTGCGCTGCATGACGAAGGACTGGTCAGTGTACTTACTTTTAAAAGCGGCATGCAACGTTTTTGAATGGGAGCATGAAGGCTTGACAAGGGAGTGGAACAAGACATGCTTGGAGCGGAGGCAGAAAACGACCCTTAAGCGTGTGTGATCCGATGACCATGCTTACCGAGAAGCAAAGTGTGGCGGAGTCCAGCCTGGTGTGCGCTCGAGTGGTGACAGGTAGGGGCAGATTTACAAGCCCCTTGCGCCTCATTTACGCCGCCGTTGCATCACTTTTGTGATGCAGCGGCGATGCAAATCCTGCTCAATGGTGCGGGGGTACTTACAACGTGACGCATCTGGGAGATGCATCACGTTGTAAAGCCCTGCGCCACATGTAGGCGTTCCTGTGCAGGGGGGGGGGCGTTCCAGCACAGGAACGCCTCCTAAAGTGGCTGAGTGAAATCTTCAAGATTTCACTCAGTCACTTTTAGGCCCAATCTGCGACAAAACCCTGCGCCTGCCTGAAGCAGGTTTAAGGATTGACATAGCATTAACTAGATAGGGCCTCCAGAGCATTGCTGGAGCTGCGTAGCGCTTGCGACGCAACTCCAGCAATGCGCCACTTTCACGGCACAGATGTGTCACGCATCTGTGCCGTTTTTGCCCCATGGTGCGCCGCATTATAAATGCGGCGCATTCATGATGGTGGAGCTGTGGCGCACAATAACTGGCGCATCCCTGCTGATTTGCGGGGATGTGCCAGTTATTGTAAATATGCCCGGTAGTCTCTGCGTGAGGCATTGCTGATTGTGAAGAGCGACGCAGTGACGCAAAAAGCAGGGAGCTACATGGAGGTCACGTTGCACACAGATGTGCTGCCATTTTGGATTGGAGGCAGTCTAACTACATTCATTGGTGCATAAGGGGCTGCAACAATGCCAATGCGCATGCAATAGTCATTGGCAATTTGCATTTCGGAGTGCACGGTCCACAGGGGGAGGGATCTGATTGCTTCTATGTGTGCATAAGGATCCCCAACAACGCTGATGTGCACAGCTTATGTGTTTGGCATTTTGCGTTTTTTTTTTTTGCAAATCATTTCAGAGTACATGGCTACGCAGGGTGAACATAGTGCACAAATTAGTAGATACGTGTGCATGACGAATCTCTACGGTACTGATGTGCACGGCTCTTCATGTATTATGACGCACATTGAGAGCTGGGTGTGGAATTTCTAATCTAATTTTGTGGCCTTCCAGCAGTCTAATGCTGTGTGTGTCTTGAACAAGGGTAACATCGCAAATATGCATACTTTCTGAATGGCTTTGGTACAGGCTCGAGCCTGAGTGCACAGCAATTTAGAGAACAAGACACTGATTTGTGGGTTACATTGATGACTGATGGGGAAACGCCGATGTGTCCTGCTGCATAGTGGAAACTGGGAAAAGCTGAAATTCTAAACTGCAATATTTGTATTGATCAAAGTATTAGTAGTGTGCTACTCAGATGACATACACTTAGTGGTGGGAATTGCCAAACAGTGCTATTGTGTTGTGCTACTGTAACACATTTGTCACCAACGTACTTTATAGTAGATATTCTAGTGCAACAGATTGCTTGTGCAATCGTGCATGAGAACAATATATTGAAGTGTGCAATTTATGCTGAAGAAGTAAGGTGGGAAAGTGTAAAGGATGCTAGTTTAGAATAGAAAAATCAGACATGACAATGCAATCAATACCTGCACCTCCAATTTTTTTTTACAGGACCCAAGAATTTCATGTATGTGTTTGGAGGACTGGAAAGAAATGTTTGTATGCTATATTGATGGGGACTTTCTTTTGCTGAAAGAAAATAGGCCATTTTGAAAAACAGTTAGCGATTAGAAGGCAGAAAAGTTCTAAAGATTCTACCTAGACCTGTAATGGTTGGGAGAAATGCAGTGGAGGAGTCTGATGAGGAGGAGGATGATGTAAAATCCCACTGACTAGAGTGGCAACACATTGGACAGCAGATATAACAACAATAGGAATGTTAACGTGTCCAGATGTATGAGGTTGTGATTGTGCAAGAATGAGAGAGAGTGTGGAGTGTGAGTATAGTTCTCTACCTGGTTATAGGTGTTTTTCCTGTATGAATAATGAAAAATGTTTTTTTAATTATGATGTCTCAATGATTACGATGTATTGTGTGAAGAAATGAACTTCTTTTAATAATCGAAAAAAATGATATGAAATCAACTATCTTATATAAAAAAGAGAAAAAATAATTTCAATAAAAAGAAATGAGAAAGTGAAATTGATGTATTATTACTGTTTGGTTATGCCCATTTAATTGGAGGAAAATCCCGAAAAAGTAGAAGGCCGTGGGGGAGCTGCTTTCGCGTGTGAGGAGGATGATGTATACATAATGGTGATAGCAGTGCTGGAGGAGATTTTTGGTAGGAAGATTAGCATTGTAGTAGAAAGGCATACATTCTTTTCCAATGTGCAACTGCAAGGGGAAAACATTCAGCAGTTTGTAGCAGCTTTAAAGAGGTTGGCTGTCTCATGCAAATTCAGAGATCTCCAGGATGAAATTATAAGAGATCAAGGGCCATATGTAGGTAATCTACATTTACCGATTCTAAAATACCGAATTTTTCCAATTCGGTATTTTAGAATCAGTAAATGCTATGTAGGAAAAAAATCGGTAAATTTGACCGAATCTGTAAAATGCGGTAATTACCGATTCGGTATTTACCGATTCGGTAATTCCCATTCCTTCCTATGGGCCCATAGGAATAAATGAGAATTACCGATTCGGTAAATACCAAATCGGTATTTGAATTTGAATTTTTAAGGATTTGTAAAGCGCACGTTCTCTATGCAGTTTCTTGGCGCTGGGGGGAATACAGAGCAGGAAGAGCACAGGACTAGGGACTGAAAGCTTGCTGAAACAGAAAGGTTTTGAGGGCCTTACGGAATTCCATGTAGGAAGAGGAGTGTCTGACTGAGGGCTGAAGGGTGTTCCAAAAGGTGGGTGCCAAGACCGAGAATTTCTGGCCACTTGACCGTAGCTTCTTAAAACGGGGGATAACTAATAGGGATTTGGTGGATGAACGAAGATCTCTAGGGGGGCAATAGTTGGTAATGGCCGAGTTGATAATGGCAGGAGCCGTGCCCACCCTAGCTTGAAAGGTGAGGCATCCAAGTTTAAAAAGGGCCCGTTGTTTGATGGGGAGCCAATGAAGAGAGAGAAGGAGAGGAGAGGAGTGATGGGATTTAGGTAGGCCATATACCAATCGGGCTGCCTGGTTCTGCACCAGCTGAAGACGTTGAAGTGCATAGGCAGTAGCGCCATTGTAGATAATGTTGCCATAATCGATCTTGGATAGGACCATGGCCATTAAAATCAGTTTGAGTGCAGGGAGGGAAAACAAACGGAATATTTTCCTAATGATACGCAAGGTGAAGAAACAAGAGGAAACAACAGAACTGATATGGGAGTGAAGTGTGAGATGGTGATTAAGTGTGATTCCAAGAGTCTTGACAGAGTCCGAAGGGGTGGGAGGGGGAGACCAAGGGAAGGGGGCCAAAAAGAAGGAGACCAAGGGTTGCCGCTGCCCCCAGTCAGAACCAGCTCTGTTTTATCCGGGTTGAGTTTAAGGTGGTTCGCATTCATCCAATCCCGGATAAACAGCATGACGGACTGGAAGCTAGCGACATCTGATATGGGGGACGAGAAATTAAAGATGAGTTGGAGGTTATCAGCATAGTTGTAGACTGTGACCTCCATTTGTTGTAGTGCAGAAATAAGAGGGAGAATGTAAAGATTAAACAAAAGAGGAGAAAGAGAGGATCCCTGAGGGACACCACATTGCACTCTGCGAGGCGGGGCAGAAAATAGGGGAAAGACTTACAAGGGTGGCAGTGTGTCACATTGACACCCTGTTGCACCCCTGAATAGTGCATGGGTGCACATGTGGCACAGATACATTCCCTAAGGGCATGTATGTCTGCCACATGGCACTTTTGGAAAAGCACAAATTTGCTTTTTCAAAGGTTTTCGATATTTACCACCAACTTGTTGTTGGTGGTAAATACCGAATCCTTAAATGAAAAATGCACTCACTTGAGTGCTCCCTACATTAAGGATTCGGTAATTTACCGAATCGGTATTTAAGAATTCGGTAATTTACCGATTCCTTAAATTACTGAATCCTTAAACATGCCTCCTACATCTCAAATGCCCAATACAGGGCGGTAACGGACACAATTTGGTAATTTCGGCCTTTACCGACCGGAATTGGGCTACCTACATCGGGCCCCAAATGAAAAATAGGACAAACAACGTTAGAATTTAGGAGAAGCTGTTGGGACTGGAAGATCCCACTTTAGATAAAACCACTGAAGTTGCCAGGTGAATAGAGAATACCTTTTGTTATGTCAAGGAGTTCGAAGGTGGTGAAGTTAAGGGGGCAGGTGAATCAGAGAATGTGTGCAATGGGAACGTAGTGAAGAAATCTGTACGTAGGGGTAAAGAAGGTGAGAGAAAGGAAGAAAAAATTCAAAATCTTGAGAAGAGTGTGCTACAGGTGTGGAAGTGAGCCAGACACAGTGGAGGCAAAAAATGGTCCTGCTGCGGACATTATGAGGCTCTAGTATACAAAATGGTTCACTTCTCTATAGTGTGCAAGAGGATGGGCAAATTAAAGTCCCCAAAAGGCGCTGAATTTAGTGAATGGTCAGAAGTGCCAAGGGAATAGATGAATTCAGAATCAAGTGATGAGGGAGAAATTAAAATGATGGATGTGAGTGAGAAAGAACCACCACACATAAGTCAGTCAAGGGAGACTGGTGAATAATGTCATCTGCCTGAGCGACAAAGGTCAAAGGAGAAGAGGTATATGTGTGGGCTGACTCATGCACACCATTCACCATTATTGATAAAGTGACCTGGTAAAAGTTGGGTGCATGTGGTTTATGTCCTCCTGATGTTAAACCTGAAGGGTATTGTGGGGAGAAATTGCCAGTCTTAGGTTATTTCCATGCAGACGTGCAATTTCAGTAAAGGAGGGCGATGGGGAAGGTTTATGTGGTGGAGAAGGGCAGATCTTTGTTGCGGTAGATGGAACAGCGAGCTTTGGGCATGATCTTAAACCCCAACCACCCAAAGCAAGTGGGTGAAAACCTCAAAGTACCATTAACTTGTTCAGAGAATGCATGGGGAAGTTTGGTGATGGAAGTATGTGGTCCTTTAAACTGTGGCACCAAATCTGGTATGAATAAGAGGTAGGTAGTGATTATGATGGATGGTGTCTCACAATATCCACAGGTGGCATTAATGAAAGAAGATGTCCAAGGTTATTGCTTTTTGTGAGGAGGCGTTCTGTAGTGAGGGTTGTCCTGCTTTCATACTGACTAATTATGATTCCCAATGTGACTCAGATGATTTTCAGTTCTTCCTGGCTGAAAAGGAAATTAAGCATTGCACGACTGGGTTGTACCATTTCATGCAGAAGAGGGAGTTGGAGAGATTTAACCGCAATTAGAGGCAAAGCCTGAAAATGGGTGTGGTCAGTGAGGCTGATTGGAGGAGGCAAGTTAAGAATGTGCTGTGGAAGTATAGAACCACACAACTCTCTCGATTTCACCTACTTAGATGAAGAGTGCACTCCGTAGGGGTGAGCCAGCCAAACAGGGTATATCAGGAAAAGAAGGTGGTGAAGGGTCTTGCTAAGCTGTAATAGCCGAGCAGAAAAGGGGTATTGAGAGAGGAACCCAAAGGGTGGAAAGTGTGGCAAAGACATGTAAGGGGGTGTGCTACAAATGAACTTGATAACTGGATGGGGGTGAAGTATTAATCTGTTTTGTTGCCATGTCATGCACTAGAGAGGGTTATTTAAAGAGTGAATGTATGCCTATTTAATGTGTATGTTGTGTTAGCTATTAGAGTTTAGTTAGTATGGGATTATACAGAAGCGGATCCAAAAAATGTGTTATTTGATTAAAGGGGGATGTGTTGTATCCTGGTAACTGCATGCTTCCAGTACTGGATTACGGAATATTGGGATTCAGAAGGCTAGGGAAGCTGACAGTTGCTGAGGAGCTGGAGTCATGGGTTATTGCATTCTTGTTATTAAACTACTCAATTTACACCAGGAGCTATGTTCTCCTGTTCAGTAACATGGCATCTATTTTTCATGCATATAGAATGTTAGCACTCTACTTTTTTTCTGTGAAAATCTATGGTGAAACCACAGGAGATCATTGGGAATCAATATACGGACTGCTGCTGCTGTTGATAGACGGTGTTTTACTCAGCCAGCCAGACTTAAATCTGACGTGGATGATGAAGCTATTTCTCAATCTATAAAAAATGTGTCATTATTTAGCATTCCACAGTACTACCTATAATTTCTATGACAAAATGAAACCCATCACTTTTTTCATTCACTGTAGTCTGCTCTATCGGTAAACGTTTAAGTTCTATAGCTCCTATTCCAGCATCATTTCATTCAGGTGTGCCAAACTTTCATCATGAACATAGAATTTTAACACACTAGTTGTTCATTGAAACTCTGTGGCTCAGCTGCAGCACAACCTCGAACAAATCAACGTACAGCCTGCGGCTCCAGGGGGAAGCATATGATTTACTCAGCATCTAAGACATTTATATCTCATGGCTGAGGAGGATATTTGTAAATTTTTAGAAAATGTGTGCTTATTTTAGCCTCTGGATAATTTACATCATTTCCAAGAGAACATCTTGGAAGAAAACTATTTTCTCTCAAACACGGCTCATCAAATTCCAGCAATGTGTCAGCATTTTTCACATGGTGAATCATAGAACCCACCAGAATTTTCTGTTTAAAATAAGCATGTCAACACCAAATTTATATTGTGATTTAAATTTATTATCACCCATTCTTCATCAGGTTTTCTGTAAGCCTCAATACCAAACATTCTCTACAATGCATTTCAGTGGAATAAACATGGCAGAGCCTTATCGTCAAAAAGAAATCCAACGGCTGTGCTTCTTGTAACCCTTCACCTAAATGATTCCATGAAAAAAACTGTCTAAAATACCATTTTGCAAATTTCTTCCAAAATGTTAGGCGTCTGATTTACAATAGCAATAGTATCCAAGGAGGAGGGCAGTCCCAGATAGGGATTGACAAGAGTGGAGTAGAGCACGCGGCTTTGTCTTCTTACTGTCTGACTTCACTCAAGTCAAAATTTACTTTGGAGTACCCTCCCCTTAGAAAATATTGCTTAACCATCAAACATACAAGCAGTATGATATCACCAGGAAAGTGGTAAGACAATAGCAATTGAATTTAATTGGTGTTTTGCAGTGAAAGTAGTCAATAAAAGTATTCCATATTAAACTAAAGGGAAAATAGTTTTATTAAATTATATTGACAGGAAAAACTACATACAAATTAAGTACACATAAGTACTTTCGATATTTTAGTAAGATCTCATAATGCATGATGTGGTCAAAATTCAATAATTTAAGAAATAATGTTTTTAATTTTGTTTTTATGTGATTTACTTTGAAATACTTCATTTATTGATATACTTGCCTTGCTATTTTTTCTCTGTTTGTATGATCTCATTTTTGTACCTCAGTGTTATTTTGTTGTAAAACGTTCTGTGGCTGTGAGACTTTAGAAGCAAATTCTAGAGACAATGCAAGCTAAAAAGAATGCAGTGAATGAATCTATCTATCTATCTATCTATCTATCTATCTATCTATCTATCTATCTATCTATCTGTCTGTCTGTCTGCCTGCCTGTCTATCTATCTATCTATCTATCTATCTATCTGTCTGTCTGTCTGTCTGTCTGTCTGTCTGTCTGCCTGTCTGTCTGCCTGCCTGCCTGTCTATCTATCTATCTATCTATCTATCTATCTATCTATCTATCTATCTATCTATCTATCTATCTATCTATCTATCTATCTATCTATCTATCTATCTATCTATCTATCTATCTATCTATCTATCTATCTATCTATCTATCTATCTATCTATCTATCTATCTATCTATCTATCAATCTATCTATCTATCTATCTATCTATCTATCTATCTATCTATCTATCTATCTATCTATCAATCTATCTATCTATCTATCTATCTATCTATCTATCTATCTATCTATCTATCTATCTATCTATCTATCTATCTATCTATCTATCTATCTATCTATCTTTCTATATATCTATCTAACCATCTATCTATCTATCTATCTATCATCTATCTATCTATCTATCTATCTATCTATCTATCTATCTATCTATCTATCTATCTATCTATCTATCTATCTATCTATCTATCTATCTATCTATCTATCTATCTATCTATCTATCTATCTATCTATATATCTATCTAACCATCTATCTATCTATCTATCTATCTATCTATCTATCTATCTATCTATCTATCTATCTATCTATCTATCTATCTATCTATCTATCTATCTATCTATCTATCTATCTATCTATCTATCTATCTATCTATCCATCTATCCATCTATCTATCTAGAATAGAAGCATACACACAATCAAAGAAGGCCTCTTGGCACGTTAGAAGACCTTCCTCAGCAAATAACTATATAGAAGTACCTTGTTTAAATAATTTGATAGAACATGCATGATTGAGGGTATTTCTAAATGAAGCCCACCCTCTGAACAAGTGGAATCTAATGGAAGCACCAATGATCAGTGTTAGGAAATGGTTTATTATTTTGGGTGGCTCTGGCGCAAGTAAAATGTCTCAAAATCATGTCAGGCTAAACTCAGAGTTTCAATCAGTTAAATGTGGGGTTAACCACTGTTAGTTATGGCACAGACCAGAAGACCAGACAAGCTTAATCCTTCAGTGGGGTAAGATTGAAGACTGTGTCCAACAATGAACCTTCAAAGTTGGATAACCATTAGTCAAGGACCATCTGAAGTCACTGGGTATGGAAGGAAAAGCTTATAATAGGAACATTCTCATTTTATGCCCAGTGAAATCCTCTTTGCAGCCAGATACTTTTCACACCTTTGCCCAGTCAAGAATCCTAAATTCAGACTTAGTTTACTTTTGGGAGCTCAAAACCTCTAGTGTGACAATCGGGGGGCTATAGCTGAGCAGATCAGACCAAAGCTGGATACATTAGGAGTGAGGGCCTGCTGATCTTTTGTTTTGGGTGCGAAAAAGCTCTGAGCAGGAACAACCTGCTTTTCTAGCCCACCGGGGTGGTTATTCCCTGTCCCTCAAAAGTGAAAAGATTTCTGAGTCTCAACTTTTCTTCTTCTTAGATCAGCTTCTCCTGCTCATTGCTAATGCTCCTAGAACCGCAGGGACAGCATGTAGGGACCAGGACTCAACGCAACATGGGCCACCTGCAAGAACCAGTCAAGAGTCCAGCTGTAACTGGACAGCTGGTCTCTCAAAGAAAAAGGTCTTTTGCAGCTTTTGGTGTCCATGTAGCCACACAGGAGGACAACCATCTGACTCTTTGAGACTATTTATCAGTCCTGGGTACAAGTGGATGCCAGTCCACAAACCCAGGTCTCCTCACGGGTCACAGACAGCAGGTATAGTCATCTTCTGCTCATCCACAGGTTCAGATGTGTTATAAGGTGTAGGGGGAGAAGTGCCACATTTGTAAAATTCACTAGACTGTTGCTGGTGGTGACTCCTGAACACTCCCTAGCCAATGATAAAGCGGTCTTAAGGGCAAACACTTCCACCCTTTTGCAGAGCAGTCCTTCTGTCACTGCAAACTATCCCACAGTGCACTATGCTAAGTGAAACCCAACACGGCAGAGCACTTTTATCCCTGAAAGAAGCTATGACCCACCCCTGTGTGTTTTTTCAGGGAAATAATCAGTCCCCTCCTACTCAACCACACCAGACTGGTTTTGTGACCAGTTACTCCTCCCACTAGTTTGGAGCCATGTTGACTACAGTTGGCCCTTTGATTAAAAGGTCTCACCTTTCTTTTAATTATGATTGGGCAGACTTCACCTGGTACCTTTCAAGTATCTGAGACCCCCAGCAGCTTGCCCTGAAAGAGGATTAGAAAAAGAAAAGGCTCAAGTCACTGTTTCTCCAATGGGAGCAGTGTTTTCACCTAATCAAGGGGAAAGCCCTTAAGGCAGCTGCAGGCAGGTTAATGCTAACTAGCCTAAAGGAGCTGCAGGTAGTCAAAGTCTAACTGTAGTTTATTCCAAAATAAAGTTACACAGATAGTGTTTTAACAGTTCTTAATTTTAGGAACAACAATATGCCTATACAATTAAAGTAACTTTTTTGGGGCTAGTCATAGTAAGAACAGGCCTACCTTAAATTCTTAGATGTTCCACTTTGAAATTCAAGGCATCCTACCTTCTGGGCTACAAGGTATCTTAAGGGTAACTTACTTAACACTTAAAAGTAAGGTTCCTTCCCATCAAAACACGTTATTTCAACCAGCCTGTCTGTAGGTTTAAATGCTGCAGCAATAAGGCTACACATGCAGGCTTAGCCCCATGTTTTTCCTACTCAAGCAAATGGATAGCAAAATACATACCGAAGTCACAGGTGCCAATTTACTTCCATGCACCATATACAAGGGCCTTGCTGGAATCCTAAATATGCTAATTTGGGATTAACTAATTTTACCATGTTTTAGGGGTCAAACCATATGCACTAGAGAGTTGACAGCAAAGCTACTTAATGTGAAGGCACACTTTTTTGACTAATTCTAATACAGTCTATATAATTGATACCTTGCAGAGAGGTGATTAATGAGAAGTAATGTATGCAAGGCTCAGAGGAAGAGATGAAAACTATGCTTCAAAGTAACAACATAAGCATCACCCATCAGAAGAGCATAAATGCTCGGGACAGTACACAATGGGAGAGAGAATATTGGAGGTCAATTCAGAGGTGCAGCTCTATCCAGTGGCAGCATTTCTTTTTTTTAGGAGTTTTATATAGCGCAAACTTGACCAGAAGGTAGCAGAGTGCTTTACATGAGCACTAGTTGTGTTACAGACAGACACATTAATTTTGTTAGGCATGGGGCGATTACGAGATTTGCCCAGAATCATAGGATGTTGAGCATCCCTGCAGAGAAACGAACCCAGTTCCCCAGCTTCGAGGAAGGACCACTCTACCCATTATGCCACATCCTCTTAAAGGTACCGATCAGTGTGTCACAGGCATGCTTGGCGCACAAGGAATGCTTTAGCCATAAGATTGTTATAAGGAGTGCTGATAATATTTAAGCATTTACATTTTGTCCAGATCTGGAGCCCACGTACTGAAAAATGAAAGCATTCGAATAATTCCACCTAAGACATAGAAAAATGTTACTTTGTCAGCAAAGCCAATTTAGGGGAGAGGGGTTGGCCTAACGGCTAAGGCGCTCGATCTCGGACCTGGGGATCTGGGTTCGAGTCTCGGTAACGACGCCAAAAACCCCCTGTGATTCTGGGCAAATCACTTAATCTCCCCGTGCCTAAAAATGAAAGTGTGTCCTCATGTAACGTAACTGGTGCTATGAAAAGCGCTCTGATAACTGATTCGGTTCGGTTCTAGTTCGCGCTATATAAAACTCTGCAAAAAAAAACAGGGAGACAGACTTCACTGTGTGAAATGAAAAAGAAAGATCGAGACTGAGGGGCAAATTTATCAGAGTTGCATCGGTTTTGCACCATGCAAAGGGGTGCGAAAGTGATGCAACCCCTAAGTGCAAGTGCAATTTATCAAGCCGTGAAATGCCACCTGGTGCGTCCCTGCATGGCTTAATAAATATGGAGTAACACAACGCTGCACAAATCACTGTATTGCATTACTCTAACCCAGGAAGTCATTTCATAAGTGGTAAATTGGTGTTTCCATGCACAACCTGTGGAGTTAGGCGCATTACCATATTTACCATAAGTGGTAGGCATGATAATGTGTCCAAACTGCTATGCATCCCCACGGGAGGTGTAACGAGTGGAAACATTTTATTTCTCCACGTCTTTTCGTCTTTCTATGTACAGCACACACAGAAAGAGAAAATATTGTTTTTGTGCAGGAAAGTGTGCCTTCCTGTGCAAAAAGAAATCCTGCTTATAATGCAGATACCCTTGCACCATGGTGCAAGGGTGCCTGCTTTGGCGCTAGACAGTACATTGTGTGCCAGCGCTGGGAAACAACAGGACTGCATCGCATAATGTTCAATGCTGTGCATTCCTGACCTTTCCCTGTCATGCAGTGCAGCAAAGTGACTTGCTGCGCTGTACTGTGTGAGTTGTTGATAAATATGCCCTTCAGTGTTTATATTGCTCTAAGGGATAGGAGGGTTAGTCACTGAATATACTTGAGGCCAATTGAACATAAATCAAATGAACCTGTGACTGATTTTACAATTGTTAATGATAAGTTTGTTGCTTTATTAAATTAATGTGCACACATTTTTCCTAAATTTCTGCATGCGTAAATACCATTCCAGGGGTTCTGCTTTGCAGAGCAGTCTCTAAAATAAACATGAATGCAAATCACCTAAACCAGTGGTGCATAACCTTTTGGCTTCTGTGGGCCCCTCCTATTCATTACAGGAACCCAAGCACCTCCAGTGAATCATTATTGGTATCCAGGGCCCCAAGATGAGCAATTAATGGAAGCTGGGGATCAAGGGCTAAGAATCTTTGATGATTTGAACTGCAGAACAATACTCAAAAATACAGAAACAAGTTTGTATCAAACAAGTACACAAACAATGAATTATTTGATATGATGCATAAAGACATTTAAACAAAAAATCGAATTTTTGTTTTTAATGGGAGGTGTGGAGCTTTTCTGAATTCAACTGGGTCCACACATTATCCACAATATATTCTGTTTGACGTCCTCGTTCTGCTCCCAAACATCTATCTATGGAAACTAACAATTTTAACCTCCAATTTCAAATTCCTTCACATTTACAGCCCACGTAAAACTTTTCAATTTTCACTTTTGCTTCTTACTTTATATACACTTTATTAATCTGATTTTATTTTCTAAGCAGTCATAGACTCCCGGTCAGACTTCTGGGGGACCTCACACCACAGGCCCCGAACCACTGGCCAACACCCCTCTGAGAGAGATTATGTTTACATGCATACAGAGTCTCCCACTAGGTTTGAAAGTGTCCCAAATTGCCATCATTTACTGTACATTTCAATTCAGTTTTGTTCCTATGATCATGGCGATTAGAGTACATACAATATAATCAAAAATAGAATAGTGGCCACATAGTTAAAAAAAAAGGTGTGGTGGGGACAAGATACAGTTTGTAATTGCGCTGGCTATTATTTCGTTTTATGGCATTTTTTCGATGGCACTCTAAAACCATGATACTGCCCTTCTCAGTGGTTGCAATGATATTACCCATCCAGCGTATAGTTATGTTCATTTCAAATTGTTTTGTCGTATTAAGTCAAATAATTAGCATAGCAAACATATGATAACATGTGGAAATACAATTGTTAAAAATTAACAAACGAGGTTCACAGACTGAAAATTACTATATCTTTCAATAGTTCCAACAAAAAAAAACGGTATAAATCTACAATCAAGTAAAAATCATTGTACGCTAATCTGTAGAAACAACTGACGTAGGGTTCTTAGATCATTGCTCATGAGTTTAGCTCCCATATCAACCTGAGAGTGACATGCTTTTAATGTGATATTTAAATGTTTCCTTGTAGTACATGACCGGCTTTCTGTTCATCAAAACTCCTTATGCTATGGATGTAATACAAAGACATTTGTCAAAGAACACTTAAAACTTCTCAAGCATAAAAGACAGCCATCAGCTATCTATAAAGTGCACATGGAAAATGACATTTATTGGCAGAGTACCAGAAGAGCAGACAGATAAAAAAAGAAAAGTTTGCAATACAGCACGAAGGTTGCTAGGATATTGATACATAATTCTCTTGCACACCAGAAAGAGAGCACATACTTATTTGCTTCACTCTTTCGCATAATAGAAATGTAAAATGCATTATATGGGAATCTTATTAACGAGGGCATCCTGAACTATAGTCTCAATACTGATCTCATATGGAAGTCAGGGGAATAAAGGGTTGCTATAGAAATGATGGGAAAAGATTTTCTACTGAGCTGATCATACCATGATGGGGTATTTGTGTGGAAAATGTTCATGCATGTACTGATAGGGAAATAATGTGCAAAGGGCAAATCAATGTGTTAAAATGTTGATGCAGTGATGGTGTAATAATCATGTACTGAAGATAATATCATGTATTGTTAGATTTACCATTTCATTTAGTTTCGGTTATCTACTGAATAACAGGTCATTTACTGAGTGGAGTGCCTACGAGGTATAATTTACTGGCTCATGAATACGAGTGACCAATTTGTGTGCTGAGTACGATCTTTGAAGAAGAGTGTGTTATGTGTTGTTGCTATTTTTCTCATTCAAATGTATGCAGAATGGTTTGAACTAATCAATTGAGGTAAAAGATTGGCCAAACGAGTATTTGCCTTGTAGTGACAGAAATCACTAGGCCATGATTTACGAAAAGGCAGCTTGTAAACAATGGGGCTTATTTATGAGACCCCTGCATCACTTTTGCACCACATAAAGTGATACAAGCATGACACAGGGCTCTCATAAAGATTTATGAAGCCAAGCAAAACCACATAGGGTGGCTTTGAGTGTCCTCATAAACCATGAGTAAGGTGATGCAGTACAAATCAGTGCATTGCCTTAATCTGCCCCCGGGAGGCATTCCATGGGCGTTGCAGTGGATTTTCCCATGCAGAATCCATGGAATTTGATGCTGCCCCAGATTTATGAAAACATGTTAATCTGGGTAAGTGCTGAATACATACACCTCCCTAGGTGAGGCATAAGAAGGAGAAATACCAATACCTTAATTTCTCCTTTTTTTTTCCTTTTTCCATGTGTGCTGCATGGAAAGAGTAAAACGCCTTTAAGGATTGTTTTTGTGCAACAAGGTGCCTTGCTGCACTGCCCTGCGCCAAAATGCCATAAATGAGGCCCAGTAAGTGTAAATTACATCCTGCCTCTTTGTGAACTGCCTTTCTTTCTGCAATGAGATGTATGTATTCACAGGTCGCACCACAAAGTGTTTAATCATTGGGGATTGGAGGGTCGCAGAATGATCCATGACCTGCCTAGGTCATTATTTGCTATCTTAGAATTGACTACAGACACAGGACAGGAATGGGCGCCTACAAGGAAAAAACAGATCACTGAACTTGTGTTTGTATACTTATACAGCAAAGCAAACTGTTTTTCTTGAAGGAACTGGTGGTGCTGCTGTCAAGTAATGGGTAACACTTTCTACTACGCCCCCCAGGTCACCCTACACTATTCCAAAAGGTGAAGCTGCACAATGCAGACCGTTTCCTTTTTGAAAATGATATACCCCCTCTTTTGGTCATAACAGTGTTGCAAAACATTGATACATCTTATTGTAAATCGCAAACATGAGCAGACACACCTTTCACTCCACCTCCTAGCAGTGATGTGGAATGAGTCGCAAAACAAGTTTTGTGATTACGAAAGGCTTTTCAACTCAAAAAGGGGTTTAATACTTTTTAAATACCATTTGCAGTTGCAAACCTGTGATTTTGTGAATTTCAGGTTTGGCGACTGTAATAGTTTTATATATTGGGCCCATGATTCATTAAAAATACATACATTTATGAAAGGTTGACTTCCAGCAATGATTTACATGTAAGCATTTTTGCTTCTTCACAAAATCTAATAGGCGAATGATTATAAATCTATGGAACTAATACATTTCCAGATATGCAACCTGTGCCCCATTAGCACTTCGAAGAATTTTTCACAATGTGAAACATCCAAGAGAGTACACACGCACTAATTTGCACCCAGAAATAATTTACTTTTATATTTTTTCTCTTCGGGGCAAACATTTTAGCCTATGGTGAAGTCCCTTCCCTTACAGCACTATGAAATATGGACTTAACCCTTTCTCTTCCCACCAAAGAAAGGCATGTAGTGTAGCCTCTTTTAGAGATGCAAAATGACCTGAAAACTATGTGGGCCTCATTTATGAGGTTTGCCGTAGGGCAGTGCCGCAGGCCTTCCTTCTGCACTGCCTTACGGCAAAAGAAAAGGGCAGGAATGCTTTGCATCTTTCAGATGCTGCACATTCCTGTTCTTTTCCACTGTGTCAGCGCACAATGAGCTGCTCTGCCCAACGCAGGCACCTTTGCACCATGGTGCAAGGGCACCTGTGTTGGGGGGACCATTGCACCATGGTGCAAGGGTGCCTGCATTGGGGGTATGATTATTTTTGTGCAGGAAGGGAAACGTTACTGCACAAAAAAAAATCAAAAAAGGTTTTTTCCTCTTTCTATGTGTGCTGTAGGATACAGCACACTTAGAAAAAGGAAAAACAAGGAGAAATACAGATGTTTCTCCTAGTTGTGCCTCCCATGGGAGGCGTAATTTTTTGGCGCTGCCTCATGTTTACAATTTCTTGCAATTCTGGGACAGTATTAAATGCTGGGAAAGCCCCCAGAAAAACCCATTGCATGCCCCTTTAATGCAGAAAACTGTGTTAAAGGTAATGATATTTACGATTAGTGGCTTAGTACCATCTTGTAATTATTGAGCAGGGTCCTGCGCCACGGAACGTCACAAAAAATGACATTCCGGCAGTGCAAGGGGCCTCATAAATGAGGCCCTATGAGTTTTTGCCTTAGAGCAGCACTGTAGGCCTTCCTGTTACACCATCCTACAGCAAAAGAAATGGGCAGGAATGCACCGTATCGATCAGATGAGGCAAATTTCTGTTTTCTTTCCCCTGTGCGGAGCACAATGGGCCCCATGTGCCAATGCAGAAACCTTTGCCCCATGTGCAATTGTGCCTGCATTGCGGGGACGATTATTTTACAAAAGCAATCACAAGAGGCTTTTTCTCTTTCTATGTGTGCTGCAGAATACAGATAAAGATATTTTTCCTTGTTGGGCTTTCTTTACGCCTCCCATGGGAGGCGTACGTTTTTGGCACTGCCTTCGATTTATGATTTTTGGTAATTGTGAGGCAGTGTCAAAAAGCCATGCATGTTGCTGGGAATGCCCCCAGCAACATCCATTGCATGCCTCTTTAAAGCAAAAAACGTAAAAAGGAACGGTGTTTACAAGCCAGCATTAAGCCCAAAAAATTGGCTTAGTGCTGCCTCAGAAATATGGAGCTGGCTCCTCACAACGGATCTTCACTGTTAGAAATTGGATTTCTGGTTGGCTAAGGCTTGCGCCAAAGCCAGGCAGAAACCACCACTCTGGTGAGGGCAAGGGAGTTACACGCCAACATAACCCCTGCTCACCCCCTTGGTAGCTTGGCACGAGTAGTCAGGCTTATCCCGTAGGCAATGTGTAAAGCATTTGCGCCACACACACACGCATCAGCAACACACTAGGCACACCACATTAAGGAACTCCACACAAGGTTATATATCAAAATAGCCTTTGTAATACCATAAACACATTAGATCATAATCACACAATTACACTGTGCCAACTGGCACGGGCAATATTCACAAGGGATTATTTACACAGGACAGGCCATGTGGGCCACTGTCAGGATCAACACTTAGCAGAAATTGGTACAAGTAAAAATAGATCATAAACCTACAACCAGTAGCCACTGGTAATTAATGTACTCCACCTCAACCTGTAACATAACTTCACATTATGCACAGTCACATTAGGAGCAAATTATATCCTGCCCCAACCTCACCAGCATAAACACATTATGCAATCTCTCACTAGTCTAAACACATTAGACCCTACCTCCTAAGTATAACTCACATTAGGGGCGTAAATCACAGAGTAAAACATAACCTCACTAGCATAACCACATGGAATGCAAAATTACCTCATAATTATAAACCACAGTTTAGAGGTATAAAACACCGGGGGTGCAAAACATACTAAATGCATTATATTTCCTAGCACCACATTCTCTGCAGCACATAAATCACATTAGAGCCTTGCGCCCTATCAATATGCCAGCCCCCCTGGCCAATTGGCCATCCAAGTAGGGGCTCAGATGCCATGTGTCCAGAATGTCAGGGCGTGCTGCCAAGCAGCGCCAGTCAGCGGTGCGCCATCTGCGCCAACCTAAACGTTGCAGCTGCCCACTACCTGCTGGGCAGCTGAGAACAAGAACAGGGCCTAAACGCTGCAGCTGGCACTAAGTGCTGCGCAGCTGTGTAAGGCCTGGCACCTCTGTGCCACCTCTGACCCTCTCAGGGGCTCTCTCCTGAATTGCGCCTAAACGGTGCAGCTGCCCACTACTTGCTGGGCAGCTGTGAAAGTCACAAATGCGACATGGCTCTCGCTGGCTCTTAGGACAAACTGCGCCCAACCGTTGGAGCCCTCTAGGCTCTAAAGATACAATGTCCCCTGGAGCCCTCTGGCTCTCAAAAGAACTGGGGCCCTCGGGGGCAAGAACAAGGGCCCCTCTGGCCCACGGGACCCCCACTGGGGCCTTTTCTATAACTAGGGCCATCGTTGGAGCCCTCGGGCTCAGGAAATAACTGGGGGCCTCAGGAGCCATCTGGCTCCTGAAATAAAGATGCCCCACCATTGGAGCCACGTCTGGGCTTGGTGAAAATGTTGGGGTGGCCCACTGCCATCCGGGGCCGCCCTGAATGCACCCCTGTCACGGTGTAGTGCACTGGCGCCAAAACACGCCCGGAGCTTCCCCCAGCCCTTCAACACTCACCGGGCTGTTCAGGGGTGCTCCTCTTCCCTCGCGCTGGGGGCAGGCCTCTCGTCTTCTCCAGTGCGGCGCCTGCAGGGCTCTCCCTTCACCTCGGGAGCCCCGCCGACCTGGCACAGCGCTTCTTCTCCGGTTGGCGGACCCGGGGCTCTCTACCGCTTACGAGAGCCCCGGGTAGCCTGAGGCCATCACTCGGCCGGCTTCTCGTCTTCTCGCGGCGGCGGGTGTGGGACTTCCTCTTGAAAACCGGAAGTCCCGCCCACCGCCAGGCACTATGGTGCCTGACTTCCGGCTTTGCCGCGGCTGCAGCAGCATCTCTTTTCGGGGCACAACGAGGGGTAGGTTCCCTTGATCAGCACAACCAAGTTAGGAGCGGGGTGGGCACCCGCTCTGAATTAGAATAGGAATCCTGGGCAAATTCGCAGGGTGGGCACCCGCGCAGTTAAGGCACCATAAACACGGGCAAAATGCAGGGTAGGCACCTTCTTGTAAATATCGAAATAAGCGGGGTGGGCACCCGCGCTGCCATTAATAAATGCAGCAATGAGGGGTAGGCTCCTTCAATAATGGGGCAATTTAAAATAAAGCGCTTCCCAGGCGCTAAGGGCAAAAGAATACTCAGTTCAACAGGGTAATTGGAGCAACCAGGTTCCCAAGAAGTCCTGGACATCAAAGATGGAGCAAGCAGCTCTCAACAAGGAAATTCCACCAGCATCCAGGGGCTGGCCAGGGCCCAGGGAGGCCACCCTTCCCCTGGGCCCCAGCAGCAGCACGCCCCTGGTAGATTCGAGTTGGAAACCAAAACCTTTTTCATGGGGTCACAGCCCCTCTTTTATACACACATATCCTTTGTTTCCAAAGGTGCAGTCAAGGTGTGAACCAGATGCAACTGGTTCTGGAGCACTTTGTTTTGCTCAGCCCCTCTGCCTATTCACAGGGTGAGTCAGGGACATCAGACACACCACAGGGGGTGGAGCCAGCATTGTGGAGGGAAGGCCAAGCCCTATTCAGGTCCCAGGTGCACTCCTCCCTCCCATCAACATGCAGATCTCTCCATTCACCACCGGGGCAGACCCATTCTGACTCCTGGGGCCAGGCACACCAGCCAGCTCCAGACAATCACAAGCCAGACATTCAATTCACATTTACTGCACAGACATGCCAACTTCTAGAAGTGGCACTTCTCCACTAGACACAATAAATCCATGTTCATTATCGCGCAGCATTTAATCTCACGAGTTGGCACATACCAAACCCCTGCACTCCCCACACATCAGGAACTACATGGACACACATATTCCCCATGCATTCCTATGGGAGGGCAGGTCACTCTCACCACACATACACAGAGAGTGCACGCACTTGACACTGGACCGCAGTGAAAAAGTGGGCAGAGGCCTAAAATCGCCAACACCAGGTTACAGAACCAGGCTAGGCAAATGCAAAAAGTTTCGGGGTGAACCTGTCAAAAGGGCCGAGTTCCACATTCACAAAAAGTGACGTTCTGGTGGCGCAAGCGGCCTCATAAATGAGGCCCTAAGTATCTACAAATTCATGAGATTAAAGGTGTTCCATTTTGTTTAAATGCTAGATTAGAGTCCTAGATTATTGCAACTGCAGGCACATTGCCATGCTGTCAAATTAACAATACTCGTAAATCAAATTGGTGATTAGAAAGTTCTACTGATCTTACAAAAGTCCCACAAGCACAATATGTGTGTTTGCTTTTAAATACGAACAGTTGTAACCTCATAAACCCCTGTTCTACTGCTAAAAATGACTAACACACAAGTAGCATCATTAAAATCCAAAAATCTCCTGGTCCTCCAAACATCCCAACTGTTGAACAGAATAAGGCCCCATACCTGGCAATTCTTGATCTTTACCTAATTCGCTCATGGGCCCAATACATTAAGCATGATGATCAGTATAGGTAGTGTCCGAAGTAAATGGAGACAACAGTAGTATAGGTAGGGTCAGTGTCAGGAGGAAGTATCTTGGCATTCCTTCTGTAAGGTGTTCAAAATATATTTTTTCATTTTTATAAAATATTTGTGCATGTTGGTGCCCTTTTGTATTAGTTATCTTCAAGGTGAAGATTATGTATATGCTTTCAAAATTAGGTAAAATCCTGTGTTAGGACAATTTTGTTAATTCGTGTTTTGATGTCAACTGTGGTATTTATTTGTTGGGTATATGGAAAATAACATGGTCAATACAATTGTCAGTCCAAAGTCAATGTATACATTTTTTAAAACTGTCAAATTGTTCTTGTTGAACATCCTCAAAATAATGTGCAGTTAATGATTCAAAGCCCAATAGCCTAATAGAGTGGCTAATTTGAAATAAATTGCAACTTTCACAGTAACAAAACTTTTTTAAGCAACAGTCTGACATAATAAAGTAACCTATGGGAGAGGCATTTTTCAAACCTTACATTTTTAAAAAAATGTATTTGGCAAATTCCTGGCATGTCTAGAAAAACATCGAAGGTTTCAAATGACTCAGTCACATGATTATACTGTATCTGGATTTTTCTCTGTTCATGTTTACTTTTTGATAAAATGTCTGCTATTTATATGTTAGAAATTGGGTTATGGATTGTGTACAGGGGCCAGCCTTGGTCTGCTGCAAAGTACCTTAGCTGCTTCGTCAACGGAGCTGAAATGCATGAACCAAAGAGGCGATGGGTCGTTTTCTGAGCCTGAGATGCAAGAAGCAATGAGGCGATGGGTCCTCGTCAAACTGCAGGATGTTATGCATTGGCTTCGAGCTGCGCAAAGTCAAAGATACATCAGGAATGGAGGCGATGTGCAGTCGACAATATGATGTACTCGATCCTCATAGCAACAGCAATGCTTTGATGGAGATGCACCAGTTTCAAGTGGCGCGATTTAATTGATGTGTGAATTTCTACTGGAGCAGCAGTTTATACACGTTTCCAAGGGCCTAAGCCCGGATTGGCAAACCGCGGCGCGGCAAGATTCACAGGTGGTTCAGGTGCTGTAGCAGGGTGGTTGTAAGTGTTAAATGCCCCATAGACTTCAAAACAGGAGACAAGCCAATAAGCCCTTGTAGTCATTTTGCTTGTGGGTTGGAGATATGCAGGTGCAGTCTGTTTCACTCTCAGGGAAGTGAGCAGTATGTCAGCACTGCAAATCATGTGCCCAGCACAGTAGCAGTCCAGCAGAGAGGCAGTCCTTGTCGAACCACAGCAGTCCTTCTTCCGGGCATAGTGTCTACAGGCCCAGAAGTGTCCTGAAGTGGTGGTGTCTGAGGTCCAGTTGTGCCTTTGAAGTGAAGGGGACATCAAAGAGATGCATGTGAAGTACATAGAGTCCCTGCCTTTCCTGCCCTGGCTCCAGACTCACTACAGGGCAGTATGCAGCCCTTTGTGTGAGGACAAGCCACAGCCTATTCAGCTGTAAGTCTCAGCTCCTCCCTCCCATCCTGCGTAGGATTGCCCACCAAGATGTGGATTGCCCATCAGTCCCACCTAAGCTCCCTTTGTGTGTGGCTTTCTAGAGGGAAGGCACAAAACCATCTGTCACCCACCTGAGATGTATTTTCAGAAGAGACAGGAAGAAGGCACCTGTAGTGTCGTGTTAGCTTGTAATAAAGGAACCCTGGTGGCTCCTGATGGACTATGCAGAACTGTGAGGTAAGCATTACAGCATAGTGAAGCGAAGGCAGGCTTAGAATGTAGTTTCCGTTTACACGCAGAAGAATAAAGTTGTGTTATAATAGGCTTCATGTGTGGCACAGTCATTGGTGAATAACCAGGTGGGGGAGGACGCTACAACTGGCTATGAGGTAGGGAATAAGTAACCCAAAGATTGACAGAGTTTGCTTGTGGAGCTCCCCATACCTGGAGCGACACACCATCAAAGGTGCCGGATTATGGCTCAAAACTACTCCCAAGGTCTCCTAAAAGCAAAAGGGTCCCATGGAGACAAGGAGGGTAGTCAAGGTTCCAAGAACTGCCCAAGATAATCCAGAGGAAGCACAGCACAGGGCCTTAGAGTAGGTATGGATGAAGCAGACAGGAAATGATGTCGGAAAGGCCTCCACGATCTGTGTCTCCCAATCTCGTAAATTATTACTATGCCACCGCCTTCTAGAAACCATCACCGCCATTCGATACCTCCAAAAAGCTGAATATTGGAAACGGATTGAATGACTGGATGGAGATTTCATTGCTGTGATGAAGAAAGCAAATAACGAGAAGATTATGAAGTACTTTAAGAATATTGCTGGTGAAGGTGTAAAAGAAGTGATAAAGAAAATGCTGTGAGCTGGCAAAACTACATACAGTCAAATCAAAGCAGCCTTAAATCTCAAGTTAATCCAAACCCAAATGTATATTACAAAAGGTACTTCTTCAGTCAAGAATGACAGAAAGCTGGTGAGACCATCGACAGATTTGTTGAGAGACTGAATACTCTCATCATACACTATAAGTTCAATTAATTTGATGAGAAGGAAGAAATACTCCTCATAGTGACTGACAGATGCTTGTCAGATTCATTCAAACAACAAATGTTGGGAGAAATTCTTAGTCTGGAGCAAGTTCTCATAGCTGGCAGAGCTGAAGAGCATGCTGATCAACAAGCTGCTAACATGGATGCTGGAGGTACCCAGATTAGGTCAGTCATGAATGTGAACAGTTAAACTAGGCAAAATGCTGTGAGAATTCTCCACAGAAAAAGACGTTGTGCTTCTGGTGTGAATTTTAGTTTCCACATGAAGGTAAAGGTCTCACCACTGGGCAAATCTACAAAGGCAATGGAAAGGAGAACCATTTTGCAATGGTTTGCAATGTGAAGGAAAAAGGTAAATGTACCACGGTGCAAAGACAAAATGGCTGCCAGAATTTTCTAGAAGCGCTGTTCCACGCACATCCATAAGGCCAAGAGACCACATTAGCTGAGGCAAATTAACACCAAACAAAGTTGATGGACATCTAAATCTATGTCAAACAGTTCTTCTATATCAATGTCAAGTGAAAGTGAAGAAGATAGTTGTGCCATGTCGATGTTAGACTTACTGCATGCGAGGAAAAATATGGGTCCAAACGAAGTTGGCACGACAAGGCACCAAAGTTATTCAAACATTGTCCGAAAATCACACAAAAAGTCAATGGTTGGGAGCGTGGCCAAGCAAGATGGCTGAGCGGACCTGAGTCGCTTCTACTCCAGACCCCTGAGGCTGCCACAAGCTGTTTTCAGCGCTAATGGAGGGACGTGAAATGGATGGCCACACTCAGCACTAACCCGTGCTGACCAGGAACACAGCACTGAGTCCACAAATTGGCCCCATGACTGACGAGTGCAGAGAGTGACCCCAAAATGGCATGGAGGTGGTCCCAGATCAGAGCCATCACATACAGCTGAGCGCCCGCTGTTTCCAGGAGATCCTGACCGGGGCTCCGACGGCAATGCACCTCCCCTGTATGAGTGCCACCGCAGGGGGGCTCCGGTGATCAGTGCGCTATTTGGCATTTCACAGTACTGCCGTGAATGCAGTCTCGCACCATGCAGAAATGCTAAAACGCATCGCAGGGCACTGCTGAGACAACCAAAGCTTAATTGAAGTGGGCGCCAGAGGCACAGATGCCGTGGACAAGGCGATCGGCAGCAGTGGAGCACACCTGACAGGTCAGTCTCCTTTTTTCTTGTCTTAAACGCAGCGTGCATGGAGGAGGCCTGTGCAGTGAAGCCTGTCTGACCCTAAGATGGCACCCACAGAGTGATAGTCTCCCAGGAAGTCTCCGGACTTGGCACCAGCGGTGGAGGGGGGAGGCAGACAAGGCACCTTCCCCTTCGTCTGCCCCAAATGAGAGAGGAGGAATCCTGTTGCCCCGGCTTTGCTGCCCTACTCCTCTACACGCGGCCTGACCTTGAGAGGGGGCCAAGGGCTTTACCACCAGCAAAAGGCCTGACATCATGTCTGGGAGGCACAAAAGGGTAGGGCCCGATTCTGGATGCCACAACCCAGATAGGACTCACACTGCTTGCTTTGGCGCTGTGCATCGTGCTGGCCCAATGCCACCAAAGAAGGCGACGAAAAAAGTCTTCCGTTATTTTGCAGTCACAGACAAGAACACTTCTCCCGTCGAGACAGGTCAGGAGAAAACAATTACCCTTACCAGGGAAGACCTGGTCGCTTCCCTCCGGGACTTGAAAACTGAACTGTGCGAAGAACTTAAGCAAGACCTTTGCACTTCTATAGACCAACTCAAGGCCGACTTGACAGAAAAGATGGTGACGCTCAGACAAGATGTTGATGCTGTGGGCACCAGGGAGGTAGAGGAACAGAAGCGGGACCTCGACATCCGCTCTATTAAACTACCCCAAGCTCAGCACAACCTCCAGTCCCAGCTGCAACAAGTGCTTGTGAAGGTGGAGGATTCAAGGAACAGATCCCAGAGGGAGAACATATGCATCCGGGATCTGGAAGAAGGTGCGGAAGGGTAAGATCTGGAGGAGTTTGTGGTCAGCCTTTTCTCGGAATTCCTAGCACCACGGCAATTGAAGATCAAGATTGATCAAGTTCATCGGGTGGGGACCTTACAGACTGGGGAACGAAGTTGGAAACAGGACGTCCTGGTGAAGATTCACTCCTTCAAAATGAAAGAAGCTTTCTTAAGCAAAGCGTCGAAGAGAGAAGAGACCTGCATTCAAGGATACAGGTGATCACTTTTTCAGGATTTGACACCCTCCACTCTGGCCTGCAGGCAGCTGCTCTGCCCGGTCACCACCAAGCTAAGAGAGGACAACGCGCAATATCGCTGGACATTTTCCTTTGGCCTTGCCTTTGAATACAAGAATAAGTCCAACCATATAACTCATCTAATTGAGGGTCTACGTATCTTGGGCCTGCCTGTGCCAGAGGATGACAACGGTGCAGGGCCTTCGACCACCTCAGGACAGCCCCAGAGGGAGACCTGGTCCTGGCAGACAGTCATGACAAGCAGGCAGACTCCTAAATGAACGTTCTCCAAGGGATGTTGGCTACAGACATTTTGCCACTCACAATGTTCACTCATGGAGCTCCACTGGTGAGCCGTTGGCTGCCATGGGCTTGGTGCAGTAGAATAACCAGGGTTC
This sequence comes from Lissotriton helveticus, assembly GCF_964261635.1. Classification (NCBI taxonomy): domain Eukaryota; kingdom Metazoa; phylum Chordata; class Amphibia; order Caudata; family Salamandridae; genus Lissotriton; species Lissotriton helveticus. Next base: position 890,263,459 of record NC_136065.1, on the reverse strand, counting down.
CATTCCAGGCCATTAGGTTACAATATCTATCCGTCTTTGACAATATTGATATTCTCAAATGTACTCTATGTTCTTATAGCACACAGCTGGGGGGTGTGGGCCTTCTCTGTATCGCCCAAACTTACAGTATTCTTCTAAGAGAGGGATTGAGCTGAGGGCCTGTTGGCATCTCAGCACAGTTTTCTAGGGTTGGTTGGGGAATTGTTTTTTGGGGGAGTTAGCTTTCTGTTCTCCTAGGAACGAGCAGCCCATTGTTGGGACTTTACCTGATATACAAGGTTTTAGGGTGAGTGAGCTGTGACACACAGAGGGCAGCCCATAGGAGAAATCCATAGACAGGGGGAGAGAGAAAGGACTTTCTGATGGTTTCCATAGCGTCCTGGAATGTTAAGGGCATGAATTCGCCCCAAAAACACCAACACATCTGGAAATATCTCAATGATCGCCAGTTTGCGGTTGTTGAGCTACAAGAAACACACCTCAAATAGTCAGAAGAAACTTGGATGCGCCACAAATCATACCCCTTAATTTACAAGTCATCTGCTAGCACCAAACACAACGGAGTGGCCATGCTTTTTCGTAGCTCAGCCAAGTTCCAGCCCGAAGCAATCAAGGCCAATCCTTTGCACATTTTTCTCTCTCTATGCACCCAACTCGGGACAGATGACATTCCTATCTAACACACTGGACTTGCTATGTGGCTTTGTGGAGGGTCAGTGATGTTGCTGGGAGACTTCAACCTGACATGGCACGAAACCTTGGACAGTTCACACTCACATAGGGTGCCCCCCAACAGGTTTTCCAAAGGGGTTAAACAGATAATGCTCACGCTGGCACTCTGTGATGCCTGGCAGACACTGCATCCTACTACCAAAGACTATACGTAATTCTCACATGTCCACCAGTCATACTCTAGGATTGACTATATTTTGATTAGACAGGCACTAATTGGCCCCTAGCGGGCAGCGCAGATCTTGCCAATTTTGATATCGGATCACAGCCTAATAACCATCAGTCTGACATGGAGTGAGACTAAGTCTGGCACATCGCAGTGGTACTTCCCGACAGCAATCATTCGAGATAAGACCTCCAGTGATGAACTGAGGGCTTCCATCAATGAATACTTCACGCTCAACACCCCGCAGGCCTTCACCCCACAGAATAACTGAGATGCTTTCAATGCGGTAATGCGGGGCAAATGCATCCAACTTAATGAGGTCCGAAATAAACAGAGGGCAAAGCAGCGCATGGCTCTTGAAGGGGAATTAATGGTAGTTGAGAAAGCACATAAGGAAACACCCAGGCAAGCACTACAGCGACAGCTTACCGCATTAAGAGACAAAGTACGCTCCATTTACAATAATGGAACCGATTACACATTGCTGAAACTGCGACAGACATCATGTGCTCAGGGCGATACGGTGGGGACACACCTAGTGCGACAGCTTCGAGTGAAGAGGGAACACAAATTAAAGGGGGGTATTCTAGATGGGGATGGCCATCTCACCCACTCAGATGACATCAAAGCAAACATCTTTGACACATTCTATGGGAAACTCTACCTAGGTACGCCCCGTGATAAGGCCCTACAGCAGCATTATTTATAATCGGTGGACCTTCCCCACCTCTTCCCCGCGAATGCGGAGCTCTTTGATGCTCCCATTACATTCGAGGAGGTCAGGCAGGCCATTTCTAAACTCAAACTCCATAAAGCCCAGGACCTGGTGGCCTAACTGCGCTGTTTTATAATCGTTTTGCATCCTGGCTAAGCCCCCGCCTCACCGAGCTGTTCCACACAGTAGCAGCAGTAGCCAGGGTATCGGCATCAATGGCTGAGGCAGTGATATATGTTATTCCTGAACCCAGGAAAGATCCCTAGAACTGCGCCTCTTATAGCACTTCTCAAGCTTGAAGTGAAGCTCTACTCAGGGATTTTAGCTGGCAGATTGGAGGATCTGATGCCCACGCTAATCCACCCTGATCAATCAGGCTTCATAAAGGGAAGGCAAACACATGACAATATCAGTCGCACCATACACCTCATTGAGAGAGTGTACAAATTCAAACTCCCAGCAATCTTTGTAAGTCTTGATGCCGAAAAAGCCTTTGACAGGGTGGATTGGTATTTCCTTTTCCTCGCCAAGTGGAAATATGGCTTTGGGGACGCATTCTTCAACATGGTCAAGGCCAACTATCACCTTCCGCAATCCCGAGTCTTGGTCAATGACTACACATCACTCCCCTTCGCCCTTAGCAGAGGTATACAGCAGGGTTGTCCGCTTTCTCTCCTCTTATTTGCCTTCAGTATTGAACCCCTAGCTGTGAAATTCCAGGCCAAAGAGAAGATCTGGGAAATATGCTTTGGCCGCACATGTCAAAAAGTGTCCCTCTTTGCGTACGATATCTTGCTCACGCTCAGGGAACCGGCCACCTCACTCCGGGCAGTACAGGAGGAACTGAAGAACTTTGAACTGGTGACAGGGTTTTAAAGTTATTCTATCCAAATCATCCATACTAAACCTTACCCTCCCCGACGTTGAGGCAACAAGACTGAGGGGTCACTCGTCCTTACACTGGACTAAACACTACCACCTATACCTGGATGTCCACCTCATGCCTAAAATTGGGGACCTATACAAGGCCAATTACCCCACACTAGTGACACAGATTCAACAGGATTTTAAGAGTTGGGACCCTCTCTACATCTCCTCGCTCGGGCGGATCAACGCCGTTAAAATGACCGTCCTACCAAAACTTTTATATTTCTTTCAGGCTTGCCCGTGATCTTCTGCCGCGCCTGCGCTCGCTCATCATCAAAATCATTTGGCAAGGGGGGAGGGCTCGCCTTCCCTTCCACGTGCTGCGACGTCCAAAGAAAAATGGGGGTTGGCATTACCGGATTTTGCATTATACTATCAAGCGGTACAACTGCTGGTGGTGACAGAATAGGCTGCAAGAGAATCCGATAAGCACTGGCTCCACATGGACAGGGCGATTGTGGGGTGTTCCATATGGGATGTACAGTCCTGTGAACACCTTTATGAGCACCCCCACACGTACTACACTGACAGTGTAGGACCAAGTCACAAAGAGGGAGGGTTGGACCTCTTTTCCTTCCCCATACACCCCAATTCACTTCAACCCGGTATTCTCGCCGGCACTGCCTGAGGGGCCTTTTGATTGCTAGAGGGAGGGGGATGCTTAAAGTTATCAGACTTATTTCACAACTTTGATGTGCTGATATTTGAAAGCTGCAAAAGGGACATCCATGTCTCACATTGTGAGCACTCCCATTACCTCCAGCTTAAGCACTGGGTCTCACTACCGCACACATGAGAGCTGCTACTAGGGTGCTTACAGCTATAGAGTGACTGGTGCACAAAGCAGGTTCCATGAAAGGAGCAATTTCCTCACTATATGCCAATGGTATTAACTACACTTCACGCCTCCCGGTAATGCTACATGTCTTTTTGGGAACGGGTGCTGGGGCGGGATGTCACTGATGAGGAATGGAAACACATATGGGGCGATATTACTAGACACAACCACTCAGTATCTCTGAGAGAGGTGCACTACAAGACACTACTAGACTGGTATCTTTACCCCACTAAGCATAGGAGGATCTTCCCTGACACCTCAAATCTCTTCTGGCAGGGATGTGGTTTGCAGGGGGATTTTCGTCACATTTGGTGGGATTGCCCGGGTATTCAGCCCTTTTGGGAGGAAATCCTTTCACATATTAAAGATTTGCTGGGGTACCCCATCCCGACAACCATAGAGGGGGCTCTACTAAGCTTCAGAGACCCTAAGCTGGAACACAAAATGAAAGCTGACAAGGCGATAATATGGGCCAATTTTGGGGCAGCAAAACTCACAATAGCGGCTGCATAGAAAAAGAAAGACACACCAGCGTTATCAATGTGGTATGCCCGCCCGTGGAGAATCCTCTCGATGGGATAAATATAAGAATTTTGAATATAAATGGGGCCCATTGGTAACCTATCAGTCCTGTGGTTTGCCCTCTGCACTGTGCCTGCCCTCTTTAAGGGCTATGTATCTTTTTAAATTCTAATCTCTCCACATAGAGTTGGCTGATACATTCTTCACTTACTGATCGGACGTGGACCTACTCTTGTTGCCCTGCATTATAGATGTTCCTGTGCTACCTACTCCATCATCATACAACACTACCACCACCACCAGGGAAGTGGAGGGGGGAGGGATGGGGGTGCTTGGTTTTGTGTTTTTTGTTTAAGTGGTTACACTTAAGGCTTGTTGCTAAAAAAACTGACATTTTCTCCTTTGTCTGTGGGGGCGTTGTAAAGACCTGGGGACATGTGAATCTGGACTGCAATTAGCTGAATGTTTTGACTACGGGCCCTACACACTCCACTGTATCAATTTGTCATTTTGGCTTTTGATGCTGAATAAAAAAGAATTTTGACAAAATGTCAATGGTTGTTTAATACCTTTTGTTATTGATAGCGTTGTCAAGAAATATTATGGCTGAGGAGAAATATAATGAACTGTCTCCATTGCCCTCATTTAAGCCATTGAAAACTAAAGTGTATACATGGGCTGCATCAATGCCACTAAAAAGCCAAGGTGCATTAGTAGCAACGATGAAACATAAAAAACAGAGTTCAAGCAGCCATTCTTGGACCTCAAGGAATGGTCTCAAGTGCCTGTTTACTCAGCTTCAGCACAGCTGCTGATATGGGACGGATACATGTGATCTATGACAAGAATTGTAATCACAAAGCAATCAGTTGATTCCCTTTATTGTTAACATGGGTTGGAAAATTCAGGACTATGAAAGTCCAATTGCACAAAAATGAGGATGTCCATCATATAGCTCAGACACAGAGAATCTGCCTTTCACATACAGGAAGCTCATCAGGCACTGATGCCAATGTAGAGATAGGGGCTGAAAGGACAAGTGAAGAACACATGACTGCTGCTGTTTCTACATCTGCAGCGTCGGTCATGGACAGTTTTACTGCCTGTCACCAGTTTCCGAAAACACAGTTGGGACGTGTGATCAAAGAACCACAATGCATCATTGAAGAGCAGTGATTGTGTATATATTCGTAAAAAAATATATATATATATTTAACAGAGGGGGCGTTGTCATGTAAGTTTGTAATGACATAACCCTTGTGGCTCATGAAGGACTACGTAGAACAGTGACGTAAGTATTAGAGTGTAGTGAAGTGAATGCAGATTTAAAATTTTACATGCAGAAGAATAAAAACATGTTATACTGAGCTCTGTGTCTGGCGTAGTCATTGGTGAGGGAGGTCGCTACAGCACCAAATGGCTAAAGTAGGAAAATGACAACTTTCTAAAAGTGTCATTTTCAGAATTACAAAAATAAAATCTGACTTCACCATAAGTTATGATTTTAAATTGTGACTCGAGAGACAACAAACTTGGGGGTCCAATCTTCCCAATTGGAAATTACACTTATAAGATGTAACACGGTCATACCAATGTTATCCAATGGGAGAAATAGGCCTTGCTGTGGCTAAAAATTAATACAAGAGTCTTTCACACCAAGGACATGTAAAACGTAAAAGTACATGTCCTACTATTACATACACTGCATCCTGTCATTGGGCTCTCCAGGTCCTACCTTAGGGTGACATGCCTATTTAAAAGGAAGGTGTGGGCCTGGCAGAAGGGTCAACCTGATTGGGTGGGGCATTCTCTTGCCCCAAACCGACCGCACAGCTGCATTGTGCCACGTTGGCAAATAGTTAATTTTTTCACCATTGTAATCCATTTTAAAGCATCTGTTCAACTGTTATTACATCTCCATCTTTTGCGACTGATACTCAGAATCCACGCGCGGGATGTTATGCCATTTTCAAGTTTCTTATGTAAGACCGCTCAGCCCTCCACAGGGCTTGGTCGCCCCACTCACTGCTGCCGCTCCTGCCTGCCTTTGCCGCCTCCTGCCTGCAGATTCCTTCGCTCGCTGCCCGCTGCTCCTGGGAATTTCCCGCTGCTCCTGGGAATTTCCCGCTGCTCCTGGGAATTTCCCGCTGCCCGCTGCTTCTTGGAATTTCCCGCCGCTGCCTCCCTGCGGCCCCGCCCCCCTGTGATTCCATTCGCCGCCCCGCTCCCGCCACCCAGCTGCTCCTCCCTCCCGGCTCCTTACTTATGACGCCCCCAGAGCGACTGCGCAGCGGACGCGTGCAGCGGGAGCACCGATTGAGCGCCGAAGGTGCGCCAAAGGTAAGCCCGTCTGCGCCCGTCCGCGCCTGGCCCGCGCCCAGCGCCAGGACCCCTGGCCCTCCCCGCCGAGGCAAGACGACCCGACTGACCTACGACGCCGCCACTCTCAACGCACTCAATGCCGGCCGGACCCATGCCTGCTGCCGAGCCACCCCGAGACGCACCCACGGACCCTTCACCAGCTGCACCTGCAAGTTCACCTGCCTCCGAAACTGCCCCGCACCCGCCAAATCAAACACCAGCAGCAACCACCTCAAGTGCATCCTGATCAACACCCGCTCCGTCCACAGACACGCCGTGGAACTCTGGAACCTCATCGACGCTACATCACCGGACGTCGCCTTCCTCACGGAAACCTGGATGAACGCCTCCTCTGCACCCGACATCGCCATCGCCATCCCGACGAGTACAAGATCATCAGGAGGGACCGCATCAACCAGACCGGAGGTGGCATCGCCATCGTCCACAGGAACACCATTCGCATCACGACCGACGCCAACGACTCCTTCGCCGCAGCCGAACATCTCCACTTCCAGATTCACACCGACCCTAAGACGACCCTCAGAGGCACCCTCGTCTACAGACTCCCGGGACCACGCACACAATTCAGCGAAGACATCACAGACTTCATCAGCCCGCACGCCCTCCCCTCCACCGACTACATCCTCCTCGGGGACCTCAACTTCCACCTGGAGAACAACAAGGACCGCAACACCACCGCCCTGCTGGAAAACCTCGCCAACCTCGAACTCAAGCAACTGGTCAACACCCCCACCCACTACGCCGGCCACACGCTTGATCCCGTCTTCTCTTCCAGCAAGTACATCACCTTCAGCCACGCCACCGGACTTCACTGGACCGACCACAGCTGCGTCCACTTCAGCTTCAAAAGATCCACGACCCACCACCACCCGCAACAGGTACCTCACAGGAATTGGAGCAAGATCACCGCAGACCAGCTCACCACCGCCCTCAGCCAGAGCCCACCCGCCAACACAACGGACCCCAACGAAGCAGCCCGCAACTTCACACAGTGGCTGACCGCCTGCGCCGACGACATTGCGCCACTAAAGAACCCTCCCAGCAGACCAAGAAGCAAGAAGGCGTCCTGGTTCACCGACGACCTCAAGGACTCCAAGAAGACCCTCGAGAAAGCCTGGCTCCTCGACCGGACCACCGACAACATGACCGCCCTCAAACACACTACCGCAAGCACCACCAGCTCATCCGCACCACCAAGAAGAAATCCCTGAAGGAACGACTGGACAACAACGCCCACGACAGCAAAGAGCTCTTCACTACCGTCAAGGAGTTCTCCAACCCCCAGCACCGGCACCAACGACATCACTCCGTCACAGGACCTCTGCAACTCCCTCGCCTCGTTCTTCCACCGCAAGATCGCCGACATCCACAACAGCTTCGGCGCCCCACCCACGCACCCAACCGTTGAACCAACGCCCCCCACCGCCACCCTTCGCACCTGGACCACGGTGACCACCGAAGACACAGCCCGCACGATGAACACCATCCACTCCGGATCACCGACCGACCCCTGCCCACACCACGTCTTCAACAAGGCCGACTCCACCATCGCACCGCAACTCCGGAACATCATCAACGCCTCCTTCAACACCGCCACCTTCCCGGAGAGCTGGAAGCACGCCGAGATCAGCGCCCTCCTGAAGAAACCTACAGCGAACCCCACCGATCTCAAAAACTTCCGCCCCATCTCGCTCCTCCCTTTTCCTGCTAAAGTCATCGAGAAGATCGTCAACAGACAGCTGACCGCCTTCCTCGAGACGAACGGATCCCTCGACTCCTCGCAGTCCGGCTTCAGAGCTAACCACAGCACCGAGACCGCCCTCATCGCAGCCACCGACGACATCCGGACCCTGCTGGACAAGGGGGAAACAGTGGCCCTCATCCTGCTGGACCTCTCCGCTGCGTTCGACACGGTCTGCCACCGCACCCTAGTCCAGCGCCTCAGCAACATCGGTATCCAAGAGAAGGCACTGGAGTGGATCATCTCGTTCCTCACCGGAAGAACACAAAGAGTCTGCCTCCCCCCGTTTCGCTCCCAGGCCACCGAAGTCATCTGCGGCGTCCCGCAAGGATCTTCACTCAGCCCCACCCTCTTCAACATCTACATGAAACCTCTCGCAGCCATCGCACGCCAGCACAACCTCAACATCATCTCTTACGTCGACGACACCCAGCTGATCCTCTCCCTCACCAGAGACCCCGACACCGCCAGAACCTGCCTACACGAAGGGATGAAAGATGTCGCCGAGTGGATGAAGGACAGCCACCTGAAACTGAACTCGGACAAGACGGAAGTCCTCATCCTGGGATCTTCGCCCTCCGCCTGGGACGACTCCTGGTGGCCCCCAGCCCCGGGCACCGCACCCAAGCCAACCGACCACGCACACAACCTGGGCTTCATCCTGGACCCCTCCCTGACTAAAACTGCACAATCTGGAAGTTCCACATACCTGCTTCAGACTTTCAAACTATTCCATCTCGGTCTCCATTTCGGCAAAAGTTTGTCCTACCCATAATCCTACACTTTATTTAAATAAAGTGCAGGTATGTGGAACTTCCAGATTGTGCAGTTTTAGTCAATGGTGCATGTGGAGTGCGTGTTTTGGCTCAGAGCGAGAATGTTTGTGCGGATGAAAGTTGTTAGCAGGAAGAGGTGAGCACAAATACTGGAATTGTTTAAAAGAGCAATGTCGAGTACACTGGTAGAGATGGAAACAGATTGGATCTGGGATGAATGTTTAGCGGGAATGATGAAAGGGTTTGCGAGAGCGTGAGCTTAATGAAAGGAGGAGTGTGTAGTGAGAAGGTGAGAGAAGTAACAGGTTTATGGAGTTGCGAGTACAATTAATGGAGGAGGAGAAAGCAGTATGTATGCAGAGGAGGAGATAAGTGAGGGGTGAAAAAGGATGTGGCATTAAGCTATATCTACATAGAGAAAGGGCGGATGTTTAGCAGAATAGAGGGGGTGAAATAAAGGAAATTGGCTGATTCGGTCCACCATGAGAACAGAGGGGTATCGGTGTTAACTCATATTGCTTTTAATGAAGAAGGGGTGAAAGGCTAAAAGGGGTTTAAACATTTTTTGACGTTTTTTGATTGTTTCGTGATTACCTAAAATGTTGATCTAAGGTCATTGTAATGATGGATATTTGTTTTACTACCATTTACAGTGGCCCCTGACGAAGGGCGCTCTTAGCCCGAAATGCATTGGGTTTTAAATAAATGCTGCTTTGGACAAACTCCTGCTTTTGTCATGTTTAAGCAAGAAGTCCAGATGGGCGCAGCTTTTACATAGGAAACTTGAAAATGGCATAACATCCCGCGCGTGGATTCTGAGTATCAGTCGCAAAAGATGGAGATGAAATAACAGTTGAACAGATGCTTTAAAATGGATTACAATGGTGAAAAATGAACTATTTGCCAACGTGGCGCAATGCAGCTGTGCGGTCGGTTTGGGGCAAGAGAATGCCCCACCCAATCATGTTGTCAGTAACTAAGGTACTTATTGGGCATGGTACCTCACCGACAAGCACGCACTCTTAGACAATTATGGATAAATATCAAGAAATATGAAAACAAGGTGTGCACCCCACCACTTCAATTGTAAATAGAAGGGTCAACCTGTCAGGTGAACATGCCAGTTTAAAACTGCATACAAAGTCTCTGCATTGGCAGGCCTGAGACGTTTTTGAAGGGATACTTAAGTGGTCGGCACAATATGTACAACAGGCCTAGGTGTTGATAGGAAATTTAAACCTTAATATTTGTTGAACTGATAATTAGGATATAATCCTTGCAGCAGTGAGCCTTTTTGTAGTGTGAAACAATGGTAAACCCCAGAGTTTCAGGCACATTTTCTCTCCAGTTCTCTACTAATGCCAGATTTTAATAAAGAATAACAGTGGCATCTATTAGTTGTGTTCAATGGTTTTACCTGTGCCCAAGCCTGTCTGTCACTCAATATTCCAATACCCATGCTATAAGAAGGGACTGCTTTCTGTCATTGATTAAAGGAGTGAGCTGGAAGCCGCAGTGTAGCCGCAGAGTAACATTGCTATTGGACATCGGGATTGTAGCCAATCACGTGGGGAGGGGGGCGGAGTCAGTTGCACTCCAAAAAGACTGAAATTAATGCCCGCAGTGCAGATGCGCTGTTTGGAGACACCGTACTGAATAGTCTGGTTTGAAATTAACCTTGGATTTGGATTCATCGTTTTAAACATTTTAGTACTGTACTTTTAAACTGCGCCACATTGCAAGCAAAACTGCTATTGAATTTGATGTGTCAGTTACATGTATCCCTGTTCTCTCGCCGTGTTGCCGGAGAGTAACAGCCTGCATTGCTATTGGACAAAAGGATCGCAGTAAATCAGGTGGGGAGGGAGGGGAGTCCGTTGCACTCCGAAAAAACTGAAATTGATGCCCACAGCATGGATGCGCGCAGCGGGGCACCGCTGGCGTCCCAAAGTCAAGTCCGTCTGCGCCCATCCGCGTCAGGACGTGGGCAGGGGCCAGCCATTATGCCCAAAAATTCATCTACACAATTGCGGAGCTCAAAGACTTGGACCCGGAAGACAGCCAACTACATGATCTGCCCCTTCAACACGAATTAGATGAGCTTGGCCTTTTTCATCCAGGTCAGCCGCTACATTTTCGTAAGCACAGGGACATTTGTCAGGCCTCGGTTCAAATTACTGTTTCCACTCATAAAAAAATACACTTTGCAAAGGAACTAAATAGAATGTATTTAAACACTCACTCCGAGGTCAAACACCAACTGTAATTGTTTAACCTTCTAGACACTGACATGTCTAACATGATGTTTATGACAGAAACATGGCTGACAGAAGAAGCCACTATGGATACTCTAGCCGCACTCCCAGATAATTACTGTCTCTTACAATCTAATGTCTCAACAGGGAAAAAGGGTGGTGGGGTGGCAGTCACCATCAAAAAAGGACTATCTTTTACCACCATATCCCCATTAGAGAACATTAGTTAACAGTCTAACAGTCAAACTAGACTCTGCTAATAGTACAATGGTATGCGTACTTCTGTATAGACAACCCACAGCAATGCCGGATTTCCCCAAAGCATTTGCAAATTGCTTTGTATCCCTGACCGTGGACTATGCTAAAGTCATGGTCATTGGTGACACAAACCATTGGGCTAATGAGGTGGAAGGGCGAAAGAGTGCCAAGGAATTTACCGGTTCTCTGCAAAGTCTGAACCTCATGCAACACATCCAAGTACCTACACACATTAAAGGTCACACACTCAACCAAGTTTGGTCTATTAACTTCACTCTTCAGAATTTAGAAATTCACCCTTGCTTATGGTCTGATCCTTATACAATTAGTTGCACTTTGTGTGATATTACTCTGCCCAAAACTATGTCCCATCAAAAGGGCTCATCTAGGAACTGGAATCACATAAATTTGGAATCCCTATGTGATACCCTGTACCTTGAGCTGCCTCTAAATCTGGACAATATATATAAACTTGAGAGAGAAATCGCCAACTGGCAATTAAATGCCATTAACACTCATGCTCCTCTACAAATTCAAAACTCTCATATCAGGCAGCATGAAGCATCTAAATGGTTTACTGCTGACCTAAAATCGGCAAAACTCCGAACACATCAGGCAGTAAGGAAATGGCGAAACACATATTCAGTAGAATCTAGAGAAGGTTTTTATCATTTTAATCTAATTGCCTACTAACAAAGTATAAACCTCAAATAATAAAACAAAATATATGTTCCACACAGTAAGGGAGCTATCTAACCCTGATCGTGTGACCCCTCCAATCCCTGCCACGCAGAAACTATGTAATGATTTAAACTCTGTTTTTTAAACATAAAATTAAGAATATTCAAGAATCCATAGATTCTAACCACAAGAATGTGGAAGAATTGTCAGGAAACACCAACCTGACTCCATGGCTGCCTTCTCATGTCTAAACAAAGAACAGCTCTTGGAACTTCTAAATAAAGTAAAATTAGGCTCCCTTAAAGATGCATGTCCCCCTCATGTACAAAAATCAATTTTCTCATAATTTCCGGAGACTATTCTCTCTCTACTGAATCTTTCCTTAATCCAAGGGACAGTACCACAAGCCTTTAAAGAAGTAGTGATTATTCCGCTACAGAAAAAACAAGGAGTTAAACCTCAGAGGCTGGACAACTATTGGCCTATATTCCTTCTCCCCTTCCCAGCCAAACTATTAGAGACACATGTAGTCAAACTTCTGAGCACCTTCATAGAAGGCACCAATTTCTTAGATTCCCATTAGGCAGGTTTCCTCTCATCCCACTCCACTGAATCTATTATTCTATCCATCATGGATGACTTAAAAGGAAAGGCTGATAAGGACTGCACTCAGGCCTTGATTCTCCTGGACCTGTCTGCGGCCTTCGATACCATCAACCATGACATTCTGATGGAACGTATTAATGCAGCAGGTCTTAGAGGTGCTGCCCTGAATTAGTTTAAATCGTTTTAGAGTTCAAACCAAAACAACACTGAGAAGCAGACTTGTACGTTTCCAAGCTGCTTCCTACACCCGTGCAAGCTACTATGCTGCCCGACTTCTGAATACCGATATCTGAATGATTCTGAGGGTTTACCTTTGACCCATTGAGACCTCATCATCCTGATAACATTTGGGTGGAAACAGTTGGTGTAACACGCCCTGCTATCTGAGAATTACACCCAAGTACTTTTTGATTTCTGCGTGTCAGGGACTGTCCGGGACTATGTGGGGAACACAGTCAGGGACTTGGACAAGGACTCGGAACTGGGTAGAAGACGTACACAGAAAGGAGGAGTACAGTGCTTCCCAGGATCATACAGGGAGTCAGAGGAGATAAAGGGATCCAAAGGGGAAGCCTGTAGAAGTGAACAAGATGGGTAAGACTCAGAAAGGAAGGGCACTCACAAGGCAATTTAGCATTCAGACTAACTACACCCAGGACGGACGTGCAAGACATATATATGAAACAACATTAACAATAAAGGGGGGTGTGGGGTAAAGCACTCAGGAGCTCCACATGATAAGACTGAAGCTCAGTAAGTTTCTTACCCGCAATTGCTGTTACAGATACTGACTGCAAATACCCACATGTAGGATATGCATGCAAAGGCAGGGTCTGTGGAGCTTATACCTATGGTGATGTTATAAATGTAACTCAACGACAAAACTCACAGTGAACAAGAAACACCACCTAGGTATCAGCTGAGCCCACGGATCCTGGTGATCAAACAGGAACACGCAAGGCAGTAACAGCAAAGGGGTAGAACTAAACACAAGCACAATAGACAAGGAGCTAGCAAGGAGGAGTGCTTAACAGGAAAGGAAGGAAATGACAGGGCACACTTGGCAGAAAGCAGCTACCAAACTTACAAGGTATCAGAAGTAAGACAGCAGAATAGAAAGGCAGCAAACTAGAACTGGAACCAAGGAAAGGGGAAGCAAGGCAGGGACTGGAAACGGATAAACAGAAGGGGAGGCTACAAGGGTATACTAGAATAGTACTGGTTAAGGAATCAAGGAATCAAGAAAACAAAGTAGCATAGAAGGCAGTGCTGGGGCAGGAACAAGAAGTGAGCTAAGGCTCAGGAGTCAAGGCAGCACTGCAGACAGTGCTGGTTCAGGAACAGGGAACTACCAAAGCTTCAGAAGTCAAGGTAGCACTGCAGGCAGTGCTAGTTCAGGCACAGGGAAATTACTAGAGCTCAGGAATCAAGGTAGCACTGCAGGCAATACTGGTTCAAGGAAACAGGACATAGCTACAGCTCAGGAAACAAGGAGTCAAGAGAGCACTGCAAGCAGTGCAAATCAGGAACAAGAAATAGCTAAGCCCAGGAACAAAGAATAACTATTGCTCAGGAACTCAGGAAACAAGGTAGCACTGCAGGCAGTGCGAATTCAGGTACAGGGAATAGCTATAGCTCAGGAACTCAGGAAACAAGGTAGCACTGCAAGCAGTGCTAATTCAGGAGAAGGGTAACTGCTGAAGTTCAGGAACAAGGAATACTAAGGCTCTGGGGTCAGGGTAGCACTGCAGGCAGTGCTAATTCAGGAACAGGGAAAACAGCAGCAGGTCAGGAACAAGGCATAATTAAAGCTCAGGAAACACTGGAAACGAGATTAGCAAAAGCTCAGGGAACTCTGGAAACAAGGATTGGTCTCACTGGTAAACAGCTACAATGACCAACCTTAGCCTGAAGGGAGCTGGGGCTTAAAAGAGCTCACAGTAATCACATGCAGCTGGTGTGAGCAGGCTAGCAGCAGCCAGCCACAGGTGAGCTGAATTCCTCCACCCATCCTTGGCCTGCAGGGGTGGAGACAAAGCAGTGAGCAAGGAATTCTGGGTAATGGAGTTTCAGGCATCAGTAGGCTGGCTTTAAGTCTAAGCAGGCTGGCTTTCACAAAACCCGGCATGGATTGGGAATGGATGTCAATTCCCAAATAGTGTCCAAATGGCTGGAAGTCAAGATATGCATGCAGGGGATTGTCAGGAAGCATATTAGAACACTGGAGAGTCCCACAGTTCAGCCCCCTAGTGATGGATACGAGAACACAGAGAGCGAATCGTGACAGTACTCCCCCTCCAAAGACCGTCTCCCGGAGTCTGGAACTGGATCCAAAGCCTTTGCTCCTAAGAATTAAGTCAATTCCCATCATAGATTCAGTGCACGCTATCAGAGGACTGAAGGTACATTTTGATGTTCTGGAGGGTTGGATAATACTCTGTAAATTAACAGCAGTATTGAAGGTAGAACTTGAAGAGTCCAAATCCAGTGACAAGAGCTTAGAATCCTGCATTAAATGTGTTTGAAGTCCTGATGATGACAGGCTAGAGTAGCACTCTGAAAACAAAGGCAGATTGATTGTAGGGTCAAAAGCAGATAACGGATTGGCAGGAGGCACAGAGGTCAAAGACAAACTGGCTGAAAATGAAGGAGGTGATAGGAAGCAGACCTGAAGTTCTGGCCCCGGAAGAAAACATACAAAAGATACAGATGCATGAGACTTAGGAAGCAGGTATGCAGGAGACCCAGGCCCTGGAGGCTTACATGTTGAGAGTTTTGGCTCTGGTGCTGGAGGTTCAGTCTCTGTATTGAGACCTCTGAAGGCTGGGAAACTGGAAGCACAGGGTCAAAAAGTTGGTAAAGTAGAGGCTCAAGTCCAGAAGGCAGGGAGCCTGGAAGCTCTGGTGCAGAAGGCAGGGAGCCTGGAAGTTCTGGTGCAGAAGGCAGGGAGCCTGGAAGCTCTGGTGCAGAAGGCAGGGAGCCTGGTAGCTCTGGTGCAGAAGGCAGGGAGCCTGGTAGCTCTGGTGCAGAAGGCAGGGAGCCTGGTAGCTCTGGTGCAGAAGGCAGGGGGCCTGCAAGTTCTGGCTCTGTAGACATGCTGCGTGGAAGTTCTGGCTCCATAAACAGGTATTTAGGAGGCACCGGCTCTATAAGCAAATTGGTTTGAGGCTCAGTAGGCAGGCAGTCCAGAGGTTTGTAATCAGTAGGCAGGCAGACTGCAGGCTGAAGTTCCGTAGCTAGGCCGGCTGAGGACTCCGGCTCTGAAGGAAGGTAGTCTGGAGGTCCCGGTACTGATGGCAGGAAGGCTGCCGGTTTAGGCTCAGATGGCAAGCAGGCTGAAGACTGAAGTTCAGAAGGCAGCAAGCCGGCTGAGGATTCTGGAGACTCTGAAAGCAGCAGGCTAGCTGAGGATTCTGGAGACTCTGAAGGACGACAAGCTGATGGCATAGGGGCACAAGGATGATAGGCTTTAAATTCTGGAAAGGGCGATAGCCCTTGAACAATAGATTCCTTGTTGTCAGTAGTGAAATCTTCACAGTTGCTTTGCACATTAAAACACGCTGAAGTTCTTTCTTCTGGATGGCTTAGAATAGTGCTTGTCTTAGCGTCTGTGATGATCAGACTCCCTTTACCATTTGGCAGTTCAAATGTCTTAGTCAGAGGAAACAAGTAAGAGATCACTTGGTCTATGGAAATGTTCTCATTTTCTTCTGCATTAGTAGGTGGTACAGGAGCATCGGAGCATACAATACTATCATTTCCTGACTTTTCAATATGCGGTGTGCTTGAAGGCAAAACAGCAAAGAAGGGGTCAGGATTTTGTTCCTTTTCATCAAGGAGGTTGACTTCTGTCACAGCTGTTGAATGAAGAGCATGGTCTGAGTCACAGGACATTGTCACATCAGGGATTATGTGGGGCACTGGTTCACGCTTTGTCTGTATGTTACTGGCCTGTCTATGGGTTATCTCTGAGATTGAACTGGCCTTACCAGAAAAAGAAAGCAAGGAGATGTTTTGGGTCTTGCCTGAAATTTGGGGTTCCTCAAAACTGGAGGGACACATCTCAAATGTAGCACCTAGATGTAATTTAGCACTAGAAGACAAAACAGAGGAGTTAGAAAATTCAGGATTCAAACAAATACTTTCCTTAACTGCACTTTGAGACATGTTACTATGGCTGTCCTGAGTGGAATCTGAGTGATTAGCCACAGGATTATTTACACAATTACTAGACCAGCTCTGAGGGGACCGCAAAAGAGCGTGCAAGGTTTCATTCTCCATTTCTAAAGAGGCTAACATAGAAGCTGAAAGTAGTCTTGTACCAGGGTTTTAGATTCCCACTTGAGCTCTGGGTTATAATTTTTTAACGGAGTCTGAAACATTTTATTCTCCATTTGTAATTCCAAAATTTTCGCTTCAAATATATCCTGTGAAGATTGAAGATCTTTTTCTACAATGGCAGCTGTAGATTTTGAAACTTCACAACAATCAACAGAACTAAACCTTGGATTTTGTTTAAACTTACTACTAGTGGTCTGTGTTTTAATAGGTCTTCTCTCTTTTTTGACAAACTGATCACAGTTTACTTTGAAAGTAGTATTTAACAAGGTTCCGTTAGTATTCGGTGTTGTGATCTGTACTGGACTAACAGACTGGGTAACATCATCTGAATGGAAAACAGAGGTTATTAAATGAATCTGCTCTTTCTTTGGCTGCTGTGTGGTTAAACATGCTTTAACTGGGGTCATTGAACTACCAGTTTGGTAAGATGCTGATAAATACGGTGTCTGGAAATTATCTTCAAAGAAAACATTGTCTTGACAGGGGGTCTCTGAGTTACAAATATCAGGAAAATCTCCCCTAATAGTACCACTCTCTAAATTACTATTTTGTCTTTCTCCTGCTAGGAAGGCTTGCAGAAATTTGTTTTGATCCTGTAGGTCACAGGCTGACATCAGGTGAGGATCAGGGTTACAGATGGAATAAAAATCTAACATCGACGGATCAGCTGACCACAGGGAATGATATTCAGCACGTAAGAGTCTGTTTTGTTCAATGAAGCGATCTCTAGAGTCTAAGGACTTTCTACTAGCTTGTATAGAACAGTGATTTGGTAATGGATGTCTGCCAACCTGGGCAGACTTTCTGGATCTGACAGTAAACATCTTGGAAAGGACTGACTGGGAGAGCTCTGAGAAATAAAAAGAGGTAGCTAACTGAATGCAAAGAAACCTCAGAAGTGACCCTGAATTTATTATTCTATCCATCATGGATGACTTAAAAGGAAAGGCTGATAAGGACTGCACTCAGGCCTTGATTCTCCTGGACCTGTCTGCGACCTTCGATACCATCAACCATGACATTCTGATGGAACGTATTAATGCAGCAGGTCTTAGAGGTGCTGCCCTGAATTAGTTTAAATCGTTTTAGAGTTCAAACCAAAACAACACTGAGAAGCAGACTTGTACGTTTCCAAGCTGCTTCTTACACCCGTGCAAGCTACTATGCTGCCCGACTTCTGAATACCGATATCTGAATGATTCTGAGGGTTTACCTTTGACCCATTGAGACCTCATCATCCTGATAACATTTGAGTGGAAACAGTTGGTGTAACACGCCCTGCTATCCGAGAATTCCACCCAAGTACTGTTTGATTTCTGCGTGTCAGGGACTGTCCGGGACTATGTGGGGAACACAGTCAGGGACTTGGACAAGGACTCGGAACTGGGTAGAAGACGTACACAGAAAGGAGGAGTACAGTGCTGCCCAGGATCATACAGGGAGTCAAGGGAGAAAAAGGGATCCAAAGAGGAAGCCTGTACAAGTGAACAAGATGGGTAAGACTCAGAAAGGAAGGGCACTCACAAGGCAATTTAGCATTCAGACTAACTACACCCAGGACGGACGTGCAAGACATATATATGAACAAGGGATGTCAATTCCCAAATAGTGTCCAAATGGCTGGAAGTCAAGATATGCATGCAGGGGGGTGTCAGGAAGCATATTAGAACACTGGAGAGTCCCACATTTCAGCCCCCTGGTGGTGGATACGAGAACACAGGGAGCGAATTGTGACACTGCGCCTGGAACATCCTCATTACCAGGCCAAGACACGTGTGACAGGTCACATTAATTTTTAGCTTCCCCTGAAACGTGTACTCATCCCTATGGCACATCAAATTGGACTTGTGTCACCAGATACTTTCAGCACCAATATAATGAACGTTGGAAACTTACAAGTCCGCTTCTCATTGTCCTGAAACCGATTCTCAGACCCAGGACTACACGATTTGGGGTTGACTTCCTATTGACCTATACATGAATGATCATTTCTAAACAGGTTACTGAATATATAAGCCCTGACGAAGTTCCTGTGGCACTGGGGAACGAAACACGTTGGCTGTGTGACGGTGTTGTTTTATTCAAGAATTCAATAAAAGAAGATTCCATTAAGTACTTACTTGTCATTAGTCCTGACTTCTACGAAGTGCACCTTCCTTTGGTTTGAACTTTTATTGTAAATAGGCATCTCTCAGCAGCGGATGCCGGAGTTGTAGCACTTAATCTGTTGATTCTTTGAAACTGAAGGAGTTGAGGTGCTTGACCTTGGTCTGCTGTTGTGTTTGTATGTGTTTCTGGTAAATCGTTTTAGAGGTTCGTAAGCAATCAGTGTGACTTACGCCTTACAAATCCGACATTGTCAACATGAATGGCAGAGTACCGCAGGGCTCCTCTTTGTCCCCGCACCGCTTTAATGTATATATATTCGCCTCCTCATATATAGGCTTCGTCAGATGAGGGTACAGATTTACAACTATTCTGCCGATATGCAGTTGATCTTTTCATCGATTATTCTACAAAGTCCAAGGAGTTCCTCAGGAATACAATGCTATTCATCAGGAATTAATTGAACAAAAATCAATTACAATTAAACTGGACTCCTGCCCATTGGCCTTTGGAGTTAGGCCCTGAACTTGATCAAGAGCCTATGCATACAATAGGCCACAATGAACTGGGAGATTCGGGCGGTCACCTCTGCCTGTTTTTTCCAACTACGGAAATTGCGAAAAATCTAAAGGTTTTTCAGCAGAGAGGCCAGCATTCAAATCACCATTGTCTTGATACCTATCAAGAATAGATTATGCAAATGCAATTTACCTAGGTTTCCAGTGCGACTAGAAACACTGTCTGCAGCTGACACAAAACCAGGCAGCCAGAATTATCTACCAACAAGGCAGACTCTGTAACGTCAAGCCGCTGCTGAAGGAGCTCTACCGGGTTCCAGTGAAGCAGCGTTCTATGTTTAAAACAGGATGCATCCTGTTCAGAGATATACATAGTATTGGCCAAAGTACATATCTTTTAGAATTCACAGATACTCTCCACAGCTCTCTTTAAGATCCCTGCACATGAATCTATTGGTGGTTCCTAGATTAAGACGCAAACGGACAGGAGGGTCGCATTTCTCAATACAGGTACCCAATTTTGGAACGTTCTGCCCACGTCGTTGAGATTAGAAACAGACCATTTTGCTTTAGAAAACAGCTGAAGACCAGGCTTATAGTTAGATATGGACTTGTCTTAACCGGTGAATCCAAAGAAAAAAAAAGTGCCAAGAGACCTGTTGGTGAACGTGCAGTCTGCAAATTTTCAATAACATAACAACATAACATAATGTCAGTAACCCTTCAAGAGGGCCATGGGGCAAGAAGGGGTTACTGGGCCCAACTCTAAGGGTTGTAGCCTTTTAATCCTGTTGTCCTGGGACCCGCCATACAATGGGTTATGTGTAACTGGGTCAAGTCCTACCCCTCCAGCAGTTCAACCTTCTGCAGGAGAGAAGGTGCAAGGTATGCCTAGGCTCAGGACTCAAAATGCTCAAAGTCCCCCCCAATAACAATATCATCTGGTCAAACACGTTCTTTTAGTCAGAAAAGCTGTATTTATTATACACAGAAAATACAGCAGACTAATTATTCCACACATCAAGTCTCTCAAGGGTAGTGTCCTAGCACTAGGGTCAGCGATGTTCCCCTGCAGATCATTTCCCCCTACTCCTCCACAGTAACAAAGGGATCTGGCAGATCTATGCAGGTGACCCCACAGATGCCGCCCATGCTTGTGGTGCAAATCCAAGTCTAGCGTTTGTCTTGAAAGTTCAGATCTTCCGGACTTAACATTCCAAGCTTGTACAAATTTCAAAGAGGACTGAGCCCCATTCTTATCCATTCTTATCTGACCTCGGGCTTTGTGATTGCCTAGGAGCAAGTTTGCAACTTTACCTGCTCTGGGGATCAGCAGCTTAGGCCACAACTTCCCATGGTTGGCAGTGCAGCAGGCTGAGGCAGTCTTAAGCTAATCGTCTTCCACATGCAGCAGCTTCCGCTTCCTAGCGATTTCTGCTGATAAGGTGGCAAAGCAGCTTTGATGCTGCAGGGCATCTATGCTGATTGAAGGGACTCCTCCAACCAACTGGACCAGACACCTCACATTCTGCTCACTGGGATCCACTTGCCATGATACCTGCTGGGCTTTGCTCTCTCCAGGCTCTCTCCTACTAATCCTCACAGGGCACACTGGTCTTGGCTTGGCAGGCTGGCAGCGGGCTGGTGCTGCAGGAACGGGATAAGTGTTCTTGTCTTCCTGGGTGATGGCCCTCACACAGCTGAGAGACTGGCAGACCGTAGCCCTAAGCCTTGTTGCAGCTTAAAGTCCTAGCAGTTGTCTTTCTCCTGATGACCAGTGTTGCTGAACAAAGTGGGGGACTTGTGCTCACACCTTTCCGAATTGAGATACAAGTGTGATTTAATATCTGGTCCTTCCTTTAAAATTCAGGATGTGGGTGTCAGCTCCTTGGAAGGGCTCTCTCATGTGACCTGTTGATTGTCAAAGGAACAGTCTGCAACAGCAGAAGTGGCTCCAGGTCAGATTGATCAACAGCATAAGTCAAAGGAGTAACTAGGATCACACCTGGCTATCAACCTCAACTGAAACATCCCCAACAAAAGTTCAAAGGTCTAATTCTTCCCCTCTATTTAGATTCCCTAGACCATAGGTCCAGCCTTTTCAGTCCTACCATCTACCTGAAATGGGCCCAGGTCCCACTCACCAGTAAGTTTTCCTGGATAAAAAAAACCTTTAATGTGCACAGAGGATGCTTTGCTTTCCTTCCTCCAATGTGCGTTTGTTTCCACTCAAACCTTCAGAAATATCAGCAATCGACAATACCAGTCTTCACCTCCAGTAGCCGTTACAGTCCCTTGGTTTCCAAAATGGAACCCACTGGTGTCCATGTTATGTTTCATACACAGGCACACGTACATGTAAGTAGTCCCACTCAAGCATCATGCGCTAATTACCACTACACATTCCATGTAGGCCAAGAGTGAAGTACATGGCCGCAAACTTTTATATGAGTGCTACTCGGGGCCAGTAGGTACTACTCCAGTGAAACAGCTAAAATGGCCTGTTCATACTAATAATTCCTACATAAACACAAAAGAGTATCTTGCCATCATTGTCCTTTTCTCAACTCCAGGCAAGGCATGTAGCGGTCTACTACAATGGGGGTAGCACTTGGTGCGTCCCTCTACTTCTAACAAGACCTCATTATCATCAGACATGGCACACTTGCGTGATCCCTGTTCGCCCATGACCAAAAATCAGAAGCAGTGATCCTGATATCAATGCAGCTGAGGCACTCAGGGCAATGATGCATGTCTGTCACCATGCAGGGGACTTTTCTGCTCAAATAGTTTCATACCTCTTGCAAGTGAGGATTTGAACATATAGGCTCATCAGAGACTACTTTAGCTCATTGCCCTTCTTCCACATATCCAGCGCCATCTGATGTCTCATTCATCTCTTAAAATGATTTCCTACCTGCACTTCATTTCTTAGCAGATCACATTCAGGAGAACTGGGAGATTGTGTTCAGTCTTCAATGGGCTTAGTCTTAGCTCTCCAAGTTGGTTCAAATGGAACTCCCTAAGAGTAGAATAGGAAACGATATTAAGTAACCACATGTAATGTAATGTGTATACTTGTAAAGCGCACTGTTGCCAGCCGGCGTCCTGGCGCTGTATACCGCTGGGGAACCCTTCCTGGCTTTCCCTGTAGGATGGTCCCTGCTGGGAATCCCCAAGGTGGAGCCAGGCATCCCCGGCGTTGATGGGGCCGTTGTGGAGATTAGGCAAGCTAATGCCCAGAGTTGCCGAGTGGTACCCCGGGTTAGAGTAGGCACCGAGGCGAGAATTATCGGGTCCGCTGACCCTGGTCCACGACCCTGCCGCGTCGGGAATCGAACTCTGGTCCCATGCCGACTTCTGCTTCTGGGTCTGCCGCCTCTAACCAGTGAGCCACACCACTCTACCTGTGTGTCACTTCCACATGTGGAAGTGACAGAAGCATATAGGATCATCATGACAAACATAAAGACTAATTGGAGAAACTGCCTCCTTACTGTGTAATTTACAATAAGGAAAAGATAGCCCGTAGGTGAAAGTTTAACTAATCATTACAAATTGGACCGGAGATGGAGCATTTGCACTGTAGTCCGCAATATCATGTATGATAACTCTTTGCAGCTATTTACGACCATATCTATCCCCAGTGCACAGCTCATAAAGTCACATATTGTATTGTATTGTAATTGCATTTATATAGCACGTAATACCCCTGACGAGGCGTCAAATAGCTTTTTCGGCGAGTAGCACGCTACTCCGGGGCCCATAGAGGATTAGTGTGAATAAGTATAGTGAAACATGCAAGTACATTTAAAGTGGTGGATAGGTTAGTCAGTTATTTGGATTTGGAATGATAGCAGAAGGATAGAGGAGGAAAAAGGTTTGTATTGGGGTGTTGATGTATGCTATTCGGGAAGCCCATAAAGGATTAGTGGTGAATTAATATGGTGAAATATGAAGTAATTTTAGTTGTGGATAGTAGTCAGTTATTTGGAGTGAGAAGGATAGCGGAGGGATAAAAGGGGAAGAAAGGTTTGCATTCAGGTTTGCATTCATATGGCACTTGTTACCCCTGATGGGTGTTGAAGCGCTTTTCTGGCGAGTAGCACACCACTCCAGAACCCATAAAGGATTAGTGTTGAATTAGTATAGTTGAATATGGAATTTGAGAAGTGAACATGTTAGTCTGTTAATGTTGACTGAAAAGGATAGTGGAGGGATAAAAGAGTGAAAGATATTTTTTTTTGCTTTTAGCAGTAGGAGGAGTCTTTTGGATGAGTAAAAAGGAGTTTTGGAGGGGAGGAGTCAGAGGGAAGAGTTTAGAAAGGTTTGTATTAGGGGATCGGTATAGTAAAAGAGGTGTCAGGTGCTAGGAGAGGTAGAGTAGGGGAGAGCTTAGAAAGGGGTATTTTGGGGATCACTGTAGTGGTATGGGGTTTGGGATAAATGAGAGTGGATGTAGAGGATATATTGATGGATGTATAGGCTGAGAGATAGGGTAGTGCATTGGAAAGAGTAGTAGAATGATGTTTGAGATGAGTCAGAAGGCTGGGCTAGGAGATATATTGAGTGAAGTATAGGCTGAGGAATAGGGTAGTGGATTGGAAATGCTAAATTAAAAGAAAGTGATAGATATATAGATCCATAAGTACCATAAGTTTGTGGATGTGAATTGTGTGGGCTGGGTATTGCTAAATGGGTTTTTGGGCAGCATTTCTGGCCCTGGCCCTGATCAGTCTCCAACAGGCTCAAACAGGCAATTGCCCTTGTCCTCTCTGCCTTTAGCCTCAATGCCCGGGCTGAGATGCCATAACCATGGCCTTTTATGGCCCTAGTAATCAGGTGACCCCTTCAGCCAATGGGAACCCTAGCTCTAACACTATCCAATCACAACATTAGCCTTAAAATCTAGAACCAACAGGAGACCAGGACATTACAGCCAATCTTAGCCCTAGTCCAAGCACCCAATCAGTTAAAAAGCCTTGATCTCTACGTCCAATAGAGGCCCTACCGGTAGTCCCAACCCAAGTCCAAGCAACCAATGCCACACAAAGCCCTAGTCCCTACTTCCAATAGAAAGCCTAAGCCTTCTCATAGTCCCACAACTAGTCCTGCAACCAATCACACCAAAATCCCTAATTGCTACTTCCAATTAAAGGTCTAGCCCTAGTCCCACCCTATTCCCAACAACCAATAACATAGGAAGCCCTAGTCCCTACTCCCAATAGAAGTCCTAACCATAGCCCTTTTCCCAACCCTACATTGATTGAATCACAGACCCAGAAACCAATCAGAACCCTCAAATACCCAACCAATGAGTACACTAACCCAAATCCAATAGAAACACCAGATACAACCACCAATCAGTGTACACATGTACCAACCACTAGCAGACCATATAAGGTCCTAGCGACCTCAGACAAGGTTTGCTGGACAGGGAGTTGGAAGCTGCTTCTCCTGTTCAGAATCTTCTAGGAGACGGGCAGGCTCAATCCACACTTTGGGCTTCTGCAGGTAAAGGCCACACTAACTTGAAATCTAACAATACTGTTTGAATAAAACTTTTCTCCCTCTCCTGGCCAAATAACAAAATGTACAATCCCTAGTAAACACAGTTTAAACAGCTCACAGAAGCACCCTCTGATGTAGAATATCCCTGTTGCTGGGGGGGGGCAGGGGGGCTGGTTTCACTGGCTTGTGAACACAAAATGGTGGCTGGGGTGCACTGTTTTAACATACAGCTCTTAGCACAGAGCAAAGGAGAAATTTGGAGGGAAAACTGAATTGTCCCCAGAAATGAGAGGGATAAACTACAGAGTTTGGACTGCAAATCATACAATTCAACACGTTAAATGGAAGCAATCATGGGCAGGGAAAACCGCAGGTTTAAAACACAAAACAGGTGATAAAATATGCAATCACAGGCAGGTTAAAACTACATCTTTAAACTGCAACAACCACATGCAAAGACAGTAATCAGAGAAAGGGAAAATTGTTTTTTTAACAACTTTTGTTTTGGGGAAGAGACAGCACTAGTCTGTCTCCTTACCACTTCCTGGACTCTGCTCACCGCAATCTGGGGCACAGGTAGGCTGCAACAAACAAAATCATTGATGACATTACTTCAGTCATGCCTCATGCCCAACACCACACCTCCTGCTAACTGTAATGCATAGTAGTCTTTGCTATCACTTGCATGCAATCACTCCACCTCTTGGTTCTGAGAACTACGGACTGGATATGGGTTTTTAAAATGCACCACATCCCTTACACTTAAAATACCCATGTCATAGAGCCTTTTGCTGGGCTATGTGGAAACGCATCACATAGCATGTCCTTCATCCATACATTGCTCCAGTGCTTTAAATGGAAAAAAAGAAGTGCCTGTACTCACCAATTTGACTGGGTGCACTCTGAGGGGCAGTTCAGGGCTTGTCTTGGGGCATGGCTGGGAGGGAGGCATTTACCAATATAAACATTTTCTTGCCTTCTATTAGAGACTGGTGATCAATGAGCCAAGTACAACATTTTCACTCAAATTTGTATAAAATACAACAGAAGGGGCACCATACAAACATCTTATGGCACAACAAAAAGTTAAAGATGTAGCATTGCGGTGAAGATGTAGTCTTGTGGATAGTTGCAAACTGTGTCAATGAGACCCACATTCTGATCCCTGTTGTCTAACTACACAAGTCCTGTGTGGTTTAGATCCAAATAGCTTATCTCATACTCTGCCAGTTCCATTTTCTGCCCCACCTGACATTGATATGTAGTTCCCTCAATGTACCACATAAACACCTCGGAATCTTTGTACTGTGGCTCTCAACATCATTAGCCTGGCTAAAATAATTCAGCTCAACCAAATGACAGAACAACATTTTTTTACAGTTTTGCAGTGCTGATAAAGAGCACTACAATATACTACAAGCAATCTCAACAGATATGCAAATACTCAGAGATGTCTTACTACCAGTAATGGAATGGACACACCTGATCCTGCACACTATTGAATATGCATGCAGTCAGTCCATTCCACAAAAAAAGCTTTGAAACCTACCCAGTTCCCACGCCCCTGTCTCCCACCTACTACCTGCAAAACAGTTTTTAAAAAAAAATAGACTTGAAGGGTTGCTAGCAGTCATGGACACTGTAGCCCTCTTCCAATCCTTCTCCAAATCGCCCTCCCAAATCCCTCTCCCAATCCACCCCCACTTCTGAATTTAGGCGTGATAGGGATTAACTGCATGCGCGCTAGCGGTTTTCCCGATGCGCGCTGCGTTTTTAAAAACACCGCGTTACATGACAAGCTCAGCTCGTCATCAGCGTGCGAGCGTCGTCGCTCATGACGAGTTGAGCTCGTCATGAGCGCGGAAGGGGTTAAAGGACAGCTTGTCCCTACTTGTTCTGCCACTACACGTGGGCCTGTGACAGCAGGGATAGGCACACACACATACATATAAGAACACTCAAATTGGAATGCAGCAACTTCCAATACATTTTTTAAATAATTGTGGCTGTGGTCCGGTTTTTGTATGCTGTGACTCTACTCACTGCCTCCTGACTAGGCCAGACCACAGAACACTCCACTCCCAACACATACATTTTGATTGTGTGGGTGTTCTGAGACATGGCAGGCATCAGCCTCTTTCTCATATGGGCAAAGCTATTGTTTTGCAGTTTGATTTACGTGAATTAGGCTCAAGGGCATCTGAGAGCTTTACATGACCATCAGATGTTTTACATTAAAGCATACTTTTTTAAGCACCAGTGGTTAAGTGAGTTGCCCAGAATCACAGGACGATGAGTTGATGCCGGGATTTGAACCTGGTTCCCCAGTTCCATTGATGGCAGCTCTGGTCACATCTCCTTATTCCTGTTGTGTTACCAGTTAGAAAGCAATACACTCTATATTGCTTATCAGAGTGGCACATAGACACGCTCTAGCTGAAAAACTCAGTTTCAGCAGCTTTTGCACTGCATGTCCTCAAACTTCAGAGTCTGAGTCCTGCTGCCACTAGGAGTATCAGAACACTCCTTGCCCAAGGAGAGTTCCGTTACTCAGGGGGAGAAACTGAGAAGTTCCGGCCCATTTAAAGCACTGCTTTGCTCCCAAACCCCACTCCGACCCTCTTCCCAATATCACTGTTAACTAAATATGGTGCTCCACCAAGGGTGTTTGCGTTATAATTTATCAATTGTTTCATATTAGAATTTAAATGAAAAATTCCGCTTTAGATAAGATGCCCCCTAAATACAACGGCCTGCCCTGTTAAACAATCTGAACATATCTACTTAAATTATCATATTTTGTATTTTTTAGGTTTCATGCAGGTTCTTCATACAAGGCCAACGCTATACGCAATGGAAAAACTTTGGGGGAGATTATCAAAAAATCAGTGCAACACAGCTCAGCCTCCCACGAGGCTGCACTGCATTGCGTGACAGGGAAGGAGCAGGAGAGTGCCATATCTTCAGAGATATGGCTCTCTCCTCCCCTTTCCCTCGGCCAGGCACTGATTTCAGCGGTCCTGCGCTAGTCACACTTCTTAGCACCATAGCGCTAGGGTATGTGCATGAGTTTAGCATAGGTTTTGTACAGGAAGGATGTAAAGTTCTTACACACCCTGCCTGTCAAGGGTTATTTTTCTAAATCTGAAAACTATTAAAAGGATTTTCACCAAATATGAAACGGTGCATTGTAGTAAGTGACCTCTCTACACAATCCACATTTAACCTCATTGTGAAGTTTTTTTTACTGTAGCTCATCCACAAACATCATCTCATGTGCACACATTTGGAGCAATCATGTTTTCAAGCCTCCTTTATAACCTCCTTCCTCCTTGACCAACCTGCTCTAAAAATTCAAGGAGCATTCAAAAGAGTATTACTTTTTTTTAAAAAAATTTTTATTCTGCATACATTTTTCAACCAGAGTCACATTTTTTATCAGAGCAATTCATATTATATGATTAACTAACTGATCTATCTGTAACTAAAAAAAACATTTTATTATCATTACTATTATATATTGTTTGCTCTGATTTTATAACATGGTGTGGATCGATTCAAATCCCCCTCCCAAATTAACAATCGGAAGGGACTGCTTAATGCCGTTTTAGCTGAAGTTTTCTGTCACTAAAGCGGCAATAATTTTAACTCTGTGCTTGATAATATGCCCCCAGGTCTTCAGGGACTGTGTGAGCTCTGGAAGGGTTGGGGAGGTCTGTAGATGAAAGGATAGCTAGTCCCATGTCTTTGCTGCTAGGTAGAAGAAGCGACCACTGCATCTGCTACGTCACAGTGCCACTGCGGTGCTATTGATAACTACGCCTGTGAGGTGTTCCAGATGCAATCACTGCAAAGCTCTCTGTGAACACTTCCCCATCTGGGATCTGTGCGTGACGCACGTATTTGCATGCATCAAAGGGCGCATTTTCTCAAGGGAATTTGGTGCACATTGCGCCCAGGTAAATTCATTATACACAGTAATGCATTTGCAAGTTTTCAAAAGGTGCAGCTCGGCCCCTTTGCTCTTTTCCCTGCAGACAGAGCGGAAACAGAGTCTGAACAACCTGTCCCTTTTCTAGACCATGATCCCTGTGCCTGAGGTGATATTCAAAACTGAATGAATTTATCCGGTTCTCTGGTTTCTGCAGCAGGACTGCAAGTCCCAAAAGCCAACTGAATTTTAATGTTCATATGAAATCATTAATAGGCTTAATGTAAATGCTGATCGAGGTAAAGTGTATTTACTCGCTCAGGTTTAAACACTGCTTGTTTTTTTAAAGTTGACTAATGAGCTGGCCTTGCCCTGCCTAACGACGGCAAATAACTCTCAGGTCCCATTGGAAATGAACCGGGCCTTCTGCAGTCTCTTTGCATACTAAATAATATAATGTTTCCTGCAGTTAGAAAATGCTGCTGTTTCCCGTCACAGGGCTAAAAGTGAAAGAGACACAAATTCAATTCCTGGTCGATGCGTTTTCATTATTAACAGAAACAGTTTTTTTCCCCTCAGGGGCTAGCTCTCACTTTCCAACGATGGTTTGAACACTTTGGGGGACCTGTGAGCTGTTGCACGACAGCATTTATAACAGGGGTCCCTTTTCTCTGACGCATGACTGCAAATCTGAAGTGCCAGAAGGAAAACCTCCTTCCAAGTCGTATTTGTTATGCAGCTGCTGGTAACAAAATGGCGTGGCGTGAAAGAGCCATCTTAATGTAGTGGACCCATCAAGTTACCCCTCCTTACAAGAACCTAAAGAGACTCTCACAGCAGCCAAGTTTAAGTTTCCCTATATGTGACATTTCATTATTTACAGTGTCCCAATGTGTGACGTTATGTGTCACATTTTGAGTGGCGAGTGGCTAATCTGGCACTGAAACTCCACCAGTAGAATTTCTGTATTATACCTCTAAGAAAGGAAATTCCCCTGGTGGATTTTCCTGCAGATTTTTTCCTTCGGAAAATACAATACCAGCAATTTTCTGTCACAAATACATATCTGAAGGCCGCCTGCCATCATCCCCCCATGCTCAGTGAACTCGTGTGATTGGTCCTCATCCTCATAGGCCTTAGAGCCTGCATCTCTTTTGTATCAGTAGCTAGCTACTTGTTATACAAGAGAGAATCTGAAATAACAATTGCTGCTGTATATTTCCACTTTGGAAGCTACCAATGTGAAATCACAAACATTCTGAGTGGAAAGAATGGATCATATGCCCCGTAGACGTCCATAAAAAGAATGCATTATGGCTTACAACGTATACTGACATTCTTTCATATGAGGCGTGAGTAGCTGACCCTTTTCGCATTTATCAATTACATTAAAACAGGTTTTCTGTTTCTCTAAAGCTTACCTGTTCTAGTATTTACAGAAGCTTGTTATGTGAAGATGGAACGATTAGGCGTGACTTTTTTCTTGAAAAAATAATGTGCTTGGAAGTATTGCAAACATTTGCCGGGTCTTTGTTTTTATGTGCAACAAACAGCAATTATTTTTAAACGCGAAGTGTTATATTCTTCCTTTTCTCCTGACAAGTTATCCAAAACATGCTAGTAGGAAATTAGAAATCATTTGTTTCCTACAGATTGTTTTTACAGATGTGGCTATTTAAAATTAATAGCCTTATCAATAAATACATTTTCTGTTGCTTCCTTCTTTGATTTTAAGTAACATTAACAATCAACATCTGGCAAATTGTTCCTTATTACAAGTGACACCTGTCATCCACAGCTCTTCAACCAACATTTGTCAGAAATTTTAGAGGAACACCTTACTCTGCACTCGTGTCATCTGTGCATCTGAGTCTATACTATGATGTGCTCTCTGTTTCTTTTTTATACTGCCTACTTCCAGTCATGGACATCAATTAGCGGTCTCAAGGTGTTGCAACTGCAGCCCCTAAGCCACCCGTTGCAGCAACTGCAACCTTGCTTGCAACCCATGGCTGTTTGTTAGCCTTGGAAAGCACTCTGGTGGCATAAAATGTGCCGCAGTGTGAGGAGAGGTTGATTGCATTGTTGTGCTGAAGATCTGCCTGCAGAGACATCATGATGGCCTGCAAGTTGGGCCTGGGTGAAGCAAAGAACTCCCCTCACTCATTGATTTGGTGACACCGGGATGGGCTGGTTGGCGCAGTCCTTGATTTGATACATTGTATGTATCTGCTGAGGACCTGGGCCAGGAAGCTGAGTGGATGAGCATGAAGCGCATGCTGCATGGCTGGGCATGACTGAACAGTAACGAACTACACGTGCTGCAGTTAGCAGCATGTGTGTGTAGGTGCATCTACCTGCTGCAACCTACCCCAGCTGAGAATGTGGTGCCTGGTGCAGTATGTTTACCAAGGCTGTTAATCTGGTAGCAAAAAAGAACTACCAATGATGACATCCCCGGTTACAATTATTAGCCAGCCTCCGCGCGGCAGTAGAAGCTGCGCTGATGTGGTACTGCCTCGAAGTCGGAATTGACTTGGACTTGTGTCTGCTGAGTGGGAGCTGGGTGTCAAGATTCTAGAATGACTGACTAGAATCAACACAAGTTCGATACCAGGCTGTGAGTGACTTGCTGCACTTAATTGTCACTCTCTGACTGGGTCAGATGGTTGGACTTCAGTTGGGCCGCAAGGCAGGTGAGGCCATATTAGAGTGAGTGTGACTGACTCAGTCATCACATCGCATTGAGTAGAGTATCGACTCTCCAACTCTCCTTGTGGTGGTGCCAATCATTGTGACTTCTGTGAGCTGTGGGCTCTGGTCAAACTTCTAAAAGAAGCAACAAATAAAGTAAGATAAGATTATCTGTTTTAGGAGATGACACAAGATTTTCAAATGCCCTGCTGCAAAACTTCAGAAATGATTATTAAAGACCACACTTTTCAGGTTCAATACTTCCAGGGGTCTAGCCATAGTTTAGGTCATGTGACTAGCACATTAATTGCCATTGTTTTATGTTGAACACTACATCTGTGTAGCCACAGTATGCTCACTCCAGTCAGTACTGTTGGACTTGCCAACAAGACAATGTCTGTTTTGAACACCACCAAGGCTGAAATGGCTGTACCAGGCATGGGGCAACAGGCAGGCACTTCCCAGGGAGACTGGAAGGATGGGGGTAGGTTTTGTTAGTGGGCACCTGTTTTGTAGCAGTGCAGTAGTTTTAAAAGCACTACAAAGTTCCTTGTATATTTAGCAGCTTTTGGGCAACAATAAAAGTGTCAGATTTACTCTGGTGATTTATTAAAGTACCTGTTGGAGAGAGATGGGAGTTTTGCCTAGTGGCAGTTTTCACTTATCTAAGGTAGCGCAGTGGAATAATATGCCTGCTGCAAAGAACGTGTGACACGCGGCGCAGCCTGAGTCAGAGTCAGACTGGTGACTGCTGTGTGGCATGGGTGCTGTGTGTCTCTAGTGTCTAGAGTGAGTGATTGACTTCTACACACGTTCGGGAATAGACTCCTAGTCCCAACCAGCCCATGAATTACTCTCTTCACTAACTTATCACTCTCTGACTGTGTCAAATGATCATCCCTCAGATGGGGCATGGGGCAGGTATGTGAGAGGGAGACCGGCTGAGTCATCACATCGACTTTACTAGAATCTTGACTCACTGACTCCCCTGTTTGTCATGCTCACCATTGTGACTTCTTATTAGCTGTGGGCTCTGGGCAAACCTCTAACAGAAGCAGCAAGTAAAGTAAGATAGGATTATCTGTTTTTGGAGTTGACACAACATTTTTAAATGCTCTGCTGCAAACTTAAGAAATGATTGTCAAAGAGCACACATTTCAGGATCGACCCTTCTAGTGGTCTAATTATCGTTTAGGTAATGTGAATAACACATTAATTGCCATTGATTTATGTTGAACACTGCATCCGAATACCCAAAGCATGAGCATGCCAGTTGGTGCTGGTGGACCGGCCAACTAGACATTGTCCTTTTTGAACACCACCAAGGCCAGAATCGCTGTTCTGGCCATGGGGCGAGGGCTGGGTGTTTCCCCAGGAGGCTGGAAATGCCCTGCTGCAAACTTAAGAAATTATTGTCAAAGAGCACACATTTCAGGATCAACCCTTCTAGTGGTCTAGTCATCGTTTAGGTAATATGAATAACACATTAATTGCCATTGATTTATGTTGAACACTGCATCCAAATACCCAAAGCATGAGCATGCCAGTTGGTGCTGATGGACTGGCCAACAAGACATTGTCCTTTTTGAATTCCACCAAGGCCAGAATCGCTGTTCTGGCCATGGGGCGAGAGCTGGGTGTTTAACCAGGAGGCTGGCAAGGTGGGGGGGGGGGGCAACTCATCTTCACAGAAAAGAAACCTAACTTTAGAAAGTAAACAATATAAAATAAAAGAATTATAACTAATTAACATCAACAGCTAAACTTTTAACTAAAACCCTACAATTTAGATAATGTGTTCAATGTATATTTCCTGAATGTAGCAAACACAGATGCAGAAAATCCGAAAATTACAAGACAAAATTAAGAATGTAATCTTTTCAAACTCCACCTCAACAGTGTAAAGTAATTAAACATGTCTTACACTTAAACAGCCGAAAGCACTATATAGTTTAAAAATAATATTAAAGTAAAATAAAGCCAAACAAAATGCACATACTATTTAAAAAAATATAATTCTAACAAATGTTCATTTTTTAGCATGCAAAAATCAACGTCCTGTCCCACAAATCTCTAACAAAAATGAAGACCACAACAAATATCTTTGCAAAAGAAAACAACATCAAATTTGTAAGAATGAATTGCAAAGAAAATGTATTTAAATATTATTGCTACTTGAAAATATAGTTAGTACAAACATATAATCAATAGATCATTTTACATCCCACAAATATAATGTTGAAAAGAGCCACTTGCATCAATTCACTAAAAGTAAAACTGTTATGGACTCATATGGGATATAACTACAGTAAAGAGAGCACAGGTACAGAAAATATACATTTCAAATGCACACAGTATTATTCAAATGCATGTTATGGGGCGACTATGAAAAAACGAAACAGTATAACACATTAGAGAGCATAATCACCCAGAAAACATTACAGAAGTGAAGTTAGAATTGTCTTACAAGACCTTCAGAAAGCCAGCACTTGTTTGAAGGAATCCATAGGAACTATTTTAAAAAATATCATCCAAAATGTTCATGACTACACTACAGGCCATATCCCAAACTTAAAAATACTCAAAGCCAGAACCAAAGCCACAACAAAAACGTCTGCCACCTCTTGAAGACATTATAGTTGATAATTTAACTATAATACTTAATAAGGACCTAAACCCTCCTTTTGTATCAGAACTCTAATAATGACTTTAAGAATAGTAATTTATCTAACAGATAACAACTTGCTAAGATTAACGTAAAGCAACAAGTCAATGATGGATGGTATGCTTAAACCTTGCCCTCCACTATACATGCAAATATATGCAATCCACAGTAAATACCACGGCAAAAAAAACCTAGGGTGTACGCACGTTTGCCTAAAAGACAAAGCACAACATACCATGAGCTACTAGCTCAGATAATATCCCAAACAAACAATTATTATCCTCGAAAAGTAATCAATGACTTTGAACAAGCATTGATTAGTTCCATTTTAAAATACACCTACACAACATTTGTACACAGCTCTTACTATCATTTTAACTAGAGCATATTGAGAAACCTCAAAAATGTGCACTGAGTGTGGAGTACTTAACAAGCATCCAATTTGTCTCTGAAATGAGGAAATGAATTGCTCTAGCATACATACCAATAACAGAAGCAGAAAACCACTACAACCTCCTAATGGATTTACCATACTACCAAATACATTTAGACAAACCAAATCCCTTGATGGAATACTGAAGATATTTGGATTGACAGGCTGCACTGTTCCAATCACAGATTCCAACCTAGTATCCCATACCATGGTCAAACCTATATATCATTACCATGGCACAAGAAGGCAAAGCCATACACATAGTGGAATGGTGACACAATGCATTCAAAAGCATACTAGGCTGAGACCACCTGACACTCTCCCAATTACTGGAAATTTAAAAAGAAAGTTAAAAGATACCAGCTACTCAAAACTATCTATATTACACATAAAACGAAAGTATAACAACGACCCAATTAAGTGTATTATATACAAAACCGCAAAGTACAAACATTTTCTACAACCAAAAACTACCATACCTACAAAATATAGCAAGAACACTACTGATAAAAATTTCTAATATTCCAAGTAAAACTTAATATGAACTGTAAATAAGAAAAATTAACCAAAGTAATGTAGATTTTAATAATAACTCAATAATTTAAAAAAATCAGTCAACAATTTTGATTTGATAAGGAACCAAATCCATTCAGATTGAGGAGTAAAACATTGTAAAATAAATTAACGAATACATTGTTATACAATGAACCCAACAAATGCCACCTCTTAAAAATGCAACACCTAATACTTGGTACAAAATACATAAAATACATAACACACAACAAACCAGAATAATAAAACTATCAACTTTAAAAACAAAAAACAAATCCCATCCATTGAAAATAAAATTAAACATAACTTACAGGTGTGTTGCGGATTTCCAAGAGCTTGATGTAATCTACCAAAAACAAACACACAAAATAGAAAAAAAGAAAGCCCAAAAAATGCATACATTTGAAACATACAAAACTTATATATGTATAAAAATAGAACTTCTAAAAGCAATCTACAACCTCACAAAATACAATTTTAAAACTACTCCAAAATGTAAGAATTGCTGGTATGCCCCGTTACTGTCAGAAGCTGTACCCTTCAGAGAACCTGTGGGATAGGGGTCATGTTTCTTTGGGATTCTGTATTAATCTAACACGTTGCACTTGGGCTCTGACTTGATTGCTACCCCCTGCATGGGAAGATGTGTGGGATTGTCGCAAGTTTTGATTCAATGCCAATAAAAATAACTTTGACAAAATGTACGAAAATTCCTGGGGTCCGAATAAAAATACAAAATACCCACTCATATAACATAAATAACACCTTAACCATAACAATTAAAATAACATTGAGTTTAAATACATACATATAATACACTGTACAAAACATTAAATTAAAACATACATAATATATTAAGGCATACTGCACTACACATACATTACTAAAACTGCAAACTAACACTTAACCAGCAAACCACTACAAAACATTATCATATGCTAACTATATTAACACTAAAAAATAACCTCAACTGCAAAATCCCCAAAAAGTAACTTAAAATTAGTCTTACCTGATATGTAGAGCAGCAACAAGGAAGTGGGACCAAATATAAGCCATACCGACTGAAAATGAGGTTGATAGAATAAACAAACTACAGTATTGGTACAAAAAATGGCTTCTAAATCAACAATAAAAATGTGTTATCCATATATAAAAATATCCTGCAACTGTTAAAATATAATAAAGAATTTTTGTGAAAAAATGTTGTTTGACAAGAATTTTTTTTTAAATTGGTTGTAAATATAGAACAATATGTAAAAGAAAAATGTAAAATGTGTTTGAAAATTAAATACATCAACATGTCACAAAAATATAAAAAGAAATTCAAAATATTTTTTTATAATAATGAAAGTAGGAATACTTGCAATAAAAATGTAATTGAGAATACAACCCACTTAAAATGTAATTAAAATGTTGTAGTGTTAGTACAAAAACAATTGGTACTGTAAAAATTACGCCAGTTAATCAATGTGCTACCATTATTTTCAATAATATAAATACACTGCATCCTAACCTACCCAGGGAAAACCATTACACATGAAGGAGGATTTATTTTACTATTCCATCTCGAATCTAAGCTACATTTAAGAAAGCATTGTACATTGAAGGAGTAATAAATACTATTCCCACTCCAATCTAAACTGCACTGGGGTAAGAACTGGTCATTAAGGGGTTGTAGTTACTATTCCTACTACAATCTAACATACATTTGATAAAGTGCTGAATCACCAAATTCAAGCGAGACACCGTTGATTATTAGTTGGGTGAAGTGTATAGCTGGGTGGAAGTATAAGCCAAAAGGAGACAGAACAAACCATACAGTCAGAATACGTAGACAGAAACATCTTCTTCAGACAGTGCAGCCACAAATCAGCACCGAAGGAAACCAACGGAACAACTTCGAACAACAGTGGATAAAACACCCACAATTGAGGATACAGAACAATCACAAACATATGGTGTCTCTTTTTTAGAGGGTGTCCAAAGGGACACAGACGACCCAGGAGGGGAAAAGAAAAAAAAGGAGAATGTAGATACAAAGAAGATACTGACAACAGGTAAATGGCCCGAGCGTAAGAAAGTGCAGAAAACAACAGCTAAGTGATCAATATTCAATCTTATGAATTCAGTTCTACAGAGATCAAAACACTTCAGAAAGGGACCTCACTCATCCCCACTTGCCAAACTAATAGCTTAGAATTGGAGATCAGCTTGTTTAAATTGATGCGCAACTTACGCTTAAAACATTTCTTCAAGAACATCGCAGAGAAACCTGACAACAGTGAAGAAATGTTACTGAAAGACCTAAAAGTGAAGAGTACCTATGTGGCCCCTGTCAGCCACAAAAGCTTAGATACATTTGAGACTTTGGTGAAACATGATATCTAGAAATTGAATTTTCTAAAGAAATCTAAGCACCAGAATTTGACCAACAAAGAATTTGGTATTTTGAGGAAGACAGCAGGAAATCTGACCATTGCCTGTCAGAAGGCAGATAAGGGAAGGAGCATTGGTAGTCATGGACACCAAGTCCTATGAAGAAAAAGTCAATGCTCATGTGTCAGACATTGAAACGTATGCCAAGCAGGATTGTAATCCAACTAAACAGTTCTTGGAAGTTCTGGATAACAATTTGGAAAGAGCAGTTAAGGATGGAATTATCATGGAGAATGTTAGCCGATTCCTCGTTCAAAGAAACCAGAAGAGCTCCTGAATGTACATGTCACCCAAGGTGCATAATTGTGTGCACAGCCCGCCGTTCAGACCCATATTGTCAATCAGAGGAAGCCTCCACGAACCAGTGGGAAAGTTTCTTGATGAACAGATTTAACCTTTAGTTTTGAAAATGAACACCATGTAGGAGACACTACTGAGTTTCTATCTAAAATCAACCAAATTTCGTAGACTGAGGGAGATCAAATAATATTGTGTATTATTGACGTGACATCTTTATATACATGATTTCCCCACAACTTAGGTATGGAAGCCATTGAACTGGTTTTAGTCACCTTGAATTTGGACAACAATTTTTAAATGTTTCTCAAAGAACTTTTACATTTGACATTGTACCAAAGCTATTTTAAATGGGTTGACCAATGGTTCCTGCAGCTCACAGGAACTTCCATGGGTAATTGCGCCGCTTCGGCATATACGACCCTGTTTATGAGCAAATATGAGGAAGAAAACATTCTGGGGATAGAGACATCGAAAATGAATACCATCCTGTTTCTAAGCTACATAGGCAACATCTTCACACTATGGAGAGGAACTAAAGATGACTTAATTACAGCATTAATAGAATTGAACCGAGTAAATTAAAGAATTCAATTCACATATGATATAGACAAGAATACCATTACATTCTTGGATGTTCAAGTCACAAAGTCACACAACAAATTGTAAACCAATATTTTTAGGAAAGCTACTGACAGGAATAACATGTTACACTACAACGGCTTTCATCAGAAATCATTAAAAAATCTTTTGGCATATTCACAACTACTCAGAGTGAGAAGGATAGTATCTAATCCTGACACAATGTTATACTTGTCTCTAGTACCAATTGTGTTTTATACTTTGACTTTATGTGCCCTCCCTTCATCACAGTCCTGATGAAGACCCCTGTGTAAGGTGGTAATCGGCCTACGATATACTTTTGGGGTGGAAATGTTAACATTCCCTATTCTTTACGCCAGCCCTCGGAAACAACAGAGACTAAATCAATTGTGTTTCATAAATGGGGTCTAGCTACTCGAATTAATGAATAATTCATGTACCCGCGGCTTGAAGATTTGAGTCTGATTTAATTTGAATTTGGCAATTTTATTTTTTTTGCTTTCACTGATTTCCATGCTTTCCTCACGATCACGTATCCTCACCAGATTCACTTACCCCTCTTCCTTTTCCCTGTCCTGTTGGGCACCTTTGTATATATTGAAGTTGAATTTTGACATGTCTATAATGCAACTTCCTTATGCGGCAGTGTGATTAAATAACATTTGCTACGTATTTTTTGTGGAGTATTGAGATTCTGATGTGTTTGTAAAACTTTATATAATGTCTAGCTAGTCTTAGTTTACTGGAACCACTCTATATTGTACTATCAATTACCCAGGTCCCAGTACCATTGGGTTTACCCTTTTTATGTATAATTACACTCCTTCTGGACTAAGCCTGAAGGCTGCTCTCCACAGCTACCACTTAGAGAGCTTTCTAAGTTTGGGTAAGGCCACTAAAATCACCATAAGGGTTGTCTAGATTGGTGCAGATGTTCCCATTTCTATGAGTGTGCATCACATACCAAGACAGCCTCTCACACTCCTAAATGTGTTTCTTACTACTATGAGGCCTACCTTTCCCTTGGGATATAATTGGGTTACCTTATTAAATTTAATAAGTGCTGACGTTTGATTGGGAACAATAAGAAATATCATGTTTCATCTCAAAAGAATTGTAATTTAAAAACCTCTTTAATGGTAAAGCTGAAATTTAAGTCACAGTTTTAAAAATGCCAATATTAATAAGTTGGCATTTTCTGCACAAGGATTCACCAATGGGTGAACATGTGTTTTTATGTCATGTTTTTAATGCCATCTTTTGACTTCCTGTGTACACAGCAGTCCTGGAAAAGCAGCAGTATTGAAAACACAGGAATTAATGTGGTGTTTTTCATGCAAATGCAGAATCATATCTACCGAGACCTAAAAATAGTCTCCTCTGCTAGATTACTATGAGTAGCTTGTCGAAAAGGTGCTGGTGACCTTGTCTGGCTTCCCGATGCAGACAACCGGCAACAGCAACAGGGGCACTGCTAGAGCTAGGTCGAATACAGTGTTTTTTTTGCTCCACTAATTTGCAAAGGGCTAGGATATTGAATATGAATTGAGACAGACAGAGCCCAGGCCCACTAATTAAGTAGTCAATATTTCAGCAGCACTGCTCTTCTCTCCATACTCCTGATCTTAGAAGGTATTGGTATGGGAACTGCAGGATGAGTTGGAGTGGCTGAAAGAGATAGGGAGTTGGCAGGTGACTAGGAGAACCACAAAGGAGAGACTGGAGTGGACGTACAGAAGCAGGGGCGCTACTATCACAGGGCAATTCTCTCGTAGAAGATCAGTGTCAGCACTCTTGTATGAAAGGATTTTCCAGTGATAGTAGCTTTCTTGCTCCCTCATCAGGATCCAGCACCTTTTAGCTCCATCAAAGTCGCCATTATTCTGAGTGTATGTGCAGTGTTTCGGCAGAGTGTTTACATACTATGGGGTATATTTACAAGCCCCTATCACCACTGGAACATCACTTTTATGACATTCATGTGGCGATAGGGACTTCGTCTTATTTACAAGGCAGCGTTAAGACCATTACCGTGGCTTAATGCTGCCTTGTAAATAAGGCCCCCTTTCACACTATGCTTAGCGTGAAAGGGGAGGGCAATAGGTGTTGCTGTGGGGATTCCGATGTTGCCCCCTATTTACAAGGGGGGCATAAATAGGAGGCAGTGCCAGAATTAATACCAGGGAAAACCTGGCCTTACCCTGGCACAATGAGGAGAAATGAAAACAGCAAAAGGCCAATGATTGTTTATGTACAGGAAGGCCCCCTTCCTGCACATAAAGAATAATTTAAAAAAGAATTCAGTTTTCCAACTTCTGTCTGTGCTGCATAAGACAGTACACATAGAAGTTACAAAGCAGCACTTAAAGATTGTTTACGTCCAGCAAGGGCGACCTTCCTGCGCATAAACAGTCTTCCACTGCACGCAGACACTCTTGCACTATGGTGCAAGGGTGCATGCATTAGCACTTGGCTGCTAAGTGTAGCGCTAGCACAGGGGGAAACGTAGGGCTGCACCATAATCTTGTAAATATGGTGCAGCCCTGTGTTTCTGAAGTGGCTGAGTGAGACGTTAAGCCATGATGGCTAACGCCTCACACTGCTACTTCCCTTGAAAATATGGCCCTTTGTGTGTTGCCATGCACTTCAATAGAAAGGATAACAACCTAATTTAAACATTCATGAAATGCTGTGGGCAAGCCAATGTCTGGACAAACAACCTAGAGAGCCAGTGGCTGATGGAGCATGAATCAATCATGCCAATGGGAGTAAATACATGTGCACACGGGCATTTATTGTAACAGTCTTTTGTGATATGGCAGGCACAAGTATTTAAAATAAACCCTTCCATTTTTGGATGAGACGTTGACTTTACTGACCAATGGACACTTCGAATTAATTGGAGAACTTTAACCCTTTAAGTGCTGCCGTCGGCCAACGGTCGTCACGGGCACTACCTCCCCAGTGCTGCGTGCGACCGCTGGACGTCCAGTTCAGCACTGGATAATGGACAGCGCAGCACTGGGGAGGTTTGTTTACAAGCTCCTAAGGTGTTAAAACGAGGTTTCGACAATGCACTTACATGTGTGACATATTTACTGAGTAGCAGTTTTTTTTGGTGTCCATTTCAATTCTTTCAGTAGGCTGTAGTTTCCACCACATATATTCAGTTGCTTTCAAATGGTGCTTCGTTCAACAGCTGCAAAAAATGTGCGACTCTGCATTTTTTAATCAGCTGTATGCAATGAGAGGACCTAAATGAAAATGTAATTATTTCTCAGCTTCATTTACCGTGTTAATCATGGAGTGGCTACTAATGAAGTCAGAGGCATGTGCTGGTTCGGTTGCAGTAAGTACATTATGCATTATCTCAAAGGTTAGTGATGAAAGGAAGTAAAGAACAGCATAATAATTCCCCACCAGAAAAATATAGGCAGTGGTTTTAAAAGTCCACCATTTTGTTTCCCTGTAGCTGATATACAACAGCATGCAGACCACAATATAAAACATGTATAGTGGGGCGCTCAAGTGGACAATCATTCGCAGATAAGCTCAAGATTAGGGGTTGTAAGTATTTGGGAACTGGAGTTTGTATTTGAAATGACATTTGCAAAATTCTCCGCCTTTTCTGTATTTTTAATCAATAGTTTTACATGCACCAAATTTGAAGTTCTAATAAGCACCTCTTTTTACCTACCTAAAAATAGCACTTTGTTCCTGAGTATGAGGACACATTTTGTCTTATAAGAGTAAAACTGGGCAATTTCATTTGGATTGTTACTATTTTATGATATAATAGATACCATTATTAGAGTTAATTGCTGATTCATATAACTAATTAAGGACATTTCCCATTGTTTTTTTTCTTCTTTTTTTTAGTCCGATTTCACCTTTGGTTTACTCGTGAGGGGCGGGTTGTCATCTGAAATAATTTCTGATGGAAACCTCCTGGCCGGGCGTTCCACTCCCCAGAGCCTACCACCACTATCAGAAGGGGTGGCTCCTCCAATAGGGCGGAGGAGCGTTGCATCACTGCTTTCTCGCCATGCGAGAAGCAGAAACATAAAAAGGTAAAACTACCATGTTATGTTTCTGCTTCTGCAAGAAAGCAGAAGAGTTTGGATGGGGGCGTGTGGGTCCACTCGAGGGCAAGGTAGGAGTGGCTTGCCCAATGCTGCGGGCCGTCACTGTTTGGTCAGCCTTCTGGAGCCTACCAAACCCGTCATGCCTAACTGCTTGGTCGGCTCTCTGGGGCCAACCAAAACAGTCATGCACACTCTCCCTTTTCTCCATGTAGGCAGTATGCAGCCTACATGGAGGAAATGGCCTCCCCGTAGCCACCTGTGGTCGAGGTCCCAACCAATCACAATGCTGCCATTTAAGTAGAAGATTTTACAGTGGAGTAAAGAAGATTCAAAATACTTGCCAATAGTTTTGTTGGTTGTATACTGGCAAGTGTCCTTCCCAAGGGTTCTCTGGGATCTTTTCATTCGTATGATCGACATTTGCCAGGCATCATTATCAGATTGACATTTCCTTATTTA
The DNA here is from genome assembly GCF_964261635.1 of Lissotriton helveticus. Taxonomy (NCBI): domain Eukaryota; kingdom Metazoa; phylum Chordata; class Amphibia; order Caudata; family Salamandridae; genus Lissotriton; species Lissotriton helveticus. The sequence continues at coordinate 890,220,229 of NC_136065.1, read as the reverse complement.
TTGTCTTGGGGTATTGTGCTCTATCCTCGTGTTCCCAAGATACCTTAAGCAACGCAGTTTTTGCATCCTATCATGATCTTGATTGTTTATATTTAAATCTTGAAAACTCTACGTTGATTGACATCCGTGTGCCTCTTATCATGGGGCCTGAGCCTTCGTGTAATTTTCCCCACTGATTTATCTCTACTGTTAGCAGTGGTAAATTAAGAATAGTACCGGAGAATGTGGGGCTCCATGGTGATATCCAGAAAGGGGCACATGTCAAGTAGTAGTGAATGCCTAACACCTTTCTTATATTATACCATAATACTACACTAACTCTTAGTGCATGCATACCCTCTTGAAGAATTTCGGATCTCCAAACTTCTGTAGAACATTTTCTAGCCACAACTTATCTAGCAAACAGGAAAATAACATCCCTCTGCAAAAATCATCTGCGCTTGAGAGAAGATGTTTACAGTTATTAAACTGGAAAGCATAGCAATACATTTGTAAATCAGGGAGATCCAAAGCCTTTTAATTTATTTTCCTCGTTAATTTTTTCCATGACAGTCTTGGGCCTTTCAAGGTCTAGATGAAAGCCCCCAAGCTCCCCTGAATCTTGGCATTCAAGTCCTTTGGAAAGAGTAAAGGGATGTTGTAAGAAACGGAGATCAATTTGGATAAGATGGCCATCTTTACCAAATTCACTCTACTATATATCATTAACATTAGATTTACCCACTTACTCAATTATTTATTTTATTATCCGAATATCCTTGGGGAGTTCTTGGAGATTCGAGATAACATCTATACACAAGTATTTTTGCTTACGTTGGGTTTGAACTTCAACTCCCTTTATATTCCTGGGCCTGGGCTCAATGTAAATGTCAAAAAGCAGGGGTAGAGGGGGTATCTCTGACGTGTTCCTCTGGAGATGTTCATTCTATGAGTAAGGTTCCAATTTACCTAGATTTTGGCAACATGGTGTTTGAGATAGTTGTTTTATACTCAAATGAACATTGAAGGTAAGCCAAAGGCAGTCATTTCATTCACAGATAGGCCAGGCTCACCATATCAAAAGATTTAGCTGCATTGAATGTTATTATTGCCAGCAGAATAAGGCCTGATATGGCCATATCTATTGAATATATTAACAAGTGGGAAAAGTCATTGTTGCTTCTTAACTTGGATAAAACCTTTCTGGTCAGTGAATATAACATGCTCAATTAATTTTGCAAACTGCCTTTCCGGTTTACCAGAAGACAATTTATAATCTCAGTTAAGCAATGAGATTGGCCTACGAGACTCTGCCACGCGTGGATGTTTATTCCATTTTAAAATCAGTGAAATGATGGCCTCATTCCATGATGGAAGTAAAGTTACATTACTTGTGTACATTTTATTAAACAGGTGTTGCTATCACAGTAGTATAATATCTCATAGTTTCCTGTAAAGCTCAACAGGTAACGCATCCGGGCCAGCTGCCTTCCATTTGCAGGATTTATGTATTTGTGTGGAATTTCATCATGCATAATCTCCTCCTGCAAGATCTGTCTGCATCTACTGACTCCGCATATAATGTTTGAAAGAGATTGAGAACATGCCTTTCCATCTTCTATGTGTTATTGCCCTTATTGTCAATTATTAACTTGCTAATACCATTCTTAACTTTGCCTGTCCTCATTTTCCACGAAAGTAGTCGTCTACATTTTGCCGACAACTCCAAGTGTTTCAAATTGCCGGCCTGCCACATTGATCTACCTCTTCTCTTCACTAACTGCTTATGTGCATCTTTGTTTTTCATCAATTCCTACAATATTTCCTGCTTCTCATTCTGAGTAGGTTCTGCTATATCCCTCTCAAGGTTCCCAATGGCTTTTTCTAGTTCCCTTCCTTCTTCTCGTTCCTCTTTATGTTCATGGCTCTCCCACTTATGCAAAACCCAGAGGATACAGACTTTGTAGGTGCCATTATTAACAATGAAGTACTGTATGGTTTTGCTCTCCAGTTCACTCACTACCTCTGAGCCTAGCAAGAGAGTTTGAACAACCATCTTTCTCAAGCTAGACCTAGCAGCTAGGTGTTACTATATTAATAGGACAGTCAAAAAGTCGAACAGTGCGCTGAAATATGTCTTACCTCACTAATTGTATCCATTATGGTGTTGAAAGAGCACCATCTTACTTTAAAAATTGTAGGGGTGCAATATAATCCCCTGTTGTCAGCACCCGCATATTCAGAGGACATATTAATGTGCGCTTCTAGAAATGTAACAGTAAGCCGGGGATCAGTGCAATATGTAAAAGTGTATTCATAGTGTTTGTAGAATAATGTAGAGCCTTAACAGGAGTGTGATGCTTTATATGAAGTAGAAATGTTATTAAACGTGTGTATTGCTAAATTAGTAAACATGCCATATTAAGAGTTGCACGTGTAGAAGACAGAATGTGATGCTTTAACATGGAAAAGAGCTTACGTTTAGAGTTGAAATGTAATGTTGTTTTGTAATGGAATAGAGTGCATTGCTTATAATGTAGAATTATTTAGAAATGCATTTAAACGTGTGAAGGCCTGGGACATAGAGAAGCCAGTAGAGGCCTAACTGTGATTTCTTTACTTGGCTTCGGTTATTCTTGTGGAATAATTTCTTGCTGGGAAGGGTGCTGTTCTCAGAGAATATTGAATTGTAACTTTGAATGCGTACTAGATTGCTTCCCACGTATTTCAGTTGCAGGTTCAAGGCCACGGACCTCGTTAGGGAGAAAGATCCATTGTTTAGAAGTTAGGCCGGTCGGAGTGTGGACGAGTAATTGCCAGAGGAATGTCCATCTGCAACATTTGGCGGAGAAGGTGCCTGGGATCCAAGGACACTTCAACGGACGCTGGATGGAAGAATGCCTTGCTGGAAAAATCTGAAAACCGATACCTGCCCATAGGGGTGTGCCTTGGGGCATTCCTAGGATTTTGGTAGTTTTGTATTAGGGACAGCACCCGAAGGTGGAGAGCCGATTTTGTTAGGAAGTTGCCAGAGCAGGATGTAGGCAATCCTAGACAGCATTGAGGGAACTTAGGGCAGAGTGGAGTGTAGGAAGGAGCATCTTAGAACGAGCTCAGTAGTTTAGGCTACTTACCTAAGAAACGTGAATGTACTTCTTAGGAAGTCTTCACGGCTGACACCTTTACTCTTGGCTGAAGGGAATTGTTAAGTAGAGATGTCACCTTAGAGTTAGTGTAGGGACAGATTAACCTTTTCCTTTTCTTTTTGCAAATGCAGTCCAGTCTTCAAGTAGGGAATGTTATTGGATGCCTGATGTTTCTTGAATTAACGTTGCTTTTTATTCTGAGTCGTCTGAGACACCTTCGTAGTATTATGTTTGTATTAGTGCCAGTTTAACTTTTGAACCTCTTGCTGAGGTGTCTGTATGTCTAACTATTTTTGGCTTTGTAATAAATTCTTAAACTTCAGTTCGTAGTCAGTGGCTCTTTAATTTGGATTTGATTGCTGATTTACAAAGCTGTTTTAATTTTCAGTTGGAAACCTCCCCTCTACACTTCTTAGCAGACAAAAAGGTCCAGTCAAGCTGTCAGGGGATTCTGGAGAAATGATAGGGTAAAAATCTAGATAAGAATCCCAGTTTCGTCAGTGTAATTGACTAGGAAGTAGTTAATTCTAGAAAAATGTTCATATATCTTGCTAAAGAATATAAGCCATCTTTTCGCCCTGCTCCAGATATCACAAAACCCACAGTCTTGTATGAAATTCCTCAGAGCCGTCCCTATTCTAGGGTTAATCATTACTCATCCTTCTGAAGACCTATCTAATTTCTCATTCAGTAAGACATTAAAGTCCCCCTCAAAGATGGGAATGGGATAGCTGCCATGTTTTTAAGTTGTGATACATCATCACAATTCAGATAATAAAATCCCAAACAGGTGAAAATCCCCTGCGCATAAGTAGGTTTCCCAGTTATCTATCACCAGGAGGAGTCTGTTTTATGATCCAGTATCTCTATTGTTAATTCCTGCATTCTTCCTAAGAACGATTGCCACTACCTTAGACCCTATTGCATGATCTGTATGGATCATCTGGTAAACCGACCCCTATGTACGATAGAAAGCCTCACATTCAGTATGGTGAGATAAGTTTCTCGCAAAATTAGTACCTGCGCCAAACTATCCCTCAAATATTTACATAATAATGTTGGCTTCCTCATAGTGCTGAGTTCAATTGCATTCCATATCAGAAATCTGACTTACCCCACTCTATCTCCAGCTCTCATATGGTCTAGTTGTTCCCTCACCCTTCCACGCCACACAAAAATAATGATTATATGTGGAAACAGGATTTAACATTTTTTCTATTTGTATCCCTCAATGCTCTCTACCCAGTTACCCTTACAGGGGAACCCACCTATCAACCTGTGGCATATCTCTGAATACCTATCGGGGTTCTAACATTTTGGAGTATAACTTCTAGCTTGTGACCAATCAACCAATCAATCAAAGCATTTGTTGAGCGCACTACTTACCCGTGAGGGTCTCAAGGCGCTGGGGGGGAATGCTGCTACTGTTGAAAAGCAAGGTCTTGAGGAGTCTTCTAAAGGTCAGTAGGTCTTGGGTCTGCCGTAGGCAGATGGTTAGGGTGTTCCATGTCTTGGTGCGAGGTGGGAGAATGATCTGCCGCCGGCGGTCATTCGTCGGATGCCGGGGACAGTGGCGAGGGCGTGGTCAGCAGAGCGGAGCTGGCGGGTGGGAGTGTAGAAGCTGAGGTGGCTGTTGAGGTACGCTGGTCCGGTGTTGTGGAGTGCTTTGTGTGCGTGGGTGAGGAGCTTGAATGTGATCCTCTTGTTGATGGGGAGCCAGTGCAGGTCTCTCAGGTGGCTTGTGATGTGGCTGCGGCGAGGGATGTCGATGATCAGGCGTGCGGAGGCATTCTGGATGAGTTGGAGACGTTTCAGGAGTTTGGCCGAGGCTCCTGCGCAGAGGGGATTTCCGTAGTCCAGTCTGCTGCTGACGAGGGCCTGGGTGACCGTCCTTCTCGTTTTGGTGGGGATCCAATTGTAGATCCTGCGGAGCATGCGGAGGGTGTTGAAGCAAAAGGAAGAGACAGCGTTGACCTGCTTCGTCATGGAGACGGTGGAGTCGAGGATAACCCCTAGGTTGCGTGCGTGATCCGTGGGTGTTGTAGCAGTACCTAGAGCGCTCGGCCACAATAAGTCGTCCCAGGCCGAGGGGGTGGGTCCTAGGATTAAGAGTTGCACGTGTAGGAGACAGAATGTGACGCTATAACATGGAAAAGAGCTTACGTTTAGAGTTGAAATGTAATGTTGTTTTGTAATGGAATTGAGTGCATTGCTTATAATGTAGAATTATTTAGAAATGCATTTAAATGTGTGAAAGCCTGGGACATAGAGAAGCCTGTAGAGGCCTAACTGTGATTTCTTTACTTAGATCTGGTTATTCTTGTGAAATTATTTCTTGCTGGGAAGGGTGCTGTTCTCAGAGAATATTGAATTGTAACTTTGAATGAGCACAAGATTGCTTCTGACATATTTCAGTTGCAGGTGCAAGGTCACGGACCTCTTTAGGTAGAAAGATCTATTGTTTAGAAGTAAGACCGGTAGGAGTGCGGACGAGTAATTGCCAAAGGAATGTCCATCTGTAACATTTGGCAGAGAAGGTGCCTGGGATCCAAGAACACCTCAACGGACGCTGGATGGAAGAATGCCATGCTGGAAAAATCTGAAACCGATACCTGCCGAGAGGGGTGTGCCTTGGGGCGTACCTACGATTTTGTCAGTTTTGTATTATGGACAGTACCGGAGGGTGGAGAGCAGATTTTGCTAGTAGGTTGCCAGAGCAGGATGTAGGCAATCCTAGACCGCATTGAGGGAAGTTAGGGCAGGGTGGAGTGTAGAAAGGAGCATCTTAGAACAAGCTCAGTAGTTTAGGCCACTTACCTAAGAAACGTGAATGTACTTCTTAGGAAGTCTTCACGGCTGACACCTTTAATCTTGTCGGAAGGGAATTGTTAAGTAGAGATGTCATGTTAGAGTTAGAGTAGGGACAGATTAACCTTTTCCTTTTCTTTTTGCAAATGCAGTCCAGACTTCAAGTAGGGACTGTTATTGGATGCCTGATATTTCTTGAATTAACGTTGCTTTTATTCTGTGTCGTCTAAGACTCCTTCGTAAGATTGTGTTTGTATTAGTGCCAGTTTACCCTTTGAACCTCTTGCTGAGGTGTCTGTATGTCCAATTATTTTTGGCTTTGTAATAAATTCTTTAACTTCAGTTCGTAGTCAGTGGTTCTTTAACTTGGATTTGATTGCTGATTTACAAAGCTATTTTAATTATGAGTTGGAAACCTCCCCTCTACACTTCTTAGCAGACAAAAAGGTCCAGTCAACCTGTCAGGGGAATATGGAGAATTGATAGGGCAAAAATCTAGATAAGAATCCCAGTTCCTTCAGTTGGTAGCAGAGTAGAATGGTTGTCTCTGCAGTGAGGGGAGATCTAGATTAGGATAAGAGTTTTCGAAGGCCCATAGAAATTAGGTGATGATTGCCCATTGGATTGTCCGCGGAAGGTGGCTTTTCATGGAAATCGACGGAGAGTGACGGTGCGGCAAGAGCAGCAGTTCGTAGGAGAGTGAGTATGAATAGGGTTTTACGTTGTTAGATTGCGGTGTTTGTGTTGTGTTGTGATGTCTTGCAGAGTTGGAATGCCTGTTGTATGAATCTGGATCAGGCTCTGAGCGCGCGCAGCCCGGGAAAATCCTAGGCTTCAGGAGTAGCTTAAGTGGGTCAGGTGTACCGTACACCCAGAGTGATTGTCGACCATTATTAAGGGGATCGTGAGGTACCATCAATCACCCGCTGGAAAGAGATAGGGGGAATGAGTGTGTGAGTAACTGACGCTGGTCGTGGGTTGCTGAGTGTGTGCAACCTATCAGTTGAGGTGATTGTCCTGTTGTTTCATGGACAGACAGTTGCCATTTCGGTGACAATTACGAGACTGTGGACGTACAGTCAGACTGTGGACGTACAGTCAGCGAATTGATTGCTTGGTGGTAAGTGATCATTTCAGTGTGTGAATGGGACGTATGCGTGAGTGAAAGTTGTAAAGGAGGGGAACTGCTGCAGCAGAGGGGAGTGACGTCAGAAGGGGCCGCGCTGTGATAGGGCAGTTGGTGTGAAGCTGGGATTGGTGGATTGTCATTAGGAAGTAGATGAGCGCTGCAAAAAAAGAAAAGTTGGTTTCATCATGAAATGTTTTAGAGTGTTGCGAGAAATGTTCAAAAGTGAAAAGAAATGAGAAATTAGAACCCCGTGGGGGAGAAGAGGCTCCACCCGAGCATACTCCAGCTCATTATATGGCTACAAATGTAGGGTTGCATACTATATTGTGGCTTGAAAATTGGGCTAAGATGACTGATGGAAATGAAGAATTGACTTTTCCCAGATACAGAACTTTTAGATTGGAAGTGTTATATCAGTTGAAATCGATTATGGCTTCTTTGCGTCCTTTGCCTAGACCAACACAGCTTGAGGCACTGAATGCGTGGATTAGGACGGCACACAAGAGAAACAGGGACAGGAGGCAGGAAAGAGTAAAACGGTCAGTCAGAGCATTTCAGGATGCGAGGTGGGATGCATTGGCGAAGAGATGGAGAGGCTGTTGGTAAAGACAGGGGACGGCCAGAAAAAGAATGCTGAAGAAGACAACAGTGACACAGATGATAGCTTGATAGAAAGGATGTTATCAGAGAGACCACCTCCATACAATCCAGAGTCAGAAGGAGAGAAGTCAGCCCCGATAGAAGGAGTTAGAGAACAACAAGTTCCACCTAGTACGGAAGTAGTGGGAAAGCTCTCAACAGGGGAGATGCAGAATGTAGAAGGCATTAGTCCTCAGAGGTTGCCGGATGCCCTTAAGGTACTGCCGGTGAGAAATGGAACTAAGAATGGGTGCAAAATCCGTTCCGCTCACAGAATTTGTGGATTTTTGGAAATTTCGCGATTCGCGAATCTTGCAAAATTGCCGAAAAATTAGCAAATCCGCTCGCGGGCGGATTTTTTTTTTTTTTGCACAGTTGAAGCTCAAATTCAGTAACGTTTAAATCAGCCCAAACAACTAGTGAGCACGGTCTAGACTAGGCAGGTGTGCTTCCTCCCTATATCTACCATCTACAATTAGATGTAATCCTTGATGGAGGTCTTTGCATCCACGAGTTTCTTGAGCGCAATCCCCGTGTACTTCCTGTGACCAGGAGGCTGCTTCCTTCTCATCTGCTGCTCTGATCGGTCTCTGACCCTTTAGAAACAAGAGGCATGTGAACTCGCATAGAAGCCCCGCCCGTTTGGCCTGCCCCACACACAGTAGGGTATGCAACGTCTTCACGCCCTTTCCCCCACTGTGATGGACAGGTCACTCGAGGGACCTCGGCACCTATGGGCGCGGTGGCAAAGTTACAGACATACGTGGTCACTGGAGACAACTCTTCTGGCCCTTTACGCAGCTGTAGTGTAGGAAAAGCACTATACATTTACCCCACGAGGTAGCACTTACTGATTAGCCAGTAGAAAGTACTCCAGTTGAGTAGAGATATGGCACAACACGGTGGCATCTTCGTGGATAAATATGCAGGCAGGTTTAATTCTGGCACGATGCTCCTGTCACAAAAATTAAACCTCGACAGGAAGCACTTACAGATATAAATAAAGCAGGTGCCCGAGTTGAAGCTCAAATTCAGTCACGCATTATAATCAGTCCAAACAACTAGTGAGCAAGGTCTAGGCTAGGCAGGTGGGCTTCCTCCCTATATCTACCGCCTACAATTAGATGTAATCCTTGGTGGAGGTCTTTGCATCCACGAGTTCCTCAAGCGCAATCCCCTTGTACTTCCTGTGACCAGGAGGCTGCTTTCTTCTCATCTGCCTCTCTGAGCGGTCTCTGACCCTTTATAAACAAGAGGCATGTGAACTTGCATGGAAGCCCCACCCGTTTGGCCCCTGCCCACCCGTTTGGCCCCGCCCCACACACAGTAGTGTATGCAACGTCTTCCCGCCCTTTCCTCACTATGATAGACAGCTTACTCGGGAGACCTCTGTGCCTTTCGGCGTGGTGGCAAAATTACAAACACACATGGTCACTGGAGACAAATCTTCTGGCCCTTTACGCAGCTGCATTATACATTTACCCAATGAGCTAGCACTTACTGATTAGCCAGTAGAAACAGAACTCTAGTATATATTTGTGCAAATCAGCGAGTTCTCGGATTTTCCCGCGAACTCGCGGATTTTTTTGACATTTCGCGAGATTTCGCGGACCTCAAATCCGCAAAATTCGCCCATGCTTAAATGGAACCCCATCACAGATGGGAATGGAAGGGAGCATCAGTGATGTAAGGAACAGTGTAGTAGGTGGGTTGGGCCAAATGTCAAGGACTGTGGAATCGAGTACTCCATTGCCGGCTATTGCAGATTCGTCCAGAGGACTGATGGATCTGAGGGGGCCAAGACAAAAATTTCTTAGCGAATTGAGGCCAGATTTAAGAACATGGGAGACTGTCGAGGGGGCTCAAAGCGAGGGGCCAAGAGAGGGTTGGGACCATGGGAGTGCGGAGAACAGGACGGGTTTTCGAGAAACAACTGAAGCGAACAGGTGCAGAGAACAGGACAGTGCTTGCAGGGAATTGAGTGGTTTATCTAGTAGAGGTACCCTGTCAGCAGCAGTGAAAGCAAAAAGGTTGGACGTAATGCGATTAAAAGCCGATGTGGATGAGATAATTGAGGGAAATTTACCATTAGAGAGAGTGGAACTCTATGAGCCAGATGAGTTGCTGTTTGTAGCGAAAGATGTGACTCACAAAGCGAGGTCGACACATGAGAAATTGACTGAATGGGCAAATAAATATGATGTGGATATCATGTTATCCAATGGGAGGTAGATAACATGGCTAAGAGCATTAGCTCGGTAATGCATGAATATCGCTGACTTTTCAGCGATATTCATGCATTGCAGCCGTTTTTTTATCGCATTTGCGATAAACCTTGGTAATACCAAGGTTTATCTGCGATAAAAATCGCCGCAGCTCAGCGGTAAAATTTTGTCTCTAACCAAGCATATTGCTTGGTAATATGCCCCAAAAAGCTTAAGGACAAGTTGATGCTGGTCCAGATGCAGGCAGCTGACAAAGGTCAGGTGCAGTCGGGAGGAGGTACACTGAGAAGGAAGCAGAATGGTCAGAACAAGACAAAGGGAAATGTAGAGGATTCCAGGGCGAGAGTAGACCTAGCTAAGTTGAAAAGGACTACTGCCTGCCACCAGTGTCATCAGATTGGACACTGGAGACGAGAGTGGCCTTTGAATCCTGCAAATCTGGCCCAGCAGTAGGAAGAGGTAGAGCAGGTACAGGTGTCTCAGGTGACAACGACTGTGTCAAAGCCAAAAACTGTCAAAGGGGGTATTTCGGCTCAGCGAGTACAGGTTCCCCAGCCACAGAGGATCCCGTCAGGGACTCGTACATAACAGTAGATGCCTCTTTTTGATGAGAGTAATGATTGTTATTTAGACCCGTTGGCATGACGGTGCCTGAGAGGGGAGGAAGACTGCACTCTTGGGGCAGTTTTGGAGGTAGACCAGAGGGGACCTTTTGTGGGAGCGGATGTTGATGGTCACCCCACCACCTTTCTGGTTGATACTGGTGCTACCCGTTCTACTGTGAGATCTGCAGTAGTCCTCAACCTATCCCTCTTGGGACAGATAATACAAGTTGTAGGTGTTGCAAATAGGAAGATGACGAATCCCTTGACAGAACCGATTCCTGTGAAAATAGGATTTTTTCGTGACAGACATCAGTTTGTGGTGTGCGACTCGAGTCCTGTTTGTTTACTAGGGAGGGATCTCCTGTGTAAGCTTAATTGTACCATCTATTGTACCCTCAAAGGAGTGGAACTGCAAAAGAATGATGCTACCTTTAAGGTCACAAAGCAGCATGTTTGTATAGAGATGTATAGAGAGATTCAGTCTCGCAGAAAGTGTGGGACTTTACTGGAGAGGACATAGGATTGATCAAAGGAGTTGAACCAGTTAAGATTCAGGTTAAGCAGAATGCTGTATTCCCAAGAACAGCTCAATACAATTTGACTCCAGAAACAATTGCAGGGATAAAGCCTGTGATGGAGTTCATGATTAAGCAAGGAATTCTGAAAGAAGTAATGGGCAGTCCATGTAACTCGCCTATTATGGTATTGCAGAAACTGAGTTGGAAGTTCAGGATTGTACAGGATCTGCGCTATATCAACAATATATACAATATAGTTGTTCCCTGTTGTCCAGTGGTACCAAATCCATCTGTGATACTATTTCAGATTCCGTGTCAAGCTGAGTGGTTTACCGTGATTGATCTATGTCAGGCTTTCTTCTCGATCCCTCTGCATGAAGAGAGCCAATTTCTTTTTGCTTTTAAGCTGGAAACCCATGTCTTAACATGGTGTCGTATCCCTCAGGGGTACACAGAGAGTCCATCGATCTTTAATCAGATCTTGAAGAAGAATCTTGAGAGTCTTGTACTGCCGCATAACTCTGTTCTTGTACAGTACATTGACGACCTCCTTGTAGCGTCAGAGACTGAGGATGCATGCAGGATTGATACTATTGCTTTACTGATTCATTTGGCAGAGAATGGATCACAGGGTTTTTCCAAACAAGTTACAGTACTGTTTGAATGAGGTGCAGTACTTGGGTCACCGAATAGAAAAAGGCAAGAGGAAGGTGTCACCTGACAGGATAGAGGCGATAATGGGTATGATGGTGCCTTCTACTCAGAGAGAGGTTAGGATGTTCCTAGGGATGGTTGGCTACTGTCGCCAGTGGATTGCCAACTTCTCCTTGAAGGCAAAGCCTTTGCAGAGACTGACGCACAAGGATGTGAGTGATCCGGTACCATGGGACAACAAATGTATGAAGGCTTTCCTTGATTTGCAAGAGGATCTCTGTTGTGCTCCGGCACTGGGAATGCCTGATTACAATAAGCCTTTTTCACTATTCTGCTGTGAACGAGAAGGTTGCGCTTTAGCAGTACTAGTACAAGATCATGGAGGTGTCTGTAGACCAGTTGCCTACTTCTCAGCTACTTTAGATTCACTAGCTTCGGCGTTGCCCGGATGTCTACAATCTTTTGCTGCAACAGGTGTCAGCATTGAAAGATGTGAAAGCATTGTCATGGGTCATCAGCTTACTGTTTATGTACCACATTCTGTAGAACTCTTGATGACCGGGACCAAGACACAGCACCTGACAAACAATAGGCACACACGCTACGAGCAGGTCATACTTGCTGAGTAAAATGTGACCCTTAAGAGGTGTTCTGTTTTGAATCCTGCTACCTTGATGCCGTTGCCAAACACACTTAATGAAGATTGTGCGGACCACGATTGTCTTGATGTGACTGAACTTTGCACCAAACCGAGACCTGACATTGTTGATGAACCCTTGGTTGACCCTGATGACATTTTCTTCGTTGATGGTTCATGTTTAAGGGACAGTATTGGTCAATTGAGAGCAGCAATTGCTGTATTCATCATTACCGGAGTAGTTGAAGCTGCGTGCCTGGAAGGAGTATACTCTGCTCAGGTGGCTGAGATTATTGCTTTGACTCGTGCCTGCATAGCAGCAGATCAGATTTGGATTACCATCTACACTGACAGCCAATATGGGTTTGGTGTGGTTCATGACTTCAGACAGTTAAGGTCCAAGAGAGGTTACATGACATCGTCAGGATCACACATCCGCAATGGGGAGTTTGTGAGGTTGCTTCTAGAGGCCTTACAATGTCCCAAAGAAATTGCTGTTGTGAAGTGCACGGCTCATGGAAAAGGGACAGATTTCGTGTCATTTGGAAATTGCTATGCAGACGAAGTTGCACAATTCTGTGCTGAACAAGGTTAGATCTTCACTGAGAACCATGTTGTAGAGGACGAAGAAAGAACCAATTTTAACATGATGCTGGCCATGGCAGATACTTGGGATGAGCTCAAGTCTTTGCAAGAACAGGTGTCAGACCACGAGAAGAATATGTGGATCAATTCAGGCTGCATGAAAGGGGATGTGGACATTTGGGTCTCTGGTGATGGAAGAGCGATGTTGCCAGATGAGTTGCTGAGTCCGATGGCAATACAGATTCATGGCGCAGTGCTTTTAGGAAGAGATGCGATGGTGCGAGTTTTCTGACAGACATGGTACAATGCACGGTTTCGTGCGGTGGCAGAAGCTGTGTGTCAGAGATGTGTTACGTGCCAACAAATGAATGTCGGAAAGAGGACTGCAGTTACCATGAGTCACATTGGAAGGTCAGGGGGGCCCTTCAATCGAATGCAATTGGATTTAGTTGAGATGCCTAGGTGCAACCACTTGAGGTACATCTTGGTGGTGGTGTGTGTGTTTTTAAGGTGGGTGGAGGCATACCCGACCCGCAGGTGCGACACACTTACAGTAGCCAAGCTGTTGTTGAGGGAGCTTGTCCCTCGATTCGGGATTCCGACCTCTTTGGAATCAGACAGAGGAACGCATTTTCATAGTGAAATCATGAAGATGCTTTGCACAGCACTGAATGTTGATCAGAGACTCTATTGTAGTTATCATCCAGAGGCTTCTGGAATAGTGGAGCACATCAATGGGACTCTAAAAGCTCGAATGGCGAAAGTGTATTCATCTACGTGTCTGAAGTGGCTGGATGCTTTGCCCTTGGTGTTGATGAGTTTCCACCATACCCCAGACAGGAGAACAGGTCTTTCCCCTCATGAAGTGCTGATTGGAAGGGTTATGAGGTTGCTAGCGGTGCCAGCAGCGGCCCAGATTAATATCACAGATGATCTGATCCTCGATTATTGCAAAGGACTCGGTGATGTTGTCCGTTCTGTGTCTCATCAGGTGCAGGCTGCAGTGGTCCCGGCATCCAGAGATCTCTGTCACGACCTGAGTACGGGGGACTGGGTGTTGGTTCGGAAGCATGTGTGAAAAAGCTGCTTGGATGTTTGGTGGAGAGGCCCTTACCAAGTCATCCTAGTCACGAACACTGCTGTGAAGTGTGGGGGGCTGCCGAACTGGATACATGCTTCCCATACCTGTCGAGTTTCAGCACCCTTGGAAGAAACAGCTCCTCTCCTGAATGAAAATCCACCTGATGTGGCAGGGCCACAGGAGGGGACAAGCCAAGCTGTGAGGGTGTCTGATGCAGCTGGTTGCTCACTAGACTAAGCTGAGGAGGGTCACAATGGCAGCCACTCTGAAACTGACTCTGAAAGGGGAAGTTGCTGTGAAAATGGTCCAGAGTCAAACTCAGCTGAAGAAAGTCGTGAGCAGGGCGAGCAAGAAGAAGGTGTGAGAGCTATCAGAGCAGAGGAACAGTGGCTGTAGAGACAAAGGCGACTGAACTTGAGACTGGTTTCTGAAAGAGATCTTGCTCCTGTGTCTGAGTAATCTGAATCAGACAAAGGCGAAGAAGGGCAAGCTCGTGGAGGTCTAAGGAGATCAAGACGAATGAGGGTGCCTTGCCGGAGGTATTCAACTCCTGAGTGGACTTACCTTGTGACTGATGCCAGGAGCACTGAGATCGGGGAGGGTGAGGGCAGTGACAGTGATCAGTACCAGTCCTAACGTCAAGTTGGATGTGCTGTTGTTGGTGCCAGGACTTGAAATTGAAGGTGTACTGATCATCACAGTCCTGAATCCACTGATACTGAGCAGAATTCGCCATCTGATTTTGAGTAGACTGATCTTTCCTACGTTTGGTCCTGAAATACCATCTCATGAATCTATTGTTCTTCGTCTTGAACTTTTAGAATATGTGTGAGAGGCGATTGGAACAAATCTTACTGTGGATGAATTAGACTTTTCTGTAAATAAATTAAGTTTGACAACCTAGGTCCGAGTGGAAGAAGAAGAAATTGAGGGGCTTCTCATAGAGGACGGAGAAGGGTTAGGGTTGTCTTTCAAAAACTGTAAATAAAGACCTGAAATTCGAAGGTGACTTCCAGCTTTCTAAGGTGTGGTTTGAATTGGTTTGAGCAACTAAAGTTGGAGAGAAGAGACTGTGAAAATTGTTGCTGAACAAGAAAAGCTGTAAATTGTCCTGAGACCATGGAGGCTGGAAACCCGAATAGTAGATCTAGGTGCATTGTAGGCACACTTGTAGGAGGAGTGATATCCTAGTAGGTGTAGTTTCATATTTGGTACTACATGAGCAGGCAGTGGAGGTAGATGGAACACCTACACCTACTACTCCTAGCGAAGAGCTTTGCTACTAGACGAGAGTCGTAGGTTACATGCAGATCTGTCCAGGGGCAATTTCAAGTATAATGCGTATGCAAAGTTGTTGTATTAGTACATTGAGGCCATAGATGCGAAAGATTGTTATGTATGTATGCAATTGCCTGCTTCTGTAGATGAGGGTATTAAATACCATCACCTTCCATTGACTTATGGAATTTCATGTAGTTTGCTGCTTAGAATTTTCTATGGACGTAATAATTTTGAGTATTTCTTTTCGAATGATGTACTTCCTAAAGAACCTGCCTACAAGCATTTGATGAAGTATGATTATTACAAAGGAGAAGACAGACTTGGGACGTATTTTATTCCAACTCAAGAGTTGGATACGTCTTATGCTCATCGCCATTATCTGACATGTTTGTTGTCAGATACAGAGAACAAATTCATAGAACAAGTAGAGGATAGATACCGGAAACAAAAGCAGTTGAGAGATTCAGGACAGGGTAAAGTGTATTGGACAGATGAAGAAAAGCTGCACAAGTCAAAGAGAAGTTATGGTCCAATAGCTCTAGATAAAGTGCAGAAAGGGAAGTTGTGCATTCAGAGACCACAGGCATACCATGAGAATGTGTACGTAGGTCATACCACGTGTGAGCATACTTTCACTTTGGAATATTTTTCAAAGAACTTTTTGCAGAGTGTGGTGCAGATTATTTCGACTGTGGGGTCGATTACGATGGCGGACGGAAGGACGACCGCCGGGCTGGAGTAGGCGGAAAATGCCTTTTTTCAGTCCGCCTGCCGCGGGCTCTCCGTCCGCCATATTAGGATGGGAAACACAGTCAAATGTCCGTACGCTGCGGAAGAACACGCACTGCCGCGGAAGTACACCCGACCCCGCGGCGGACGGAACCAATCCAGACACACCGCCGTACGGAATGACGTCTCCGACCGTCCTCTAAATCACGATGGCGGAAAAAACACATCAAATCGCTGCGGAAAAACAACCTGCCTGAACACGGCGGAATCACCACAGCGGAGATACAACACATTGCAGATATACACACCACAAGCAGATCGCCGTCATGGACCCAGCGCTACAAGCGTTTCCGATACTCTTCGTGCTCCACCACCAGCAAGTCATGGCCCATCACCGCCGACGACGCAGGTAGGCCAACACACCAATTGATGTCGGAAGGGGAATACCTGCCAGCGCTATGACGTAGGGAGGGGGAGTGTCATGTTTGTGAAACTGCCTGTACGATCGCACCAATATATCAACAATTCAAGTACACAACCAGGAATGACAACGACAAACCACGACACATGATTGGCTTGCTTTATTAAACAGAATAGTGGTATAATCATACACTACCCAAGAGCATGGGCACTGGGTACAACAGAGCAGGTACATCAGAGGCAGCACATGAGAGGGCACAATGCAGTATCAGAACAGCAACAGGGCAGTGTTTACAATACAGCAGGTACATCAGAGGCAGCACATGAGGGCACAATGCAGTATCAGAACAGCAACAGGGCAGTGTTTACAATACAGCAGGTACATCAGAGGTAGCAAGTGAGAGGGGCAAAGTGCATCAACAGTCCATGGCACAGAACAGGTACATCAGAGGCAGCCCGTGAGAGGGGCAATGTGCATCAACAGTCCATGGCACAGAACAGGTACATCTGAAGCAGCACGTGAGAGGGGCAAAGTGCATCAACAATCCATGGCACAGAACAGGTACATCAGAGGCAGCACATGAGAGGGGCAAAGTGCATCAATAATAATAATAATAATGATCCACATTTGTAAAGCGCACAATCACCCGTAAGGGTCTCTAGGCGCTGGGGGCCGTAGGGAAGATTAAGCGAGCTATTGCCAAGAGTCACATGGTGCTGGGCTAACCTGCCGCCGGAGCCGGGGATCAAACCCTGATCCTCAGATTCCAGCGTCAGTCGCCCTGGCCGCAGCGCCACACCTCTCCCTACAGTCCATGGCACAGAACAGGTACATCAGAGGCAGCACATGAGAGGGCACAATGCAGTATCAGAACAGCAACAGGGCAGTGTTTACAACACAGCAGGTACATCAGAGGTAGCACATGAGAGGGCACAATGCAGTATCAGAACAGCAACAGGGCAGTGTTTACAACACAGCAGGTACATCAGAGGCAGCACATGAGAGGGCACAATGCAGTATCAGAACAGCAACAGGGCAGTGTTTACAACACAGCAGGTACATCAGAGGCAGCACGTTAGAGGGGCAAAGTGCAACAACAGTCCATCGCACAGAACAGGTACCTCTCCCTACAGTCCATGGCACAGAACAGGTACATCAGAGGCAGCACATGAGAGGGCACAATGCAGTATCAGAACAGCAACAGGGCAGTGTTTACAACACAGCAGGTACATCAGAGGCAGCACATGAGAGGGCACAATGCAGTATCAGAACAGCAACAGGGCAGTGATTACAACACAGCAGGTACATCAGAGGCAGCACATGAGAGGGCACAATGCAGTATCAGAACAGCAACAGGGCAGTGTTTACAACACAGCCGGTACATCAGAGGCAGCACGTTAGAGGGGCAAAGTGCAACAACAGTCCATCGCACAGAACAGGTACATCAGAGGCAGCACATGAGAGGGCACAAGGCAGTATCAGAACAACAACAGGCCAGTGTTCAGAACAGAGCAGGTACATCAGAGGCAGCACGTGAGAGGGGCAAAGTGCATCAACAGTCCATGGCACAGAACAGGTACATCAGAGGCAGCCCGTGAGAGGGGCCATGTGCATCAACAGTCCATGGCACAGAACAGGTACATCTGAAGCAGCATGTGAGAGGGGCAAAGTGCATCAACAGTTCATGGCACAGAACAGGTACATCAGAGGCAGCACGTGAGAGGGGCAATGTGCAACAACAGTCCATGGCACAGAACAGGTACATCAGAGGCAGCACATGAGAGGGCACAATGCAGTATCAGAACAGCAACAGGGCAGTGTTTACAACACAGCAACTACATCAGAGGCAGCACATGAGAGGGCACAATGCAGTATCAGAACAGCAACAGGGCAGTGTTTACAACACAGCAGGTACATCAGAGGCAGCACATGAGAGGGCACAATGCAGTATCAGAACAGCAACAGGGCAGTGTTTACAACACAGCAGGTACATCAGAGGCAGCACATGAGAGGGCACAATGCAGTATCAGAACAGCAACAGGGCAGTGTTTACAACACAGCAGGTACATCGGAGGCAGCACATGAGAGGGCACAATGCAGTATCAGAACAGCAACAGGGCAGTGTTTACAACACAGCAGGTACATCAGAGGCAGCGCATGAGAGGGCACAATGCAGTATCAGAACAGCAACAGGGCAGTGTTTAAAACACAGCAGGTACATCAGAGGCAGCACATGAGAGGGCACAATGCAGTATCAGAACAGCAACAGGGCAGTGTTTACAACACAGCAACTACATCAGAGGCAGCACATGAGAGGGCACAATGCAGTATCAGAACAGCAACAGGGCAGTGTTTACAACACAGCAGGTACATCAGAGGCAGCACGTGAGAGGGGCAATGTGCATCAACAGTCCATGGCACAGAACAGGTACATCAGAGGCAGCACAAGTACATGGGTCAACCGCCCAGTCCCAAGGACAGTAACAATGCAAGGGTGGTTACAATGGACAATCAAGACACGAAGTCCAATTACATGTGAGTGATGGGAGCTACACCACACAGCACAGAATCTGGTGGACTGCTTGAACTAGTCGCCTCGGACACACTGCCACACCAGATACAGGAGTGTGAGACACAGCCACAGCTCTAGTGACTGACACATGAGCCATAGACCCAGACACGCTGCCAGCACCAGACACAGGAGTGTGAGACACAGTCACAGCTCTAGTGACTGACAGAGCCATAGACCCAGGCACACTGCCAGCACCAGGAACAGGAGTGTGAGACACAGCTACAGATGTAGTGACTGACACATGAGCCATAGACCCAGACACACTGCCAGCACCAGAAACAGGAGTGTGAGACACAGCCACAGCTCTAGTGACTGACACATGAGCCATAGACCCAGGCACAATGCCAGCAACAGACACAGGAGTGTGAGACACAGCCACAGCTCTAGTGACTGACACATGAGCCATAGACCCAGGCACACTGCCAGCACCACAAACAGGAGTGTGAGACACAGCCACAGCTCTAGTGACTGACACATGAGCCATAGACCCAGACACACTGCCAGGACATGTCCCTGTACAGTGACCAACAAATAACATGCCAGCATCTGACACATGAGAGTGGCTGACACACACAGTGCCAGTACCTGAAACAGGAGAGGGCCCAACTGACACAGAGCTACTACATGATCCATGACAGCGAACAACAGACACAGTGCCACTATCTGACACATGAGAGTGAACGGCAGCTGACCCACTAGGACCACTGAAATGATGAGCCACAGGGCTGTATGGGCCAGGAGGCAGGGTGACTCTGGGAGCTGGGGACAGCTGGACTGGAGCGACATTGGGATGCTCAGGCCCCACTGGTGTTTGTCTCCGTTTCTTTGTGAAATGTAGGGGCACCCTGGACATGACTGGACTGGTAAGTGTTGTGGCCTCATCAGACATCAAAGAAGGATCATGTGTTTGTGGTGGTCTGCTCTCTGGGGACGTGCTGGACCCTGCTTGACGTTTGCTGTGGCCCTGCCTTCTAACCTCTGCATCATGTGTAATGGGGGATGCAACAACAGTGTGCTCCCTCTTCTGCTTCTGCGGGGTGTGGATGGGAGTTGAGGTATGTGGGGACTCCACCGCTGACACATGTGTTGTACGTTCCTTCAACAACATCAGCCTCAGGGCAGCCAGGGGTGATGTATGCCTGTCCTTGATGGAACTCATGTCCATGGGAGAAGCCGTGGCCCTGGGATGTGCCTTGGACGTAGGAGGTGTCCTGTCTCTGGAATGTCCCTGATCCCTGGGCGGTGCCCTGTCCCTGGGAGCAGACTTGTCCATTGTAGTGTACCTGTCCTTTGAAGTGTCCTTGTCCTTGGGAGTGTCCCTGCTCTTGGGAGCTGCCCTTTCCTTTGTAGTGTCCTTGTCCTTGGGAGTGTCCCTGCTCTTGGGAACTGCCCTTTTCTTTGTAGTGTCCTTGTCCTTGGGAGTGTCCCTGCTCTTGGGAGCTGCCCTTTCCTTTGTAGTGTCCTTGTCCTTGGGAGTGTCCCTGCTCTTGGGAGCTGCCCTTTCCTTTGTAGTGTCCTTGTCCTTGGGAGTGTCCCTGCTCTTGGGAGGTGCCCTTTCCTTTGTTGTGTCCCTGTCCTTGGGAGTGTCCCTGGACTTGGGAGGTGCCCTTTCCTGTGTAGAGTCCTTGTCCTTGGGAGTGTCCCTGGACTTGGGAGGTGCCCTTGCCTTGGGAGTACCTTATGAGGGGGATGCGTCTGTTACCTGTGAATCTTTTTTCCCCAACATCCCTTGAGGATCCTGTGTGTCAACTCCAGTGTAGCTCATGTCGTGATGGGTAAAAGATTTCCCTGCCCTAGGGGATGGTGTTTGTGCCCTCCGTGCCCTGCCTTGCTGTCTGTGGCTGCTTCTAGTGCAATACCCCGAAAATGACGCCTGGTCTGAAAATTCACTCTCCCCTGAGACATCTAGTGGTGTGGATGGGGGAACAGAAGCAGCACCCTGTCCATGCGACTGAAGAATGGCTAACGACACAGTGTTTGCTAATGGCTGAACTGTTCTGTGGAGACCAGCAACATCGCCATGCATCCCCTCCATGAATGCTACCACCTGCCCCAACTTCCTATCGTGGTCTTGGAATGCATTGATCATGTTGGTCTGCCCTACACACAGCTGTCGCAGCAGATCAACAGCCTCAGCACAAAGTGCACTTTGTGGCACAGGGGCAGGGACAGCGGTGCCTGCGCCAAAGGCAACTCTGCTCCCCCTACTCTGGCGAGCACGAGCTGTACTTGTTGCAGTTGGTGGCAGTGTGGGCCCTGTGTGCTGTGTACCGACTGAAGGTGTTGATTGCCCACTCCCTGTCTGTGACAACAGTGCTGACTCACCACAACTGTCTGAGGATGAGGACGATGGTGTCTCCACATGTGAGCCCTCAGGGACGGTTCTGTCCCCCTCTCTGTGGCTGCCCTCTTCAGTGTCAGTATGTGTGTGTGTCATCTCGGATCCGGATGCATTACCACCACTCATCTCCGTCGTCTGTGTGTCAGTGCCCTCGGCCAAAGCTGGAAGAGAGGGAAGAGATGTTATTCTAAGTGCCATACTCACGTACTGAAGGTTACAAAGTCACACATTTCCTTACATTCGATTGACATATAGCACCCATCCTGCACACGAACCTCCTCTATCAGACATCCTCACATCATAGAACCATGGGTGTCTGTGAAACATGTACATCATACAAACAGGGCAAGTGCATGTAGGCCACTACACATGTCATGCCATGGGACCACAAACCTCAGCGGCATGTCCTGGAACCCTCAACTAAAAATCAACTGGTATGTCCACCTGGCGGACATGGGTGCTAATGCTCACTCCGCTAATGGCACCAACAAGCAATCAATGCAAAACATACGCACCACGGATGTCACTACTGTGTCTGAGCATGAATATATGCATGCACTCACAAGTAACACACACATACAGTCTGCTTACCGCTAGTCTGCTGTTGATCCCCTCTCAGCTGGGCGGACAGGTCAGGATGCGTCACAGCAATTATACGGTGCATTAGAGGGGTCATGGTGCGTCGGGCAAGGCGGCTTGATCTTGGAATAATCCCCAG
Organism: Lissotriton helveticus; assembly: GCF_964261635.1. Taxonomy (NCBI): domain Eukaryota; kingdom Metazoa; phylum Chordata; class Amphibia; order Caudata; family Salamandridae; genus Lissotriton; species Lissotriton helveticus. Next base: position 890,198,161 of record NC_136065.1, on the reverse strand, counting down.
TGTCATCTCCGCAACATTCTTGCTGAGCCTGGATATGTCGTCCCAGCGCTTGTGGCAGTGTGTGTGTCATCTATTGCACACCCCCACTGCCCGTACATCACGTGCTATGGTCCTCCACACGGCCTTGCGAAGGTGCAGCTTGACCTACCAGGATGGAAGACAAGAGGGGAACGTTAGTGGACAGTTTGACATTCATAAACATCGTAGAAACACGTATCTTCATGCAGCCATGCTCAGTACAACATATGTGAAGGTTCCACACAGCACACCGCCAAGCTTGCAGAAGCCAGGAGTCAGTAACCACCTCATGCCCACCAACATGCTACCCACAGCACTTACCACCTGTCCGGGGGCACCGTAGAGCCGTTCATAGTGGCTGAGCACACCGTCCACAAGGACATCCAGCTCCGCTGCAGTGAATGGACGAGACCGGATCTCTCGCACTCTGCATGGCAAGGTCCAGGACTGTGGCACAACAGCAGCAGTTGTTGGATAGCTCTGGAGCAGCAGGTCGAGGTGACGGTCGCAGGCAGCAGTTGTTGGATAGCTCTGGAGCAGCAGGTTGAGGTGACGGTCGCAGGCAGCAGTTGTTGGATAGCTCTGGAGCAGCAGGTGGAGGTGACGGTCGTAGGCAGCAGTTGTTGGATAGCTCTGGAGCAGCAGGTCGAGGTGACGGTCACAGGCAGCAGTTGTTGGATAGCTCTGGAGCAGCAAGTCGAGGTGACGGTCGCAGGCAGCAGTGGCTGGAAGCAGTGAATGTGTGCAGAAAATCTTCACACATATATAGGGCCCTGAGCTCATATCAGTGGCACACGTCTGCAGCAATTGGTTTTCCCTGGATGCATCATTCAAAAAGAGCCAATGACTCGCCCTGGTGTGGCGGTGCATGGCTTCCGCTATTTTTGAATGCGCTTACGCGCCCCGCGTAACCTGTTCCCATTGGCTACATGTGCACGGACCGGCATGTGCGCGCTACCGCGACGGTGCATCATTTGAAAATAAACACTCACTGGTGCTGCTATGGCGGTGCATGCATTCCGCGGGGGTGGTGCAGGCTAACACATACATTTGATTATGCAATTTGAAATGGCAGTTGATAACCCCCCTTACAGTCACATTGCGTCACCCACCGCCAGTCCTGGCGGGTCACCCACCACCAGTCCTGGCCGGTCACCCACCGCTGGGTGCAGGCCGGTCACACACCGCCAGTCCTGGCCGGTCACCCACCGCCGGGTGCAGTCCGGTCACCCACCGCCGGATGCAGGCCGGTCGCCCACCGCCAGTCCTGGTGGGTCACCCACCGCCAGTCCAGGCCAGTCACCCTCCGCCGGGTGCAGGCCGGTCACACACCGCCAGTCCTGGCCGGTCACCCACCGCTGGGTGCAGGCCGGTCACCCACTGCCGGATGCAGGCCGGTCACCCACCGCCAGTCCTGGCCGGTCAGCCACTGCCAGTCCTGGCCGGTCACCCACCGCCGGGTGCAGGCCGGTCACATATCACCAGTCCTGGCCGGTCACCCACCACCGGGTGCAGGTTGGTCACCCACCGCTGGATGCAGGCCGGTCACCCACCGCCAGTCCTGGCGGGTCACCCACCGCCAGTCCTTGCTGGTGACCCACCGCCGGGTGCAGGCTGGTCACACACTGCCAGTCCTGGCCGGTCACCCACTGCCGGCCGGTCACCCACTGCCGGATGCAGGCCGGTCACCCACCGCCAGTCCTGGCAGGTCACCCACCGCCAGTCCTGGCCGGTCACCCACCACCGGGTGCAGGCCGGTCACACACCGCCAGTCCTGACCGGTCACCCACCACCAGTCCTGGCCGGTCACCCACCGCCGGGTGCAGGCCAGTCACATACCGCCAGTCCTGGCTGGTCACCCACCGCCGGGTGCAGGCCAGTCACCCACCGTCGGATGCAGGCCGGTCACCCGCCGCCAGTCCTGGTGGGTCACCCACCGCCAGTCCTGGCCGGTCACCCACCGCCGGGTGCAGGCCGGTCACACACCGCCAGTCCTGGCTGCTCACCCACCACCGGGTGCAGGCCGGTCACCCACCGCCGGATGCAGGCCGGTCACCCACCGCCAGGACTGGACTGGCGGTGGGTGACCAGCCAGGACTGGCGGTGGGTGACCGGCCTGCACCCGGCGGTGGGTGACCGGCCAGGACCAGCGGGCAGCGGTGGGTGCAGCAATGTGACTGTAACTGGGGTATCAACTGTCATTTCGAATTGCATTTCAAATGTATGTGTTAACCTGCAGCGCCCCCACCGATTGCGTGCACCGCCATAGCGACGCCAGTGAGTGATTGGTTTCAAATGATGCACCATCGCGGTAGTGCGCACCGGGTGTGACCGGGATGGTCCTTGACCATACAGCATATGTCATGCTTTATTGCTGTGTAAACGATCATCTTTTGTGTTGGTGGAAGGCGTCCCCAGATGGCGTATGTACACACACTGCATGTCTCCACACAAATGTAATGTTCATAGTTGTACATGTGTGTCAGGACATGTCCGGAATGCTGCAAGAATAATGATGTCAAGTCAATGGACTGTGTCCACGTGTGACATTCATGTCCATTTGTTGCATTTGTGCTCATACTGTTGACCTTGCCAGTGGTTAACAAAGGCTAGTGATGTGCACCCAAGTTGCATCAGATGTGCATGGCGACTTGTTGTTGTGTACGTCTTGGTTTTGCGGACACACATTTCCATTTGTACACATCTACACAGTACATCAAGGGTTTGTACCCACATTCATAAGCTGTTGTGAGTGTGTGGTTTGTGTGTGCAAGTAACAATGATGGGGGTGTACATGCATTCTGTGTATACGTGTCTGTTGTTGTGTGCCCATGCATGTCATGTGAGGAGGCCCAGCATTGTAGGTGTGGTCATGGGTGCATGAAGACAAGGAGGGTGTGTTCCATGTTCATGTTGTGTGTGCACGTACATGTGTGTCTGGGGGGACGCTTGTCCACATATGGGCCCTCAGTCATGTGTTGTTGCAAGATATTTCAACATGTGTGCACGTTACATTGGACATGTTTGCACACAGGATGTTGTTTGTGGTTGAACATTGTGTGTGTTGTTAGCTGGATTGCCTTATATATTGGTCAAGTCGCACATATTATCACTGTCTGCAACATGTATTATTTGCATTGTGTTGGTCAAGATGTGATAGTGTGGCACAGCTATGCGTTGTTGGTCAATTGACATCTGCTACCATCTACTCCCACACAGGAGGGCTCCAAATGTGCATCGACCATAGACTGTGCTAGAGGACATGGTTAACGAGGAGGTGATGCGCAAATTCCGGCTTGATCGACGTAGATTGCAGGAGCTTGTAATACAATTGTCACCTCATCTGCAACCACGCAGGACATATCCAGGAGCTATCACACCCACAGCAAAGGTGATGGCGGCACTTCACTTCTTTGCAACTGGCACTTTCCAGTACACAGTTGGTCATGCCGGGGGGATGTCACAATCCATGTTCAGCATGGTACTGCGGGATGTTCTGAATGCCATGATGCTATACAAGGATGATTACATCCATTTTCCACGTCCGGCAGAGTTGGCAGCAGTCAAAGGGGACTTCTATGCCCTGGCCTAGATTCCACACGTAGTGGGTTCCATTGATGGAACACATATTGGTCTCATACCACCCCAGGCATGTGAACCTGTATATAGGAATCGGAAGCACTACCATTCGATCAATGTGCAAGTGGTGTGCCTGGCTGACAACATCATCTCCCATGTGTGTGCCAGATTTCCCGGTTCCACCCATGACTCACACATCTTGTGGAGCAGCATTGTCCCCCAACTGATGGCTAATCTGCAGAAACCGTTATTTTCCTATAAAAGGGAAAGGAGTCTACAGGATGCATTAGTACATACTCGCCCTAAAATCAATAATGTGGTCCAGAAGTGTTTTGACCTCCTGGAGGTTGCCTCCGGTCCTTGGCCACTTCCCTTGTGGCGGATGTAGTGTCTGCCACTTAACTACTACGACAAAAACACTGAACCTGGAAGCAGGCAAGTTGTGGCATCTCAGGGGTCATACAAATTGTAACTCTGCTAATGTTATCTATTTAATCACGTGCCCCTGTCATCTTAGGTACGTGGGTATGACCACACAAAAGATTAAATTACGTATGTGCGAACATCGCAGTAACGTGAGATGCCGCAAAGGGACAACGAAACTGACTACTCATTATTTGGATCATGGACATTGCCCAACGATATCAGTTGGACGATAATAGAACAACTCAAACAGGGCAGTGAGAGTACCATCTTTGAAAAGGAACAAAGGTTGATTTACCATCTTTCCACACATACACACAGATTAAATGACGATATACCTTGGGGTTCTGTGATGCGACGATAGACTTGCCCCTTTATTTTAATCTGATTGTGTTAAAAGATGAGGCATGTAGACGAACGTCAATTTTCAGTTTAATTGCCCCGAAGTTGTTTGTTGATTGACACTTTGACATCAGACTAAATTGCATGAGGCCGTCCAACCCAAACATGCGCAAGTGGAGGCTGTTTTATGCATTGCATTTACGCCATGCTACATCCAGTCCCTGCGAGCATAATAAAGTTGGTTTGAAGTAGAAAAATAAAAAAAACGATTGACAAAGACGCTCTCCATTTCATATAGTGACTTCCCCTTTAAAAAAAAGTCAGACTGGTGACCACGTGATCAAAAGTAACGTCAGGAACGTACAAACATAAAACAAACGGCGCCCCTGGCTCAGTGTATACGGGCCGTGGAAGTGATCCAAATAGGTTCCTAGGTGGGGAGTCGCTTGGACGAAAGTGAGTCTCTTTTGTGTCTTTTCTCTGATATAATGATTTGTTGAGTGTATGACTGTTTAAGTACAGTTATACAAGTTATGCTTTGAATAGCCACCTAAGTAGAAATGTATTTTACATAAAGAATCTCCCTTGTGTGGTTTATATCTTCCCAGTACATCCGGGCGTGAAGGTTTCCCCTGCCACGAGCCCAGGGGGTATTTTACCCAAGTCTGACAAGTGAGTCAACACGTTTTTAATGATATTTCCTGCTTTTCCGCAACCGAAGGTGTTTTTAGGTAATTTGTATACGGGCAATTCCTCATTAAAGTAAAACGTCGCGGAGCCATGAAATTTTAAATGATACTGCCTGGCTCCTGCAGACTATTAAAAATAACGGCAAAATTTGCCGAAGGCATGTTACGAAGTTAAGTGTAACGCTTTTTCGGGGTGGTGTCATTAAAGAAAAGGCACTGGTAACAATAACCTTGAGATAGCCTTTTACTCACAAGGGCTTGACTATACCTATATTTTGTAATAATGCGGAGTAAATAACTTAATCACGAAGTGTTTTTTTTTACTTGATTAACATCGGTATTATGGTATATGTATAAGAACTGTTTACAAGGGAATATAGATTTAATTGCTAAACTTCTTCTATGTTAATGCATTGATTTCCAGATCTTACAGTCCCTACGTGTTGGAGGGGTTGCACGTGGAAGTTCCAATGCATCAAATTACAATCAAGTTTGTAACATTTTTATTTCACTTCTTTTCTGCCCCCCGTGGTTTTGGCGCCTTAGTGAGTGCTTTCCATGGGGTAAGGGTATGTATGGTCCTGAAGAATGCTAGGCTAACTATTGGCCGTTGAAAGCAAGAAACATGTCGACCTTTAATCAGGACATTTGGTTCAAATTAACTTAACCATTCACATGTCCATTTTTCTGCACTATTGTTTTTAATAGAGTTAGTACTACCCCCACATTAAATTTCGGGCTTGGGGAGTAGCCAATACTCTTTTTAATCATGTACTTTTTCTTTGCTACGTAGTTTTTCACGTACCTACCAAAAGGACCCAATGAAGACAACTGGCAACCGACTTCAGTTGGTGCCTAAGGGTTCTTTTTCTCACTCACCGAATTTGTCTAACCCACTTCATTTCCCCTTTCCTAAACTTCTGGTGGAGGCAATGAGAGTTCATCTCCTCTCTGTCTACTGTATTATTAAGGTACTCTTCTGTTGTTTTGATAATCTGCGTCCAAAACATGGCTTGTAGGTGAGTGTGCTGAGAGGACAATTGTGTTGTCAGTGTGTTGTTAGGACAATAGTGTTGTATGTGTGGCATGGTGTTCCCACCAATCCTGGTAATGCTATTTGTGTCTGTCATTCCCCCACCTTGGCGACTCTGCGTACCCAAACCGGCTGTGGCTGCTGAGCTACATACGGGATCCTACTACCGTTGGTGAAATGCATTATAATGATGCCCATGGGAGGGCACGTCGAGTGATAGAACGTACTTTTGGACTGCTGAAGTCTAGGTTTCACTGCCTTGATAAAACCGGAGGGGCCCTGCCATACTCACCAGGCAAAGTCTGCAAAATTGTGATTGCCTGCTGCATGTTCCACAACCTGGCCTTGCGCAATAACATTGAACTGATCGTGGACCCTAAAGACCAACAGGTTGCTCCGCCTCCCATCCCACCCATGTCCACTGATAAGGATAGTGGGGAGGAAGAAGGTGTGGACCAGAGGCGTCAACTCATTGAGCGATATTTTCCTTGAATGTAAGTAGCTACCTCTTGTGCAGCTAGACAATGCGTGATGGATGTTTTCTGGTGATGTGTGGGTGTGGTGTGTCCATGCTGCCTGTTCTGGTATGTTCGGTTAGCAGATGTGTGTGTGAGATGTTGTACATGCAATGCTCCCTGATGTGTGTCCTGTGATCCACTTAATTGGTGATGAGTGTGGTTTGTGGGATGTTGCAGTACATTGTGTTGTGATGGGTGTGAATCACTTTCCTGACCTGTGCTTGTTGTTCTGTCATTTTCCCTAGGTCACTCCCACAGTGGCATGATTCTCAAGAACATTGATCCCTGCACCTGGTAATGACAATTTATTAGACAAACATGTGATTAAAACATGGAGGTCACACAGCATAGAGTATTAACGTGGTGTTTATTTACAGGTTGTGGATTGATGTTGGTGCATATTTACAAGTAGGTGTTGGGGGGAAGTGAGAGTTGAAGGTCATGGCAGATGAAAACACCGTGGGGACAACACATTATGTGATGTCCACCTAGTCCAACAGTCGTGTGCCAAAGCTTGGCATTGTGGGGCAGGATAGTTGGCAGGGTGAATGGCAGGCTCAAGGAAGGGTGAGGTCACTGGCAGCCCCTCTTCGAGCGGGTAGATGGTGCACTTCCACTGCTCTCAGCTGCATCCAGCCTCGGACGGCCACTCCGCCATGTAACCGGAGCGGAGACAGCTGTGGGGGCAGGTTGGTCAGGGTCAACCTCCCTGTCCGTGGCCTCAGATGATGGTGGCGGTGGTGTTGGTGACCTGTCCCGCTGAGCACTTGGGTGAGGGGGTGGTGGTGTGGCGCGGGATAACCAATCCCTCCACAGAGCAGTTTGCTGGCCCATGAGGTCCACAATTTGTCCAATCTGTGTGTCAATTGACCGCAACAGCTGGCTGTTCTCTTGCGAGTCTTGGTGGGCCCGATCGGACTGGGCCTGCGACCGCTCATAGGAGGCATTGACTCTGGTGATGGCTTCCAGGGTCTCAGCCCCAGGATGGGGTGGGTCTCCTTCCCGACCTCGCCGAGCAACTACACTCCTGGTTGTGAGCTGTGGCCTCACCTGTGTCCTCTCACACCCACTCTCCCTGCTAGCCTGGGATTTCGATGGACCATCATCGGGCGATGGGTCAGGCAGGGTGGCACAGGCAGGAGTGGTGGTGGTGGTGGTGATGGTGGTGGTGGTGGTAGCTGCACAGCTCACAATGGCAGGTGTTGGTGTAGTGACACAGGCCAAGGTGGTGGAGGCCGGGATGTCCTGGGAGCCTGATGGCCCTGGGAGTCTGCTTGGGCCAGCTTCGTCCTCTGCACCCGAGCTGTCAATGGGTTCGTCCCCGGAGAGTCCTGGCTGTGAGGGGGCGACTGGTGCTGGCGGTTGCTGCTTTCGCCGGTTAAGTTGCGATCACCTGAGGGACAAGAGTTACAAAATTAATGCTGTGGACATGACATGTTTTTGTAGCAACATTACTAATCACTATGGAATCATAAAATGTAGACATGGGGGCCTGTTGGGAGTTGTAGTGCTGGTCTCTAACACACCCCACCCACCCCCACCCTCCCTGTAGACATGGGGGCCTGTTGGGAGTTGTAGTGCTGGTCTCTCACACACCCCACCCACCTCCACCCTCCCTGTAAACATGGGGTCCTGTTGGGAGTTTTAGTGCTGGTCTCTAACACACCCCACCCACCTCTCTCACACACCCCACACACCTCTCTCACACACCCCACCCTCCCTGTAGACATGGGGGCCTGTTGTGAGTTGTAGTGCTGGTCTCTAACATACCCCACCCACCTCTCTCACACACCCACACACCTCTCTCACACACCCCACACACCCCCACCCTCCCTGTAGACATGGGGGCCTGTTGGGAGTTGTAGTGCTGGTCTCTAACACACCCCACCCACCTCTCTCACACACCCCACACACCTCTCTCACACACCCCACACACCCCCACCCTCCCTGTAGACATGGAGGCCTGTTGGGAGTTGTAGTGCTGGTCTCTAACACACCCCACCCACCTCTCTCACACACCCCACACACCTCTCTCACACACCCCACACACCCCCACCCTCCCTTTTGACATGGGGGCCTGTTGGGAGTTGTAGTGCTGGTCTCTCACACACCCCATACACCCCCACCCTCCCTGTAGACATGGGGGTCTGTTGGGAGTTGTAGTGCTGGTCTCTCATACACCCTACCCACCCCACCCTCCCTGTAGACATGGGTGCCTGTTGGGAGTTGTAGTGCTGGTCTCCACACACCCCACCCACCTCTCTCACACACCCTACCCCGCACCACCCTCCCTGTAGACATGGGGGCCTGTTGGGAGTTGTAGTGCTGGTCTCTCACACACCCCACCCACCCCCACCCTCCCTATAGACATGGGGGCCTGTAGGGAGTTGTAGTGCTGGCCTCTATTACACCCCACCCACCTCTCTCACACACCCCACACACCTCTCTCACACACCCCACACACCCCCACACCCCCATTTGACATGGGGGCCTGTTGGGAGTTGTAGTGCTGGTCTCTCACACACCCCACCCACCCCCACCCACCCCACCCTCCCTGTAGACATGGGGGCCTGTTGGGAGTTGTAGTGCTGGTCTCTATTACACCCCACCCACCTCTCTCACACACCCCACACACCTCTCTCACACACCCCACACACCCCCACACCCCCATTTGACATGGGGGCCTGTTGGGAGTTGTAGTGCTGCTCTCTCACACACCCCACCCACCCCCACGCTCCCTGTAGACATGGGGGCCTGTTGGGAGTTGTAGTGCTGGTCTCTAACACACCCCACCCACCTCTCTCATACACCCCACCCCGCACCACCCTCCCTGTAGACATGGGGGCCTGTTGGGAGTTGTAGTGCTGGTCTCTCACACACCCCACCCACCCCCACCCTCCCTGTAGACATGGGGGCCTGTTGGGAGTTGTAGTGCTGGTCTCTAACACACCCCACCCACCTCTCTCACACACCCCACCCCGCACCACCCTCCCTGTAGACATGGGGGCCTGTTGGGAGTTGTGGTGCTGGCTGCTTTGACAACATGCAAGGCTGGGAACGTAGGAGGCAACATGGCAGTGTGATAGTGGTCATTGGTTTGTACTTACCAGCCTCCAGTCCCTCCTCGATTCCTTCCAGGCTCTCAGGGTGCAGTATGCCCAGCACCTTCTCCTCCCATTCTGCAAATGTTATGGGTTCCGGGGGAGTGTCGCTGCCAGTGTGGTGTGCCCGCAGGTGGTTCTTCGCCCTGATTTATTTAGAATTTTATAGAGCGCACGGCTACCTCCAGAGGGGGTGTCCCGGCGCTAAGACTACTTGATTATCACAGAGGGGAGTACCAAGTTCATAAAAAATCTGGAAGTGTACAGAAGCTTTGTAGACTAGTGCTTAGAAAACAGCCAAGTTTTCAGTTTACGGCGAAAGACTTGTTCTGATTCGGAAAACCTGAGATCCAAGGGAAGACTGTTCCAAAGCTTAGCGGACAGAACGGTAAAGGTTCTACCACCAGTACGCGTGAGTCTGAAGCGAGGAACCGTCATCAGGCGTAGACTATTAGATCTCAGATGCCTAACTGAAGAAGCTATATTAAGCCTTTTGCTCAAATAGCAGGGGCCAATGCCATTGATTGCCCTAAAGGCAAGGGTCAGAACCTTAAAATCAATGCGGCGGGCAATTGGGAGCCAATGAAGCTCCTCTCGATAGGCTCTGACCGAGTTGCGTGGAGGGATGTTGCCAATCAGCCTTGCAGCCGCATTTTGTATAATCTGAAGTCGATCAATGAGATATTGGGGGGCACCGGCATAGAGGCTGTTGGCATAATCAAGATGAGACGTAATAAGTCCCTGAACCACTGTTTTACGGGAAGATTGGGGGAGATAGGGAAAAATCTTCCTGATCATGCGCAGTTTATTAAAGCAAGCAGCCGCCACTTTATTAACCTGGATTTTTCCGGACAAGGTATTGTCAAATATAAAGCCCAGGTTGCGGGCTGAATGCACTGGTACAGGAGGAGGGACCAGAATGGCAGGCCACCAGAGGGTAGAAGGGGGAGCAGTTTTCTGGCTGAAAAAAAGGACCTCTGTTTTTTCAGTGTTAAGGGCAAGATGGTTAGCAGCCATCCAAGTGCAGATATTGCCAAGGCAGTTTCGAAAGTTGGAAAAGAGGGAGTCAGAATGGTCTCTAAATGAAAAAACAAGCTGAGTATCATCAGCATACGAGACCACCCTGACTCCGAAAGACTCAACTACCTTGGCAAGAGGGGCCAGGTAAACATTAAACAATAAAGGGCTCAAAGCTGAGCCCTGGGGTACGCCACACAGGAGGGGTTTATCTTCAGATTGGTAAGGATGCAGCAGTACCCTTTGGGTCCGTCCGGATAAAAAGGATTTGATCCATGCTAAAACAGTGCCCTCAATCCCCAGCTGTTGGAGTCTGGATGTAAGAATGACATGGGAAACCGTGTCGAATGCGGCGGATAGGTCGAGGAGAACCAACATGGCCTCCTCACCCCTATCCACCGATTCCCTAATTGTCTCTGAGACTTCCAGCAACGCTGTCTCGGTGCTGTAGCCGGTTCGAAACCCAGATTGGGAATCGTGAAGCAGTTTATTTGTTTCCAAGAATTGGGCCATTTGTTTCTGAACAACTTTCTCCAATATCTTAGCTGGCTTAGGCAGAAGCGAAATGGGTCGGTAGCTGCAGAACAGGGAAGAATCAGCGTTGGGTTTTTTAAGAATGGGAAGCAGCCTAGCTTGTTTCCATGCTGAAGGAAAAAGACCCTGGGTCAGGGAGGCGTTCCAAATGGAAAGAAGGGGATTAACTAAAACAGGGGCAAGATTGCCCATTATTTTAGCAGGAACAGGGTCTAAAGGTGAGCCAGACTTGACTTGCTGAAGAAGAGATAAAGCAGACTCAAATGATAATTCATTAAAGGAGTTGAAGGAACTTTGCACAAGGGGAGAGGAGTCTGAAATTGGGTTGGGCATGGCTGAGACAAATGAAGAAGCAAGTTTAGCAATTTTATCCTGAAAAAAATCAGAGAGACCGTTGCAAAGATCTTGGGTAGGGCTGCATTGAGTTTTTATGGCCTGAGGAGTAACAAAATCTTTCACAATTGAGAAAAGAGTTTTTGATGAATTCTGTGCCTGTTGAATACGGTTAGAGAAATATGATCTCATGGAAGAACGTTTGAGCATTTGAAATTTATTTAAAGCAGATTTATAGGCCAGTTTAGCCTCTGGATCATATTTCTGACGCCAAATGCGTTCTAGCCTTTTACATTTGCTTTTTTCCTCGCGAAGGAGGGGGGTAAACCAGGGAGCCGAGGGACGAGATCTGGCGGATGCCAGGGGAGCAAGAGGAGCAATGGAATCAAGTACTGAGGTAAGGACAGAGTTGTATCTTGCCGTTTCCGTATCCAGATCCACCGTCTGATTAAAATGGAACTGAAATTGAGACTCAATGGCATCACAGGTCACCTTAGCCCATTTACGACCACTATCTCTGCTAAGGGAAGAGGTAGGGGGAAGGGGAGGACTGTCAATATGAAAGGGGATAAAAAAGTGGTCAGACCAGGTAAGAGGGAAAGATGGAAAAACCGTTATGCAAGGATGATTTGAAAAAATCAAATCTAATGTGTGACCGGCTTTGTGCGTAGGGCCTTTAACTAGTTGGGACAAGGTCAGTCCTTGTAAGGTTTCCAGAATTGAAGAGGCTTGAGCACAGGAAGGATTATCTGATGCCTTTCACCCTTGCCTTGAGGTCGTGCCACCGCCTCTGGATCACGTGTTTGGTGCGTGGCACGGTCCCTGACGCATTCACTCTGGTCACTATCCTGTCCCACATGATGTTTTTGGTTGCCAAGGTGGTCTGCTGGACTAGGGTGCTGAAAAGATGTGGTTCGACACGGATGATTTCATCCACCATGACCTTCAACTCACTGTCTGTGAACTTGGGATTTTTCTTTGGTGCCATGGTGTGTGATGTGCAAGGTGTTGGTGTGGTGGTGTGGGGTGTGTAGGTGTGTGGTGTGTAGGGATGGTGTTGTGGGTGTTTGTGTGGTGGGTGTGTTTGTGTGCAGGTTGTATGTGTGTTTGTGTTTGTCTGCTGTTGGTGGTTTTGTGGCTCTTGCTTGCAGCTATGCTGTGATGCAAAGGACTGTGGTAGTGGGAGGAATTCATTTTAAACTCTGTGTGGTGGTGGTGTCCCAATGGTTGTTGGCAATCAGGTGTTCTGTGTGTGTGGTGATTTTGGTGCATTTTTCGGTGCTTGGGGGGTGTCATTGGGGCGTGTAGTTGCTGGGGGTGGGTGTTTCAGGTGGTTGGGTGTCCTGTTTGGTGTGTTTTCTATTTACTTCCGTCTGCCATTTTGTAATCGGTTTAGCGGCAGGGATGGTGTTTGTGGGGTCCTTCCGCAGTCATGGTCCGTTTGGCGATGCATTGTTTCCGCGGCGGTCGAGGAAGGTGGTGAGTTCCGTTGGAATGGCAGCGTTATCCTAATCGCGCGGCCGGACCCTCCGCAGGTATGGCGGCGGTTGGGCCTGTTCCCGCGGTCATGTTCGTCCGCGGCAGAGGGTCTTTCTTTGGAACAGTCCGCTTACGGCGGTCTTTGGTGTGCTCCGTCCGCCGCGGACGGTGTTTGTTATGATCCGTCTGCCGCGGTCGGAGTTTCTTGACATAAATATCCTAATCGCAACCGCGGATTCTCCGCGGTGCGGTCGGGAGTGATTTTGCCGCGACCATTGCGACGGAACACATTTCCGTCCGCCATCCTAATAGGCCCCTGTGTTTTTTGTTTGCGGGAGGAATGCATATGTGCGACTGCCTGAGGAATGGTATGGAACGTGTTATTTAGCAATCATTTTTCCCAAGATCTACCATACGGAAGATTTTGGACATTTTTAGAAGGAGGACAACATGTGAGAGTGAAGCGAGGTGAAAGTGCAGGAGCCATAGTTGGAGACATTTTTGGAGCAATGATACCGACTTTGGGAGTGATCTTGAATTATGTGAAAATTAGAAGATTGGCGACTATTGTGGATGAGTTGTCAATGAATACAATGAATACAGCTAAGTCATTGGTGTTGGTTGAAGGTGAGATATTATCGTTAAGAACTATGGTTTTGCAAAATTGTCTTCTAGCAAAAGAGGGAGGAGCCTGTAAACCTTTGAAGGTCCAAGAATGTTGTACTTATATACCAGACAACAGCAAAGATCGGCAGAAATATATAGGTAACATTACTGTGATTCATAGTGAGATTGAGGATCTGACTCAAGAAACTGTGTGGGAAAAGGTTGGCAAAGGATTTGGCAAAGTAGGGACTTGGTTTGCAAACCTTGGAAAGGGTTTTCTTGGGTTTGTGTTGAAACCCCTTATTATTGTTGTGGCATGTGTGATTGGATTGTGGGGTTTGGTACAATGTTATAAATGGTAAAGATCAAGCAGACTGGAGAGATCATTGAGAGTGCAAGAAAGACATATAGAGAGACTGCAGGACAGTCAAAATCGGAATCTTAAGAACATGGAGTTGCTCAAGTGAGGGAAAGTGGCAACAAGCTCTGTTTAACTCGGTTCTTTCCTTAAGGGAGGTGTATAGTGTGATGACACAGGTCATCAAAGGGGGGAACTGAGAGAGCACCATGTTACTTTAAAAATTGTAGGGGTGCATTATAATCGCCTGTAGTCAGCACCCGCATATTTAGAGGACATATTAATGTGCACTTCTAGAAATGTAACAGTAGGCCTGGGATCAGTGCAATATGTAAAAGTGTATTCATAGTGTTTGTAGATTAATGTAGAGCCTTAACAGGAGTGTGATCCTTTATATAACCTAGAAATGTTATTAAACGTGTGTATTGCTAAACTAGTAAATGTGCTATATTAAGAGCTGCACGTGTAGGAGACAGAATGTGGCGCTTTAACATGGAAAAGAGCTTACGTTTAGAGTTGAAATGTAATGTTGTTTTGTAATGGAATAGAGTGCATTGCTTATAATGTAGAATTATTTAGAAATGCATTTAAACGTGTGAAGGCCTGGGACATAGAGAAACCAGTAGAGGCCTAACAGTGATTTCTTTACTTAGCTTTGGTTATTCTTGTGAAATAATTTCTTGCTGGGCAGGGTGCTGTTCTCAGAGAATATTGAATTGTAACTGAATGCGCACAAGATTGCTTCTCACGTATTTCAGTTACAGGTGCAAGGCGACGGACCTCGTTAGGTAGAAAGATCCATTGTTTAGAAGTTAGGCCGGTAGGAGTGCGGACGAGTAATTGCCAGAGGAATGTCCATCTGGAACATTTGGCAGAGAAGGTGCCTGGGATCCAAGGATACCTCAATGGATGCTGGATGTGAGAATGCCGTGCTGGAAAAATCCAAAAAACGATATCTGCCAAGTGGGGTGTTCCTCAGGGTGTACCTACGATTTTGGGAGTTTTGTATTAGGGACAGTACCCGAGGGTGGAGAGCAGATTTTGTTAGGAGGTTGCCAGAGCAGGATGTAGGCAATCCTAGACAGCATTGAGGGAACTTAGGGCAGAGTGGGGTGTAGGAAGGAGCATCTTAGAAAGAGCTCTGTAGTTTAGGCTACTTACCTAAGAAACGTGAATGTACTTCCTAGGAAGTCTTCACGGCTAACACCTTTAATCTTGCCTGAAGGGAATTGTTAAGTAGGGATGTCACCTTAGAGTTAGTGTAGGGACAGATTAACCTTTTTCTTTTCTTTTTGCAAATGCTGTCCAGACTTCAAGTACGGACTGTTATTGGATGCCTGATGTTTCTTGAATTAACATTGCTTTTTTTCTGAGTTGTGTGAGACTCCTTCGTAGGATTATATTTGTATCGGTGCCAGTTTACCTTTTGAACCTCTTGCTGAGGTGTCTTTATGTCCAATTATTTTTGGCTTCGTAATAAATTCTTAAACTTCAGTTTGTGGTCAGTGGTTCATTCATTTGGATTTGATTGCTGATTTACAAAGCTGTTTTGATTGTGAATTGGAAACCTCCCCTCTACACTTCTTAGCAGACAAAAGGGTCCAGTCGACCTGTCAGGGGATTCTGGAGAATGGATAGGGTAAACATATAGATAAGAATCCCAGTTCCTTCAGTGTAATTGACTAGGAAGTAGTTGATTCTAGAAACATTTTCATATATCTTGCTAAAGAATATAAGCAATCTTTTTGCCCTGCTCCAGATATCACAAAACCCAGTCTTGTATGAAATTCCTCAGAACCGTCTCTATTCTAGAGTTAATCATTACTCATCCTTCTGAAGACCTATCTAATTTCTCATTTAGTAAGACATTAAAGTCCCCCATAAAGATGGGAGTGGGACAGCTGCCATGTTTTTAAGTTGTGATACATCATCACAATTCAGATCATAAAATCCCAAACAGGTGAAAATCCCCTGCGCATAAGTAGGTTTCCCAGTTATCTATCACCAGGAGGAGTCTGTTTTATGATCCAGTTAATTCCTTGTTAATTCCTGCATTCTTCCTAAGAATGATTGCCACCACCTTGGACCCTATTGCATGATCTGTACGGTTCATCTGGTAAACCGACCCCTATTTACGATAGAAAGCCTCACATTCAGTATGATGAGATAAGTTTCTCGCAAAATTAGTACCTGCGCCAGACTATCCCTCAAATATTGACATACTAATCTTTGCTTCCTCATAGTGCTGAGTTCAATTGCATTCCATATCAGATATCTGACTCAAAAAATAATGATTATATTTGGAAACAGGATTTAACATTTTTTGTATTTGTATCCCTCAATGCTCTCTAACCAGTTACCCTTACAGGGGAACCCACCTATCAACCTGTGGCATATCTCTGAATACCTATTGGGGTTCTAACGTTTTGGAGCATAACTGGTAGCTTATGACCAATCAATAAATCAATCAAAGCATTTGTAGAGGCTCTAGGGGGGGAATGCTGCTACTGTTCGAAAAGCCAGGTCTTGAGGAGTCTTCTGAAGGTCAGTAGGTCTTGGGTCTGCCATAGGCAGATGGGGAGGGTGTTCCATATCTTGGCGGTGAGGTGGGAGAATGATCTGCCGCCGCTGGTAATTCTTCGGATGCGGGGGACAATGGCGAGGGTGTGGTCAGCGGAGCGGAGCTGGCGGCTGGGGGTGTAGAAGCTGAGATGGCTGTTGAGGTACGCTGGTCCGGTGTTGTGGAGTGCTTTGTGTGTGTGGATGAGGAGCTTGAATGTGATCTTCGTGTTGATGGGGAGCCAGTGCAGGTCTCTCAGGTGGGGTGTGATGTGGCTGCTGTGAGGGATGTTGAGGATTAGGCATGCAGAGGTGTTCTGGATAAGTTGGAGCCATTTCAGGAGTTTGGCCGAGGCTCCTGCGTAGAGGGGGTTTCCGTGGTCCAGTCTGCTGCTGATGAGGGCCTGGGTGACCATCCTTCTCATTTTGGTGGGGATCCACTTGTAGATCCTGCGGAGCATGCAGAGGGTGTTGAAGCAAGAGTAAGAGACAGCTTTGACCTGCTTTGTCATGGAGAGGGTGGAGTCGAGGGTGACCCCTAGGTTGCGTGCATGAAAGGTGGGTGTTGGAGCAGTACCTCGAGCAGTCGACCACCATGAGTCGTCCCAGGCCAAGGGGGTGGGTCCGAGGATGAGGAACTCCGTCTTGTCCGAGTTCAGCTTAAGTCGGCTGTGTCTCATCCAGTCGGCTACGGCCTTCATTCTTTCGTGGATGTAGGTTTTGGGGGTGTGGGGGTCTTTGTTGAGGGAGAGGATCAGCTGGGTCTCGTCAGCATAAGAGATGATGTTGAGGTCCTGCAGTCAGGCGACGTGGGCGAGTGGTGCCAAGTAGATGTTGAACAGCGTTCGGCTGAGGGATGAGCCCTGGGGTACGCCGCAGATGATCTCGGTGGCTTCGGAACAGAAGGGGGAGGCGGACACTCTGTGCTCTGCCAGTGAGGAAGGAGGTGGTCCAGTCCAGGGCCTTCTCTTGGAATCCCAGCGTCGTGGAGGCGCATGCATAGTGTGCGGTGGCAGACTGTGTCGAAGGCGGCCGACAGGTCCAGGAGGATGAGGGCCTTGGTTTCTCCGTTATCTAGCAGGGTCCTGATATCATTGGTGGTGGCGATGAGGGCAGTTTCAGTGCTGTGGTTGCTGCGGATGGGTCCAGGATACTGTTCTCCTCGAGGAATCTGGTCAGTTGTTTGTTGACACCTTCTCGATGGGAGCAGGGAGATGGGTCAGAAGTTCTTGAGGTCCTTGAGGTCTGCCTTGGGTTCCTTGAGTAAGGGCTTGATCTCTGCGTGCTTCCAGCTCTCCGGGAAGGTTGCTGTCTCGAAGGAGATGTTGATGGCTTTCCGGAGATGAAGTGCGATGGTGGCGCTGGCTTTGTTGAAGATGTGGTGAGGGCATGGGTGTGACGGGGATCCGGAGTGGATGGAGTTCATGATCTTGGTGGTGTTGTTGTTGTTGATGTTGGTCCAGGAGATCAGGGGGGTGTTCCGGATGGTGGTCGAAGGGGTGGGCGTCTCGGTGGTTGCTGGGGCAGTCGCAGCGTTGAGGCTGTCGTGGATGTATATGATCTTGCGGTGGCAGAAGGTGGCCAGCGAGTCGCATAGATCTTGCAAAGGTGGGATGTTGATGTTGTTGGAGAGTTTCTACACAATGTTGAAGAGCTCTTTGCTGTTGTGTGCGTTGTTGTCTAGGCGGTCTTTGAAGGAGGTCCTTTTGGCAGATCTGATGAGGTGGTGGTGTCTGCGGGTGGCGTTCTTATGGGCTGCGTAGCTTTCCGGTGTCCGTTCACGGATCCAGTTCTTCTTTAGCTTTCAACAGGTTTGCTTGGAGGCCTGGAGGTCTTCAGAGACCCTGCTCACTTTCTTTCTGGTGAGGCTGCTGGAGGATTTCTTGAGCGGGGCAAGGGTGTTGGCACAGTCGTCATCCACTGTCTGAGGTTGCGGGCTACGGCGCCGGGGTCGGTCGGGTCTGTGGGTGGGCTCTGGGCGAGGGTGGTGGTTAGCTGGTTTTCGGTGACTCTACTACAGCAGCGGCGGGGCATCTGTTGGGTGCAGTGGAGCTTGGTGGGTTTCCGGAAGGTGAAGTGGATACACCGGTGGTCGGTCCAGTGGAGTTTGGTAGTGTGGTTAAAGAGGACGTGGGTGCTTGCTGAGAAGATGAGGTCAATCGTGTGGCCGGCGGAGTGGGTGGGTGTTGTGACGAGTTATCTGAGTCCGAGGTTGGTGATGTTGTCAATCAGGGTGGAAGAGTTGGAGTCGTTGTTGTTCTCGAGGTGGAAGTTCAGGTCCCCGACGAGGATGTAGTCCATGCAGGCTAGGGGGTGTGTGCAGACGAAGTCGGCGATGGAGTCGCTGGACTGTGGTCGGGGTCCGGGGGGTCTGTAGATGAGGGTTCCTCTGAGGGTGGTGTTGTGGTTGGTGTGGATCTGGAAGTGGAGGGCCAGCGTTGCTGAGGGTATCGTCGGTGTTTGTTGAGATTTTTAGAGTGTTCCTGTGTACGATGGCAATTCCTCCTCATACTCCATTGGTGCAGGCTTTGCGGGTGATCTTGTAGCCTTCTGGGATGGCTATGGCAATGTCAGGTGCCGAGGTGGGGTCCAGCCAGGTCTCCATCAGAAAAACCCCTTTCTAATTTCTGCGGAATTTTAACATTTCCCCTTATCCATAAAATATTAGAGATACGTACATGCATCATACCTCCTCCTTGGACGAAGAATCATAAAGTTCCTATAAGCTTGTCCACTTATTCAGCCTTTCAGATGTTGGGCATTTCATTCCTGCACATAGTCCTAAGCAGAGCTAAGAACCTTAGCTGCACCTTGGACCCCAACTTATGTAAGTCAGCCTTTGTTTGTCCAAGCTCCTACTGCTGAAGCCCCATGGCCCTACATATATTGGACCTGATGCTGTGAGTGAAGCCCTAACTTGTCAATGAGTTATACTTTAATGTCAGTCCCAACATCTTCTCCCTGACTGTGTATGAATAACATTAACTGTGTTAAACAACATTTTCATACGGCCCTCCTTGAGACTAAGTGGATCAGGGTGGACCCTCTGAATTTATTTTTCCAAGTCAAACTCTTTTTTCCAAGTCTAAAAACTCTTCTCTTCAGGGAACCATTAGATCGGGCTTAAAATCCTCTTTCAGTACCTGGGGACCTTCCCGCCTTTGACTGTTGTTTCTCCTCTTTCCAAGTGATAAGAGACCTGTCTGTGTACACGCGCTATACACGAGCAATTAACATAACATAACAGTCAATCCCAGAGTCTCTTTTAAGTATCACCTGAATCAGCAAATTAGCTGCAAAGCTCTTGCAGTTATTACCCTCAACCTCCTCGGGGACATTCAATTGTCTCAGGTTATGTCTTGAATGGTTTTTCAGCCTCTAAAGCTCCTCGTGTAGGCTGTGCTTCTGCATCTACAGCACAGCTATCTCAGAGATGTTACTTTCCTCTTTTGCTGACTTTGTTTTTTCTAACTTTAAGACTCTGTATACACTAGCATTGCTAACCAGTGCTAGCATGCTTGTGTCCTCTCCTTTAACCATGGTAAAATTGGTTTACACCCAATTAGCACTTTTAGTATACTTGTAATTTCATAGTAAAGTTGTACTACCTGTACCCATGACTTGTAAATTAAATGCTGCTAGTGACTCTGCAGCACTAATTGTACCGAAGTAGCACTTGCCTCGGGATACCTTTGCAGCCTGTGTGGCCAATTTTAAACTGCTATATAGATGGGGCAATGTATACATTTTGTTAGGTCTAAACCCTCCTTTTTAATACATATGTCACTTCTAGGTAGTGGAGCACAGGTGCCTGGATGGTTGGTGGAAGTATAGTCAGTGGTTCATGTTTGCTGGTCCTTGGTCATGGAGGGCATTGTTGGCATGGGTCAGTATCTTGAATTGCCATATTTTCTGGATGAGTAACTAGTGGAGGTTCCCCAGATTTTGAGGGATGTTGGGCCATTTGGATAGGTTGAGGATCAGTCTGTCTGCTGAGTTCTGTTTCGCTAGGAGCCTTTTCATGAGTTCAGTGGGGGTTCCTGCGTACCATGTGTTGCTGTAGTACAGGAGGCTGGTGATAAGGACTTGCATGACTGTTTTCTTGTGCTGTTGGGGAGCCATTTGAAGATTATTTGGAGCATGCATAGAGTGTGGAAGCAGGCAGAGGACACTTTGTTGATCTGTCATTTCATGGTGAATTTGCTGCCCAGGATGATCCCAAGGTTGCAGGTGGGGTCTTTTGGTGTGGGAGTGGGTCCGAGTTTGACGGGCCACCAGGTGTCACTCCAGAGGGAGAAATGTTTGGCAAAAATCTGCACTTCAGTCTGCTCAGTGTTGAGCTTCAGCCAGTTGTCCTTCATCCAGTCTGTGACACTCTTCATGCAGTTGTAGAAGTTGGCCTTAGTATTAGCACAGAAACTGCATTTGTATGTATCTAGCAGAGTGCCTCTCTCCAGGTGTTCAATGAGCTGGCAGTTGATGGCCTTCTCCAGTACTTTGGCAGGCAAGAGGTACAGCAAGATGGGGTGGTATTTCTGGTGGTCACTCAAGTCGACAGAGGATTTATTGCAGAGAGGTCTGACTTCTGCATGTCTCAATGCATGAGGAAAGGTGGCTGTGGTGATGGATGTGTTCGGGGATCTATGACATAATATCGACAGACAGAATATAGACATATAAAAATATCGAAGCAAAAATATCGACATCAAAAATATCAAAGTTCTATCTACATAAAGGTAAGTACAAAAATATCGGAAAAAAATATCGTAGTACAAAAATATCGAAGTAAAAAATATCGTTTTTTTAAATATATTAATAATAATGTAAAATAATTTTAAAATACATATAAATTAACAAATTCTAGATATAAACATTAAAACATCTTTAAAAAATAATAACTAATACATATACATTTAAAATAAATTTTAAACTCTACATATAAATTAATATATATACTTACTCCACATATTGCATCAGTAGGGATCGCGTTGGATAGCGTACGGCTAAAAATTACTATTCCCACTCCAGTGAATCCAACAATGGGGAAAGCGTTGGATAGCGTAGGGGTAAACATTACTGTTCCCACTCCAGTGAGTGCAACAGTAGGGAAAGCGTTGCATAGCGTAGGGGTAAAAATTACTATTCCAACTTCAGAGGGTGCAACAGTAGGGAAAGCGTTGGATAGCGTAGGGGTAAAAATTACTATTCCCACTCCAAAGGGTGAAACAGTAGGGAAAGCGTTGGATAGCGTAGAGGTAAACATTACTATTCCCACTCCAAAGGGTACAACAGTAGGGAAAGCATTGGATAGCGTGGGGGTAAAAAATACTATTCCCACTCCACAGAGTGCAACAGTAGGGAAAGCGTTGGATAGCGTAAGGGTAAAAATTACTATTCCCACTTCAGAGGGTGCAACAGTAGGGAAAGCGCTGGATAGCGTTGGGGTAAAAATTACTATTCCCACTCCAGAGGGTGCAAGAGTAGGGAAAGCGTTGGATAGCGTAGGGGTAAAAAATTACTATTCCCACTCCAGAGGGTGCAACAGTAGGGAAAGTGTTGGATAGCGTAGGGGTAAAAATTACTATTCCCACTCCAAAGGGTGCAACAGTAGGGAAAGCATTGGATAGCGTGGGGGTTAAAATTACTATTCTCACTCCAGAGAGTGCAACAGTAGGGAAAACGTTGGATAGCGTAATGGTAAAAATTACAATTCCCACTCCAGAGGGTGCAATAGTAGCGAAAGCGCAGGATAGCGTAGGCGTTATATTAACATACTTATCAATTACATATGTTTTTAAAGAAAAAAAGGATGTAATATTTTATTTACAAAAATATATGACTAAATACCACATATTTATAATTAATATTTACTAAAAAAACAAAAAAATTCTTCCCATGCTACTCCCCCTTTAACACACAACATACTACACATACAAAAAAAAACAATTATTCTAAATATCAATTAATCAATTAATAACAATTAATATTATTAAATTGATGTAATTATAAATTAACTAATTAAGAAATATTAATGACCAATTATTAATTAATGACCAATTAATAATTAATTAACAGAAATGTACAAGAATTAATAATATTTATTAATACATTATTTATAATTAATATTATAAATTCTTTTTAAAAAACGAATTACCAACTAATTAATTAACAATTAATCAATATTAAATACCAATAAATAAATACAATCTCTTTAATTAATTTAATATAATTATTTCACACCCTATTCCCCCATAAACACACAACCCACTACACATAAATAAATCACATAAAAAATGTAATTATCATTTAATCACATACTAATAATTAATTACCAATTAATTATTAATTAACAATAACAAAGAATAAAAAATATTACTACATTAACTCTAATTAATTTAATTAACTAATAATTAATTACCAATTAATTATTAATTAACAATTAATTATTAATCAAAAATATAAAAAAACATAATAATTAATTCATTATAAATTAATTACTTCCCACCCTATTCCCCTATAAACCCACAACCCGCTCTGATACTAAAACGCAAAATGTAAACAAAATTACCAATTTCTAAACATACATTAAAAAACATGTTTAACAAACATATAAAATACATAATAAAATACATAACACTAAACAAAATTTCGATATTAATAACATAGATACCTTAAAATCGATATTCTGAACATCGATAATATTGCACATCAATATTCTATACCATCGAAATTAAAACATGGATATTTTAATTTTGATATTTTGGCTACCTACCGCGTTCAGGATGGTGGTGAGTTGGTGGTTGATCTCCCTGCTGCCTAAGTTGAAGAAGTAGTTGAGACATGGGTCTGTGGGTGTTACCGAGTGGATTGAGTTCATGATGGCTGTCGTGTTTGGTGTGCTGAGCTGTTCCCATGTGGTGAGTTGCAGTTTAGGGGAGGCTTCCGATGGAGTGTGGAGGCTGAGGAGGTGGGTTGGTTGAAACTCAAAGGTCCTGTAGATGGTGGATATCTGTGGAAGTGATTCACTAGAGCATTGCAGAGTTGGGCAGGAGAACTCTCTTATGATGGTCAAGAGTTCCTGGGTGTAATTGGTGCTTGCCACAATGTGGTATGCAGGAGGGGTCCATTTTTGCATCTTTGAGTCATTGGTGGTATTCATTGAGGGCTGATTTGTTGGTGTCTCAATCTGTAGTGTCTCTGCTGGTGTGCCATCTTGTCTTTAGTTTTTTGCAGCTGCGTTTCATTGTGCTTAGTTTTGGTGTGTAACAGCTAGCTTGTTAGGTGGGCCTACAGGTTTTGGATGGTTTGGGGGTGATTATGTCAGCAGCATTGGTGATCCAGATGTTGGATTACTGGAGTGCTAGTTCCAGGTTCGTTGCAGTATCTGGATGGGTGGTGTTGAGGGCCTCCATGCATTGGGTCTGTGTCACGTTTCTCCAGACCTGAAAGTAGTAGATGGGAGGTTGGTAGTGGTGCACGGTGATCTGCGATGGTGATGAGGACGATGGAGTGGTGGGTCAAGATGTGGTCTGTGGCATGGTTTTATTAGACTGTTTCTGGACGTGAAGATAAGGTCCAGTGTGAGTCCTGTAACCAGCTGGGTGACGCCAAAGTTGTCCATTCATTCCAGGAGGTTGACAAAGTTACTGTCTGTGGGGTAATCCAGTTGGAAGTTGGGGTCTCAAAAGAAGATGCAGGACTTAGACTTGATACCAAATGGAGCAATAAAATCTGTGATGGCTTCGCAGAGGTAGATGCAGATGCAGGGTCTTGGGGGTCTTTGGGAAAGGGTTCCTTTGATGGAAGTTTTGTTGTCAGTGTGGAGTTGGAAATGTAGGTTCAGTGATCGGTGTGGTGTCATCTTTGGTGGTGGTGTAGCAGATTGTTTCTTTGTGGATAATGGTGATGCCCACTCCGTGTTTGCTGGTGCAGTCCCTGCGTGTCATCTTGTATCTGTTGGGCATTGCAGTGGCAATGTTGGGGGCTGAGGAGGGGTGAGCCCGGTGTCTGTGATGAAGGTCACATCGGGGCGAGGGTGGAGATGGTGTTCCAGAAATTGGTGTCATATATGCAGAGAGATCTGGCATTAATCAGGAGGCATCAAAGTGGATCAGGGGTGGTCTCTGTTGGTGGAGAGGTTGCAAGTTGCAGGTTAAATTTCAGTGGTGACAGGTAATTTGTCCTGCTGTAGAATGAGATGATGAGAAGCAGCAGTTGTTGCGGCGTTCAGGGTCCAGGGCTCAGAGAACTATGTTGGAGTATGCGTGGGCACCTGGAGGGCCGGGATTCCTAGTACTGGGCGTGGTCCAGTCATGGGCAGGCACAGACAGGCTTGACTTTAGTGTGCCATTGGGCATACCGGCTTCTCAGCCGCACTGCAGGCCTCCAAGAAGTAGGTCCTCGGAGGGACGCTGAGGAGGCAGGTGGCAGAAAGTAGGTGGTGGGAAGCAGGTGGCAGAAAGTGGGAACAGCGCAGAGCGGGCAGTAGAATGGCTAAACTAAACTAAAATAAAACTCAGAAACTGGCTTCCAAGGCTGGCTGACAGGGACTAACCAGCACAGGGCAATAACATGAGGGATAACAAATAGATTTCCCATACATAAGGAGCATCGGACCGATATTATGTTAGCATGATGCATCTATACGTACCCTCTTTTGCTAAAACTATATGTATATATTTTATATGCACTTGCAGGGGGAAAACGTTTATTCGCTCTTTGCGTATCTGTGGCTAACAGAGTAGGCCGAGAACCATACAGACACCATTTCCACACCTATGCTCGAACACGGGTTGCGATCACGTGTTAGTCACCGGCAGTTGTCAAGCCCCAGTTCATCTCAATTACTAGGAGCAGCTGAACGTAGGCTGTCTACTCGACTGTGCTGAGACTCAAGGTCACATCTGGCTTTGGGTGCGATAAGCGCATTCCTGGAGGCGCTGTGTCTACACTCCCGGGGACCAAGACGAAAGGGAGTAACCCCTCTTGACCTTCCCAGTAATAAATAGTTACGCTTTTAACTAAACATGTGTGCCATATATGGTCCTTTCCTGGAGCTCGAGGGCCAACTGGTGTTTTTTCTTTTACAATGATTATATGTGTTGAACTGAAAAGTATATAACCTTATGTTTGAATGTGAGGCAATAGTCTTCTCCGCGCACCTGATGGGTGAGGGTTGGAGAGGCTCCTCTATAGAGTATTTTTTGATTCATAAATGATTGAACTTTCTTCACTGCCAACTGACTGATTATTTGGTAATGGGATTGAGGCTATTGGTAGTTATAGCCCTTTATGTTATGGTACTTCAGTTGGCAACTTTGGTGGGACTCTGTGATAGGGTTGTCCTCCCTGTAACCGGCTAGAAAGGACAAAGAAAGGGAGGTCTGGTCAAGTGGGTGTGCGGACCGAATTTTTTTTTTTTTTACTTACTCCGCTCTTGCGATCAGAGTGCCCCAGCTGCTAGTGACCCTTCGCCGGAGTCCTACGGGGGTAACCCAGGAACTGACCTTGTTGGTCTTCAGGAGTTGGTAGTGGAGAATACTCAATTGTACCTGCGTGCACCAGGTGAGTGGATTGTTTTTAATGTCTTTTGGAACGCGCTGTTGAGCAGTGCTTTTGAAGCAGTTAACTGTGTAGGATTTGGTGGTCCGTGTACCACGGAGACTCTTGGGGGTCTGACGGGGCAGCATTGTGGCTGCACGGGTAGATGCTCCAGGGACTTCGTTTGTGAATAATAGAGACGCCGATCGGACGCCCTGGTGTGGCTTGTGTGGTGCGCACCCGGCCGGACTGGTCTCGGAAAGGTCTGTGGTTGTACCTGGGTAGCCTTGGGGGACATATCTGAAGCGATGCTAAGGAAGTGGGCTTAGTCAGAATAGTCCCAAGGGAGAACCAGGAAGAGTGCAGGATGGTCTGTAGGACAGTCTGAGGTTATACCTATCCGGCGGTCTCTTGGTAGTCTTTGGACTGCTTGATTTTGGCATCTATTGGTCTGGAATCTGAATTGATTGATTCTCCATGAACAGGAGTCGACGGGCTCTGTCCTTTGCTTGGAAAGACAGAAAATAAGCATGTTGTTTTGAATATTTTTTGTATGTACATATATTTTTGTTATGTGTATGTTTGAATAAGAATGAGGTTGAATAAGTGGTGAATGTTTGAACATGGCCATGTTTGGAAGCATGTTTTTTATGATTGAATGAGAAATACGTGCCAACAATCACTATGCCGTCTGTTAGCAAAGTGAGTTGTTTTGGATGTTGTTGACACCCTAATGATACGCGCTTGGCAGAAAGTCAACCTGCCCTGCCTGAGGGCAGCCTGAGTTATGACATGTATGTAAAGCATGGTTTTACACCTCTCTTGTTTAATACACTATGGCATAAATATACTAAGGATAATGTAGAGTTGCAAAGGCATTTAACCGGGTCTTTTGATGAGAAAAAAATATATTTTCTGCTGGATCGATTGTTTTCTAAACATAGTCAGCAGTCAATGTTTGATTCCCTAAACCTATGGCAGAAGGAGGCAAAGCGTAGACGTATACGAGAGGAGAAAGTTTGCAGAATGAAGGGAGGTCAGACAATTATACAGAAAGCCATTGCTTATGATAAAGCTCAAACCAAAAAGGGAATTGATTGTGCAGATAGGCAATTTAGATTTCAACTGGATAAAACCTATGTGGCTAGGACTGAAGCAGAGGATGAGATGGAGAATTTATTGGATACTCGTCCCCCTCCGCCTTATGCTCCACAAAGTATATATCCCGTTGTTCCCCCTGCTCCAGTACTGGTCCCTACAGCCTCTGCCCCTGTTGTTTCCTCTTCCCCTGACTTTCCGGGAACGTCCTCTGTTTTATTTCCCTATGTGTCTGAGACGGCTGCCTTATGGTCTGTTGCATTGCCATCTTCGGTTATGTCCATAGCTGTTTTGTCTCTCTTCCCTTGTGTGGGCTTCCCAGTCCGCGAGCACGACCCCATCCATAGCTGTTTCAACTCCAGCTCGTGCTCCAGGAGATTTCAACATACGAAAGTTGTTTACTCGTTCGACTGTAGGATTAAACAAGAAACAGATAATTGAAAATCAGTAATCCCAGTGGATGCGACAGCCTATTTATACTATAACTGATATATGGAGCACGCTTCGAGACTTTGAGCCTGTTATGCAGCAACATGCCCTGAAACACATGGCCACATGTCTTCTTACTTTACAGGAATAGTGTTTTGCAGGGGGGATGGCCCCCCAAGTGATGTATGATATTTGGGACAGGGCTCATAAGTCTAAACTTAGACCAGAGGAAGTGTACAAAAATGTTGAGGTTTTATTAAGTTATCGAGGGCGAATGCACCAAAAATGTTCCTCCTGGGACTCTCAGCACCCTATGCGAGAAGCGCATCCTATCTTTCATCCTGAAATACCGGAATTAAAGAATTATCAGGATGAGGTGACTAGACCTCGTGTAGAGGCACGAGTGCAGGAACAATGGGTTTACACCCCCTGGAAGAGGAGTGAAGTCCTCTCGCTAAAATCACAACTACCTGACCCCCGTAAGAATCCCACGGCTTATTATAAAGAACTCACAGAAGCGGCTTCCTCAGCCGTTATGACCCTAGCTGACATAGAGCTATTTTTTTGCGTTGTTAGTCCCTGTTGATGTATGGCGTTAGGTGCATGAGCAGGACCATGTTCAGGAGTTAGGCGGAACATGGGAACAGATAAAAGATTGGAACATAAGCCTGGTGATAAACCAAAACCCGAACTATTGGCGTTACCTGGACGTATTATTACTTACATGCATTCCTTAATTCCGCCTCGTAAGGTGGATTGGGATAAATTGACAGCATGTAAATAGAAGAAAGACAAAAGCGTTTCCGACTTCTTCACTAGATTTGAAGGCATGTTAATTGATTTTAGTGGACAGGATTTATCATTGGACGGCGGTATACGATTATTTGTTAATCGTTTTGTGACCAATTTGTTACCGGAAGTTTCTGCGCAGCTACAAGCCGCTGAAAGTACCTGGACCACGCCCTCTGTAATATTGAGTATGGCCCAATATTACGGGCATAGAGAAAATGACAGTAAGGATAAGACGGAAAAGAAAACGAAAGATCTTAAAACACGGGTGTTGTTACAACAAGTTGTTCAAGGATGAGGCAGAGAGCGAGGCGGTAGAGGGCTCGTCCCGAAGGGGGCGGGAAACGGACGATGCGGAGGGCCTGCTGTTGTTTTGGGGATAAACCAGTGCGCCTATTGTAAGGAGGAAGGGCATTGGCGATTTCAGTTGTTGCTGGCTCAGAATGGGGCTATGAGAGGAGGAGGGAGAGGTTGAGGTGGTGTGGATCGCAGTGGTATGTGACGAGAGGAGGCGATGCACGTCGGTTCAGAAAAGAATTACTTTGATAATCCGAGAGGTAGGCAGTATTATAATGAGGACTGTGCAATGGATGCAACCGAAGGGTATGCCTATACATAGGACAGCCAAGGACAGAGTGGGAGCCAGGTGTGGGG
The DNA here is from genome assembly GCF_964261635.1 of Lissotriton helveticus. Lineage (NCBI taxonomy): Eukaryota > Metazoa > Chordata > Amphibia > Caudata > Salamandridae > Lissotriton > Lissotriton helveticus. Next base: position 890,169,062 of record NC_136065.1, on the reverse strand, counting down.
GCGCTAGAGGGCGCACACGCAGAATGGCCACGCTTCGTTGAGGCTCCTGCAGCTTGGAATGAGGATCCTCCATTTATCCTGGTCAACCGTTTTGTAAAGTGGAGGAGAGTGAGCCGAAGTGTAGAGTGCCCTGTGCTCCCGCCTCGGTGAAAATCCTGTGGCGATTGGACGTTGCATGCCTAAGTGCTGGCACATGAATGTGCAGACCGAGACCACTGCTGGAGGCGTGAGGAGCAGCAAGTGCGGCAGCTGGACGTAGGAAAGACTGGGGCTCACCACGATGCCCGTAGGCCGCGTCCGCTGTGAGGGGACAGGCGCGGAAATACCGGCGGCCCGCAACATCGGGTGAGCGGGACTGGCCAGAACCGGGCTGCGAGGCGTGCCGAGTGGCGTGAGTGCTCCCAAAGACAGCAGGGCGAGAGGGGGTAACGCTGTGCAGGCAGACGGCGCAAAGGAGGGCTGCGATTACCGGACGGCTTGGGCAGCTTTATCGCACGAAGAGGCACGCTTGGAAGCGATGCGGGCCTCAGGAGCATAGTAGGCGACATATTATAGTGCTGCTTGAGCGCGGGGAGCGGCCGATCAGCCCCCCCCCGTGGCGCATTGAGACTTGTGGCACAACGCGCTCTGCAGGGCTATCAGGTCGGACGAATATCGCTGAGAGGCCTGGTGATAGCGGAGCTCAGTGGGCACTGGCATCAGCGGCGCAGTACCACCTAGAGAGGCACATGTGCATGCCTCCACGGTAGGCACGGACCACGCAAAGGAGGTGTTGTGTTGGTTGAGTGCACTCTGTAGAGTGTGGCTGGACAATGAGAGACATAGCAGCGGCTGCAAAAGAGCGGGAGGCCCTGCCAGGATCTTAACTCCTCATTGATCTGGGACTGGCTGTCTCGGCGGGGGCAGGTGGGAGAGACTCCTCGGGTGATGGGCATATACACCTGCTGAGACTCCCGACAATATACGGAAGAGAGGTGAGCCCTGAGAGTCAGGAGCTGGTTTGACTCGGTCCACTAAGGGCTGACGGGGCTGTTGGAATCAGCAGTGTGCGGCGAGGTGGGAATACTTTGAGGACCCAGAGGAAGGCCTATGATACGAGGCAGTGGTAGATCCAGGACTCCCTGCAATGGTGATATCATGGGTAAACCAGACACTCGACAGCCAAAACTCAATTTTGACACCGCGAAAAAAGTGAACAGGCCTATCACGGAGGACGGCGAGCCGAGTAAGTCGGATATGTCGGGCGATGGTGCGTCCTGCAAGGAAATGGATATGCATCAGCTGTTGCAGGAGATGAGGCAGGGGTTTGCTACAGTGGTGGACAAGGTGGATCGGATGTCGTCCAGCATGGATGCCATTGCGCACAAATTGGATGTGCACGAAGAGCGTATTACAGAAACTGAGAGGCGCATATCGTAAAATGATGATACCACTGCTAGTCACACGACACAGCTCGCGAGAATGGACAAGCTCCTCAGAGTCATCGCAGCTAAGAATGGGAACTTGGAAGCCCGTAGGAGGCGTAATAATATCCGCATGACCGGCGTACCAGAATCCACAAACACTGGGCGGATGGAGGAATATGTGGAAAAACTCTCTGGATCTGAAGCCTTCTCCACGCAATTTATTGTTGAGCGGGCCCACAGATCTCTAGGCCCGAAGCCGCCGCCCGGGAATCCGCCAAGGCCCATAATCGCACGCTTATTAGATTATCGTGATCGTGATGTGGCCCTGCGCTCGGCGAGAACCAAGCAGAACTTAACATATGACGGAGTCCAATTTTCGATTTAGCCGGACTTTACTCCGATTGTGCAAGGGGAGTGGCGCAAATTTCTTGATGTAAAGAAGAAGCTCCGTGCGGCACAGATTGACTATGCATTGCTGTATCCGGCAAAACTTAGGGTAACGCATCAAGGAAAGCAGCGATTTTTTACAAACCCGCAGCAAGTGGAGGACTTTCTACGAACCGTGAAGTGGGCACATCGAGGTGGTGGAGGACGAGGGTCTACGCAACAAGCCAATGCACAGGAAGCTGAAGAGGAATTGTAATGTGTTTGACTTGCGGAAAAGGTTTGGACACTTGGTGCTGATCACATGGGTCTCCTTGCGAGGCGAAGCGACTGCAGGCAATCAAATGGCAAGACACCAAAGACAGTAACGTTTGTTCCAGTGGTAATGTACTCCAGGCCCCGCTCCCCTTTCCTGACAGAGCCCAGAGGTCGTACCGATTGTGGGGCTTGCGGGGGGAGGAGTGGCTGTGTAGCTGGCTAATGGTGCCCCCAAAGGGTATTCCCCTATGATGGACTATGTCTTCTGGTTGGTGGGGTTATTGTTGGTGGGGAGTGGGGGGTGCGGAGGGGAGCGATTTCTGGCAAGATTGGGTTGGTTCAGTGGGTGGAGGGAGGGTTAGAGGGTATTGGGTTGGTCAGGTGGTACAATGATTGGGTAGTGAAGGTTTGCCTCTTCGGGGGCATGAGAGATATCAGGGGGGTGGCGGGAGGTGGGGGGGTAGGCGGGGAAGTTTGGTTGTTGGGAATGTTTGAGTTACAATTGGACAATTTTAGATACCAACGATTACTATTGCTGTGGTGCATGTGTTGTGGTGCAGTGGGGAATGGCAGTAATGATGTAGAGATAGTACATGTGTGGACTCAGTACTGGATGCGTCACGTTCAGAGGCAGGTTTATGAATATGATGGAGATGGGCGGCAAGGCGGGGCAGGGTAAGGACTCTGACTTGAATATTCTATCTTGGAATGTGAAGGGGTTAAATGATGCGCGCAAATGTAGACAGGTACTGGCGTACTTAAACAGACAGCAAATCCAGATAGCGATGTTGTAGGAGACACATCTTCACCCCCAGTCACAGACTACCTTTGCTACTAAGTGGGCATCATCTCGTATATTCTCATCTTATTCCTCCTACGCCAGAGGTGCTGCTATTTTGGTAAAACAGGGCGTTCCATTAGTAATGGAAGGATCGATCTCTGATCCAGAGGGTCGGTATGTCATTGTCTGGGGGAGGCTGGGAAGAGACATGGTTACGCTTGCCACTTTCTATGCTCCTAATATAGATACCCCAGATTTGTTTGCTACGGTATGGGGGAAAATAGTTAACATAGGTTCTACGCATATAATATGGGGGGGAGATTTTAACATCAGTTAGGTCCCTGCAGTTGATAGGATGGAGGGTACTGCACATTACCATAAAAGATCCAGGGAGCTGTTGGTTGATTTAATGACAGAGGGGGACTCGGTGGATGGCTGGAGGCGACGGCACCCACATGATGGAGAGGGGACACACTTTACATCGTGTACTGGGTCATGGGCACGGTTGGAGTATTGTTTACTGTCTAGGGGGTTGGTTGCGGGTCTGCTGCAGGTTGTACACCTTCCTAGCACATATTCTGTCCACTGTCCAGTGAAGCTCACACTTAACTTACCTGGACTTAATAGACCGAGGCCTGCATGGAGGTTACAGCCGAGGGCATTACTGGATTTAGTGTTCCGGACAGAATTGGTAGAGGAGATTAAGGATTTTTTCATGAGGAATAAGGGATCTGTGGATAGCATTGATATGGTATGGGAGGCCTTTAAAGTCACCATTCGCGGCTACTGCATCTCCAAGAGCTTTGGGGACCTGCGGGATATCTGGTGTACATTGAGTACTCTGGAACGCGATCTGAAGACTATAGAGGATTGTATGGTTGGGGGAGAGGGGAAGACACTACGGGGTGAATTCAGGGACGTGTTGTCTGCATATGAGGAGGAGGCCACCAGGGAAGCTAATTTCAGAGGAAGGCATTGGGTGGCACGCAGATATGGAGAGGGGGAGCGCCCGAGGAGAGCTTTAGCAGATGCCCCAGATTCAGCAACACTGTCTTGGAGATAGAAACGCAAGAGGGCAGTATGTGACACGATACGGAAGGCATACTAGCTGCTTTTAAGGCGCACTATGAGGATCTTTATACTACACAAAGGTCAGGCGAAGTAGACTTGGAGGATTTCCTGGTGGAGGTGGCACTCTGTTGGCTGAGTGATGTTCATAGGCAGTTCCTAGGCGCTCCCTTAGAGACTGACGAGATCTGGGAAGCAATTCTGTCTTTGCAAAATGGAAAGGCTCCGGGACTGGATAGCATACCAGCCGAATTCTACAAATGTTATGTGGATATCATGGCGCCGGTGCTGCGCAAAATATTTGAGGAATCTATGGAGGCAGGGATCTTACTCTTCTCGATGAGGGAAGTGGTCATTACATCACTGCTGAAACCTGAGAAACACCCCGGAAGCCTGACTCCTATAGGCCTCTATCGCTCAATAATTGTGACACCAAAATTCTGGTGAAAGTTTTGGCTGCCAGGTTAACATTATTAATGGATAAGATAGTCCTCCCTGATCAATCGGGTTTTGTCCCAGGGCGTGCCACGACATAATTTACGCACTTTATTTTCACTGATACAGACGGTGGCACCTGACTTCACGGTTGCGGCGGTTTTCTTGGATGCCTCTAAGGCATTCGACTCTGTGGGATGGAGCTATTTATTTAAAGTGCTGCAGAGGATGGGATTCCCGCCCATATTTGTGTCATGGGTCAAATTGCTGTATTATAAACCAACAGCTAAAATAGTGATCAATGGGCATATGTCTTCGACTATGGAACTCACCCGGGGCACACGCCAAGGCTGCCCGCTCTCACCATTGCTTTTTGCAATATCGATCGAGCCACTAGCGGCCAGATTGCGCCAGATTTATAATGACAAGGCATTCCAGTGTTATCAGTGACAACTGTTGGTATCGCTTTATGCGGACGACATTACACTGTATGTGAGGGCTCCCGAGCGGAATCTAAACCCTCTCTTTAGAGAGTTCCTGGTGTTCGGACAACTCTCTGGGGTTGACATTAATTTGGGAAAATCACAATTCTTCCCCCTTATGACTGCAGTTACTAAATTTCCCTTAGATTTCCCTTTGCAATGGTATGCTGGTGACTTGAGGTATTTGGGGATACAGGTATCCAGAGATCAGGAGGAGACACTTCGATTGAATTATGGCACAGCGATAACTAAATTGGAAGCTAGAGTCACCCGGTGGATGTCACTGCCACTTTCTCTGGCAGGTAGAGCGTCCCCATTTCTATACTTCTACCTCAATATCCCTTATTACCCTGGGGCCTTCTTCTTTAAGACACTACGGTCTGCGTTGCTGCGGCTGGTACGGGGTGGTAGACAGCCTCGCCTAGGTGGGCAATTGTCACACAACCATACGATAAAGGAGGATTCGATATTCCTGACTTTGAGATTTATTATTTAAGTGCACAGGCTCATTACGCTTATCACTGGATGACGCCTATGCCGTTCATGCCCCAGTTAGCTGTTGAAGATTGGGTGGCTCGCCCGCTCCCCCTCAGTGGTGTAATTCATGGTCCGCTGGGTGCCGTGGAGACTCCTTTCACAACGGTCACTTGTACAATGGATCCTTGGAGGCATATAGTGCGCATCATGGGAGTGCAACTATTGTATTCACCGCGTTTGCCCCTCACCTATCACCCGAGCATGGTCGTACTGCAGGAGGCAGGGTTTCGGGCCATGTGTAAACGGCTACAGATTACTGCATGTGGTGACCTGTTTTCTGACGGTCAGTTTCGGACGCGGGAGCATCTATTCCGCGATGCTCACCCCACACCATTGGAGATATTTTTATATGTCCGTCTCCGACAGGGAATGCGGACGGTACTTCCGGACTTTCCTTCTGAGCCGGAGACCTTCGCTCCATTGCACCTTATCCTTAGCTCCACTGACGGGAAAAACTTAGGGGCACATTATGATGGCGGACGGACCTGAGTCCGTCCGCCACCATAGAGTAGGAGGGAACCTCCGCATGGCCTGCGGAGGTCCCTCCAGTGCAATTAGGATGTGATCGCCACCCTGGCGGTCACATCCTCTATTTTTAACATTGCGGCGGGTGCGGCTTCAAGCTGCACCCGCCGCAATGTTAAAAATGCACGCTTTGCATTTGTATGTAGAAAGTGGCAGGCACCGCGCGGTGCCTGCTGCTTTCTGCATACAAATGCATACCCCCCCATGTGCACCCCCCACCCCCCCTTCACCTAGGGGGCCCGCAACGGGCCCCCGCAGTGAAGTTACACATGCTTTTCCACGGCGGAAAAGCCGCCGCGGAAAAGCATGTTTCTGAGCCCATCCTAATCTGGCTGACGGTGTCTGAGAGACACCGTCACCATATGAGTGCTTTTCATCCGCGGTTTTAAGCCAACCGTGGCGGAAAAGCAGCGGACGGAAACCAGGACCCACCAGCCATCCTAATGTGGCGGTGGGTCTTTGGTGGGTCCGCAGAGGATTTTCCGCATCCTCCGGGCCGGCGGTGGCTTCCGCCGGCCCGGAGGATGCGGAAAATCCTCCATCATAGTGTTGAAACTCTACAAAACAATAAGGGAGGGCAGGACGGGTATTGCTGGCTCCGCTCGTACCCATTGGTCGGAAGACTTGGGGCGGGAGATATCGGATGAGCAATGGAGATATTGCTGCAGTATCACTGAGAATATATCTGCTAGTTGTAGATTCAAAGTCATACACTATAAGTTTCTGCAACGTATATATTATACTCCCGCCAAGAAATATCGCTTTCAATTATCAGACCATGACAGGTGTGCAAGGTGCCAGAGGCCTGGGGCGGGATTCATACATCTGGCATGGGAATGTCCTGCTATAAACGAGTATTGGTCACAGGTTCATAAAGCACTTGAACTCATGGTGGGCGCTACTCTCGACATGGACCCCTTAGTGATGCGGCTGGGATACACAATGCATATTCCTAAACAGACAAAAGAATTCTTCGATATTGCTCTTTTGTTAGCAAAACGTAGAATTGCTTGTAGGTGGGGGCGAGGAAGAGCTCGGAAATTCAAAGAATGGATACATGATCTTGTCTACTGTCAGGAACAATCTTCTGTATATGCGGAACTGTTACCAATGTCCTCTAGGCCGAGGGATGTGTGGGTTCCGTTACAATCTTATTTGACGAGCAATGAGGGGAGTGAGGATGCGGAGGCCACAGTGCATGGGGTACCTGGGACAGAAGACCTGTCCACGTAACTCTTATGATATGTTACATGATTATTCGGATATTGGTGTTCTTGAAGAACTGTGCAACTGTGAAATTGATATTTACCCTGTTGTATTGCTGACTAGTTGTATATTGCTATTAAGAGAACTAGTATTGCATATTGCTGTCTTGAGGTACTGCTCCGATAGTTGGTGCTCAGTTGGTATCATTAAAACTAGAAGACTGGAAGATCCCCTTTACATGATGGACTGCCTTCCTCAAAAAGCTGCTGAATGGATGGACTTACCCTCGGTCCATTGCTTTATTGTTACATGTACTATGCCTTTTTACACTGTATTCAATAATTGTGTAAACGACGAACTGAGTTGGATGAATCTGGTATATTGATATGGTATGTCCAATAGCACAAAACTTTCAAAAATAAAGTTATCAAAAAAAAAAAGAGTGGGGGCCAGGTGTTAGTACCCGATCGTCAAGGTCCTTATGTAAAGGCGCATTTGATGGGGACATCTGAAATTTTTTAAGTTGATACGGGTGCGATGAATAGTTATATTTCTCGTTCTGTGGTCCCAGGGGCTGCTCTGTCCGGGAAAAATAACGTTTTGCCGGGATTCTCGGGAATTCCGGTGGTGAGCCCCATTTCCAAACCTATTCCGTTTACAATTGGTCCAGTAACAGTAGGCTCCCCGTTTCTTCTGACTTACCATTGTGAGGAACATTTATTGCGCTTGGATTTGTTGAAGAAATTACATGCAAAAAGTCATTGTTCACCTGATGGTGTTTATTTGACTATCAATCCCCTTGGCAAGCATACTTTGCAGTGTTTCACCAAAAGTGAACCCCTCCCTCCCGAGTTTGCTGCTAACCCAGTGACGCTGTGGGCCACTGGAGACACAGATGTAGGATTATTAAGGATTCCACCCGTTTCTGTTACTTTGAAGCAAAATGCTCGGCTTCCACGTATACCTCAGTACAAAATTTCTCCGGCGGGCAAGAAAGCTTTGCTCTCCATCATACAAGATTTGATCAAAAAGAATGTGGTGGAAGAGACAGCTGCTAATATATGCAACAGCCAAATTTTACCGATCTTAAAAAAGGCCCCTATTGGAAGTGATCCTGACTATGTCGATACTTATCGTTTTGTGATTGATTTGCGTGAAATTAATAAAATAGTGGTGCCCCAATACCCTGTGGTTTCTGATATCACTACTATTCTCACTATGATTCCTCCCACTGCTAAATATTTCTCTGTGATCGATTTAAAGAATGCTTTCTTTAGCATTCCGATACATCCTGATAGCCACCATATTTTTGATTTCTCATTAGTAAGTATGGGCGAATTTTGCAGATCTGCGGCTCCGAATTCACGCAAAATCGCAAAAAAGTCCGCAAATTCGTGGATTTTCCTACGAAATCGCAGATTTTTTCGCGATTTCCATCTACTCAACTGGAGTACTTTCTACTGGCTAATCAGTAAGTGCTACCTCATTGGATAAATGTATAGTGCTTTTCCTACACTGCAGCTGCGTAAAGGGTTAGAAGATTTGTCTCCACTGACCATGTGTGCCTGTAACTTTGCCACCGCGCCAAAAGGCGCAGAGGTCCCTTGAGTGAGCTGTCCAACATAGTTGGGAAAGGGCGGGAAGAAGTTTGATACCACTAGTGTGTGGTGCGGGGCTTCTATGCGTGTCAACATGTCTCTTGTGTAGAAAGGGTCTGAGAGTGCGCAGGGCAGCAGGTGAGGAGAAAGCAGCCGCCTGGTCACAGGAACGGGCATTGAGCTCGAGAAACTCAGGGATGCAAAGACCTCCCTCGGGTATTACAGCTAATTTTCAACGGCAGATATGGGGTTAAAGCACACTTGTCCAGCCTCGACCGTGGTCATTAATTCTTTTGGGCTGATTAAAAGTTTACTGAATTTGAGCTTCAACTTGGGCACCTGCTTTATTTATATCTGTAAGTGCTTCCTGTTGAGGTTTAATTTTTGTGACAGGAGCCTCGTGCCAGAATGAATCCTGCCCTGCATAGTTATCCACAAAGATGCCACCGTTTTGTGCAATACCTCTACTCAACTGGAGTACTACTGGCTAATCCAGTAAGTGCTACCTCGTTGGGTAAATGATAGTGCTTTTCCTACACTGCAGCTGTGTAGGGCCAGAAGATTTGTCTCCACTGACCATGTGTGCCTGTAACTTTGCCACAGAGCCAAAAGGCGCCGAGGTCCCTTGAGTGATCTGTCCATCATAGTTGGGAAAGGGCGGATAAGACGTTTGATACCGCTAGTGTGTGGTGCAGGGCTTCTATGCGTGTTCACATGCCTCTTGGGTATAAAGGGTCAGAGAGCGAGCAGGGCAGCAGGTGAGGAGAAAGCAGCCTGCTGGTCACAGGAACGGGGATTGCGCTTGAGAAACTCAGGGATGCAAATACCTCCCTCGGGTATTACAGCTAATTTTCGACAGCAGATATGGGGGTAAAGCACACTTGCCCAGCCTCGACCGTGCTCACTAATGCTTTTGGGCTGATTAAAACGTTACTGAATTTGAGCTTCAACTCAGGCACCTGCTTTATTTATATCTGTAAGTGCTTCCTGTTGAGGTTTAATTTTTGTGACATGAGTCTCGTGCCAGAATGAATCCTGTCCTGAATAGTTATCCACGAAGATGCCACCATTTTGTGCAATACCTCTACTCGACTGGAGTACTACTGGCTAATCCAGTAAGTGCTACCTCGTTGGGTAAATGATAGTGCTTTTCCTACACTGAAGCTGCGTAGGGCCAGAAGATATGTCTCCACTGACCATGTGCGCCTGTAACTTTGCCACAGTGCCAAAAGATGCCGAGGTTGCTTGAGTGAGCTGTCCATCATAGTTGGGAAAGGGCGGGAAGACGTTTGATCCTGCTAGTGTGTGGTGCGGGGCTTCTATGCGTGTTCACATGCCTCTTGTGTATAAAGGGTCAGAGAGCGAGCAGGGCAGCAGGTGAGGAGAAAACATCCTCCTGGTCACAGGAACGGGGATTGCGCTCGAGAAACTCAGGGATGCAAAGACCTCCCTCGCATATTACAGATAATTTTCGACAGCAGATATGGGGTTAAAGCACACTTGCCCAGCCTCGACCATGCTCACTAATGCTTTTGGGCTGATTAAAACGTTACTGAATTTGAGCTTCAACTCGGGCACCTGCTTTATTTATATCTGTAAGTGCTTCCTGTTGAGTTTTAATTTTTGGCCCACAGTAATCACTTACAGAGTTAAGGCAGGTGCCCGAGTTGAAGCTAACTTTGTAACCATTTTAGAATGGCGCCAGCAAGCACTCTAGCAGCTTGCCGGCGCCATTCTAAAATGGTTACAAAGTTAGCTTCAACTGGAGCACCTGCCTTAACTGTGCTTCCTGGGGCCAAAAAAAAAAATCCTCCCGCTCACGAATTCGTGAATTTTTCGGGAATTTGGCGAGATTCGCGGATCGCAAAATTGCTGAAAATTCACAAATTTTGCGAGCAACTTCTGGTTTTGTCGCGCTCCCCAGGGGTACACGGAGAGTCCTAGTATTTATAGTCAAGCTTTGAAGACATTATTGGATGATTTGGTTCTGCCCCCTGGTAATGTGCTTTTGCAATATGTTGATGATCTGTTAGTGGCCTCTGATACTGAGAAGGGTTGTAAGGAAGCCACTGTACAATTATTGTCTCATTTGGTGGCTAATGGCAATAAAGTATCTCTTTCTAAATTCCAATATTGTGTACAGGAGGTGACCTAGCTAGGTCATCTACTGTCGAAAGAGGGAAGGAGAATAACCCCTGAGCGTGTGACTTCCATTTTTAATATGTCGGTACCTCGTACTCAGCGTGATGTTCGTGCATTTCTCGGCATAACTTCTTATTGTCGCCAATGGATCCCTAATTTTTCCCTTCTCACTAAACCTCTCCTGTATTTAACCTCTAAAGATGTGCATGAACCTTTACTCTGGACTGACGCTTGCCAAAATGCTTTTGACTCTTTGAAATATGCGCTTTGCTCTGCACCCGTTCTTGGTACCCCTGACTTCCAAAAACCTTTTGTGCTTTATGTACACGAGGTGGACGGTTGCTCACTTTCTGTGTTAACACAAGGATTTGGAGGTAAGCAGAGACCTTGTGCCTATTTCTCGGTGGTGTTGGATAACGTTGCCAGAGCACTCCCTAGCTGTTTAAGGGCCACTGCTGCGGTTGCAGTGGCTATTCAACAGTCGGAAGGGCTCGTTCTGAACACTGATCTCACAGTGGTGGTACCACACGCTGTGGATACATTATTGAAGAAAACGAAGACCCAGCACCTTACGAGTCCACATCTTACAGGGTACGAATTGACTTTGTTTGCTCCCCAAATTACGATTAAACGATGTGCCACTCTGAACCCTGCTACGTTACTACCCCTCCCTTCGAACGAAAAAAGAACAATGATGTTCATGATTGTATATTTCGGACGGAGGAAGAGACGAAGGGATGGGTAGACCTGACAGACAATCCTCTATCTGACCCTCAAGGGGAGTTGTATGTCGATGGCTCTTGTTTCAAATTACCAGATGCCACGACAACTGCTGCATATGCGATAACTACTCTTCACACTGTAGTTGAATCTTCTCGAGTACCCTATCATTCAGCACAGGCAGCTGAGTTAGTGGCATTGCTTCGGGCCTGTGAGCTAAGTGAAGGATTGAGAGTAAATATTTACACCAATAGCCAGTACGCCTTCCATTGTGGCTCATAGTTTTGGCCGGCTTTGGGCCGAAAGAGGTTTTCTCACTTCCCATGGTCAGCGAATTCAGCATGTCCCCTTGATTTTGCAATTGCTGACAGCATTGACGTTACCAGAGATGGTGGCTGTAGTTAAATGCAGTGCACACAAGGCAGTGGTTGATGCAGTGGATGAAGGTAATGCCTTTGCTGATCAAGTAGCTAAGGAAACTGCAAAATCCAAATTGACCTCAATGTTTGTGACAAGCTCTGCTAGGTGGGTGGCTGAAACAGAGATTTTTAATAGCACCATGGAGAGTGTCCGAGAAATACAGAAAGAAGCTATCCCTATTGAGATGGCTCACTGGAAAGAGAAAGTGGGGAAATTAGATGCAGAGGATTGTTGGATTGATTTGACAGAAAAACAGCAATGGTTGTTGCCTAATGCATTAGTGAATGCGGTGGTGACAATGGCACATGGTTCAGCTCATATTGGGGCAAAGGGTATTTGTGCATTATTAGATCCTTTATGGTACAATCCCAATATTCCAAGGACCGCTGCTCATTTGGTGCAATATTGCATGGTTTGCTTACGACATAATCCTGGGGGCAGGGAGCCTGTTCTGAGTGGAAACTTTGCACCACCTTCTTTGCCTTTTGAGGTGCTCCAAATGGATTATATCCAGCTGGAGCGCGTAAATAATGTGAAGTATGTCCTGGTCGTGGTGTGCGCTTTCAGGAAATGGGTGGAAGTCTACCCGACCCCAAAAAATACTGCTTTGGCCACCGCAAAGACGTTGGTAAAGGAATACTTCCCACACTACGGATTGCCTCTGGTGATTTGGAGTGATACCGGGGGGCACTTTAATGCAGAATTCATAAGGCACATTTTAATGGACTACCGATTAAACAGAAATTCCCGGCGGCTCGACACCCCCAGGCCACTGGGTTGGTTGAGAAGTATAATGGGATACTGAAGCTCAAATTGGTAAAAATTCAGGAGAGTACCAGATTGAAGTGGTCAGATGCTCTGCCACTAGCATTAATGTCAATACGGGTTACCCCACATTCTTGTTCTGGCTTATCTCCATATGAGGTCATTTTTGGGCGCCCTGTTAATGTTTGGGGCGTCCCCTGACCCAGAACATTTCATGATATAGAGTATCCTATGTTGACAGACTATCTGTATGCTTTGACTAAAGATCTCTGTTCCATACATCAACAGGTCTCAGCAGTTTTGCAGCCCCTGCCGGAGGGTCCCGGACATCGCTTGGAGCCAGGACAGTGGGTTCTGGTCCGTAATTATCAGCGAAAATCCAGCTTGGATCCCATTGGTCTGAACCATTTCCAGTCTTGTTGGCCACGTGGACGGTGGTATAGGTGAAGGTAAGCGACACTGGATCCATGTGTCACATCTGAAAAAACTACCCCTCCCGCTTCCCTATGATTAGCGAATCCAGGAAGGGGTTCTGACCCAGGAAAGTGAGCAAGTTCCTCATTTTGTCCCTTTTTCTGATGCCCAGGTAATTGGAGAAGGGCAAGGAGAAGGTGTTCGAGGTTTGGAAGGGGCTCTATCATCAGCACAAGTGATTGCCCCAGATTATGTTGCCCCTACAGTCAAACGAGAGGCTTGCAGCACCCCTGTTTCACCGGATTCATCATCCTCTGTTTTGTTCTCTGATCAAGAAGTGCCTGGCCATGCTCGATACAACCTGCTGCACAGAAAACAATGCAGTACCCCAGGTGAATATGGTGGGAGGTAGGGAGAGACTTAAGTGATAGGGGACAGACCTGTTCCACGAATGTCTGTTAGATGCGCTTGTGGCGTACTGAGCGAGACACTGGACTGAACGCGCTGAGAGACTTGAACATTTGTTTGTTCTGTTCAGAGAGAAAGACTAAATTTTTTTTTTTAAATATCTTTTTATTCTTTTCCGATTACACACATTGTACATTTTCCATTTTACATTTGTGTCTTTTTAAATACTTAAGCCATTAATTATTTATATAAACAGTGCATATTCCTACTGGTACACCTACATTAATCAATTGAATAAGTAAAAAAAAAATAATAACATAAAATACAATTTAAGACAAGTTTAATTTAACACCGGTCTATCCTCTAAACAGTACCTGCAGTCTTAAAACAACAACCTCAGTGCTGCCTCAGAGCCTCCTTCCATCTATTTATAGGTTCCCAAATTGTTAATCCTTGCAGCCTACCCCTCCTGCCTTTCCGTGCATATATAGATTCCTCTACATTGTAGGAGGCCAATAAATTCGCCAACCAGGTGTGCATATCCGGGGGATTTTTATGTAACCATGCCCTAGCCAAGATCAACCTATATACTGCTGTAGCCATAAGCATAAATTCTTTCTGTAGGCTATTTCCCACTAGATCTATCCCCATCAGTATCCAAGCAGGAGTTAAAGTTACTTGTATACCTAGTGACCTATGCAGAAAGAACTCAATATCTTTGATTAAAGTATGTAGTTGGGGACAGGTAGCGAATATATGGATAATATCCGCCTCTAGTGCGTTACAAGGAGGGCAGGAAGTACCCGTCGTACCCCCCCCATTGTGCAATCTTAGCTGGGGTAAAATATAGTGAAAAAGAGGGTTTTATAGTGCTGGGACTGTAGAGGAGCTGAGCACAAGATTGTGCGGCCCAAGTCCAGTGATTCCTGAAACCTTACAGGTGCTTCGCCCAGTTTCTCAGCCCACTTATTACTATGTTTATCCATATCGTCAGTTTTCCCCTTTACCATAACTGCATAAAATGATGTAATCGTACAGTCCCCGCCTAGCCTAATTTTCTCTAGAATTTCGTTGCTATCGTATCCTGCTGGGCCACCCTGCTTATTACTTAGGAAGCTCCTTACTTGCAAATATTTAAAAAAAAAACCTTCTATCGATGCCATATTTAGATATCAGGTCTGTAAATTGTACTATCCCTTCTGAGTCTCTCAGGTCCCCAATCTGTACAATCCCCTTTTCCACCCAGCCAACCATTGTTGAGTCAGCGAAGACTGCAGTTGGGAAAGATCTGTTCTTATATAACCTAATATACCTATTGTACCTCCCTAACCTGGATTTTTTCAAGAAGGCATTCCAAATTTTGATTGCTGCATTAACCGTCTTAAATCTTGTCCTCTTATAGTACCCAAATTCAATACTATTTAGGAAGCAGTTTTCTGCCTCTGCTGCCAAAACGGGTTTATACACTTCAGTCGACATAGTTGTAACTCCTTGCTCAGTACCCCCTCCGCCAATCAATCCCTGCATATACTGTATAGCTGTGGCCAAATAATAAAGTCTAAAATCAGGAGCCCCCCATCCACCTCTCTCTCTTGGAAGAGAAATGAATCTATAAGCCCTCCGGGTTTTGCTGTGGGCCCAAATAAATCTATTCAAGATTTTCTCTAATGCATTAAACCATTTAGCTTCAAAAAACAAAGGAATAGACCTAAAAAAATAAAGGAACTTGGGCAGGATCAGCATTTCTATAACATTGGTACAGCCCACTAGAGAAAGATGTAGATTATTCATTTTTTCCAGATCCGACTTAACCCTGGATATCAATGGAGCTATATTGTTCTCAACCACCAAATCTAGGTTTGCCGAGATTGCCACCCCAAGATATACTGCTGAACTGACCACTTTTATATCATTACAGCTAGAGTATTGATTTTGTATTATTTGAGTATTGGGTCTATTAAAGCTGTATCCAGAGACCTGTCCAAATAGTTGAGCCTCAGTTTCCACCTCAGCAATAACCAGTGACGGATTAGGAGTTAGAATAGCGACATCGTCGGCATAAGCCAAAGTTTTTACCGTGCAGCCATTTACCCTCATTGATGTAATCCCAGGATTGCTTTCAAGTCTACGCAAAAAAGGCTCTAGATACAGCGCAAACAGTAGCGGCGATGAGGGGCAGTCTTGCCTAGTTCCTCGGCCGATCTTCACTACTGCCGAATGTCCCTTATTGACTCTAATCTTGGCGGTAGGGTCATTGTATAAGACCTGAATAGCTTTTCTGAAGCCTTCACCAATACCACACCACTCCATAGCTGGCCATAAATAGTCCCAGGAGACCCTGTCGAACGCCTTCTCTGCGTTTAAAAACAAGGCAGCCATAGGGTCTCCTGGGACCTCTACCGCATCAAACATTGTAACCACCACCCTGACATGCTGTGTTGTACTTTTACCGGGTATAAACCCATGCTGTGACGGGCTAACCAAGTTCTCAATGATCCCCGCTAATCTCTTTGCCAACATTTTAGAATAGATTTTCACATCAGAGTTCATCAGGGTGATTGGCCTATAGGAGCCAGGTATCGTCGGCGGCTTCCCCTTTTTTAAGATTACGATAATGTCCGCCCCACCCCATGATTCCGGGCTCGATTCCCCCCCTTTGTGCCTGCAGCATGATGTTAAACATATCCACAGGAGTGCTTCTTAAATACTCTGTAAAACTCCACCGGGATTTGGTCTGGTCCCGCTGCCTTTCCCGAGGGTAAGCTGCTTAAAGCCACAATAAACTCCTCCAAGTGTAATGGTGCATCTAAAACCTCTCTTTCTTCTTGGGACAGGGTTGGGGGATAAGTGTCTCTGAGATAACCTTCTATACCCGCCAATCCCCCTAGGTTATCTGAGGCATAGAGGTCTGTGTAATAGTTCCTAAAGACTTCTCTTACCAAATCAGGATTGGTGATCAGGTTACCCTGTGCGTCCAAGATTTCTTTAATATCAGCTGTAGCCAGTCTCTGCCTGGTTCGTATAGCAAGTATGTGCCCCACCCTTTCGCTTAACTCATAGGTGCTTTCCTTTTTAGCCAGGTAGTTATCTGCTTCTTTCTTTGCGATACCTTCTATGGCTTCTGCCTTAAGTGCCACTATTTTCAGCAGATTCGGTTCAAGCGGGTAGTTTTGAAGTATAGCTAAAGTTAGTTCTTCTTCCTCTTTTAGCAGCTTTTGCTGTACTTCCTCTATCCTCGCTTTCTCCTTCTTCTGTCTTGCTAGAACAAAGCTCAGTGTCTCCCCCGCACCCCGGCCTTAAAAGCATCCCAAACCATCCCAGGGGGTGCTGTGCCTCTGTTGATATCCCAAAAAGATTTAATCCATACTACCATGTATTCCCTATATGCCTGATCTTTTAATAATTCTCTCTCAAAAGTCCATTGCATAGTACTTTTAGGAGATTGGCCCAGCTTTAATGTCATCACCAAAGGACTATGATCTGAAACAATGCGGGGGTGTTTCTTCATCCTAGAACCTGGAAACAAGGAGTTGGAGATTAAGAAATAGTCCAGCCGTACCATGGTTTTATGAGGAGCCGAGAAAAGAGTGCTGCCATCCAAATAAGGATGTAGCTTGACCCATGGGTCGCACAGAGAGTTATGTAAAACCATATCCGAGAGTGCTCTGTGAACTTTCTTTTTCCTCCCAACATATTTACACTGTGTTTGTACAAATGAGCTATCTGGGTCATGTATATTAAAATCACCACAACATACTATGGGCTCGGGCCATTGTGCTAATTCTGCATCCAGGAATTGAAAAACATCAGGGTCATCCTCCGTAAAACCATATATTGTTGCCAACGTTAAATTCTCGCCTTTGAACTCTATTTCCAGTATCGCCCATCTGCCCCATTGATCCTCCTTCTTCCTTTTTACTACCACCTCCTTACTTCTTCCCAAAACTGCTACCCCTCTAGTTTTACTCCCAAGTTTGCTATTTGCTAAAACTGTAAACTCTAATTGTCCCAAAAGGTATGGCTTTGTTCCCTCTATGTGGGTTTCCTGTAAACATATTAGGTCTAAGTGTAGAGTTTTAAGCAATGCCGCCACTCTCACTCACTTATTAACATCATTGAGCCCACATACATTGATCGAAGCAATCTTACAAGCCATTAAAATACATCAAGAGCGCCAGCAAAGATAAACAAATTAGATGAGCACGCACTGTAGCTGCCACGACTATGCTTCCAGTTACTATTTTTGAATACCGTGTACCCTGTGCACTAACCCAATTAACAATTACATTGTGCTGAATCAAATCAAAAAAATCAAACATTTGAACAATTTTCACCCCCCCATTAACCCCCTTACCCTTCCCACCCCTTCTGACCCCTCCCCCCCATTACTGGCAAATAGGTAAAAAATGACCTATATGTGGCCGCTTTTGGATTGTGTCAATCGCACCCTCCTCCCACCTGACATCCTACCATACTGTGATACCCCCCTTGTCCCTTATCCTAATCATGAATACCCTTGAGTCATTCTAGCAGAAAACATTTTCTTATTCAGACATCAGCGATGTTACCCCCCCCCCCCCTTCTGGCTTTTGAACTCATCTAAGAACTGCTGGGCTTTGATCTCTGACAAGAAAAATCTCACTTTCCCCTTTGTTATTACCTTTAACCTGGCAGGGAAGAGGAGGTAGGCTTCTGAGCCCTGTGACTGGAATGGTGCGATCATCTGCCTGAGCCTCCACCTTCTTTCCACAGTAGCGTGGCAGAAATCGGGCCAGGCGAAGAAGGTGGTACCCTGAAATGTGCGCCTACTATCAGGTCTAGCTTTGTCAATAATTTCTTGTCTTAACAGGAAATTCCCTATATTTACTAGGATCGCCCTGGGCAGAGGCCCCTGACCACCCCCCGCACCTTGCTCCTTCTTCAACGTAAAAGGGAATCTATGTGCCCGCTGTACCTCCTTCTCCCACTGCCACTCAGACTCAGGAAATGCCCCCCTTAATAAGTTTACAACAAACTCCCTTGTGTCTTGCCCTTCTAGCCCTTCCACCACACCCAGTAGCCTGACATTATTTCGTCTCTGGCGATTTTCAAAGTCTTCCAGTTTCCACTGAAGGTCCTCGGTTATTTTTTCCTGTGTTGTCTTAAAAGTCTGCCAGTTCCCGACGTCGTCCTCCAACTTGCCCGTTCGTTCCTCAACTTCTGTTACTCTATCTACTATTTCATCATATAGTTTATTCATTTTCCTCATCGTGTTCTGGATTTTCTTTGAGGCCTGCCTTGCTCTCCGACTTTCTGACCTAGCTTCTGCTTGCATTTGCTTGAGGGTATTAAACAAAAGATCAAAAGGGGCAGGTTGCGCTGAAGACCCGGGGGATGATTCCATAGCATTATCCTCCTCCTGATACGTCTGAGAGGTTGCGGAGTAATCCCAAACTAAGCATTTTCCTGTGCCCCCCGGTAGCTCAGTAAGCTGCCTACTTAATTTCGCTGATTTTTTCTTTTTTTTCCAGGTGGTGTCTTTGCCTGAAGTGCTAAATCCTGAGCGTGTGATCTCATCAGAACCCCCTCAGTACTTTGGTCTGATTCTGTGTCTTCGTTAGGGGAGAAGTACTCTCCTTCGGTTGAAGCTCCTTCCCCCTTTTCCATTCCCTCGTAAATCTTCCTGCTGGCTACAGTATCTTTATTCACTAGGCTAACGTTACTCCCCCAGGTCTTGCCAGGTGTTTGTGCAGTGCTCATTTCAGCTTCCAGTAACATTATGGCTCCCAGCATGTCCGCCTTCCCTATCTCATGCAAGCCCAGTCCAACCTCTCCTCCTCTGCTTACCAAGCCTGGAGCAAAGCTCCTCCTGCTGAGGGGCCGTACTGATGCTGCCGGCGTCTCCGTGAGTAGAGCGTGATTGCTGACTGAATCGGGACTGGAGCGTTGCCTAGCAACCCTGAGCTCGGCGTTCACCTCGTCCTCAGCGTCCTCGAGGGCGCTCTTACCGGCATCTGTTTCACCGCTGAGATTCGTGCTTCCCTCTGCTTGTCCTGGTGCCTTCGGAGAGAAGACCTCTGTTAAGGTAGGCTGACGCAGCGCTGCTTCTTTGCCTTTTACTTTCTCTCCGCCACCTCCACCCGCTTTGACCGAGATCGTGCTCCTGGGATCCACCGGGCTACTCTGTTCACCTCCGGCGATTGTGTTTACCTTCCCCCGCAGATCTGGCCTTTTCCTCAACGGGGGAGCTGTCGTCTTCCGTATCGCTCCAAGAGATCGTGGCGGGCCACCCGCGTTGGTTACCCCCTCACTTGTTGCTGTTGCGGTATTAGATTTTACCGATGCCAGGTCCGCTTGGTCTTTCGTCTTGTCTTGCCCCTTCGGAAAGACTGAATTTCTTGTTATGTTATCTTCAAGGGATATGTGAGGACATAACTCCAACATGAGAAGCTTGCTTTGATATTATTTGTGATGAACGATAGGAGCCTGTCTGTGAGGCTCTAAACTGACACAGGAAAGAAACACCCTCTGGCAGGTTGGACTGCATTGCCCGAGTTTATTTTTGGACTTTTAGTTAGTATGTATCCCTTTGCTCGTTTCGTTCCTGAAGAGGAACATCCTTTTGTACCGCGTTATTTCCCTGCATATATGCCTGTCATTTCTAGTTGGACCCAACAAGTTAAAATTGCATTTATAGTTATTATAGCAATATTTCTAATCACAGTGATGGGAGTATTCATCTATTTAGAATTTCTCCACCCTATGCATACTATTTTAGGAACAACCACCTCCGGAACATGTGTTTCATACTTTAGCCCCACATAAGGAAAGGCATTGTCAGATTTATGTGAAAAATGTATTTGTTGAAATGCTTCATCAAACACACAGTGCCACCAATACTGCAAATTGTGGGGTTTGTGGTCTTTTACCATCTGTTATGCACAAGCACGACCTATTCATATCCCTACTCTTGTCTCATCTGGGGAGTTGTGAGGCTTGGTTTAAATTACTTTCAATGATGTATACGCATTATACTGTTTACACTCAAAGGTTTTCAGAAAAGGATTATGAAATGATTTTAGCATATATTGAGGTTCATCAGGGATTCGACCCCGAGGGGAATAATGGAGAGGGAACCTTAGTTCCGAATGCATGTATGAATATGTATACAACGCATGAAAATACCACTTGGTTGAAAAATGAGATTTGGGATTTTGTCATGTTTAATTTCACTCAGAATTTACAACATTTTCAAGACCGTAATGTTACTGAAGATAGGGCTATTCCAGTGCCTATACTAAATAGTACCTCTGCATTCTGTGTTCAGGGAGTAGGGTACATATCAGTAGGAGAAAGCCGATGTAATTACACTTATCAGTTGCGTACTTTTAGCAGCCCTCCATTGTTAACCCCTCCTAATGTATATTTTGTTTGTGGAGAAAATGCCTATACTTGGCTTCCATGAGGTTGGTCTGGATGTTGCTATCTGTCCTTCCAGTACCCACCAGTCTATATTGCCCCTTCTAATCATCACAAGGATCACCGCTTAGATAAACGAAGTGTGCTTATAAGAAGAAATAAAAGAGAGATAGGTACTACCGAAATAGATCAGACAGATACTCCACTGCAGCATTTTACCAACATTATAAAAAGAGTGTTTCCTATTTGGGGGCCTATCATAACCAGCAAAGAAGTACAGCGTTTGACAGAGTAGTTGAAGGAGTAATTGACACTACTGCAGGAATATTGACTAATATAACCGTAGAGCTACAAGCGACCAGACTCGTTTCGCTTCAGAATCGTATGGTTTTAGACGTTATCTTGGCAGATCGAGGAGGAGCATGCCGTGTGATTGGCAGCTCTTCCTGTGTTTATATTCCTGACTCCGCCCCCTCCGTTCATTCGGCTATCCAGAAGCTACATCATTTGGCTTCCAAAATACATGTAGAGACTGGTACATGGTCCCTCTCTGGTTGTTATTGGGGTCTGTTGTCTTCTTGGGGATGGAAAATTCTGATAGTGCTGGCATGTTAAGCCGGTATCATATTCACGTGCTGCCTCTATGTACAATGTGGACCTACATGTTGCTCTTATTGCGCAACTAAACTCACCTCCTCCGTGGCCGGTCCATCCCCAGCAGTAGTAAAGGCTCAGTTAGTTCAGCAGGAGCTCAAGGATTTAATGATGATTGATGAGGGAATATTTGAAGATTGAGCTGTTTTAGTTAGCTACATCATGCTAAAAGGGCCACTCTGAGGGATAAAAAATAGATTACCCATACATAAGGAGCATCGGGCCTATATTATGTTAGCATGATGCATCTATACGTACCCTCTTTTGCTAAAACTATATGTATATATTTTATATGCGCTTGCAGGGGGAAACCGTTTATTCGCCCTTTGCATATCTGTGGCTAACAGAGTAGGCCGAGAACCATACAGACGCCATTTTCCAAACTTATGCTCGAACACGGGCTGTGATCACGTGTTAGTCACAGGCAGTTGTCAAGCCCCAGTTCATCTGAATTACTAGGAGCAGCTGAACGTAGGCTGTCCTCTCGACTGTTCTGAGACTCAAGGTCACATCTGGCTTTGGGTGCGATAAGCGCATTCCTGGAGGCGCTGTGCCTACACTTCTGGGGACCAAGACGAAAGGGAGTCACACCTCCTGACCTTCTCAGAAATAAATAGTTACTCTTTGAACTAATCATGTGTGCCATATATATGGTCCTTTCCTGGAGCTCGAGGGCCAACTGGTGTTTTACCTTTTACAGTGATCGTATGTGTTGAACTGAAAAGTATATAACCTCATGTTTGAATGTGAGGCAACTGATGGGTGAGGGTTGGAGAGACTCCTCTATAGCGTATTTTTTGATTAATAAATGATTGAACTTTCTTCACTGCCAACTGACGGATTATTTGGTAATGGGATTGGGGCTATTGGTAGGTATAGCCCTTTATGTTATTTTTATGGTACTTCAAACAGCTCTAGAAACAGTACGCAGGGAGGAACCACAAGTAGGAAAGAGGCACTTACGAGCAGCAAGCGGGAGCTGGTGGGGACCTGCTCTTTAAATTCTTGTTTCCACTTTTCAGTAGCTGGCTGACACACAAATGTTCAATATTCCAGTTTTTACTTTTCACAACCCAACCAAACTCTCATGGAGATAAAGATCCTTATTTTTTGTGAGATAATATTTCCACTAACCTCTTTGCAATATTTTCTCTGTTCTGGTGAACAGTGCTGCAGAAATCAACCTTAATGCTTCAACTGATGGATATGTGTCTCTTTCCTTTGCCGGGGCAATGTTTCCTGTTTGCTTGGCAGGTGCAAGGACTGGTTTGGTGCAAAAGAACAGCTATGACAAAAGTGCAGATATTCTTCAGGTAAGTTCTACTTGTGAGGCCCACAGAAGCTCTTCTATGCTCGGGAGGTAAGCCTAGAAAAGCCTCAGCCTTGGATGCAGTATTTTTAGGGCCAAACCCAAAATGGCTGACATTCCTGAACTCTCAAGAGTCGAATGGGTTTTGGGAGGAGGCCTTATTTCAAGGCCCGGGAGGAAATGAAAAGGGTTGAAGGCCAGGTGCATGCAGTGAGGTTGCCTAAGGGCCCTGGGAGATTACATACAATCGGTGTGACAACCTAAGCCCCTTGTGGAGTGGCTACACCTAATAACTCCTGATAACCCTGAGATTTTCATATATTTGTAATGGTGGCCTAAGGGCCCTGGGGGAGTTACCACACCCAATGTCTCTGAGTAAGCCTAGGGTGTTCATGCATACTTTGGGAGGCCCAAAAAATCCTACTGTTTTTTGTGCAAAGTGGATGGGTGGGACGAAGCCATCAGACAAGTGTGGTACCGGGGTAAAGACTGAATGTGCAATACGGGATACAACAGTTTCGAACTCTTTAGTACACCTGTAGACCTTTGGAGGACTCAGAAGGATTGCTGTGCTGTCAGCAAGGACTGATTCTCTGCTACCCTGCTGTCTGAGTGAAGAGGGATGGACCTGCATCTTGAACCCAGGACCAACAGAGTGACTCCAAGGACTAGTTGGCTGGCCTCCTGATCAGAGCCTCAGGGACAGAAAAGGCTCATATCACCTTCAACCCAGCACCTGCTTGCTGTGAGTCCTAGTCCCCAAGTGGTGCCACATCAGTCCTGGACCTTGTAAATGGACCTAAAGGTGCTATGCCAGTCTAGCTATGGCCTTTTAGCAGAACAGATGCAGTTTGGCCCCTATCCCAGCAGCGCAGCTTCGGAACTACGATGGTGCAGACTATCCTCAATGCTGAACCTTACATTGGAGTCCTCAGTCTCCTCTGAACCGCTGCCTCATGAGGAATCCTCAATGCATCACAATACACTTCATCGACTCCAGATCACAGCGCACAGCTTCTGCGGAACCACGGTGCACCACACCTCTAAGTTAACCCTGACTGCTTTTGTGCCAAGCTACCAAGCTACCAGAGGGTTAAGCACAGGTTAGTTTGGAGTTTACTTGTGTTTCACCCTGACAGAGATTGTCATTGTCATTGCAGCTTGAGTAGGGTTCACCCCTCAACAAGTAACACTATTTCCTAAACCATATCATGTTAACTGCCAAAACTGGATTCCTTTAGTCTTTCTGAAGCAACTATGGGATGTTTGCCCCTGCTATACCTTCTCCCAAATGAGATTGCTCAACGCTTCAAACCTATTAACCACAAGGCGGTCTGGTTTCCTATTACTTTCCCTGTCTCAAGACTCCACCAAACTTATGACTGAACCATGATTGGTATTGGTATTATCTTTCTTAGTGAGTACCCAGGGGCCAGTGGATGCACCTAGGTGTACACTGTCTAGAGATCCATTTACTCTGGGATTTCCAGCTTGCATCTTACTGGAGCTCTGACCCAACCCCTTCATCTGTACTCTGACCTGGCTTGTGCATGTGCCCCTCATCGCATCAGCACGATTCATCAACTTCTTGTGTGCCATTATTTAAAAACAACAAGTTTAGAGGGGGGCCTTCGAGGTTCTGATGTTCTACAGGTGCACTTCACTCTTCTTTTGCCAGCTCCTCTCACATGCGGACTCTTAAGGGCAGTAGATCTAAAGATGATATTCAGGTCTTGTCAACTGGGGGACGGTTTAGCATGTCTACCTGCTCTCTTCCCTTGCTAGCACTCTCACTGGGCTGGAGACTCTGCCTCGAGGGCTAAACCTTCTGCCACATTAGTGGTTTCAAACCAGGAGCCCCTGGCCTCCCTGGCTGAGAGAAATAGCCAATCCTGAGCAAATTTGCTGCCTCTGCCAGTCGTACCCCCTAGCGTGACCTGTGCATGAGCACTCCTCCCCCAGCACACCAGGGAGGCAGTGCAGCTCCAAGTCCAGTGCTGCGGGTGCTGCAATCAACTGGGGGGGGTAAATGAAAGCATGCAGCAGCCGCGACCCAGAGGGAGACAAAAAGATCTCAGAATGGTTAAAAAACCAAATGGATCTTTATAATTGAGAAGGAGCTTCTGGTCATAGTGGGATTCTTCCTTCCAAAGGCACTGACCTTTGGCCACTTACTCTCTGGCTGCCGTATTTCCTAGTTGCACATACCAGACAGGGCCTTTCAAACAGTAACTAGATAAATAAAAATTGAATTATATTTTTTCAGGGTATAATAAGGTAGATTGTTTGATAGTTGAAACTAGATGACAAATTATAATTAAATAATCGGAGTAATTTGAGGGTACATACCCTTATGGGAACTAAACAATGTGTCATTCCTTAATTACAGAAGAAGCATCAATTTCTATGAAAGAGATTGCCCCGGTTACTTACCGGTAATCTTCATTACTCCTAGTCCTTCCTCGCCACAATAATTACACATGAGCATTCTGCTCCCACAGAAACTCCAAGCAAAATTCAGTTATCCTACTAATCTCCCTATCCCACCATTATCCTCCCTTGTCCATCACCAATCACATAAAAGGTCACAACCCCATAGCCACCACCTGCAAACAAAAGCTACAGACATGAAGCCACCAATGAGGGCCGGGAGGGAAGGGCAACTATACTGCGGCGAGGAACACCAGGTCTCAGAGTAATGAAAATTACCAGTAAGTAGCCGGGCATTACCTCCTCGTCCGTCTTCCTCGCCATAGTAATTACACATGAGCAGATACCAAAGCTACATCAGCTTAATGGATAAGTAAACACAGCCCACACATGGAAGACAGTACAAAATCTTTAATGAAAACAAGGGAGACAGACACACGTATCAAGAAACCACAGATTCCAGAATCAAAGAGGCAAAAGCAAGGGAAGCACCATCCCCAACCTCAAGTCGGTAATGAGTCAAGAAGTTATGAGGGGAAGACCAAGTGGTTGCCTGCAAATATCCTCCATGGAAACACCTTTAAAGGCGGCCTGAGAAACAGCAACAGCCTAGAATCTGCTGGGAGGGAACCACAGACTGGACATCATACACGGACAGGAGGGCCTCCTTAACCCTCCTGCAAGAGTAGAAAGGGACAGCTTCAGGCCCTGCCGGGCAGCACCAAAAGTGACAAACAGATTGTTGCTGTGCGAGACAAGTAAATCAACAAGGTACACTTCACATCCAAAAGATGCAACAGAGACTCCTCCACAGGAGAAGGAACTGGAAAGAAAACAGGGAGGACCACCTCCGACGACCGATGAAAGAAGGAATCCACTTTAGGGACAACGGTAGTATAAGCCCGCAAGATCACCCTAGCCTGCAAAATTCTCAAAAATCGAGCAGAAAGCCCCAAATTCACCAACACATCTGGCAGAGGCAATAGCCACCACAAAAAACACTTTCAAGGTCAAAAATGTCCAGTCAGCAGACTCCAGAGGCTCAAAGGGAACCCCCAGCATGGCACACAACACCAAAGAAGGTCACACAGAGGAGGAGACAACACAGGATGAGGGTGTTGGAAGGCCAGAGATTTGAAATACGAGCCACTCGGGGCTCCACCTTCACAAAAGAGAGACCATGAAAAGCCAGAATAGCCACCCACTGTGCTCAAAGGGTAGAAAGGGCCATGCCCAAATCAAAACCCTCTTTAAAAAAATCCAGAACACAAACAGGATCCAACTCCCCAATACACCAACCACGGCATAGACACCTACCAGTAAAATTGACCCAAAAATTTTCGTTAGACTTTAAAGTAGAGGGGCTTCTGGACTGTTGGATAAGACCAGCAGCCTCCAGGGAGCAACCACTCTGGATCAGGGAACACCTCTCAAGAGACAAGTCTTCATACCCATGGATCAGAACACCGGAAGAGGAACCAGAGGGCCCATCAACAGATAGGGATGGAATGGCAACGTTCAAACCGGATGCACCGCCAACTGCAACAGCAGAGGAAACCATGGGCGGCAACGCCAACCCGGCACCTCCAGAAGAACTTAAGCCCCCTCCCCCTGGTCTTCAAAACCGCCGGAATCAGGGTAATTGGGGGAAAGGCATACAACAGGCCAGAGGTCAAGGGAAGAACATTGTATCCACTCTCCAAACCCCTGGGCAAGGCATAATCGTGCAGAAACAACGGATCTTGGCATTGCTCGGAGAAGCAAGCAAGTCCACCCCCAGACATCCAAACATTCTCTGCAAAGTCAGGAATATCACCGGGGTCAGAGACAACGACCCCATGGGGGGGAGAAACCCTGCTCAGACAGTCCGCCACCACATTTTCCCGGCCCCAGAGGTAAACAGCTGACAGGGACGCCAACTTCGGCTCTGCCCAGGAACATATGAGATGACGGAGGCCACTGAGCGAACGAGTCCTACAACCCCCCTGATGATTGATGTAGGACATGACAACCTGGTTTCCATCCGGACCTGAACCTGGTGACCGTCCAGCAATGATGCAAACTCCAAGAGACCCAATTGAACATCCTTCAGCTCTCTGTAATTGGAAGAACATGCACTGAAGAGTCATTCAGAGTAGCCCCCCAGCACAGCAGACAGGCATCCGCAGTAACCACCTGAGATGGAACAATCAGAAACAGGCAACCCCTGGAGAGATGAACCTTGTCCAACCACCAATTGTTAGGTTTGAAATTCCCATTCTTGCAATGCACTCTTTTCATGCTATATTAGGTTAGCAGTGTGTGGCTAAATAGATGCTATTTGCATTTACATTATGCAACCCACTGAATTATCCCCATAATGTGGAGGCTTAAGTGTGACTCCATTTTGCATTTCGTAATCCCTATTAGGCTGCTTAGACTGCTCACTGCTCATATTGCTTGCCTCATAAGAACACTGTATTTCGTTACTATTTTCTCTCTTGTCCAAGGCTGTTTTCTCGACTTGCTAATGAATAGGCCATTCTTCCCTTGCATGCCTATCTGAATGTGTAGTTTCTGTTCCCACGTTTGGAGATGATTGCAGTTTGAATCACTGATAAAATGTTCCCACCTGGCAGGTGTTAGCTCATCCCACTGTGCCTCTTCGTTCATGTTGGGACAGGTATGCCTTGTCTTTGTTCATGTTCAGCCTAGGTCGGTAGGTTTCCATGGTGGGCATGGTTGGAGGCTTCTCTGGAGAGGAATGATTATCCACTGTAGACGGTTGGGGGGCCAGTCCCTTGGCAGACATCTTAGAATGCAGGTCATGATGGACTCCTCTGCAGATTATTGCTAATAAACTAACTGTTTGTATTCTCTACTGGCTTACTGATGCTACATTCTGGGAAATTACTAAAAGCAAAATGGATAAACACGTTCCTTCTGTTTACCATAGAAATGTAATGTTCAATCCATTCATTCATCCATTTGTAACAAACGATGTTGAAGATGATTTTTTCATTTCATGTCTTTGAATTAATTTCTGATTAACGATTATGTGTTTTTTGACAAATATCACTTCACTTTTGCATATGAATTGTTTATTATTATGATTTATGGTCTTTGTTGATATAATTTATTTCAATTGATCACAGAATTATGTTATGTTGGTTAAAGTTGAAATGACAATGTTTACCTTTTTCCACGTACGAATATACTTTAAAAAAAAAAGGAAATAATGAATGGATTGAAAATTAAATTTCTATGGTAAACAGAAGGAACGTGTTTATCCATTTTGCTTTTAGTAATTGCAACAACCAAATATATGAAGGGTTGGCTAATTTCATGTTAATAAAGTTCATTTGGCCCTGCCCACTCTTCGTCCCTTGGGCCTAACTCCTCCTTTTGCTAACATTCTGGGAAAGGCATAGCAGGTGGTTGTAAGCAACCTGCGTGGTGCCTAAAGGTCACGTCCTTCAGAACCCAGATCCTCCCTCACCAGGGCCGACACAGGAACCCCCTGATTGAAATCCTGCCCACAGGGGCGCCAATGGGTCAAAATATGGTTCACCACAGGATGCATATGGAGATGAGTCCATGGAACGACCAATAAGGAGGCGGATATCAGACCCTGCACCCTTAACCAAAGCCTCACAGGAGGGCAAGTCCAGGGCAACAGGGACCAAATCTCCGACATCAGAGTCAATTTCCAGGCATGAGGCTAAGTCACCAACCCCAACAGAGTCCTGAAGTGAGCCCCAATGTATGTCAGATCCCGAGAAGGAATCAGGCAAGATTTCCCCCAATTCACCAGAAATCCGTGTCCCTACAGCACCTGGCAAACCTCCTGGACATGAAGCTCCGCCTTAGAGAAAGAAGAAGCAGAAATCAACAAATCATCCAGGTAAGAAATACCTTAATACACCTTCAATGTAAAAGCCCAATCAGGGGGGCCAGAACCTTACTAAAGATACAAGGGGAGGAACACAGGCTAAATGGCAATACGTTGAATTGATAATGAAGGCCCTACACACTGAAGCGGAGAAACCTTCGAGACTCCAGATGGACAGGGACATGGAGATATCCATCCTGGAGGTCGAGGGAAGGCAGAAAATCCCCTTGATTGATAAGAGGCAGGATCACCTGCAGGGAAACCATCTTTAACTCAAACAGAGTAATGAACCAATTCAACAACTTCAGAACCAACACCGGTCTGAGGTCCCCGGTATGCTTCTCCACCAGGATGAAAATAGAGTACACCCCTAGCACCCACTGCTTCTTGGACATCGAAATCACAGCACCCTTTGCCACAAGACAACAGACGCCCTCCAGAAGAGCCTCCTTCTTTAATTGGTCTCTGGGAAATGGAGTGACCCAACAGCAGTCTGGGGGCGTCTGGGCAAACCCAATGCGAAAACCTTCTGACACCACCTGAGGGACCCATTGATCCAAAACAGTACTCATCCATTTGTCCAGAAAAAGGGACAGGCGACCTCCCACAAGACCCATGCCCGGAGCAACCCTGTCATGATTTTGAGGGAGCAGAAGAGGAGGAAGAAGCGGCAGAGAACCGGGATCTGTCAGAGGGAGGAGCACGCGGCCATGCCCCCTTCCACTAAAGGGCTGAGAAACCATCCCTTGATGAGCTGGAACAAAAGCCCTACGTGATCCAAAAAATTGGGAATGTGCAGCTCTCTCTGGAGCCAAATGTGTACAATCTTCTGCAGACTTCTTGACCATATCCTCCAAGGGAGCACCTAAGAGCTTAACACCAGAAAAAGGAATCTTCATGAGCAAGCCATTTTGTGCCCCAAATGCCTTCCAGGAACGCAACCGTTTTTGATGAAGAGCGGCAAAAGAAGACCACGCCGTAGAGGCCACCGTTCCCAAGGAATCAAAGGAAATATCAGAAAGAAGTCATACCTGCTGTTCCATCACGGTAAGAGTGGGAGAAACACCCTCGCCCTGGTGCTCCAACTTAGCCAATGACTGGAAGTCCTTTACCAATGACCGGATGGCATATGAATAGGTAGCACCTCAAATAGAAAAATTGACAGCAGCTAAAGTGCGCTTCACAGCTGCATCAACCTTCTTATCTACTGGGTCAGCAAGGGAAGCATCCTATGAAATAATAGTGCCCTAAGAAGACATATCAGCCATCAAAGAGTTCACCTTCACTGAGGCTGGTTATTTAACAGCTAAGTCCTGCTAGGGGTATCTCTTGGCCAGAATCCGGGGGAAATTATTTCTATGAACATCTTTCCAATCAGACTCCAACATCTCCAATATAGAGGAGTGAAGAGGCATTGACTCTGGCTCCTTCTTCTGATATTGCGAAAATAAATCCTTAACCTCCACATCAATACCAGAATCAGGAAAGAAAAGGTTGGAGTGAATATGCTGAAGGATATCTCGAAGATTAGATCCCTGAACAAATCGACCCTTAAGTTCCACATCCTCCTCCCCATCAGATTCCTGCGAGGGACCAGTGTCACACCTACCTTTTTAGAAGGAGGAACAACCTCCCTCTAATGAAAAGCAGCAGCCACAGCAGACTGGATCATTTGTTGAATCACAGCCAGCGAAGGCACCGCGTCAGCCGGGCCAGAAGACTCCCCAGTATGGGAAGAATCCAAGGCAGCACCTTCCTCTATACCATCCATCATACAAAATGCAGGAGAAATACCACGGCAAGCAAGGACTCTCAAATACCGTCTTCTTGCCCATAACAACCCCTACAATGCCTCAGGACGGCCTCCGGCATGTCCTAGGCGTGTATGTCACTGCCCGGAATTAAAACAGAGCCTGACATTGCGGCAATGAAAAGCATGCCGGCACATAGCCACGCCCCCTCCCAAGCCAACACCCAAGACAAAGACCGCACAAGGACCACAGCCGAGTCACTGCGGTGAATAGAGCCCAAATTCACCCCCGTACAAGCCCGGCTCCAGGAATTGTTATTTGGGTGGGCCAAGGGTGCATTTGGGTGGGCCACTGCGGGCTCGATTTGTCGCATATATGTCTGGGCAGGCCTGCGTCAGGGCCCTCCTTTATCTCTTCTTAGTCTTGCAAGGCCCAGTAAAACACACTCTTTTTCAAGTCTCTTTCTAAATATTATCACTCTCAAAAAGTGTTTTTTACATGTAATGTTCCTTTGATGGGAAGAGGAGCTTTCTGAGGTGGGAGTATCAGGCAAGTGACACTTCTCGGGCTCCCTCTGTGCGAGCCTTCAGGGAGGATCCCTCTTCATTACTACCTCCTCCTGACCCCGGACTCTGCAACACAATCCCTTACAGGCTTGATTATCCACTACTCCTCTCCAGTGCACCTTATCTCACAGCTGATCTTGGGCCACAGCCCCATATCAGGCACCGTCGGACTCCACTTTCATTTTTCCCGGTAAAAACATTAGTAAAATCATCTTCAAACGTAAAACATTGAATATAGCAGTAAATATAATTAGCATACACTTTTAAAGTATGTTCCACAGTAGCCCTTATGACCCGACGGCTAAGTAAATAAACAAAAACAGAAAGGCCATGACAGTTCCGGCTTTAGCGCTGATGCGAAAGTCTTTTTTGCGCCACAACAATAACCTCTTTCTCCGTAAATACCTTTACTACCTCTCTCCCCAGTGCCCCTTATCTCTCCCTAGCTCCCCCTCCACCTCATGACCTCTTCCTCGGATTCCCTCACTGCCACCCTCCACCAGTGCCCTCATCCCTCCATGGCCCCCCCTATTGACCTCCTCATTGGATTCCCACACTACAACCCTCGAACAGTGCCCCTCATCGCTCCATAGCCCCCCCTTTTGACCTCCTCCTCGGACTCCCTCACTGCCACCCTCCACTAGTGCCCCTCATCTCTCTGTAGCCCCTCCCACCATGACCTCCTCCTCAGACTCCCTCACTACCACCTCTACCAGTGCCCCTTATCTCTCCCTAGCACCACCTCCACCCCATGACCTCCTCCTTGGATTCCCTCACTGCCACCCTCTAACAGTGCCCCTCATCGCTCCATAGCCCCTCCCACTACCTCCTCCTCGGAATCCCTCGCTGCCACCCTTCACCAATGCCCCTCATCTTTACGTAGCCCCTTTCTTAAATGCATTTCATTTGTTGTATATCACTACTCATATCAGTGTAGTGTGTGTCAATACTTTGCACCACGCACACATTATACAGAGACAATGAATCATACAAGTATGTAAATCAGTCTACAGGGAATGTCACATAAGCCATTGAGGATTACAAGGTGTATAAATCACATGTCATCCATACTGGTGGGCAGTATATTTTAAGAGGGTTTGTCTGTGGAAACACAACCGTAGGATTTAAAGTGTATTCCATGGGGGTCAGCTTTACTAATAAAAATGTATATCTGCCCAAAAATACTAATTTTAGAAACATTAGAATAATGAAAGACTGGGAAAGTTCTAACTATATCACAAAACAAAAAAAGTGAAGTTCTAACTATACCATTCATGTTTGTATGCAGCTCTTTGGTGACAGTTCATTGGTCACTGTCCTATGTTAGGACTGTAACTTCTGAACTGCAAGTAACACAAGGATCTCTGTGATAAACGCAGTAACCCACTGAGCTTCCACATAAACTACAGTTCATCTGCATTTAAAAACTACTAACAGACAAATGATTGCTCTCCAGCAGGATCATTAATCACCAGCATTACTTGGGCATTTTGTATTGTCATATTGTTGTCCTGCATCAGCCATGATAATTATAAAAACTGTTCAAATGAAGCACACAAGAAGTATGTGTCCTGCTGGGCCTGTGCAGATTTAAACAAGAAAAACAAATAGTAACACATCCTCTTACCTACTACTCCATTAGTCAAATTTTGTGTCACAACCTGATGTGATAAGCAGCTGCAGGGGTCAGGAAAGGTGAATAGGAATAAACAAACTTATTTTCTCCTGCACTGTATCCGTTGTCGCCTTTCGCCAGTGGAGATGAAGGGGTGAAAAAATAAACAAAGCCTCGTTAACATGTAAATGGTCTTTTAACACCTGTGAAGTACTCGGGGCTGCGATAATCTCTAAAACTGTCTGTGTGTGTGTGTGTGTATTCGCCCAGGAAGCGGTCTCAGCCCGGGCGCGCATCACACACACAGACAACCCTTTGCGCGCCTGCCTTCAAGCCCTCACTGCGAGGGCCAAGGCTCCTGTTTGGGTGGGCCAGGCTCATGTTTGGGTGGGCCTGGCCAACCCGGCCCACCCGCTAGAACCGGGCCTGCCCCCGTAGTAAAGGTTAGGACACCCCTGCCTGGATAGGAACCCAGTATGGATGGAGCCTGTATGAGTGACTGGGCCGCCCTCTGGGTTTTAAGTGAGGCACAGTAAGAAGGTGGCAACAGGGGAGCAACTTACCGGGAAACCGCCAGTGCAAAAAATGTGCTAAAACATGCCGAGTCCACTAGATCAGGACTCTGCAGGAACCAGCAAGTAAATAACGAAAGAAAGAAATACCACGCACATCTAGGAGTCCACTAGAGCAGGACCCGAGGAGCACAGTAGAAGAGGTCATTATTGAATGCCTCGCAAACCAAGACCCCCTGGGGTATAAGAGTGCGCTAAAGCAGGACTGCAGACCCTACTTAGCTAAATACAGGAATCAGTACTCGGGGTAGTGCAGAAACAAAAAAAACAGGTTGTGGCTATGCGGTTGTATCCTTTTATGTGAATTGTGATGGACAATGGGGGCCATGTTGGAGGGATAGGGAGACTAGAAGGCTAACTGAATGTTTCTGTGGGAGCAGAATGCTCATGTGTAATTACTGTGGAGAGGAAGACGGATGAGGAGGTAATGTATAGTTCTTATGCTTTGGGGATTTGGTCTCTCAATTTTACTGCTTGGTGTAGTAACATTACTGGATTATTTGTAGAGATCTTTGTAGAGAATTCTTCAGATCGGCTGAGGCACGTACCAAAAAAACAGCACAGGTTACCTTAGTTATACAAGTTCTCGCTGCCAATGCGTAACCAGCAGATCTTACGTTTTAAGACTGATAGGGCAATTCCAGTCTTTAATCCTTCTAACACACATTGTGTTTCCTTTGATTAGATATTAAAACTAGTGTAACATAAGTTAATGTTATTGCTTTGGCATTGAATTTGACCAAGGAATGTAAAATATTTAAGAAAGATTTGTTAATTTATTGTTGGGCCATGCCTAGAGTATCACTCCTTGGTACTCCGGCAGGTTTTTCAATACATGACCTTGCATTATAAGGTAAAACATATGAAGGTAAATCTTGCCCTGAGAACGCCTATTTTTCTTAGCCATAGGGGCAGATGGGTCCTACTTTTGGGTTGAGTAAGAGTCCTGACTCTGCAGCTTTGATATTAAGTCGGGAGAGGTCTTTCTTGTGTACACTGACAAGGCGATTGCCATTGCCTTGCTGTCCTTTCTCGTTATTTTAATTTAATTTGGATGTTATGTTGTGTAAAAGCCATAGAAAAATTGAGTGGACCATTCAGAGTTGGTTCACCATTTTCGATTAGAAACAGGTTGACTGAAGTAGATCCCTATGCCTTTGCTGTGCAAAATTCTATTTATGGTTCAACAGGAGGTGCTGACTTTTTACTTACGGTTACAGATTCAGAATGACTGCTTTCTACACATTTTCCATAAAAAAGTGCCCTGGTAGATATAGTGTGACAGCTGAAAGTGAATGAATTCTGTGCATATTATGTTGGTGTGGGGTAGTTTATAACATTTGAGCTGAGTCGCTGTGCTGTTCCCTCCCTCTTATCTAGGGCACTAATCTTGATGGAGACACCACAACTATGACTCTGTTTCTATATACCAAGCTGGAAGGGCGCTCATTTGTGCAATTGCAAGCCTGTGTGAGTTAAATAATTAAACAGTGCCCATCATTTATGCTACAAAGTGCACAAGACGGGTAGTGGCACTAAAACCTTAAAAAGGATGGGCTTCTTTTGACGTTCAGTGATCGCTGCAATACGTCATAGTTGGTGCCTGTTTGAACGTGTTGTCAGGTTAACAATGTAGATACCAATTACTGAACCAATTAAACGCACAATAAGCTTCAAAGAAGGATTATAGAGATAGTGATGCAAAATAATGTTCCTTTATATTCAGGCAGAATTATCCTATTGTGTGCTGCTGAAAATATTTGTAGGGATCTTTACCAAAGAGATGGCGACCACAAGTAGGGAAGAATTATGTTATAATCTGATTTTGTGAAACTACCTAAGCCTAAAGAAAGTTGACCAATATCCAGTAACTAATTGCAAGTGAGGGGAAAAGAAACTTTTCTGCCAAAAACGACAAAGAAAAATAGTTTCTGATTTCTTTGTTTCTGATTTTGAGTGGCATGATGCAATAATAACTGTAATTAGGAAGCCTGGTACATTTTCTTGTCATTGTGCACCTTCCCCCAACCACAATTCCTTATTTATTCCAAATTAGAACTTTTGAATGGTGAGCACTCAACTGAAGACAATAAAGGGACAAAAGGTCACCGATGGCTGGAGAAGACCTCTTTCTCCAGCATTGCTTTGTTTGTCTTTCTGTTTCTCACTGATTAATTTATAACAGTCTACCCTTAGTGGATCTAATGTCCTGATTGCCTTATAGCCCTTCAGCCTCTTCATACATATTCCAGATGCTAAAGCCACTCTAACTTGTTATTATTTCTTTAGAATGTCTTTAACAACTGATATAGTCCTCTGTAGCAGGCTAATATGCTATTATATAGCCAGCTAGATGCAGGGGCGGACTGGGAACTGAAAGCAGCCCAGGCAAATTTTGGCAGACCAGCCCCCGTCTGGCACGTAGCGAGCGAGCGTAGCGAGCGAGCCCGACCACTACAAGGGGGTTTGTTGGGGGACTCCCCTTCAAGAAATGTTTGGAAAAAGGCAGACCAAAATGGTGAATTTTACACTACTACTGGGCAATTGTATCAACTTTCATAGTATAGTAAATAGTAGATGCTGACCTTAAAGAGCACCAGGTTACCCCACCAGTCATACGTACCCATAGACATTCTTTCAGAGAGCACCAAAAATAGACACAAGTAGTGAATCAGAGAGAACAAAGTAAAAGTGATACCAGCCCCCACATGGTGTGTAGAGAGCAAGCGCAGTGAGCAACCACTACTAGGGGGAGTTTGGGGACAGAGCGGCCAAAAAAAGCATTTTTCAACACATTTTTCAGTACATATTAGATTGTGTTAACTTTTAAAGCATAGTAAATGATTACCTTATGGAGCACCAGGATACAGAGTCATAAATCACCGACATTCCTACAGAGCCTCCAGGTAACTGAGGCCAGAATCTATGGAAATAGCACTCATAAGCACCCAGGCCAGAAAGCATAGAAACGTCACACATAAGCACCCAGACTGCCAGAAGGCATGGAAATGTCCCACATGGCACCATAGCCAGGAAACATGAGAAATTCACACAAAGGCACCCAGGCCAGTGGCACTGGAAAACTTTTCAGAGTGTGGATGCTGCCATCATGTTACATCACTGAAGTCATGGGATTGTGAAAAATTCAAGAATCACACAAAGAACAAGGGTAGCAATTAAGCCTTGTCTATTCTGGGACATATAAAACTTAAAAGTATATGCCAAACCATTTAAATACACTGCACTCTGCATACTGCACCCTGCCTTATGGAAAGGGCTTGGCTAGTAGTAAAAACCTGGTGACGTATGTAGTAAAAGGAAAATTTTTAGGCCTGGCAACTTTTGCCAGGTCAAAATGTTAGTTTTAAAACTGTGTAGGCAGACTACAGTGACAGGCCCTGGCCTCAACACATGTTTAAATAGGCTACTTACGTGTGTGGCACAATAAATGTTGCAGGCCCAGTAGCAGCATTTAATTTACAGTCCCTGGGTACATGTAGAACTACATTTCTAGAGACTTACAAGTACATTGTATTTGCCAATTCGGTGTAAATCAATTTTACCATGTTTAAAGGAGGGATCAGCTTATGCTAAGAAGAGTTCCAGAGTCCGTGACAGAGTGCAGAGCAGCATCTAGAGGGCCTCACTGTCACCGACGAGACACAAGCCTCTGATGCTGTAAGAGCCACCAGCCTGCTGTTACTGTTAGTGACAACAGGGCATCGTTCAAAATAATTTTAATAATGCTTGACTTAAAGGGACGCAGGCTGTAAGTGTCCAGACCTGTAATAGCATTATGCTATTACAGGTGGTGTATAATTAAACACCATAACAGAAATATAGCGAGCTTTTTCTTAAACTATAAAACAAACATTCAAGATATAGAAACCCCGGCCTTCAATCCAAAACCCACTGGCGCTGGCGAGTTCGAACACACGGTCGTTGGCACAAAAAGCGCATTCAGCAGACTGCAAAGCACACACAGTACCAGGCAAAACAACAATTCCCCTCGAACCACCTGGCAATAAATAACAGACCATGGTCAAGTCAAAATAAAAAAAGCAGCAATGCCGACACGCCCGGACTGACACGGCAGATTACTGATTGCAAGCCCTTACTATGGAGGTCGCCTTGACATGCTGATCTTCTACTTGCTCAGGACAATTGGATCCTTTTCATTGACGAACATTGTTTTTTCGAAACACGACTATCGCCCTGACGAAGTTCTAAACACGAATGAAACGCGTTGGCTGATGTTTGATTCCCTCTTTGGATGTATTTAAATACAGTTTATACCCACGAAGATACTGAGTACGCTTCCTTATTAGACACTACTTCACCTGGGGAGTGCACCGCTCCATTGCTTCTCCAAAATAAAAAAAGCAGCTCCGCTGTGTTAAAAGCTTGCAATGCAGCCTGAGCGGAAGAGCTTACGGTGGTCTGTACTGAGTTGTTAATATGATCTGGTTGGGGGGGGGCAGAAACATGTGGTGGTGCCATGTATTATGTGTTTCCTGGTTGTATGACCTACAATTTAAAGACTCAACTCTTGCATTGATTCCAATTTAGTTGAGTAGGTAATGCCTTAAAGAGGTCCACAGATCACATTGGCAATTATGAAGACAGTACCAGTGCATCCTGCTCCAAATGCTTCGCTTCCCGAACTGAATCAGCCTGACCTCCATGATAAGCTGTTCTGCAGCCTCCTACTCAGATCCCCGCTTAGCCCTCAGCATTGTGTCATCTGACTGGGGTAGCCCTCAGGCCTCTAGGGGTCTCGCAGAATGTGGTCAGAAAAGACAAACCTTTGGGCTTCATCTTGAAGACCATAGGGTTGCCTGAAGACTCTGTAACCCGAGGAAGCGCTCTCTGGGACGAGCCTGTGGAAATTATTTCACCCCTAAGAGATAGCTTTGCTGTCAGATGCCTGGAACTAGTACTCTGTAACCGGAAAAAACACTCTCCTGGCTTAGAACTACATAATTCCCCTGAATATTACCTAAGAGGACAAAAATGAATTAAATAAATCATCAAACCATTTCCCTTTCTAATCTTGTGTGTGGGGTGACATACTGGTTTGGCTTCTCTGTCTTTATAATTTGTATAGGTTCAAATAGATGAGCCTCAAATTATGTCTGTGGTCGAGGCCTAGGATTGTTTAACATGATCATGGTGACAGGTTTATTAAGTTCTTCAGCAGGGTTTAAGTGGGATGAAAAAAATGGGAGGGGGGTCTCTCAAAGGCGTGTGTCCGATGTCATTGAGGATGTGGCTTAAAACACCTAAGCTAAAAGCCTGTGCTTAGCAGAGTGTGCCTGACCAACTGGTATTTTGACGCTTCTGTCATTGCATCCAGATATATAATAAAGCAAGTAACATTATACCCACAACAAGCCAGCACTATTGGCTTTGTCAATGGATGTTAGTTGTATAAGATAAATAAGCGACAACTATGGCTTCGTAGTATATAATATTGAAAATGCTTCAGTTCTGAAATGATGAGACTGAAAGAACTATAACTAGGCTCTTTGAAGTTGCATCAAAGGCAGCGAAGGGTGGCACTGCTGTAAAGTTGAGTTTTCTTTCACCCTGAGGGTGAGGGCAAAAATGGGGAGCCCAATAGGGACCCGTCTCAGTGCATGCTTTTTAGAACTACACCGGCAGGACACGGTCCACTTAAAGCCCTGTTCCTCAGCAGAATGAGACTGAGTGTGGGAAAGCAAACGCCTTCCATTGCTGCCCTTGTACTACCCCTTCTGTGTAGCGTTGATGTACAAGTAGCGACTGAATACACAAATTGCTTCCGGTTAATTTAGAGAAATAAAAGAACACAAACATAAAAAGAAGAGGATACACTGTGTGGGTATTCTGATTTATGTACTGATAGGTAATATTCTGAAGCATGCACGTCCTTTGCCTCACGGCTGATGCTCACGGGGCTCCAGCCAGATCGAGCAAGAAGTGTCCCCACCTGCTGAGCTATTCTCACTTCTATTGCGAGATAAGGAAATATACCTGCCTGAATGGGCAGTTTCTCCGCGCCCTGAGCTGGCATCACAGTAGCATGGGGATTTGTAGTTCGAATCTCGAAAGTATGTGCAATAACTAATATGTTACACTTCAGTGCTGAGACTGGTACCGCCACAGCCAGAACCTGGTGCCTAGTGTAAGCGACCAGAACAGACTGCTTAGTAATGGATGGGCTGGTGGGGTGGTAAAATTACAGTGGCCAGAGATAACATTTAATCAGATGTTTAAGGCAACATTATTCATGGGGCGGCATCTTGAGGCCTTTCAGGGTATACCACGTAAAACGCTGAGGCGCCAACATCCAGCATAGCAGATCACAGACTCTGTGATGGGAATGTGACTGCAGCTGCACTCAAAGACCCCAGCTGAAGCTCTGTTTAAATGTGTTGTGCGCATTATATACACACAGCCTGTTACCACCCTGCTCCGCCTTAAGCCTGGTTAGGCCCCGGGACCGGGGTCTAATGTCTTTTGGTTTTAATTGCGGCCCGGTCACGAGTCTCGCGACGCCCCCAGAGCCTGGCCATGAATTCAGTGCAAACGACTGTTAGAGACTCACGCAGGGGATGGCCAGGCAGTCACTCACTTGCGACGTTGGGCGCAGGGAGGCAGACACGGGGGCAGGCTAGAGAAATAATTCAATTATGGGGTGCCTCCAGGGTCCGCTCCAGGCCAGCCTTTTTTTCAGTCGTCTCTGCCTCGCAGTCACGCACACTTTTTATTGCGTGACTCCATATGCGCTTGCTCTGACTCCAGAGCCCACCCTAAGGGTGAATGACTGTACTGCGGCACGCAGACTGAGAGTAGACACCCAGCCCAGGTCAGAGGTCACAGGTGGATTTTTAATAAATAGAATATAATCGGGTGACATCACAGACACGGTCCCTGACGGTGCATTCAGAACCACCACCACCAGCTGCATTTTATGCAGATTGTGCTTTTTGTTTGCTCTGTCATGGTCACGCCTCAGGGACAGGGTCCAAATTGGCCCCAGCAACAAAACCGGCTCCCTGTCACCAAACCGGCCTCCACCCCATCCAGCCTAACGGTGGATTGCCCACTGCCCGTAATTGCCAGTTTGGCCCTGATTATGTCACCACAGTTTGTGAGCGGGGGTAACCAACGTCAAAACCTTTGTCTACTACAACATTCAATGAGATTAAATGTAACAAAACACCTCTCTTCGAGCATTAATACAGAGCACTGGCAATCCACCTGTAGTACTTATTTGCTTTAACAAGCGCTTTTTAAAATAAATATGTCTGCACACTTTTTTAAATAAATATGCTATACACTTTTTAAAATAAATCTGCTATGTTATGTTTTGGTATTGTGATTTGAATAGCACACTAAACACCCAAAAAGGTATCCAGGCGCTTTCTTCTGCCTTTACTGTAACTTTTAATACTTAGAATACCAGGCCTGTAAGAGTGATCATTGATTTGCCAAAGTAACCAACACAGTACTGCGGTATTGTACCTAAGGCTTCCTACAAAGTATACATTGCAATACAGGCACTCTTTCTAAGTGGAAGCATGCAGCTTCAGTCTAATCAAATGCTGTACCCTTGGAAACTAACATGTGGGCAGTGCCTAACCCCTGTCTCTGTGGTTCACTGCTGAGCACATAAGTCTACCAAATGCAGTGCTGCCAACAAGCAGCAAGCAAGACTAAGAATGCACGACCTCTGCCTCCAGCTTTCTCTAGGCCGCACCCCAGCCCCCCACTCCCAATCCCTGTCTGGCTTAAGGGTTTTACACACTTTGAATTACCCAATCTCGACGTGAGCCATTTCGCCCATGTTAATATTCACTTGAACTAAAAGCTTTTAGTTGTGATCCTCAAAAATGGATCTGGCTGTGGTCAGGAATTTGAAGCTACAGACCTTGAACCTCTCGATAAATCAGTGTTACCGCATAAGTCACAAACATGTGTTGCATTGGATAGGCAGACATCCATGGGGCACTCAAATGTGCATGATCGACAGCGGAACCAGGGCTGGACGCAGGTGACATAGGCAAGACGGAAACCTCAGATGGTAACTGATTTGCAACACTGCCATTGGCACAGATCCCAACAGATGCAGCATTCGTGCACGGTACAGTTCCACGTGACAGGGGTTGTGCATGTGTCTGGGAATGCCTGCCATTGTTTTTGTTGGTCTCATAGCACCGGCACTCCTCAGACCGGCGGCAGTTCTGTGGACGACATGCCGAGGCTCAGAGCAATGAGTTGTATGTGTGTGCAATGTTTGAACGTATGGGTGGTTTTTGACCAATGTGTCAAGGGCATCCCTTGCAGGTGTAGGTCGTGTAGGGACAAGTGTGTGTGCGTGTGGGCTCATTGGTTTTTCATTAGTGCTGTTCATGGTGTGGGAGTCGTCGGAGGCTAGTTTGGTATTTCATGCTGGGTGTGCCAGCCACATTCAGGACGGAGTGTGTAGGGACAAATGAGCTTTCATTCCTAATTTTAGTCTGACTACTGCTTGCATTTCTGAGATGTGAAGTGGCCTTCACACCGACTTTGATGCCAGGCCTGTGATTTATGGTGCACAAATTTCGAGACACACGCAGCTGTTGGCATGTTTGCAAGAGCCAAGGGCCTGATTGGCATTGCACTCCTTGTTCAGTCTCTCTCGTTCTCTCTCTTTCATTTTCTATCTCTCTCTCTCTCCCCTGTCTATTGATGCCTGACCTACCTTCTTATCTTGGATATTGTCTTGCAGGCTGTGACTCACAGATTGTCCAGGGATGCCCGCCAGGACTCTTCACAATAGTTGTTTGGAGACGAATTAGTATGTGTCATTTTGTTTGGGCTTTCAATGGTGCCTTAATAACTCAAGATTTCTCTACTCACATGTGTTTTGCTTGCTGCAATTGTGTGACATCAGGCAGGGGCTTTTTTCCATATTTTTGGCCCGTTGATATGCAGTGTCCTGGTGTGGTGGTGGTGGAGTGTGCCCAGGGTGGAGCCCGGGTGGGGGGGTGGTCCTGGGGGTGGTGGCAGTGGGTGTTGTGTCCCTCTTGGGTGTCCGGTCCGCATGATCAGTGGCATCTGTTGTTTTTCAGGTGTGACTCTGGGCTGGGCCCCCTTTTGTGGTGCAGGTTGTAGTCCGACTTTGCAACAGGTCAGAGCAATCGTTAGTTTCCTGCTGCTAACACACCTTATCGCATGCATGTTTTGTGTTCTTATCGCCGATCTGGCTGGTCGTTGAGAATGTTGCGGAGTGGTGTTGTCACGGCTTTTGGAACGGGAATGCCTACTCTGCAGCTCATTAATGATAGTTGCCGGGGTCATCTGTGGTGATTTTTTTTGCGGCTGCTATTGTGGGTAAACTGAGAATGTCGGCTGTTAGCGCTTGCTTGTGAATGGGGTGATGATTTTATCGCCACTTTGGCTGCGATAAAGTGCTGTTAACTCTGCGATAGCTCCTTGAGAATATGCCCCTCAGTTATGTAACATGTGTATACGTAAGGGAAATCTGTGAGCACCTCAAACAACCTGAATTGCTTTACAAAAGGAATCTGGGCAACTAAGGTTTTCAGAAAGCCATACTATGATGAGCTGAACATTTCTGAACCCCTGGCTATACACCACAAGTTCAGCAGAGATGCCACATCTTCCCTCTTTCATTGCCCTGACAATGGAACCCTTGCACCGATGCATCGACTTGGAGGTATTCTACCTTTACTGTTGTATGAATGAAATACTAGAGATACAAGACTGATGATTTACCTGTATTAAACAATATTGCAGTTATGTTAAGTGACTTCCTGGCTGTTTCAGGGGGAAATGGTTTATTTTAAGTGTACATGGTCAACCAAAAGACGTGGCTGCTGATAGAGTGTAATTGTCACTGTGTCACTGCAGACTGTCACAGTATGCAGTCTGTGTTAAAACGGCCAGGGGGACA
Source organism: Lissotriton helveticus (assembly GCF_964261635.1). Lineage (NCBI taxonomy): Eukaryota > Metazoa > Chordata > Amphibia > Caudata > Salamandridae > Lissotriton > Lissotriton helveticus. The sequence continues at coordinate 890,125,404 of NC_136065.1, read as the reverse complement.
TCATCATACCATCTGTTCTTGCATGGAGATGCTTCAAGAAAGGAGGAAACTGCTAAAAATCCCCTTTATTCATAGGGGGATTCGACAAGGAGGCAGGCAGTTTTGGCCTGCTTCGACCCAGCATCATCACAATTGAATACTAGACTAGTTAGATTTCTCAAAGACCCCCTCCCCCTAGACTCAGAGGAAGTCTTGAGGTACCGACGGATCAGAGCGGGGCCTCAATATACTGAGAATGGTCCAGGTGAGGTGAGGTCCAGTCCCCCATTAATTAGGAGGTAACTTGTACCCATTGATGTGGAGGAACAGACTGTATTTTCTTTCACTGTACCACAGCAAGTATTTTTCACGATTTAGTTCATTTTTTATTCATCACAGGAATTAATGCAGTAGCAATTATAAGAACAGAGGCCCTGAAGAAAGCCTAAGGGAAGTAGAGCCTGTTTGGCTGAAACATGTTGGCCCCTTTATGCCAGTTATTTGTTTAAGCTGCATTTTGCACTGTTCTGTTTTTAATGAAGGGTTGTGTCCTCGTCTTGAATAAAATTGGTTATTTTTAGGACACATCATCTTATTTTAACTCATCCCCTTTTTTCCACTGCTTTTTTCTTCTTACTGCTCTAATGGGCAAATGAAAACCAATTGCCTGTTTGATTTTTCCTAGTAATTTTTTGGTCGGGTCTTTACCTTTGTGCAGATAGGCATGGTGTCCTCTATGATCAAGCGGTTCACCATGCCTCCAAGCTGGTTGACCAAATGATAAAACTGATCACTGAGAATAGTTGATGATTATCCAGATTTTGAGCACATAAGGGATCCTAACCACGCTATCACTAACAAGGTGTTGGTTCCAGATGTGAGTTTTCTTGTAATTTAGCACTTAGCACATACAGTTACACTCTACCATTTGGAGACATGTTTGGTCTTTTCATTTAGATAAGGCCTGTTAGACCACCGGTTCGTTGTGTTGTTGTATAAGATTTCTCATAGCGGCCAGGGCAAAAATGCCAAACTGACACTAAAGTTCTTTGGAGCAAAAGAGTCTTTGGACTATTAATTTTCGCAGGGGGAGTATCAATCGAGGCATGTGACTGAGTCACTTACATAGGTTGCCCCTGTCTAAATCTATATTTTTTAACTTGTAAGCAACAGAAGTGTATCATATTTTAATTATGATGACATTTTATTACTGTGGTCGAATATTTTATATATGGTTTTATTTTTTGCATGTATTGCAATGGTTTTATGTAAATCTGCAAAATAAAAAAATATTCATTCAATTGTCATCAGATTCAGAGCAGTTCGCAATGAAAAATGTTTGGGTTAGAATTAACAACAGATTAGATGGAATGATGGAGGCAAGCCTCCAGTAGCATGTTGCACATAAATGGATCACTGGTTATTCCCAGCTGAACATATTAAGCCAATTAAGCCCTTGTAACACCTTGTTCCAATATAGGCATAATTGCTACATTTAGCTTTCTAGCCCTTCATGTTTTGTTGGCTTTCCCCATTATTTTTCATAACTTGTAGAACAGATTTGGCTGGACAATATTGGGTTTCATCTGGGTCAATCTAACTCAGCGCAATTTAAACGTTTTATAAAGCCTATTAAACAAAATATGTACATTTGCAGTCACATTCTAGTGTCTTCAGCTGTTTTATAATAATTATAATTAGCACAAATTATAAGCAAATCATTACACATAGGTAAAGTATCTTGTGCAATGTCTTCTATACAACACATTTTGTGCATGCATCAGTTTGTTAGAATCAAAATGTTCCTGTTTATGTATTGCCCTATGTAAGCTAGCATTCGCTCCACCATTTTCTTTATTCAGCGCCATTTTGGGCTGTTCGATACTGATCTAGATCAATTCTGGGAAAAGCTCCACTGTAAGTTTTGTTTCTGCTATGGTAGACTTATTCCCGTAATGAGTACAATGTTCCTATTAGCGCATACCTTTCTCACTAGATAGAGGCACTCTCCCACTAGTCTGGTGACGTTCCCAAATGGAACAACCTTAGAATTGAGATACTTTGTAAATGATAGAGGTGCTGAAACAGTTTTTTTGTATTTCACTGTTTAGCTGCACCTGCCTGGAAAAATTCCACGGTAGGTGTGTTCTAGCCCAGTTACGAAAGGTACATAATGTATCTTTATGCTTGTGAATTCCAGTCCTCTATGCAACACTCCTAGCGACTGGGCAGACCGGGCTCCGCTCTGAGTGTATATTAATAAACAGTTATAAGTTTGTATTCCCTACTGTCTGACCGACAATTTATTTTGTACAGAAGGCCGAGTGGTGGTCATTAGTGACCGGGGTGGCCCTAATAGGGTTACTACCTTCACTTGGTGCCCGAACAGGGACTCCTTTGGGTGATTGTTCCATCCCCGTCCTGAAGACAGTAGGAGGTTGAGGCCATCGTCAGGTCGGACTGACGGTTCAGGGATCCCTGCACGAGGAGTATCAATTGCTGGCAGCTGCCCCTTCCATCATGCCGGACGGTGCCTCGCCTAGTGGTCATCCCATATGGAGTCCTAAATGGCAAAACCCTTGGATCTGATTGCTTGGTCTGAAGAGTCGGCAGTGGAGAACTGGTTTGTTTGTACAACTGATATCAGGTGAGTTGGTTTTGGTTCCTTGTGGATATGGTAACATTGTTGTTTGAGTTTGTACAGTCAGAGAACTGTTTTGCTAAAAAATACTTTCAACTACTTTGCCAGGTAAAAGTAACAAACTTGTTTTCCTTTTAAAATGCCTGGTTTCAGCAAAATATGGAATCTGTGTTGTCGTTGTTGTTCTGAAGATGCTCCATTGGAAGAAGCTCAGCTGGCACCTCCCAAAGGTAGCCCTAATTTTGATATGTATGTGAAACATGGTCTTGGCCCTATTATGTTTAGTACATTATGGCACAAATATGCGAGGGACAATTCTGAGTTGCAGTGGCCATTGATGGGCACTTTTGATGAGCAAAATATTGGGTTTTTACAGGAACAGTTGTTTAAAAGACAAAGTGAGCAGTCGATGTTTGATTCTCTTCAAACGTGGCAGAAGGAGGCTAGACAGAGGCAGATAAAGATGGAAAGAGATGCACTAAAGGGGAAAATGCAAACATTAACGTAGAAAGCCATGGCATACGATAGAGACAAACACAAGTCTGGAATTGAATGTGAAGATATGAGGTTTTGGTTGCATATTGATATGGTCTTATTTGAACAAAGAGGAAGACAATACTTTCGTAGAGGAGCTGTTAGATACTCAACTTCTGCCTCCTTATGCCCCACAGAGGATACATCCCACGTTCTTTTACAGTCCCAGCAGCCTATTGTATGTGCTTTGGCTGTTTCCAATTCTACAGCTGTTTTTTTGGCAGCTTTGGCTAGGGCACCTCCTGCTCCTTCTTTGTCCTCATCATCTTTGACAACTGTGACCCCTAGTGCCTCTACTGTTTCAACTCCTGTATCTTCCTTTCTATCTCCTCCGCTACAGGCATTGACGATTGTGTCCATTACCCCTGTTGCTTCTCCCTCTATGGTTTTTCATCCTTCGATGCCTTTGAATGCTGAGACACCAGTACATGGGTTTGAGGAGTTGGGGAGGGTGAAACTCAGGGAGCTAATGGGCCCATTAGTGCGATCTGAGGTGGGGGATGCAGAGAAACAAGAAATAGCAGACCAGGGTGTGCGGTGGGCTCGTAATGCGATTTAGGGTGTTAAGGATGTTTGGGAAGTTATGCGAGATTTTGAACTCTTTATACATCACCTCGCTCTTAAACATATGTCTGCTACATTGATCGGTCTTTGGTAAATTAGTTTTTGGAACAGAAGCGCAGAAGCGCACCAAATTGTATTTGAAATTAGAGATTGTGTATATGTTACTGATTTGGAGCCAGAACAAGTGGTTGGGTATGTTACAAAATTATTTGCCTACAGGGGTAGATTACGTGAGAGAAGCCCTACCCCGGTAACTCAGTATCCTATGCAAGAGGTCCATCCCATATATCATCCAGAAAGACCTGAGTTAATGGATCAACGTGGTAATGATACTCGACCGGCTGTAGCGGCCCGTTTCCAGGAGCAATGGGTTTATACTCTGTGGAAAAGGAGTGAGGTTTTGGCCCTTAAGCGTAATTTGCCTTACCCTAGGAAAAATCCTACAGCTTATTATAAAGAATTAACAGAGGCTGCCTCTTCTACTGTAATGTACTTCACTGATATTGAAATGTTTTTGGTCTTCTCGTTCGGGTTGATCTTTGGTGACAGGTTCATACTCAGGATCATGTCTTGTAGTTGGGTGGTACATGGTATGTGATTAGAGGATTGGATCAGGATAGAAAGCCAGGTGATACACCCCGGGCCAAGATACTTTCTGAATCATTTTGTCCACCATAAGCGTGGAAGGGTATACTCAGACATGAGTCCCTTGCTCACTGCTCCATCAGGATTCAAGCAAGCCGGGCCGACGACGCCTGGAATGGCAGAAACCGGTCCCCAGAAGCTTGTCTCCTTTCTGGTGAAGAATTGGCTTGGTAGTTTGGTCTGCCCTGTTCCCATGATGCACTGGGCCAGGGACAGACTAATTTGCATATAGCCAGGTTCTGAGCTGGGATGGGGCAGTGAGCTAAATAACGGTGATGGATCAAGCCCTGATCTTTGGACTGGGTAAGAGTGGTCTGCTTAATTCAGACACTCTGTTCATCACCACCCCCTTTTCTGAATCATTTTGTCCACCATAAGCGTGGAAGGGTATACTCAGACATGAGTCCCTTGCTCACTGCTCCATCAGGATTCAAGCAAGCCGGGCCGACGACGCCTGGAATGGCAGAAACCGGTCCCCGGAAGCTTGTCTCCTTTCTGGTGAAGAATTGGCTTGGTAGTTTGGTCTGCCCTGTTCCCATGATGCACTGGGCCAGGGACAGACTAATTTGCATATAGCCAGGTTCTGAGCTGGGATGGGGCAGTGAGCTAAATAACGGTGATGGATCAAGCCCTGATCTTTGGACTGGGTAAGAGTGGTCTGCTTAATTCAGAAACTCTGTTCATCACCACCCCCTTTTCTGAATCATTTTGTCCACCATAAGCGTGGAAGGGTATACTCAGACATGAGTCCCTTGCTCACTGCTCCATCAGGATTCAAGCAAGCCGGGCCGACGACGCCTGGAATGGCAGAAACCGGTCCCCGGAAGCTTGTCTCCTTTCTGGTGAAGAATTGGCTTGGTAGTTTGGTCTGCCCTGTTCCCATGATGCACTGGGCCAGGGACAGACTAATTTGCATATAGCCAGGTTCTGAGCTGGGATGGGGCAGTGAGCTAAATAACGGTGATGGATCAAGCCCTGATCTTTGGACTGGGTAAGAGTGGTCTGCTTAATTCAGACACTCTGTTCATCACCACCCCCTTTTCTGAATCATTTTGTCCACCATAAGCGTGGAAGGGTATACTCAGACATGAGTCCCTTGCTCACTGCGCCATCAGGATTCAAGCAAGCCGGGCCGACGACGCCTGGAATGGCAGAAACTGGTCCCCGGAAGCTTGTCTCCTTTCTGGTGAAGAATTGGCTTGGTAGTTTGGTCTGCCCTGTTCCCATGATGCACTGGGCCAGGGACAGACTAATTTGCATATAGCCAGGTTCTGAGCTGGGATGGGGCAGTGAGCTAAATAACGGTGATGGATCAAGCCCTGATCTTTGGACTGGGTAAGAGTGGTCTGCTTAATTCAGACACTCTGTTCATCACCACCCCCTTTTCTGAATCATTTTGTCCACCATAAGCGTGGAAGGGTATACTCAGACATGAGTCCCTTGCTCACTGCTCCATCAGGATTCAAGCAAGCCGGGCCGACGACGCCTGGAATGGCAGAAACCTGTCCCCGGAAGCTTGTCTCCTTTCTGGTGAAGAATTGGCTTGGTAGTTTGGTCTGCCCTGTTCCCATGATGCACTGGGCCAGGGACAGACTAATTTGCATATAGCCAGGTTCTGAGCTGGGATGGGGCAGTGAGCTAAATAACGGTGATGGATCAAGCCCTGATCTTTGGACTGGGTAAGAGTGGTCTGCTTAATTCAGACACTCTGTTCATCACCACCCCCTTTTCTGAATCATTTTGTCCACCATAAGCGTGGAAGGGTATACTCAGACATGAGTCCCTTGCTCACTGCTCCATCAGGATTCAAGCAAGCCGGGCCGACGACGCCTGGAATGGCAGAAACCGGTCCCCGGAAGCTTGTCTCCTTTCTGGTGAAGAATTGGCTTGGTAGTTTGGTCTGCCCTGTTCCCATGATGCACTGGGCCAGGGACAGACTAATTTGCATATAGCCAGGTTCTGAGCTGGGATGGGGCAGTGAGCTAAATAACGGTGATGGATCAAGCCCTGATCTTTGGACTGGGTAAGAGTGGTCTGCTTAATTCAGACACTCTGTTCATCACCACCCCCTTTTCTGAATCATTTTGTCCACCATAAGCGTGGAAGGGTATACTCAGACATGAGTCCCTTGCTCACTGCTCCATCAGGATTCAAGCAAGCCAGGCCGACGACGCCTGGAATGGCAGAAACCGGTCCCCGGAAGCTTGTCTCCTTTCTTGTGAAGAATTGGCTTGGTAGTTTGGTCTGCCCTGTTCCCATGATGCACTGGGCCAGGGACAGACTAATTTGCATATAGCCAGGTTCTGAGCTGGGATGGGGCAGTGAGCTAAATAACGGTGATGGATCAAGCCCTGGTCTTTGGACTGGGTAAGAGTGGTCTGCTTAATTCAGACACTCTGTTCATCACCACCCCCTTTTCTGAATCATTTTGTCCACCATAAGCGTGGAAGGGTATACTCAGACATGAGTCCCTTGCTCACTGCTCCATCAGGATTCAAGCAAGCCGGGCCGAAGACGCCTGGAATGGCAGAAACCGGTCCCCGGAAGCTTGTCTCCTTTCTGGTGAAGAATTGGCTTGGTAGTTTGGTCTGCCCTGTTCCCATGATGCACTGGGCCAGGGACAGACCAATTTGCATATAGCCAGGTTCTGAGCTGGGATGGGGCAGTGAGCTAAATAACGGTGATGGATCAAGCCCTGATCTTTGGACTGGGTAAGAGTGGTCTGCTTAATTCAGACACTCTGTTCATCAGCACCCCCTTTTCTGAATCATTTTGTCCACCATAAGCGTGGAAGGGTATACTCAGACATGAGTCCCTTGCTCACTGCTCCATCAGGATTCAAGCAAGCCGGGCCGACGATGCCTGGAATGGCAGAAACCGGTCCCCGGAAGCTTGTCTCCTTTCTGGTGAAGAATTGGCTTGGTAGTTTGGTCTGCCCTGTTCCCATGATGCACTGGGCCAGGGACAGACTAATTTGCATATAGCCAGGTTCTGAGCTGGGATGGGGCAGTGAGCTAAATAACGGTGATGGATCAAGCCCTGAGCTTTGGACTCGGTAAGAGTGGTCTGCTTAATTCAGACACTCTGTTCTTCACCACCCCCTTTTCTGAATCATTTTGTCCACCATAAGCGTGGAAGGGTATACTCAGACATGAGTCTCTTGCTCACTGCTCCATCAGGATTCAAGCAAGCCGGGCCGACGACGCCTGGAATGGCAGAAACCGGTCCCTGGAAGCTTGTCTCCTTTCTGGTGAAGAATTGGCTTGGTAGTTTGGTCTGCCCTGTTCCCATGATGCACTGGGCCAGGGACAGACTAATTTGCCTATAGCCAGGTTCTGAGCTGGGATGGGGCAGTGAGCTAAATAACGGTGATGGATCAAGCCCTGATCTTTGGACTGGGTAAGAGTGGTCTGCTTAATTCAGACACTCTGTTCATCACCACCCCCTTTTCTGAATCATTTTGTCCACCTTAAGCGTGGAAGGGTATACTCAGACATGAGTCCCTTGCTCACTGCTCCATCAGGATTCAAGCAAGCTGGGCCGACGACGCCTGGAATGGCAGAAACCGGTCCCCGGAAGCGTGTCTCCTTTCTGGTGAAGAATTGGCTTGGTAGTTTGGTCTGCCCTGTTCCCATGATGCACTGGGCCAGGGACAGACTAATTTGCATATAGCCAGGTTCTGAGCTGGGATGGGGCAGTGAGCTAAATAACGGTGATGGATCAAGCCCTGATCTTTGGACTGGGTAAGAGTGGTCTGCTTAATTCAGACACTCTGTTCATCACCACCCCCTTTTCTGAATCATTTTGTCCACCATAAGCGTGGAAGGGTATACTCAGACATGAGTCCCTTGCTCACTGCTCCATCAGGATTCAAGCAAGCCGGGCCGACGACGCCTGGAATGGCAGAAACCGGTCCCTGGAAGCTTGTCTCCTTTCTGGTGAAGAATTGGCTTGGTAGTTTGGTCTGCCCTGTTCCCATGATGCACTGGGCCAGGGACAGACTAATTTGCATATAGCCAGGTTCTGAGCTGGGATGGGGCAGTGAGCTAAATAACGGTGATGGATCAAGCCCTGATCTTTGGACTGGGTAAGAGTGGTCTGCTTAATTCAGACACTCTGTTCATCACCACCCCCTTTTCTGAATCATTTTGTCCACCATAAGCGTGGAAGGGTATACTCAGACATGAGTCCCTTGCTCACTGCTCCATCAGGATTCAAGCAAGCCGGGCCGACGACGCCTGGAATGGCAGAAACCGGTCCCCGGAAGCTTGTCTCCTTTCTGGTGAAGAATTGGCTTGGTAGTTTGGTCTGCCCTGTTCCCATGATGCACTGGGCCAGGGACAGACTAATTTGCATATAGCCAGGTTCTGAGCTGGGATGGGGCAGTGAGCTAAATAACGGTGATGGATCAAGCCCTGATCTTTGGACTGGGTAAGAGTGGTCTGCTTAATTCAGACACTCTGTTCATCACCACCCCCTTTTCTGAATCATTTTGTCCACCATAAGCGTGGAAGGGTATACTCAGACATGAGTCCCTTGCTCACTGCTCCATCAGGATTCAAGCAAGCCGGGCCGACGACGCCTGGAATGGCAGAAACCGGTCCCCGGAAGCTTGTCTCCTTTCTTGTGAAGAATTGGCTTGGTAGTTTGGTCTGCCCTGTTCCCATGATGCACTGGGCCAGGGACAGACTAATTTGCATATAGCCAGGTTCTGAGCTGGGATGGGGCAGTGAGCTAAATAACGGTGATGGATCAAGCCCTGGTCTTTGGACTGGGTAAAAGTGGTCTGCTTAATTCAGACACTCTGTTCATCACCACCCCCTTTTATGAATCATTTTGTCCACCATAAGCGTGGAAGGGTATACTCAGACATGAGTCCCTTGCTCACTGCTCCATCAGGATTCAAGCAAGCCGGGCCGAAGACGCCTGGAATGGCAGAAACCGGTCCCCGGAAGCTTGTCTCCTTTCTGGTGAAGAATTGGCTTGGTAGTTTGGTCTGCCCTGTTCCCATGATGCACTGGGCCAGGGACAGACTAATTTGCATATAGCCAGGTTCTGAGCTGGGATGGGGCAGTGAGCTAAATAACGGTGATGGATCAAGCCCTGATCTTTGGACTGGGTAAGAGTGGTCTGCTTAATTCAGACACTCTGTTCATCAGCACCCCCTTTTCTGAATCATTTTGTCCACCATAAGCGTGGAAGGGTATACTCAGACATGAGTCCCTTGCTCACTGCTCCATCAGGATTCAAGCAAGCCGGGCCGACGACGCCTGGAATGGCAGAAACCGGTCCCCGGAAGCTTGTCTCCTTTCTGGTGAAGAATTGGCTTGGTAGTTTGGTCTGCCCTGTTCCCATGATGCACTGTGCCAGGGACAGACTAATTTGCATATAGCCAGGTTCTGAGCTGGGATGGGGCAGTGAGCTAAATAACGGTGATGGATCAAGCCCTGAGCTTTGGATTCGGTAAGAGTGGTCTGCTTAATTCAGACACTCTGTTCTTCACCACCCCCTTTTCTGAATCATTTTGTCCACCATAAGCGTGGAAGGGTATACTCAGACATGAGTCTCTTGCTCACTGCTCCATCAGGATTCAAGCAAGCCGGGCCGACGACGCCTGGAATGGCAGAAACCGGTCCCTGGAAGCTTGTCTCCTTTCTGGTGAAGAATTGGCTTGGTAGTTTGGTCTGCCCTGTTCCCATGATGCACTGGGCCAGGGACAGACTAATTTGCATATAGCCAGGTTCTGAGCTGGGATGGGGCAGTGAGCTAAATAACGGTGATGGATCAAGCCCTGATCTTTGGACTGGGTAAGAGTGGTCTGCTTAATTCAGACACTCTGTTCATCACCACCCCCTTTTCTGAATCATTTTGTCCACCTTAAGCGTGGAAGGGTATACTCAGACATGAGTCCCTTGCTCACTGCTCCATCAGGATTCAAGCAAGCTGGGCCGACGACGCCTGGAATGGCAGAAACCGGTCCCCGGAAGCTTGTCTCCTTTCTGGTGAAGAATTGGCTTGGTAGTTTGGTCTGCCCTGTTCCCATGATGCACTGGGCCAGGGACAGACTAATTTGCATATAGCCAGGTTCTGAGCTGGGATGGGGCAGTGAGCTAAATAACGGTGATGGATCAAGCCCTGATCTTTGGACTGGGTAAGAGTGGTCTGCTTAATTCAGACACTCTCTTCATCACCACCCCCTTTTCTGAATCATTTTGTCCACCATAAGCGTGGAAGGGTATACTCAGACATGAGTCCCTTGCTCACTGCTCCATCAGGATTCAAGCAAGCCGGACCGACGACGCCTGGAATGGCAGAAACCGGTCCCTGGAAGCTTGTCTCCTTTCTGGTGAAGAATTGGCTTGGTAGTTTGGTCTGCCCTGTTCCCATGATGCACTGGGCCAGGGACAGACTAATTTGCATATAGCCAGGTTCTGAGCTGGGATGGGGCAGTGAGCTAAATAACGGTGATGGATCAAGCCCTGATCTTTGGACTGGGTAAGAGTGGTCTGCTTAATTCAGACACTCTGTTCATCACCACCCCCTTTTCTGAATCATTTTGTCCACCATAAGCGTGGAAGGGTATACTCAGACATGAGTCCCTTGCTCACTGCTCCATCAGGATTCAAGCAAGCCGGGCCGACGACGCCTGGAATGGCAGAAACCGGTCCCCGGAAGCTTGTCTCCTTTCTGGTGAAGAATTGGCTTGGTAGTTTGGTCTGCCCTGTTCCCATGATGCACTGGGCCAGGGACAGACTAATTTGCATATAGCCAGGTTCTGAGCTGGGATGGGGCAGTGAGCTAAATAACGGTGATGGATCAAGCCCTGATCTTTGGACTGGGTAAGAGTGGTCTGCTTAATTCAGACACTCTGTTCATCAGCACCCCCTTTTCTGAATCATTTTGTCCACCATAAGCGTGGAAGGGTATACTCAGACATGAGTCCCTTGCTCACTGCTCCATCAGGATTCAAGCAAGCCGGGCCGACGACGCCTGGAATGGCAGAAACCGGTCCCCGGAAGCTTGTCTCCTTTCTGGTGAAGAATTGGCTTGGTAGTTTGGTCTGCCCTGTTCCCATGATGCACTGGGCCAGGGACAGACTAATTTGCATATAGCCAGGTTCTGAGCTGGGATGGGGCAGTGAGCTAAATAACGGTGATGGATCAAGCCCTGATCTTTGGACTGGGTAAGAGTGGTCTGCTTAATTCAGACACTCTGTTCATCACCACCCCCTTTTCTGAATCATTTTGTCCACCATAAGCGTGGAAGGGTATACTCAGACATGAGTCCCTTGCTCACTGCTCCATCAGGATTCAAGCAAGCCGGGCCGACGACGCCTGGAATGGCAGAAACCGGTCCCCGGAAGCTTGTCTCCTTTCTTGTGAAGAATTGGCTTGGTAGTTTGGTCTGCCCTGTTCCCATGATGCACTGGGCCAGGGACAGACTAATTTGCATATAGCCAGGTTCTGAGCTGGGATGGGGCAGTGAGCTAAATAACGGTGATGGATCAAGCCCTGGTCTTTGGACTGGGTAAGAGTGGTCTGCTTAATTCAGACACTCTGTTCATCACCACCCCCTTTTCTGAATCATTTTGTCCACCATAAGCGTGGAAGGGTATACTCAGACATGAGTCCCTTGCTCACTGCTCCATCAGGATTCAAGCAAGCCGGGCCGAAGACGCCTGGAATGGCAGAAACCGGTCCCCGGAAGCTTGTCTCCTTTCTGGTGAAGAATTGGCTTGGTAGTTTGGTCTGCCCTGTTCCCATGATGCACTGGGCCAGGGACAGACTAATTTGCATATAGCCAGGTTCTGAGCTGGGATGGGGCAGTGAGCTAAATAACGGTGATGGATCAAGCCCTGATCTTTGGACTGGGTAAGAGTGGTCTGCTTAATTCAGACACTCTGTTCATCAGCACCCCCTTTTCTGAATCATTTTGTCCACCATAAGCGTGGAAGGGTATACTCAGACATGAGTCCCTTGCTCACTGCTCCATCAGGATTCAAGCAAGTCGGGCCGACGACGCCTGGAATGGCAGGAACCGGTCCCCGGAAGCTTGTCTCCTTTCTGGTGAAGAATTGGCTTGGTAGTTTGGTCTGCCCTGTTCCCATGATGCACTGGGCCAGGGACAGACTAATTTGCATATAGCCAGGTTCTGAGCTGGGATGGGGCAGTGAGCTAAATAACGGTGATGGATCAAGCCCTGAGCTTTGGACTCGGTAAGAGTGGTCTGCTTAATTCAGACACTCTGTTCTTCACCACCCCCTTTTCTGAATCATTTTGTCCACCATAAGCGTGGAAGGGTATACTCAGACATGAGTCTCTTGCTCACTGCTCCATCAGGATTCAAGCAAGCCGGGCCGACGACGCCTGGAATGGCAGAAACCGGTCCCTGGAAGCTTGTCTCCTTTCTGGTGAAGAATTGGCTTGGTAGTTTGGTCTGCCCTGTTCCCATGATGCACTGGGCCAGGGACAGACTAATTTGCATATAGCCAGGTTCTGAGCTGGGATGGGGCAGTGAGCTAAATAACGGTGATGGATCAAGTCCTGATCTTTGGACTGGGTAAGAGTGGTCTGCTTAATTCAGACACTCTGTTCATCACCACCCCCTTTTCTGAATCATTTTGTCCACCTTAAGCGTGGAAGGGTATACTCAGACATGAGTCCCTTGCTCACTGCTCCATCAGGATTCAAGCAAGCTGGGCCGACGACGCCTGGAATGGCAGAAACCGGTCCCCGGAAGCTTGTCTCCTTTCTGGTGAAGAATTGGCTTGGTAGTTTGGTCTGCCCTGTTCCCATGATGCACTGGGCCAGGGACAGACTAATTTGCATATAGCCAGGTTCTGAGCTGGGATGGGGCAGTGAGCTAAATAACGGTTATGGATCAAGCCCTGATCTTTGGACTGGGTAAGAGTGGTCTGCTTAATTCAGACACTCTGTTCATCACCACCCCCTTTTCTGAATCATTTTGTCCACCATAAGCGTGGAAGGGTATACTCAGACATGAGTCCCTTGCTCACTGCTCCATCAGGATTCAAGCAAGCCGGGCCGACGACGCCTGGAATGGCAGAAACCGGTCCCTGGAAGCTTGTCTCCTTTCTGGTGAAGAATTGGCTTGGTAGTTTGGTCTGCCCTGTTCCCATGATGCACTGGGCCAGGGACAGACTAATTTGCATATAGCCAGGTTCTGAGCTGGGATGGGGCAGTGAGCTAAATAACGGTGATGGATCAAGCCCTGATCTTTGGACTGGGTAAGAGTGGTCTGCTTAATTCAGACACTCTGTTCATCACCACCCCCTTTTCTGAATCATTTTGTCCACCATAAGCGTGGAAGGGTATACTCAGACATGAGTCCCTTGCTCACTGCTCCATCAGGATTCAAGCAAGCCGGGGGCGACGACGCCTGGAATGGCAGAAACCGGTCCCCGGAAGCTTGTCTCCTTTCTTGTGAAGAATTGGCTTGGTAGTTTGGTCTGCCCTGTTCCCATGATGCACTGGGCCAGGGACAGACTAATTTGCATATAGCCAGGTTCTGAGCTGGGATGGGGCAGTGAGCTAAATAACGGTGATGGATCAAGCCCTGGTCTTTGGACTGGGTAAGAGTGGTCTGCTTAATTCAGACACTCTGTTCATCACCACCCCCTTTTCTGAATCATTTTGTCCACCATAAGCGTGGAAGGGTATACTCAGACATGAGTCCCTTGCTCACTGCTCCATCAGGATTCAAGCAAGCCGGGCCGAAGACGCCTGGAATGGCAGAAACCGGTCCCCGGAAGCTTGTCTCCTTTCTGGTGAAGAATTGGCTTGGTAGTTTGGTCTGCCCTGTTCCCATGATGCACTGGGCCAGGGACAGACTAATTTGCATATAGCCAGGTTCTGAGCTGGGATGGGGCAGTGAGCTAAATAACGGTGATGGATCAAGCCCTGATCTTTGGACTGGGTAAGAGTGGTCTGCTTAATTCAGACACTCTGTTCATCAGCACCCCCTTTTCTGAATCATTTTGTCCACCATAAGCGTGGAAGGGTATACTCAGACATGAGTCCCTTGCTCACTGCTCCATCAGGATTCAAGCAAGCCGGGCCGACGACGCCTGGAATGGCAGAAACCGGTCCCCGGAAGCTTGTCTCCTTTCTGGTGAAGAATTGGCTTGGTAGTTTGGTCTGCCCTGTTCCCATGATGCACTGGGCCAGGGACAGACTAATTTGCATATAGCCAGGTTCTGAGCTGGGATGGGGCAGTGAGCTAAATAACGGTGATGGATCAAGCCCTGAGCTTTGGACTCGGTAAGAGTGGTCTGCTTAATTCAGACACTCTGTTCTTCACCACCCCCTTTTCTGAATCATTTTGTCCACCATAAGCGTGGAAGGGTATACTCAGACATGAGTCTCTTGCTCACTGCTCCATCAGGATTCAAGCAAGCCGGGCCGACGACGCCTGGAATGGCAGAAACCGGTCCCTGGAAGCTTGTCTCCTTTCTGGTGAAGAATTGGCTTGGTAGTTTGGTCTGCCCTGTTCCCATGATGCACTGGGCCAGGGACAGACTAATTTGCATATAGCCAGGTTCTGAGCTGGGATGGGGCAGTGAGCTAAATAACGGTGATGGATCAAGCCCTGATCTTTGGACTGGGTAAGAGTGGTCTGCTTAATTCAGACACTCTGTTCATCACCACCCCCTTTTCTGAATCATTTTGTCCACCTTAAGCGTGGAAGGGTATACTCAGACATGAGTCCCTTGCTCACTGCTCCATCAGGATTCAAGCAAGCTGGGCCGACGACGCCTGGAATGGCAGAAACTGGTCCCCGGAAGCTTGTCTCCTTTCTGGTGAAGAATTGGCTTGGTAGTTTGGTCTGCCCTGTTCCCATGATGCACTGGGCCAGGGACAGACTAATTTGCATATAGCCAGGTTCTGAGCTGGGATGGGGCAGTGAGCTAAATAACGGTGATGGATCAAGCCCTGATCTTTGGACTGGGTAAGAGTGGTCTGCTTAATTCAGACACTCTGTTCATCACCACCCCCTTTTCTGAATCATTTTGTCCACCATAAGCGTGGAAGGGTATACTCAGACATGAGTCCCTTGCTCACTGCTCCATCAGGATTCAAGCAAGCCGGGCCGACGACGACTGGAATGGCAGAAACCGGTCCCTGGAAGCTTGTCTCCTTTCTGGTGAAGAATTGGCTTGGTAGTTTGGTCTGCCCTGTTCCCATGATGCACTGGGCCAGGGACAGACTAATTTGCATATAGCCAGGTTCTGAGCTGGGATGGGGCAGTGAGCTAAATAACGGTGATGGATCAAGCCCTGATCTTTGGACTGGGTAAGAGTGGTCTGCTTAATTCAGACACTCTGTTCATCAGCACCCCCTTTTCTGAATCATTTTGTCCACCATAAGCGTGGAAGGGTATTCTCAGACATGAGTCCCTTGCTCACTGCTCCATCAGGATTCAAGCAAGCCGGGCCGACGACGCCTGGAATGGCAGAAACCGGTCCCCGGAAGCTTGTCTCCTTTCTGGTGAAGAATTGGCTTGGTAGTTTGGTCTGCCCTGTTCCCATGATGCACTGGGCCAGGGACAGACTAATTTGCATATAGCCAGGTTCTGAGCTGGGATGGGGCAGTGAGCTAAATAACGGTGATGGATCAAGCCCTGATCTTTGGACTGGGTAAGAGTGGTCTGCTTAATTCAGACACTCTGTTCATCACCACCCCCTTTTCTGAATCATTTTGTCCACCATAAGCGTGGAAGGGTATACTCAGACATGAGTCCCTTGCTCACTGCTCCATCAGGATTCAAGCAAGCCGGGCCGACGACGCCTGGAATGGCAGAAACCGGTCCCCGGAAGCTTGTCTCCTTTCTGGTGAAGAATTGGCTTGGTAGTTTGGTCTGCCCTGTTCCCATGATGCACTGGGCCAGGGACAGACTAATTTGCATATAGCCAGGTTCTGAGCTGGGATGGGGCAGTGAGCTAAATAACGGTGATGGATCAAGCCCTGAGCTTTGGACTCGGTAAGAGTGGTCTGCTTAATTCAGACACTCTGTTCTTCACCACCCCCTTTTCTGAATCATTTTGTCCACCATAAGCGTGGAAGGGTATACTCAGACATGAGTCCCTTGCTCACTGCTCCATCAGGATTCAAGCAAGCCGGGCCGACGACGCCTGGAATGGCAGAAACCGGTCCCTGGAAGCTTGGCTCCTTTCTGGTGAAGAATTGGCTTGGTAGTTTGGTCTGCCCTGTTCCCATGATGCACTGGGCCAGGGACAGACTAATTTGCATATAGCCAGGTTCTGAGCTGGGATGGGGCAGTGAGCTAAATAACGGTGATGGATCAAGCCCTGATCTTTGGACTGGGTAAGAGTGGTCTGCTTAATTCAGACACTCTGTTCATCACCACCCCCTTTTCTGAATCATTTTGTCCACCTTAAGCGTGGAAGGGTATACTCAGACATGAGTCCCTTGCTCACTGCTCCATCAGGATTCAAGCAAGCCGGGCCGACGACGCCTGGAATGGCAGAAACCGGTCCCCGGAAGCTTGTCTCCTTTCTGGTGAAGAATTGGCTTGGTAGTTTGGTCTGCCCTGTTCCCATGATGCACTGGGCCAGGGACAGACTAATTTGCATATAGCCAGGTTCTGAGCTGGGATGGGGCAGTGAGCTAAATAACGGTGATGGATCAAGCCCTGATCTTTGGACTGGGTAAGAGTGGTCTGCTTAATTCAGACACTCTGTTCATCACCACCCCCTTTTCTGAATCATTTTGTCCACCATAAGCGTGGAAGGGTATACTCAGACATGAGTCCCTTGCTCACTGCTCCATCAGGATTCAAGCAAGCCGGGCCGACGACGCCTGGAATGGCAGAAACCGGTCCCTGGAAGCTTGTCTCCTTTCTGGTGAAGAATTGGCTTGGTAGTTTGGTCTGCCCTGTTCCCATGATGCACTGGGCCAGGGACAGACTAATTTGCATATAGCCAGGTTCTGAGCTGGGATGGGGCAGTGAGCTAAATAACGGTGATGGATCAAGCCCTGATCTTTGGACTGGGTAAGTGTGGTCTGCTTAATTCAGACACTCTGTTCATCACCACCCCCTTTTCTGAATCATTTTGTCCACCATAAGCGTGGAAGGGTATACTCAGACATGAGTCCCTTGCTCACTGCTCCATCAGGATTCAAGCAAGCCGGGCCGACGCCGCCTGGAATGGCAGAAACCGGTCCCCGGAAGCTTGTCTCCTTTCTGGTGAAGAATTGGCTTGGTAGTTTGGTCTGCCCTGTTCCCATGATGCACTGGGCCAGGGACAGACTAATTTGCATATAGCCAGGTTCTGAGCTGGGATGGGGCAGTGAGCTAAATAACGGTGATGGATCAAGCCCTGATCTTTGGACTGGGTAAGAGTGGTCTGCTTAATTCAGAAACTCTGTTCATCACCACCCCCTTTTCTGAATCATTTTGTCCACCATAAGCGTGGAAGGGTATACTCAGACATGAGTCCCTTGCTCACTGCTCCATCAGGATTCAAGCAAGCCAGGCCGACGACGCCTGGAATGGCAGAAACCGGTCCCCGGAAGCTTGTCTCCTTTCTGGTGAAGAATTGGCTTGGTAGTTTGGTCTGCCCTGTTCCCATGATGCACTGGGCCAGGGACAGACTAATTTGCATATAGCCAGGTTCTGAGCTGGGATGGGGCAGTGAGCTAAATAACGGTGATGGATCAAGCCCTGATCTTTGGACTGGGTAAGAGTGGTCTGCTTAATTCAGACACTCTGTTCATCAGCACCCCCTTTTCTGAATCATTTTGTCCACCATAAGCGTGGAAGGGTATACTCAGACATGAGTCCCTTGCTCACTGCTCCATCAGGATTCAAGCAAGCCGGGCCGACGACGCCTGGAATGGCAGAAACCGGTCCCCGGAAGCTTGTCTCCTTTCTGGTGAAGAATTGGCTTGGTAGTTTGGTCTGCCCTGTTCCCATGATGCACTGGGCCAGGGACAGACTAATTTGCATATAGCCAGGTTCTGAGCTGGGATGGGGCAGTGAGCTAAATAACGGTGATGGATCAAGCCCTGAGCTTTGGACTCGGTAAGAGTGGTCTGCTTAATTCAGACACTCTGTTCTTCACCACCCCCTTTTCTGAATCATTTTGTCCACCATAAGCGTGGAAGGGTATACTCAGACATGAGTCCCTTGCTCACTGCTCCATCAGGATTCAAGCAAGCCGGGCCGACGACGCCTGGAATGGCAGAAACCGGTCCCTGGAAGCTTGTCTCCTTTCTGGTGAAGAATTGGCTTGGTAGTTTGGTCTGCCCTGTTCCCATGATGCACTGGGCCAGGGACAGACTAATTTGCATATAGCCAGGTTCTGAGCTGGGATGGGGCAGTGAGCTAAATAACGGTGATGGATCAAGCCCTGATCTTTGGACTGGGTAAGAGTGGTCTGCTTAATTCAGACACTCTGTTCATCACCACCCCCTTTTCTGAATCATTTTGTCCACCATAAGCGTGGAAGGGTATACTCAGACATGAGTCCCTTGCTCACTGCTCCATCAGGATTCAAGCAAGCCGGGCCGACGACGCCTGGAATGGCAGAATTCGGTCCCCGGAAGCTTGTCTCCTTTCTTGTGAAGAATTGGCTTGGTAGTTTGGTCTGCCCTGTTCCCATGATGCACTGGGCCAGGGACAGACTAATTTGCATATAGCCAGGTTCTGAGCTGGGATGGGGCAGTGAGCTAAATAACGGTGATGGATCAAGCCCTGGTCTTTGGACTGGGTAAGAGTGGTCTGCTTAATTCAGACACTCTGTTCATCACCACCCCCTTTTCTGAATCATTTTGTCCACCATAAGCGTGGAAGGGTATACTCAGACATGAGTCCCTTGCTCACTGCTCCATCAGGATTCAAGCAAGCCGGGCCGAAGACGCCTGGAATGGCAGAAACCGGTCCCCGGAAGCTTGTCTCCTTTCTGGTGAAGAATTGGCTTGGTAGTTTGGTCTGCCCTGTTCCCATGATGCACTGGGCCAGGGACAGACTAATTTGCATATAGCCAGGTTCTGAGCTGGGATGGGGCAGTGAGCTAAATAACGGTGATGGATCAAGCCCTGATCTTTGGACTGGGTAAGAGTGGTCTGCTTAATTCAGACACTCTGTTCATCACCACCCCCTTTTCTGAATCATTTTGTCCACCTTAAGCGTGGAAGGGTATACTCAGACATGAGTCCCTTGCTCACTGCTCCATCAGGATTCAAGCAAGCCGGGCCGACGACGCCTGGAATGGCAGAAACCGGTCCCCGGAAGCTTGTCTCCTTTCTGGTGAAGAATTGGCTTGGTAGTTTGGTCTGCCCTGTTCCCATGATGCACTGGGCCAGGGACAGACTAATTTGCATATAGCCAGGTTCTGAGCTGGGATGGGGCAGTGAGCTAAATAACGGTGATGGATCAAGCCCTGATCTTTGGACTGGGTAAGAGTGGTCTGCTTAATTCAGACACTCTGTTCATCACCACCCCCTTTTCTGAATCATTTTGTCCACCATAAGCGTGGAAGGGTATACTCAGACATGAGTCCCTTGCTCACTGCTCCATCAGGATTCAAGCAAGCCGGGCCGACGACGCCTGGAATGGCAGAAACCGGTCCCTGGAAGCTTGTCTCCTTTCTGGTGAAGAATTGGCTTGGTAGTTTGGTCTGCCCTGTTCCCATGATGCACTGGGCCAGGGACAGACTAATTTGCATATAGCCAGGTTCTGAGCTGGGATGGGGCAGTGAGCTAAATAACGGTGATGGATCAAGCCCTGATCTTTGGACTGGGTAAGTGTGGTCTGCTTAATTCAGACACTCTGTTCATCACCACCCCCTTTTCTGAATCATTTTGTCCACCATAAGCGTGGAAGGGTATACTCAGACATGAGTCCCTTGCTCACTGCTCCATCAGGATTCAAGCAAGCCGGGCCGACGACGCCTGGAATGGCAGAAACCGGTCCCCGGAAGCTTGTCTCCTTTCTGGTGAAGAATTGGCTTGGTAGTTTGGTCTGCCCTGTTCCCATGATGCACTGGGCCAGGGACAGACTAATTTGCATATAGCCAGGTTCTGAGCTGGGATGGGGCAGTGAGCTAAATAACGGTGATGGATCAAGCCCTGATCTTTGGACTGGGTAAGAGTGGTCAGCTTAATTCAGAAACTCTGTTCATCACCACCCCCTTTTCTGAATCATTTTGTCCACCATAAGCGTGGAAGGGTATACTCAGACATGAGTCCCTTGCTCACTGCTCCATCAGGATTCAAGCAAGCCAGGCCGACGACGCCTGGAATGGCAGAAACCGGTCCCCGGAAGCTTGTCTCCTTTCTGGTGAAGAATTGGCTTGGTAGTTTGGTCTGCCCTGTTCCCATGATGCACTGGGCCAGGGACAGACTAATTTGCATATAGCCAGGTTCTGAGCTGGGATGGGGCAGTGAGCTAAATAACGGTGATGGATCAAGCCCTGATCTTTGGACTGGGCAAGAGTGGTCTGCTTAATTCAGACACTCTGTTCATCACCACACCCTTTTCTGAATCATTTTGTCCACCATAAGCGTGGAAGGGTATACTCAGACATGAGTCCCTTGCTCACTGCTCCATCAGGATTCAAGCAAGCCGGGCCGACGACGCCTGGAATGGCAGAAACCGGTCCCGGGAAGCTTGTCTCCTTTCTGGTGAAGAATTGGCTTGGTAGTTTGGTCTGCCCTGTTCCCATGATGCACTGGGCCAGGGACAGACTAATTTGCATATAGCCAGGTTCTGAGCTGGGATGGGGCAGTGAGCTAAATAACGGTGATGGATCAAGCCCTGATCTTTGGACTGGGTAAGAGTGGTCTGCTTAATTCAGACACTCTGTTCATCACCACCCCCTTTTCTGAATCATTTTGTCCACCATAAGCGTGGAAGTTGATATACTCAGACATGAGTCCCTTGCTCACTGCTCCATCAGGATTCAATCAAGCCGGGCCGACGACGCCTGGAATGGCAGAAACCGGTCC
Source organism: Lissotriton helveticus (assembly GCF_964261635.1). Taxonomy (NCBI): domain Eukaryota; kingdom Metazoa; phylum Chordata; class Amphibia; order Caudata; family Salamandridae; genus Lissotriton; species Lissotriton helveticus. Next base: position 890,104,050 of record NC_136065.1, on the reverse strand, counting down.
CCGGAAGCTTGTCTCCTTTCTGGTGAAGAATTGGCTTGGTAGTTTGGTCTGCCCTGTTCCCATGATGCACTGGGCCAGGGACAGACTAATTTGCATATAGCCAGGTTCTGAGCTGGGATGGGGCAGTGAGCTAAATAACGGTGATGGATCAAGCCCTGATCTTTGGACTGGGTAAGAGTGGTCTGCTTAATTCAGACACTCTGTTCATCACCACCCCCTCTTCTGAATCATTTTGTCCACCATAAGCGTGGAAGGGTATACTCAGACATGAGTCCCTTGCTCACTGCTCCATCAGGATTCAAGCAAGCTGGGCCGACGATGCCTGGAATGGCAGAAACCGGTCCCCGGAAGCTTGTCTCCTTTCTGGTGAAGAATTGGCTTGGTAGTTTGGTCTGCCCTGTTCCCATGATGCACTGGGCCAGGGACAGACTAATTTGCATATAGCCAGGTTCTGAGCTGGGATGGGGCAGTGAGCTAAATAACGGTGATGGATCAAGCCCTGATCTTTGGACTGGGTAAGAGTGGTCTGCTTAATTCAGACACTCTGTTCATCACCACCCCCTTTTCTGAATCAAGATACTTGCTTTGCCAGGTCATATTTATTACACATATGCATTCACTTATTCAACCGAAGAAGGTAAGCTGGGACAAATTAACAGCTTGTCAACAGAAGAAGGATGAGAGGGTGTCTGATTACTTTACCCGGTTTGAAGATACGTTTTTGGCTAAAAGTGGGTAGGATTTGTCTATTGAGGGAGGAGTTTGATTGTTTGTTGACAGGTTTGTTTCTAACCTTCTTCCTGATATCCCGACTCGTTTACAGGTGTTCTTAGAGTTCTTGGTCTACATCTTCTCCCTCTGTTATTTTGAGTATGGCCCAGTATTATGAACACCGAGATCATAAGGAAAATGATAAGACTGATAAGAAATATGAGGATTTGAAAATGAAGTTGTTGTTTCAGCTAGCGTTTAGGGGAAATAGTACAGAATGAGGTGGTCCTTCTAGACAGCTTCCACATACCAGCAGGCAGCCTTCTACAACACCTTTAGGGCCAAATTAGTGTGCATATAGTAGGGAGGAAGGCCATTGGTGTAGTCAGTGCCCTGTGCTTTTACAGAAATGTGTGTCGTAGGACTGATAGAGCTCAGAATGCTAAGGTTTCACGGATCACTCTGATAATAATTATTTTGATGACCCTCATGATGGACAGTATTATCATGATGATTACGATTTGGATGAGGCGAAAGGTTTGTCTTATAGCTAGGATAGCGAGGGACACGGTGAGGGACCAGTTCAGATACCTGTAAATCAGCATGGTCCTTATGTCATAGCGGATTTGCAATAATCGACTAATGAACTTTTGGTGGACACAGGTGCGTCAAAGAGTTCTGTTTCCCGACATATAGTCCCCGGGGCAGCTCTGTCTGACCGCAGTAATGTTTTGGTAGGTGTACCGGTTGTAAGCCCTATTTCGAGCCCCCTTGCATTGACTGTTAGTCCTTTTACTGTTGAATCTCTGTTTTTGTTGACATTATATTGTGTTGAAAATTTGGTGGGTTCGAATTTGTTGAAAAAGTTGCATGCTAAAATCTATTGCTTCCCTGTAGGTGTCTATATTACAATGGGTCTGGATGTGAGCACTAAACAGTGTTTGTCTCAGGATGCACCCCTCCAAGTTAAATTTGCTGACATCCCACCCACTCTAAGGGCAACAGGTGACAAGAATGTAGGGCTGTTGCATATTTCACCAGTTTCGATGCAGGTTAAGGATCATGCTATTTTGCCTGGCATTCCTCGGTATAAAATACCTCAGGTGGGGGAATGGGCCTTTCTCTAGATTATTCAGGATTTGATACAGAAGGGAGTAGTTGAAAAGATTCCTACTAATTGTAATAGTCCTATTCTTCCGATTATTAGGCTCCCCTGAAGACAGTGATAATGTTTATCATTTTGCGATTGATTTGCAAGAGGCTAATAAAATAGTAGTTCCACAGTTCCCATTGGTTCCTGATATCACTACGCTTTTGACGATGATTCCATCTACAGCTGTATTCTTTTCTGTTATTGATTTGAAAAATGCTTTCTTTAGTATTCCTATTTATCCAGACAGCAGATATTTGTTTGGGTTCACACTGGCTGGTAGGAGTTTTAGATTCTGTTACGCTCCTCAGGGCTATATAGAGAGTCCTAGTAGTTATAGTCAAGCATTAAAAGAATGGCTGGGCGTAGTTCACGAAGTAGCGCTACGCGTAGTACCCTGTTCGCACTGTGCAAGATGCCGTTTTTAATGATTGCACAGTGCCCACATTTATCCGGCACTGTGTAATCATTGAAAACGGCATCTTGCAAAGTGCGAGCTGTAGTTTTATGCCGCTCAAGTCGATTTTTCCTCGAGCAGCAGCTTTCTCAACACGGACTGGTAGTTTCTCATCGCGAGTCACTTGCAATGAGAAACCTGACCTCGCAGTGTTGAGAATCTCGCTGGGAGGTTTATTTTCCATGCTCGGGATCGGCAACTCGATGTTGCTGATTGCGAACGAGGAAAAAGACTCGCCGGGATGTCATTTTGCTTGCCCGCAGTCGCCAACTTGACATTGAGGACCACGAGCAAGCAAAAAATGACTGCTGCACTACGCTATGCATGTTTGCACTGTGCTATGTGCAGTTCGCGTAGTGCGAAGTAGCGCAATCTTCACAAACTACGCGAGCATAGCGTAATGCTTTGCCCAGGGTTAATTAAAAGGTCAATTGGATTACTTATCCCTTCCCTCAGGTAATGTATTATTGCAGTATGTTGATGATATACTTATCGTTTCTGATACAGAACAGGATTGCAAAGATAGTACAGTCAAATTGTTGATGCATTTGGCCCATCATGGACACAAGGTTTCCCTTTCTAAATTTCAGTATTGTTGACTGGAGGTTACCTATTTAGGTCACCTACTGCCGAAAGAGAGTAGGAGGTTGACCGCTGAGCGCATCAGTACTATTGTTAAAAAGCCCATTCTGAAAACTCAAAAAAGATGTGCGCGCTTTTATAGGTATCGCTTCCTACTGTTGCCAGTGGATACCTAAATATTCACTACTAATCAAACCTTTGCTTGCATTAACAACGAAAGAAGTGCATGAGCCTTTGTCTTGGATGCCTGAATGTCATCAGTCTTTTGAGCAATTGAAAACTGTGTTTTCTTTGGCTCCAGTGCTTTGCACACATGACTATGGCAAACTGTTTGTGCTCTATGTCCATGAGATGGCTGGTTGCGCGCTTTTTGTCCTAACGCAATAGTTTGGGGATAAGTAGAGGCCTTGTGCTTATTTTCTGCTGCGCTTGACCCAGTTGCAAGAGCCCTTCCGAGCTGTCTGAGAGCAGTTGCTGCTGTGGCCATTTCAATCAGACAATCGGCTGGACTTGTACTTGATACTGACCTCACAGTTATGGTACCCCATGCTGTGGATAGCTTTTGAAAAAGACAATGACACATCACTTCACTAGTGAACGTCTTACTGGCTATAAATTGACATTGTTTGCTAAGCATAATATGATCAAAAGATGTGCCACGCCAGACATTATACTACCCATCCCTTCTGAGAATGATGCAGTCGATAAACAAGAGTGGAAGGGATAGGTAGATTTGACTAATGTTCCCTTATCTGACCCCCATGGAGAACTATATGTTGATGGGTCTTGTTTTAAATGACCAGGTGGCACAACGACCACAGCTTATGCTATCACTACGTTAAGCACAGTGGTAGAGGTAGCACAGGTCCCTTTTCAGTTGGCTCAAGCTGATGAACTTGCTGCTCTAATCCTAGCTTGCAAAGGGCTGGCTATCGACATCTGTACTGACAGCGAGTATGCTTTCGGGGTTGCGCATGATTATGGGCATCTCTGGGCTGAGAGAGGGTGCCTTACTTCCAATGGCTTATTTAATCAATACAAGGGAACCCAGGGCGCAGTAAGCTAAGGACCTTGGGTAGATACTTATTATTAAAGACAATGGCCCTTAGACAAGAAAAGAAATGTACAGGGAATAAATATAGACTAAATAGAACTATATTTCATTTTTGAAAAAATGTCCAGCCGGACAGTTTATTTTGATAAGAATAATATACAAGGAGTTTGTCACAGAGTGTGGTGAACGTGGGACACCAGCCGATGTCCGACTAACACACTGGGGGGACACAAACGGACAAGGGGAATGGTAGGCAAGGTCGGGTCATCTGAATATCATTAGTCATAAACAGACAATCCACAATATACACATATGCATGCCCAATTTCTGTCAACTATGCATTTAGGGCATTTTAGGTCGACGACGTTTCGAACCATACATAATATCGGTTCATCCTCAGGACAGTAATATATGCCTAAAGATAAAACAATTTCACTTTAACCCACTGTGTGGGAATCGATATGCCAAACAATACCAATAGGAAATAAACGGGGAGGGTAAAGAGGAAAGAGGGGGAGACATAAAGAAAGATAAATCATGTCAGTTACAAGGTCCCATATATCAACTGCATACGTTGTACATAACTCACACCATGCCAAAGTCTCAACGGCGGCAGAGTGTGGTGCACGGCTGTTACATGCAGTGCGCTTGGGGTTGTTCAGGGGAGGTCGGTACATTAGGTGGCGCATCATCCGAAGTACCACACGGACTGGCAGTGATGGTAATACCGTGAAAGGTAAATCAAAAAAGGGGGGGTTTGCTGCACTGTTCCTAGAGGAAAAGAAGGTAAGGGGATTAGGCTGGCGTGACCAAGGGGGGGATTTAAATGATACCCTGGGGCATCCATTTTGTTGGATGTATTTGCCTCACACACCCCGAGGAGTGTCATGCTTCATCATCGGCGGTTACATTTTAGCCGCCTTATCATAGGAATACACGACCCTGCCCACATACCCCCACTTCACCAAAAGGCAGTTGGAAAAAGATCTCCGCCAAAGAGCCCCTCTCTGAGGTGTGCCCGTCGGGGATTGCACCGCCTCCCCGACGAGGAGCAACCGCCGATGATGAAGCATGACACTCCTCGGGGTGTGTGAGGCAAATACATCCAACAAAATGGATGCCCCAGGGTATCATTTAAATCCCCCCCTTGGTCACGCCAGCCTAATCCCCTTACCTTTTTTTCCTCTAGGAACAGTGCAGCAAACCCCCCCTTTTTTGATTTGACTCTCTAGTACTCAGTACGGACACTAAGCTGCTACTGGACCTTCCACCATCTTGAGTGGTTAATAGTGTCCTCTCGCCTCCCCCCTCTTTGAAACCCAATACCGTGAAAGGTGTCAGTGTGGTGAAAACAGTGGATGAGGTGAAAATCGCTCGGGCAAGTGGGGAAAATATATGCGGTTGCCTATGTCTCACGAGAACACCGCACGAAATTCAGTGAGTCAAAGGATGTGAACCGGTGCAGGGGCAAGGGACGGTGAAAAATGGTCACAGTAGCCAGTAGCTCAGACGGGGGCTTACCGGAGAGGTAAGCTGACAATCAATCAGCGCAGAATTGGCGATTGGTTAGGTGAATTTCTATGAAAAAACAGAGTAGTGGTTACTTAAAAATGAATATTGCAACGGCAGCAAACCAATCGCGTGGGAGAAAAAAAAACTTACCACGGGAAGGGTCCGGCGTGAATAACGAAAAGATCTATGGAGAAAAGGGAGTGATTACGATAGGGCAGCCGGAGGAAATTAACAAGTGAGCAGTCGAGCGCTGTGCTCGGAGGGCTTACCAAAGGGAGCGATGCCCTGTTCAGTGGATCTGTTGGAGAAAAGAGGAGTTGAAAAAATAAGGGGAAAGTCTAAGTACAGGTGCCAGAAAACAAGAGAAAGAGAGACCGCAGTACATCACTGCGCTGGCAGTGGGCTTACAGAAATGAATGACTGATGCAGGTCCACAATGGGGGTCCTTGCACAACGCGAGATAAACTTCACGGGTGGCAAACTGCGGTGTGTGGCCGTTATGGGAATGAGGTTTCTGGTCATGTGGGGGTTAGTAACCAAAGGTGGCACGGCAAAAAGTGTCGGCCATTTTGGTATGGGCGAATAATTCAAGCCCATCCAGGAGATGAGGGGATTGCAGTAAGTAACTGCGGGGGCCATCTTGGGTGTACTGAGGGCAACAGAATCGCAGTGGTAATAGCATGCAGCATGCGGGAGCAAAAACACGAGCAATGAAGCGCTAAAGTGAATATGAAGGGTGTGCTATTCAAAATACCGCGGTGAGAAGTCAGGCAGTGACATATAAACAATAAACAATAAAGCGAAGCAACACTAGGCAATGTCCTAATAAAGTGGTGAGTATAAATAAAAGACATTTTTACAATTTTTTCCAAAAAACGGGTTTCAGAGAGCCAGTCAGAGTCTTCTACTAATTGCAAATTACTAATTGTATGGCCCTGCTTAAGTTCCATTAAGCAGGGCAGGGCTGGAGTCTAAATCAGGGAGGTCCAGTCCTCCATGCGATTCAGGCCAGTGTGCAGGCTCTGGGTCTTGAGTATCCAGTGCAGTTCCTCTTTGTTCAGTAACTGCTGTAGGTTCCCTCCACGGTTAGGGAGTTTGATCACAGAGATGATGGTCCACTTGAAGTCCATTTCCGTGTGGGACAGTTCCGTAAAATGGTGCACAAGAGGAGCATTGGGGGTTCTGCAGCGAATTCTGCTCCTGTGTTGACCTTGTAACTGACATGATTTATCTTTCTTTATGTCTCCCCCTCTTTCCTTTTTACCCTCCCCGTTTATTTCCTATTGGTATTGTTTGGCATATCGATTCCCACACAGTGGGTTAAAGTGAAATTGTTTTATCTTTAGGCATATATTACTGTCCTGAGGATGAACCGATATTATGTATGGTTCGAAACGTCGTCGACCTAAAATGCCCTAAATGCATAGTTGACAGAAATTGTGCATGCATATGTGTATATTGTGGATTGTCTGTATATGACTAATGATATTAAGATGACCCGACCTTGCCTACCATTCCCCTTGTCCGTTTGTGTCCCCCCAGTGTGTTAGTCGGACATCGGCTGGTGTCCCACATTCACCACACTCTGTGACAAACTCCTTGTATATTATTCTTATCAAAATATTAAACTGTCCGGCTGGACATTTTTTTCAAAAATGAAATATAGTTCTATTTAGTCTATATTTATTCCCTGTACATTTCTTTTCTTGTCTAAGGGCCATTGTCTTTGATAATAATTACTTCCAATGGCACCAAGATTCAGCATGGACACCTCATATTGAGGCTTTTGTCCGCATTATCGCTCCCCAAGAGATAGGTCATAATTAAATGTAGTGCCCACAGAAAGGTTGCTGATGATTTTGGTAGAGGAAATGCTTATGAAGATCAAACAGCTATGGAGACGGCCTGAATAAAGATTAAAATGTTTGTAGTAGGTCTAACTAGGTGGGTCCCTGAAGTTGTCATGTTTGAAGATACCCTTGAAAATGTAAAGGAAATACAAAGTGAAGCCACAATAGAAGAATTAGCAGTATGGCAGGAAATACAGCACAGTTGGATGACAAAGGATGTTGAATTGATAAATCAATGAAGAAGAGATGGTTGCTGCCAGTTCCATATGTTCTTGCTGTGGTTACCATGGCACATGGTCCAGCTCATATTAGTGCAAAGTGCAGATGTAAGTTGTTAGATTCTGTATGGCAGAATGATAATATCTCTAAGACAGCTGCACACTTAGTAAAATATAGCATAATCTGTATGATGCACAATCCAGATAAAGGTACCCCGACACCACCTGGTAATTTTGCGCCACCCACTTTTCCCGTTGAAGTCATTCACATGGACTATATTGAGCTGGAGAGATGCAATAATCTTAAGTATGTTTTGGTGGTACTATGTGCATTTAGCAAATGGGTGGAGGCTTGCCTCACTAAGGATAGCACTGCAATTACGACTGCGAAGGTACTCCTAAAGGAGTTCTTACCTCCTTTTGGCTTGCCCTGACTTATCTGGAGTGATAACAAAAGTCATTTCAATGCAAAAGTGATTCAATTGATTTGTGAGGGTCTACGTATAAAGCAAATATTCCATGCTGCCAATCATCCACAGTCAGCGGGTTTGGTTAAGAAGTACAATGGTACTCTCTAAATGAAATTGGCAAAAATTCATGAGACAACAGGTTTACAGTGACCAGATGCTTTACAATTGGCTTTTTTGTCAACAAGTACAACAGCTCATTCTAGTACAGGAATGTCTTCTTACAAGATCATGTCTGGAGCCCAGCAAATGTATGGGGCATCCTGCGTCCTCGTAAGTTCTCTGATATTGAGTACCAAGTGATGCTTGATTACCTTGGCCAGTTAACAGATAGTTTGCATTGTATCCACAAACAGGTGTGGGAGTCCCTACCTTCTACACAAAAGGGGCCCAGCCACAACATCCAATCTGGAGACTATGTTTTAATAAAGAACTTCCAGAGGAAGAAAAGTTTGGAAACGTGCTGGAAAGGTCCTGAACAGGTTTTGGTGGTGACTTGTACTGCAGTGAAAGTTGCTGGCAGCAAGAACTGGGTCCACATATTGCACTGTCGCAGGATTCTTGTGCCGTTACCATATGACCAGTGGGTCAAAGACAGCATTGGGGACACGGAGTGCCAACAGTTTCCCAGGTTTGTTCCTTTCAGTGATGCCCAGCTAACGTGGATGCAAACGGATAAAGAAAATGAGAATGTGCTAAATGAGGCTGTTCCTCCGGAAATACGAGCTATCCAAGAGCCTTTGTTCACTGATCATATGATGCCTGTTGTTGCCAGGTAAAATTTGCACCATTGGCTGAGGGATACGGATTCCAAGGAGAAAAGAGATTAAGGATGGACTGCATAAGATAGGTTGTACTGAATTGTGGTACCAACAAATTAGCTGAAACTAGTGTAGAACATTTTGCTCACTTTATCTTAGTTGTTTGAACATTAGTTAGAGAAGACTGAAGTATCCCTTGAAGGTATACCACCTTGATTAACATGGGACTCATCCAAAGAGCTTAGGACAGAGCAAGATCCACCGCTGGTGCTCAAGAGCACCAACATATTGATGGACAAAAAGAGCCTGAACCAGTGAGGCTCTGACAGACACTCTGAACTTGTATATCTTTTTTGCATTTTTTGCCTACGCTTTTTATTATCCATGATGCATCCCTTTGGCAGACCAGTTGCTGAAAAAAAGAGCAGCCCATGATTCTTGCTGCTCAGTATGATATAGTGTGGACCCGGAGAAGAAAAGTAGTATGTGTTGCTCTGTTGGTTTTGCTGATGATAATATTGTGTGGAAAGTGATCAAACTATGTCTTTACGTAGCAAGGGTAAGGTTATTTCCCCGAAAAGGAACAGAAGAACAGCCCAGAGTAATTTACTTTTAGACATGCATAAAAGATTCTATGGAGAAGGGACAGCTTGTTACCCCACTGAATCTGTCACTAGTTTATGAACAGCATATCCATTGTCATTCGTAAACTATACATATTTTCGTCCACCCCAATTTACAGAAGTAAAGGAAGTTTTTTGGTTTCGGCTATCCAGGACCTTGTTTATATTATAGATAGCCATGGGAATGGGTTATCCAGGTTGTGATAATAATACATATTGCGACAATTTTTATATGGAAGAACAGAATGTTACTTTGGTAGGCTGGCATTATAAGAAATTGATAGTTTCCAAAGAGGGTGGTTATTATCCTGCTTGCTGCCCTACCGTGAATAGCACAGACACCTCTTTCTATATCAACTGTTCTGGAATAGTACTGTACAAGAATACAATTCCTTTAAGGAATGACAAAGATCCGAGTACTTTTGGAATAAACACTAGATATGACACACTAGATTGTGAATGGCTGATCTAGGCACACCTGGGGTTTTACTTTTGTGTCTAACAGTATGTATTCCAATGACCATAATGGTACAGACGATGTGGCTCTTGGGATGGTGTTCCCCTTAGATTTGCCTTGTAAATATGCTAAGCCTAATGAACGTTGGGTTAAACGGACTTTGACTAAACAAATTTGTGAGGGAGTGACTGATATAGAGGTCAATAATAATAGTATAGGAATCACTTAATTTTCACTTTGAGTCAATCAATCAATCAATCATACCATTTGCATAGCGCACTACTCACCCGGGAGGGTCTCAAGGCGCTTGGGGGAGGGGGTATGCTAATGCTCGAACAGCCAGTCCTGAGTTGTTTCCTGAAGGCGAGACGGTCCTGGGTCAGCCGAAGGTGGATGGGGAGGGAGTTCCATGTCTTGGCAGCCAGGTAAGAGAAGGATCTTCCTCCGGCGGTGGCTCTTCGGATACGTGGTACAGCTGCGAGGGCGCGGCTGGTAGAACGTAGCTGGCGGGTGGGCGTGTAGAAGGTCAGGCGGTCGTTGAGGTACTTGGGGCCCAGGTCGTGGAGAGACTTGTGTGCGTGGGTGAGGAGCCGGAACGTGATCCTCTTGTCGACGGGGAGCCAGTGCAGGTCCCTCAGGTGGTTGGAGATGTGGCTGCATCGGGGGACATCCAGGATGAGTCGGACGGAGGCGTTCTGGATGCGCTGGAGTCTTTTCTGTAGCTTGGCTGTGGTTCCGGCGTAGAGGGCGTTTCCGTAGTCAAGTCGGCTGGTGAAGAGTGCCTGGGTGACAGTTTTCCTGGTCTCGGTCGGGATCCAGCGGAAGATCTTGCGAAGCATACGTAGGGTGTTGAAGCACGATGAGGAGACGGTGTTGACTTGTCTGGTCATCGAGAGGGAGGAATCCAGGATGAAGCCCAGGTTGCGTGCGTGGTCGGTTGGCTTGGGTATGGTGCCCAGGGCTGGGGGCCACCAGGAGTCGTCCCAGGTGGAGGGTGAAGATCCCAGGATGAGGACTTCCGTCTTGTCCGAGTTCAGTTTCAGGCGGCTGTACTTCATCCACTCGGCGACGTCTTTCATCCCTTCGTGTAGGCAGGTTCTGGCGCCGTCGGGGTCTCTGGTGAGGGAGAGGATCAGCTGGGTGTCGTCGGCGTAAGAGATGATGTTAAGGTTGTGCTGGCGTGCGATGGCTGCAAGAGGCCTCATGTAGACGTTGAAGAGGGTGGGGCTGAGTGAAGATCCTTGCGGGACGCCGCAGATGACTTCGGTGGCCTCGGAGCGAAACAGGGGGAGGCGGACTCTTTGTGTTCTTCCGGCGAGGAACGAGATGATCCACTCCAGTGCCTTCTCTTGGATACCGATGTTGCTGAGGTGCTCGACTAGGGTGCGGTGGCAGACAGTGTTGAACGCAGCGGAGAGGTCCAGGAGGATGAGGGCCACTGTTTCCCCCTTGTCGAGCAGGGTCTGGATGTCGTTGGTGGCTGCGATGAGGGCGGTCTCGGTGCTGTGGTTGGCTCTGAAGCCGGACTGCGAGGGGTCGAGGGATCCGTTCGTCTCGAGGAAGGCGGTCAGCTGTCTGTTGACGATCTTCTCGATGACTTTAGCAGGAAAAGGGAGGAGCAAGATGGGGCGGAAGTTTTTGAGGTCGGTGGGGTCCGCTGTAGGTTTCTTCAGGAGGGCGCTGAGCTCGGCGTGCTTCCAGCTCTCCGGGAAGGTGGCGGTGTTGAAGGAGGTGTTGATGATGTTTCAGAGTTGGGGTGCGATGGTGGAGTCGGCCTTGTTGAAGACGTGGTGTGGGCAGGGGTCGGTTGGTGATCCGGAGTGGATGGTGTTCATCGTGCGGGTTGTGTCTTCGGTGGTCACCGTGGTCCAGGTGCGAAGGGTGGCGGTGGGGGGCGTGGGTTCGACGGTTGGGTGCGTGGGTGGTGCGCCGAAGCTGTTGTGGATGTCGGTGATCTTGCGGTGGAAGAACGAGGCAAGGGAGTCGCAGAGGTCTTGTGACAGAGTGATGTCGTTGGTGCCGGTGCTGGGGTTGGAGAATTCCTTGACGATGGTGAAGAGTTCCATGCTGTCGTGGGCGTTGTTGTCCAGTCGTTCCTTCAGGGATTTCTTCTTGGTGGTGCGGATGAGCTGGTGGTGCTTGCGGGTAGCGTGTTTGAGGGCGGTCATGTTGTCGGTGGTCCGGTTGAGGAGCCAGGCTTTCTCGAGGGTGCGGCAGGTCTTCTTGGAGTCCTTGAGTTCGTCGGTGAACCAGGATGCCTTCTTGCTTCTGGGTCTGTTGGGAGGGTTCTTTAGTGGCGCAAGGTCGTCGGCGCAGGCGGTCAGCCACTGTGTGAAGTTGCGGGCTGCTTCGTTGGGGTCCGTTGTGTTGGCGGGAGGGCTTTGGCTGAGGGAGGTGGTGAGCTGGTCCGCGGTGATCTTGCTCCAATTCCTGTGAGGTACCTGTTGCGGGTGGTGGTGGGTCGTGGTTCTTTTGAAGCTGAAGTGGACACAGCTGTGGTCGGTCCAGTGGAGTCCGGTGGCGTGGCTGAAGGTGATGTACTTGCTGGAAGAGAAGACGGGATCAAGCGTGTGGCCGGCGTAGTAGTTGCTTGAGTCCGAAGTTGGTGAGGTTTTCCAGCAGGGCGGTGGTGTTGCGGTCCTTGTTGTTCTCCAGGTGGAAGTTGAGGTCTCCTAGGAGGATGTAGTCAGCGGAGGGGAGGGCGTGCGGGCTGATGAAGTCTGTGATGTCTTCGCTGAATTGTGTGCGTGGTCCCGGGGGTCTGCAGACGAGGGTGCCTCTGAGGGTCGTCTTTGGGTCGGTGTGAATCTGGAAGTGGAGATGTTCGGCTGCGGCGAAGGAGTCGTTGGCGTCGGTCGTGATGCAGATGGTGTTCTTGTGGACGATGGCGATGCCTCCTCCGGTCTGGTTGATGCGGTCCCTCCTGATGATCTTGTACCCGTCCGGGATGGCGATGGCGATGTCGGGTGCAGAGGAGGCGTTCATCCAGGTTTCCGTGAGGATGGCGACGTCCGGTGATGTGGCGTCGAGGAGGTTCCAGAGTTCCACGGCGTGTCTGTGGACGGAGCGGGTGTTGAGCAGGATGCACTTCAGGTGGTTGCTGCTGGTGCTTGGCTTGGCGGGTGCGGTGCAGGTTCGGAGGCAGGTGAATTTGCAGGCTTTGCAGGTGAAGGTTCCGTGGATGCGTCTCGGGGTGGCTCGGCAGCAGGCGGGGTTCCGGCCGGCATTGAGTGCGTTGAGGGTGGCGGCGTCGTAGGTCCGTCGGGTCGTCTTGCTTCGGTGGGGGCCAGGGGTCCAGGCACTGGGCACGGGCCAGGCGCGGACGGGCGCAGACGGGCTTGCCTTTGACGCGCCTTCGGCGCACAATTGGCGCGTCCGCTGCGCGTGCAAGGGGGCGTCATAAGTAGGCAGCCGGGAGGAGGGTCAGCGGCGGGGCAGCGAATGGGGTAGCAGGGGGCGGGGCCGCAGGAAGGCAGCGGCGGGAAAGTCTGGTGCGGGCGGGTGGCCCAGCGACGGCTGGGTCACCCGGTCATCAGCGGGAAAATGCGGCAAAACAGGAGCAGCAGCAGGAGGAGCGAGGGGGCGACCAGGCCACAGGAGCAGGCACAGTGGTCGCTCCCTGGACTAGGACACGGCTCCCTTAAGTAGGCAGCCGGGAGGAGGGTCAGCGGCGGGGCAGCGAATGGGGTAGCGGGGGGCGGGGCCGCAGGGAGGCAGCAGCGGGAAAGTCTGGTGCGGGCGGGCGGCTCAGCGACGGCTGGGTCGCCCGGTCATCAGCGGGAAAATGCGGGAAAATGCAGCAAAACAGGAGCAGCAGCAGGAGGAGCGAGGGGGCGACCAGGCCACAGGAGCAGGCACAGTGGTACCTCTATGGCCACGGTGACAAAGCTAGAGAATATTTTGGGTGCAAGCTGCACATTGTATCTAATACCACTGTGGCAGCTTTACACAACATCACCACTCAGTTGGAGAGTAAGCACAAATATTCAGAACAGACCAGATACGCAGTTGATTTCATTTTAGCCAAGAGTGGTGGTGTATGCGCGTTAGTGGGAGACCAGTGTGTGGTCAGGATCAAGAATATGGAAAGGAATATTACCAAACATCTTAGACATCCTCAAGAATGTCAAGGGAATCGAAAGTGGAAATTGGAGTTGGTCTCTTTTGGTGGTTGCGGCTGGATTCTTGAAAAGGTGATTTGCCTGATTGTAATATTGGTGCTTTGCTGTGCCCTTATCTAGTGCCTTCCCTTCTATTGTTCCCATTGCACCACTATTCTCACCCCTAAGAGCAAAATATTGATTTATGATACCAATGCTGCAATTATGGTACAGAAAGAAATTAAAGACCTCATGAATATAGACGAGTGCATTTTCGAGAATTTTTCCCTCCTCACAGTTTTCTTCCTTGATGTTTATTTTTTTTAATTTTCAAAAACCTTTATTGGTAACTTGCACAGTTCATTTTACAGATATTACATTCGTTAATAGCAGAACAGTTGGCTTCACTAGACTCATAGTAGGTTTGTTGATGCCATCTTGGTCTGGACACTAAGAAGACTCCTCCACTGCCCTCCCCCACCCCCTACCCACAGCCCCATACCGTGGTCTTTATCTCCCTGGTCACACTCTCCATTATGGTCCTCTGGCATCCCGAAACTGAGTTCCGGTCAAGAAAGCCTAGTGTCACATACATTCTGAACAATGTCATAGCCCTCCATCGCACATTTTGTGCTCCTCATTACAGTCCTGCCCCTACCTCTCCCTTTGCACACCCCTGTTCTCCCAGGATCTGTTTCCTACCACTCTACTATGTTGGTTGAGTGTCATCTGGCCCTGAGTGTCATTTCCTCCCTCGCCTCCTCCCTTTCCATTCTCTGCGCCAGGAGGTATACTTTCAGTGGGCCCCAGATGTCTTTCGTCCTAGACTTCACGGGCAGTAGATCCGCATAACTGTGCAGCTGCTCCTGCCACATAGTAAGGTCCTGCACCCATCCTTTGAATTTGGGTGCCTGCCCTCTTCCCCACTTGCAAGCTACCTGTCGCTTTGCCAGTAACATGCCTATTGCTAGAATTTTTTTGTGGACAGTTACTACATTTACGTTCATGCCCAGAACAGCTGTCAATGGAGAAGGGGGAATCTGTACGCCTAGCATGGCTGACATACCTTCGAACACTTCCCCCCAGTATTCCGCCATCTGTGGCATTGCCATGCCAAATGTATGAAATCTGCTCCTTCTCTCCTGCATCTCTCGTACCTATCATCTTCTCTTAATCGGAAGTTGTGCAACTTAACTGGGGTGTGGTATAGCCTCTGCAGGAATTTAAAATGTATTAAGCGGAGCCTACTACTACTTGTAACTGCCTCTGTCTGTACACAAATAACCTCCCACTGTTCGTCCGTTAAGGGAGTTTCTAGATCCTTATCCCATTCATTCCTGGCTCTTAAGTGTCGGGGGAAGTGACGCTCCGTATCTGTTTATATATCAAGGATATGACATGTTTGGATGCCTCCGACTGCAGTAATGTGTATAGGGGACTAAATATGACTGGTTCACTTGGGAAGTTTGATGTTATGGCTTTCACACTTTGCCAGAGGCGTACATACATTACCACTTCCATGTTTGTGGGTGTATGGTTCCCCAAAAACTGGTCCTGTGTCCGAAATTGCCCTCCAATGTATAGGTCCCCCCAGCTGTTGTAGGGCAGTTGGCTCAGGATCCTGCGGCATATCCCCTTCCCGATGAGCTGTAGTAATGAGAATTTGAAATGTTCATTCTCGGGGTGTACATCGGCGCTGCTTCCATACTACGCGCTATCCACCTCCATGCTGCTACAGTGCAGTCTTCCGTGGAGGGGTCCCGTTCTCGCTCCTTTACTGGCGTGAATACATTGCCTTCCGGCGTCGTCGGTGCCACTGCTAAGTGTGGCATGAATGGAGGAGGGTGGAACCAGTATACCGCGAAATGAGCCTGCGTGTAATAATAATATTGCTCAAAGTTGGGCACATCATAACCTCCCTGCTGGTATGGTAGCACCAATGTAGCTAGGTTGAGCCGCGCCTGCTCCACCCCCAGATTAGTCTAACCAGTTGCGTTCTAAGCGTGCTAAAAAAGAACCTGCTCGGGTTGTATGGTATGTTGATGAAGAGGTATAAAAACTTTGGTAGTATCGTCATCTTACTCAATGAGATTCGCCCTGCCATCGACAGGGTTAGGCGTATCCATTTGGATGTATTATCTGTCACCTTGTCAATGGTCTTTCCGTAATTAGTACGCATCAGTGTCTCTTTATCCCTGGCAATGTGAATACCCAGGAATTTAAAGTCATCCGTCTCCCAGACCAAGGGATAGTCCAGCTGGTGTTGGTCTGTCATAGCCGTTAGTGGAAAGACAGCGGACTAATTCCAGTTTATGTGTATTCCAGATATGGCCCCGAACTTGGTGATTTCGCGTAGTACAGTATTAAGATTATCTTGTTTTTTTTTTTTATATACAGCGTCATGTCGTCCGCATACAGAGATATGAGTAGCTGTCTAGATGGGTAGGCTAGCGCACTGCTTTTATGATGTTACCGCAGTTTCGCTGCCAGAGGTTCTATTGCCAGAGCAAATATAACTGGGGACAATGGGCACCCTTGCCTTGTGTCTCTAGAAATGGGGAAAGGAGCTGATCTAGCCCCGTTCACTAATACTGTGGCACGTGGCTGCCGATATAGCAGTTGCACCCAGTTCAGGAAGACAGGCGGCATCCCTATATAACCCAGTGTTCCCACCAAGTAGTCCCACTCCACTGAGACGAACGCCTTGGTGGCGTTCAGGAACACGGCAACCGTTGAACAGTTGGGGTCTATATCCTGCATCACCGCTAATAACGTCCTGAGATTGTTGGATGTGGCACGGTTAGGGAAAAACCCGCCTGATCCGGCAGCACCAGTCGCTCCATCAGGAGGTTGAGCCGAGTAGCCATAACCTTTGCCAGAATTTTAGTGTCGCAGTTGAGCAACGATAAGGGCCGGTATGAGTTGCAGCTAGTCGGGCATTTGCTGGGCTTCAGTAATGAGGTTATCAGAGCTTCCCTCATAGTCTGGGGCAGTGTGCCCTCCTCAAGTGCCTCATAGTAAACTGCTTTCAACATTGGAACCAACAACTGCACATACACTTTGTAGAACTCCACCGTCAGTCCATCAGACCCCGGCACTCTACCGGACTGCATATACATTATTGCTTCAGTGATTTAATCCACCTCGATATCAAGGTTCAAGAATTTGCACCGGGTGTCACCCAGCCATGCTAATGCCGTATCCTCAAAGTATTGTTGCAAGTCTAACGGGGTGCAGCTATGTGAGGTGTATAGCTGTTTATAGTATTCTACACATGTGTTTAATTGGTCTGGAAGATTCCGGTATGTGTTACCTTGCTCATCCTGTATTTCCGCGATGTAATTGGCAAATCTGGGAGGCCACACCGCATTGGTTAGAGCTCTCCCTGGCCTGTCCCCCTTCCCATATATCCTTGCCATATGGGTCTTCCCTTGGAACTTACATTCTCGGTCCGCCGCGTTCTCATACTCTGTAATTCTGCTGCGGAGTTCTGCTCTTGCCACCCCGTCACTCACCCCAGACTCGAGGTCTCTCTCAAGTACCTTTATATCTTTTTCTAATTTATGGAGCTCCGGGCGCAGATCTTTAAGGATGCTTCCTCCTTTCGAAGTACACCAGCCACTGACAGTGAATTTGAATGCCTCCCACACTGTGGTTAAACTCGACACGGAATTCACATTGCGCTCGAATAAATCTTTAATATCTTGCTCTAATTCTACCCTAAAGGCAGAGTCCTGCAGGTGTAGGGGGTTGAGGTGCCATCCTATATATGGGGATTGTGTAGCTGGGGCCCGGAGGGAAACCATCACTGGTGAGTGGTCAGAATAGGTTCAGGCAAGATGGGTGACTTTATCCAGCCAGTGCACCATCTCCAGCGATACTAATAAATAATTTAATCTGGACCAAGAGGAGTGCACTGTTGAGTGATGTGTTCCTTCTTGCCTCCCGGGGTGTTTATACCTCCATGCGTCTAGGAAGCGTGTAGAGGTTATTATGTAGGCTAGTGTGCATTGCGTACTGGTGTAGTGCATCGGGGTAGCCCTGGACCGGTCAAACTGCGGGTTCACCACTGTATTGAAACCCCCCCCCAGATGACATATGTCGTGCCTATCTCTTGTATTTCACCCCAAAGCTGGAGCAGTGTGTGCATCATCGGTGTTGGGGCCATAATAATTGGCGAAGGTGATATCATGTGAGGTCAGTTTTCCTCAGACTAGGCAGTACCTCCCTGGTCCGTGTCCGAGCCCCCCATCGTGAAGTGCACCCCGTCTGATTAGAATAGCCACTCCCTGAGCATATCTTGAGTATGATGCAAAGCAACGGTGAGACGCCCACTTTGCAGCAAAATGAGGGGTTGTTATGCGATCCAGATGAGTCTCCTGCAGTAATTAGAACACTAAGGGAACTCAGATTCGGTTCTCCTTCGAGCAGCACAGCCAACATTGCTTGAATGAATCCAATCAATCAAATCCTTTTTGTGAAATTTCAACGTATTGCTTTTTCATTTTTTTAATTAACTCTTCATCCCTTTGGTTCAATTTCTTCAATTCATTTTATCCATTCGAATCCAACGTGAAGATGTTTCATGCAAACACAGGAGACTAGTGGGTTTCCACATATCACGTCTTTTATCTAAAAAGCACCTGATGCATTTCGGGATTAACCCTTCTTCGGGGGTGTCTATAATTAAAATAAAACAATCCTTGTATGAGACCATCATCACAATTATTTACTCATTGAATACACAATTCGATAAAAATTAGCACCATTTACAATAACACAGAGTATTTACCATAAAAGAGTTTAGCCATGCTGCAATTATTACCATTTGTCTCGAAACGTTAATTATGCATGAAAAATCATGATCCCCAACACGAGACGCACACATCAATATACAATGCCGTATTGTTCGCCTGTTTCATTTAAAGCTCCTCTGGAATCCCTTTAGGATCTCATACTTCTCATACCCTTACCATGACATTTGATCTGTATCCATTATTTCACAGCTCGGGCTATCAACATGCCGACTCATTTTGTAAAAGCACCAAATCTTTGTGTCACATCAAAATTTCTTCGTAGCCGCAGCTTACATGTCTTTCCTCGTGAACCCTTAGCTCAACTATCCCACTCTATTTAACCTTAAATTTACTCCTCCCCTCCTGTAGCCAGGTGGTATATCACGAGTTTTGATTGCAAAGACTCCTTTAAACGATGGTCTTTGAATGTTAGAAACCCATACTGCATAGCGTGATTTAAATACATACTGCGCATCCCAGAATGCCCCATCCTACGCTTTTCGTGATATTACAAAGCTCCTTGATTGCTCTTTATACAAATAGAGAAGACCCGCAATATCAACGTGAATTTTTCTAAAGCAATATAAGCATTAACCCTCAAAAGTATAATTTCATTTAATCAGTTCATATGCATAAATATAATGTCCTCTAACACAGCTCATCTGTGACCGGAGAAAATTACCTCCTGTGTAAATAGTCATTAACTCCATATTCGTTTGGTTCCCTTTAAATACAACTTGCTTTTTGTTTGTTAACCCAAGAGTGCAATCTCACCGAAGGACGGTAATTCTGGAAAGAACATCAAAAGGGGGGTAAGATGCACACCGAAGTACTCCCACTATAATCGTGAAACTTGAATTATTTTTAAACTTGTTTTTAAACTTGCAGTTTAACAACATGTTTAAAAACAAGTTTAAAAATAAGTCAAGTTTCACTATTATAGTGGGAGTACTTCAGTGTGCATCTTACCCCCCTTTTGATGTTCTCTCCTGCAGTAAGCCACCCCAATATGGTGCCTGTCCAGGTACCCAAGGACTTGCCTCTTTTTCCGGGGATTATTCAGGCCTCTTATGTTCCAGGACAGCACATTTAGCTCATTTGAGTCCGTCTTAGTGTCAGCCATTCTCCTTGTGTATGGATACAGTTTGTGCATATATGTCAACTTCAAAAGTCCATTGTGCTCTGTACCACAACACCCTTCCCTGGTGAACCCCCTCCCACTCTGGCTTCCCCAACTCGCCAAGCATGTGTACCCTCCCCCCCCAAAAAATGTAACTCCATGAAACTATACATCCTCTCAAGAGGAAGATTAGGGGCTCGCCCACGTGTGAGAGTCACTAGGGGCTCTATCCGTGCCCTCTCCCCTCCTTTATTTCACCCACCCTTCGCTCTCCCCCAGTGGGCGGACAGCTTCAGTGGGATGGAGGCGTAATACATCACCATCTTGGAGAAGTTCACTGCTTGTAGATCAATCCTAACAGTCCTTCAGGCAGCGGTCTGGTTCAGTCTCTTTATTCCATGTTCAACATTGGCGATTGGGATCTGGAGCGTCGTCGTGCGTCAGCTGCATCAGTCTCCGCTCGGCGAGCCTTCCGTAGGTACTCTTCTGCTAGTTATGGATTAGTGAAAAAGTGGTGTTTCCCATGGTGTGTTATCCTCAATTTGGCGGGGTACAGCATGGCATACGGAATTTCCTGTGTCTGGAGTTTTTTTTCACAGCTGCAAATTTACGCCGCGCCTCCTGTACGGCCTGTGTAAAATCAGGAAAGAATGCCAAAGTTGTATTTTCGCAGCGTACTCTCTGTTTCTCTCGGGCAAGGCGTAATACTGTGTCTCTGTCCCTATAGTTCAGGAAGCGCATTATTATTGATCGCGGCGGGGCGCCCTGTGGGAGCCGCGCCGCCAGCGATCTGTGGGCCCTCTCAACTGTCAAATGCACCGAGAAGGAGTCCCTCCTGAACAGGTCAACTATCAGCTGCTCCATGAACTCCTACATTCGGCCTGTGTTGGTGGATTCTGCTAGGCCTAGGACTCGGACATTATTTCTTCAGGAGTGGGCCTCCAATTCTTTGTTCTTTTCTGCTATTAGTTTGAGCAATTTGTCCATTTGGAGCACCCTCTCTTTGGTTACTACTGCTCCATCCTCCAATTCCGACACTCTGGATTCGGCCTCTGTGATCCTGTGATCGTGATGCTCCAGCTTGTTTACCACTGAATCCATCCTGGTATTCATAGTGTCTATGTTTGCGTCAATTGACGTTAGGCTCTGCTTCATACTCAAGAGTAGAGTCTTCCAATCATCTTCTAGGCGATCTACTGCAGTCAAGTCCGTTTGCTTCGCTGATTGCGAGTGCGGTGTCCTGCGAGAATCAAATGTTAGTCTTGCCTGCTTGGCTTCATTACGCACCATGCCGGCTGATGCGCTTCGCCCGTGGGTATATTT
The DNA here is from genome assembly GCF_964261635.1 of Lissotriton helveticus. Lineage (NCBI taxonomy): Eukaryota > Metazoa > Chordata > Amphibia > Caudata > Salamandridae > Lissotriton > Lissotriton helveticus. The sequence goes on along the minus strand of NC_136065.1, from coordinate 890,082,869 downwards.
GGGGGTAAGCTCACCCTCAGGCCTTCGTAGAGCCACTGTTCTCTGCGGGGTGTGTTCTGTATCTGACTCGCACGAGCTCCACTCTAGATTAGAGTGGAGCACTCAGCTATGAGGCAGCAGTGTGGTTGCTCGGTCGCTAAAGGTATATGGAACTAGGCCACTGCTTCAGTGTGTGGCCGCTGCTTGAGCGTCTAGGCCTGCTTCATGGGTCAGCTCCCTGGCTGGAGTGTGCCGCGCTCTCGTGTGTTCTCTCCTGCTGTGCTATTGTCTAATGTGTGAGCATTAAGCTTGGTTGAGCAGGACCTCGACGTCGCCGCCAGGCAGCACAAGGTACGCGTTTACCGCTGCCACCTATGTCGGGCGCCGCTTCACTGTCTGAAATGACCGCCCCTCATCACTGGAGGTCGCAATCCTTGTCCACTGTCCCCTCAACCAGCTCTCCAGGCTGACACCTGGGTTTAGCGTCGCAATTCAAGTCCTCTTTAGTCTGGGGGTCTGGGCTACGGGCGGTCCACAGCAGAGGGGTGCTTCCCTCAGTAGACCCTCCGTCTGATGCTAATCACCCCTTGCAGCTAAAATGGCCGTTCGGCGGCCAAAATGGCGGCACTCCTTCTTTTACTCTGGGGCAGTGTCCGGGCGCCTCAGGGTATTAGCGCTACTGGGCCCGCGCATGTAGGATTTTATCCCCTTGGCACGGCTCTTGCACTGCACTCGCCGATATCCTGCCGCTTCTCCGTTGTGCGAAGCGCCTGTCTCCGGCCGCTGTCCGCTGTCTTTCCGCTCTCTTGTTCGCTCTGTGCTGCCTACAACGCTTAGTTCATAGGGCTCACCTCCGTCTCCGCCTCACTCAGTGTTGACAGCCCTCGCTGTGCTCCGTCCGGCACCACACTCACTTGCTTGCCAGTGCACCCATGCCATCAAGGCCTGATCATCCCCAGGCTTACGTAGCAATTGGAGCCGATTTTCAGCTTCGAGCTCCCAGAGTCACATGCTGTCCCAAAGTTCTTACGCTCTCCGGGCCGCTGGGTCTAGCACCGGGATATGAGGATCGCTGGTTGCAGTCTTCACTCCTCTCCTCGATGGGACATGCTTAGGGCTAAATATTCATTGCAGGATGTGGATTGAATATAATTTTCCGCCCGGACTGCCTGGAGCCTTACTGGCGCGCGTCCATGTTGGTCATGCGCCACCTAGCACCCCCTTCTTCCTTGATGTTGACCCCATGGAGTAATCATAAGAATTTATTGCTATGTATTTATATTATTGCTTATGCTTTCTTATTTTTCCTGTTGCTATTAGAAAATGTTTAACTCCTGCTAAAAGGAGAGTCTGTTAGTATAGAAATGTTCCTGTTTGTGCATTGCCCTGTGTAAGTTAGCATTCACTGCACTATTTTCTTTATTCAGCAGCATTTTAGGTTGTTCGAAATTGATTCTGAGAAATGCTCCTCAATAAGTTTCATTTCTGCTGTTAGACTTGTTCGCGTAATGAGTACACTATTCCAATTAGTGGATACTTCCTCACTAGATAGAGGCCCTCTCCCACTAGTCTTGAGACGGGCCCGAATGGAACAACCTTGGAATTTGGATACTTTGTAAAGGATAGAGGTGCTGAAACCATTTTTTTGTATTTCACTGTTTAGCTGCACCTGCCTGGATAATTCCACGTTAGGCGTGTGCTAGCCCAGTTACGAAAGGTACAAATGTATCTTTATGCTTGTCGATTTCAGTCCTCTCTGCAGCACTCCTAGCGACTGGGCAGACCGGGCTCCGATCTGAGTGCATATTAATAAACAGTTATTGGTTTGTATTCTCTACTGTCTGACCGACTGGTAGTCATTAGTGACCCGGGTGACCCTAATCGGGTCACTTCGTTTAAGTTCAACATAAAGGAACTCATTACAATGCCTATTGGGCAAGCATCTGACCGGTATTGTGTCGGAAACTCGACCGCCTGACAAGGAGTTGTTGGTCCCGCTTCGAAAATTAGGATGCAACCACCTACACGGTGGTCTGAAAGTGTATATTTCTATTGCAGCTTGTGCTGCGGGTTGCAGCATAAACTGCAATAAGAAAAATACCCTTTTTTAAACATGCGGTGCCTGCCACATGATGCATGGATGTTTGAGGGGCACCACAGGTGTTCCACAGGCCTTATTGCAGAGGCCGCAGGATACAAGGGCCCTGCTAGGGGCCCCCCAAAGTCTGTGGAACACCAAAGAAAGGCTGTCTGAAAGGGACATTGTAATTCCTAAGGCAGTGCATGAACAGGCACTGTCCCATTGTAGGAATTATTTTCTGACCTATGGTCGGACGGGCTTCTTGTGCTTGTTGGAATTGCCGGGTGGTCCCTCCGCATGCTGCACTAGATGTTGGTTAGACCGCAACTGTCAGGCCGTCGGTTGCAGTCCCACTGACATCATTATGAGGGCCACAGAGTTAAAGATAGTTTCTTATATAATTGCCTCTAATTTTTGAATTGTCATATTTGCAATTCATATAAAAGTTAAAATGTTATCATTTGTCATATTTATTATCGATTAACTCACATCCGATATCAAATTCCTCTTGTGCATGTATTTTGAAAACATTTGAATTGCATTTCAGAACAACACTATGAATATTGATATCTCAAAAGGTTGTCTTCAACCTACAGGTAGAATATCCCTTTGTCAAAGTTATTTGTGCAACTTCATTGCTTTGTCTTTATTTGCTGTAATGTATAAAGTTTCCCAATTCAAACAAACAGATTGAGAGCCAGATTTACATACCTTTCATTGAATGTACTGAAGCAAGGCAGCTTGCTACGCTGTGCTGCATAACATTATTAGAACAAAATTAACCATATCCACTAAGATATGGGGCCTACCTGATCTCTCATTGATTGTTCACTTCAGGCAGCTTAGCACCCACGCAGGCACCCTTGCACCGTGGTGCAGGAGGGCTGCATTACGGAAGGGATTGAGTTTTCACAGGAAGCTACACCTTCCTGAAGAAAAACAATCCTTAGAGGCATATTTCTGTTTCTTTGTGTGCTGCAGAATGCAGAATGCAGCACACATGAAAAGCAGAAGCAACGGGTAGGTTCTCCATTTTGGTCCAAACCCAGGTGTTTTGCCTTTAATAAATCTAGGTTTGTGTCAAACTACGTGGGTGGATGCATGGGACTGCCCATATCCCACCAATGCAATGCATAACCCACTCAGTGTAAAACATTGCAGCGCAAAGCCCTTGGGGCAATTCTCTTCTGATGTCAGCTTACCCAGGTCTCCCTTCGAGTCTTCATGCAAGGTAGTGAGTGGACCTTATATTGATGCATTAGTGCTTGGTACAAATGCATTGTCAGGGTTAGAGGGGTCAGATTTCCATTGTTTCTTGATTGCACACAGAAGTGTACCAGAAATTGGCCTCTTGGCAGCCCATATTCCTCCATGAGGTCGGAGAAATCCTTGATTCTGCCCATGTCTCCCACTCTTGTAAGACCCCTTGTGATACAAAACTGCAATACATTTTTAACGTTTCCTAAAAAGTTTTCTGTGTGGGCATAGTTAATACTACTTCATGTGCAACACTTTTAGATCTGACCTTTGTTTCTCTATCAATTTTATCTAGTTTAAACCAATCCACTTCCATCTTGTGGGTATAAAAATTGGCACCCCAAGCCTATATAGATATATATATTTCTTTTTACTAAGGTCAAATATTTTGAGGTCAGATTTGTGATGTAATTAGGGGCTAAATTGATGCAATGCTATCTCATGTATTGTTTCTACAAAGGTTTATGTCATCACAGAAAATGGCAAAAGAAATGTCCTTTAAACTAAAAACGCCACCAGGAATTGTTAACTCTTGTGCCCTACTTCAACAAGAGGCCATTCCTAATGATTTTTTCCTCAAATATCGGAATTCACTCTGACTCCAACCTTATTTTAGGTGGCCCATGAATTAGAATTAACACAGAGCCTTCTCCCTCCCTACAAGTGACACTATGGAGGGGGATGGCTGCGGAGAACCACGCCTCCGAGTAGCCACAGGTGACCCGCTGTGCCAACTCCAGTAATGGTGATTCATACTTGGCTGGCATTCTGGTGATTCAGCGGGCAAAGTCTTTGCGGCTTTTTTTTTTGAGTGCCTGCAGGTTGTGAACACCGAGGACACGAGGTGAGGCAAAGTGCCATTCGAGCGCAGGAACGGGATTTCTCCTGCTCCTATTGAGGAGGCGAGCCGGCCACGGAAGGTGGGCGCCGTCAGTGGAGGTGGGTGGCACCTTCTGCTCTCTGACTGGCGGTGGAGTCTTGTTCAGTGGCTGCTTCGCTAGGTCCCGCTGGTCTCCCGCGGTTCTTCAGGATCGTGTTGCCTGCGGCCCCAGTACCGCGGGAAACTGAGGCCACTTGGATGCCAGCTTGTCTCTTCCTGAGCTCGTCGGTCCTTTGACGATTCCTTTGACTGTGGAGTGGAGTGCTGATTCTGTGTTGAACTGCAGAGAGTCAGCAACTGGACGGACCCCAGGAGCATGGTGAAGAGCTTTTATGTTAAAAAAGTCCACAATTTGAGGTACTGAGGGTTTAAGGGGTGACATCGGGGATGAAAAGGGGTACTAGAGGCGGAAGAGAGGGTAGGATGACACCAAAAAGTCACAGGGGATAAAAAGGAAAAAAAATGGGCAAACCTCTGAAGCATGCTAATGCAGTCGGCAAAGTCGACTGTGCAGTCGGTCTTAAAGCTGAAACACGCCAAGATCAGGCAAAAGAAGCTGTACGACTGGCCAACAAGGAAAATACCACCAAATCCTATGGGTTAGATAGCACCCTTGAGAGCTCGGAGGAGGAGCTGCCCCCAGCGCCTCCCCGGAAGGGGAGGTATTGGTGACAGACCAGACAAATACTACATCAAATTCAATAGAAGTCGCAGCTTCTTCGTCTAAATCTCAGCAGGACGATTCCGTACTAGATGGCTCAAAGAAAGGATTAAAAGGGGCAAAGGAATTTCCATTGTTCTTAAAGAAAGCAACCTTACAACCCCCCTCTTTGAGTCCATCTTAAAAAACATCAAAAGGCCTATCAGCGGTATCAGTGTTGCCAGTATCACCAATAGATTCAGCTTCTAGAGACCAGGAGAGACCTCAATGCTATCTGGAAACCGATCATCTGGTAGTCCCAGAGTCATATCAAGGTCAAGGCCAAGACCAGGTGGCCTTGTCAACATAATTAAGTTTAGCAGAAATGATTGTTTCTAGTACAATTCACTCGCAGTTATGAGGTGCATCAGATGAAGGCAATAAGACAGCTTTAAATATCTCTTTAAACCCGATGTCACCCCAATCCAAACTTCAGCTACAACCCCAACCACTGTCTCAGGGTCAAGTACTGCCATGGGGTTTGTTAGCCTAGGAGGATACCATGGTTGGAAACTCGAATCTTGGTACGATCGAATTGCAAAACAACCCCAGCCCAGGCACTGAGACATCGGGACCTTATCAACTAGATATTAGAGACATGTTCAACTTAATGTTGGATGAGGTTTGTGAAATGAAAAAAGAATTCAAAAATTGGAAATTGCCACTCTGCAACTTCGGCTAGGGAAAATTGAAGAAGTAATGACAGGTTTCCCTATCAAACTTCAGGAGGCGGAACCCAGAATTTCAGTATTAGAAGATCAGATGAATACGGTTATCTGGGAAGTGAAAGAGGCAGTAAATAATAAGAACTATCTGGAGAATAAACTGGAGGATCTTGAGAACCATTCTCGGAGATCAAACCTCCGAATAGTTTGGGTCCCCGAAGGTATCGAAGATTCTCCAACTCTGCAATGGGTTAACTCCTTCATCAAGCAGAAAGTTCTTCCGAGTTCGAAGGAGATCTTACTATTACTAGGGCACATCGAGTCCCAGACCATTCCTTCCACAATTCCACAATGCCACGAACAGTTTTCGCTGAACTTTGCAGACTTTCAAATAAAGGAACGAACCTTGACGAAGGCGATCCAGCAGAGGCAGTTTCTAGTAAACAAAACCATCAAGTGTCATATATTTTCTGATATGACTGCCGTAGCTGCACGCAGAAAAAAATAATTTGTTACGTTTCTTCATTTGTTCAATGCCCACGATGCCCAAGCATCAATTTCCCAACAATCAAAACTGCGAGTTTTAGTTAAGAGAATGTTTTTTATGTTTTCGGATTTGGAAGAAGCTCAGGCATTATTAAAGGAGATTTCGCATGGATCTTAAGCTTAAGGGAATAGTTTAAAATACTCAGATCCGTCATATGTTAATGAAAAGGGCTTCTCTTGGTTTTGGTGTTAGGTATGCTCACCAGCTAGATAATTTTGATTGTTTCTTTTTATTTGCTGGGGCCAGTGGGGTCAGTGGGGTCACCTAGGGTGTAATTCCATGACACCCAGGTGGTTAGATGGGAGGGGCGAAATGTTGCTAGTGTGGCCAGTGTTTTTTTCTCCATATTACGACTGGTGTATTTTTATTTGGGGGGGTGGGAAGGGTGGAGTTGGGAAAGGGTTCACTGCAGGAAAAAGAGCAGGAGCAGAAGGTACAGATAGCAAGCGGTGTAGAGATTTGTTGATGAGTAAACCAGGAGTTTACTCTGGAGATAGAAATACTAATAGAGACCAGTAAATGTAAGATCCTATAAGTCAACGCTAATGGAATTTTAAATAAACAAAAATAAGGCGCTCTTATTAGATGGCTGACATCATTCAAACCCAAAGTCTTGTTTTTTCAGGAGACACACTTAAAATCGAATTTCCTCAAATTATTTTTACCGAGGGTTTTCTCTAATGTTTTTTTGTGTCAGCAAGCCTGGCCATGAGAGGAGTTGCCATCTATTTCTCAAAAAATATACCCTGGGAATTAAAAAAAATTCATAGGGATCCACAGGGGAGATGTATATGGTGGTAACAAGGTTACAGGGGAGTATCTTGAATTTCATAAATTACTGAATCAAAATCAATATTCTGATGGGAGCACCTGGACAGTTTATTGTAGGAGGGGATTTTAACTTTATACAGGATTTAGGAAAGGACACTTGAAATAAAAATATAAAACAACTGAAACCAAATACTCAAAAATTGGTGGAGGCCATTAAACAAGAATATCAATTAGCAGATCCTTGGCGAAATATTAATTACGATAAAAAATGTTTATCTGCTATTTGCACCATTTTCAAACCGCGTCCCGAGTTGATTTTTTTTCTTATATCCAGATTTCTTCAGGTTTTAAAGGCTAATATTGAGCGCAATCCCTTCTCGGAGCACCCAACAGAGAGCGGCTCAGGTGGCAGCTGGGCTGCCTCCTCCTCCAGAACCAGGATTGGGTAAAAAGCTTTAGAGAATGAATCTCTGAATACTTTAAGATTAATGAGAACACCGCAGATCCTTTTTCTGTGTGGGGTGGGTTTAAGGCAGCAGCTCATGGACAAATAATCGCCTATACGGCTGCCCAGTCAAATGCTCGGAGGTTTAAAATAGCTGATTTACAAACAGTGGTCGAAAAAGAGTATGCCCTTCAGCTCCAGCAGCACCCCAACCAACTCGAACAGGCAAGAACAGCTCCAAGGGATTTTATGGTTCTAGAAGAGATCTGTAGCTTTCAATTGTATTAACAGAGGGTTTACGAAGATAGCCAGTTAGTCGGTAAACCTTTAGCTAATTCAGCAAGGAAAAAACAAGAAGCAGCCATAATATTTAAAGTGCTTGACCCTCAGACATGTCAAGAAGTTGTCAATAGCGACGAGATTCCACAAATCTTCTTAGAACATTTCTACCAACTCTAATCTACAGAATATTCAGTGGGTGAGGAGCTGCTCCAGGATTATTTCACATATGTGAATATTCCCAAACTTTCAGATAATCGGATCATTCAACTAAGATCTGATGTGGAATCCGCCGAGATTTTAGCATCTATTAAAGTAACAGCTGGAGCCAAAGCATGTGGGCAGGATGGCTTCCCAAATGAATTTTATAAAGTTTTTTCAAGAGAATTAATCACACCTTTGAAAAAACTATTTAATATATTAAAAAGGGTGGTTTGGTTCCTACACTTTTTAAAGAGGCGATAATCGTGTCCTTTGTTAAAAAAGATGAAAATCCTATGGATGATCATTTCTACAGGCCCATCAGTCTCTTGAATTCAGATTATAAGATTTTAATGAAAGTATAGGCCAAGCGTTTTTTATTTGCCGCCCAAGAGACAATTCATAGAGACCAGACTGGTTTTATAGCAGGTAGATCTATGGCGGCCAACACCAAGTTTTTGATTCATGCCTTGGACTATTTTAATATCAATCCCATTCCGGCAAGTATTATAACGGTTGATGCTGAGAAAGCATTTGATTTGGTTAATTGCAGAACTCTGTTTTTTGCCCTCGGTCAATTTGGCTTTCCTTCTCAGGTTATTAATATGCTACGTAACATCTATCAGGGGGCCTCAGCTAAGGTAGCAATAAATTCGAAACAAGCAGGAATTATAAAAATAAACCAGGGGACAAGACAAAGTTGTCCACTCTCGCCACTGCTTTTTATTTTTTTCATAGAGCCATTGGTAATTAAAATACGAAATATTGCTGCTATTCAATCCCCTATTCCTGGTATGGCAAAGCTGACACTTTTTGCCGACGATATTATTTTATATTTGATGCCCGACAAAGATAATCTGCAAAGGGTATTGAGGGAATTTAGGAACTTTGAGCTAATTGACGGCTATCGAATAAACTCTAACAGAACTGAAGTTCTTGCTTTCAATACAGATTTAATTCTTTTTCCATCTTGTTTGAGGACACAAGCTGCAAAGTCAGATCCAATTAGATATCTTGGGATTTTTGTGTCTAGCCAATACCAACAGCTATATAAATTGAATTATCTAAGAATGATAGAAAACATTTTTTTTATATTTGTTTTTATTGAAGTTTATACCAAAGTTAAGTACAACAAGAGGAACAGAAGTTCCAACCAAGACCCAGCCAGTTTGTCGTTCCACAATGTACAAAATGTTACAGTCCAAGGCATTAGAGGTACACAAAAGGAATGATACATTCAAAAAAGAAAAGAAAATTTGAAGATCTAGCAGCCGCAAATCCATATATACCTTAATTCAGGCGGTAATCACCCCATGGGTAAGTCCATACATTACGTGATACATCAGAGGCGAACGACAGAGCATAAATCATATACATTGTCCCTTACAGAAGTATGCCCAATTACAATCTTGCAGCCACATATCAAACCAGACCCGTGTATCAATGAAACATATAATTAAGTAACAGCACCCGGGCTGGGTTCAGGAGTTTCAGCTCTTGCGCTCGCTCAGCTCAAGAAGGGCTCCCTGATATCACGTGGTCCTGAAGACGGGGGCATCATGTCCCAGAATATTCCAAGTTGTGTGTGTTCGTATGTCACATTGGACAACCAGTCCTCGAACTTCGGTACCCTCTTTCTCCCCCAACAAATAGCTACATGTCCTCTGGCGTACAATAAAAGGAGTGCATGCAGTTTGCGCTGTTTAGATGGTGTGTCCTTCACGCAACTAAGCAGGCCCAACATCGGAGATGTGGCATCTGTCCTGCCAACTATCTGGTTTACCGCTGTAAATATATCCTGCCAAAAGACACTCAACCTTTGGCAATCCCATGCGATATGCAAGAAGGATGCTGGTGCGTATCCACAGTGCCAGCACCTGTCATCTTCCCTTAGTCGCATGCGGCAGAGGCTAATTGGTGTCCTATAATATCTATGCAAAAATTTCAAATGAATAAGGCGAAGTCTATAGTTTGGGGAGAGTTCGGTTAGCTGCCTACCAGCAGAAATCCCACTGCTCTTCTGTCATTGGAGGATCAAGTTCACTATTCCATTTTTGTAGGGACTCTGGCTGCACAACCGGAGCTGTATTTTGCATGGTGGTATACAGGCGCGTGACTAACTTACATGAGGAAGACATTTTCAGGACATTCTTTAAAGCTGACAACACTGGGGGGCCATCCGGGAAACCAGTCCAGAGTGAACGACATGCAGTTTTCAATTTGTGATATAAAAACAGCTCTGAATGACACTTCACGATCCTCGGTCCTAACAGGGGGTGGCCTAAACTCGCCATCTGGATATAAGTCAGCAAACGTTTGTAATGGCATGTTCTCAACAAGGGTTTTGCTCACCCCCTCGCTATGCAGGGTAGTATGGGATTTCGTGCTAGGGATATGGATGGTGCATATAGCACCGGGATGTTATCTCTCTTCTTAAGCGCCTGCCACGCCCATTGCAGAGAACCTACCGTGTCTACATCCCCCCTTGGACGAGGCGCCCTCTGATATAGCGCCACCTCCAGCGGCACCGGAGCCACCGCATCAATTTTCACCACCACATGAGGTGGATAAGGTGTCTGGTGCACCCAAAAATAAAGGAATTGGGCCTGGGCACACAGGGCATATAGCTGCATATCTGGGGCTCCCAATCCACCCTGCCTCAATGGCAGCGTCAGTAGGTCCCATGAGACCCTGGCGAAATGGCCACTTCCTAAGCGAGCTCCGCCGACCGGGAAAAAATCCTCAACGTTATCCTGCACATGGTGAGCTGTGGAGTTGTCAAGTGGCCTGCCTGGACTGGGGAACCTCCGGTGCTTATGGTTATATAATTTTCATGAGGACCACGGGTGACGCGCAGTGAGAAAAGGTGGCTGGGTTGCAGGGCGTCTGCTGAGCTTGAGCGTGGCGGAGGCGGAGAGCAGGCTAACTCACAAATCGATCCCATGGCTGGGTAGGCCTACCTGGTCGGGAGTCGGAGGTCGGCGGTGCTGGTGGCCAGAGAAGGTAAATACCTCTGTGCCAATCCCCGCAGCAGGGAGTGAAGCGGTTGGAGAGGGGGGTGGGGTGGTGGAGGGGTGGAGGGGTGGAGGGGTGGTGGAGGGGTGGAGGGGTAGTGAATGGGTGGTGGAGGATTGTGGAGGGGTGGAGGGGGGAGGGGGGAGGGTGAAGCGGGTGTTTGCTTGCTTTGTTTTATGCCAGTATGCTAATGTCGTTTGCTTTGGAGTTACACTCTGGATTGTCTATCAGCTGCGGAGGTCGGGCATAAGAACTAGCGGTGGACTTATCTTGGGGGTACACACACTAACAAATTGAACGTCCTTACGTGGAATGTTCAGGGGTTGAGCAATGGGAGGAAGGCCATGCTATTGCATGCCTATCTAGCAAGACACAATATTGACATCTGCTTTATGAAGGAAACGTACCTTAATGTGAAGCCATCGACTCGGCTGCGCCACAGCAGATGGGGAGACACTCATTCAGCTATTTATTTCAACTACGCAAGGGGAGTGGCAGTACTTATTCGGAAAGGGGTTGACTGGCGGGGGGACACTGCATGTATTGATCCTGAAGGTAGATGTGTGAATTTGAATGGGAAGCTAGGAGGTAGACCCATAATACTGGCAGCTGTATTTGGCCCAAATATCGATTCACCCGACTTTTTGCGTGACATTTGGTCGCGGATAAGAGCACTCGGATGCCACACCATAATATGGGGAGGCAACTTCAATGCCGTACTGAATGATGATCTCGACAGACTTGGCTCGACCCATCCCCTACACCCCCAGGCTGGTACGGTCTTTAAGATATCATTGCTGACGGCGACCTATTAGATGTCTGGAGGTCCAGGCACCCTGGGCTCCAGGAGGGGACCTGTATTTCGGGCCAGCATGGGGCCTGGTCCCGTTTAGACTTTTGGTTGGTATCGTGAGATGTAGCCACCTGGACACTTGAAGTGACCCACCTGGCGCGCTCGCTGTCGAACCATGCCCCCTGTCTGCTCAGAATGTCATTGCCAGCCAGGAAGCCCGCCGCGTGCTTTCACCTGGCGCCTGCCCCCACACGCACTACTTGATGAGGCCTTCAAAGAGGAGATCCGATCTGATGTTACAGAATATTTTTATATTAATTCTGGATCAGTTGACACGCACGCCTCGCTATGGGAGGCATTCAAGGTAGTGATATAGCTAGGCCGGCTGGTGTTCCTAAAGCTTTCAGGGGTACTATCGCTGGCCTGGAGGGACAGATAAGGGAATTAGAAGGGCAATTCTACTCTAGGACAGACCCCGCCACAGCTGCACTACTAAAGGAGAAGTTGTTGGACTTTGCGGAGGAATTGCAAAGAGAGGTCAAATTTTTAGGCAAATAAACCGAAGCTAGGCAATATGGGGAGGGCGGCAGGCCGGGCCGTATGTTTGCGGGTATGATCTGTCAGCCTAGATCTGCTACCTTTGTGCACAAGATCAATAGGGCTAATGGAGACACAATTAGAGGCCAGTCGGAGATCCCTAAAGAGTTCTACACGTTCTACTCTTCCCTGTACACAGCCACACAGACTTCAAATTAGGATGGCATGCAAGAGTTTTTAGACTCTATTGCACTGTTGTGGTTTACCAATGCACATAGTACTTATATGGACCTCCGCATTACGGTGGAGGATGTGACACAAGTCATAAACAGTTTACCAATGAATAAAGCCACAGGACCCAATGACCTGACGACCGACTTTTACAAAGCGTACGCGAAAGAATTGGCGCCTAGATTACTAGCAGTGTATGAGGAGGCATTGGAGGCGGAGACTCTCCCACCATCCATGAGGGAAGCAGTGATTATAACGTTGTTGAAACCTGACAAGGCAGAAATGGAGATTGACTCGTACCGGCCTCTCTCCTTGATCAATGTAGATGTAAAGATATATGCTAAATTGCTTGCGAACAGACTCCAGCCGCTACTTCCGATGATTGCTCTCTCTGATCAGTCTGGGTTTATTCCTGGAAGGTCAACTTCGCACAACTTGCGCACACTGTTCTCAGTGTTGCACTATCTCCATCCGAGTGTACAGACTGCAGCCGTTCTTTAAGATGCTACCAAAGCGTTTGACACGCTTGAATGGCCATATCTGTTCACAATATTGACGTGTATGAGACTGAGCCCTCAATTCATAAATAGAATCCGGCTGTTATACACAATGCCATTAGCCCGGATCAGAGTAAATTGTTTAATATCTGACCCTTTCAAGATATTGAGGGGCACGAGGCAGGGTTGTCCCCTATCGCCCCTACTTTTTGCTATTGCTATGGAGCCCATGGCTACCAGAATTCGACAGCATCACATATCAAGGGGAATCGAATTTAGCACACGTAGCTTACTGATTTCGCTTTATGAGGACGATGTCACTCTGTAAATCTTAAACCCCAAAGAAAATTTGGACCCGGTCCTTCGTGAGTTCATCAGATTCGGAGCGCTGGCTGGGGTCTCCATTAACTGGGTGAAGTCTGTAATTTTTCCACTGACTGATGGTACCACGGTGGTGACATTGGAGTTCACGCTGAGGTAGGAGCCCGAGGCGGTCAAGTATTTGGGGGTATGGCTGAGTTGCAGACTGCAGGAGACCTGGAATTTGAACTTTGGTAAGGCGTATACATGGTTGGAGGGGAAGGTAGCAATCTGGTCCAGATTGCCCATATCCATTGCTGGGAAAGTGGCACTGACAAAAATGGATATTCTGCCAAAATTCTTATATCTGTTTGAAAACGTGCCGATCCCCCTCACACAGCATTTCTTTTCACATCTAAGATCTCAATTGTTAGCCCTAATGAAAGAAAAAATTAAGAGACTTTTGGAACAGTGGCTTTTACTCCCTTTATCGTTGGTTGGTAGAGTTTCATTAATTAAAATGTCCATACTTCCGTTGCTTACTTTTCTTTTTATTAATGTCCCAATCAAGATAAGTTTGTCTTTTTTTTAAAGAAATGGACATTTTGTTTAGAGAATTTGTTTGGGGAAAGAAAGTATCAAGGGTTAAACTGACTGTGGTGCAATTACCTACTGTACAGGGGGGATTAGCTTTGCCCCATTTAAGAACCTAGTACAAGGCCACATTTTTAGACTTAGTGGCTGGCGTGATGGGATCTAAATGTACTAGAGATAGCTTCTTTTTTGATAAAATGATGCAAGAAATCGGTTCTCAAATTTGAGTGTTTTTAAAAACCTCCAAACTTCCCAAGAAAACTAGATACAAGACATTAAAGGATTATTCCCTTAGACTTCAGTCCTTTTTTAAAAAGACGGACTCCTCGGGTCTGCAATATTTAAGATTGGGCGAGTGTACTATTTTCGGCCTCTAGTCTCGTGTAAGTCATATAAATAATTGGGAAGATTGTGGGCTACTGGAGTTAAAAAATCTTGTTATTAAAAATTGGGTGATCTCCTGGCAAGAGGTAATGGCAAGGGCTGAGAGCCTTAGGAAACCTACCTTTTTTGAATATCTACAAGTAGTCAATTTTTTTAAAAAACACTAATGGCATTTTTGATGCTCCCAATGAACTTGTGGTAGCTCTTTATGGGGGCCAAAGTCAGTGGTGTAGGAAATTGGTGCCGGGTGTTACATTGCAAGGGTCAAGTACCCTTAATAGAGAGCCATCTGGCTAAAATAGTCAGTGAGACACAATGTATTTTTTCCCTTAAAGATTGGGAAGCCTTGAGCCATTTTGGAAGCAAATCCCTGCGCGCAGCTAGCTTTAAAAGGAAGGCCTTCTTATCATGATGGCTCTCCTATTTAACTCCGAAAGCCCTGGAAAAAAGATATCCGGAGGTTGAAAATAAGTGCTTTTGCTGTCAGGCTGATGGGGAAGGGGGATGGCAACATATTTTTTTGCATGTCCACGGTTGAGGCCCTTTTGGGAGGCAATTTTTTTAGATATAGAGCAGTCAATCAGGAAGAGAGTTCCGCTTGAGGCCGAGTCTGTTCTGTTTGGATTATGTAGAGACAGAATTATGTTAACAGAGGCCAAAAAAGTCTCTCTATTTATTTCTTGTACTGTAGCCTGCTCTAATCCTTCAGAATTGGAAATCTAGGGTTGTTCTGTCTCATTTGAAGTGGTTTGATAAAATGAAAAGGACACACAATTTTGAAGAAGCTTTTTCAAGACGGGTGGGAGCCACTAAGAAGTTTGAACATTTTTTAGAAAAGCTAAAGGAGGGATAGCAACACTCAATATTGATGTAGAAGTTGTAGCAGTTATTGTGATAAAAAGCACTAGCACTTTCCTTGTCATTTGCACTTTAATAGCACTAGCACTTTTCCTGTTGTTGTACTATGTTGCAGGTTTTGCACATTACATATTTCTTGTTGTTGATGTTAGGAGCTGCTACAGCTATATTCTTTTTTTAATTTTGTCATAGAAAGAAGAAGCTATCGTATTTTTGTAAAAAAAATGGTTTATATAACTATTTTAATCATGATATGTATTTTATTTACTTAATGCTCTGCTCAAGAACTTTCTTTTTTAAATAGAAGTGACACTGTGGAATACTCACTATATTGATCTGAGAGTCGCGAAATAACATTTCCAATTCAGAATAAAATAACTATTTGTCTATTTAAAAAAAAAACATATTTATTGAAGTTTGTTAATATACATCGGCTTGTAGATTACATTTATAGCATTTTCATTCATGTGCAGGGTATTAAGCAGTTCTACTGGTCAATTGATGGTCACAGTTTTACATTACAATTCGTAATTATCCGCTGTATACATTGTGCATTGCTGCAATGAGCCTACCAGTGGGTAGTACTGGATGTTGCCTGCCTGTATTTGCTAGAGCTAATGGTTAGAGATTGTACAACAGATTCAAACATGTGTAACAAAAACTGCTGCACATACTATTACATTTGTACTATAACTCATGTGTCCTATTACATTTACACACTACTGCAAGGCACTACAGGTGTGACTTAAGGCGTATCTTAGTCAGTGTGTTTCTGACAGGCTTCGCTTTTCTTGTTATAGAATACAGCGGGAACCATTCCATATAAACTCCCTCAGGACAGTTTCAAATTTCCGGAGTATGCTTGGGGATACATAGAAGGGTAGGTTTGTGAAGTGATACAATAATCTGGGGAGCACCACCATCTTCACTAGTGCGATGTGACCTGCAACTGATAATGGGAGCATACGCCAGAAGGCCATCTGCGAACGCAGTGCCGTCATTGCTCTACCTATGTTACCCTCCAGCAGATCCTCCTGACTATGGTATATGTGGACTCCAATGTATCTAAACGTTACAGGTTGCCAGGGTATACCTCTGCCTCCACATGAAAGTTTAGGGTCCAGTTGTGTACTTCTGAAGGGATGTAGGCAGGACTTACTCCAGTTTACCTTCAGTCCAGACATATTAGCGAAGTTCACCAGGGCATTCATTAATGTGATTGGGATACCCCATTCAACACCCTGCTGCCTAAGCAACTCAGCCAGTAGCTCCATCGCCAGGGTGAACAATAGTGGGGAGAGGGGGCACCTCTGATGTGTTCCACAAGCAATCGGTATGGGTTTGGAGATATAAGTGCCTGACTTCGCTCTTGCCGTTGGTTGTGTGTATAGCAGCTGGATTAGTCGGAGGAAGCGGCATTCGAATCCCACTTTGTGAAGGACTGCAATAAAAAAGGCCACTCCAGGGAGTCGAATGCCTTTTCCAGGTCCAACACCAGGCATCCGGAGTGTGGCCAGTTACGCAAGAAATAGGTGGCAACCCTAAAGAAGCAACAGATATTCAGGGAGGTGCTGTGAGCCAGGACATAGCCATTCTGGTCTGTACCCTCCAACAATGGGGCCAGGCAGTCGGCCAGCACTCTGGCTAATATTTTGTAGTCCATATTTAACAATGCTAACGGGTCTTTATCTGGCTTAGGTAGTGATACTAGTAATGCTTCCAGCATTGAGGGAGGGAGAATGCTTGCATCCAATTCTGGATTTTAGAGTTGTTGGAGGTGCGTTGTCACAAGACCCACGTAAGCCTTGTAGTAGTCTGAGGGGAGACCATCTGTGCCCGCGGTGTCACCTGACGCCAATGCTCGTATTGCAGCACCAATTTCCATGGGTCTGATGGGTTTGTTTCGTTCTAGTGCTTGTGCTTGGTCTAGGCTGGGAGCGTTAATTGGGAGAGAACGGTGGTAAGTGATGCATCATCAGAAGTATATTTGGACGTGTAGAGGGCCTTATAGTGTTGGCTTAATTCTGCGTGTATTTCTACCTGTGTGTGAAGTAGCTGGCCTGTCGCAGCGCGGAGCATCATTATAGACTGAAGTGTCTGGTCTTGTTTTATAAGCCATGCCAAAAAGAGGCCGCCTGGTCTGAGTGTGCATGCACCCTGGCCTAGTGCGCAGCGTAATTGATATTTCGCAGTTGTTCAAGCAATACTGCCAGTTCTCCCCTCTTTGCGTCCAGTGACGCCAAGCCCCCACAACCAGTTGCCCAGTCAGATTCCAATTTCAGAAGCTCGCCCTCCACCTTCGACACCAATTCCCTTAAGTGTTTATGGATGTTTCAGATGATGTGTTAGATTTGGGGGTCTATAGTTGGCACAGGTAGGTACTTGTGACAAATAGTGACCCTCTCCTCTAGTCAGGACAAGGGTATTACACTCTTAAAATAACCCCTGCTCACCCTCTTGGCTGCGTGGCGCGAGCAGTCAAGGCTTATTTCAGAGGCGTTGTAAGTTAAGCAGTTGTGACCACATACAGTAACCCAGTGACAACACTACAAATGGACACCACACATGTTTTATATAAAAAATAAGTAGACTTTATATAGTGTTACCACAAGACCATAAACAACAAAAATATACACTATGCTTACTTTAAGATGGTAGATTTAAGCTTAGTTCAGTTCAGTTCTTAGATGCGAAACTCTGCGTCAATGTACCTTAAGTTGCGTTGCGCTTCCAGGACAAGCAATTTCGCCGCAATGGGAAATGCGGCAAAGTTCAGAAACAAAGAAATAAAGACGTGAAGATCTTCCAGGGGATGCGAGAAGTCCTCGGTTCAATGCGTGGACAGCAATAGCGACACCCTTACAATGCGATGGCAACAGCTCCAGCGGCGACGCTCTTCTCCACAATGCGTGAAGCTTCCGCTCAATGCGACAAATACAGCGGCGACATCCAAGATGCGATGGCAGCAGCTCTGACGGCGGCTCGCTTCTTGAGGATGCAAGGTGCTCTTGGTCGATGCAGCGCAATACGACAGTTCAAGCGGCGACACCCTCCAGCTTCGGAGTTGCGACAGCAGGCACGCTCCGACCTCGTTGCGAGATTCTTCTCCTGTTGCGGTGCAGTGCGACAACTACAGCTGCGACACCCTCCTTCTTCGGAGTTGCGACGGCAGCAGCAGTGACGGCGACACTCTTCCTCTTTGTTGCAGCATGCTTCTCTCCGATGGGGTGCAGTGCAACAGTTCCAGCGGTGACACCCTCCTTTGGAGTTGCGACGGCAGGCACAGCAACGGTGACACGCTTCTTCTCATTGAGTCGTGCTTCCAGCTCCTTGCGGCACGCAGTTCCACAGAAGGCCCAAAACAGCAGCAGGCACTTCCACAAGAACTCTGGGGAGCTGGGGGGGGGTGAAGTCTGTTGTCCCTGAGACTTCAGCAGGAGACAAGCTCTTTTCCAAGCCCTTGGAGATCCTTCACATGTTGAATGCAAAGTACACAAAGTTCTTTTCTCCTTCCTTTGGCAGTAGGCAACCACTGCAGGCCAATCCCCCAAGCAACACTTCAGCTTGGGAATAGTCTCTCCTTAGTTTCTTCAGGTTCCTTTCTTCAGTAAAGATTTCTTCTTGTAGTCCAAAAGTGATCTAATTTCATGGAATCAGGGTCCCAATATTTATACCCCCAAATCCTTTGTTCTCTGAGGAAACAGGGGCTTTTGCCCAGTCTAAACCAGATCTGAAGCACTCTGTTTACCAGACTTCTCCTTTCCTTTCACAGGGCAGGGCAGAAACATCAGACGCCCCACAGGAGGTGGAGCCAGCATTGTGGAAGGCAAGTACAGTCCTGGAGCACTTTGTTTACAGGTCTCCTTCTCTTCTTTCAGTGTGCAGGGCAGAGACATCAGCCGCTCCCCAGGGGGTGGAGCCAGCATTGTGGCAGGCAGGCACAGCCCTATTCAAGGTTCAGGTGCAACTCCTCCCTCCCATCTAGATGCACATCTCTCTATTCACT
The DNA here is from genome assembly GCF_964261635.1 of Lissotriton helveticus. NCBI lineage: Eukaryota > Metazoa > Chordata > Amphibia > Caudata > Salamandridae > Lissotriton > Lissotriton helveticus. Next base: position 890,063,850 of record NC_136065.1, on the reverse strand, counting down.
ACTGGGTGACTGAGCCTGTCTCCTAGAATTCCTCAGCCCTGTCACTCACAAAACAAGACATAGGAATACACAACCTAGCAGAGGCAGGTTTGAATGGTTAGACAAGCAAATACCTACTTTCTAAAAGTGGTATTTGCAAACACAGAATATTAAAATAAACTTTACTAAAATATGTATTTCATTATTCTGGGTTCAGGCATATTAAACTCAAATTTCTACCATGTTCTCTGAGACAGTTAGGATTATAAAATGTAACAATTCTAACCGCCCATTCTGGCCTATGGAGAACAGGTAGCCTTGTAATAGTGAAAAACGGATGTAATTCACTATTAGGACATGCCACACACACCAGGGCTTGTCCTACCTTATACTTACAATGCACCCTGCCCTTGGGCCTACCATAAGGGTGACTGATATGAAGAAAATGGAAGGTTTAGGGACTGGCAAGTGAGTGCACTTGCCCAGTCAGCATGAGGGTACCAGACTGCACTCAGGCTCTGCATTGGCAGACCTTAGACACATTTTACAAGGCTACTTCTGTGGGAGGCACAACCAGTGCTGCAGGCCCACCAGCAGCATTTGGATAACACACCCTGGGCACACTCAGTGCACTAGACTAAGGTCTGACCAGTAAACCAAATAGCCAAACATGGAACCACTGATTAGTACATCAATTTACAATACGGAGCACTTTCACTGTGGTACTGGATAGCAGTGGCACAGTGCCCAAAGCATACAACACCAGCAAAAATACATGAGGCAACAGCAAAAATGGAACGGAGACCCACGCCAATGGTGCCAGGTCTAACACCATGCATCTGCCGCTGACCACCACCTTAAAAGCCTCCCCCTCCGTCAGCAAGTACCCATCGACTCTGTACTGTATTCAAGATATTTGTCCGTGGCTTCTCCCACTGCTCTATGGAATGCTGCATCCTCCAGGGCCACAGGCTGGAGGCGCCAAGTAGGTACCAGCAAACGAGGTGAATCCCACAGGAGGCTCAGCATTTGGGGGTTGTGATCCAAATGTTTGTGGACAAGGTACTCTGTGTGGTCTGTCATGTTGTGGAACAATGGGGACCCCACTATTTGATCAATGTGCACATGTAGGCCATGTGGGGCCAAATAAAAAGAATATACCTTCGTACTAGGATAGTGTGTCTGCCACAAGTCTACTAGTGACCAGTTTTGAAGCCAATCGCACATTGTTCCTGAATTGTTTTGTTAGTGGGTTGTTAGTGGGTTGTGTCCCCGACAGCGGGGGGAAGGAGATTTCCAGTGAGACTTCAGTGACAGCATCATAGTTGCCCCCTATTAACCATGGAAGACTACTCCAGCCAGCCAGTATCAATGAGAGTGCACATAAAACTGTGCATGTTCCATGTTGGGGAATATATTGCACCCAGTATCAAGTGGAGAAGTGTGGCTCACTGGTTAGAGGAGGCAGACCTGGAAGCAGAGGTCAGCCCGGGACCAGGGTTCAATTCCCGGCTCGGTGGGGTCTTGAGTCCTAAAATGTCCATGGACTCGACAATTCTCGCTCCGGTGCCTACTCGATTCATGGGTTCACACTCTGCGACTCTGGGCAATAGCTTGCTTAATCTCCACAACGGCCCCTCGCGGCGGGATGCCTGGCTTTCACCTTGTGGATACCCTGCCGGGGTTATCTCACAGGGGAATACCAGGACGGGTTCCCTAAGCAAGCGCTTAGAAACCGCTTGGTGATTTGCGCTATATAAATTCCTGTACATTTACATTTACATTTACATTTACATTTACAAAGCCCCATCGGGACGGGCTTTTTCGAATATGTACCTCCCGCCAAGTTCAGTTTTAGTTTCTTCCGATATTATTGGTGTTTCCGCCCACACCAATATTAGGACACCCCTCGAATATGATGAATAGTCAGTGGCATACACCTGTCCCCACCAATGACTACGCAGGCGATCAACCTGAAGGCTAGTCAGGTGAGTCTCCTGTAGAAGAGCTATGTGCACCTTTCTACGTCTGAGCTAGGAATAGACCGAGTAACGGAGTGATGGTGTCTGCATGCCCCTCACATTCCATGTTAATATGTTGGTAGAAGTCATTGGAGATCTATTGACTTATTCTGCATACCAATTCACCCCTCACCCATCCCGGAATTGTAGCACTTCAACTGTACCTTCACATGAATGGGAACATAACGTTCATAGCAACATTGCTCAGTAACTAGGGGGCATATTAGCAAGAACCTCGTTAAAATGATCACCCTTTTAGTGGCAGGAAACTGCCGCTAAAACTGCGATAATGGGCTTGCTAATATGCATTATAGAATTCCAATAGAAGCCCAGGTTACATGTCCTGCACATCTAACCTGGGCTTCTATTGGAATTCTATACCGCATATTAGCAAGCCCCTTATTGCCGTTTTAGTGGCAGTTTCCTGCCACTAAAACGGTGATAATTTTAACGAGGTTCTTGCTAATATAACCCTAGGTTTTTACTAGACCAACTGATAACATGCAACATGCATAACCATGAAGGAGCAGACATGCATTAGGCATCCGCCCAAACCGATGTGCCCACATTTGGCATTTTGCTCATTAATTTTAAACAAGAAAAGGAGGTACCCTCTGTACCAATACGGGACAAGGTGAGAGAGACTAAAACAACAACAGGTCCCTATGTCGAGTTCTAAAATATCATGGTAGTCGCATTACCGTCTGCTACAGTAACCATATAGGAGGCAGTAAGCGACAAATACCTGACAATAGGTACATCAACACAACCCAATAAAAATGTAAAGGAAATGCATACAACGTCAGGGGGAACACTGTGAAGAACAATATACTAGAGAAATAAGTTCAAAGTTAAAAACATCAGTTATTTATTAAAAACATACAAGGAATTAATTTGTGATAAATACATAAAGCAGCACAATATACAAATTAATAAATGGAAAAACCAAAAAAGTCGACGCAGCGTTTCGGTGCTTGAACAGATGAGACACCTTCTTCAGGAAGGTTTTATCTATAGAAAGGAATACAAAAATTAAAAACTACATCTCATACAGGTTCCCTGCTAATACTGACGTTTGTTTTATTTTAAACTTCAACACAGTTAAAACTATGTATTAAATAGGAGACATTATCTCTGCTCATATGGTGCTTAATGGGGAAAATGTTTTTTTTTTTAAAATTCAACATTCCGTCACATATCTTCCATATTGCAGACAACATAATCGCCAATGTTAACAAAAACAACTATTTAGTTGATCATCTCCCATTTTTGTTTTCAGATGAGAAACATTTCATGTTGGAGAGATATCATCCAAACATCCTTATTTCCAGAATATTTAACCGAAAGGAACATACCTCTAGTCTCTGGGACTAGTCTTAAAATTGCATACAAAAGAGGAAAAGACAAAGCTGCCTAATCATTAGCTCTGTTGTCTGAAGTTGGTGTAAGTCTTTCAAACATTCACCTAAATCAAGGAGTATAGAAAAGTTCTTATTTAGAATCATGTTCATACATGATTTATTTAATAAAATATTAAGTCATATATTAAACCATACCTGTGATTCAAAATTTCATTGATAATGATGGAAGACTGTACCCGGGATGACCACCGTGTAAATGGTTGAAATACTCACGTACCCATTTAGAACAACATGTAATTAGCTATGGCGAACGCTGATACTTTACTGGGAGAATAGGATTTTTTTTTCCCCCATATACCAACAGGAGACACTAATGTTTGGTTGAATAAACTTGACGATTCTAACACTCGTGAGACCGAGTGGTTAGCACTTTTCCCGATCATTTTAGCAAAATCATAGGTATTTGGGAAGTTGTTAAAATAACCACTTTAGTTCATCCATGACTGTTCTTTTTTAACCCTAGGGGAGTTAGTAAAATAAACATTAATATGAGATTTTTTTCCTCTAGATTATTGTCTCATTGTATATATGAAAAAGACGGTTAGAACACGAGTAAATAATCATAAGAGACTTGTCCACATACCTTTCTGCAGTATGAAGATAATACACTGCCAGACTCCATGATTGGACGTATCAGTTATCCAAACAAGAGGTACTGATCTATTAAATCTTTTCTATTTTTGCTTCATCCAAAGACTCCAGGACATTAGACAATTTTATTAATATCATGTATTTCTGTCTATCTAGCCTTGTCTTGTTTGACCCAATATTCAACCATTTACACGGTGGTCATCCCGGGTACAGTCTTCCATCATTATCAATTAAATTTTGAATCACAGGTATGGTTTAATATATGACCTAATATTTTAATCAATAGATCATGTATGAACATGATTCTAAATAAGCACTTTTCTATACTCCTTGATTTAGGTGGATGTTTGAAAGACTTACACCAACTTCAGACAACAGCGCTAATGATTAGGCAGCTTTGTCTTTTCCTCTTTTGTATGCAATTTTAAGACTAGTCCCCAGAGACTAGAGGTATGTTCCTTTCGTTTAAATATCTTGGAAATAAGGATGTTTGGATGATATCTCTCCAACATGAAATGTTTCTCATCTGAAAAAAAAATGGGTGATGATCAACTAAATAGTTGTTTTTGTTAACATTGGCGATTATGTTGTCTGCAATATGGAAGATATGTGACGGAATGTTGAATTTAAAAAAAAAAACATTTTCCCCATTAAGCACCATATGAGCAGAGATAATGTCTCCTATTTAATACATAGTTTTAACTGTGTTGAAGTTTAAAATAAAACAAACGTCAGTATTAGCAGGGAACCTGTATGAGATGTAGTTTTTAATTTTTGTATTCCTTTCTATAGATAAAACCGTCCTGAAGAAGGTGTCTCATCTGTCCAAGCACCGAAACGCTGCGTCGACTTTTTCGGTTTTTCCATTTATTAATTTGTATATTGTGCTGCTTTATGTATTTATCACAAATGAATGCCTTGTATGTTTTTTAATAAATAACTGATGTTTTTAACTTTGAACTTATTTCTCTAGTATATTGTTCTTCACAGTGTTCCCCCTGACGTTGTATGCATTTCCTTTACATTTTTATTGAGTTGTGTTGATGTACCTATTGTCAGGTATTTGTGGCTTACTGCCTCCTATATGGTTACTGTAGCAGAGGGTAATGCGACTACCATGATATTTTAGAACTCGACATAGGGACCTGTTGTGGTTTTAATTTTGCTCATTAACCCAGTAATAGAGTATGTGATTTGCATAGCTCGCGAAATTGGAGGGGGGAGAGAAAAAGAAGGGCCGGGAGATCTAATGTTCCTATGACCTTTTGATTGTTGGTTTACTGAAAAGACCTGACTGGGGCAACCACTCCTGCCCACATATGCAGGTACCGCCACTGCGGCGGTGGACAACTGCGTCCGCCATTATGATAGTAGCCACCCCACCGCCAGTGAACATCACTCAGAGTGAGAGTGGCCTAGAGCCAAGGCACAGCGGCCGGGCACATATTCCAGTGTATTGTGAGAGCTGATAAAGGGCAGGCGAGGCACCAGGTTGGGGAAAGCCTCAGGTAATCCTCAGTATGATTTCAAAGGATGTGGTCAGTAGTTTGAGGTGTCACATCTAATGGTGAAGGTGCATCAGAGTACGAGTTGTGCCCTGTGGTAGAGTCCATATCACTGGCAGAGTTCTCCCAGTCCTCATCTATATGCAAAGTTTGCTGCTCAGAGTGGAGCGTCGCTGCTGTCTGTATGGAATCACGCCTCTCCGTGAACATTTGCTCCAAATTAGGGACACCTGTCAGGTGGTTGGGCTTATTGGTGCATCTCCTCTTACCCCGGATGCGGCGCCGTGCAGTACCAGCGGTTCTATCCAGCCCAGTGAGGCATTTTATCCCAGTTGCATATCCTGTTTGCTCCATCCAGTCCCATGTGTCTGCCAGGTCCTCAAAGAACCTGGTAGTGTCTTTGTTCCCCTCTCTCAATCGCGCAGGGAATAGCAGTATCATACATTCAATTCACGGAGTCAACGCTTTATCGCCAGGAAGACATGTCTTTGCCTCTGGATCACTGCTTTAGAGTCCAGAAACAGCATCACCTCAGCACTGTTCACCTTGAGTTCCATTTTGTGACGTGCTTCATGTAGCACATTGTTCCAATCCCTGTAGGTACATAGTCAGATCAAAAAAGGCCTAGGGGCCATGTCCAAGCAGTGGTCAACTCGCTGGAACCCAATGCGCAATTTGGACCATGAATTAAGCAGACAAGTCAGCCTGAGGCATCCATTCGTGCAGCCAATCCCCTGTGTATTTCACTGGGTCCTGTCCCTCCACTCACTCCGGCAGGCCGACAACCCGTACATAATTGCGGTGCGATATGCCCTCTGCGCTCTCCATCCTATGATCCAGGACAGCAATGCGGGAAGCAGTGCCTGCAGCCTGGTGGCACTTTCCCGGGCAAGTGGCTGTAGTTCTTCCAGCTGCCTCTCGGTTGCATGTTGTTTGTCGGCCAATTTACGCTGATCCGCCCACAGGTGGTTAAAGTTCATTTTAACTTTATCTATTTTGCTTTCTAAAGATGCTCTCATGCTCTCCAGGGAGGCCCCAATTTTTTCCACCATGAACAGCACACTGTCCAGCTTTTCATTCAGTGCCATGTCTATTTGTGTGGATTGGCAGCGCAGATCACGATCTGGGTTTTTCCCCGGGTCCTGTATGGTCCCCCCGGTTTGCGCATGAGACGTCCCATGACCAACTGTTGTGCCGTGGGCATTCGGCGGGAGAACAGAGGTCTTGTAATGTGTTTGTGTACTCTGCTGCTAGCGATGGCTATGCTTTTTGGGACAAGTCACTAGGAAAGGGACCAGTGCGGTCCGTAGCGGTCTGCAGTTTGCTTGTCTAGTCAGAGCACTTACAGTTCGGCAACCACTGTCATCTCATTCGGGAGTTACCTAGGCACAAGCTGTGTGTTATGCGCATGTGGATCCCGCAATGGTGAGCACCTGACATAAGGGTCCCATTCTGATCTATCGGTCAGGGAACGCCGGTATAGTGTCGAGGGCTGGGCTCAGGTTGGGGGGGTTGGGGAGGAGAAAAAGGAGGACGGTTAGCTTGTTGTCTTATGGTCCACTACTGCAAAAATGGCAACTCCCACCCCGCCAATCCCCTATGAACCAGCACAGAGCACCCGTACCACCCTGCTTCAGCGCCAGGAGCCAACAGTCATGCTAAGGAACATTCTGCAGCATGCATAGAAAGAGGAAAATACCATCAATTATTGTTTTTGTGCGAGGATGTGTCCCTTCCTACACAAAAACAATCATCCCCACAACACAGGCACCCTTGCAACTTGACACAACAGAGTCTGTATTGACGCACAGCTGCTCTTTTTGCACCAGTGCAGGGGAGAAAGACAGGAATGCACCGTATCTTGTAGATATGGCACATTCCTGCCCTTTTATTATGATGCACAGCAGTGCAGTGTAGCATGAAGGCATGCTGCGCTGCTGTGCGTCAAAATATAGTAAATGAGGGCCCTTGTGCGCAGTGCACTAAACCCAGATAATAGTGAAGGAGAGGCAGTAACAACATTTACTAGGTACAGTATTTCTTGATAAGTAAAAATATAATTCTTTATCAAGTGCCATATTCAATAAAGGATTTGCCTCCATCTTGGATGTAGTGCATCTACGCTAAACTTTCTGATTAATCTCTGATGCGTCCTAGTTATTACTTTACACTGTCTTAGAGAAAGGAGAAGTGGAGAGAGTGATAGATTTCCTTCACTCACCCCTTTTCATTAAGAAATCCAGTGGGCTTTGCCACTCCCTCTTATGCAAACGCCATGAGGAGGTATGTTGAACATACATATGCTTGGTCATTGGCCCTGTAGAGATAGAACTGTATGCAACTTTGGATCCAATATAGATTAAGGTTATATAGAGTGGCACAAAATAATTCTTGACCGAGCATATTGCTCAACTGAATAACAGTCCTTGTGGTTTTAAATTTGCAAGCAGTTTACCCCATGGCAGTATAAAATGATTAGGTCTAAGGATTAGGGGCCAGATGTATGAAAAACAAAAATTGGTGATTCCCAAATAGCTATTTTTACCGAATCGCTATTTAGGAATCGCAAATCACAATGTAATTAAAAAAAAACACTATTGTTTGCGATTTCTTAAAATTAACAAATATAAATACCAAATTGCAATTACAGAATCGGTATTTGCTAGTTTGCAAAAATCGCAATTTAGCGAATCTGCAGTTCAGGTGCAGTCTGATGACATCACAAGCAGGAAGTGACCCGCGCCCATGCTGTTTCAGAGTGCCTGAGGCTGTGGGAGAGGCGGAGAGCAGGAGCACACCTTCAGGAGCAGAACACGAGTGCTTAGACAGGCACAAACTGACAGAATGGACACACAAGGGAAAGGAGTCTGTAGCAAGGAAAATAAAACACAAATTTAGCAAAAAGGAGTTGTAGGTCCTCATAGAGAAAATGGTGAAGAGCCATGAGCAACTCTTCGGGAAAAAGTCTCTGCACAGCCCAGAATCTGAGAAGAGGAAGATCTGGCTGGAAATACAATGCCAAAGTGAATGCAATCGGGGTCACTCAGCGCTCCATTAAGGACCTACGGAAGCAATGGTACGACTTGCGCTCTAGGACGAAAGAGAAGGTTGCAAAAAGGCTTCAGGACACCAAAAAAACAGTTGGAGGACCATCCCCAGAGCCAGAGACAACACCCCTGGAGGACATGGTGGAGTCCACCCTCCAGCCTGAGAGCATAATTGGCATAGGAGATGTGGACAGCTCAGCCACAGACAACACCAGACAAGGTAAGATGCATGCAAATTTTGTCCTGAGCCATCACCCTCCTAACTCCCCAATCCAAAATTACCCAATGAGCCAGTTAGATAGCCACTCCAGTTAACATTTTGTTAACACCCAGCAATGCATCATGGGAGATGACATTAGATAGCAAAGCAGTGACACAGGGAAACATATCCGCAGTGTACTCACACCACTCAATAAGCAAGTACATTTAGTGGGAATAACAATTCATGTACATTTAATGAAAAGAAAATGAAATAAGGACACACAGTAAATAGTGCTCTTATATTCACAGGTAAACCTGTGCCACAGGCAGAAGACAGCCAGATAGAAGAGGCAACTGAGCAACAACAACATGCAGGGGAGGAAGAGGCTCACACAAGCACAAAAACAACACCTGCACCAAGACCAAGCAGGTACACTGTGGCACCACTACAGGGGATGGAGGGAGGAGTGGAAAAGACACAGGAAGATCCCCAGTCCATGACTGAAGAGCCAGTACAGCATCCAATTTGTCAGTCTCCTGTGCGGCGCAGTAGCAATAATAGCCTCAGACTCAGAGCAAGGCTACAATGTGTTGCTAAACAGGGGGAGGAATCCACTCTCTTCTCTGGCCTTGAGTGTACCATGGTCAAGGTGCAGCAGCTGCAATGTTGAAGCATGAAATCAATGCAACAGCAGCTGGTGTCTCTGAATCACAACATGAGGGATATCAAGGAGGGCATACCCGACCTTAACATAACAGTTGCAGAGTATCAGAAGGCAAATACAGAAAGCATGAAGGATATGACTGTAGCAATACAACAGCTATGCTCTACCATGCAGAGGAAACATGGCTCAAAGCACCATGAAAAGCAACGCCTATTCAGCCGCATGGATGGGTACACAAAGGCGGTCAACCGTCTCTGCAATGCCTCAACTGTCCTAAGCAGACGCACCGTTTTCATGCAGGTGGAAATGGCCCACTGCAGCCAGGATGTTGCAAGGGGGTTGGTGCAGGTCACCAATGCTGTCGACCAGCTCCAGACAGCAAACATAGCTGCCACAGGTGTACTAGAATTCCTCTCGGTACCTACATCCTAGGATAGAGGCAGGAACACAACATTCACCTTACCATTCACTAAGAATTACAAGTGGACAAAATAAACCCAGTAAAAAATAAAACGTATAGCAAAGATTAGAAAAAGGCACAGATTTAATTATATGAAATTAACAGTATGTTCAATGCAATAAAAGACAATTCCTAATTTTCTATACATGAAATTGTTAAAATAGGAAAAACACAATACATCCAAAGTGCTTGATACACTCACAGTATCCTTACACAGTAAGGAAAACATATACCTTAGAAATAAAGAGAGAAACAAACCAGACAGTACAATTTGTCATTCAATTTCACACATTCGTTTTGGACACATTTATCCTGGAATCTGCTAAAAGATACATTCTTGTAGTGTCTACAGATCCAGTGGCCTTCACGAATTATGTGGATATTGCATCGATGCGTTTTGATGGACTAATGTTAATATTCCATCTTTATAAAGACAAAGTGAATAGAAACTCTCTTAAAGTCGCACTTATATAATTGCACCTTAAAATAAATCCTGAAGCACTTGGATGTGTAGCTTCCCTTTGCCAAGGTCAATGTTTAATTGAGACTAACCGTCTTCAGATAAGGTTAAATCAATTCTACTCCTTGTTGAAGTAAATGTACATTCTCTATCGGCTCGATCGTCGGCCTGTAATGGTAGCTCACAAATTTAAGATTTTGTGCTTAAACTTCAAGGGTCAACTCTTTGGATATACAATTTCCTTCAAGGTGGCTGTTTCTATTAAAAAATATATATATTGTGTGATTATGCCTCAAAGATATCATGCATCCAAGCAGGAACGGCAGCCGATAATTTATTTCCCAAAAGCTTGTTTCTATTGGAATCTTGCGGTCTGTCTATTACCAGCGTATTTGTGGCGTCTGTAGACCTGCCTTCCTTTGCACTGGCAAGAAATAGTTAATACTGTGGCAGAGACTTGCAAATGGGTGAGGTAACCCAGGAGAGACCAGTAAAAGGGTTGTAAATGTGCATGGAATGTGATATGCCATGATGTGCAACTCAAGGCACATAGTGGTCAGTATTGTGAGGCTGTGTGCACATATATTGCCTGATGTCAAGGTCAATAAAACACAGTTCTGCTAAAGTCATCATTAGCTTTGTCTCATTACTCACTTTGAAATAGTTGCGTGTGATCTTATCATATCTGTTTCTTCCATCTGCGGCACCTACACCACTTGCTGCTCTGTGAGGTGGCCGTGGGTCTTCATCATCCTCTGAGTCAGTATCTGTGATGTCCAATGGGCTTCCGTTTTTGGTAGCCAGGTTGTGTAGCTGGCACATGTAGCAATGATTTTACAGTATGTCTCTGGGCAGTACTGCCATGCACCTCTAATTTTGTGGAGGCAGCGGAAGCAGCAGAACCCACTCTTCAACAGTCCAAATGTCCGCTCCACCCCATTGCGCATCGACTTATGGACTGCATTGTTTCTCTGCTTATTCGGGGTAGTTAGGTTGAGATATGGAGTGAGTATAAATGAACGCACTGCATTTGCGCTGTCACCTACATGAGAAAGGAAAAATACATTAATCACAGGCCAATTTCAACGCATTCAAGGTGTCTATCAGAGTGGGTGCCATGCTTTTACCTAGCAGGGATACTTCTCCAAATTCTCCACCAGTGAGACGTGTATAGATTCCACTATGCCTGAAGATGTAAGAGACATGCACACTTCCTGGAAATTTGGCTACGACATCAGTAATAACCTGGACGTTGATGGAATGAAATGATTTCCGGTTTCAATACACGTACTCAGTAGTTGAGGGGAGACCGATTGCGACATGTGTCCAGTTCAATGCACCCAATGACATGGGGGAATTTGTGGCATCTGATAGAATTCCATTTTAGTCTTCTGTAGTTCCTGTTGCGTAGTGGGGAACCTGATGTTGTGGTGCATTCTTTGAAGCATGGCTTCCAGGAAAGAATTTAAAAAGCATGACAGACAACTTTGGAAGTCCCCTCCAGCTACAGCTATCACCTCCTGGTAACTCCCTGATGCAAGTAGGTGCAGTAAACACAGGACCTGCACATGTGTTGGAATGGCTTGGGTCCTGTGGGTCTGATTCTCCAGGATTGGATGCAGGTCACCTATCAGGTCTAGGATAGTTGCTGAGTCTAGCCTGTACTTATCATGTATTTCTTCTTCTGTCTGCTGTAACAGGGTAATGCGCACTCTGTATATCCGTACCTGTAGCCTTCTCAATCTCTATGCTGCTGCTTGTATCTGCATCCTCCTCGCTATGACATACAGGGCTGCAATTGTGAAAGATAGTGAGGTATTCTGGGCCTGTTTAAATGCTGTGCACCTGGTTACCACCTACTTTCAGTTGGTGGTAATTTGCGAGTTGCAAATAGCAATTTTCTAGGTATTCGCTAATTTTTCATACATTTCTTTGCGAAACCTTATTTGCGTATTTGCAAATTGTGAGTTGCAATTTGGGACTCAGTAAGTTCTTATTTGCAAAATAAGAAATTGCAAAATAAATGGACTCTATTTTTGTGATTTCTTATTTTGTGAATGGGCTTTTTCTTTCCTACATTGCACACTATGATTTTGCTATTGCAAACGCTGAAATTCTGTGGATTGCAGTGTTTGAGATTGCAATTTAGCTTGATAAATCTGTCCTTAAGGCTATTTATGGATCATTGGTTCCTTTTATTTGTCCAGAAACAACATCTAATTCAAGGTCCGATAGCTGCCATTTACGCCAATTCCCATGGCATGTTCATCAGAGCAAAGAGGAATTGTACTAATAAAACTGCCTGTAGGAAGGGGGCTGATGAAGTGATGGAGAGAATTGCAGCCAAAAGATACCCTAGGAACAAATTTGGGGAAGCCAGGAACAAGGCCAATTCGAAAGAGAGATTATTTTGTTAGCAGATTAAATGGATCTCGCAATATGGAGACACAAGGAATACTTTTTACTAAGAATTTGAATCTAGTTAGCAAAATGTTGGGCTCTATTAAGAAGCGCTGGCATTTGTTGTAAAAGGATCATGTCTTAAAAATCTTTTCATCTACTGAAACTTTATTTACATGCTCGAGGGAAGAAAAATATTAGAGCCATCGGCCCTCATTTAGTATATTTTGAGGCACGGCAGTGCAGTAAGCCTTCCTGCTGCACTGTAGTGCATCAATCAAAATAAAAGGGCAGGAATGTGCCGTATTACAAGATATGCCCCATTTTTGTCTTCCTACCCTGCATGGCACAACAACAGCAGCCGTGCACCAACACAGACACCCTTGTGATGTGTTGCAAGGGTGCCTGTGTTGCAGGAATTATTGTTTTTGTGCAGGAAGAGACACCAATCATTGATGGCCTTTTCCTCTTTATAAGTATGCTGCAGAATCCAGTACACAGTGAAAGAGAAAAACAATAGGAGAAATAAAAGTATTTCTCCTCTTTGAACCACTTCTACGGTTCCCCTGGGGAAGTGTAGGATTCTGATGCATTTCCAGGTTTACATATCATTTTGAATCTGCGAATGTGTCAGGTTCCATAGATGTTGCGTGGGATCACCCATGGGATGAACACCCCTTTCAAGCATTGTGCTGCTGGTGCATCACAAAAAATTGTACCGGCGGCATAATGGGCTTGTAAATGAGGCCCATTGTGAGAAGCTGTATGCCAGTATCCTGCGGCCAAATGAAAATTAAGGGCTTTATTTACAAAAAATTATGCAGTTTGGTGTTGCAAGCCATTTTGCTGCACTCAGCTGCGTCATTTTAAAAGCACAGAGATGTGCTATATGAACAACAATACAATGCATCCATGTGCTTTCCTCTCCGCTGACTCACAATTGGCTGTTGTGTGCCAGCGCAGGCACCGTTGTATGTTGCAAGGGTGTCTGGGTTGATTGTTTTTGTGCAGGAAGGGACACCTTCCTGCACAAAAGTAATCATTAATGCCACTTCTCTCTTTCTATGTGTGCTTCAGAATGCAGCACGCATAGAAAGGGGAATAAATGAGGAGAGATAAAAGTATTTCTCCTGGTTGCGCCATTCCTACACCTCCACTGGGAGGCATAGGATTCTGACACATATCTACACGGCCATGAAAAATCACTCAGGGTGACTTTACGTGGTCTTGTAAATATGGACAGGCACACTGTGCTGCTGGTGCGTCAATAACCGTGACATACCGGCAGCGCAGTGGCCTTGTAAATGAGGCCCTTTGTGAATAATCCATAAGTGCTGTTATTGTTGTGGAGAATGTACTGTGTACGAACTTTCATAAAATAAATCAAAAATAGAGTAGGCAGCAATGTAAGTTATTTCTTTACATCATCGATCAACTGTAAAAACCACTTATGTGGTTTCTATGACAATGTGCCTAAGTGAAGAGTAATATACAGAAAGTACGATCAAATCACTTAAATAAGCGATTTTCAGGAAATGTGATGAGAGGTATCTGGTAGCCGTTCATTGTAATGAGTCACGACCCGAGTTTAAGACACCTTAGATTTCTAGGCATATCCTAATAGAAAAGAACAGAACATACATTTGAGGGGTGTTTACCATGAGCCGTAACTTATGTCAGCTGGAGTATAGATTGACAGAAATATTATGCAGTATAAAAGCCGGCTGCCGTTAGCCTAGACGAAGGACTGTGCTACTTCCTCGAATCCTGAATTGCTACGTACTTTTATGGCCCTAGCATAGATACTAAATCTTAGCCATTGTTCAATTATTGTTCTAAGAATATACTTGATTTATCAAGCTGATGTCGCCATTTTGTAACACTATATTTTCAAGAAGAAATATATTAAAATGCAACAATATGTATTGTTCAGAGTATTGTTAGAGGTCCCTTTGTTTTCTGATATAGGATGCATGCACGTAACATTGGGTATCACACGTATTATTAGGGACAACAGCGTTTAGAATGTTGAACTGTCTTTTTCATCCAAACAAAAAATAATGTTGAATGTCCCTCATATTTAACTGATCATTTTGAGGATAATTATCAATGCATTGCATGATATTGGTACATATATATTCTTGGTTTTTTTTACCATTTGATTGCAGATTATGATCTTCATTAATCAGTGTGACGGTTAAAAGGAAATACACTGCCCAGGATATATTGATCTGGTATAAGAAAAGGGCAGCACTCTGGTGCCATATACTTTTTTCTTTGATTTGTGTCACTTAGCATTAATTGGCAACTGCGCAAAGCCTTAGAAAACCTCAGCTATGTTCTTCCACAGATCCTGTTACTTACACTTTTGGCACTATGGTAGCCTCAGGTCAGAAGGGTTGTGAGAGAGGAGCAGAGTCGAATGGGCGGGTGAGACTGGAGCTGGTATAACGCCTCACATAATGGGCATTTCTTAGACAGAAGCATTTTTGTTTGTTTCTGACACGACTTAGCTCAAGGATGGTGAAAAGTTCATCTCAAGTAATCCAGCCTACATTCCTGATCCCTGATGAGGACTGGTTTAATGCTTGCTCTTTCATGGAGCTCCTGATTTCCACCTTTGTTTCTTCCAAATGCCCGTGATCCGTGCAGGTAAGAACCAAGTGTCGGTGTGGGGGGTTTCGACAGACGACGAGGGAAAATTAATTATTTATTTAATTTTCCCTCTTGGTCATCGGTCGAAACCCCCCCACAACTTGGCCCCACCGTTCTTCCCTGCACTGCCCGCAGCAGGCCCTTGAACTTTCAGCCGCAACACCTTTTTTTAGGCTACTAAGTTTGCTGATAGGTGGGCCTCGTGCTTAAAGGCAATATATTGCCTGATTTACAATTAAGTGGCAGGGAAAAAAATCATCTAGTCTCCGGAAGAAATGTTAAACCTCGAGTTGATTCCATAGGGTGATTTCATCCCTATTGTCAGACAATTCTCGAGGTGGATTCTATTCCAGATTTACGATATCCTCCAGAAATCAGAGGAGTTGTTTACCAACCATTTCTAAATAAGGTTCCAGATGTCGAGAGGAGAGGACAGTAAATTTCCTGTTTTCAGTAAAATATGGCATCTCATAGTCAATGAGTGGCTCATTTAATGGGCTTGGGTGTTCTTCAGTCCATTGTGACCTTCAATGATTGCCCTATTTGTTTTTTGTTGGGTACAATATGTTAAGCAATTGGGTGCACAACTAACTGGCAACAGCAGCAGTTCAAATACTGCACAGTGATTATTGATCTCAATGTACTGTGCTACTAAATTAGGTAGACTTGGTAAATTGAAGAATTATTACGTATTATTAGCACTAGATCAGCATATCCTTATGGAGGATTACAGCTCCTACAAATTCTAGGCCTTTGAATAGTGGATCTGCAATCTTCCGATTTGGGAATTCCAGGCATGGAAACACCCATTTTTACTATTTGTTGGCGTAGAGCAGCTCCGCAAACCTTCAAGCTGTGCTGCCCTACATCAAATGAAAAGGGCAGCAATGCACTGTATCTCTGAGATACAGCACATTCTTGATCTCTTCTACTGTGTTGGCGCACAAATGACTGCCTAGTGCCAATGCAGGCACCCTTGTTCCATGGTGCAAGAGTGTCTGTGTTGAAATCAGGTTGTTTTTGTAGGAGAAGGGACACCTTCTTTCACAAAAACAATCCTTACTTCACCCCTGGGGAGGCAGAGGCTTTTGATGCATTCTCAGGTTCACAGCATGTGGTAAATGTGGGAATGTGTCAAATGCCATGAGTGTTACATGGGAACACACACTGTTGCACCCATGGCCTGCTTCCCCATCGCAGTGTGAGGCATCGCAGCGACTTGCGATGCGTTGCCTCACACCATATCTACAAGGCCAGGAAAAGCATGCAGGTTGCCTTTACGTGGCCTCGTAGCTATGGCTCTGCAGCGTACCCCACAGGAACTTCATTAAAAGTGATGTTCCGACGGCACACAGGACTCGTAAGTGAGGCCCATAGAGTCCTGTCTCGATGTACACTCAGCTTCAACCCCCCCTGTCTAAGCAGCAAGGTAGGTTGTGAAAACAAAATCAGGCTATATGTAAAACCCTTGAACACAGGCTGTGGTCTGGTGGAGACAGGGATAGGACCAACACTATTATCCTTTAGGAAACAATTAAAATCCTGGTTATTTGAGCAATAGGAGCCTCATGCTATCTTTACAGTCCATAGTGCCGAGACACCCTCGGGTATTTGTGCGCTCTATAAATTGCTAACATAACATAACAGAACATTACATAACATAACATGACTTAACATAGGACTTTATTTTCCCTCTCCATCCCCTTAACCCCTCCCCACACCCACACAGGAGAACCACCTGCCCTGGGACAACAGCAGTGCCTGTGTCTGCCTACCTCCACTCTGATGAATGACAGACAGCCAAGGACCGATGTCAGTGCCTTGGACTTCAAACCTTATCCTCCACCTCTCACCTCATGTATCACTGGCTTCATGAACCCTATTTCCATTCCCTTGCTCAGAGACAAACATAGTCCCAGCCAATGGCCAAGCCTGAGGCTGATTAACACCCCTCACAGAGCTTAACACAATTTGAGCATACAGTCAGACCATAGACCGCCTCTCACATTCTCCTCCCACTTCTTCCCATGCAAAAGCAGGACAGCCCCAAGAATTGTATGCACTCTCCTTTTCCCTCACCAAGAACATGCCATGAAGAAGCAGACAATGCTCTATCTAGTCTACTTTAGGCTGCCCGGTCCCAACACACCCAACCCAACTACCACGCCGGCAAGTCTTCTTATATTTTCTCCCTACTGAAAATGTCAGCAGATATGTCTTCAATGTCCCGGGTAACTGCGCAGAAAACAACCTGGTATTCGCGGACTGGAGCTGAAAATTCCAGCCTCTGGAATCCCTGCACCAAATGTAATGTGTCATCATGTGACTATGGTTTACAATGCACTAGATATATAACTAGAATGTGATGGCTCAGACATTTTCACGTAATTTCATTTGTTGCTTTCTGCTATCATATGCTTGCAGGAAATCCTAAAACCTTTGTTCTTCATTTTAAAAAGAAATCACCGATATATTATTTAAAACATTGTTTGAAATCAAAATGTGACATCTTCGCCCATGGCCTTAACATTTCGTTCTTGCTGCAGTACTGTTAATCGAATGTGTTCAAAATGAAACGCTATAAAATATCCTTGCATACTGAATAGATTTTTAGCTCTCGCAGAGAGAGACATTTTTTTCAAATATTATAATGTTCTGCACAGGTGCTTTGAGCTATAAAACCGGCTCAAGTGGTATGTAATATAGTCAGGCACATTCATAATTCTGCAACACAAAAATAAGTCCGCGGGAAACTAAATTGGTTTCCAGCATCAACACGTAGCAGTAACGCCTTCCATCTTAGGAAATTTGCATATTTTCCATTATCAACCTTGCTAGATTCATTCCAGATCCAAAATTAACAGTAACACGTTGAAGTACATTGTCAATTACCTAAGGACAAGATGAAAACAAGGGGTTGGATTTATGTGTAATTAATATTAATATTAAATACCACTTAAACTTTTCTAACCCTAGCCTCCATGTGTGTAAATTCCATTGACCCTTGCTACAGGAAGCAGAATTTGTAATGGTGTGATGGCGCAGCAGCCGCAACAAGTGGAGACACACAGGGGAAGATTTACAAGCCACTTGCCCCACCAGTGCATCACTTTTTGTGACATACAAGTGGCGAATTTAACTGCTTCATATTTACAAGGACACGAAAAGCCACGTTGTATCAGTTTTCCTGTCCTTGTAAATATGGCCCCTTTGCATGCAGCACTTTGCTTCAAAGGGGTGTTCCATGGGTGTTGCTGTGGGTGTTCCCACGCAACACTCATGGCACCAGACACATTTCCAGATTTACGCGGAATCGGAAATCTGGAAATGCATGTGAATGCATTCTGCAGCAGACATAGAAAGAGGAATTCATCTCTAATGATTGTTTTTGTTCAGGAAGGGTTCCTTTTCTGCAAATAAACAATCAATGAAACAATTACGTTTTTCAACTTTTATGTGTGCTAATGCAGCACACATAGAAGTTGAAAAACAACATTTCCCAGGTTGCTTTTGTGCAGGAAGGGAACCGTTCCTCAACAAAAAAAAATTCCCCACAACGCAGGCATCCTTGCACCATGGTGCAAGGGTGCCTGCGCCAGCGCATGGCAGCAGTTTGTGCACCATTGTTATAAATATGTTGCATCCCTGTGCTTTGAAAGTGACTCAGTGCAGCACAGTCAAATGGCTTGCAGTAGACAATGAGTCACTTTTTAAAAAATGTGCCCCACAGTGTACATACAGTTGTGGTCTCTAAATTGACCCGTATGTTTTTCACAGGATTTTTATTTACAGTCTGACGTGAGCGCCAGACTAAACCAAAATGTTCACACCCTCTGGGTATCATCTAACTCCTTCCTCCCCTGGGCATCCCATGTGGTGTTGCCTCAAACATCACAACACTACATTCCCCCTTTATCAAGGACTTAAAAACGGCAACAAAACAGTAGAAACAGTCAGTAGTGGCTCATTGTGGGAGGCTGCAGGGAGGTGGGGCGGGGGGTAGTAGAGTTTGACATACGACAGACAGGAGTAAGGTAAGTAATTAAATGAATAGGACAATTTACCTTGCACAAGCTGCATCTCCAACTCTGCGATGCAGAACGCATAAGGTAAATTGTTTTATTTATTACATTACTTACCTTACTCTGTCCGTCATATGTCGGACTCAACTACCCTCCACCCTGCCACTCCCCCACTCCGTCTCACTGACCCCCAGCACTCCGATGACGAGCTGCCACTGGAAACAGTGCATTAATGATGACATCAGAAAAATAAGTCCTAGTAGAGTTACTAGGACTGTTCACAGGGCCAAGGTCCAGAACCTGTTTCAAGTCAATCATTCAGAAATTCAGCATATTGCTGGGATAGTTCTTTGTTGGGTCTTAGATGGTATCGTCCTTGGCCACTCCTGAGAGATGCTGCGGGGGAGGTCCTCCCACTATCAGGAGGACTGGATGTTGAATGGCCCATCACGCTGGATGGTATGACCAGACTCGGGGATGGTGCAGTCAGCTGAGGCAAAGTTATACCTGACAAACTGGCAGTGCCTCTCTGGGCAAGATTAAAATCTTCTTCACCATCAGTTATGCTACCCACTGATCTATCATACAGTCCACTTGAATTGAGACACATTTCTGGCAATGTCCACTGCTCCCCTCGCAGCACTCACCATAGTGCCCTTGATCTTGTTGACAGGCCAGGGGCCATTCAAGAAGGTTAGGCGGAACTTGCCCCCTGGGTGTCGATCTCTCACATGGACTTTAAGTCCAAGTTGAAAGGTGGTTTGTTTGGACCGATGCTTCTTGAGGCATACTCTTTGTTGTTGGCTTACTTGGACTCAGAGTGATTTGGGGGATTCGGTTGGTCTGTCATATGGGATGATGGGGAATAGTGTCTGTCAGTGTCCCTCTGAAGCATAACTTGCTCGGAGTGATGCCAGTTGTAGAGTGAGGTGTGAGCCGGTATTCTCACAGGAAGTTGTAAACAGCTTGTTTAATGTTGTTACTTTCAGCCACTGTTATGTGGCTCACCTTAGTCAGGGTACTCACCAGACGCTTCAACTCTCCATTGTCCTGGGGCCACTGGGGTGTGATGTGACTGTGCTTTGTGGCTCTGGATCAAAGGTACTCGGCCCACTCATGGGCACCAAAGGGGGGCCCTTTCCTTGCAAACTTCAGCAAACAAGACATAGATGTCACCAACAAGGGTGAACCAACACTACAAATACACATGTACCACAATATGGACCACATAGAGGGTAAACACACAGTAAGGCGCAGGGTGACTTCCACACAACAACATCTGAAGCGCGGGGTGACTTACACAGGACAACATGTGACGCGCAGGGCGACTTACACACAACAACACCTGAAGCGCAGGAGGACTTACACAGGACAACATGTGACGTGCAGGGCGACTTACACACAACAACATCAGAAGCGCAGAGCGACTTACACAGGACAACATGTGAGGCGCAGGGCGACTTACACAAATACAAACATATAAGACGTGCAGCGCAATGCGACTTACCTACACTACACAAGAAGATGGGAACCACCCACCAAGACCAGAACCACCCTCAAGTGGGAATAACATGTGATGTCCACCCTCCAGGAGACTTAGACGTCCCAACCATATACAGCAAAAAAATGTGGCATCACAAAACTATACTAAAGATGAACTAAAAGACTTGGAGAATTACACTTGTAATAATCTTAAAAATAAAAATCTGAGTTGTGCTACTCAGGACAAACACAGATACAGTGTAACTGATGTTAAACCTGTAAAAATATAGTAGATACATGCAATACTTTAACATAACAAAGAACACATGCCAGTGAGACAATGACTACCAACAGTTCCAAGTATGCCCTATTCCATGGCACACCACTGATGTAATCTCTTCAGAACTCAAGGAAAGTCGCAGATGTATACAACTGATTCATGTTGTACTTTAACGCCCATATACTAGTACCACCCGTTACTCGGGAAAAGCAATCGTGCAATGCATCTGTCCAAAAGAATCCCACGACGTGAAGAGATTAAGAACAGCGAGTTGGGCACCATGCTTCACTCAAAATGGTTATTTTCGTGCCCCTAAATAGTTGAGGCATACCACAATGATTAAATAATTTGACTTGTGGATGGCGGTACTACGGAAGGCCAATTCGAAAGAAAAGAAAACCCAGCTGCTGTCTTTAATGACATCACGTAGTCCCCGTAGTCAACAGAAAATGTGCAACTTTATTAGCAATTGCACGCAGCGTGGTTGGCAAAACCAAACATTTAAAATGCATATTGGTCCTGGACATAGTTATTTGGGGCCAAACTCAAAATGGCGGCACGTTTTCTGCGTAATGCCGGGTGGCTCACGGCATGCTGGAGCTTGAAAACATCTAATGACAGAGCTCCACACTGGAAACCACGTCACAGTAGATCGAAGAAGGAACACGCGCAACTCCATGAATACTGTGAGTGGCACGCGCATATTTTAAATATTTAAATTGTAGAAGGCAGTTATTTGTGGCTAAGGGCTGGGGTAGTTTGTTAAAAGACGTAAGATAAAGAAAGAAAAACTCACCAAATTTTAGAGAGCGCATGACAAAAGCCCCCTTATGCTGCCTGCTGCCGCCGGGGGTTAAAGCTCACAGACAACATGCTGATGCAAATCTCCATAACACACATGACTCACCTCACAGTCGGCACGAACCACCGGCACCAAAGTCATTTCAGTAGCAAAAAAAACAGTGTGTTTCAAGAATGTAGAGCTACTCCAGTAGATGGCATCACAGACAAATGTCGTTGAAGTCCCAACACTCTAAACCATGGAAATTTAGATATGCACCTCTGTTCTTATACTCAAGTCAAGAATTAAATAAACATTGCGCAGACCGCTTAATGGTTAGATCTGTCCTATCACTAGTGATTTTCACAGGTCCGTTTGTGTGGAAGAGAGCGTCTCTGCTCATGTGCCATTAGGCAAACACTGCACAGACCACTAGATGACCCTATCTCTCACTGCACTTGTGGATTTCACTGGGTCATGTAAAATTTCTAGGATGTGAAAAGATCCCCAGGCACACTACTTACGCAGTGTTCACTATGTGGCAACAAAACACCAATCTCTGAAGAACCACACCGCTCCTGTGTGGCATCTGTAAATTTCCTTCACTGAGTTAGTCCATAACTCACATCCATGCAGCCACAATTCGTTTACGCAGTAGATACATCCATACTGCAGATGTAAAAGGAGGTGGTAGGGTGAAAGTTAATCCATTCAAACCCTAACATACAGACCATACCTGTGGTCAAGTCCATGGAGTAAAATCAGGCAGGAAACAGGTTGGGGCCGTCCGATGACAGGACACTGGTGGGGCTGGCTTGCCTTTTACTCCATTCTGCAACTTATATTTTCCTTTCTTTTTTCCTTTTATTTGCGCTGGTTTCTTTGTAGTCTGTGGGTTTCTGTTCAATCGATAAGTACGCTTGGGTCCAGGTCCGCTCGTCGCCAAAAATATGTTGTACTTTGTACATGAAGACACTGGTAACCAGGTTGTAAGTTCTTAAAGTCTACTTTATTAGTTCCATGTCAAGTGGTATCCAACAAGGATCAGCCATGTAAAAGCTCTTAACCCAGCTCCCATATCTCCTACGCCAGCCCCACCAGGAGCATCCTGCCTAGCTGCTCAGCCCATCTCCAACCGTCACCACTCATCCACACAGGCACACAGGCATTCCATTCATCACAGTCACACCAACATTCCGTCACCATCTCTCACTCTGGCTGAGCAGCTAGGAGGACCTAGGCGGATTCACATATACATGTAAACCTTAGGATATAACACATCACCTTCTCCAATTTTTGGGATGATCTTAGACGCTGCTGTGGTTGGGATGACTTCTACCAGAGGATACACAACATAGTCATCCATGAAAATAAGCATGTGGGAGCCATCATGAATAATCCCAAAGTCTGTGCTGACAAGCTGCCATGGATCGGTTGTGCCTTCCTCTGTAATGATGGGCATCGGAGGGTCTGGTTGGCTGGTGGCCTGTCATACCAGGCAGCTCTATACAACTTTTTCAACTCTCTGGTCCAGGCCAGAAAACCAGACCTTGCTCAGAAGCCTGTTCTTTGACCTGATAATACATTGATTTTCCCCATGGGACAGGAGGAAAACTTTTTGTCTTAGGCCATCTTGGAGCACTAACCATTGGCCTCTCATCAAGCAGCCTTCATTGGTAACTGACAGTTCCTGGCAGACGTTGTGCAGCAACAGAAGTGTTGACTTTGCTTCAGCTGTGCGGTATGGGGCTGGACAGTGAAAGGTTGCAAATCCTCTGACAGGGTCAATTGGATTGCGATTTGTAAACATGCATCATGTTTCATGGCTTCCAATACATTTGCAATGTACATGAAGATTGGAGTGGGTCATTCCACTTCCAGGCCAATGTATTGTTCTGTCTCGAGGGCATCCGCAGACTCTGAGTGGGTAGGTGAGCGAGCATGGTGGGTTAGGAAGTCTGCCGGATTGCGAGTGCCTGGTCGTTACTCCACTGTGAAATTGAACTCCTGCAGTTGCAGGATCCATTTCTCAATACTTGGGGAGGCTTGGATGAGGACCCACAAAATAAGGGGACTAGGGGTTTGTAATTTGACAACTGTGAGGGGGTGCCCATATACGTAGATATAGAAGTGTTGGCATCCCCACAGAATAGCAATGCTTCTTGTTCGATCTGGGAGTAGTGCTGCTCAGTTTGCATGAGTGTTTAGCTAGCATAAGTGATGGGTGCCCACTGGTCACACTCCTGATGCTGGGCCAGCATGGATCCTAGCCCGATGGGGCTTCCGTCCATGACTAGTTGAGCCTTTCTTGGGATCAAAGTGCACCAGGGTTATGTCAGCAGATAATGCATCCTCGACTTGTTTAAAGATTTCCTCCTGCTCCTCTCCCCGGACCCTGGGGTTGATGGATTTGGTAAGTTCCTGGAGGGGCCTGGCGATGTCAGAGAGATGTTGCATGAGACATTTACAGTATGTGACCATACCAAAGAAGCTGCCGACACCTGCCACAGAGAAGGGGGCTGGTGATTTTTGAATGTCTCTCACATTGTTGGAGTCAGGGAAAATCGCTCGGTCAGACAACTGGTACCAAAAAAAATGGTGTTGTATTTCAGAAAGTCATATTTTTTCCTATGAGGGTTTGGACCATGCTCTTTGAGCCTGATGAAAATAGCTCTGAGGTGAGTGAGGTGCTCGTCAAGGATTGTACTGTGTATCAGAATGTCATCACTCAAGTTTAGTCCTCCTGGAAGGCCATGCAGAACCTCCTTGATGATATGAAAGAAAGACTTCGGCTGTGCTGAAGATCCCAACTTCAAATGAGTGTACCTCCAGAAGTCAGCATGTGTGAAGAACATGGTGATTGTATGTGAGACTGGATGTAGTGGTATCTGGTGGTAACCAGATCAAAGATCCATCTTGGAAAACCATTTTGACCCAATGATGTTATCAATGGTTGGTGTGAGATGACACTTTCATTTGTTTTACAGATTTGGAATTATCATGTCCACGCACATGCATCCAGCGTCTGGCTGGTTAGCCTGTTTTTACCGCCAGAAAGGTAGAGACCTACGGGGTTGGGCCTCTCACTTTTTCAATGATTCCAGCTTCTCTAATAGTTTCAGTTACTTCTCCACCTTGGGCTGAGGTGGAAGGCAATTCTGCAGTAATGAAATGCCACCGGTGTAGGTGGGCAGCTGGGCCCACCAGGCAGGCAATGCCATTAAACAGAGGAGCAAAGTCTTTTAGTAGCTGGTCAAGGTCATTGGCTTGCACGCTGAAGGTGATTTGTCCCAAGTTGAGGTCCTGGGCAGTTTGACAGCTGAGGAGAAACTCTGCTGCCACGTGACATACATACACTTTGGCTCTTCAGCAGGTGGAGTCATGGGTGAGGCCAGCCTGGAATAGGCCCCCTAGCTGCAATGGTGAGTGGTTGCCGAAAGCATATACCTGGACCCTGGTGCGGTGCAGGGCTGGAGGGTGAGCAAGACTATGGTAGACCTCCACAGCCATCGGGTTTATAGAGGCAAGAGGTGTCATAAGGGCCACAACTGGATAGCCTTTAGGTCTAGAAGGCACACGGGATTTGGTTGGTATATTTTGTGGAGCAGGTGGATTGCTCTAACTCCATGGACAACCTCAGCATCCTCATCATCATACATGTTGCTTTCTGCTAGTGCAACCGGGTGAGATACCACATTGCTGAAGGGATTCTGCAGGGGTGTTTGCTCTGGCAGTGCCTTCCCCGGATAGGGCAAAGAAGCCACCACACCAACCACATGTGGAACCAGATGCCTTCAGTTTTGTTGACTCCAGGTTAGATTTGTGTGCTGCAAAGTTCATTGATGGGTTCCTCTTTGATGGGAGCAGGTTGGGTCAGGTCCATGTGGGCAGCAAGGACTTTTGAATGTTCCTCGGAGTGCCCTAGTGTCAGGATGTCACTCATGGACATGTTGGGTTCTTTCAAGATCCTTTCACGAACATTTAAAGAGGCGCACCCTTGGATGAACTGTGCCCTTAACGTATCAGCTTCATTCTAGAACATGCACATGCTTACAAACTCTGTTAGGAAGTTGAAGAACACATTGACAGACTTGTCAGACTTCTGCTACACTTATGTGTGACTGGGTCTAGTACCAACTGTAAGAAAAGTCATTTAAACCAGAGGTTCAGAGGTAAAAATATTGGTGCAAAAAACAACCCTTTTTGGCGATGTGGATAGCTGTAGAATTTGGGCCTGAGTTCGACTGCCACCCTTGAATTCCTCCAAATCCTGTATTTCTGAACACTAGAATTCCAAAGGAGTCTTCATACTGTCATTTACATGGATCCAACTATGTTTTTGTACCCACAATGTCCTGCAAACCACAACATTTGGCAAAATCACTCACTTTCATCACATTTATGTGCGGAGAACCTCTGTGAACTTTGGTGATCCACAACAATGCTACCACACAGTTTTCCAACACTTTCCCTAATAAAAACAGTAACAAATTTCAGGTGCAAAAAAAACCCTCTTTGGTGATGCGGGTTGCTGTGAAATTTGGGCCCGGTCTCAGATGCTACCATGGAAAACCTTAGAAACGCAGATATTTCTAAAAACCAGACACCCAAAAACATTTTCTTTTGCAGTACCGACAATGAACCATTTATGTCTTCTGCACTACAGAGGTGGTTCAGAGGTGTCAATGGGCATCCTTCACACTAAGGGGCGGTTAATGAACAGATACCAATGGTATGCCAAAATATTGTCTACAGAAATAGAGCATGACATAAATATTGTATTCTAATTTTGTATCCCTAAACTTTGTCCTATTTACGGTAGACTTTCTATTATTAACTCCAATAGGACAATATTTTTGTAAATTATATTTATAACACAATCTATATATTAGTTGGTATTTCTTTGGGTGATATTTTGACATCGTTATTTTATGCTAGTATGTGAGCAGTTTTTGTCATTGGCAATATCAGATTTTAAAATGTGTTTTGTTTTTTTATGTTCCAGAGTTCTGTCAATCTGAGTTGTGATTGTATGTCAGTATATTTAACTCCAGAAATATCAGATGACACAAATATTGCATCCTAAATATTGCACACAAAAATATCACCCCGTTTAGTCTAGCTATTCAACTTTTAAATCCAATGTGGTGATAGGTTTGCTAACTATATTTAGAAGATGGCATTTATGTTCGACAATATTCTGACAATTATATTCTGATCTCATACCATTCTCTCATTATTCAGAAAATTCACTTGCCTCCAATAGTCGTTTTTATCTTAACAGTTTGCAGTTGTGTTAGACTTGGCCCTTTTGGCAGGTTCACCCCTAAACTTTTTGCCTGTTAATATGACCTGATACTAGTAGTTTTTGGCCTCTTCGCACTTTAGCACTGTGTCCCAGTGTAAAGTGCGTGTGCACTCTGAGTGCGTGTGGTGAGATTAGCCTGTCCTCCCATATGATTGCATGGGGGATTGATGTGTCCATTGTAATTCCCGGTGTGAGAGGAGTGCAGGGGCGGGTTTGGTATGTGCAAACTCGTGAGAATAAATGCTGCGCCATTGTTTCCACAGATTTATTGTGACTGTTGGAGAAGTGCTACTTTTAGAACTTGGCACTTCTGTGTGCTGTGTGTCTGCCTGCCTGATGTGGAGTGCACGTCTGGCTTGTGATTGACAGGGGCTGGATGGTGTGCTTGGCTCCAGGATGAGTCTGCCCAGTGGTGAATAGGGAGATCTGCATGTAGATGGGAGCGAGGAGTTGCACCTGGGACCTGAATAAGGCTGTGCCTTCCCTCCACAATGCTGGCTCCACCCCCTGTTGTGCGTCTGAGCGCCTAGCCCCCACCTGACAATGGAGAGAGGAGCTGAGCACAACAAAGTGCTCCAAAGTTCCCCCAAACCAGTTGCATCTGGTTTCCCTAAACCCTGTGCTGTCACAAAGGAACAATATGTATTAAAGAAGGGGCTGTGACCCCATGAAAAGATTCGGTTGTGCTTGTGTTCTTTAGGGGACACGCTGCCAGGAAGAATCCAGCTGCTGTTTCCTGTGAGTCCCTGCATGCTCGCCTGCCTGGCTATGCCTTCCTGGGGTCTCCCCAGCACCAAAGATCCTCTGGTTCTGCCTTCCTGGAGACATTGTGACACCTAGCGCCTGAGTGCCCTTTTATGCAGACCTTGACTCTTTTTAATAGCGGCACAGAGCTGTAAGCATTTTAAACTGGGATTCCCCCGCATTTATGCCTTGATAACGGGATCCCACCCCTCTTTATGCGTGAAAGTAAGCGGGTGCCCACCCGAACCTCTGCTTCATTGGGTTTTCTTGTTTGTAGCCTGACACAGGAGCCCACCCCGCTTTGTGGCTATTTAGAACAGCAGGAGCCCGCCCCGCTGTCGTGTCTGCACCATCTAGAGCGGGGTTCCCGTGAGAAGAGCGAGAGCCCGCGTGGCGCATGGTGACCTGTGCCTGGAGAAATACCCAGGCCTACCCCCCACTGGGACAGATCAAAAGAGAAGTTGCCGAAGGGTTGCTGCTGTGGATGACGGGGCTCCCGTAAGCTGAGGAGAGCCCCGCAAGTGCAGCAGCCGGTGGAGAAGTAACATGGTGGGGGCACGAGTCACATTGTCGGTACCTGCCCCAGCCGCATGTCAGCCCTGCACAAGCCGACACCAGGAAGAGAGGAGACCGCGAGGGAGTCCCAGGTGAGTGGGAGTTCCCCCCCCCATGTCCGGTCCCTGTTCTCCATGAGCGGTCCCGCAGAGCAGCGGACCGCTCCAATGTTGGGAGACCCTTTTCTTCGACCCATTTAAAAGTCCCCCGAGTGGGGCTCACAGGCACAGTTGTGCCTGTTCTCTTTGTTCTTGTGAGGGCATATTTGTCGTAGAGCCTATGTGC
This sequence comes from Lissotriton helveticus, assembly GCF_964261635.1. NCBI lineage: Eukaryota > Metazoa > Chordata > Amphibia > Caudata > Salamandridae > Lissotriton > Lissotriton helveticus. The sequence continues at coordinate 890,034,988 of NC_136065.1, read as the reverse complement.
TCCAATGTGAGGGCATCCACGCCCCATTTCCCCCAGCTGCCCCGCTCGCAGAGGGCAGCTGCAACAAGAGGGCAAGTGTTATTGTTCAAAAGCCCCAGAACAGGGCGCAGGGACAAAGTTTGCACAGGGAGTGCCAGTGCCCTCATTTTTGCCTTTACAGCTGCCCAGCAATTAGTGGGCAGCTGCTACGTTTAGGCCACTGTTGCACACTTTTACTTTGCTGCATGCACAGCCAGCCCTGACTGTTTTGGGACATAGGACATTGGAGCCCTGTGACAGGCCAGTTGGCCTGGGGGCAGTTTTCATGTGTTGTGCCCCCGATTGGGGGCCCACTGTTTTTATGCTAATCTGTTACCTAGGGTGTTGACGCTTGTGATGCCTAATGTGATGCTATGGTGCTTATGCATAATGTATTTATGCCCCTGAGGTTTATGTAGGATGTGTTTTCTACCTAATGCTACTGTGATGATGATGAGGTCATTATTGCACCAGTAATTACTGGTTGTGCTCTACATTTTTTATGTTGTGCTATAGTTAGTATATGTTCTACATTTGCTAATTTCCCTTTGTGATTGTTCTGATAGTGGTCCATGAGGCCCTGTCCTGTGTATATAATGTCTTGGGAATATTGCCCATGCCAGTTGGCACAGTGTAAATTGTGTGATTATGATCTAATGTGTTTATGGTAATACAAAGGCTATTTATATATATATAACCTTGTGTGGAGTTCCTTTTGTGATGTACCTAGTGTGTTTCTGCTGTGTGTTAGTTGCGCAAACGCTTTACACATTGCCAACGGGATAAGCCTGACTGCTCTTACCAAGCTACCAAGGGAGTGAGCAGGGGTTATCTTTGGCATGTAACTCCCCAGCCCTGACTAGAGTGGTGGTCTGTGCCTGGCGTTGGCGCAAGAATAGCCAACCAGAGATCCCATTTCTAACAGGCTGTCAGTATCCTACTATTGTAAGTCAGAAGGTCTATTCGGCCCTAATACGCATTTTTGGTCTAGTAAGGATCAAACATATTTGCCTTCCTGCTTTTTGAGTTAAGTGAATATTTCTTTCTGTGTCATCCATACTTCATTATTTTGAAGAAAGTTGTCTTTGTTTGCAAGAGATGATTTCCATATGCAGACCGTTTCCACAATTGCAAGTATGTTATGTTAGCAATTTCTAACTGATTTGATGTTAATTTTACCTGTTCTATCACGTGTTTTTCAGTAAAAATGTCATCTGCCCATCGAAAATTCTTAATTAGCCAACAATTATTTCATCTAATAGACTGTAGGTTAGGACTGAAATACAGAAATTGCAGATCAGTTGTTTTTATTATCTTAACTGTTTTTGTATATTCACCAGAAAGCTTAAGCATAACAATTGAGCTTCTTTTGGGTACTTTAGCCCCGATGCCATATAGACCACCTTCTTTCTGCCCCAGGGGGGCTTTGCAGCAGCAGCAGCAGCGGTCCCGGTGAGCACAGCATACTGCTGGGTTGTGACTCGATCTCCATCTTGCCCTGGTGAACTCTTGGTGCAGGATGTGACGTCACCCTCCCTGCGCCTTCAAAAGCTTCCATGTCACTCCCGCAGCACGGGACGCTTCTTTTGGACTTGTGAGCACCGACGCCATACACACCACCTTCTTTCTGCCCCAGGGGGGCTTTGCAGCCGCAGCTGTCCCGGGGAGCACAGCATACAGCTGGAGTGGGACTCGATCCCCCAGCTGGCCTGGGTGAACCCATCGTTGTGGGAGGTGACCTCACCCTCCCCGCGCCTTCAAAAGCTTCCCTGCCACTCCCGCAGTGCGGGACGCTTCTTTTTGGCCTTTGAGCCCTGATGCCATACACACCACCTTCTTTTTGCCCCAGGGGTGCTTTGCAGCAGCAGCGGCAGCGGTGCCCGTGAGCACAGCATACAGCTGTGGTGGGACTCGATCCCCTAGCTGGCCCGGGTGAACTCTTGGCGCGGGAGGTGACGTCACCCTCATGCGCTTTCAAAAGATTCCCTGCCACTCCCGCTGCTTTGGATGTGTGCGGGCGTGCCCGGGCAAAGCTCAGGCCAAGGGAGGACCCATCTGCGCCCATCCGTGTCAGACCGTGGCAGGGCAAGGCCACCTTATTTGACCTTTGAAATTTGTGCTCGGGCAATAGCCTTGAATAACTTCCTATAGTGAACTGAGCGCCGCCCTTGCAGAATACTTTTGATTTTTTTAAAGGACTAAATAGGGGTGAGGCAATTAATGAAGTACTCCATCCTTTTTAAGTCAGAAGTGTGATTACTCCTCCCTTTAGAGACTGTGTTACTATATAATTTTTAAACTTGGTCAACCAGTAGGCATGATAGTTAAGAGTTTAAATTAAGGTTTGTGTAGGTTACCAGTACTTTCAAAGTGTGTGTGAAACACTTATTAACAGTACATATATTCAGATGTTTAAAATGAGTCGGTTGATTTTTTAACTCGCTTGTATAGGTTTTACTATTTATATTTGTGCCCAGCCTTCTTTTATCCTTGGCCTCCCGGCCACAGCACTTTCATTTTTTGTGCCAGGCACCTTTTTGCACTTTATGCACATTATATCACTGGCACTTAGCACTTTATGGTACTAATATCGCAATCTTACTACCTTAGGCCTTGCAATATAATTGTATGTATTTTGCATTTTTGCACTCTTCAGGCACTCTAAGCAGTTTATTCAGTTGGCATTTAGCTCTCTGCGGTTGTACTGATCGCATTCTGTACACCGCAGGCAACAAATCAGGTCTCATTTTCTGTCCTTGTTTTTGCATCTTGTGGTGTATTATTAATTATCAGGATGCCGAAACGTACATTATTAAAAACCCATAAACTGCAGTTGACTCATCTTGCTCTACTATTGATTCCTACCTAGTAAAGGCGGTTAGCGCCATCAATGATGAAATAGATAGGGTGGAACGCCGCCTCTCACTAGGTGTAGGTACAGTGTTGGAAGAAATAGCGGGTTGGAAGTAGAGTCCATCCCAAGTAACGAGCAAGAATTCACCCCCTTGTGAATTCTGCGACCTTTGTTTCTGCGACCTTTGTTCTTGTCTTAGATTTACCTTTACCACCTGAAATACTGCGATCACAATCTCTTAGTGGTCAACCGACCCCAAAAAGGAAAACAGGACCCCTGTCTAATGAGCAAGCTAATTATATGGTAGCTCTTTTGACACAAAAATTGGAAGTATCTATTAAACCACTACATGATAAACTAGATAAACTTAATGGAGAAGTCACTAAACTTAGCAACATATTAAAAGATATCAGTGAATACCCAAGGAAGAATGTGAATGGGCCACAGGGGGCACCGCATGAGTACCCTAGACTAGGTATAACCACTGCTACTGTAAATACAATATCTAGTATCCCAAGCAACTCCAATAGCCTTAACCGGGACCGCGAGGGCCAAGGTATTAACAACCAAGCGCCCATGATAGTTGCCAATACGACCTCAACAGGCTCCAGACATAAAGGGACACAGAGTAGCTATCCCTGCCATAACAGAGGGGACAGGATTGTAAGTGTAGAGTCAACACAGGCCACTAATAAACCCAAGGAGCAGGAGGAGCAAGAGTGACGAACCGATTTGCCGATTAACTTACCCCCAGAATGCTGTGTATACGTGGCAGTTTTGGCAAACGTACCCCCACTAGAGTCGGGCCAAAAGGAAATGCATGACACTTTAAAAAATAAAGTGGTTCACTGGTTAAATCAAAATTGTGGTTTTCCTGTGGGTTGTGCTGACAAGATACTCTTGACTAGAAGAGTGAACTGGATATGGCCCAGAAGAAAATCATTGCATGGTGACTGCGTATTTATAAATTTTAAGAATCCTAATTGGGCCCAAACCTCCCTGGAAAGAGCAGCTAAATCCCTGCATAAAGATCGTATTGTATCACTTTTGCCTCTTGGCTTCTTCTATAGACATCTAAGACCCTCACCTAATATGGGAGGGGACCAGGAGCTATGTAGAATTAAATCAGCAGTGTTACCTCAGCCGCACTTTGGATTACCTACATTTAATAGACTCTTACCCCTTAGCACACTTGATGTTAATGATTGACAGGACATTGCCTGTCTGCACGAGGGGGGGAGGAGATACTGAGTCGACGGGTGTAGGGCTATCTGCCGATAGTGTGCATAACAAGGTCATGGATAATCTAATTACGCCCAAGTATTCATCTAGGGACATAAATATGCCTGCCTCACATTTATCACATTTATTACAAAAGAAGTTAGTTGCAGGTGTAGGGGTCCACCTAGATGAAAATATAGGGCAAATAAAGGAAAAGATCCCAAACCCACCTGTATTGCTCCCCTGTACTAGTAAGGGAGTGGCCAACAGCAGAATAAATGATCAACCCATTGATAGTACAGGAAACCCCTCAGCCTGTGGCTATACCATTGTCTCCAGCAATATAGTCGGATTGGCAAGTAAAAAGGATATGTTAGGTTGGGTGGAGTTTATTAATATACATGACATCATTTGTTTACAGGAAACTTGGAGTACCAAAAATGTTTATTTTGAAGGGGTTACCTCCTACGATTTACCAGCATACCCCTCTATGTCTGGCAGAGCGATGGCCCGGTTGGTTAAACTTTTGAAAAATAATTTGCCCCTGAGAGTCAATGTAGGGTACCATTTACAGCTACTTTGGCTACACCATGAGGATGGCCAGGACGTTTTACTGATTACCTTTTATAATAATATATTTGATTCAACTCGGGATAATGTAGTCACCGATTTAAAGATGGAAACAGATAACCTGGTCACTGCTGAAAATACAAACTTTGCTATTGTATGTATCGGGGATTTTAATATTCCAATTTGCCCTCTGTCTATGACAAAAGTTTGTGGGTTTTGGAATGATGAAGGGGATGACTCCATACATTTCCCACACAACATCTATGGAGACACCCTAAACACCGTCCTGGCGAAATTTGAACTTGACATTATGCAATATGCACTGGATGGGAGATTCCAACCTTTACTGGAAGAACTGCAAATAGTATTCTTGATCATATAATAGTATCTTCCAATATTGTAATTGAAATTGTAATTGTAAAGGAATTTATATAGCGCAAATCACCAAGCGGTTTCTAAGCGCTTGCTTAGGGAACCCGTCCTGGTATTCCCCTGTGAGATAACCCCGGCAGGGTATCCGCAAGGTGAAAGCCAGGCATCCCACCGCGAGGGGCCGTTGTGGAATTAAGCAAGCTATTGCCCAGAGTCGCAGAGTGTGAACCCGTGGATCGAGTAGGCACCGGAGCGAGAATTGTCGAGTCCATGGACATTTTAGGACTCAAGACACCGCCGAGCCAGGAATTGAACCCTGGTCCCGGGCTGACCTCTGCTTCCAGGTCTGCCTCCTCTAACCAGTGAGCCACACTTCTCCACTCCATATTGTAAATCTTGGTTCTACCCCGTGGATTGACGAATTGTCCCTGATGGATCACAACTGCATTATTATGCATTGCTTGTGTGGGGGAATAAATCAGTAGTACAACATACTGCTATCGGTAATATTGCCCCGTGCAGACCAAACGGCACTAGAATTAGATGGAAAGGCACTAACTCAGGTGAAATACTAAAAAATACAGTCCTAGAATGTGGTAAAGAGATTTATGATAGTTTAGAAGTTGAGGTCGAACCAGCCAAGATACTAACTAATTTATGATTCAATTTCTAAATTATTTACTGCACAATCACCACGCAGGAAACATACGCAGATCAGGGGTTGATTTGATCACTCCTGTACCGACTCACTAAATCAGTTGAAACTAGCACTTTCCAGCAGACCCAGGGATAAGGCATTAGTACAAAAACTAAGATTAGAATATCAATCAAACTTAAAACGCAGGATGAGGGAACTCCAACAGGAGGCATGGGATAATCTTGCGCTGGCTGCAGACTGATCAAATAATACGTTGTTCTGGGAAACTGTGAACTCGACATTCCTTAAAAACAAATCGTTCCCAGAACTTCTGTGCCATGTCATCTGCGAGGAGTGGGTGGCACACTTCACTAGCATTTTTAAACTCATGCTGTACAGTTATAAACGATCCTGCTCACCCAAGTAAATGACCCACCATTCCTCTAGATATTACCCTTGATGAGGTTGAGCTAGGTATCGGAAGCAGCAAAGGGGGAAAAGCACCAGGCCTGGAAGGTGTACCCATCGATGTTTATAAAACTGTCCCTGAACTATGGGGCCTGATACTAACAAGAGTTTTAATGCTGCAGTAACAGAAGGATCTCCCACTACCTGGGGTGAATCTGTTAGTATTCCCATTTATAAAAAGGGTAATAAATCAGAGGCCAAAAACTATCAGCAACATAGAATAGACCAGCAAAAGTTAACTGACTTCTTAGAAAAGCACACATTGCCTTCTCACCCCCAACCTGAACAATTGACAATGGCGAGTCCATTTTCTATGGAAGAAATAGAATTGGTAGTGAAAGACCTCCCAAATGGCAAGGCCTGTGGTCCAGACGGTCTGCCCGCTGCGTTTTATAAAGTTTTTTTCTGTGCCTTTTCCGATATTTTTTTGCAAATATTAAATTCTATGCTGGATGGAGGCCCGATACCAGATTATTTTCGAAAATGAACTGTGGTGAGCTTTTCGAAGAAGGGGAAAGAAGCCAAAGATCCAAACTCGTATCGACCCATTACCTTATTAAATTCCGATTACAAAAATTGCTACAAAATTACTATCTACGCGTTTTAACCAAATATCATCAGATTTGATCCATCCTGATCAAAACGGTTTTATTGCAGGCAGGCAACTGATCATGAATACGCATTATTTGATTGAGGCTTTAGATTACTTTGAGACAAGGGGGATTCCAGCATTAATTTTGTTATTAGATGCTGAAAAAGCTTTTGATTTGGTGGTTTGGGAGACACTTTTTATTTTTTTGCAATACTTAGGAAATCCAGATAAAATTATAAAACTAATCCGGAATCTCTATACTGGTGCCAAAGCCAATCTCATCATAAATACAGTAATGGTTGGATCAGTTTTAGTCAAGCGGGGCACGAGGCAAGGTTGCCCATTATCACCCATTCTTTTTGCGTTTTTTATTGAACCCTTAGCAGCGGTAATTCGGAATTGCTTTAATATTCTCCCTCCCGTTCCTTTAATGGCTAAGATCAAACTATACGCTGATGATATTATGTTGTTAATTAAACCCGAATTACAATCGCAAGTACGGGTACTCCAGATTTTTGAGGAATTTGAGGCTTTGGGGGGATATCGGATCAATAAAAAGAAAAACGGAAATTTTGGTATGTGGAGGTAGAGACTCAGAATTGCATCCGGATATAAGTTGCTGCATTAATACTCAACCTAAAAGATACCTTGGTTTTTTTTCTCCGCTTCAGTCAAAGATCTGACCCCCTTCTTCAAAAGATTTGTGTAATGTTTGCGCGGTGGAACTCACTGCCATTGTCGATACTTGGCCGGGTCGCTTTGATAAAAATGTCCGTTCTCCCTTTATTCAATTTCTTGTTTTCTACCATCTCTTGTTTTTTGCCAGGAGTTTTTTTTCTAGGGTAGAATCTCTGTTTTCGGCTTTTGTCTGGGCGAAAAAAACACCCCGAATCGCAATCGGCACTCTGTATGAGGAATCGGATGAAGGAGGTCTCTCTTTGCCAAATCTTAGGGATTACTATAATGCATATTTCGCACAGTATTTGTCAAGATTTAAAAACCAAACTCAAGGCCAAAATCTATTTATAAATTTCTTTTTTGATTTAATTTGCATTGAAAATCAGATACCACCCCCCCTGCAGGTACTCAAATCTCCCAAATTAGTTTGCTATAAGACACTGTTATTGTTTTTTAAAAAACATTGCGCTATGCTTAAAAGACATTCTCTTCCCCTCTTTAACTCAACAACCCTGCTGTCCAGCATGTTTCCGTTCATACGGATTAAAGGAGGGTCAGAGATAGCTGAAAGTTGGGCCAGGGCAGGATTTACTAAAGTAATCGATTTTTTAAGAAATGGATTATGGATAACCCCGATAGAGATGGCACGTTTAATTCACGGGAACTTTTTGTTGGTCGGGTCTTATAATATGATTTATAAAATTCTGGGGCAATTGGATCCCACACAGTTCAATCAGCCAACCCAATTGGTCAACGACCTGTTTGTGAATGAAGGTACAAGGAAACCCGGGTATTGGAAACGCTGTTTATCACAGAGTAGGGAGGTGGATTTAAGTCTAAAAGCAATCAAAAAATGGCAGGAACAAGAAAATCATGTATTATCTTTGAATACCTGGAGGACTATCAAAAAATGTAATTTTAATACACTACGGGGTGCCAATTGGCGTAGAATGTTATCTTTTGGTAAATGGTTATTGTACCGTACACCTGCGGCCATTTCTAAAATGTAGGTAAATCATTTACCCAACTGTTTCAGATGTCTACAACATGCTCCGGCCAACAGGTCCCATGTAATGGTTCACTGCACTAAAATCAGGGTATTCTGGGATGAAATTTTTGTTTTCTTTCAAACCTATTATAAGATTATGATATCCTTAAATGTAAAATTGATGCTTTATGGTTTTGATCCGGATCTCAAGTTCTCTGATCAGCTAGCTAAACTAGTGTATATTGCAATGGCAGTGGCTAGATCTTTGCTATTGCAGAATTGGCGGTCAGAACAGATCCCATCCATGCAGGAATGGTTACAGAAAATTAGGAGAGTCAGGAAAAGCTAACAAATTTATGCATTCCGGGTAGGGGGAGTAAGAAAATTTGATAACATTTGGGGATCTTACTTTGATTAATTACTAAATATGATATTGAAGATGGAAGTAAACTGCAATTATTGATTGTATGTTCAGGCTGGATATGTTATATGATGAATTTTGTTTCTGTATTATTGATCAATAATGTCACTAAAGGACTTCAATAAAAAAAATATAAAATAAAAAAGTTTTTAATGCTGCAGTAACAGAAGGATCTCCCACTACCAGGGGTGAATCTGGTAATATCCCCATTTATAAAAAGGGTAATAAATCAGAGGCCAAAACCTATTGGCCAATTTCCCTACTTGACTCATCAATAAATATCATGAGTAGGGTTTTACTTGTAGGACTGGTAGAGTGACTTGTGGATAATGGTATATTGTCACAGGCCCAATACGGTTTTAGAAAGGGTGTGGGCACAATAGAACAGTGTATTAACCTAGAGCTCTTAATTGGAAAATATACATGTGCTAAACAGGGACGGCTTTCTTTAATGTTTTGCTGATCTTAGCAGCGCTTTTGATTTAGTGGACCAAGCTATTCTATGGCCAGTTTTACTTAACCCCTTCAGTGCTAATGACAAGGGTAACTCGTCATGGAGTTTCCATTGATTTCAATGGAAAGTCAATGGAAGTGCATCATGTGCCTTAGCAGCCAAGTGGTTAATCTTGGTGCCCCGGAGCCCATCATTTACTTTTTAGCCAGGCTGTACGATAAACTATCGACTATAGTACAGTATGGCCAAAGGGGGGAATTCAGCCCTAATTTTAATGTAAAACGTGGTATCCGCCAAGGTTTCGTCTTAGCACCATTTCTTTTTACCCCATTTTAAGCATGGGCGGATTTTGCGGATTCGCAATCCGCGAATTTGCGCGAATTCTCGCGTATTTGCGTATTTTTTTGGGGGTGTGTGTTCGCACGGGTTTCTGCAAGTTCGCGAGGGTTTTGTACAATTTCGCAAATTGCGAACTTACTTGTCGGGTCGCCAGTTTTGCGAACTTGTTGTTTCTACGTGCCCAGCCTGTTTGCAAGGCTTTCTTCATCACTGCCACCCTCTGTCACCACTGGCACTCTCTTTGGTCACCCATGCCACCCTCTGGCTCACCCATGTCACCCTCTGTGTCATCACATCACCCTCTGGTTCACCAGTGTACATTATTGGGGCAAAGCAAAGCACTGCCATCCTCTGTCAACACTGGCACTCTGGTTCACCCATGCCTCCCTCTGGCTGGCACACCCATGCCACCCTCGGTGTCATCACAGCACCCTCTGATTGACCAGTGAGTGTACATTATTGTGGCAAAGCCAAGAACACCTGCTAAGTGCTTTAAGTTTTGCAAACAACAACACCTGCCCTGCCCCAACTGACATTAATGAAGGCTGGCACCTGCTTGTCTGCTCCCTTTCCTTTTTGTTGCAATGACAGGATGCAATGGCATACTTGTTACTATTCTCTGTCTGTCAGAGCAGGGTCACACAATAGTTGCAAGTAGGCAACCGGATTCTGGAGGGCCCCTTCAGGAAGCACTACAGGGAAATGGTTACAAATGATGAGCTCGAACTTTTGCACCTGCTCGTTGGTTTTGCTTTTGCAAAACTCGTTTTTCGGTAATTTCGCCCTATTCGCGAGGCGCGGCGTCGTGCGAAATCGACCGTGGAAGCCGCAAACTCGTGCGAGTTACCCCAAGGTTGAGTATGGGCGCCGCCATTTTGTTTGCGTGACGTATTTCCGTTTCCGCCCGCTATGTGTAATCTCGCGCAATGAGCGCCTTGCGAATGCAAGTTCGCACGAGTTCGCGAGATAAATCGCGTGCGAACTTACTTACACGCACGTGTTCGGGCCGCCATCTTGTTTTTCATTCATTCCTATGTGTCTGGGCATGGTGTTTCTATCCTCTGTATATCTCTGCCATCCTTTGCTTGTTTTAATATTTTTTTGATCTATTTAACTTTTTTTCTATCCCTCTAGTTTTCTAGATCTATATTTTTGTGTTTTAGGCTACTTTTGTTTACTTTTCAACTACTTTTTTAAACTTTTATTTCCTTCTTCCCTACTCTTATTCTTTTTCATTTTGTCTTTTTCACCTGCCCAGAACATGGTGAAGACAGCTGTCAAGCTGCCCAAGACGGGCACCGCAGCCCGTGCCCGGCTCCCGTGTGGCCGTTTGAGGGCGGAAATGGTGGTGCCCAGGGAGATCTTCAGCCCTGAGGAGGTGGGCTCACTCGTTTTTTATGTGCAGCGCCGTCTCCCCAGGACCATCGCGGCAGGCGGCAGGATCGCTGCTGGTTATACCAACAGCCAGGAGCGACGGAAGCGGTGGGGGCAGGTGTGCCGGGCCCTTTTTGACATCACGGGGGTCCAGCGCACCTACAATCAAGTGACCCACCGCTGGACCGATATCCTGGACCGGGAGCGCGACCTGCTAGACCTGCTGGGAGTGGAGGTCCCCGGGCTTGGTGAGTAGTAGTAGCAATTTTTTCATCACTCACTACTCTGTTTTTTTCTCCTGCTCTGTGTGACTGTGTTATATTGCAAATGTTTGCTTTAACTTTTTTACAAAGAGCAATAATGCTGCTGATTACATTGATAGGAGAGGTAAATTAATATTTCAAAATCTTCTGTGCATTTCAGGTGCACTGTTCTCCTTCTCTGTGGCGGTGCCACTGCCTATTTGTTTTCTATTTTGTGTTCATTTAATTGGGCTGAGTAATGTATGAGTGTACTTTACAGAACTGCGTAATGCTAGACACAAAGGGGCAGATTTACAAGCCCCTTGCACCACGTTTACGCTGCCTTACCTGACGCACAGCGACGTAAACGTGGCGCATCCCTGCGAGTCATGTACAACGAGATGCATCTAAGGAGATGCGCCACGTTAAGGCCTGGGCCTGCGCCACAATGGGTGCGTTCCCACGCAGGGGGGGGGGGGGGTGGCGGTCAGGCAGCTGTGCGCCTCGCAAAAGTGCCTGCGTGAAATCTACAAGATTTAACGCAGGCACTTCCGCGACGCTGCTACGTCAATTCTTTATGCCTGCTTGCTTGAAGCAGGCGTAAGGACTGATGCGGTATGTTGAGTATTGGGCAGCCCTGAGCATTGCTATAGTTGCATCGCGCCCGCGACGCGACTCTAGAGATGCGCCCCTCTTTCGTCACGAGATGCGTCACGCATCTGCCTACCCTTGCGCCAGGGTTTGCCACATTGTAATTGCGGCGCATCTGCCGTGACGCAAGGTTAGTTTTGCGTTACGCCTTTGTTCTGGTGCACATCTGGAGGTGTCCAGCTCAGAACTCGTAAGTATGCCCCTAAGTGTCAGATTAGCAATTACCTGCGCATCCCTGCAAAGTGTGCGGCACGCCAGCACCACCCATGGTGCGCCGTATTTACAATGCAGCACACCATGGTCCCAAAACGTCACCGAAGCGTTACGCATCGGTGCCGTAAAGGCGGCTCATTGATGGAGTTGCGTTGCAACGATGGCGCAGCTCCAGCAATGCTGCGTCAAGCCGTAAGTCTGCTTCATGCAGGCACAGGGTTTCAGTGACGCATCATTGTCCTAAATGACTGATTGAAATTTTATATATTCCCCACAGCCACTTTTAGCATGCGTTCCTGCGCAGGAACGCCCTCCCTTGCGCTGGAACGCTCCCTTATTGCGCAGGGCTTTAGAATGGGATGCATCTCCCATATGCGTCACGTTGTTAATATACGCCACACCATGGCGCCTCTCTTGTTGTGGCACTGCGTCACAAAAGTGACGCAAGAACGGAGCAAAAGAGCTGCAAGGGGCTTGTAAATCTGCCCCTAGAGTAGAGGCTCAGGTGCAGTCCTTCCTTTGTAGCCCTCTTTTTGACTGAAATAGTTGGTTCTTGTTCTTTCTAAATGTTTGATTTGGTTGACAAGGACATCGACAAGCAGCAATCATCAATGTTTTCTGTTCATTCTTTCATGTTGTACGTCAGGTCCGCCCAGGGGCAAGCGGACAGAAAAAGCGGATGCAGTGGCTCCAAAGGAGGAGGATGCAGGCCAGGGCGGCGAGTGCTCCTTTGCTGGCCCCAGTAAGTTTTCATTTAAATATAGAGGACCTATTGTTGTCCAAGCGTTCCTAATTTAATTTTTTCGAAATAGTGTTTAGATAGGAGCAAAATCAATAATACTACTGTTGCAGGGACAATTCTCCACAAACCGAACTATGGACACCAAAGACCTGAGTAATAATATTTCAGAGTGGCGTGTTTGGCACACCGTATAAACCTGGTAGTGTCAGCGGCACGGACTCCTCCTTGCAAAAATTGCAAAACCTTTCGCTCAGTCACTCTAGTCTGGAGGACCAAAAACCACAGAGTCTATTCAAGTTTAAAAGCTTTATTAAAAGTTTAAGTAAACACATATATTAAAATAAAGTTAGTTGGAAATGGAAAAGTGCTTGGTGCTGAGTTGATGAGTAATGGAACACATTTCTTGTGGTCGAGCCGAGCTTTCACCTGGTTTGAAGTTGATGTTGCTCTTGTCCTTAGAAGTCCAGTTTCTGTCTGTTCAGAGAAAAATGGTGTGTGTTAAAATCAAGCAAGCATTCATCAATTATGTCAAAAAAATGCAGCAAGACAACAGCCTTCCCTGGAAGGAGGGACATTTTTACTTTAGACTAGAGTAGACAGTCAATTACTTTTTCTGTTGTTTTCACATTCTTCATTCATACTTAGACCAACTACTAGTGAGTGGTGTAATCTAACATTCTTAAATCTACTTTGTAGGTGGAACATCTGGTGGTGGGGCCAGCTCGGATGTGGTAATAGTGATCGACTCCGAGGACCACTCTGGGGAGGAGGTGGCGCAAGAGGAGTCGGACCAAGAAGTACAGACTGTGAGGAAGGAGACAGTGGTGGTGGCGGGTACAGGTAAGCTGGATCATGGTACTATCTGACTCTTAGATAGCATATGATGTGTATCTACAGAGAGTAGACGGTCACTGGATGAACTACGAACATACTATGAAATGTTTCCGGGGGGGGTGCAACATCATCACCATCTCCTGAGTCCTACTCCTGACATGATTGATAGTGTGGTTTGTGGCCAAGGGCCGCACCGAAGGGGGCAGGGTCGGTGGGGGAGGGGGGTGTATCTAGAGCAACAAAAAAAAATATGACCATGAAATTGAAATCATGCCCCTGCAGCGGATGCCTTCGTCCACTGAGCCACCAGACCTGGCATACACATTACACACATCTTTCTTTCTCTCTCCCCCTCCCTCTCTCTCTGTCTCCCTCCCTCATCCTCCCTCTGTCACCCTCTGGCTCCCTCCCTCTCTCTCTCTCTCCTTCTGTCTTCCTCTCTCTCTGTCTCTGCCTCTATCTGTCTGTCGGTCCCAGCCTGCTGTAATTACCATATTGTAATTTGTCACTGGGCCAGCACTGGATGGACCTGCGATCCAGGGGGGGGCAATCGCGCCCTCTCTTGCCCATCCCTGCGGACGCCCATGATATTGGCCTGAATAGTTTCTTTTGTACTGCGCTGGCTAGTTGCTAGTTGTACTGTGACAAAACTTCCTGCTGAATCATTTTGTGTTAATCATATTCTTAAAGAGCATTGGTTACAGATTATGTCTTTCTTTCTTCATATAGTTGGTCATACTAAAACAAAACCAACAAGGAGTATGCTGGCTGTACTGGCCCGGCAACGGAGGCTGGATGCAACTGTTGCCCAATATCGGCGGCTGGTGGAACTGGAGGGGGACGACACGCAGTCCAGTACTTCCAATATAACATCTGCATCCTCCTCAGTGACCCCACGTTCTGCCGGTCAGCGCAGTGCTCCAGCCAAACGGAGCCGTGCTGGCAGACGCCACCGCCGAGCAGCAAAGGCTGCACCTCACAGTACTGTAAAGGCTCGCTTGCGCCGAGCAATCCGCAGAGTGTCGGACCTGGAGGCGGAGGTCCGGAAATGGAAAGAGTACCAAAATTTGGTGGAGGGCCTCCGTTTAGATCACGCCACCCTCCGGGAGCAATACGATGCCCTGGCCCTAAGGCATGATGCCCTGGAGGCCAAAGTTAACAACACCATGCATCCCTAGAGTGTCCCTTGCCCTTTTTTTAGTGACTTTTGGGGGGTGGGAATTGGGAGTTGGGTTTTTTGGGGACTTTTGATGGACTATTTATTTGTTGGGGTTAGGGAGGGTCTTGTGGGAGATTATTTTGTTAGGGATATAAAAATATACTTTTTCAAACTTTATCTGAGCATATCTTTTTTTTTACTACTTTTGAGCCTGGTGGGTGGTGGTTTTGCAGTAAGTTCGTTTTACTGAACACTGTCATCGTGTTGGTTCACGTGTAATTGGCCAAATGTTTTCCAAAGTAAATGCCTGTCACAGAGTTTGTTAATTGAAGAGTCCTAGGACTTTACTACTAGTACCACTGTCACTCTCTCGCCTCTCCTAATACTCCATTATACTACCTCCCATCCAAACGCTTATCTTACCTGTAATTTGTGTTTGAGGGCTGGCTCCACTTGGAATTCACAGTGTCCTAAAGCGTTCTGCAGCAGGGCCCCAACTGGAGTTTCCCGGCGTGGATTTTCTGCAAAACAAAAGCAATCAACATTAGAAATATGGCAGCGGTGCTCACAGACCCCAAAATCCTTGAAGCCCCACAGACAGCACCCCTAAGACAGGCAAGCGAGCAATAATAACGCCTAAACCTTCACGTATAATTGGCCAAATGTTTTCCAAAGTAAATGCCTGTCACAGAGTTTGTTAATTGAAGAGTCCTAGGACTTTACTACTAGTACCACTGTCACTCTCTCGCCTCTCCTAATACTCCATTATACTACCTCCCATCCAAACGCTTATCTTACCTGTAATTTGTGTTTGAGGGCTGGCTCCACTTGGAATTCACAGTGTCCTAAAGCGTTCTGCAGCAGGGCCCCAACTGGAGTTTCCCGGCGTGGATTTTCTGCAAAACAAAAGCAATCAACATTAGAAATATGGCAGCGGTGCTCACAGACCCCAAAATCCTAGAAGCCCCAGAGACAGCACCCCTAAGACAGGCAAGCGAGCAATAATAACGCCTAAACGTTCACGTGTAATAGGCCAAATGTTTTCCAAAGTAAATGCCTAACCAATTTCATCCCTTAATAGACCTTGCCAGCAATGGCCCAGCCAAGACCCGTAAACCCAAACGCAAAAAAGTCACACTTAGCAAAATGTATTTAAATGAGGACTCACTACTTCCAGACAGTCCCTCTTTAGGGGACTCGTCAACGTAAGTTTCTTCATTGTGCAAATTCCAGGCATCAGCATTACGGGAAATGGATAGGGTGAGTCTGGAGGAGGAGGATAGACGACCAGGACTGAGTTCTTGTCAACTAACTGTTGTGAACCTGAGGAATGCTGCGGCATCAAAATCAAGACAGTTCTGCTGATGGGCTTGTTGTTTGATTGGTTGATTACAGTTTTGTTGTGAATGTGATGAAGCACTTGCTAAAAAAAGAAAGACAGACACACAGGAATAAAAGTGAATAAGGACTAATGTTAAAGTTAATGAATCATTGACTCATTTTCAGAACTCGCTGTCAGGGAAGCAGAGCTCGTCCTCAAACTCTGCAAATTGAGTCGGTAGTACTTCTGGTAACTGAGGAGAACTTTCCTCAGGTAGGTCGGTGTCCTCTTCTTCCTGCGTGCATTCTCGTACTTTGTAATCTGGTGGTATGAAGTGCTGGTTCATCTTTATCATGGTGAGCCGCTCCACATTTGCGGGCAAGAGGCGGGACCTTTTGCAAGTCACAATGCCACCAGCAGAACTAAAATCACGTTCTGAAGACACGCTTGCGAGTGGGCAAGACAAGTATTGATAGCCAGGTTGGTGAGCTCTCGCCATATGTTTCTTTTCCCATGCCAATACGCCAATGGGTCCTCAGTAATATTGACCGCTGTTGAGTCATCCAGATAGGCCTGCACCATTGAAAGAATGTCCTCCCGGATTCCTGTACTTTGCACTTCTGTGTCCTTTCTGGGACAAGGAAACCCTAGCTCACTTAGCCAATCCGCTTCAGACATATCGCCTGGGCCTGGTGCAGATGATACGGTTGCTGGTGTGGTTAACGGCTCAGAGGAAAAGTCACTCACTTCTGCCACAGGCACAGATGCAGAAGTGTTTTTTTGGGACGCCTGATGGCCTGCTGATTCACTAGTAGTACTGTCTTCTCCTACAGTTTCCTTCCGCTCTCTTTCAAAACGAATGGCTGACTGAGCTAGCCAACCTTTGTACTCTGTAACATCTGATGTTTCAAAAGGAATTATTAGTTTGCCAAACAATGGCTTTTTGTAATGTGGATCCAGAATAGTAGCACAAATGTAGTGCTGTTGTTTCTTGATATTTACAAGCCGTTTATTGCTAACTAGGCGATGTAATAATCTCTGCGCCAACTCATATGCTTCATTCTTTCCAGCATCTTTTAATTCTGAAGACACCACCTTGACTTGGTGCTCGAGCTTCAGCAACAATGGGATAGCTTTGCTCAAAGAACAGTCCTCCCTGCTGGCGTCACGCGTGAAGACCTCAAAAGGACGAAGCATGTCTGTCAGGCTTTTAACTAGCTGCCATTGCTCCACCGCTAGCATCATTTCTGTCGTATCACCACCCAGGTTGTAGAAATACTCATTGACTACTGGAAACAGCTCATGCAGACGCTCAAGCATGTAGAAGGTTGAGTTCCAACGTGTTGCCACCTCCTGGATAAGTGCTTTCACTGGCATTCTACGTACATTTTGCTGGCGCCTCAGCTCCTTCCGGGCCTTAAAAGAATGGTTGAAGTGTGTGCATATTCTTCTGCAGATGGTCAGTATTTGGTCGACTGCAAGTTCTTTTTTCAAGAACTTTTGCACGACAAGGTTCATACAGTGCGCCAAACACGGCACTCTGAAATAGTAACCATTCTCCATGGCCTTAACTACATTGCTGCCATTATCAGTAGAAACATAACCAACCTTGCAATTTCTTGGGGGCAGCCATTGCGAGACCTTTTTGTTAAAGTCATCCAAAATGTTGACTGCAGTATGACTTTTCTCCATGCCAAACATGGCTAATGTTGCATGTTTACGAGCACCCTTAAAAATCTCGACCAAGTCACCACCTGCATTTATCTGTTGTGCAACCCCTGAAAAAGAGACCCAGTGTGCAGTGATGCACATGTAATCAAGGGCTTGGCAACTGGTCCACATGTCTGTTGTCAGGTGTATAGTGTGAACAGCACTCTTCTGCAAAGCTGCCCCAACCAACTCAAGCACCTCTTTATGTAGTGCTGGAACAGCAACCCTGGCAAAATAGAACCGGCTAGGAACCTTCCATTTAGGGGCCAGTGTTGCCACGAGTTCAAGAAAACCCACATTTTCGACAAACGAAAAAGGGAGAAGGTCCACCGCTAGCATTTTAGCCAGCTTAGTGTTATACAGGCGTACAGTTGGGTGGTTGCGTTGAAATTGCGCATCTGAGGAGAACATGGCTGAAATGGTGCGCTGGACAAATTTACTGGATGATGCTGATGCCTTCTTCGACCCACTTCTGCTCAGTGTTGACATTTTCCGCATTGGTGTGTCTCCCAGACTCTCAGTGTGCCTCCTATGTGTTCCGGAGGGTGTGGTGCTGCCAGGGGTACTGGGTGCAACCGGACAAATGTCTGACGCTTCTTCTACCTCCCCGTCATCTTCAGATGAAACACCTAGTATGGGTATATTTTGGCCACTTGCCCTTTGGGATTGCTTTCCCTTGATGTTTGCTAGGTGCGCAAACCATTCGATAGCGTGCCTTCTTTGAAGATGACCTATCTGGCCTCCGGTTCCATAGTTGGTACCAGTCTTACCACGGCTAACTCTAGTCTTACAAATGCAACAAACAGCTATGTTATCATACTTTGCATGGACACTAAAAAAGTTCCAAACTGGGGACTGGAAACTTCTGGTTTTGCCGCACAAGATGATACTGCCAATGCCAGATGAAGCAGTGGTGGATGAGCCTTGCAGACATCTACTGGGTTGTGCAATTATTGCAGCAACCCTACTTGAGGGAGTCGAGCTGGATGGAGTCCCCCTCTGGGGAGAAAATATGGCAGCTGTAGGTTTTGTTGAACTTGTTGTACTACTTGACTGCGTTGGTGGTGCTACCAGTGCCACGTCGCCAGGGTCACGCTCAGCATGACGTCGGGATAGGGTATAAATGTCTGTCTGCTGCATGGCCGGTGTGGCTGGAATGACGTGTGTGATGACTAGGTCATTGCTGTCATCCTGTTCAACAACATCAGAATGCACCACTTCATCAAGTCCGACGTTCGGATCCATAAGTATGAGCTTTCCGGGGCCCTTCCTTTTAACATTTGATACCTTTCGCAGCTCATGGTGTGCCTCCCTCTCAGACGTCGGAGATGGTTGCCAATCTAGATCCAGATCATCATCTGATGGAGCGGGGCTTGAAGAGGAACTTCTACACACACTCCTTGATCTTTTCCTTGGTGGGGAGCTGGGAGAAAATGAATCATCAGGAGGAATGCCTTCGTCTTCCTGACATGATACCCCGGCTCCAAAGTCAATTTCCTCCTGTGCCCCTACTTCTGGAAGAACAACCATTGTGGGCACTTGCACCGCTCCATGCGCCGCTACATGGGCCTCTTCACTGACCTCTACTTGCAACTCTCCATGGACCTCTCCTTCTCGGCCTTCTCCTTCTCGGCCTTCTCCTTCTCGGCCTTCTCCTTCTCGGCCTTCTCCTTCTCGGCCAGCTCCTTCTCGGACAGCTCCTTCTCGGACAGCTCCTTCTCGGACAGCTCCTTCTCGGACAGCTCCTTGCGCATGTACTTGTGCTTGTACTAGTAGCCCATGCAGTTGTTGTTGCGGCTTTGGTTGTTGAATAGTACTTGTGAGATGAGTTACAACCTGTGTTGATGGTGTGCTGCTACTTTCTTGCGATGAGCCAACATCACTGGTCGTTGGTGATTGAACCACTAAACAGGCTACCTGTGCAGCACTCATGGTGGGCCTTTGTTTGTTCCACAAAAATGTAGTGGTCGAGCCACCAGTCTCCTTGGTAAGTGGTGCCACTTGCTTCTTCCTCTCCTTAGTAGAGACATTTTTCTTGCAAGAGGAGCTACGGAACCTCTTTTTGGAGACATCTTCTTCAGATGTCGGAACAACAGGCCGCAGCAGGACTTCTTCCTGGCACTGATGCTCAACGATGATGCGGAGTTATTGACTTTGTGCACCTAAAAGCAAACGAAGACAGAGGAACATCAGTAAATATATGTTGCATATGTAGCGCTTCAATAAATAGTTTGCAAGTAGGCATTTATGAATACACACATGCACACCACACAATATGGACATTTTAAAATTAGGATTTGCTAAATTTTTGGGAAACAGGAGGAAACAGGAATTTAACATTGATCCAAGAGAGCACACACAGAGAGGGTTATAGTTTCATGTACCACTGACTCCCCCTGGGCTAAATGGGTGAAAGCAAGGCAAAATGGGTGCAGGCCTATGGCACAAAGCTCACTGCCTGCCTTCAAAATGGCCACTTGACCCCCATCGACATGGCCAGGACCATGCCTCAAAATGGACCAAACCAACATAGCCAGCCCCCAACCCCTACTCCTAAAAGTCAAAAAACACAACACCAATCAAATCACCACAATCCAATGCCATCCATCAAGTTTCAGAAGGTTTAGGCTGCCTGCTGGTGGTTTTCTGGTGCAGAATTGCAATGTTTGCAATTTCGCGAGTGCGAGATTGTTGCTTCACGACGCGAACGTGGCGAAAAACCAGCAAAATCCGCGAACAGACGTATTCTGGCCTGGGCCCCCTGGGCATGATAAAATCACAGCACACTGGGTGCAGGCCTATGGCACAAAGCACACAAACGGGCTTAAAAATGGCCCCTAGACCCCCACCCACACGGGACCAGGCAATAAAATAGCCCCCACCCACATAGCAAGCCCCCAACACCACCCCAAAAAGTCGTAAAACACACAAAAATCACAACAATCCAATGCCATCCATGCCCTGGCCAGAATAATGTTAAAATTAAAAAAACAGTTGTATCATGCATGCACCCATAACTAAGCCTGGTAGTTTTCAATTCATGTGCAGAATTGTAATTTTTTTACAATTTCGCGAGTGCGAGATTGTTGCTGCGCGGGACGCGAGCAGTGCGAACACAGGCAATTTTTTTTTTATAAAATCCGATTTTCGGTTAATCCGCGGGAGTTCGAGGCCCCCTGGGCATAATGAAAGCAATCAGAGCAGACTGGGTGGGCATAGGGCACAAAGCACACTGCCTGACTTCAAAATGGCCGCTTGACCCCATCCACATGGCCAGGACCTGCAGGACCATGCCTCAAAATGGCCTCCCACACATAGCCAGCCCCCAAACCCACCCCAAAAAGTCGAAAAACACACACAAAAATCACCACAAACAAACAACATCAACTTATCAACTTACTTGTAAATCAAATTTCTAATCAAAAAGTAATCCAAAAGGCCTCAAAGCCAAATCTCCAGCAGCATCCACAAAAAGTAATCCTTCCCAGTCAAGGTCGAATTCAAAGTGGCCAGGAAATGGACTAAGCAATGGGAGGAGCTTTCTGGACAGGAAGAGGAAGTTGGAGACTGGGTCACTTCCTTCACCCCTCCCCAATTGTAGTTTTTGTAATTTCGCGAGTGCGAGATTGTTGCTGCCCGCGCCGCGGCCCGCGAGCAGTGCGAACACAAGCAAAAAATCCGCCGCGCGCGGATTTGCGTATTTTCGCCACATCCGCGAGAGTTCGCGGATTGCGGATTTACCGAAAATCCGAAAAATCCGCGAGCGGAACGGATTTTGCGCCCATGCTTACCCTATTTATTAATGAAGTAGACCCAGTACTTAAAATGATACAGGTGGACTCCCCCCAAGCTGAGGGCTAGGATGTCCCAGACCTGCTTTATGCAGACGATGCTGTGCTCTTATCCAGAACACCGGTAGGTCTTCAGAGATTAATTGATGGGTTCACAGATGTTATTAACAGGAGAAAGCTGTTGATTAACAAGGCCAAAACATACACAATGGTTTTTGGTTTGAAACCAAGGAATTTGAAATCCTTTTTTATTGATGGCAAAAAAGTGCAAAATGTAGATAATTTTTGTTATTTAGGACTATCTTTTGCCAGTGACGGGAAATGGAACTGTGAAATGTCCATTGTACGGGCTAAGATGACCAAAAGTGTGATTGGGGTCTTTAAGTTTGCATCTAAATTGGGGGAGCGTCGCATTAAAGACATGGCCTACATCTATAGAGCTAGATATGCCTCTGTTGCATTATATGGGGCAGGCGTTTGGGACCATCACCCCAGTCAAGAATTGCAAACCGAGGAAAGCTTATTTTTTAAAAAGCTTTTATGTCTGCCGGCCTCAGCATCCTCTGAACTAATCCATTGTGAAGTGGGGCTCAATTACTTGTCAGACCAGATCGCACTGAGACCCCTACTGTTGCGGAGATCAATATGGTCAAAAGAGGAGACTATATTTACTAAATCTATTATTAATGACGGCCTGCGATTGGACAACCATTTTAAGATTCCCTGCCTTAAATATCTAGTTAATACCTATAGAGATCTATTCAATCTGATGATCCTGGAAAACCCAAATGATGTAACAGTATTGTCTAAACAGGAGATTAAGAATACCTTCCTGTACTATAAGAAAGAGTGCAGGCTGAGAACAGCTTTACCATCTGCATATAGATACCAATGGCTTTCAAAGCTATCTAACACTTGTCACAAGACCCTCCCACCATTTTGTTTTAACAAAAATTAGACTAGGCATTGTCCACCACTTAGTAGCGTTCCCTACAATGAAACAGCGACCAGTCTCCCCGTGTCTATGTTAAGGGTTGTACTCATTGACTGTATTGGCTCCTGTGATTTAACAAGGAGCTCTCAATACTCATCTGTCCTGGGCCTGGGACTTTCCAGTATTATTTCTTCATTTTCTTTTTATGATACAAGTGGGGCATTCTGAGTGCACTTGCTCCAGATATGAGTTCCTTTGTGTGGTTTTGTTTTTGATTCTAATACACTCTTGGAGGAGAGAAGAGACTGTATCTAAGGGCAATCCAAGCACAGACATTTGGTCCCTGCTTTCTTTCTTTTCCCTTACTTCCTGCCTGTTATGGAAGCAGCTGGCTATGGTTCACTAAAAAATGCGCAGAGAGGTGTAGGTAAGACCTGTTTTGTTCGGGGGGTTCATGTAGGGAGGGGACAGTGTATAGACCGGTTGTAATCTCTCTCGCTCCTCTGTTGTAATGAGACTATCCGGCTCCACCCTGAGGCCTCATCCTACATATTGGTCACCCACTTTCTCCAGGTTTTTTTTGGACGTGGCTGCCGTGGTGATGGGCAGTGTTTTCTGTTTGTTTTTCCCTTCCCCTATTTTTTCTCGCTGTGCTCACACACATGAGTCACTGTGTTCAGTGGCACGCTCAGTGTGGTAGCACCTAGAGGAAATCAGGGACCAAGCACCTTTTTTCCTCACCCCCGCTGGACATCAATCAATCAATCAATCAATCAGGGGTTTGTAAAGCGTGCAACTCACCTGTGAGGGTCTCAAGGAGCTGTGAGGGTCTCATGGGGCTGTGAGGGCCTCAAGGCTCTTGTAGGTTAGTGTATGGGACAGTGGCCTGACACATTGGCTAGCCCACAAACACTGTACAGCCGGGTGATGGAAGCTAACGAAATGTTGCCTACCGTTCTTGAGATGGTGTTCCCGCTACAGATAGAGGAGCAGGCATTTAGATCAGAGAACCAGGACCTGCGCAAAGATTTGGGGTCAGGGCGCAGAGAAATGGCGGATCTTGCTGAACAAGGAAAAGAGAGAGTAGCATTAGGTTGTATGTCAAATGATGGACATTGCCATCATTTGGGTAGGGACATTGCCATCATTGGGGTAGGGGCGCACTCGGCACATAGTGCTCCTACTGGGTCTTATGACCCATCCCTTGTCACAGGGTTTTTTGGTGTCTGTCATGCCTGTCCACTAGGAGAAGGTCATGGTTCAGATCAACATGCTACAGCAACCACAGATACCACTTGCCCCTCCTGAACGTTTTTATGGTACCCCCAAGAAGTTTAGAATATTCTTAAACCAGTGTCACTTGCACTTCCTCCGCAAGCCAGCAATCTTTCAAGGCGACCAGGTAAAAAACGCATTTATAATGTCATATCTTGGGGGTAATGCAGCCAACTGGTCTATTCCACTAATTGAAAAGGACAATCCTGTTCTATATGATTACCCAGAATTCTGCAGTGAAATGTGCAGATTGTTTGGCAGGAGGTCCCATCATCTGGCACTGGACAAAGAACTGATTACCCTGAAACAATGTAATCAAGACCTACTAACCTACATTACCACCTTTAACCGACTGCTTATTGACACTAATTGGCCAGAGAGTAAAAGAACCTTGCTCTTCTATCAGGGACTAAGGGGGAATTAAAGGACGTCCTCGGTCAAGTAGTACACATGCCCCAGTCATGTGTAGAGCTGATCGACCTCACTGTGCAGCTAGACCACCATTTACAGGAAAGAAAAGGGCAAAGATGGAAAATTGAATCAGTGTTTCCTTCCTCGGCCTAAGTCCATAACCGAAGAGGGTTCCCAGTCAACTGGTGGTGTGGAACCGGCTTTGCTCTACAGTGGAGTTCCACGCCTCCACGTAGCACCTGGGCTTTTCCCCTCCCCTGCTCCTCCCCTCCCACGAGGCAGATGGCGGCGGCGGCTGCAAGATGTCGGCGTTCTGCCGAGTAGCCGTCAAGTTGCTGAAATTCTCAGTGCGGTTTGAGGTGACATACATATCGGCGTTTGGAGCGGTGGGGGACCGCAAGGGCTGAGGATGCTGAGGACGAAACTGTCTGTGTAGCAGTTGGAGCGGAGCGAGGAGCTGACTCGCGGCCAGAAAAAGTGCAGGTGGAGGTGCGATATGGCCCTTGCTGTATACTTGCTGTATACTGCTTTGGTGTGAGTTCCTCCCCGCCGCCGCAGCCCTTTGGTCATCTGGCAGCGGTCGCAGTGCGGGAGGGACTCCAAGCTCCAGGATTCCTTGCAGCAGCCTTGGCAGGTGCGGGTACCGTCTGAAGGGTTTGGCGTTTTGCAGCCAAAGGACTTTTTTCCCGGCTGGTGGTCTCAATTGCTGTCTCCAAAAGCCCAAAATCATACTTCTGGGTGAGTTTCGTATTGGACACATTATTTTTCTCTCTTTTCTTCCGTTAGAAACTGCAGAGTACTGCCATAATTAGTTTTTTGGATTGCTTCTTTGGGGCCTCTTAAATTCCTTAGTTTCCAACAGTTACGTGATGGGGAAACTTCTAACTCCACGTTCTAAGGCGAGAAAACGTCGTCAGCAGGCTAAAGAGGAGGCAGACGCAGCCAAACGGGCAGGTATGGAGATGGGCAAGGAAGAGACACCCGACGATATCTCTGGGAGCTCTGTGGAGGAGGACGAAGAGCCTCTCGGGGACTTGCCTGTTGTGCTTATACAGTATAATTTAGGAAATACTCACCCCAATTTGGAAAATATTTTCGTGCAAGAGCAAGCGGCATCTGAGGGGGCTATTGACAATTCCAAGGCACCTAAAGACCAGAAGATCCCGGTGGCGGGTTTTAAAGCTCCTAAACAATTTCCCCTATTTGAGAAGAAATCCTGTATGCCAGTGCATAATAGCCAAACCCAACCTGCCATGGTATTAATATCTAATGCTTTGTCAGATAAATCGGCCACTGTTATGCCCCTCTCGCAAAATTTGGACCCTGCCGTTAAATCTGTTGATATGTATGTTACCGTAGCTAAACCTTTACCTTCTCAGGGAAAAAGCCCAACATCTGCTGCAAAAGAAATAGACGTTTCTGTAAATCCTAAAGTTTCACTAGTTGATCTCAGATCTTCAGCGGTTAACGATCCAAATAGCCCAATTTTAGCAATGGATACTGAGACGACGGGGGAATTTCAGATATCTGTTAAAGATATGTTAAATCTGATTTTGGGCGAGGTTAGAGAAATGAAGCAATTTCAAAAAGCTGAGCTAGCAGCTATTCATCAACGCTTGGATGAAATTGAAGATTCTGTGTCTTCTTTTCCTGTTTGCTTACAAGAAGCAGAGATTAGAATTTCAGGTCTGGAAGACCAAATGGTAGAAGTCAAGAAAGGAGTCCAAACTGTTTCCAAATCTTCAAAAGAACTAGAGACTAAACTGGACGATTTGGAAAACTATAATCGAAGATCAAATCTTAGAATTGTAGGAGTCCTGGAAAAAATTGAGGGGTCCGACATGATGCAATGGGTAACCTCTTTTCTACGGCATGAAGTAATACCTGAGTTTAAAGGGGACTTAACGATCACCCGAGCTCATAGCGTTCCAGCTCATCCGTTTCCTTCCTCCACCCTTCCCCGTAAGATTTTACTTAACTTTTCCGATGTTCGAGTTAAGGAGACAATTTTGTCTAAAGCCTTTAAACAAAGACAATTCACTGCCAATGCCACTACGAAATGCCAAATATTTTCAGACATGTCTGCTGCAGCAACCCGGAGGAGAAAGGAGTTTGTTAAATTCTTGCACCTATTCAAGGCTAAAGGGGCCCAAGCTATGATTGCCCAACAATCTAAGCTTAAAGTTTTGGTCAAGGGCAAATTCCATATGCTGTCAGACGTGAATGAAGCACAGGATCTACTTAATCAGATTTCACAAAATTAGGAAAGCTGAGATGACCCTAATGATTTGATTTATTTTTGTCTGGCTACTATTTTTCCGTCCTGAAAGACTTATTTGGCGACTATTCTTTTTTCTTCATTTTTCTTGTCTTCGCCTTTTCTCCGAATGGATTTTACTGGTGTTTATCGGAGGAGGAGGGGTCGGGTTAAGGGGGGGGTCCCAGAGGATTAAGGGGTGCAATAACAAGGCACCTCTATGATAGGGGTTAGTATCTGGTGGCCAGCATGGGGGGGAGGTAAAGGAGTAGAGAAGGGCCATGGGGTAAGGAGCAGGAGGGTGGGGTGGATGCACGGGTGGTGGGGGTGAAAAAAGAAAAAAAATATTGAAGTCATTGGAGGCGGTGTTTTTTTTCTTGTGGAGGTTTTCGTTATTATATGTCAGTAATAAGAGAAAAACTGTTCCAACAGAATCTGTCTATAATTGTTGCAATGTGTGTCTTTAATGATTATAATTTAATTGTCTTTTAGCAAGGGCCTTAAAATAATTTCTTTCAATGTTAACGGCCTAAATAATAGGAAAAAATGCGAGCAATTGAGTCATGGATTAGAACTGAAAATCCTGCGGTAATTATGTTACAAGAAACCCATATTTCTGTATCCAAATTAGATGAGGTCTCAATGTTTAAGATATGGGCCTCATTCTGTGGGTTTTCGTCTTCTGCATTGTCCCAACAAGGGGTTGCACTCTTCATAAATAAGAACTTTGAGGCTGAAATGATACAATCAGAAGAAGGTGGCTTAGGCAGGTGGTGTTGGGCTACATGTTTAGTGAAGAATAGACCTAGGCCGATTACCTTTGTTTGTTTTTATGCTCCAGTGGACGATAACCCCCAGCCTTATGAGGATTTGTTTCAATCCTTGTTAATGGTGGGCGTAGATATCGTCATCGATGGGGATTTTAATATTCTTATGAATACTAAATTAGATTCCACTACGTCCTCAAAAAAACAGCTTAAACCTAAATCTTGGAGATCAATCTCTAATAATATGAGGATATTCGATTTGTGTGATCCCTGGCGTCTTCAAAATCCACAAAAAACAGATTTCACCTGCTGGTCGGGTAGGTTTAAGTCCTCCTCCCGAATCAATTTTTTTTTAGCTTCAAGGCAGTTAGATTTTTTTTATCAGCAGGTTTTTCATAATGGTTTTTCGGATCATGCGATGTTAGTCATTGAGTTTAAATTGGGAGGGGAGTTGAGAGTTCCTAAGAGACGGATATTTAATAAGATGCACTTGCAGAATGAAAACTGGGTTACTTCTCTTAAACTGGAGATTACATATTTTATTGTTCATAACTCTGGTACAGCCCCTCTTGATATTATTTGGGATTCATTGCGGGTCGTCAATTAAAAACAAACACACATTATTTGACTGAGGCGTTAGATTATTTTGCTACACGAGGTGTTTCTGCTTTGATTTTATTATTAGATGCAGAAAAAGCTTTTGATTTGGTGGTCTTGGCAACACTTTTTACTATTTTAGCGCACTTTAAAATACCGCGACAAATTATTAGATTAATTCAGAATTTATACACCGCGCTAAAGCCAATGTGATTATTAATTCTGTTGGGGTGGGATCAGTTCTAGTTAAACGAGGCACATGGCAGGGATGCCCCCTGTCTCCTATTCTTTTAGCTTTTTTTATTGAGCCACTAGCCATTGCTATTCAGAATTGTGCGAATGTGGCTCCCCCTATTATTTCTATGGCTAAAATTAAATTATACGCGGACGACATCATGTTATTAATTAAACCAGATTTACAATCCCAAACTAATGCTTTACAGATTTTCGAAGAATATGAGGCTTTAGGAGGATATCTTATTAATAAAAAAAGACTGAAATTTTGGTCTGTGGAGGCGGAGAGCCAGAATTACATCCAGATTTAAGCAGCTGTATTAATTCAAGCCCCAAACGATACTTGGGGGTCCTCTTCTCCGCCTCAGTATCAGATCTATAAACACTTAACTTTGATCCTCTTCTTCAGAAAGTTTGTTCTATGTTTGCTAGGTAGAACCCTTTGCCATTATCCATCTTAGGCCGGGTCGCACTGATCAAAATGTCTGTACTTCAGCTTTTTAATTTTTTATTTTCTACTATTCCCTGTTTTTTGCCCGGCACCTTTTCCCAAAAGTAGAATCGCTGTTTTCAGGTTTTGTGTGGCGTAATAAAACTCCTCGTATCTCAATAGGTACATTTTGCGCAGATACG
Source organism: Lissotriton helveticus (assembly GCF_964261635.1). Lineage (NCBI taxonomy): Eukaryota > Metazoa > Chordata > Amphibia > Caudata > Salamandridae > Lissotriton > Lissotriton helveticus. The sequence continues at coordinate 890,006,231 of NC_136065.1, read as the reverse complement.
GATCAGGGCGGTCTCTCGTTACCAAATCTTAAAGATTACTACAATGGATATTTTGCACAATATCTAGAAAGATTTAAAATTGGATCTAATAAGCAGGATATATTTATACATTTTTTTTTATCGAATCAGTCTTGAGGCTCAAATTTCTTCCCCCCTCCAGCTACCTAAATCTCCTAAACTTGTTCGATATAAGAATATGAACTGGTTGTTTAAAAGACGGGAAGCCATGCTCAAAAGATATTCTCTCCCCCAGATTAATTTAACAACCCCTTTAATGAATGTTTTTTTCCTAACAGGGATTAAAATAGGATCGCAAATAATCCGAAATTGGAAACGTGCTGGGTTCATTATATTACTAGATTTTTTAAGGGATGGAACGTGGATATCTCAGGGCGAGATGGGACGATTAATCTCGGAAAATTTTTTGTTAATAAGTTCTTACAGTTTGATTTACAAAACTTTGGCGCAATTGGACCCAAGATACACAAACCCTCCTACTCAGTTATGGAACAATCTCTTTAAGACTATAAGAGCTAGAAACCCCGGGGAATGGAAACGGTGCTTAGCACAGAGTAGGGAGGAATATTTGAGCATAACAGTAATTAAAAAATGGCAAGAACAAGAGAATCATCTATTATCTATTTATACCTGGAAGACCATTAATAAACTTAACTTTAGTGTATTGAGAGGCGCAAATTGGCGTAGAATGTTATTTTTTAGCAAATGGTTATTATATCGTACTCCTGCTGTTATCGCCAAAATGTATATTAAAACTTCAGCTAACTGCTTTAGATGTTTGCAAGGTGCTCCTGCCAATGGGTCGCATATAATGGTACATTGTTCTAAAATCAAGCCATTTTGGAATGAAGTTTTTTTCTTTCTTCAAACTTATTTCAGGATTACTATCGACTTCAATGTTAAATTAATTTTGTATGGCATCGACCCTGACTTTGAATTAGTAGACCATTTGGTAAAATTGATATATATAGTAATGGCAGTGGCAAAGTCATTGATATTACAGAATTGGCGCTCAACGCAGGTCCCCTTGTTCCAGGAATGGCTGCAAAAGATGAAGAGAGTTAGGAAGAGTGAATTATTACGTGCACAACGAATCGGAGGGGTGAGAAAGTTTGATAACATTTGGAGATTTTATTTTGATTGATTTAGGACAATATGTGTAATTTTATAAATAATTTGTAAATCCTGCTATCTGCTTATACCTTGCTGTACATATTGGTATGTTTTGCTTTAATGACCCCAAGAACTTCAATAAAAAATAAAAAAATTAAAAAAAAACTGATGGTGTGGAACCCATGCAAATCAATGGCATACAAAGCCCTTTAACTACAGAAGAACGAGAAAAGAGAAGGAAACTACGGATTTGCTTATATTGTGGCAAGGGGGGCATTTTATAAAGGAATGCAAGACTCGTATGAAAGTGGCTGAGAGAACACCAGGGGAACACATGCAAGCTTCCCTGCAATACGATGAGGTTACAGGGTTGCAGACTGAAAACTGAGTGACTCAGATAATAGTGTGATCCCTTATCCGAGGTTAAGTCCCGTCAAAATCGCCTCCAGTGTGGCCAATACTCTACAGACTACCGTAGCACATCTCAATGTGGAAGTAAGTTTCCGGTTGAGACCTGACCAACACCAAAGGGTGTCAGCATTACTGGATTCCGGGGCCACCGGTAACTTTATTCATCAATTGTATGCCCGGCAATTGACTATCCCATGTATCAAGAAAGAAATTCCAGAACCTGTGAAAGCAGTGGATGGTACAGCTTTAACCTCAGGACCTGTGAAGTACCATACCCAGCCTATTTGGATGCAGTTTGGGGAAAACATCACAAATGGATACAGTGTGATCTGATCGATGGACCTCAATTCCATTTAATATTGGGAATGCCTTGGTTGACCTTACACGATCCTCTGGTGAGCTGGGCTGGCCGCTCTGTGACCATGTATTCTGAGTTCTGCAAAAGACACTGGCAGGAAGAGTATGTCTGACAACTTAAAAATGAGGAATCACCATCTAGGTGTCTGGCAGCAGGATGCAAAGCTTCCCTGGTTTGTTCTGTCATAGTACTACCCTCGGTTTATGATCAGTACCGCTCGGTATTTAGCAAGGAACAAGCCAGCCAGCTACCACCTTATCAGGAATATGACTGCTGAATAGACATCATACATGGAGCATCGATACCATGCAGTAGGGTATACACCCGGACGGAACCAGAGACGCAGAATCTGAGGGAATACATTGATCAACATCTACAGACTGGTTTGATCCGGCCTTCCTTTTCTCCTGCTTCCTCGCCTCTGTTCTTCATCCCTAAAAAGGAGTGAGATCTGAGGACTTGTATTGACTATCGAGCACTCAATCGGGTCACAGTAAAAAACTGCTACTCGTTGCTTCTCATCCCTGTGCTGTTGGATCAGCTGAAAGGAGCCTGTATCTTCACCAAGCTAGATCTCCGTGGAGCATACCATCTGGTCCGAGTTTGAAGCAGAGATGAATGGAAGACAGCAGTTCAGACTAAGTTTGAATTATATGAATGTCAAGTAATGCCCTGTGGGCTGGGCTCTGCCACCCTCCAGTTGCCTTTCAATATTTCATGGATAAAGTGTTGCGTGGCTAACTTGACCAGGTAAGTATAGTATACATAGACGACATTCTTATCTACTCAGCCTCCCTGTCAGCGCATGTGGGACATGTGCAGGCGGTGCTCTCCAGGTTACAAAAGCATTCTCTACATGCCAAATTGGAGAAGTGCTTATTCCATGTCCCTGAAGTGGAATTATTGAGATGCGTAATAAAAGGCTTACGCATGGACCAACGCAAGGTGTTGGCTGTTACACAATGGACCTCCCCCAGGAAAGTGAAGGGTGTGCAGAGTTTTCTAGGCTTTGCCAACTTTTTACAGGAGGTTCATTAAAGACTTCTCCCGTATAATGCAACCTTTCACCCATTTATTGAGAGAGAACGTTGCTTTTGATCGGACCGGAGAAGCCGAACAAGCCTTTCAGGAATTAAAGGAGAAGTTTATGCAGGCTCCTATCCTCCAGCACCCCGATGTTTAACTGCCATTCGTGATGGGAACCTATGCATCCCAACACACGTTGGGAGGGGTGTTTTCATAAAGACATCTAGAGACTGGTAAACTGCATCCTGTGGCGTTCTGCTCTTGAAAACTAACCCCCAATGTAGTCAATTACAGCATAATGGGGAAGCACTGAAGCAGGCAGCAGACACACTAACAGGTGTGTCTGCTGCCTGCTTCTGTGCGTCCCCATGATGAAGAGCAGTGTGAGCTTCGAAACGTGTCGGGAGTCATAAATTATGCGGAGAAGGGACTTGGTAGCTGATTCGAGGTTTAGAAGCTGGATTGCAGGAATGCCGGGTGTGCCCTTCTAGAGCGCAAGAGCTCTTTGTTACTTTCATTTACATACACGGCTGCTCTTGGCCGTGGGAAGGAGCACCATTTTGCTAGCTGGGAAAGACGACGCGAGGCAAAGCAGCCGCGGTGAAGAACTTATCATTTGCTGATGCGGTACGACGTTCCTTAACAAAATAACAGCGCCCAAGTCCCACATCTCCTTTCCTACTAAAGGTTCAAACGAGGACATTTATTTATGCACAGAAGCATGTAACCTACTTAAGGGACACTTATTCACACCGCATGGACTACAAGAACCATCATCCTTTTGGTAAAAGTGAGGAGCCATTCCCACTTAGGGCGGTGTTTACTGTTTAAATAAAGTGAAGGTAAACTACAGGTGTGTCTGCAGCCTGCTTCTGTGCGTCCCCATGATGAAGAGGCGTGTGAGCCTCGAAAAGCCTCAGGAGTCATAAATTATGCGGAGAACGGACTTGGTAGCTGATTCGAGGTTTACAAGCTGGATTGCAGGAATGCCGGATGTGCCCTTCGAGAGCGCAAGAGCTCTTTGCTACTTTTATATATATATATATATATTTATATATATATATACCACCAAATCCTGTCCACCTCGAAGTACTTGCCAAGACGTAAAGACAGGAACGGACCACCACTCAGGTATCAAGTGAAATTAAAGTGCTTTATTTCTCCTTTCTCCCAACATGACGCGTTTCGACCTGGTCACCCCGGTCTTGATCACATATATATAAATATAATCATTCACTGGAAAAACCATAGATTTCATGGATGTTATAGTTAGAAATTAGCATTTAAAAAAAATCTTTACAATTCACTGACAAAACCACAGGTTTCAGGGACTTTATAGTTAGGGATTAGCATTTAAAATCATCTTAGAAAGTCACTGAAAAAAAATAGGGTTCAGGGATGTTATAGTTCGTTAGACATATCACTCAAACATACCCAGTGAAATTTGGCTGTTATAGTTAGTTGGACAAACTATAACTCGTGCCCCCGCAATGCACTGCTGATGACATCACATATTACACGTGATGCTCCGCTATCCGGAGAACCTGTTTTCCTGCCACCTCTCACCATGTGGAGCCGTCTGTGGCCTGGGCTGTGTCTCCTGTGCCCTGCGCTGAACCTGCTGTGGTGCCTCCTGGCCTGCGACTCCGGCTGGCATCATCCCCTGCCAGGTGTGGGGCTGCTGGGAGGTCCTGCACCCGCCAGTGCTTCCCTGGACTGACGAGAGTGTGCTCAAGCCGGCGGTGCATGTGTGAGGAGGATCGTTACAAACCTGCGCATGGTGAGTCAGCCAGCCCCGTAGTGAGCTCCCCCAGTGATGTGCAGTGGAGTTGCACACCAATGTGCAATTCCACTGTGAGGAAGGCAGCAGGAGAAGCCTTCTGCATGGCCAGTGTCTCCCCATCTGCTGCAGGGGAAGCAGCACCGCCTAGAAAACATCCAGGGGTGGCATGGGAAGCCTGCCCCACTACCAGAACCACCTCAGAGTGAGGCCCAAGGAACCTTGTGCAGCCCACAAAAAGGAGAGTGCTACCAAGACCCCAGCACTTTCTAAAGTGAAAGACAGGGCAGTGTCAGTCAGCCCTACAGTTCACAGGGTGGCTGTACCACGTCAACCTGAGGAGCAGGCCCAGCACATCACGCATCACCAGGCCCATCCAACATGTGGCTACACACCGGCACAAACCTTGCATTCAGGACCCCTAGCGCCAACACTGTGCCACTGCGACCGCGCCCATGCGTACCCCCACCATGAGCAACCCAGCCCTACCAGGCACGGTGGGCTAACAGGCCGATGAGGACAATCCACCCAGGGGTGCCAACGCTCCACCCCAGGACATAGCCACACGGTTGTCTCCGTTTAGCCAAACCGCGGACTCTGCCATGGTTGCCCCACGATTGATTGGGTGGCTGGACCATTATTTTAAGGGTACCTGAGAAACGAATAGCACTGTGAAGAGATCGCTGCTTATATAACATGGCGGTATGGAGATCTATGATCTCTTTGAAACCCTGCCCAGCACAGGTGACGATGACTATGAGGCGGCGGTCGCCGCATTCAACTGGCACTTCGACTCTCAAGTTAACCCCGACTTCGAGTGGTTCAAGTTTACACAGGCATCACAGTCGGACACAGAGTCCGTGGACATGTTTTACATGTGGTTGCGCAGGCTAGCCAGAATGTGCGCCTTCTTGGACCAAAGGGAGGAAATACTCGGCCAAGTCATCCAGGGGTGCCGCTCTACACTGTTGCGAAAACTGATACTTCGACAACCAGGAATCTCTCTGGATGAGATACTCATCCTGGCCAGGGCTCATGAAGTGTTGGACGTCCGGGCTGGTGAAATGGAGGTTGCTCTGCACAAGTCAGCAGCGGAGACACACACCCCACGATATGTGCCTGGCAAAGGAGAAAGAGTTGAGGGGATACAACAGCGCCCTACCATGGCTCGCTAGTCACCAAGGACGACAACTTGTGAGGCATGCGGCAACTGCGGAGAGGACCATCCGATGACAGCAGTGTGTGGGGCAAAAGGGAAGACATGCCCCCACTGCAGGAAGATGAGCCACTTCACAAGGGTGTGTTGAAGTAGCCTGTCCCGGCAATCCCCACAAAGATCACGGGGTATGTCAAAACACCTGTGCCAAGTCTCACTCGAAAACCTGCAATCGCGAGAGGATGACCCCCCACGGGAGCGCTGCCTCGCCCTAGAAGACAATGTTTTCTCAGCAGGACCGACAATCGCCGGAGACTGCCACCGATGTAGTCTCTCCTAGTTGAAGGGTCCCCTGCCCAGGCGCTCATCGACACGGGCACATCGGTCAACTTTATGGATTCGGAGCAGTGTGACCGTCAGTCACTACGGCCCGCTTGCACCCACCAAGGCTCGGATCTACACTTACGAGGAACAGACCCGCTCCCCCTTCGAGGCGTCATCGAAGCCAAGATCGCCAGTGGATAGCATGTCAAAGTGGCTCGACTCCACATCACAGAAGGGAGAAAAGGCACACTACTCAGCTGCCACAAGGCGGAGGATTTAGTCCTGGTCTTTTTTTGTGAACCAGGTCCGTGAATCCCATGCCAAAGCCATCCTGAGGGAGTTCCCAGCGCTATTCACTGGGCACGGCAAGCTGAAAGGGAAACGGTTCAAGCTCCACATAGACACCATGGTGAGGCCTACTGCTCTGAGGGACAGAGGAGTGCCATTCAATCTCCGCCCACAAGTGGAAGAAGAGTTGAAGAATCTGGAACACCTCAATGTCATCGAGAAGGTATCTGGCCCATCCCCATGGGTGTCCCAGCTGGTCATGGCTCCCAAGCCAAAGCAGCCCAGAGCCATCGGCTCTGCGTGGACATGGGGCTCCCAAACCTGGCAGCCAAGAGGGAACGCCACCTTATGCCTACCATGGACGACATTGTGGTAGATCTAAACAGTGCCAAATGGTTTTCAAAGCTTGACCTAAACGTGGGGTACCACCAGTTGGAGCTCAAACCCGAGAGCAGGTATATCACCAGGTTTTCAACTCACGTCAGCCTCAGGAGGTACAAGAGACTGAGTTTTGGGGTGTTGTCGCCAGCCGAAGTAATTCCAGAAGCCCATCAGGGAAGTGCTATCAGGCTTGCAGGGTGTCATGAACCTGAGCGATAACATTGTGGTGTTCTCGAACACCTTGGAAGAACACCACACTCACCTCCAGAGGCTCAAAGATTGTAGTCTGACCCTTTACAAAGCAAAGTATTCATTCTACAAGGAGTCAGTCGACTTCTTCGGGTATGTCTTTACTAGGGAAGGACTGCAAGTGGACCCCAAGAAGGCCGTGGGCATACGAGCAGCCAGCACCCCAAAGACCCCACTGAGGTTCGCAGTTTCCTCCGCATGGCCACATACTGTGGCAGATTCATCCCGAATCTGGCCTCACTGTCGGAACCACTTCGCATCCTCACCGCAGTGACCACAAGTAGGAATGGACCGTAGCTGCTAACACTGCATTCAACAACATCAAGGCCGTGCCCATCGCTAAGACGGTGATGGCCTACTTCCACCCGGGGCGACGCACCGAGCTGGTGGTCGATGCCAGCCCAGTAGGCCTTGGAGCAGTCCTCCTTCAGGAGCATAGTCAAGAGACCTGGAGGCCAGTGGCGTATGCTAGCAGGGCACTATCGGACACTGAAATGTTTTGTCACTGGCCAGTTGCATACTGACATTGGTTTTGCGCTCTTGATTTAAATATTAGTGCCAAATTACAGAAATGCCGGGCGGAAGACCGCTCAGAGTCTTCCCACCAGAGTACCACTGACAAGTGTGTGCACATACTTATTACAGCGCTGCGTAGGCCTCTAATATCCCCGGCCTCTGCTGCGCTACCTGTACATGTGCAAATATAAATACATAATTAGAAAGTTCATCATAAAAATGTAAACATTTCTTGTTCAGCCAGATAAATGTCATTACTACGGGCAATCCATATTTTTATTTCTACGTACTACACCCGCTAAAAAGCTTGCAATCCCATAACATGTCAGTGGAGACAAGAGCATTTGCAAATAAATCAAGGCTGGTCTTACTTGTGCAAATTGGCAATTTAAAAAAAAAAGGTAAAATATGTTAGATCGTAATTCATTATAAAAACCACAGAAAAACATACATTGCACCAAATCTTGTTCTGAACAATTATCACATAAACAATGCTTTAGGGGCCCTGCCTTTGAGAAACACTTGGGTACTGTAAGAAGCCAATGAACACAATTAAATACGAATCTAAAGAAATGGAAACGATGATGCAGATTATTGATAAAACACCTTGAGAACAACAACAACGCCAACTCTGCCACCCTGATCGCCAACCTTGCCAACCTCGGCCTCAAACAACTCGTCACCGAACCCACCCACGTCGCCGGCCATACGTGTGACCCTGTTTTCTCCACAAGCACCCATGTCGCCTTCAACCACATCACCAAACTCCACTGGACAGACCACCGCTCCATCCATTTCACCTTCAAGAAACCAACCATGCACCACCACACCGACCACCTACCCCGCCGCTGTTGGAGCAAAGTCACCGAAGACCAGCTGACCTCCACCCTCGCCCAGAACCCACCCACTGACCCCACCGACCCAACGCCACTGCCCGCAACCTCAGACAGTGGATCGAAGACTGCGCCAACACCCTCGCCCCGTTCAAGAAACCCTCCTACAACCACACCCATAAGAAAGCCACCTGGTTCACCGAAGAGCTCCAGACCTCCAAACGTACTTACCGGAACTGGAGAAGAAATGGCTACACGACCGCACACCGGACAGCCAAGCAGCCCACAAGGACGCCACCCGGAGGCACGACCAACTCATCAGAACAGCCAAGAGATCCTCCTTCAAAGCCCACCTGGACCACAACGCACACGACAGCAAAGAGCTATTCAGTATAGGGAAGGAACTCTCCAACCCCAGCGCCAACACCAACGACATCCCACCTTCGCAAGATCTGTGCGACTCACTGACCACCTTCTTCCATCGCAAGATCGCTGACATCCACGACCGCTTCAACACCCTGACTGCCCCGACCACGGCAGACTTCACCGCCCCACGAACACCACCGGCACCAACCGCCTGACCTCCTGGTCCTACGTCAACGACGACGAGACACGCAATGTCATGCACTCTATCCACTCAGGATCAGCATCAGACCCCTGTCCACACCACGTATTCAACAAAGCAGACACAACCATCGCACCCCAACTACGGAAGATCATCAACATCTCCTTCAAGACAGCAACATTCCCGGAAAGCTGGAAGCACGCAGAAAGCAACTCCCTCCTCAAGAAGCCCAAGGCAGACCCCAAAGACCTCAAGAACTTCCGGCCCATCTCCCTGCTCCCTTTCCCAGTGAAGGTCATCGAGAAAATTGCCAACATACAACTAACCCGCCACCTCGAGGACAACAACATCCTAAACCCGCGTCAGTCCGGATTCAGACAAAACCACAGCACCGAAACAGCTCTCATCGCCACAGACGACTTCAGGCACCAATTAGTCAACGGCGAAACATCAGCCCTCATCCTCCTGGACCAGTGAGCCGCCTTCGACACGGTCTGCCACCGCACACTAAGAACACGACTCCAAGAAGCCGGAATCCAGGGAAAGGCCCTGGACTGGACCAGTTCCTTCCTCTCTGGCAGAACCCAAAGAGTCCGCCTCCCATCCTTCTGATCCGAAGCCAGAAATTGTTAAAGAACCGTTTTCGTTGTATCTTGCAAAGGCAGTTAAATTAGAATGAGACCAGTGTAAAAAAGATACCAAATTTACAACCATATCTATTTCTAACAATAAAAGCCATAACTTAGATCTATTTAATCTGTCAAAGGCAGACGTCAAATCCATAAAGGCCATAAACATACATCCTCTTTTGGCTAGGGTATATTTGGTGGTCAATGCAAAAAGAACAATTGATGGACAGAATGCAGAACAATGTCATGCATTCACCCCAATACAGAGATCTAGGCCTCAATCCATCGTTTTTTTGCTCACTATATTTGCTGGTAATCATGTATAAATTCATGCATTGGTCCACTGTTCCAATGCCTTTTCTAAAACCAAATTGCAAGTCTGATAACACATTGCTTTCTTCCAGCCAATTACTTAGACAATCTAAAATTACCTTGCCCATTACTGTTGCTGGAGAATCTAATAATGAAATTAGGTGGTAAAATGCGTTGTCATCTCTAGCACCCTTTTTAAAAATAGGCAAAATGACAGCCGTAGACCCGAAATGTGGTAGACCTACCATTGTGGCAACATTAAATACCTTGGTGAAAAGTTTTGCCCATGTACCAGAGTCTGATTTATAAAGGTCCACCGGTATCCCATCAGGACCTGGGACTTTTGATGCGGATGCACAGACGACTTCAGGCACCAACTAGTCAACGGCGAAACATCAGCCCTCATCCTCCTGGACCAGTGAGCCGCCTTCGACACGGTCTGCCACCGCACACTAAGAACACGACTCCAAGAAGCCGGAATCCAGGGAAAGGCCCTGGACTGGACCAGTTCCTTCCTCTCTGGCAGAACCCAAAGAGTCCGCCTCCCATCCTTCTGATCCGAAGCCAGCGACGTCATCTGCGGCGTACCCCAGGGCTCATCCCTCAGCCCAACCCTGTTCAACGTCTACATGGCCCCCCTCGCACAAGTGGCCTGCCAGCACGACCTGAACATCATCTCCTACGCCGACGACACCCAGCTCATCCTCTCCCTCACCAAGGACCCGCACACCTCCACGAGGGAATGAAGGCCGTCGCCGAGTGGATGAGGAGCAGCCGTCTGAAACTGAACTCCGACAAGACGGAGGTCCTCAACCTCGGCCCCACCTCCTCTGCCAGGGACAACTCCTGGTGGCCGACCACTTTGGGAACTGCACCGACACCCACGGACCACGCTCGCAACCTAGGATTCGTCCTCGACTCTTCCCCCTCCATGTCAAAACAGGTCATCACCATCTCCTCCTCTTGCTACAACACCCTCCGCATGCTCCGCAGGATCGACAAGTGGATCCCGACCGAAACCAGAAGAACTGTGACCCAAGCCCTCATCAGCAGCAGGCTGGACTATGGCAACGCACTCTACGCAGAAATCCCGACCAAACACCTACAACGATTGTAACGCATCCAAAATGCCTCCACCCGCCTGATCCTCAACATCCCTCATCGCAGCCACATCACCTCCACCTAAGAAACCTGCACTGGCTCCCCGTCGACAAGAGTATCACCTTCAAGCTCCTCACCCACACACAAAAGCACTCCACAACACCGGACCAGCCTACCTGAACAGCAGTCCCAGCTTCTATACCCCCACCGGCCAGCTCCGCTCCGCTCCGCCAGCCTCACCCTCGCCGTCACCCCCCGCATCCAACGAACGACCTACGGTGGCAGATCTTTCTCCTTCCTTGCTGCCAAGACATGGAACACCCTCCCGACCCAGCTACTGCAGACCCACGACCTGCTCACCTTCAAAAGACTCCTCAAGACCTGGCTCTTCGAGCAGTAGCAGCACCCCGCTTCAGCGCCTTGAGACCCTCACGGGTATGTAGTGCGCTTTACAAGTACCTTGATTGATTTACTGATTGATTGTCGATAGCAGCCCAGTAGGCCTTGGAGCAGTCCTCCTTCAGGAGCATAGTGAAGAGACCTGGAGGCCAGTGGCGTATGCCAGCAGGGCACTATCGGACACTGAAATATTTTGTCACTGGCCAGTTGCGTACTGACATTGGTTTTGCGCTCTTGATTTAAATATTAGTGCCAAATTACCGAAATACAGGGCGGAAGACCGCTCGGGGACTTCCCACCAGAGTACCGCTAACAAGTGTGGGCGTATACTTATTACAGCGCTGCGTAGGCCTCTGATATCCCCCCCTCTGCCGCGCTACCTGTACATGTGCAAATATCAATACATAATTAGAAAGTTCATCATAAAAATGTAAACATTTCTTGTTCAGCCAGATTAATGTCATTACTACAGGCAATCCATATTTTTCCTTCTATGTACTGCTCCCGCTAAAAAGCTTGCAACCCCATAACATGTCAGTGGAGACAAGAGCATTTGCAAATAAATCAAGGCTGGTCTTACTTGTGCAAATTGGCATTTTTTTTTAAAAGAGGTAAAATATGTTAGATCGTAATTCATTGTAAAAACCACAGAAAAACACAAAATGCATCAAATCTTGATCTGAAAAATGATCACATAAACAATGCTTTAGGGGCCCTGCCTTTGAGAAACACTTGGGTACTGTAAGAAGCCAATGAACGCAATTAAATCTGAATCTAAATAAATGGAAACGATGATTCAGATTATTGATAAAACACCAAAACACCAAAAAAGTAGATCTAAAATCCTGGGGGGTTAAAATCACATAGTGTCAACACATGGATTTGCTAAGTTCATTTGTTTCCCTTTCCATGATTCTCTTGGTTAAAAAAATATTTTTGATGTATTTCACTTCCTCAGACTGCAGCTGTCTGGGTTGATTAAAAAGCCCAGGATGTCCTAAAGCTGAGAGCTCTTGAGAAATGTAACCTAACCAGGGGATGTCTAAGGCTCTTTCTAACTTCATACAATCTTCTAAAATAATTTGATTGGGTCTGGACCATCTTTTTAATCGGCATATCAAGGGGGCCACTGCAATACAATCTGAAATGTAGCCCTGCCTTAGTTCTTCATGTACCATAAAGGCAGGGGCACTTGGAGGGCGGCTAAAAGTTTTCGTAGATATTTATTTTCAGCCCTTTGTATTTTGTTGACCTCCTTGTAACCCCAAACCACACTGCCAAATGTTGTCATGAGGACACATTTCTCATTGTAAACCTTCAAGATCGACAATAAGGTTATACTCCCTAGTCTTCTGGCAAAATCCAATGTTGCCCTTGCTAGCGTATTTTTCTTAAGTGTCCGCTGTGCTACCCAAGTACCAGTTTTGTCAAATAGCACACCCAGGTATGGGTAGGTTGCTACATTGGACAACACCCCACCATTACATATGAGTGAGTACTTCTCATGCTTTGAATTGCCGGCTGGCACTGTATGAGATTGAGTAACATTAACAGAGTGGTCTAATGGAACCATTAAATCAATAAATGTGTTAACAAGATATTTCAGTGCTATTGGTGTCCTGGCAAGTAAAACTGCATCATCTGCATATAAAAGGGCAGGGATGGGTTTAAGACCTACTCTCGGTGTGTCCATACTTGCATCACATAACACAGCCCCTAGATTATTTATATAAAGTGTAAATAGGACTCCTCTTTTTACCTTCCATGAAATTGTTAAAGAACCGTTTTCGTTGTATCTTGCAAAGGCAGTTAAATTAGAATGAGACCAGTGTAAAAAAGATACCAAATTTACAACCATATCTATTTCTAACAATAAAAGCCATAACTTAGATCTATTTAATCTGTCAAAGGCAGACGTCAAATCCATAAAGGCCATAAACATACATCCTCTTTTGGCTAGGGTATATTTGGTGGTCAATGCAAAAAGAACAATTGATGGACAGAATGCAGAACAATGTCATGCATTCACCCCAATACAGAGATCTAGGCCTCAATCCATCGTTTTTTTGCTCACTATATTTGCTGGTAATCATGTATAAATTCATGCATTGGTCCACTGTTCCAATGCCTTTTCTAAAACCAAATTGCAAGTCTGATAACACATTGCTTTCTTCCAGCCAATTACTTAGACAATCTAAAATTACCTTGCCCATTACTGTTGCTGGAGAATCTAATAATGAAATTAGGTGGTAAAATGCGTTGTCATCTCTAGCACCCTTTTTAAAAATAGGCAAAATGACAGCCGTAGACCCGAAATGTGGTAGACCTACCATTGTGGCAACATTAAATACCTTGGTGAAAAGTTTTGCCCATGTACCAGAGTCTGATTTATAAAGGTCCACCGGTATCCCATCAGGACCTGGGACTTTTGATGCGGATGCATCCTCAATTGCTTTCTGGACTTTGTTCACTCCAAAACCTAATGAAAGCAGAATGGTAGGGGGTACCCAGAATGAGTCAGTTTAATCTACAGCCACCTCCACATAGATCTGCTCAAAATGGCTGACCCATCTATTTGCAGGGATAACACACTCTGTTCTCATCATGTGGTCGTTCTTAAAAAAAGGGCTATTTACAACCTTCCAAAATGTTGAACTATTGGCAAGGGTACTTGCCTGGTTTAAATCCTCCCATGCCTGTTCCCTTATGTCCTCATTCCTCAGCTTTAGAGCCTTCTTCTATGCTTTCCTGCGTGCTTTGATGAATTTGAGAACCCTAGGCTTATTTTTTAGTCCTACCATAAGGGCTTTGTGGGCTTTGGAACAATATGTGTCAAACCATTTGGCCCCCTTGGTACCTACTGAGCCTCCTTTAACAGTTAACTTATTCGTGATCTGCTTTGCCAATTTGTCAAATGCTTCTAGGAACTCCTCGGGCTCAGTATGGATGTCGAGACATTGTTTGATGTCTTCATTACCCTCGTCATATAACTGGGTTAAGAAGTGCTCCGGAATGATCGTCCCCCACCTAATTTTATGGGCCTGATAAGTAGGCTGAAATTCCCCATTTGCAAGGGTCTTTGGCTCAGCCCCAAGGGTGACCATTAATCCTTTGAACTCTGCAATAATAGGGTGTTGGTCACTATAGCTGGTCCATGATGATGTTACTTCCCTTGTGTTATGAAGTAATGGGGAGGACACCACAATATAATCCATGGTTATCCAACATACCCTCCCCGAAAAGTAGGGTATAGTCTCCACTTCATCCGTGTGTTCTAGACAGTGTAGAATATTACTAGCAAAAATGCTTTCCAACAGAATACCTTTATGTAAATTTTCAAAATGAACCAAGTGACCAGGTTATCCAGTGTCCCCTTGTCCAGTATGCTGTTTGAAAGGCAACGGTGTACATTACATTTTCCCATTCTAATCCTCTTGTAGGTGGTGTGTTTGTCCTATACAATATCCTCTAAAAAAACCTCTCTAGGGCAACTATATGCTCCTTGTCATTCACCCTACAATAGGAATTATAAAAATGTATAATCACCATAGGGGTCTCCTGGGGGAAATGATTTCAACTGCTAACAGGTTAGGGGATAAACTGAGCAGGCCCTTAATAGAGCATGACAATTTGAGCGATATTAAAATAAGCAAACCTCCCTTGGCTCGTCCTATAGCGGAGGGAGATGCAGCCTTAAAAAAGGGGGCTAAGCCATCCATCACAAATGACTCCGACGTGTCTCCAGTTTCTTGCAATGTGATGAAATGGGCAGATTTTATTATAGCTGTCCACTGCACGTAATTTTTTTTCACCCTTAACCCCGCAATGTTCCAAGACATGAAGGTAAAAACAGAAGGGTCCAACACTTTACGTCACAGTCTGGCTGGTTCTGAGTAGCAGTTTGAGCTAAAGAGGGGGAGTTTGTGCGGATCTTGTGGTCATTGGGGGTTGATAGTCAGTCAATACTGTCAAGATCCCTTAAAGGGGAAAATCTATTTGCGAGATTAATGGTTGTGTTTGTTTTAATGCACACTTTTTGACTTTGCAACAGCAACCCTTGAGATCGACTGAGTATACTGCCCCTGGTGTATTGATGTTGGGCCCTGTCTGGGTAGAAAAAGGAGAGCAGAAGGGCCTGGATACCAGTGTGAGAGTCTGGTCTTGGCTTATTACATAATATGGCTCTTACATGTAGAGGATGTGTCACATTAACCACAATGCTGTCCTCACTTCTATCTTTATTTGTTGCTTTCCCCACCCAGCTGACTATTCTAGCTATGATCACATGGGGAGCAATAGAGTGACCATTTTTTGGGATCTATCTAGCCAATGTGTCACCTTGTGTACTAAATCAATTGTTGTTTCCTTAGGGTTCCCCCGCAAGGGTAGCACACCTACCAAAACGGTCACTAAAGGAGCAGACTACGGGGGTAGATGTACAACGATGGTGCTCTCATTGAGCCTTCTTCGCTGGTAAGGGGCTTTTGGGCCATGTGTCTCAGTCCTTGGGACCACCCATGCTTCTTGTAAATAAGTACCCATTGCACTATGCAAGACTCCATCTTGGGCAACTCTTTCATCCCTGCTTCTTTCTGGGCATCTAACGCTTCCCTGGGGGCCCAGCCCTTCAGTAGGATGATCATTGAACCCATGGGCCAACTGCTGACTGCTGACTGTTGGCCCTGAGATGTCATGACCATCCAACTGAGCAGAACCCCACCCTATCTTCAACCCTTCCGGTTCCAACCACTTACTATTAGTTATAAGCATACAGAGACACTCATTCGACTAATGCAGTAGTGATTCCAACTTATCCAACCGTGCAACAATTGGAGCTAGATAGGACTTAAAAATGTCTTCTATTTTTGGAGAAAAATTGTTCAAGGATTTCCTCAAGACCTCATTTGCTGGATCCGGAATGACTAGTGACGCTTGTTTCTTAGGAGGCTGTACAGATCTTTAGCCTCCACCTCTTTCCTTTTTTACCAGAGGTTTCAGCATAGATACATCCTCCCCTTGGTTGCCCTCAAGTTCTTCTAACAGAACAGCTGAGGCAGTAGGTACCATCTCACTTTGCCCTATCGTTGAGACCTTGCCATGTGAGAGGACAGGGCTCTAGGGCAGATTAGTCAATTCCAGTGAAAGTCTCCTTTCCGTCAGGGCAATTTCATTAGACAGAACACTTGCTGCCCTGTCCAGGAATGAATCAAGAGTTGTTGCAGCCACCCCGTTGCCTGGCTCTGGCATAGTTTGATTTCTCTTACCCATTTCTTCTAGCTCTTCAGACAACTATTCCACCACGATATGTGCCAGAGGAGCCCCGAAAAAAAGTAACAGGGTCATAAAGTTAGGGGGTGGCCCAGCCCAGTCTCTTCCTGGCTCGGACGTGAGCGCTGCGGGAGCCCTGGTCGGTATTTGAGCACCTCCTGGCACGTGCAGAGTGCATTGGCTGCGTCCATGCCCCAAAGCAGGCAAAGCAGGATGGGGGTTGTGGTTCCTGCTCCCCCACGCCCCCCCACCATCACGGGAACAGCGGCAAGTAAGTAAGAGGTGCACAATTTAAATACTGTATAAAAATGTGTTTGTATTTTAAATTCTTTTCTACACAGATACCATATTTGCCCATTGAGAAACACCTTTCCTAGGATGTTTGCAGCTTTTTAAGGAAAGCCTTCCCTATGTATGACTTTCCCTGATAGGATGACACCAGCAATGTATCTGGCATGATTTTGAAACACCCATCAATCCACGACGCTATGGCTGTTCAACTACTCAGGCTCACATCCTAGCTCATGATCAACAACAACCTGCCCCTTAGAACAGATTGGCAGTAGCAGAATATCACATCATACAGGTATATAGTTAACTAGAAGCAAATG
The DNA here is from genome assembly GCF_964261635.1 of Lissotriton helveticus. Classification (NCBI taxonomy): domain Eukaryota; kingdom Metazoa; phylum Chordata; class Amphibia; order Caudata; family Salamandridae; genus Lissotriton; species Lissotriton helveticus. Next base: position 889,988,893 of record NC_136065.1, on the reverse strand, counting down.
GAACTATAAAAGCTCATTTCTTTTTTTGTGAATAAGAAGGATTTCATTTTGGGTTTGGATGCATTGGGAGCCATGGCCAGAAATTGGTGGGGTTCCAGCCCCACCAAACACATCATTTTGGCCCCTTCTTTAGACAGGTAAGAAGCACCTGGGTCCAGATATATAAACGGCTCCCTGGGGTTAGCTTGCCCAGGGAAGGTGTTCCGTGGATGAAGCATCTACACAAACCTTAATGCACGTTCCCAGATTTGCTAGCACTTCTGAACCGGTAATGCATCAAAATGCTACAGACTATGCTTTTTTCTCCTCATTTATTCCTCTTTCTATGTGTGCTGTACTCTGAAGCACACTTAAATAGAGGTATAAGCCTGAGTTGTCTTGCTGGGTTGCACTGCATGACTTGTTAGTAAATCTGCTCAGCTGTCCAGTAATGGAGTGGCAGTAGGCCAAGCCAACAGAATCCATTGACTGCCCTGAAGGGTGGTCAATGTACATTGGAAGCTCCACCCTATTTAGGTACCTCCCCCTTTTGCTTAGGAACAGGCCAGAGGTACCGACGGATAGGTGAGACGGCGCATTGAGCAGAGCTTCTTCTCTACCATTTCTTCATCGCCTGTTCGTTTTTCGTTTGCCCTCGTGCGGGGCCGATTTTTAAACTTGAAATGGTGCACTTCTAGCGCCCGCTTGGTACCATTGATTTCTACCTCATCAAGTCCTTACTAAAAATATTGGATTTTCTGTGCTTTTTAGTACAATGTTACAGTGGCTTAATGACCTGCCATCATGATCCCAGTCATAGTCTTATGGCGGCCTTCTAGGGTACTGCCTCTTGCCTTTCTCAGAACCAATACCTAGGTTTAATTTCTAGTGAAAAGATTGTTTGGGTTTGACCTAATTAGGAATCCATCATTATGTTTTCTATTCACAATAGAGCGGGCCTCCACTTCCTGAGCAGTGGCTAGGTGAGGCGAGGCTTTCTCCCAAGACTTATTGGGTGAGTAAAATAAAAGTTTGCAAATTGTAATAGAACTATCACTATGAAGAATGACTTGTTAGCTATCAAAACATGTGGCGTAACTACAGATTGTGTATGTGTCTTATCTGTATGTTACTAGTATGTATCTGTGTATACTTCCTTTTTGGAAAGAATCCTCAGTAATTGTGAACCAGACATCCCACGTATGAAAATTCTACGTACGGTAGGATGTTCGGTATCATCTGGTATGTGTAAAAATTCTGTTGCACATTATTTTTCTCTATTGCAGTAGTGTACTTAAGGTCCTGAGGAAAGCCTGGTAGGTGAGTGAATCCTACAATGGCTGAAACATGATTACCGAATACCATCTTTAACTGACAGTTATCATTTCAAACTGTCATACACTCATTTTAATATTGACACCATGATATCTCCCTAATAAAAAAAAATTCCGTTTATGTCATGGTAGTTAATTTTATATTACACTTTTGACTTATTTTTCACATTTCTCACTGCAATAAACATCCCACACCACTATAACCACAATTGGCCTTTCTGGTATGATCCATCATTGGTGGTTCTGGCGGATTGGAGAAGCACACAATACCAACAGGTGTGTCTCCTTATCCGGACCATCCTCACCGTAATCCCAGATTATGATGCTCTGCCATATGGGTGGGCTGATGGGATTAATTTCTTCTTTATTGTATACACTCCACAGTTAGACACAGAGCCTTTCTGTCTCACCCTTGTTATAGCCCAGACCAGTGACAGTCTTTTTGGTTTTTTATATGTAGAATGGGGGTGTAGCCTGTCTCCTTGGTCTTTAAAGATTTTGCTTTCCCCTTAGACCCTACTTCAACTGTTTGTTACGACATAGCTACTCTTCGTCCGCCACACGCCCTTTAGAAGACCGAGGGGCTCCTAATGGGCATTCGCAAACAAGTGAAAAGACAAGTGCGCATGACTGGGCACGGGCTAAAAATGTGCCCTCCGTCCCCACTCATGCGCACTTGTGCTGCTGCCTGTTGTCCCTGGTCTGACAATCATGTCAGTCAACATGACGCCAGTCCGCCCACCCTCTTCAGTCTCAGAAGAGGGTGGGCGGTCCAACGTCATGCTGACTGACATGATTGTCAGTTCTCCCTCGGCGTCTTTGAACTTAAGTAAACTGATTCAGTTTTCTTAAGTTTGTAGTGTAGTTCCTATTATCCCAATAGGCTCTGCGCATTGGAATAATACCTCCAATAGTATAGACCTAGACCAGACGTTAACTAGGTCTTCTACTGTCGATATTAGACTTAAAGTTTTGGGTTTGCCAGCTAGCTCAGAGTTCACTAGAAACTTTCTCGAATAGGCAAGGAGGAGTTGAATCTCCCTGGATAGACAAGAAGGGATTTAGTTTCTGACAACCATAGAACATGACAACTTTGCTCTCCCCTAATCAAGAGTGTATCTCTAGAGTCGTGTGAAAACAAAAGACAACTTATTTTACTCAGTCAGTACGTGCATTCTTAGTTTCACCAGATTGTAGAGGAAAGGAAGAGACGGGCGTGTTCAATAAAAGATGTTATTTATTGATCAGTCTCTTTTCTCGTACAAGAGAAATGGATCGATATTATCGCAATACGTATGGTTAAGTAAAGTGCATACAATAAAAGCAGAATTATAAAATAATACTGTAAAAACATTGATATGGTTTCTAAGCCATACGTTATTTAAAATGGACAGAATAGATACATACATATAAACATTTGACTAATCGTACTCAACTGGTGCTTCTAACTACGCCTACCCCAGTGTACCTGACCTAAGCCTAATACGTGGGCGGGGATAGAAAGTAGCAGTTTAAGTTAAGTTTGTTTTGCCAAGTGACTGACTCAAGAATTCTCTGCAAGGGGTTATTCAGTTCCGTACCTTGAATCTAGGATGATTGAGGGATGGTATCTCTCATCTTTGGTCTCGATATTCCAGGCTGCCTGCAAGGGCTGCTCGGAAGCGCCGGAGCTGGATTTCTCGGCAGGAGAAAGGCAGCGTCTCGTTCTCAGCGCGTCAGGAAGGCGGGGCAGCGTCAGTGGGCTTCGCTCTCTGCTGAGCTTCGGCAAGTCTCGCTGCTCCGATCTCGTCACCACCGCGTGTGTTTGCTTAAGGCAATATCGGTAATATTTATACCTGTAAGGTGCCGAGATTGACGTAAGGATGGACATAGATACGTCAATAAGGATGTCATACGAGCTGGTCGTTAGCACATTCTTTTACTGAAGTTCTTTGAGAAATCAAAACAATGGCCACAGGGATTTTCCCAGGTTGTCATAGGTTTGATTTGTTTTGAGAACTCCGTATGCCTTATCAGGGGCTGGAGGAATATTGCTTGCCTAATTAGATGGCAAGCGTTATGACCTAATCAGATAACGCGCTCCTGTGCCGTGGTCTGGCGTAATCAGATAACGGTTTCTGCATCATGGGATGGCTGCTAGTTAATTTGTTAACCAGAATAGGGTCAGGAATAGGGGGATCGATACAGAACCTATAGGAATACATCACACCCACTCCACGCTAACTATGGCCATATTTACGAATCTAGGCATAGTAAAACATACTGTAGAGTATCGTGTATACCTTCCCACCCCAAAATACACATAATGCATTTTGAAATTATGTAACATACGGGAAAAAAATAGTCATATGTACTATATGCACTCAAGCAGTAGAATAATGCTAAAATAATCACGCATATGTATACATTATTAGTAATTGAATATTAGAATTACACATGAAATGGCTCTTAATACAGAAGAAAAGTTCGAGACCACTTCATCACAGTTCAAAAATATTTATGAACATACCAGCGGGCAGCTAATGTCTATGAAGTTTCTAAAAATAGAAATTAGTTCTCTAAGAATAGTTCTTACTTTAAGCAGAAGAAAAGTGTCCCGTACAAATTAAAAAAAAAATTTTGGGGGGGGCTGCTAAAAAAATTGCTGTCCGTGGACTGGAGGAAAAGTTGATCTTGCTACTTTATTATTAAAGTTGAAGGCCAAATTCAAGGTGTCGGGAACGCCGTGTGCTAGCTTGTTCAAGAGTCATTATTTCTGCTCTGGTGAGAACATCATATCATTGAGACTGCTGAAAAAGCTGTCAACAGCTTCCTGTGAGAGTTCCACTAACTCGGAAAAGGATGTAACCATGCATTCATGTGCATGATTGTCTCCATTGACGTTTTGAGTAGTATTGCTGACAGAAGGTTGTACCTGATCGGTGCTGCTTTCATCTTGATCTTCACTACCCCTTAATCGTAGTGGTGAAGTTTCCACGAATGCCGTCATCAGGATTGGCAGCCGTTGAGGGCAGCACAATGCATGAGCCTTTACCGGACCCAACAATGTTTCTGCATCCATTGGCGCATCCGATTGTAGCGTCAGACAGGTGTCCAACACGCATTCTTCTCCGCACAGCATGCACCTTAGTACAGGTAAAACACATCTTTGCCATATCGGCCGAAATGAAAGAAACCAAGTCATGTTCAGGTCTCTAAGCCGGGTTAGTCGCAGGATTTTTGATATCCGGTCCCGGTATCCAATGGCTCGGATTGTTTCTTCCCTTGTCGCGGGTGTTTTGTCTGTGACATGGTTTGCCATAACGAAATATAAGGACTAAGAATAGGATTCCTGCAATTAGTCCCAAAATGAGGGGAACTCCTCCAAAAATCGAATGGACGAAGTCTGGAAAAATACCCAGTATGGCTTTGAATGGTGTTAATGCCATCGAAAATACTGTCTTAAATACATTTGAGACTCCACTGGTATCAGAAATATTTAAGATTTCATTCAGGATTTCTGCGAAATGTATGGGGGAATTAGTTGATAATAATGAGTGAATCTCTGCAGTCGTCCTTGCGACTAGGAGATCATATGTTTCTTTTGATGACGTGAGCCTGGTCGGCGTCTGAAGAAGCACTGTTTTCATTCTGCTTAAAGTATCAACTCGAATAGAAGTAATTTTCAAGTTAGGCCATGCCCTTGCCTCCCTGTCTGGAAAGGAGCTGGGGAACAATAAGCGTCCACAGCACATGACCTTCGCAGTCGTACTAACGAGATAAGGAACCCCGGGCAGTAGACTACAACATCTGCGATCCACAATTATAATGTAACTCCCGTTATAGAGTCTTTTAAAGAATGGTTCTATCTCTGTTGCAGGTGTGCCTAGCTGGTGACATGAAAGGTTATTTGAATTCCCTTCACAGGCTCCATGCAAACTAATTCCATTACACAGAAGTGTACCGCTTAGTGACCTCGCACAATTATTGCCACTAAGAAACACTTTCTGTCCTTTATTACTGACACATGCATGTGAATAGGGCAAGTTCCATGTTGTCTTAATGTACCCTTTACCCAATTTTTCGTACATGCCAGCCTGTATATATTTTTGGCAGTATTGAAACCTGAATATAGATATCGGAATATTAATTATCCCATGTATTATCCATTCAATGACAGGTCGTTCTGACATTGTCAATGGTAATCTCTCGAGTTTCTCAATGCTCAGGATTGTATAATCAGCACCCTTTTGTGCCATACTGATTTGTTTATCAGTAAGGTTAAAGATATTGAATAGTGACGTTGTGTTGATTAAACGCCAAGGCACATAGCCTGAACGCAGATTTTGTAACGTCCAGCCAAGCTGTACAATAGAACGCAATTGAGACTGACCGTGTTGTAACAACAGTAAGTCTTGCGATATTATGTCGATTGCTGATGACACAATGCTGTCCAATGAAAAGATTCTGGAGGACAGAGTCATTAACCCATTGTCCACTACAGAAAGCGATTTTTCCAAATTAATACGGTCAATTTCCCGTATACTTTCTGCTGTCTCAATTTGAGTTATCTTCCAGGCCTCGTTGTAAGCTGCATATATAGAGGCTGCTATGAAGCGTTTTTGACGCTGTTTGCGCGGTCCCATAATGAAATCACGCAAGTCAGCACCATCAGTAAGTAAAGTTAGGTGTTGCTTAATCTCTGTCAGTGTGGAAGTTTGTAGCCATTGAAGGCAGAGTTTGCCCACACTGTAGGTGGTGATTATCCCTGGGTGTTGTCTTCGGGAATATCTAGGGTCTGGCCTGGTCAATGTGAACCCCTGTGTTTTGTTCAGGAATCTGTCTTGACAGTTATTAGTATCTGTGGGCCAGATCAACCATTGTTTCCAATCAGGATTTGTTCTGTTTTGGTTTAATACAAAGTTTACGTCTATCTCTTCATCTGCAGAGTTATTGCTGTTCATTGTTGGTTTTGGAATAGACGGTTTATTTAAGTCTTTGATTTTGGCTAATCCAAGACAGGTAGTTTGTTGAATAGTTTCATTCAAGAATATAATTTGTTCTGGGATCATGCAGGCTCTAAACAATGATTCTATACCTTGTACTTGCCATTCTGTTGTACCCCAAACACTTTTTACTTCAACATTTTTGTCCCAATAATCAAAACCAAATGTATTCATTTGTTCAAAAAATGAGTCCGAATATATCAATTTCGTGTTTGTAAGCATGGTTTTTGTTCCTGTCCTATTTGACAATTTGAAATAAAATGTTTCAGCATTACTTGTGTTGAACCCTGAAAAGTATGAATATTTGTCATAAAAGGTTCTTGAGCTTCCTTTTGGAGGGGTTGCACAATGTTCCCATTGATTATAATTTAAAACATTTCTAGGTTGTGCTGATTTATGTAAAAAATGGTTACCATAGTGGTTGTAGCAGTACATACTGTCATAATTAGATGAACCCTGCAAATAATCATGTTTGGTAAATTTAGCAGACATCACTAGGTCAGACATCATGTCATTAATACTTTCAAAGTCCCAATCATCAGCAAATGAGTTTGGTTTTACAAAGTCACTCAACGAGATCTTGATTTGGTGTGGATATTTGAGGATTTCAACCGGACCATAGATTTCATAGTCAGTATTGTCCCATGCTACCCCACCCGGTATAGGATTGGCTGTGAAGTTGACTGAAGAAAGTTCTCTTTTCTCGACGTGTGAAGACGTGTGTGGCTTGAGGATCAAGTTGATTTTCTGGCTTGCTGTGTCCATTTTTGCATATTTTCCCTCAATGAAGCGTCCCAAACATAGTATCATGATGAGCCAAAGTATCAGGATAAATACACCAAAGGACACCCAAAATTCAATCCATGGAGAAATCAGATAGGTTTCTTTCAGCTGTTTCAAAAGTTCCTTAGCTTTGTCTTTAAAAGTTTTTGTTGATGGCTGTGTCTTTGATTCACTTAGATCTTCAGAAGAATCATCAAAGTTGATGAAGTAGCCGGATGCCGTTCTGTCTATTGTTCCAATTGCTTCAGGATTACTGTTTCTTGCAGCTTCAGCATATTCATTTGTTACTTCATTGTAGGTTGGTGTGTCTCTACTAAATGTTTTTATTTGGGTTTTCAGAGGTGTGAGTTCCATTGCATTGTTGCATATTCCTTGTTGTTGTTCTGTAGGCGTTTCGAATGTGATTAGCCTTTTAGTTAGCACCTCTGTACTTGTAGCAAACCTCGGTGTTCTACTACTTATCGGGAGTCCACTTGGCCTACTGTTTGTTATCGGCCATATGATTGTGGTTTTACCAGGTCGATGGATACAACTCGGTTCTCCTTTTTACCAGCAAGTGGCGGTAGTACAACTGATCTCGTCCCGTTGATGGACAAGACAGGAACTGCTTTTCTGTAAGAAGGCCCAAATTCCTTCTTTACCGCAATCTTTTCTCTGACTAGATCCCTGATTTTTGGAATCCAGACAGGTCTTGCTGGGACAGGTGGTGGTTCTTCAGTGGTTGTTGGCTGCTGTTTCAACTTTATGTTGCTCAGGTCTTTTCTTGTTTCGTTTAAGTCCTGTAAAATAGCCAAACGATCTTTGATATCAAAGCTTTTTTCTTTCACCACTGAAGTCTGACTGTCAAGATCTAAGACTAGCATCCTAGTCCCAAACAGTAATTCGTACGGACTGAATCCCCTCAGAGAATTTCTTGGCAAGTTGTTTAGACTACGTTGGACACTTATTAGATGTTTGACCCACCCAGCTCCCGAACCTAATACCTTTGCTGTTATAGATTGCTTTATGCCTTGGTTTTTTCTTTACACCATCCCGTATCCCTCAGGAAGGAAGTGAGAAGAATCCCGCTTCGCTATGCTCATTTGGCCGTGCTTTCCCACAAGCTTGAGGGCTAAAGTGAAAACATTGGTCAAACGTAGCAAGCTCCTAGCGTATATGCCATTTAGACTCGCAAATCTTTGTATAACAGTCCCGACGTCAGCCGAGTGCTGGGGTCTACATTTATAAGTGGAAACTAGTCTTTATTTGTTAATGGGACGCATTATTTACACTTGTTTCACTGATTACTGTTTAGCCCTTATTGAGTGAAACGCCTTGGTATTACCCCGTTCCTCTCGCCGCTGCGATCTCTGTTGCAGCCCGGGCATTTTTTTACAAAAATGTGATGATGCAGGCTCATGCCTGGCCACCAGTACACTGATTGTAGTTCTTCCAGAGAATCTTTTAGTTTGAGGTGTCTGAGACCCTCGCCCATATGTGCGTCTGCTATTAACAAAGTTCTCCTGTCCTTGTTTGGAATTACTCTATCCCCCACTCCAGGGATTCAAGCAAAAGGAACGGAGTTCGCATCGATTATGTATGTATATTCGAGTGGGTAACTGATCGGTAACGCTGAGCAGTCGCCTTTTGATGACGTTTTCACCGCCAGCATTGTTTCACCGTCAATGTATTTTACTGCACGCTTTTTCCTAGCTACGGAAGCCGATTTAGTTGCTACCGCTGTGGCTTTCTCAGCCAATGAATTCCCTGCAACGTGAACGCCATCACGCTGATGACTCAGTGAGTGTATCACGTGAGTCTTTGGTAGTTCTTTTTTTAACAGAACTATTTGTTCCCAAAGCAGTTTTTGCTTTATTGTTGCACCTGTGTCATCTTTGTAACCGTTTTGAATCCATTTCTGTAAATCGCTGTTATATGATTTGACGCAGTAATACGAATCGGACACTATGAGTGTCGGGAATTCGCGATCTGCATTATCTAGCGCCATTTTCAATGCTATTATTTCAGTCTGTTGTTCTGAATTAGTTTCTACTGAGTGTGTTTTTGTTAATAGAGGTCTTAGTATACCTCCGCGCCACACTTCTTTTGTAATCTCACATGTGGGGTTGTATGCTTGTTCTCCCCAAACGGATGGTTGAGCATGTCCGTCTGTATAGATTACACAGGCGTACTGTCGTAATGGCAGAATGTCGATTGGCAGAGGGAATATTCTTTCATATTCTAGATATTTTAGTTCCTCTAGTTCTGGATCAAAGTAGTATTTTCCTTTGTCCATTGTAATGGAATTCACCCATTGTATCCATTCCGGATTCAATGCTGTTGTTGGTAAATTACACGGGGTTGTTAATGCCTCAAAGGCTGATTCTGCTGTTCTGACTGTGATGTGTCTACCATCAGCTTTATCTTTTTCTCTAGCTATTGCGGTTTGAACTGCATGAACAATGTTTTCTTTAATGCTGAATTTCTTTTCAGCTTTAGTGTACAAGTGTGATTTGAATGCAATTGGTACCTTTTCTCCCTCATTAGAAGTCAGGTATGTAAATCCGCATCTTCCTGGGATGACTCGAATCACAAGGTTGCGTGTGTTATCACGTGTTTCTAGTTTTGTTTTAATTAACATATCTGTTTGTAAGGATCTCAGAATTTCTGTGTGTATTTGAGTCCAATTGGTTTTTTTTAAATCTGGTTTTATTAGATCATAAAGGGGTTTGACCCTTTCTGCGTAATTTGCAATGTATGTTCTTCCGAAATTTAGGAAGCCTAGAATTGACTGTAGGTTTTTTAGTGTTCTAGGTGCTTGGAGTACGGCACATTTCTCTAGGAAATTGTCAGCCAGGCTTTTGCCTTCACTTGATAATTCATATCCTAAGAACAGGACTGTTAGATGGGCAATTCTAGATTTTTTAAAGTTGAATTTGTAACCCTCTGCCACGAACCCAAGTATTATGGTGTTCACTCTCTTCAAGTGAGTATCCAAGTCATCGTCTGTTAGGTATATGTCGTCGACATACGATAATGCTTCGTCATCATATGTTTGTAGTAACTCTGTTACTCTCGCTGAGAATAATCCTGGGCTGTTCTTGTACCCCTGGGGTAACCGACAGAATTCTTTTTGCGCGCCATTTATTGAGAACTCTGACAAGTATCTGCTCTCTGGTGCTATATTTTGACAAAAGAATCCATTAGAGATGTCTAATGTTGTTTTATATTTTTTGTGCACTATGTTATTCATTAGTGCAGCACTATGCGAGTTTTGTACTGCAAAAGTTTTGCAACATGAGTTAAGGTGTCTGTAATCCAAAACTAGACGATATGAATTGTCTGGTTTGGAGACAGGAAACAAAGGGTTCTTCATTTGTGAGGTGCAAGTTTCAATCACCCCCTGGTATTCTAGTTGATCTAGAATTTCTTTTACCTGTGATTTAGCTTCTTGCTTGATTGGATACTGCCTTTGTGCAGTAGGTTGTGATTTTAACTGGATTTTGTGAGGAGGAGACTCCTCATCCCATCCTACATGATTTTTATATAAAGCAGGAGCTTGAGCTACTGCCCACTTTCTTGCAAGTGTATATTTTTTATGAATTGGAATATGATTTGAGAAGGCAGGCATAATTATTTCTTCGCCATGTGGGCACTCCCTGACGAACTCTGGTGGCCAATCTTTTTCAGCTAGAAGGATGTCATAGCCCTTGGAGAGATTATCCCAAAAAAGGCCCCTTATTTTCCTAGTCTTATCCCCTTCTATACGTAAAGTTATTTCATATATTTTGTGAGGTTTGCTAACTCTGGTATCTGCAGTTTCCACCTGAATGTATTCATTCGTGTCCACTGTCTCCAGATGATTCATAAGGACTTTGCGTGCTATGCTCACTTCTGCTGCGCTGTCTAGCATTGTCTGAGCCCACTCTCCGTTTTTCAGCTGTGTCCTCAGTATTCTCGGCATTGTTGAATACTTTAATACTGGCTACCTTCTTTTTTGGAAACTGTAATTTTTTATTTGGATGAGCAGGTTCCTTGTCTTTGGACTTGACGTGCCCTTCCCTGGGTTCCGATCGTCCTCTTCTTTCCGATTTCTGTGAGGAAGTCTGAAAAGATTGAGAGGGACGTGTATCAAAATCTTGATATCTATCCGGTTTCTTTATGTTATCCCTATTTCTAAGGTTGTATTTTTTCACAGAGGGCTCCCTTTGGGGAGACTTGGGTCCTTGGTCCGGAGATCTTTCTCTCCGCCGAGGAGACCTTCCTCTGGACTGGAATCTCTTTTCTTTTGGATTGGATTGTTTGTTTCCATCCCAGTTCTTCTTTTGACTGTTTAGATTATTTTTAATAAATATTTTTTCAGGACTTTCAATTAGTTGGGGCTTTACTGGTATTCCACCCAAACTATCTCTACCTAGTTCTTCATAGGATTTTTCTATAATTCTGGCAATTTCAGCTGGTTGGTCTGCTATATCTGTCTCTTTTAACCTCTGGCGGATCGCCACATTCGCTGCTTCTCCTTTTATGTTGGCTAGTAATATTGCCGGAACTGCTTGAAGTCTTTTAGTAATTTCATACCGAGAGTTAAAGCGGGTTCTGGACCGTATTCGTCTTGAATTTGTTTTAGCACATCTGGTATTACTGACATGGATGGTACACCATGTGTTTTCGTGTAAATGGAAACAAAGACTGTACCCCAAGTGTCACAGTCCTCCACGTGTGGTGCGATTCCCATTGGAAGACAGATAGTCAGAATCCTGTGTTTATCCACAGGGGTGGTGTCTGGAAACACCACCTCTATTTGGGTGATTTTTTGTGCTAACCAGAATGGTATTTGTTCCCGTTTAGCTGGTACTTTACCTAGGCAGGACTGTATGTTCTGTGGTGTAATTTTATTTGTGTTCCCCTGATGAGGGGTCAGCTGTGGATTTTTAATTGCTGGTTGGATTGTTGAAGTCCGCATTACATATTGGACTAGTTGTCTATATATTTTAATTAATTGTTTTAGTTGTACTAAAACATCTGCTGCAGACATTCTTTCGATGTCTGAATGTGGTGTGTATCCGGCTAGGACCGGCCACGTTGCTCCTGGTCTACCTAGTGCACCGAGCCTGGTGATGTGTTTGTTGTGTTTTAGGGCGCCATTAAACAAGAGCAGGTGCTCTTGGAATTTAAGTGGTACTTCTACTTCCTCGAAAGGAGTGTACTCATTAGGAGGTTCCTCTATTTTATAATAGTGGAACTCCTTCGTTACAGCATTTGCTGCTGGAAAGTGTATCCATGAATAGAATACCTCTGTCTGCCGATATTCGTGTGCCTCAATTACGAATATGACTGTACCACCTCTTGGTGTCAGTCCATTTTCTATAAGTTTTAACGTTATAGATCTTCTTATGTTGACCGGGATGAGTTTTATATCCGGGTCCGCTTCTTGCATAGTATTATCAGCTTATATTAGTTCAGCTGCTACTCTAGCTCTCTCTCTTTCATCATCACTTTCTGGCATTTTACTGTCAGGAAGGTTATTCTGTTTGTTTGCAGATCAGGTTTCTTGTGGAAACAAAGATTAGATGCACAATATTTTGGAACAGTGTATCCTTCAACGTTGATTGAACCAAGAACCATACATAGGAGTTCCCTCCTGCGAGGTTTGGCGGATTTTACCTCTCACCCACTCCAGACGTCTTTGGAGTATTATGGGAAAAAGGGGTCTGAGTGAAAGAGCACGACTGAGTTACTCTAAAGTCTTGCGTTAGTTTTATCGCCTATCCAAACACATTGGGCGCCATGTAGTGTAGTTCCTATTATCCCAATAGGCTCTGCGCATTGGAATAATACCTCCAATATTATAGACCTAGACCAGACGTTAACTAGGTCTTCTACTGTCGATATTAGACTTAAAGTTTTGGGTTTGCCAGCTAGGTCAGAGTTCACTAGAAACTTTCTCGAATAGGCAAGGAGGAGTTGAACCTCCCTGGATAGACAAGAAGGGATTTAGTTTCTGACAACCATAGAACATGACAACTTTGCACTCCCCTAATCAAGAGTGTATCTCTAGAGTTGTGTGAAAACAAAAGACAACTTATTTTACTCAGTCAGTACGTGCATTCTTAGTTTCACCAGATTGTAGAGAAAAGGAAGAGACGGGCGTGTTCAATAAAAGATGTTATTTATTGATCAGTCTCTTTTCTCGTACAAGAGAAATGGATCGATATTATCGCAATACGTATGGTTAAGTAAAGTGCATACAATAAAAGCAGAATTATAAAATAATACTGTAAAAACATTGATATGGTTTCTAAGCCATACGTTATTTAAAATGGACAGAATAGATACATACATATAAACATTTGACTAATCGTACTCAACTGGTGCTTCTAACTACGCCTACCCCAGTGTACCTGACCTAAGCCTAATACGTGGGCGGGGATAGAAAGTAGCAGTTTAAGTTAAGTTTGTTTTGCCAAGTGACTGACTCAAGAATTCTCTGCAAGGGGTTATTCAGTTCTGTACCTTGAATCTAGGATGATTGAGGGATGGTATCTCTCATCTTTGGTCTCGATATTCCAGGCTGCCTGCAAGGGCTGCTCGGAAGCGCCGGAGCTGGATTTCTCGGCAGGAGAAAGGCAGCGTCTCGTTCTCAGCGCGTCAGGAAGGCGGGGCAGCATCAGTGGGCTTCGCTCTCTGCTGAGCTTCGGCAAGTCTCGCTGCTCCGATCTCGTCACCACCGCGTGTGTTTGCTTAAGGCAATATTGGTAATATTTATACCTGTAAGGTGCCGAGATTGACGTAAGGATGGACATAGATACGTCAATAAGGATGTCATACGAGCTGGTCGTTAGCACATTCTTTTACTGAAGTTCTTTGAGAAATCAAAACAATGGCCGCAGGGATTTTCCCAGGTTGTCATAGGTTTGATTTGTTTTGAGAACTCCGTATGCCTTATCAGGGGCTGGAGGAATATTGCTTGCCTAATTAGATGGCAAGCGTTATGACCTAATCAGATAACGCGCTCCTGTGCCGTGGTCTGGCGTAATCAGATAACGGTTTCTGCATCATGGGATGGCTGCTAGTTAATTTGTTACCAGAATAGGGTGAGGAATAGGGGGATCGATATAGAACCTATAGGAATACATCACAAGTTCAGAGACGCCGAGGGAGCTGGGGGCGGGGGGGGGCTACGCCCGTACACCCCAATGGACGCACCGCGCCTGGTCCCTACTGTTTATTCTGTGTAACTCTCTTAGACTAAGTGAGCAAGAGTGACTGAGCGAAAAGTAGTACACTGTTTCCACTGTCCTGAGGGATCCGGGTTGTCATGTTCGATAGTTGCCAAGAATTATTCTCTCCTTGGAAAGAAGAGTTTCAAGTGGCACTGTGAGCTAGCTGGTAAACAGGCCACTATACCCGGTGGGGGTGTCTTGAATCAGCCTGACACCAATCGTGCAGTGTATGTTGTCTAAACGCGCAGATCCTATATAGGTTTTATAGGACCTACATAACAACTGATGTTATCTACCCTGCCAAGTAATTTGGACTCACACAGGACTCTAAAAGGCAATCCCTTCCTCACTGTCAGGAATGCTCCACCCACCATCTACTTTCTTCCTTCCCCAACTGCTCATGCTGCCGTGGAGGTGGGGCAAGCGAGTTGGGAGTGAGCCAGCTCTAACTCCTTACTACTTATGCACCAAACTGGTGCAGTGAACGCCAAATGTCACTGCCCACCAGTAATCTTCAATCACTCCAGAACCCTCTGCAACTTGGGAGAGACAAGGATGGGGAAAGACAAACCTCCTGTCCCGAGCACCCAACCCAAAATAGACAGGTTTGCCACTCCAACTCCCAACCTACAGAAGAAGCCGGCCTGGGGGATCCCTCACAGACCAGCATTATTTTCCCCTAATGTGTAATATATTCTCCAAGCCATCTAGGCCTCATAAGAACCTCTATAGACCAAAATATGGGAAGCAGGAATTGATGTTTCACTTCTATAACATGACCTCCGGAATGTAGCAGGTCAAGTGACAGAGGCTGAGATCCACATATCCACCCTTAAGGATGACTCCCCAGACATGAACCCCAGAGTATCTACCTTGCTAAACACGGTCCGCACTCTCGACGCCTGTGAGGAAGAAGCCAAAAACAGCTCCTGTTGAAATCACCTCCGCTTGGTGGGCTTACCCGAAAGAGTCAAGACCCCGAGTGAAGTACTTTGTAGGAAAAATTGCTTAAATCCTGGATGCTTGAGGGTGCCCTCTCCCCTTGGTTCATTGTGGAATGTGGGGAAGCAAAAACTTAGAGCCATGTCATTTTCCGATGTGTGATCTCCCTGCCAGATTGCTGTTGGTGCATGGCTCCTGCACTTACGTCTTCGACACCCAGTGGCACACTGGGAGTGGGCCATAGAACACAGAGCCCTTCGGAGCCATGACTCTTTAGGAGGCACCAGATGAGGTGCGTCATACACTTCAAACCCAGCAGTGTCTCCCACTGGCTCTCATCCACACTGCAAATTGAGGGGTAGGAGGGGAGGCCACACTTGGTCCTCTGCATCCTCGGACTCCAAGCATCCTTGGTCACAACCTCATCCAGCCTAAGGCTGGCTACAAATGCTCAGCACACCCACAGTGTCCAATTTGTATGTAAAATAACACCCAGCATAGGCAGTCAGTGCTATTAAAATATAATGTGTGCTTGATGAAACCACACCAAGAATCTATGAGAAAATCCCAGAAAGTGTTGATTTATGGAAAATGTCACTTTTTCATTTATTTCCAACAGTTACATAAATAGCAGATTGAAATGAAGTGCAGTCTCAAGGATCACTGATCATAAATTCACTTGTGACACTAATGTGAATCACTGACTTGAAGGTCCAAGAAGAGCGACACCACTCACTGGTGAACGTTAGTCTGCAAAAAAAACTCTTCCAAGCGGAGGAGGCATTTATTGGAATGAAAGAGTGGTGTCCACTGCTCAAACAATGCAGAAAGTTATTCCCCAACTATGTTGGACGTGTTATATCAGATTTCAATAGTATTGCATCAACCTAGTCACTTCATCGCAGTGAATGACTACGTAAGGAGACGTTGAGGTAAGAATAGTAAACAGATACTTACCTTGACGATACAGTGGTAAGTAATCTTGTAGACGCGATATTGTTTCAATATAGTGTCAAAAAAACAACAAACCGGCAAACTATCCATTGATGATTTAAAACATTCAAATCATTTTATTACAACCTTGAAAAGATGTTTTTTATTGGCAAGCACAAGCAGTAACGACTAGTGTTTTCATAAGGTAAAGGGAGAATAACTGAAAATAAGCTCAAAATGGCCTTTAATAATTGTATGAGGATAAAGTCCTACTACCGTGAAAAAACCCTGTTGCCTGTAACGCTGGAAATTCTTTCACCACTCCTGTCTGTATATCTTACCGTGATAGGGCTTAATGTTATCAGTTGCAGTATGGATTCACATCTACGTAAATATTGTGTAAAATATCTAATTCCTGGATTCCAGCGTGCTAACATTTTAAGGAGTAAGTCGCCTAGCAAGGATTTGGGTGACGTGCGTTTCTACCTTTGGAGATTGCAACAAAGGTATTGTCAACTAACTTCAATACAAAGCTGTTGGCATTCAAACCATTGAAGTGCCTGTCGTAGACACCTTAACTGTAGTGATAAAAGTGACAACAAAGCGGAACTTTCCTTATACATCTTCATTCATTCTGCTTGAATGCTCTTTTTGTCGGAACCAAAATAGTTTCTTCCCGGAGCCTGCTTTATGACAACATTTAATAGATTATGGCGCCAGGAGAATTGTCAGATAAAAGATGTTTTCATAAATCGTACCTGGCCTAAATGCATAATCTGACTCCCTTTCAATTTCAGCAGCAAAATCTTTCTTTGGGATCTTTCATGCTTACCTAATTCAATATTCATTTATAACGTGAACAGCTAAAAGGGTATTGTGTTTCTCAGATCGTTTATGAAAGATTGCTATTTGCTCAGCACTGAATACACGTTCACAGAATGCAACGAACACCGTTTGAGAAACTTTAGGCTGCGAGCATGGCGCCATGCAGATATCTAGTGTAATGAGATCAGCGGCAGCGTAGCTAGGGTGCGATGGGCCCCAATGCAACCATAACAATGGGCCACCCAATTTCCCGTTTTTGTAGTACAACACATACATTATTTTGCTCCAGGAGGCACCTGCTTGTCTTCGACCCTGGTGCCACTGCTCCTGCCTCACTATTAATAGACACCTTTCAGAAATATGTATATATAAATATATATATATATCTATACTAATATTATAAAGAGAGAGCCCAAAACTTTGAGGCGGGTAATCTCAGGAACCACAGCACTACTCACAACACCCAATACAGCATTGGAAAGGACAGTTGAAGCAGATGGACATAGGCTATACAGCTGCCCACCATATACATTAGAAGGGTAAAAGAACCTTAGGGGCAAAGTAGTCCCTTGTGGGCGTGGGCGTTCTGCTCGGGGCGTTGTGCTGGGGGCGTGTGCATACAGCGATGGGTGCGGCATTCCGACCTTAAAACGGCATTCAGAAAAAAAAGCCTTCAATCTACTTCCTTGTGGGTGTGTGCATTCTGCCGGGGGCGTGGCCATACAGCGATGGGCAAGGCATTCGCAGGAAAAACAAAGCCTTCACACTACTTCCTTGTGGGCGTGTGCGTTCTGCCAGGGGCGTGGGCATACAACGATGGGCAAGGCATTAACGCAGCATTCGTGGAAAATGGTCCGGAAATCCTGGATGCATTCTGGAACCGCCACACACCATAACATATTGCTACGGTGCTCAGGCGGGGGCTGAGGTGATGCAGCGTACCAGCGGTGCTCAGGCGGGGGCTAAGGAGAGTCAGCGTACCAGCAGGGATAGAAAAAATGAAACAGGCTGCTCTTTCACACACGCGCAGCGTCGCGTGGTGCACGCTGTCATGCACTGAACTCTCAAGAGGCTGAGGAGAGTCAGCGTAACAGCGGGGATACCCGGACAACGTCGGGACGGGCTGCTAGTATATATATATATATATATATATGAAACTCCAACGAGTCGCCATCTGCAGCCGTCAGCCAGCGCACAGGTACACAGACTCCAAAATAAATACCGCAAACCAGTCTTGTAATTTCGAGTATTATTTATTCCATAGAATGGTGGTGATGGTGCCAGTCATCAGACGCATTTCGGACATGCGTCCTTGCTCACTGATGAGGGGATAATGCGGAGGTCATACTTAAAAAGGGGTTTGGAGCACATTCAAAATTTGCGCCTTTCCAGGCAATGATAAACATAAAGGGCGGACTTACATTTTGAGTCACCTTCCATTCCCATTTCATGGGCGCCATATTACAATGGTTAGTGATATACAATGAATGTGTTCCTTTTGCCATTACATCAGATCAAAAGTACTGCAGTGCATAAATGCATGTTGTTATTAAAATGTTCCAAACATTTCAACTATCTTAAAGCATTCCCAATCTTCAAAGTGCTAATGCAACACGCGCTATAAATGCCCAAAGGATAAAAATTGTCCTCATTGTCACGAGGTTACCCTATTACAAATTATATATATAGCGATAGTCAGTTTGCCATTCATAAATACATTGAATTATTATCAGTACAAATACATGATTATTCGCAAACAGATCACGTCGCATAAATACTTTTTGAATGCAATAGTACGTGATTGCAAATGAAAACTATGCTCTATTTTGTTGCACTGAACCTTAGTGCAATACATGTTAAAGCGTTAGTTGTTTATGTTGGAACATACAAAATGTTGGATGCTATCTGTACAAATACACACAAAAAGAAAACCACAATAAGTAAGGGTGTAAATAAACTCTGTGTTCTCATGAGGTCTGCCATAGGGCCAGTCCTACCTATATACTGTACCATCCGGTACCTCAGGACAAGACTGTTCATGACTACTCATAATAAATCATGAGATGGAGGGCATTACAATAATAGTGTGGTCAAAATGATCAAGACCTCCTCCTATATTCCATATTGTTTCAAACAATCAATCTTGATTGTAGATAAGACCAACATCAACTGACCTTGAGAATGGCAGTATGATTCCTTAGTTAGACACTCCATGCATGAGTGAAGGCTAAAAAAGGTACATCTCATATAAATAACATGAGAGCCTTAATAACAAAGTGTAAAATATGTATATATATATATGTATATAGATATATATATATATATATATATATATATATATATATATATATATATATATATATATATATATATATATATATATAGAGAGAGAGAGGCCGGAACATATACGGGGAGACAAGGAGGTGTTTTTGGGACACTTTGTCATCCAGGATTATTTAATCTCAGACACTCTGCGTTAGTCCTACCCAGCATGTCATTTCATCTGGACAGAATTCTTCATGGCCATCCCCGCACAGCATCTATCCCGGTGAGTGGTGTCTGGGAGTTGTAGTGTACACTACACTGCTTCCGATGTGCGCTCATGTGACAGGGGTTTACTGGTGCTCTCACCAATAGGAAAGCACAGGACTATTTGAAAGCACAGGTGGGGCGCAGCATCCTGATTACTACATTGTCATCTGAAGAAGGCTTTGTAAGCCGAAATGCATTATGCCTCAAGCTGTGTGATTAAAACGTTTCCAAAGTAGCTCCACGTGAGGCCTCCTCCTTTTCATGACTGCAGGGGTTATTTGTACGTTTGCACGCTGACCAGTGGCGTGCTAGGAGGCCCCATTCTGCTTAGTTGCTGGAGCCTGCTGTTGCAGTTTGTATTGTTTCCTGAGGAATTGGATTGCAGCCCGCCTCAACGAGTGAGAATTTTAAAGGCTGCTGTGCTCTGCAGTTCGTGACTTCACGTAGAGCAGGTTACATTGTTGTCCTGCTCACGGCCTGCTTGGTCCTTATTTCACGAGGCTGGGACGTATACAGGGAGAAAAGGAGGCGTTTTTGGGACACTTGGTCATCCAGGATTATTTAATCTCAGACACTCTGCGTTAGTCCTACCCAGCATTTCATTTCATCTGGACAGAATTCATCATGTCCATCCCCGCGTAGCATCTATCCCCGTGAGGTGATTTCTGGGAGTTGTAGTGTACACTACACTGCTTCTGATGTGCGTTCATGTGACAGGGGTTTGCCGGTGCTCTCACCAATAGGAGAACACAGGACTATTTGAAAGCGCAGGTGGGGAAACATCCTGATTACTACAGTGTCATCCGAAGAAGGCTTTGTAAGCCGAAATGCATTATGCCTCAAGCTGTGTGGGTAAAACGTTTCTAAAATAACTCCATGTGTGGCCTCCTCCTTTTCATGATTGGAGGGGATATTTGTACGTTTGCACGCTGACCAGTGGCGTGCTAGGAGGCCCCGTTCTGCTTAGTGGCTGAAGTACTGCTGGAGTCTGCTGTTGTATTTTGTTTCCCGAGGAAGCCCGCCTCAACGAGTGAGAATTTTATAGGCTGCTGTGCACTGCAGTTCGTAACTTCACGTAGAGCAGGTTACATTGTTCTCCTGCTCACGGCCTGCTTGGTCCTTATTTCACGAGGCTGGGACGTATACAGGGAGAAAAGGAGGCGTTTTTGGGACACTTGGTCATCCAGGATTATTTAATCTCAGACACTCTGCGTTAGTCCTACCCAGCATTTCATTTCATCTGGACAGAATTCATCATGTCCATCCCCGCGTAGCATCTATCCCCGTGAGGTGATTTCTGGGAGTTGTAGTGTAAACTACACTGCTTCTGATGTGCGTTCATGTGACAGGGGTTTGCCGGTGCTCTCACCAATAGGAGAACACAGGACTATTTGAAAGCGCAGGTGGGGAAACATCCTGATTACTACAGTGTCATCCGAAGAAGGCTTTGTAAGCCGAAATGCATTATGCCTCAAGCTGTGTGGGTAAAACGTTTCTAAAGTAACTCCATGTGTGGCCTCCTCCTTTTCATGACTGGAGGGGATATTTGTACGTTTGCACGCTGACCAGTGGCATGCTAGGAGGCCCCGTTCTGCTTAGTGGCTGAAGTACTGCTGGAGTCTGCTGTTGTATTTTGTTTCCCGAGGAAGCCCGCCTCAACGAGTGAGAATTTTATAGGCTGCTGTGCACTGCAGTTCGTAACTTCACGTAGAGCAGGTTACATTGTTCTCCTGCTCACGGCCTGCTTGGTCCTTATTTCACGAGGCTGGGACGTATACAGGGAGAAAAGGAGGCATTTTTGGGACACTTTGTCATCCAGGATTATTTCATCTCAGACACTCTGCGTTAGTCCTACCCAGCATGTCATTTCATCTGGACAGAATTCTTCATGGCCATCCCCGCACAGCATCTATCCCGGTGAGTGGTGTCTGGGAGTTGTAGTGTACACTACACTGCTTCCGATGTGCGCTCATGTGACAGGGGTTTACTGGTGCTCTCACCAATAGGAAAGCACAGGACTATTTGAAAGCACAGGTGGGGCGCAGCATCCTGATTACTACATTGTCATCTGAAGAAGGCTTTGTAAGCCGAAATGCATTATGCCTCAAGCTGTGTGATTAAAACGTTTCCAAAGTAGCTCCACGTGAGGCCTCCTCCTTTTCATGACTGCAGGGGTTATTTGTACGTTTGCACGCTGACCAGTGGCGTGCTAGGAGGCCCCATTCTGCTTAGTTGCTGGAGCCTGCTGTTGCAGTTTGTATTGTTTCCTGAGGAATTGGATTGCAGCCCTCCTCAACGAGTGAGAATTTTAAAGGCTGCTGTGCTCTGCAGTTCGTGACTTCACGTAGAGCAGGTTACATTGTTGTCCTGCTCACGGCCTGCTTGGTCCTTATTTCACGAGGCTGGGACGTATACAGGGAGAAAAGGAGGCGTTTTTGGGACACTTGGTCATCCAGGATTATTTAATCTCAGACACTCTGCGTTAGTCCTACCCAGCATTTCATTTCATCTGGACAGAATTCATCATGTCCATCCCCGCGTAGCATCTATCCCCGTGAGGTGATTTCTGGGAGTTGTAGTGTACACTACACTGCTTCTGATGTGCGTTCATGTGACAGGGGTTTGCCGGTGCTCTCACCAATAGGAGAACACAGGACTATTTGAAAGCGCAGGTGGGGAAACATCCTGATTACTACAGTGTCATCCGAAGAAGGCTTTGTAAGCCGAAATGCATTATGCCTCAAGCTGTGTGGGTAAAACGTTTCTAAAATAACTCCATGTGTGGCCTCCTCCTTTTCATGATTGGAGGGGATATTTGTACGTTTGCACGCTGACCAGTGGCGTGCTAGGAGGCCCCGTTCTGCTTAGTGGCTGAAGTACTGCTGGAGTCTGCTGTTGTATTTTGTTTCCCGAGGAAGCCCGCCTCAACGAGTGAGAATTTTATAGGCTGCTGTGCACTGCAGTTCGTAACTTCACGTAGAGCAGGTTACATTGTTCTCCTGCTCACGGCCTGCTTGGTCCTTATTTCACGAGGCTGGGACGTATACAGGGAGAAAAGGAGGCGTTTTTGGGACACTTGGTCATCCAGGATTATTTAATCTCAGACACTCTGCGTTAGTCCTACCCAGCATTTCATTTCATCTGGACAGAATTCATCATGTCCATCCCCGCGTAGCATCTATCCCCGTGAGGTGATTTCTGGGAGTTGTAGTGTACACTACACTGCTTCTGATGTGCGTTCATGTGACAGGGGTTTGCCGGTGCTCTCACCAATAGGAGAACACAGGACTATTTGAAAGCGCAGGTGGGGAAACATCCTGATTACTACAGTGTCATCCGAAGAAGGCTTTGTAAGCCGAAATGCATTATGCCTCAAGCTGTGTGGGTAAAACGTTTCTAAAATAACTCCATGTGTGGCCTCCTCCTTTTCATGATTGGAGGGGATATTTGTACGTTTGCACGCTGACCAGTGGCGTGCTAGGAGGCCCCGTTCTGCTTAGTGGCTGAAGTACTGCTGGAGTCTGCTGTTGTATTTTGTTTCCCGAGGAAGCCCGCCTCAACGAGTGAGAATTTTATAGGCTGCTGTGCACTGCAGTTCGTAACTTCACGTAGAGCAGGTTACATTGTTCTCCTGCTCACGGCCTGCTTGGTCCTTATTTCACGAGGCTGGGACGTATACAGGGAGAAAAGGAGGCGTTTTTGGGACACTTGGTCATCCAGGATTATTTAATCTCAGACACTCTGCGTTAGTCCTACCCAGCATTTCATTTCATCTGGACAGAATTCATCATGTCCATCCCCGCGTAGCATCTATCCCCGTGAGGTGATTTCTGGGAGTTGTAGTGTAAACTACACTGCTTCTGATGTGCGTTCATGTGACAGGGGTTTGCCGGTGCTCTCACCAATAGGAGAACACAGGACTATTTGAAAGCGCAGGTGGGGAAACATCCTGATTACTACAGTGTCATCCGAAGAAGGCTTTGTAAGCCGAAATGCATTATGCCTCAAGCTGTGTGGGTAAAACGTTTCTAAAGTAACTCCATGTGTGGCCTCCTCCTTTTCATGACTGGAGGGGATATTTGTACGTTTGCACGCTGACCAGTGGCATGCTAGGAGGCCCCGTTCTGCTTAGTGGCTGAAGTACTGCTGGAGTCTGCTGTTGTATTTTGTTTCCCGAGGAAGCCCGCCTCAACGAGTGAGAATTTTATAGGCTGCTGTGCACTGCAGTTCGTAACTTCACGTAGAGCAGGTTACATTGTTCTCCTGCTCACGGCCTGCTTGGTCCTTATTTCACGAGGCTGGGACGTATACAGGGAGAAAAGGAGGCATTTTTGGGACACTTTGTCATCCAGGATTATTTAATCTCAGACACTCTGCGTTAGTCCTACCCAGCATGTCATTTCATCTGGACAGAATTCTTCATGGCCATCCCCGCACAGCATCTATCCCGGTGAGTGGTGTCTGGGAGTTGTAGTGTACACTACACTGCTTCCGATGTGCGCTCATGTGACAGGGGTTTACTGGTGCTCTCACCAATAGGAAAGCACAGGACTATTTGAAAGCACAGGTGGGGCGCAGCATCCTGATTACTACATTGTCATCTGAAGAAGGCTTTGTAAGCCGAAATGCATTATGCCTCAAGCTGTGTGATTAAAACGTTTCCAAAGTAGCTCCACGTGAGGCCTCCTCCTTTTCATGACTGCAGGGGTTATTTGTACGTTTGCACGCTGACCAGTGGCGTGCTAGGAGGCCCCATTCTGCTTAGTTGCTGGAGCCTGCTGTTGCAGTTTGTATTGTTTCCTGAGGAATTGGATTGCAGCCCTCCTCAACGAGTGAGAATTTTAAAGGCTGCTGTGCTCTGCAGTTCGTGACTTCACGTAGAGCAGGTTACATTGTTGTCCTGCTCACGGCCTGCTTGGTCCTTATTTCACGAGGCTGGGACGTATACAGGGAGAAAAGGAGGCGTTTTTGGGACACTTGGTCATCCAGGATTATTTAATCTCAGACACTCTGCGTTAGTCCTACCCAGCATTTCATTTCATCTGGACAGAATTCATCATGTCCATCCCCGCGTAGCATCTATCCCCGTGAGGTGATTTCTGGGAGTTGTAGTGTACACTACACTGCTTCTGATGTGCGTTCATGTGACAGGGGTTTGCCGGTGCTCTCACCAATAGGAGAACACAGGACTATTTGAAAGCGCAGGTGGGGAAACATCCTGATTACTACAGTGTCATCCGAAGAAGGCTTTGTAAGCCGAAATGCATTATGCCTCAAGCTGTGTGGGTAAAACGTTTCTAAAATAACTCCATGTGTGGCCTTCTCCTTTTCATGATTGGAGGGGATATTTGTACGTTTGCACGCTGACCAGTGGCGTGCTAGGAGGCCCCGTTCTGCTTAGTGGCTGAAGTACTGCTGGAGTCTGCTGTTGTATTTTGTTTCCCGAGGAAGCCCGCCTCAACGAGTGAGAATTTTATAGGCTGCTGTGCACTGCAGTTCGTAACTTCACGTAGAGCAGGTTACATTGTTCTCCTGCTCACGGCCTGCTTGGTCCTTATTTCACGAGGCTGGGACGTATACAGGGAGAAAAGGAGGCGTTTTTGGGACACTTGGTCATCCAGGATTATTTAATCTCAGACACTCTGCGTTAGTCCTACCCAGCATTTCATTTCATCTGGACAGAATTCATCATGTCCATCCCCGCGTAGCATCTATCCCCGTGAGGTGATTTCTGGGAGTTGTAGTGTACACTACACTGCTTCTGATGTGCGTTCATGTGACAGGGGTTTGCCGGTGCTCTCACCAATAGGAGAACACAGGACTATTTGAAAGCGCAGGTGGGGAAACATCCTGATTACTACAGTGTCATCCGAAGAAGGCTTTGTAAGCCGAAATGCATTATGCCTCAAGCTGTGTGGGTAAAACGTTTCTAAAGTAACTCCATGTGTGGCCTCCTCCTTTTCATGACTGGAGGGGATATTTGTACGTTTGCACGCTGACCAGTGGCATGCTAGGAGGCCCCGTTCTGCTTAGTGGCTGAAGTACTGCTGGAGTCTGCTGTTGTATTTTGTTTCCCGAGGAAGCCCGCCTCAACGAGTGAGAATTTTATAGGCTGCTGTGCACTGCAGTTCGTAACTTCACGTAGAGCAGGTTACATTGTTCTCCTGCTCACGGCCTGCTTGGTCCTTATTTCACGAGGCTGGGACGTATACAGGGAGAAAAGGAGGCGTTTTTGGGACACTTGGTCATCCAGGATTATTTAATCTCAGACACTCTGCGTTAGTCCTACCCAGCATTTCATTTCATCTGGACAGAATTCATCATGTCCATCCCCGCGTAGCATCTATCCCCGTGAGGTGATTTCTGGGAGTTGTAGTGTACACTACACTGCTTCTGATGTGCGTTCATGTGACAGGGGTTTGCCGGTGCTCTCACCAATAGGAGAACACAGGACTATTTGAAAGC
Source organism: Lissotriton helveticus (assembly GCF_964261635.1). Lineage (NCBI taxonomy): Eukaryota > Metazoa > Chordata > Amphibia > Caudata > Salamandridae > Lissotriton > Lissotriton helveticus. The sequence goes on along the minus strand of NC_136065.1, from coordinate 889,962,913 downwards.
GCAGGTGGGGAAACATCCTGATTACTACAGTGTCATCCGAAGAAGGCTTTGTAAGCCGAAATGCATTATGCCTCAAGCTGTGTGGGTAAAACGTTTCTAAAGTAACTCCATGTGTGGCCTCCTCCTTTTCATGACTGGAGGGGATATTTGTACGTTTGCACGCTGACCAGTGGCGTGCTAGGAGGCCCCGTTCTGCTTAGTGGCTGAAGTACTGCTGGAGTCTGCTGTTGTATTTTGTTTCCCGAGGAAGCCCGCCTCAACGAGTGAGAATTTTATAGGCTGCTGTGCACTGCAGTTCGTAACTTCACGTCGAGCAGGTTACATTGTTCTCCTGCTCACGGCCTGCTTGGTCCTTATTTCACGAGGCTGGGACGTATACAGGGAGAAAAGGAGGCGTTTTTGGGACACTTGGTCATCCAGGATTATTTAATCTCAGACACTCTGCGTTAGTCCTACCCAGCATTTCATTTCATCTGGACAGAATTCATCATGTCCATCCCCGCGTAGCATCTATCCCCGTGAGGTGATTTCTGGGAGTTGTAGTGTACACTACACTGCTTCTGATGTGCGTTCATGTGACAGGGGTTTGCCGGTGCTCTCACCAATAGGAGAACACAGGACTATTTGAAAGCGCAGGTGGGGAAACATCCTGATTACTACAGTGTCATCCGAAGAAGGCTTTGTAAGCCGAAATGCATTATGCCTCAAGCTGTGTGGGTAAAACGTTTCTAAAGTAACTCCATGTGTGGCCTCCTCCTTTTCATGACTGGAGGGGATATTTGTACGTTTGCACGCTGACCAGTGGCGTGCTAGGAGGCCCCGTTCTGCTTAGTGGCTGAAGTACTGCTGGAGTCTGCTGTTGTATTTTGTTTCCCGAGGAAGCCCGCCTCAACGAGTGAGAATTTTATAGGCTGCTGTGCACTGCAGTTCGTAACTTCACGTAGAGCAGGTTACATTGTTCTCCTGCTCACGGCCTGCTTGGTCCTTATTTCACGAGGCTGGGACGTATACAGGGAGAAAAGGAGGCATTTTTGGGACACTTGGTCATCCAGGATTATTTAATCTCAGACACTCTGCGTTAGTCCTACCCAGCATTTCATTTCATCTGGACAGAATTCATCATGTCCATCCCCGCGTAGCATCTATCCCCGTGAGGTGATTTCTGGGAGTTGTAGTGTACACTACACAGTTTCTGATGTGCGTTCATGTGACAGGGGTTTGCTGGTGCTCTCACCAATAGGAGAACACAGGACTATTTGAAAGCGCAGGGGGGCAGCATCCAGATTACTTCAGTGGCATCCAATGAAGGCTTTGTAAGCGAAATGCATTATGCCTCAAGCTGTGTGAATAAAACTTTTCCACAGTAAGTTCCTGTTTGGCCTCCTCATTTTCATGACTGGAGGGGTTATTTGTAAGTTTGCACGCTGACCAGTGGCATGCTAGGAGGCCCAGTTCTGCTTAGTGGCTGAAGTACTGCTGGAGTCTGCTGTTGCAGTTTGTTTTGTTTCCCAAGGAAGCCCGCCTCAACGAGTGAGAATTTTTAAGGCTGCTGTGCACTGCAGCTCGTGACTTCACGTAGAGCAGGTTACATTGTTCTCCTGCTCACGGCCTGCTTGGTCCTTATTTCACGAGGCTGGGACGTATACAGGGAGAAAAGGAGGCGTTTTTGGGACACTTGGTCATCCAGGATTATTTAATCTCAGACACTCTGCGTTAGTCCTACCCAGCATTTCATTTCATCTGGACAGAATTCATCATGTCCATCCCCGCGTAGCATCTATCCCCGTGAGGTGATTTCTGGGAGTTGTGGTGTACACTACACTGCTTCTGATGTGCGTTCATGTGACAGGGGTTTGCCGGTGCTCTCACCAATAGGAGAACACAGGACTATTTGAAAGCGCAGGTGGGGAAACATCCTGATTACTACAGTGTCATCCGAAGAAGGCTTTGTAAGCCGAAATGCATTATGCCTCAAGCTGTGTGGGTAAAACGTTTCTAAAGTAACTCCATGTGTGGCCTCCTCCTTTTCATGACTGGAGGGGATATTTGTACGTTTGCACGCTGACCAGTGGCGTGCTAGGAGGCCCCGTTCTGCTTAGTGGCTGAAGTACTGCTGGAGTCTGCTGTTGTATTTTGTTTCCCGAGGAAGCCCGCCTCAACGAGTGAGAATTTTATAGGCTGCTGTGCACTGCAGTTCGTAACTTCACGTAGAGCAGGTTACATTCTTCTCCTGCTCACGGCCTGCTTGGTCCTTATTTCACGAGGCTGGGACGTATACAGGGAGAAAAGGAGGCGTTTTTGGGACACTTGGTCATCCAGGATTATTTAATCTCAGACACTCTGCGTTAGTCCTACCCAGCATTTCATTTCATCTGGACAGAATTCATCATGTCCATCCCCGCGTAGCATCTATCCCCGTGAGGTGATTTCTGGGAGTTGTAGTGTACACTACACTGCTTCTGATGTGCGTTCATGTGACAGGGGTTTGCCGGTGCTCTCACCAATAGGAGAACACAGGACTATTTGAAAGCGCAGGTGGGGAAACATCCTGATTACTACAGTGTCATCCGAAGAAGGCTTTGTAAGCCGAAATGCATTATGCCTCAAGCTGTGTGGGTAAAACGTTTCTAAAGTAACTCCATGTGTGGCCTCCTCCTTTTCATGACTGGAGGGGATATTTGTACGTTTGCACGCTGACCAGTGGCGTGCTAGGAGGCCCCGTTCTGCTTAGTGGCTGAAGTACTGCTGGAGTCTGCTGTTGTATTTTGTTTCCCGAGGAAGCCCGCCTCAACGAGTGAGAATTTTATAGGCTGCTGTGCACTGCAGTTCGTCACTTCACGTAGAGCAGGTTACATTGTTCTCCTGCTCACGGCCTGCTTGGTCCTTATTTCACGAGGCTGGGACGTATACAGGGAGAAAAGGAGGCGTTTTTGGGACACTTTGTCATCCAGGATTATTTCATCTCGGACACTCTGCGTTAGTCCTACCCAGCATTTCATTTCATCTGGACAGAATTCATCATGTCCATCCCAGCGCAGCCTCTATCCCGGTGAGGTGGTTTCTGGGAGTTGTAGTGTACACTACACGGCTTCTGATGTGCGGTGATGTGACAGGGGTTTGCTGGTGCTCTCACCAATAGGAGAGCACAGGACTATTTGAAAGCGCAGGTGGGGCAGCATCCTGATTACTACAGTGGCATCCAAAGAAGGCTTTGTAAGCCAAAATGCATCATGCCTTAAGCTGTGTGATTAAAACATTTCCGAAGTAACTCCACGCGTGGCCTCCTCCTTTTCATGACTGCAGGGGTTATTTGTAGATATAGATATGGGTTAGCAGTTTCCCTACCACAACGTCTAAGTCTGTACTGTAACAGGGATTCTGCGCAAACACAGAACTGTGCACAGAGACTTAGGACATCAGTGAATTAGAGTGTGCCAAAACTCACCTTAGTACCTAAAATCCCCTACCAAACTAGCAATCAGTGTCACATTAGCTCTTCGACCTATAGCAAAGAAACCAATGCAATGATTAGACAACCTAGAACATGCGACTTAGGACCATCTCAGGAATGGTGGGAAGTGAGAACACTCTTTTGTTATAAGCTCATACCAGTCCACAACAGGAGTAAAATAGAGACACAGTAAGGTTAAAATGTTTATTTTAACGACATGATCTGAAGCGCAGTATTTTAATCAACATCAGCATATATATGGATAATAATAATATGGACAGCATGGTTATAATTCCATAAAATACATAAGGAGGAATCATGTTGCAAGGATTGTGCAAACGGGTGATAAAAACGCCTGTTTAAAGCACCCACCCTATCTAGGAACAATATATTTTAAAATTATAGAAGATTTTTGAGCTTTCTTAGAGGGACCCCATTTACCTGTCCGCTCAGTAAGTGTAAATTACATCAGGACCGGTTAGTCTCTCTGCATGCCTGGAATCTTCCAAATGTGTGTAATTCTGGCAAGTGTGCTATGAAAAAGGCGCCAGAATCCTACTCGGCTTGCAGCTGCCAAATTGTTGTGTCTAGCATGTGTTAAAGGGACAAGCCAATAAACAGGCTCACGTTATTATAACCTTGGCGGCTTAGCACTCACTGTACAGACTGGGGATACAATGTATGTCTAGAGATGTCGAAAAACAACCCTTTTCCCATGTATAGACCTTCATCCAAGCTAAGTCAGTAAAAACAGCTAAGCAGTGTTGTGCGCAAAAGTAGCAAAAGGGAAAAATGGCGTTTAAACTGCGAATGAGCCATGCTAACTTAACATACACGCAAAAGAGGCCCATAAACCATACGACAAGTCAATAGGTAGAAAAATACTTTTCCCTAGTAGCCTTTAGGATAACATATATTGGAATATCTATTTGTTTTTTGTACCAGGCACCTTATTAGATATGCCCATGATTATTATTACTCGATCCGGGACAAGGACAAAGCAAATTCGAAACATATAGTTTTTTTAACACGGTGTATAATATTTTCTTGCACATGCACTTTACATTATTTTAGCACTATTTTCTAACATTGTCCACTTTTAGGGCTATCTGTGGGTCAATTATTTTGAATATCTACCATCCATCACAGGAAATAGACTATGGAATTGTTATAGGATCTTCTTTGTTTCTGCAAGGAAGCTAATATTAGTTAGGGATGTATTATATAGCTATTATATGGATATGAGGGAATCAGTGGCTTACGGTGTTACAAATAATCAAATTTCAACATGTAATGATGCCATGAAGATTGAGAAGATGTATGTTGATTTTGGTTACAATGCAATAAGCATTTTAGGCAGTGATTGACAAATTAACGAACCCCAACCACAAATATTTTAAACGCTAAATATTTATTTGCTTTTAACTCATACCTTTGCAGCATTTATTATTTAGGTCCTTTACATGTATTCTTTCTTATTATGAGAAAACTTTATCATGCATTACAAACATTGTGTATTCATTCCTTGTCTATTATAACAGTGATTGGGCACTAGCACTTTACATATGATGAATCACAACGTTAACACTGTCATGTGATCAAGGCAGAAGGAGCTGCCAAAACGCGTCATGGCGGAGTGGTACAACTTGCAATAAAGTAAACTTGCACTTACTTGTGTCCACTCTCGTTTGTCCATGGAACAGGATTAGAAGAGCGAGGATTCTTCACATATGCAAGAAAGCAAAAATTAGGTCCAAAGAGTCTCTTCTAATAAGGAAAACCATTTCCAATGAGGCAAATTTAGCATCTTCCGGTACATCTAATATTCACACCACCCCTAGATTTATCACTACTTTCAGTAAATAACACAAACAAATCACGGGCATTATGAATACAAATTGGCCAATTCTACAAACGGATGGGGTTCTGGCTCCTACTTACCAGACCCACCATTGCATTTAGAAAGGCCAAATCTATGAAAACAGACCTCAATAATGACAGTGCAAATGATTTGAGTAAGAGTACTTGGCATAAACCTAAGAATGGGTTCTTTAAATGCTCCACTTGCAGGGCTTGCAAGTTTGGTGAAAACAAGAGCAAATACAAAGTCCCATTGAGCCCCATTGAAAGACCCATTACAGGACACTTCAATTGTCGCACGGAATTTGCGATATACGTCTTGTCATGTACATGTGGACTGTCATATATTGTGGTACTGAAAACTTTGGACCTGTGTCATAAACATATTCGTATCATGACCATTTTGATATCAGCAGACCGAAAATGGCCAGTATACTATGCACAAGCATTTTCGTCATATTCAAGTGACGATTTCACCCTGAAATCGTCATTTTCGTCCTGAACCCTTGGGTTCCATTTTGTGAACGGCAGCCATTTTGTGATTGCCCTCACATAGGCCGGTGACTAAGGCCAAAAGGACACGTACACCTTCGCTGACTCCTGCACGACCTGGGCAAGCTGGCTCCACTGCCCAAGGCCAAAACCTGTTCGGTCAGTTCCTCTCCCTGTGGCCGGGCGAGATAGTATCAAGGCACAACATGCCATAAACCTTTCATCGCACACAAACCCTTCCTAATCTTATACACAACTGCCTCTATTTCTTTCTTTATGACTTGCTTTACGAGGAGGAGGTGCCCGTTTTTATTGGGGTTTCGTCAATATCTGATGAAAATACTGGGCCTTGCCGGGTAATTGATTGTGGGCTGAACAAACTGAAATGTGGGATTGTCATCATGACTCTGCTTTTTCTTTGTAGTGAAAATATGTGAATGATCAACTGTAAAACAAAGAATGTTTGCCTAAAGCGTAATATTTTGTATAAAAAGAGAAGGCTGGCTTTGTAAGTTTGAGCAGTCTCCTGAGAATATACACTGTGTTGTACTTCTAGGACGCCTGTTACTTGGTTGCAGCCAATAAACTCGATCTTTGACTTCCCCTAGAAGACTCTGATTTTCTGTAGTCTGAAACAGGAAGGACCCGAAGTCATAGGGTGTGTCCCTGGCACCGCTGGGTTACCGGTTCAGTACCGGTTCTGAAAAACCCAGTACTTCAGTTGGCGCCCAACGTGGTGCGATATCAGCGGTACCGGTCCAAGCCAGAGGTTCGTGAGGAGATTCGTGTGAAAATTCTGGAGGAAGGCCGCCACTTCATCGACCCCTGCATGTCGACGTGGTCCGAAAGTCTTTGCTGCGAGGTTCCCCGCTTCCCGACGGCTACGAAGGACTGCTGCCCTGACTATTGCCCTGTTTTGGACCCTTGATGATTGGTAGAGCGAAACGATAGACGAGTCTTCTGGTGACGTCATCGATACCTCAGTGAAGTATAAGTGGAGCGTCTCCCAGTCCTTAGTTTAGGTATCCCCTTGGGATCTTTGATTTGGAACTTGCAAGTACCAAAGCCGAGGGACTCGTGTATTCACGAGACTATCGTAATCGAAAATCCCTTGAAGTATGAAGCTAGACTAGTGAGCGAAGATGCCTGGTCTTAGCAGACTTGGACATTTGTTTTGTCTTGGTTGTAATAGGGATTCCCGATTGGAGGACTCGTGTCCGGTTCCTCCGATTGGAACTCCAACCTATGAACTATATGTGAAACATGGAGTAGGCCCCATCACATCTAATGAAGTATGGATCAAATACACCAGAAAGGATGGTGTTTTAAAATGGCCCCAATATGGTAGTTTTGACACAGAGATATTAGATAATCTAGAGGTTAGACTTTTAAGAAGAAAACCCGGCCGGCGATGTTTGACACTTTCCGCCTATGGCGAAAGGAAGCCAAACAGAAAGAAATTAAATTAGCTAAAAGGAATAAAAGAGAAAAGGGTTTTTCGATAATGCAAGCTGCTATGCAATACAGAGATGATGAGGAAGATCAAGCGAGTGAGCAGTTGCACAGGCAACGTAAAATGGCGATTGATAAATGTTATCCGGTTTTGCCGCCTCTTCAGCAAGATGCAGCAAAAGAACTTGAAAAAGATCCTTTAATGTCGCATTTATTGAATTCGCCACCCCCCTATGCGCAGAGTGCTACTGCACCTCCGCAACCTTTAGTTATGCAACACCCGGTTGTTGTGCCTCCTGCTCCTCCACAACCGCCAGCACCTCTTCAGCTGGCCCCTACTCCTATGGCCCAGCCTTCTCTAGAGCCACTGACTTCGCTACCTGCTCCGCTACCTGCTCCGCCTTCACCTTCTGTAACTTCTCCACCTGTTCCTACTACCTCTGCTACTGTTCCTACGTTGACCTTTTCTCAATCTGCTTTATCTCCCGTCCTGTCGACCTGTCCTTCTGTTCGACAGAGAATGACTGACACCGTTGCTAGTCTTATATTTCCTCTCTTTGGGTCATCTGGCGTGACCCCTGATTCGGAGCGTAAACAGTTGCGTAGTCAACTGCCTGATTCTCGAGAAAGAGAAATGTTTGACCGTATGGTGCGTAAATGGGTTACCGATCAGACAAGATATGAGTTAGAATCTGTTATGGATGTCTTCCGACAATGGGAAGCACCAAAGCAGAGATATGTTTTTGAGAAAATGTGTGCTTTTCTTTGTGAGGAATTGGAGGATAATGATTTGGAATCCAATCCGCCTGAGTTGTGCCGTGTACGGTTCGATTTTGCGAAGGGTACGATTGTGGGTTCTGATGTTGAGAAAGCGGTTGCGACCTTGTTATCGTTTAGGAGTGAAGCTATTTCCCAGCAGTTGTTCGAGCCTGATTTGTCCGTTAAAAGGAAAACGAGACAATACCCCATGAGAGAGGTGCCTCCAGCATGGAAGGAAGCAGTAGTGGCTGGTCTGAATAATGTTCCCCCAGCTGTTCCAGCACACTTTCAGCGTGTCTGGGTACATGTTCCATGGAAGCGAGCTGAAGTTTTGGCCCTTAAACAGACTTTGCCTGATCCCCGTAAAAATCCTGCAGGGTATTACAAGGAATTGTCACAGACTGCAGGCTCTTGTATTATGAATGTAGCTGATATAGACGTGTTGTTTGGAAATGTTGTTCCACAGCCTTTATGGGGAAAGATTCGTCATGCAGATCATGATCAGGAGTTAGGTGACACATGGGCTAATATTAGTGCTGCAGATGACCGACAAGTTGGTGGTGCTAAACCCGAGCCTTTAGTAGCAGATCTCCCTGGTAGGATTATTAACTACATGAAGACTTTAATGCCTGCTATGCGTGTGAATTGGGACAAATTGTCTGCATGTAAGCAGAAGAAAGATGAAACAGTGTCTGATTTCTTCACTAGGTTTGAGGAGACGTTTATCGACCACAGTGGTCAAGATATGAGTACAGAAGGTGGTCAACGGTTGTTCGTTGACAAGTTTGTGCATAATTTGCTTCCTGAGTTATGTAAGAAGTTAAAAGATTCAGAGAGTTCTTCGGCCGTTTCCTCTTCAGCACAGATATTGGCTACTGCACAGTATTACGAAAATCGAGATAAAGTTGAGAAAGATAGAGCAGACAAGAAAACGAAAGAGTTAAAAACGAAGGTCCTTTTACAGCAGGCGTACCCACCTCCTGGTGGTCAGAGTAACTATCAGCAGCCTCAGCAGTTTCAGAGAAACGCGCAAAGGACCGAATATCCTCAACAACGCTTTCCTGTAGGCCCTAATCAGTGTGCATATTGTAAAGAGGAGGGCCATTTTAAAAGTAATTGCCCTGCTCTGCTACAGCGTATGAATGGTGTTTCTAGCGCAAGAGGTCGAGGTACTGCACAAGCACCTAGAGGTAGAGGACGTGGAAATTTCCTACAGAACGGGCGATCTTTTCCGCCACAGAACTCAATGAATAGGTTTGATCAGCAGAATAACGCGTTTGGCAGGACACCTCAGTACTATGCTGACTACTATGCAGAAGATGAGAATATGGAAGGTAATGATTGCTAGGACAGCCATAGACAAAGAGAGGGAGTTGTTTCAGTTCCAGTAGATCAGAGTGGACCTTACGTTGAGGTGATTACATCAGGTGTGGCAGAGCCTTTTCTGTTGGATACTGGTGCTACAAAGAGTTCTATTATTCACTCTAAACTCCCTGGCGCACCTTTGTCTGGCTAAATTAATGTTTCAGTAGGATTTTCTGGCGCCCCGGTTAGGAACCCGATTTCTAGTCCTATGTCCCTTTCTGTTGGGCCTTGTGAATTAGAAGCACCCCTTATTCTGACAACAGGTTGTGGTGAAAATTTGTTGGGATTGGATCTGTTGAAAAGATTGTATGCAACATTGTATTGTTCTCTTTCGGGAGTACAACTTACACTAGGTAAGAAAGTGGTTTCCCCAATGTATTTGTCAAAGGATAAACTTCCGACAGAGTTGTCGCTTCTTTCTGATATTCTTTGGGCTACTGGTCGTAATGATGTGGGTCTTTTGGAAATACCGCCATATGTTGTGACATTGAAAGCAAATGTTAAAATGCCACGTATCCCCCATTACAAGATCTCTAGTGAAGGTGAAAAAGCGTTGCTAGCGATCATTTATGATTTGATTGAAAAGGATGTAATTGAAGAGACAAGAGGCAACGTTTGCAATAGTCCTGTTCTGCCTGTTTTGAAACGTACTGACCCTTCTCAGCCACCCGTTTACAGAATTGTGATTGATCTTAGAGAGGTGAATAAAATCGTTGTGCCACAATTCCCAGTTGTCCCTGATATCACTGCCCTATTGACTATGATTCCAGCTTCCGCTACTTGGTTCTCGGTGATTGACTTGAATGCTTTCTTCAGCATCCCGATTGCCGAAGAGAGTAGGGATATTTTCGGCTTCAGTTTAGGAGGTCGAAGCTTCCGCTTCAAACGCGCTCCCCAGGGCTACTGTGAAAGTCCATCGATATATAGTCAAGCTTTAAAAGCACAGCTTGACACAATTGTTTTACCTGATGGCGCTACCCTTATTCAGTACGTTGATGATCTGGTTGTTGCTGCAGATATGGAGAAAATCTGTAAAGAAGCCACGTTGTCATTGTTGCATCACTTGTCTGAGTTACATCACAAAGTGTCCTTTTCGAAATTGCAATATTGTCGACAAGAAGTGACCTACTTAGGTCATCTCTTATCGAAGGAGGGAAGGAAACTGACCCCAGAAAGAATTCAGGCAATAGCGAAATTGAGTGTGCCTAGGACACAGAGAGAAGTGCGTGCTTTCTTGGGTATTACATCGTATTGCAGACAATGGATACCGAATTTTTCTTTGTTGGCCAAACCTATGGTGGCATTAACTTGTAAAGATACACCGCATCCCCTTCCATGGTCTGAAGAGTGTCAGAAAAGTTTTTCCGAATTGCACAATGCATTATGTTCGGCTCCTGTGTTGGGTACCCCCGACTACAGTAAGCCCTTTACATTGTATGTCCATGAGAAAGAAGGTTGTGCATTGTCAGTGTTGACACAGTTGTTCGGAGGCAAACAGCGTCCATGTGCATATTTTTCGTCAACTTTGGACCCGGCAGCTAAAGCATTGCCAAGCTGCTTGAGAGCCACAGCAGCAGCAGCTATTTCTATTCGACAGTCTGCTGGTTTAGTCATGAATAATACATTGATTGTGATGGTTCCACATGCAGTGGACACGTTGTTAAACAGGACCAAGACACAGCACTTAACTAGTGCTCGGTTGTCAGGTTACGAGTTAACACTGTTAACGAGTCATGTGCACATAAAAAGATGCAACACGCTTAACCCAGCTACGTTGTTACCGATTGAAACAGAGTTAGATACTTCTGAACAGCATGATTTTTTCCTCAGAACAGAAGAAGAAACGAAAGGGAGAATAGATCTTAGTGACACTCCTCTTGCAAAGTGTGATGGTACCTTATGGGTGGATGGTTCATGCTTCAAGCTTCCGAATGGAGATACGACTGCGGCATATGCTGTTACGACTTTGCATACGATTGTTGAAGCTGCACGTATCCCACATAATTCAGCTCAAGCAGCAGACTTGAAAGCACTTACAAGAGCGTGTGTGTTGTCGAAAGGAATGAAAGTGACTATATATACTGACAGCCAGTATGCATTTGGTGTGGCTCACAGTTTTGGATGATTGTGGAAAGAACGTGGGTTTCTGACTTCGCATGGAACTAAGATTCAGCATGGTCAATTGGTGAATGAGCTCCTTGAATCACTTACTCTGCCGTTGCAAGTCGCGATTGTAAAATGCAGTGCACACAAGAAGGTGACTGATGATGTTGGTCGTGGAAATGCATTTGCTGATGAAGTCGCAAAAGAAACAGCGAGGGATGTGATGAGCCGAATGTATGTTGCAGGCCCTGTGAGATGGGTTGGTGACATTTGAATGTGTGAAGACACGATAGAGAGTGTGAAGTCTATTCAAGCTGAAGCTACAGAGAAAGAGTTGTATGTATGGAGAGAGAGTACGGGTAAAATGGATGCGAATGGTTGTTGGGTTGAATTGTCAGAACATCAGAGATGGTTGTTACCCGATGCGTATGTGCCTGCAGTTGTTACAATGGCTCATGGAATGGCTCACATCAGTGTGAAAGGGATTTGTAAGTTGTTGGCTCCAGTATGGCAAAATGCTGGAATTCCCAGGTGTGCAGGAAATGTGGTCAAGAATTGTATGGTGTGTCTGAAATACAATCCTGGTAGGGAACCCCAACTCCAGCTGGTCATTATGCGCCTCCAACGTATCCGTTCGAGGTTTTGCAGTTAGATTTCATCCACATAGAAAGGTGCAACAATCTAAAATACGTACTTGTTGTTGTTTGTGCCTTTTCAAGATGGGTAGAAGCGTATCCCTTAAAGGACAACACTGCCTTATCCACAGCTAAAGCCCTTGTCAAAGAATTTTTCCCTAGGTTTGGAATGCCGAGAATGGTCTGGAGTGACAATGGGAGTGAATTTGTGGGTCGAGTGATGAAGAAAGTATGCGAAGGGCTTGGCATCCAACAGAAATTTCACGCTGCAAATCACCCCCAATCAGCTGGACTAGTAGAGTGCTACAATGGCACGTTAAAACTGAAATTGGCCAAAATCCAAGCGAGCTCTGGCCTTAAATGGCCTGACGCTCTGCCTTTGGCACTCCTATCAACCAGAATGACTGTGCATTCGCGAGTGGGACTTAGTCCGTATGAAATAGTGTTCGGCCGTCCGGCCAACATATGGGGAGTGCCAAGGCCGACAAAATTCAGTGAGATCGAACACCCTGTACTGCTTGACTATTTGTACGAATTGACGGCTAAATTGCGTGTTTTACACCAACAGGTTCACGATACTCTGCCTCAGGTCTCTGAAGCTCCAGGACATCCTATCAATCCTGGATCCTGGGTTTTGGTGAAGAATTTCCAGCAGACAAAGAATGATCAGCCCCGTTGGACCGGCCCCCACCTAGTCCTGCTGTCAACGAGATCCGCCGTGCGAGTGGAAGGCAAAAAGAACTGGATCCACGGCGTGCACTGCAAGGGGTCCCTTTACCTCTGCCGTACGACCGGTGGGTCCAGGAGGGTGTTGCTGACTCTGAGACTGAGACTGTGCCTCGTTTTCTGCCTTTCAGCGATGCACGCATAAAAGGAACAATTTCTGAACAAGAAAGTGACAACCTTTTGCAAGAAACTGTGCCACCGGCAATTCGATTGGACATTACAGAGCCTGAACTCCTGTTTCAAGACCAGACAGCATCTGGGAAGCAGCGCTATAACCTGAGGCCAAGAACTATGAACTAATATATTTTTCTTTCCTTTGCTAAATTTTGAAAGTGCAGCTTTCTCATCTGAAAAACTTTTTTATTTTTGTTTTTCGAACCACCATCCGGGTTCAGCTGTAGGGTCGCGGTTGCCCAAGTCTCTGGGGTGCAGCCGAAGACGTTAGGTCGACGGTTCTGGTTGGTCTAATGGAGTTGCCCTGGACTGACAGAAGCATCCCTTAGCATAGAACACCCTACCATCGCGAGCAGCATTTTAGAGAGTATGGAGTTTTTCGAGATGGAGAGACCTGCCAAACAAATGAACTTTAAGACTACAATTTGCAGAATGATGACCCAGAAAAGTTTTTTGATATTATGTATTTTCATGTTGTTCAGTGTAATGATGTTTTTTATAGGATATGTTTTATTCTCTTTTCGAGCGACATTTGCACCCACTTCATCGCCCATACCTCCTCCTACTACTATTTCCTCACATTCTTTTCAACCTCTTCCTGAACATGATTCCGCTAGGAGATTAGAGTTTATTAATAACTCCTTCGTTCAGCTTTTGCACCAACACCAACTAGTAATGAACACGACTAACTGCTGGGTGTGTGGTCTTATGCCTCACACAACGGATAAAGGTATCCCTTTTCTGGTTCTGCCTTTCAGCCATAATGGTTATGTGTGGGAATACAGAACAATGTTCATCTACGCACATAAGACCTACCCCCTACGTTCTGTAGAAGACAATCCTAAGAATAGTGCTCTAGTCAAGGGTATAGTAGATATGATTAAAGAAGATATATCCTATGAGACTATCCCGAGAGATGAGACACTAGTTTATATAGGATGGAACGTGACCGGATATGGAGTTATTCTGAGTGAGAAACAGCAAGCTAAGAGATCTTCCCCGATTTGGATTGTACCCCATCAGGGTCACCTATGTCTGCAAGGTAATGGCAAGAATCCCAGAGCTCAGTTAGGGAAGAGTATCTGCACTGAAACATATGTTTTTGCGTCCCAGACTTCCCCTTCATTCTTAGCAGCTAAGGGTACCTTTTTCATCTGCCATGATAGAGCCTATACATGGTTGCCCCCGGACTTTTCGGGCACATGCTTTGTCTCGTTCCTGTTGCCTCCCATCTACACAGCGGCGGCAGATTACCATAGGACAAGGATAGTTAGAGGTGTCTTCAGTGAAGAAGACACTGCAGGACAAGAATTTGGAGATTTCATGAAGGGTTTTCTGCCGTTCTGGGGACCCATGGTTAACAGCAGGAACATAAGACAATTGACAAGGGTGGTTGAATCCACCGTGGTTGAAACTGCTGGTGCCCTTAGTAACTTGACTGCTGAGCTCCAGTCGGATCGTCTTATGACCCTTCAGAACAGGGTCGCGTTAGACGTCATAGTTGCAGACCGAGGTGGGGTATGTAAGGTGATCCAATCGAGTTGCTGTGTTTTCATTCCAGATAATGCTCCAACAGTGTACCAGGCCATCTCCAAACTGCATAAGATTTCCGAATCTATTCATGTAGAAAAAGGAGATTGGTCGTTAATGGGATGGTTCTGGGAACTGGTAGCCGGCTGGGGATGGAAAATTCTGATGGTCATTGGGATGGTCTTAGCCATCCTTTTCCTGTTCTGTCTGTGCGTACAGTGTGCTCCTGCTATATGTGGCCTCTGTGCTACACCGTGTGTAAGGAAGCCTGTATCGAGGGACGAGCTAAGTAATAGGATGATGCTACAGCAACATCTCAATGATTTTAGGAATACAGACCTGGACTCAGATTAGCATGAGTATAGGTTATTGCCAATGTAAGGGCAAAAGGAGGGTCTGTGGTACTGAAAACTTTGGACCTGTGTCATAAACATATTCGTATCATGACGATTTTGATATCAGCAGACCGAAAATGGCCAGTATACTATGCACACGCATTTACGTCATATTCGAGTGACGATTTCACCCTGAAATCGTCATTTTCGTCCTGAACCCTTGGGTTCCATTTTGTGAACGGCAGCCATTTTGTGATTGCCCTCACATAGGCCGATGACTAAGGCCAAAAGGACACGTACACCTTCGCTGACTCCTGCACGACCTGGGCAAGCTGGCTCCACTGCCCAAGGCCAAAACCTGTTCGGTCAGTTCCTCTCCCAGTGGCCGGGCGAGATAGTATAAAGGCACAACATGCCATAAACCTTTCATCGCACACAAACCCTTCCTAATCTTACACACACCTGCCTCTGTTTCTTTCTTTATGACTTGCTTTACGAGGAGGAGGTGCCCGTTTTTATTGGGGTTTTGTCAATATCTGATGAAAATACTGGGCCTTGCCGGGTAATTGATTGTGGGCTGAACAAACTGAAATGTGGGATTGTCATCATGACTCTGCTTTTTCTTTGTAGTGAAAATATGTGAATGATCAACTGTAAGACAAAGAATGTTTGCCTAAAGCGTAATATTTTGTATAAAAAGAGAAGGCTGGCTTTGTAAGTTTGAGCAGTCTCCTGAGAATATACACCGTGTTGTACTTCTAGGACGCCTGTTACTTGGTTGCAGCCAATAAACTCGATCTTTGACTTCACATAGAAGACTCTGAGTTTCTGTAGTCTGAAACAGGAAGGACCCGAAGTCATAAGGTGTGTCCCTGGCACCGCTGGGTTACCAGTTCAGTACTGGTTCTGAAAAACCCAGTACTTCAATATAGGAAGTACTAAACTGCAGGCACATGTACGTATTTTACAGCATCTTCGGGCAGTTGTCAACAATGATTCCAGCTAGGTGGCAAGGCATTTTTCAAATACACATGGAAACAATCTTAATTGCTTTAAGTATTTCGTGATAGATACCGTTTTAAGTATTTCGTGATAGATGCCATTCCCCCACTACAGAGAGGGGGAAATAGAGAAAAACTCCTAAGACAGCTGGAATCTAAATACATTTTGGAATTCAACAGTAAGGCTCCAAATGGTCTTAATAATACTGAAGACCTTCATAATTTTTTATGAATTTTTGCTGGTTCAAGTACTTACTTTTTAGTCTCAGAAAACATAGTATGCCAATATTTTACTTGAAGCCAGAGACATCTGCTAGGACTTATTTCCAATTATTCTATATAGGGAGACAATGTGCACGACTGCCCCTTTTTTAAAATTAGTTTTAGAAGATTGTTTTAAATGGTTTCTTTGTATATCAAGGGAACATTCATGGCAGTCTTTTATCAGATATGCTTTATTTTAATATGAGTGCCTTTTGTTGTTGAATCGAATAATCAAATTGTTAGTTTGTAGCTTAGATTATATGACGAACATACAATTATTACTATTTTGCCATACTCTTTATCTATTGTAGATGAGATGTCCACTCCATGAATTTCCAGAAGTTTGTTGATTGTATCTCCGGATAGGAAAGAACACACTGGGATAACAGATTAAAATTCAAAAAAGCTGACCAGACCTCCCTGAAAATATATGATTTTTAATACCTATTTGCACTTTAATTCACAATTGTGATCATAGTTTTGTTGAAATATGTAGGGCATATACACTGCATCCTTCCCTTGGCTTAATAACCATGAACCTGCTGTGGGCATATTTTCCGGAATTTAATTGAGAACTTCGTATTTTGCACATGTGCAATTTTTGTACTTGGGTAATTTGCACTATCTTCAATGTATTTTGTACTATTTATTAGGATCCTTTCCATTACTGCGTCTTGCACTGTATTTGCATACGTTGCACAGTTTTGCTCAATTTTGCACAACTTTAAAATGTCATTTTAGCGGGATGACATCTTGGATCAGGAAGAAAAAATGACTGGCAGATTAACAGTATTTTGAACTGTTTATATGTTGTTCCATCTTTGATTTTGTTTTAAAATCATAGCATAATGTATCCTAGGTATAATAGAAATATTTGGAGCATTTTTTTAGAAAAGATGTTGTGATACATATGCATAATGTTTCTTCTATGTCTATTATTCAACAATGTGACACGGACTGGGGTGTGCATGTAAATTTCAATCTCACGTAGTTTGAACTACATTTGATCAAGGCCAGCTTGGCTGGCCAAAACGCGTAATGGCAGGTTGTGGGAGCACAGAAGTAGAAAATAAAAAATAACTCAATCACTTCAATTGGAGTTCGTGTTTCTCTCCTTCACTGTTTGGAGGTTGGGGAGTTCTTGGATCTCGTGATATATATATATATATATATATATATATATATATATATATATATATATATATATATATATATATATATATATATATATATATATATATATATATATATATATATATATATATATTCACTGAAAAAGCCATAGGTTTGATACCAGTTACAGTTAGCTGGAAATTGTACTGATATAAAACCAATGAAATTCCACGTTATAGTTAGTTGGACTCACTATAACTTGCGCGTGTAATGCACTGCTGATGAGGTCACATATTACATCACTCATGACATCACTGATGACACCATCCTTGTGACACAGTGACAGACCTCCTTTCACTGTAATCTAACCCTTGAAACACATATTCAAAAATAGAAACTAAAATTTTCAAAAAAATTGAGATACCCATACCAGTTACAACAACCAATTCAATAATTCCACCATCTATATACACATGCACTAATTCACCAACAGTTCTATATAGTCACTCATACATATATTCACTAATCATATGTAGTGATACACCTACACATCCTGTTACACACCGACAGTCATCCAAAAGTTATTCACACACATACTCACACATGCAAATAAACTATTGAACATCCATTTATTTGCATAAACAGCTATACACACACTACCACTTTACTTCTAAGGAAACTTACACATACTTACTCTCTTAAAAAATCACTTATAGAAACACATACTAATTTAAACAGGAACTCTTACAATCCCTCACTCTCACATATACTCACTTATATACATCAATATTCACATATACTAGATTAAAACATATGTAGTTACTGATAAAGACACTAATAAGACAGTCATTCACTCACTAACACAGACATATACACACTCATCCACCCATACAGTCCTGCACATATGCTGTCTTCAAAACACATACAAACAGAGAGTCAGTCATTCTTGCATCTATGTACTAAGTAATACTCCCACCAAAGCATGCAAACACTCATACTGATACTAAGAAAAACATCTAATCACCTATATACATACACATGTACCTACTCATCAACCCATGCAGCCACTTATACACAAAGTGAAACACTAATACATATATTTAAATATTTAAGCATTACTCACTAATATATGTATTCACTAAGATATTCAATAATATATACATATATAACACATATTTATTTTTCAGAAAGACACACATTCACTGGATGGTGTCATCAGTGATGTCATGAGTGATGTAATATGTGACGTCATCAGCAGTGCATTACACGCGCAAGTTATAGTGAGTCCAACTAACTATAACATGGAATTTCATTGGTTTTATATCAGTAAAATTTCCAGCTAACTATAACTGGTATCAAACCTATGGTTTTTTCAGTGAATTTCATAGGTTTTGTAAATGCTACTTCCTAACTATAACGTGTGTAAAACCTATGGTTTTTTCAGTGAATTTAATTGGTTTTTAAAATGCTAATTCAGAAATATCTCGTGTATACAACCTATACTTTTGTCAATAAAGTTCTGGCAATATTTTTTTCAGAAACAAGCCATTTTCTTCACTGTTCAAGTTGCATACAGACTCCTTGTAAAGCGATACAGAATTAGAAAGTCTGTACCTTACCTTTTTTTCAACGCATTAAAATTTGCCTGTAAATAAAAATAGCCTTTCTAAAATTTCGTGCACGACCCGGTGTGCGCACTCTCGGCAACAGTTCTCAATAAAATGGATAGCGCATTTCCAGGCTTTTGTGCGCGACCGACTGCGCGCACCCGCCTATATATTTCATGAAAACTTTGCAATCTGAACTTATTGAATTTCTTCATAGACCCATCAAAGAACTTATACTACGTCAAAGAGACTAAACCTAGGCTTCTTTTTTAATATTATGAAAATTTTCATTAAATGGAGCCGAATGTCTTTTTAAACTTTCGTGTGTGACCGAATGTACACACCTTGGTATTTTGAAAAAATATATAAAAGGTTTTATACTTTAACAATTGTATGCTTGAATCGAGCTCAGAAGATATATTAAATCCGGATATGTTTGGATTTACTCCTTTTCACGTTTTGAAACTTTGCTGAATTAGACCGCTACTTCCAAATGGCGTACGTGACCAGATACTATCACCGCGTACACATCCTGAGACGCGCATGTGAAGTCATGTGACTTGAAAACAACACTTCCAATTGGTTCTTAGTAGTTTCTATTCTGCAATTTACACGGAGGACTCCACCCACTCCTCTCACTATCTTTTCTACTCTCAAAAGAGAACGACGTTCAACACCCTTCGGAAGACTTTGCTGAAATGGCTGCCGCCCCGCATTCATCTTCCGAATCTGAAGGAAATGAGCGACTACCTTTAAAAAGAAAAAAGGAATCTTTTATTTGGCAATTTTTCACTTATCCTGAAGAACAAAAGAAAGTGAATGCGCCAAATGTTACCTGCACAATATGCAATTCGGTTCTCTCAAGAGGAAATCCAAGAAAAAAATATTCCTTTTTCATACATACCATGGTGCGGCATGTCAAACAAGTGCACCCTGTGGAATTTGCAAAGGCATCGACAAGAGCCCTGCCCACGCTATTACCATCAGAGGTGGACAGCACATCTTCTGGTGGATGACCTGTATCACCATCGAGTGCTGTGATGGACTTGAGACCATATCTTGCAAAGGTGCACATGAAATGCAACGAGTGTGGAGAAATTCTTCTGTACGGAGAGCAGAGCCTCATTCTTACTAAACTAAAAATTGAGAGTCATAAATGCCCCGAGAAAAGATACATTTCTTCATTTCATTTTGATCCTGTGTCACACTTGAAAATGTTGTTGCAAGTTTAAAAAATCAAAAACAACATAACACTTGTTTAAAAAAAAAAAAAAAAAAAAGTTATTTTCAGAACTAACTCATTCTACCAAAAAGAGCTCCAGGAGCATATTATAAAGGGGGTTTATCTCCGCTTTTTTGGCTTTCGTTCGTGCGCGACCGTGTGCGCGCACCCGCCTATATATTTCGTGAAAACTTTGCAATTGCAACTTCTTAAATTTCTTCATAGACCCATCAAAGAACTTATACTACGTCAAAGACAGTAAACCTAGGCTCCTTTTTTATTATTATGAAAATCTTCATAAAATGGAGCCGAATGTCTTTTTAAACTTTCGTGCGTGACCGAATGTACACACCTTGGTATTTTAAAAAAAATATATAAAAGGTTTTATACTTTAACAATTGTATGCTTGAATCGAGCTCAGAAGATATATTAAATCCGGATGGGTTTGGATTTACTCCTTTTCACGTTTTGAAACTTCGCTGAATTAGACCGCTACTTCCAAATGGCGTACGTGACCAGATACTGTCACCGCCTACACGTCCCGAGACGCGCATGTCAAGTCATGTGACTCGAAAACAACACTTCCAATTGGTTCTTAGTAGTTTCTATTCTGCAATTTCCACGCAGCACTCCACCCACTTATCTCACTATCTTTTCTACTCTCAAAAGAGAACAACGTTCAACATCTTTCGAAAGACTTTCTTTTCACGCGATAATGTGAAATACTGAGATTGTTACAGGATTTTTATCACTTAGAAGCCTTCCTATTATGAAGGTTTATCTCCTAAGTCTCTGATTCTCAAACTGTGCAACGCGGCTCCCCTGTGTGCCGTAATAAAGTGCTAGGGGCGCCGCCCACACTCTAGTGTGACTAACCATCTATAAATTCCACAGACATCTCTACCCTGTTATCTGCAATTGTGAGCATCAAAAGGAGCTGCGCTACGCCCCTGTGAGAGGCCTCACTCCCACTGCTGCAACGGCTTGGCAGTCCTCCAGATGCACAGGAACAGCCCCTCCGATCCATTGAAGTTCTCTGTCGTGAGAGGCCTCACTCCCACTGCTGCAACGGCTTGGCAGTCCTCCAGATGCACAGGAACAGCCCCTCCGATCCATTGAAGTTCTGTGTCGGTCTCAATACCACTTACGAAATGAAAATAAGCACTGAAGAATATTCAAGCATGTAGTACTCCTCCTGCTACAGCATACAAAATGCATTCTATTACCTATAAAAAAGTCAAACACCCACGCCACAATCATATAGAACACTTCCTCTAAAGAAGCCTGTGAATAACTTTAAAACATCAGGTTAACCTTTTTTTACTCTCTCATCATTATTAAAGATAAGTATTTACAATGCTATATTAAACAATGCCATGGTTCTTGCTTTTTAATTTTAAAAATCTTGCAATCTTTCACAAACCCAATACTCATGGCTTCTTTTTCGTGACAAAAATCTTGCAATATTACATACCTACATAGAATAACAGAAAAAACATAACACTACAAAGGCCGAACACTCTACTAAACGCGGATTTGTAACCTATGAGGCAGATTTATGTTAACTACTTCATACCCAGATATGCACCAGTTAATGTGCACCACAGTATGCTAGTGCTCCGTTACCCATGGTGTGCCACATTTGAAATGTGGCGCACCATGGTACAAAAACACCATACATGCATAACACATCTGTGCTCAAAAAGTAATACATTGCTAGAGTTGCATCGCAAGTGTGATGCAGCTCCAGCAAGGCTCACCAATGCACTATATTCACAATACTGCGTCAATACCTACGCCTGCTTCAAGCACATGCACAGTTTTGAAACAGCATAGGTCTGAAAGTCACTGAGTGAAATATTATGCATTACAGTCAGCCACTTTCAAGACGCATTCCTTCAGAGGAACACTTCCTTATGGTGCAGGGCTTTAGAATGTGACATATCTCCTAGATCCATAACGTTGTAAATATGGTACATTATTTCCACTGTCATTGTATTAAATAAACTGACGAAATTGTGGCGCAAAGAGACGCAACGTCAACATAAAGCTGCTACAATGTGTTTTAAAGTGCCCTTTAAATTACAACCAACACTCTCTTTGAAGAGACCCCTCATGTTTTTTTAACACCTGTTAAGTCCTTCCATGCTCATGACAGAGCCGCTCCATCACGAGCATTGCCTCAGCTGTCCCCAGAATAGACCAGTTTTGTCATGGCCTTGCCCCTGTGCTTGCACAGAACTAATATTGTACCTCCATGACACGTTCTATTGACTAAGCAGAGCCATGAGAGAACCACTGTATCATGAACAGATCTCAACCGTGGCTCATGAAGGAGTACCTCTATCATGAACATAGAAGTACCACTCAGCCCCCCGGCCCCCTAATGCTGAGGCAGAATTGCCACTGCAGCAAAGGACTTAAACTCCTGGAAAGAACAACATGTAACATTTAATATCATTTCCCACCAATGTTTTCATATATATGTGTTGCTGAACTCACTCAGTAAAATGTCGCTCATTTCATTAAATCACTTTTAAAGCATGCCTTATAACAATGCACCCAATCCTATGTGGAAGTGCTTATATTAAACATGACATTGCTTTAAGCAGGATAGACAAAGAAATGACACAGTGATGTAAAAGTTTCTTTATTTGTTATACTTACCTAAAAAATAGTAAAAAAGTAAAGTCAATTTCTTTTAAAAACGTAGTACCTGTGGAAGAAAAGTAAAAATAAGATTATAATGTACATTTCATAAAATAAAAAAAATAGGAGAAAATAAGAGAGAGGCAGAGAAAACTCTTGGATGTTATTAGTTGTACTTACCTTATAAATATAATATCTGTGGAAGACAGTAAAAAAATATGTTTTAATACATATTTCTAAATTCAATGTAACAAAATAACTCAAACAACATATTAAATGGTTTATTTTTGCTGTCCTCAGAATACCTTGATTTTCACTATAAACAGTGATTTCAATATTAATCATCATATAACAGCGGGGAAAAAAAAACACAATCAAAATGATTGTGTTTAAAAAAACCATCCAAAATCTCCATACATATTATAAATACCTGAAAAAAAATATCTTAAAATTTTTCTCAAATTCGCCATTTCTTGAGTAAGCACACTACATCTTCCACAGTTACAAACTAATTAAACTATACGACCTATTTTTAAATATATCTCAAAAAAACACCGTGCAAGTATCTCCTATAAAAATCTATCTTAAGTATACATTTTCTTTTCTCATACCTTTCCGCATGGCCAAATTGTATAAGTTAACTCATTACCTTTTAAATACCTCTCCCAAAAACTTGCGTCCATATATGTTCTAAAATAATTATCTAAAGTACTCATTTTCTTCTCTCATATTTTTCCACATGGCCAAATACTATGAGTTAAGTAGTTTTTTTCTGAAATTTCTTAATCTTAATCTTATCTATTCTTTTGTGAACCTTTACAGTAAAAATGTGTAACATGCTTTATACCACCAAACATTAACTAAATTTCTACCTGATGTTATCACTATACCAAACACAAATTTCATTTATAGATTTGTAGACCCTCAGTCACATGATATTTGTAAACAAGAAAGTTTCATATCTTTACAGTATTAATCTTCCTACAGCAAGTGATTCTACTGAAATTTGGGTTCCAAAAATAGCAGATAGGAGTTAGTTAAGGCAAAAGGCAAACGTTTCTTAAAAGTCAATTGGGTATCATTGCAAAGCGTCCAGCCACTTCCACACTTCAAATAAGCTGTATAATGTCCTGATGATGTGGAAGGCCCTTCATGAAAAATAATGGCTACAGTTACAAATGTTCTTCTAGAAATAGATACTTGAGTAGCCACAAAATTTTTAATTAAAGTTGACAATTTACTCCCATCAGCTCTGCATCGTTGAAACATTAATATTACATATTGTCCATATCTATGGATAAATAAAGTTGATAACATTTCAGACTTACATTGAGAACAGACCATGTTCTGATGCGCATCTTTAACTAGTTTATTAAAAGACACTTCTTTACAGTCCGGTAATGTTAAATATATAAATCTTTCACTGTGTATATCAGTACTACTTGAAAATGAGCAATTATCACAGTTATGTTCCCATTTATAAGAAAGGCCAAAAAGATTATCAATATCTACACCTTCATCTTCCAAAACTGTAAACATATACATAATAAATTCCTGACAATCTTGCTGAATATTCTGTGAAAATTGATTTACTCCTGCACATATGTCTAAAACATTCCTTAGTTCTGAAACACTTCCTACTTCACTTTCACCACTACTACATTTTTCAAATATAGAATTTAAGGAATAGCAAAATGTTTGCTCCTGATTTTCTACAATCTGTTCCCTAACATTTTTTAGAAAAAAACCAACATTAACTACTACATTTGCATAACAGTTGACACCAGACCTGTTTTCAAACTTAAATCCAACAATCTCTTCAATACTAACCGTTTTCTTATGCCTACCAACAACAGCTACATCTTTTTTTCGTCGTTTCTCAACTACTTCAGCACATTTCTCCTCATTTTTCCTTTTCTGACCAACCATACGCCTTTCAATTAAAGGATATTGAGGTAAACTTGGAGCATATTCTCTTCTTAACCTATTATACTCCTTCACACAATTTAAATCTGCACTAATCTTTGTCTCATCATAATCAATTAAATAAAGTCCACATAAAGTTCTAACTCGCGATAAAGCAACATATGCCATACCCTCTTTGAATACAGTGCTTCCAATATTTACCAAAGCACAATCTACACTTAAACCTTGAGATTTGTGAATAGTCACTGCATATGCCAAACAAATTGGAAATTGCTTCCGACGGACATATAAGTCTTTCACAAGCAAAAAACGATTTGAACAGCGACTAATTTGCTGAACTTCCTCAATTCCATCAAATTTTATTCTTAAAAATTCAATCTCATCTCTATTTGTATAATTAACAAAACCAACAACATTACCCATTGCTCCATTTACCAATCCTCTTTCTACATGTAAATTTCTCCTTAAAATTATCCGACAATTTAAACATACATACAGATTTTTCTCTAAACCAGCAGTTTTAGATATACTTTTTTGAAGAGAATCCAATTTTAACTTCAACTTTTCAGACAAAACAATAGTACTACCTTCATGCTCTATTCTATCTTTAGCTTCCAGTTTCCTAATTTGTTGATTTTCTAAATTCAACATTTTCTCATTAAAAACTGAACATTCTTTCACAGTTGGCATCAAGCATATCACTGATTTATCTGCTACCTCTTTACTATATATTTTCTCAGGTACATTATCTTCATTAGGAAACAGCTTGGAAAGTAATCGTGTTCGTAGAGTGTGTTTCGCATCTTCAGTTAGTTTTCCAATCCAGATATCTTGAAGAATATTTCCATATTTAGTATCCTTTGCCTGTCGCATATTTTGAATCAGTTCAGTATATTTGAAATGTGACCATATATTAACATTTCCAATACTGCCCAGGCACTTTCTAGTCTCCTCATGCGTAACAGTTTCAAATACAGGTTGTCCTTTCACTGGAGTAAGTTGGAGTAGATCTCCAAAAACTATGACATGTTTACCTCCAAATAACACATCATACTCTGTCTTAAGTATCTGTTGCATTCTTAAATGCACAAAAGCAAGCATTAAATTGGATACCATGCTTACTTCATCAATAATAAGAAGTTTCATTTTTTTAAGCACTCTAGAAACTTTAAAACAAGCTTCTCCAGATGGCTTGTGATATTGTAATTTATTTTCATGTTCAACTGGCAGCATCAGTAAACGATGTAGAGTAATACCTTTAATATTATGTGCTGCCAATCCAGTTGGAGCAGTAACAACACACGACAGTGTTGACTGAGTTCTTTGCTGTAAATATGTAGTAATTCCTTTAATTAGGAAACTTTTACCAGTTCCAGCTTCTCCACTTACATATTATCGAATAGGTTCAAATGACATACATGAGCAATCTTTTCTCTCATGACGAAAGCCATGCTCAATGTGCTCTGTCACTTCATCATATATCTGTCTTTGCTCAATATTAAATTGCTTCTTTAATTCTTCTAAGTTGATTACTTCCTCTTGACCTTGCTGCATTGCTCTTTCCACCTCATCCATGGCAGTGGCTGCTTCATTTTGGATAATTGGTTGTCCCAGTGGATCTTGACTTAATGAAGCCGAACTTTGACTATCTTGTGAACTATCTCTACCAATCTCCGCTGCAATTGTCACTTCTTGCTCTATTTCATCATTCAACATTTGCAGATAATTACTAAAAACAGTACATTCAATACTACTTTTAGATGCGTTGAATGAATCTTCATAACTATCAAAGTCCCCAAGTAGTTCCTCTTCTCTACGCCATGGTTTAAAGAGTTGCAAAAGAGCAAAATAGTAAAATTCTCTTTTGTCAGGTGTTTCGCAACTCAGTTTCCGATGATTAATCAAGTGTCCTTTTCTTTGCTTCTCCAGACATCCTTCTTGTCCAATTACAGCATATACACCTTTATCAATGTTCTCTGTAACATTCCTTTTAAAAGTGTAGTTTTGAAGTATTTCATACAGACAAATGTTTTCTAGAAGAGTACTTCTATTTGGATAGTATGTATCCAACATATTTGTTTTCAGATTGTCCGTACTGTTTGGTTCTTTCTGGTCTAAATATTCAATTTCTTGCACAGGTTTTAGAACACGGTTTCGTGTTTCTGCAAGACCCAAACTCACCCAGAGAATAGTCCTTGATTTAGCATAAAGACTTGCTGATGATAATCGGTCACAACATTCATATGCTCCAATTTCTCGATGAGACAACATCTTCAAACTGTACGTATACAATTTTTTGCTTAGGCTCTTTTCATGAGAAATGTCTTCCCACATCTCCTTCAGTTCCGTCTTTTCAGATTTTGTGATGTTAGACGTTACATATCAAGCCAAAGCAATAGAGTTGTCTGCAACATATTGTATGTCCATGTTAGCATTCCACATGGACAAAATGACTGGGTTATAGTCATTTATATATTTGGATTCTTCACCTCTTCTTAAATTGTACGTATTTTTAGGTGACCTTCTTCTGATGTTATGTCGCAAAGATGACATCAAATTGTTGACTCTTCCTTTTGAAAGTACCGGTCGTGCAAATCCAAAACGACATTTGGTGTAGAATTTACTCTTTGATTTGAATTTTCGCCGACAATATTTTCCACAACGATGACTTTGAAAGTGTAACACTTTTCCTCTTAAGTCCTTATCAGTTGTACTATTAGGTATGTCACAAGTGGCATACTGTTCAATAAAAGAGAGTACAGTCTCATCCGAGTCTCTTCCAAATTTAGGAGCATCCTTGATCCATAACAGCATATGAATATGAGGAGCACCTCTTGCTTGGTATTCTTTTCTCCAAAAGAAATCCAGTACTTCACCAAGAGGCGGATTTTTCTTGTTTGTAAGAAAAGACATCATAGCTTCAAATCTATGATTAAAATATCTGCAAACATTAACCGGATCTAACGAACACAGTTCTCCGGGTGTCTTGTAGTTTATATTTTCTATGTTTGCATTCGCCTCCTGAAGAAATTCAAGTAAATCTTCCCAAGCATACTCTGCACAGCTTAGAGTTAAAAACCATGTTGGTGCTCCTAAGTTTCTAAGCATGCACTTCAAATCTCCATGACGACGGTACCAATACTCATTAGTACCACGCTGACAAGCCATTAAATTAATTAGGTGTGAATCCAAAACACTATCTTTCTGTTGCACTTTATCCATAAATTCCTTTGCTGAAATATTATGCAGATGAACTCCACTTTTTAAGATATGATTTACTGCACAAGAGAGACCAGATAAGTCACTCTCAAACAGAAGATGAAACAAATATGGAATGCATTGGCGAAACCTCGGATCTTCTGCATATAATCTTGTTGTCCGGTATTCAGATGCAGGAATCTGCATAGGTCGATCATCATATCGTGTACCTTCACCTGTAGGGAATAACTGTGGGAAACAACGACCTTCCAAACTTTCTTCCCACACACTAATAGGATTTCCTTTCGCCTTTTTCATCTGAAATAATTCAATAGCCTTCCCTATTGCTTCTTTGGAATGCAGTGGATGAACACTGTAATGTTCATACATTTCTTCACTTCTGGATAGATCAACTTTTTCAATTTGTCCAATAGACAAATCACTCTCCTCTTCTTCACTTACATCTTCTTCTTCTACGTATACATCTTTATAGTACTTATTGTTTTGAACTAAATACAACGTTGCCTTTTTGACTTTTCTAACATCCACTAAATCTTGCCAGATTTTCTTACTCTTTGTAGGTACACCATTAACTAGAATAACTAGAGGTTCCTCTTCTACATTTTCAACACCAATTGTTTCCATATTTTTTTTTAAATCAAGTGGCAAATATACAACTCTACCCTTTAATCCTCTTTGTAAATCTGAAGGATTTAATTTACCAGTCTTAGGCTCCATACGAACAATAGCCTGAAAAGGATGTACACATTGGATCAGAATAGTCTCATAAGTATTTAAATCCATCAATTCTGATGGAATATTTATCAACTCTAGATTATTATGAACAGCTCTAGCAGGCATTTTATTTTCATTTAATTTATTATAACAATATTTACAAATACGTTGCTCAAAACCCAAATCAAAATAGTTTTCCACCAACAAATAAGTTGCAAAATCTTTCCATTGACCATTACTTTCATCTTCACTTTTTAAATATAAATCAACTAACCTAGTTTGACTTTTGTAATGAATGCGTCGACAACAGACACAAGAAAAATTTGATTTCTCACCTGCAATTACCTTAAACTTCATTATTTCCTGTTCAAAATTTTCAATATTAACATGTCCAACATTTTCTAACACATTTCCTTCTATATTTATATCAGTTTCTGCATTACCTTCCTCTGGACCAAAATAACTTACCTCAATTTCTGCACAAATCTTCTTAACATCTAATTCACATCCATACAAAAGAGCAGTATTTAACTGTTTAAGTTTAAGTGCTGGACTTTTTGCATAATACAACTTTCTCACCAATTTTCTCATTTTAGTATGATGCACTGCTAACATCCTGAAGTGATGAAACACACTCTGGCATATTTTTTTAGAAAGACAAGCCAGAGAATGACCTTGCAGACCTATTTTTTCTCGCACTCCGCAATGATCTAATTCTTGCAACATAACAATTTTTTTTCAAAGACTTTCTTTAGTGTACTTACGTAAGAAATTGCGAAAGAAATCAATTGAATCCTGTCGTACACTACAAATGCTACTACAATTCCAACTGTAAACAGGAACATTAGCAAGTCCCCCTGAAGCTTCTCCAGCCATCACCTCTTCTGCATTTCTAACCACAATTTTCTCTTTCTCAATTACACATCCCTCCTTCACCTCGTACCCTCGACCACTGGTGTCAACTGCATGCAACAAATCGTTATTTTGAAAGTAACTCTCTTCATTAAAAAATGGTTCAGACGTTGAAGTATGCATCCACTTCCCAGAAAACACTTTACAAAAATTACTCCTATTTATGTGTCTCTTCCATTTACTTTTAGCTTTTAAAACTTGTATTGCCTTATTTAGCGTATTTATTCTATTAAGTACTAAAATAAATAATTTTCTTTTTGTCTCAAACGCGCGCTCAACAATACCCTCTATATATTGTTTCTTCTTAAGAAAAGCAGATCTTCTTTTAGAAACTTTCTCCTTTTGTAATAAATTCGAAACTACTCTGTTGTAAAACATACGCTTCCTGATTTGGCTAAATTGATTCATCCAAGTTTTAC
This sequence comes from Lissotriton helveticus, assembly GCF_964261635.1. NCBI lineage: Eukaryota > Metazoa > Chordata > Amphibia > Caudata > Salamandridae > Lissotriton > Lissotriton helveticus. The sequence continues at coordinate 889,932,985 of NC_136065.1, read as the reverse complement.
TGTACAGATTTTCCTGTCTCCTGATTCCAGAAACATTTTTATCTTTGGTTCCATGTCTCCTTCTCGATACTGGTATACTTTTTTCCTTGTCCACTTCAATACTAAAATTTTTCCTTCCACATATTGCTCTCAAAAACTTTTTGGTTTGCTTACCAGGAGCACTCTTCTTTTTAGCCGTCCTATGTTCTTTTGATACTTCTTCAATTCCTTTCTTCTTCAAATTGTAAGTCCGTTTATAGAGCTTTCTTTTTTCAGTTCTGGTCGGCATCTTAATTTATGATTTTGATGAAATTCTCAATCTGTAAAACACAAACATAACAAATATTATAGTTGACTACTAGCATATAACGTACAAATTTAAACCACAGATTCATTTTCTAAGTAGAATTAAGAAAATAACAGAAAGTCTCTGAACAGAGTAGGAAATCCTGTAGTGAATGTTGGTTCTTAATTTTATCACACTCCATATCTGTTTTAACATTATAGACAGTTTTTAATTCTAATTTTTAAAGCATACAAACAGTACACTTTTTTCAAGAACTATGGGTCATCGTAGATGTTTTAATCTTTTTTACTACAATCTCTTTTACACTTCCTGAGAACATGTCTTATCACTCTCCTAAAGCACATCAATGACGAATAGGACAAGAAAACTGTCTTCAAGAATGCTTTACTATCAAAAATTTTTTTTAGAACTTCCACCATTATATCATCAGGGACTTCTTCAAGTCCAAAGTCCTCATCTCCTTCAACCATCTCTAAGTAAGCGGAGTCTAAAAACATGTCCATAAAATAATTTTTTTCATCTATTTCCTCTTGAAAGACTGCGTCTAAAATTTCCTCCATCACTTCGTTAATGATTTCAAAATAAATTTGTTTCTCTTCTGAGGAATTCTCCATAACTAGACTCAGTTTATTCTTCTGTATCCTTTTAAAAAATATAGAGACTAAATTATTTCTTTTTTCATAAATGTATAACTTAAAAATACCTTTAATAATTTTTAAACTACATATATTTTTATAATTTCTAACTTATTAACTCTATATATTTTAAGATATCACGTTCCTCTTCTTTTGAAAAGAAATTGGCAATATAACTCTAAACATTAACACTGATCTTTTTTTTCCATTAAATAATTACTGTTGTTAAAAGACATTTTTCTGTAAAATTTCTTTTTAGATTTTCTAGATATCACAAATATTGATAATCTGTAGAATTAATTTTTAGAGACCCATTTTTTCAGTTCACCAGTACAAAGAGCTATGTAAACTATACGCACTCTGAAGAGAAGGCTCACACTATACAAACCATAGCATTCACTTAACAGATTACTACTTCTCACAGAGACAGTTCCTTTTATGTTTCAACAGCATACTCACCATGTAAAAGTCATAGCATATACAAAATGTCATACTAAGCATGAAGAACAACCTCATAATAAACCTCTGCATGAATATGTAAAACAATGCCTATACATAGTATAATCACAGATATGCAGGAAAGATACCCATCACACCTAGAACCATATCATAATACCTCTTTGTAAATAAAGGAGAAAAACTGCCAAACATAATGCAACAAGATTTCAAAAATCATGAGCACTTCACAAGATTTAAGTAATGGAAACATGAAAGAATTATACTCCAATGATCCGTAAATCTGAACTCCATCAAAAAGAACACATGCACCAAGCCCATTAAAAGATAATTTCAACTGTCAGTGGAGAATATCTCAAAATACATATCTAGTATAAGCAGATACAACCCATGTGAATAATTCAAGATAAAATCATATTCCAAAATGAAATTTTACAAACATTTAAAAAAATCTTCTCCATTATTTTCATGTGCACCCAAAAAAATTGCCTATGCAAAAATACCAACTCACCTGAAAAAAAGAATATAATTACTCAAATTCTGTAATTCAGAAGGCACGTTGTTGCTTTTCAGCACCAAACACTGTAAAAAAGAAAATAATAAAATTTAATTAACTTATTACAGACTTATTTCTTACACAACATAGAGCCATTATAGCAAAGAACAAGCATAACAGATAAATTCCCCAAGATTCTCTATCATTACAATAAGATACAAAATGTCTCATTTATGAAACCATTGCGCCACAGATATATCACTTTTTCCCATGTTAAAACTCATGCACCAGCGACACAAGGCCTTCATAACTAAAAGCCCATGTGACGGAGAACAAGTGCATAGACATAAAATACAGGGCCAACCATGGGCATATGCAAGCAGTACACCTGCACAGAACCACCAAACCCCAGGAGCCACCATATTAATATATATCCTTAATATAATAATCCTCTAAGGATGCATACATATTTGCGTAGCGTACCATGGCAGGAATTTGGCGTGCTCTGCCTCTGTTCCACTTCCAAACACCTTGATCCACCCCCCCCCTTCAGTGGGCTGCACGCTCCGCCCCGCCCAAACCCCCTGTTACAGAGCCCCCTACCTACGCTCCCTGCCCAGGGCTGCCATGACCCTATACCCGCCCCTGGAAAATGTGTAAGACACAGCAACAGTAAAAATCAAAGAATAGGCAACATGCAGAAAAACTACACAGTAGATAAAGAAACGAGGGGCATATTATCAAGGGGGTTTATCTCCGCTTGTTTGGCTTTAAAAGCCAAGAAAGCGGAGATAAAATTATTTCCCTATTACCTAGCTGTCGCTAACATCAGTTAGCGACAGCTAGTAGGAGATAGCGTCCATCTTGGGCCCCACTTTGCATGTCAGTGATATTTATCACTAATGACATGCAAAGTGGGCGTGCCAAGATGTTAGCGACTGGAAACAGTCGCTAACATCGCTATCTCCTATTACCAACTTTTGAAGATATTCGTGCTAGGCACGAATATCTCCAAAAGCTAACACCTGCCCTGAGCAGTTCTTAGCCATGTTATCCAATGGGAGGTGGATAACATGGCTAAGAGCATTAGCTCGGTAATGCATAAATATCGCTGACTTTTCAGCGATGTTCATGCATTGCGGCCGTTTTTTATCGCATTTGCGATAAACCTTGGTAATACCAAGGTTTATCTGCGATAAAAATTACCGCAGCGCAGCGGTACATTTTTGTCTCCAACCAAGCAATAGCGATAATTATCGCTATTGCTTCATAATATGCCCCCATATGTTTAAGATAACCCCATTGAAAAACATGTAGTAATTTTTTTAATCTGCCATGCATCTAGCCCTCCACGACCGCTTTGGAAACTCCTGCTCTAAACCTTTACATTTCATTTTTAAAACAAACGCACGTTTTTTTTCAAAGCTGCATATTAATTGCCTAAACATATATTTAGTCGTCCACATGCAGGCACTTTCAATTACATGACTTATTTAAGTGGAATCCCTGTAATGTTGCATATCTTTCCAAAAATACACCAGTGCCTATTATTATAACGATTTTTTTTCATTCTTCATCAGTGATATTATTTTTTACATATAATGAAAATCACTATGACTTTTTAAACGACAAAGCTTACACGGTAAAAATCACTCTGCATTTGCTTCCCTTTAAGAATGTAGTTTATCTACCCCACGCATGTGAACCTTGATGTTTTCATCTGGCAGCGAATTCCGGCCTTGAATCACAAGACATGAACAACAGCCTTATTGCCACAAAAACAAGTTAGCGTAGCATCTGTTCGCGAACATATCTTTCACTTAGCTAATATTCACAGACAACACCATTCCTTATAAAAGAGTGGCCTTCCTTTACAATGTACTAAGGTCACTCCCTTAATTTTAAACACATCCTCCACTTCAAGACACGCTATTTTTTTTATAACTACTAACCAATGGTTTATTGACCGGACTGCCAAAAATTATATCAAGTCATTCTGCTACTATTCACTCCTTGCTCTGCGACCTATTTCTGTGGACTTCCTGTTGAACTGCCAGTGCTGCGACGTTTGTGTTCCCATCTCGTTTATTTCAAAATGGACGTCCCTCCTGTCTTCGCAAACAAGCCGGAACACTTAGAACTATTTCGCCAGAAGATGCTTGACTACTACGGCATCTTAGCACTCTCGACTCTGAATACTTCATATCGATTATCATTTCGATATTCCTATTTCACCTGTGTGCAGCCTGTATTTCATTGCCTGAGCTGTGATTTCATGTGGGCCCTGGACTTATGTCTCTGCAACTTGGTACCTCCTGAAGTGAATTACAATCATCTCATGAATCCGTTAATTGATCATGAACAACTTTGTTGCAACGGAGGGATTATGGCCTTTGCAGCGATACAAGGAGTTCTGGGTCATTGGGATATATTCGCAGCGGCGCAAGATTTCCTGACAGACAGCTACATTGAAAACCCACCGAGCTGTCCTCTGATGGCACTAGAGGCTCCGGTAATAACAGATCATGAATGCTGCTTTCCTCTTTTCAATTGGATGGCTGACATGTTTTCGGATCATAACAGTGACTTCCTGTTAGAAGCAGTTGCTGCCTACTTCGCCTATACAATCCTGGGTTGACTGTTATGCAAGCCATTGACGTCCACATTTCGTTTTGCCTCCCTATATTTTTCACGTTTTCTTGGATACTTTCTTAACATGAACAGACCTATTGGCTTTACTAACAGTGGACATTATGATTTCCTACTGGTTAAATTTTGATCTTTTATGTGGACTAAATTGTTTTTTCTTCAGCTACTCGATTTTGAACTTTATTTTTTATTAAAGTCTAATCTCAACAAATCTATTGTATATCTAATCTTATGTTATTTCAAACGTACTCGAACCAAAACTCGCTAATATATGCTACATGTGCCCTAATTAATGTGTAAATATAGAATGAGTTTTTTATAACTGTAAACGCCATTTCGCATTTGAACTGCTTAATTCCGCCTCAGACACCTCTGATCATTTAATTTTCCATAAACTGAAATATTTTGATTACATACATGCACCTCTCGCCATTTTGTCCGTTTTGGCGCGTTTTTTTCCCTTACACAATAGCATAACAGAAACGTGATAGTGCTTCGCATACAGAGAGCTGATTGATAAAGACATAATGTCTAACCACTAGCATTTTCATGTATCGTTCCTAAACTGAAAGGCCAGAGACCTTCTTCCATTTATTAAAATATAATATACTTCCTCATAAGAGTGTATAATTAATTTTGCAAAACCATATTCATTTTTCATCAACTATACCGTTTGTATTCTATGTACTACTGACTGTACCGATTACTTTGTTTTTTGCAATGTCTCTACTCATATTAGATTAGAAACTTGCCTTGAAAACAGTGCATTTCTGAATAAACATTTCAAATATACACGTTCTCTCTTTTAATCCATAATCTCAACTAAAATGATTGTATACTGAAACAGTATTCATGTGTTCCACGTAACTTCAGCTGTACTAACTTAATATTTTCTTTTGTCGACCTGATTTACTCATACTAGAACCCACAGCCCTATAACAGCCCGTGAACCCTTTCTTAGTAGGTCGCGCACCATGCAGACAGTTGTACCTCTGTAAAAAAATAATTTATTACTCTTCTCAAGCACCGTCGCAGTTCCGATCCACTCAGTGTTAATCACTGCTCCCACGCTTCTACAGACCAGACGCTATGTCGTATTTCACTCCTTATCACGCTTTAATCTCCACAATAACAAACACTTCTCCGCCAGCCACCAGAGAACAGAGTGCACATGCAGAGGCACTAAGTAGTGAAATACAACATACCCTCTGCTCTATGGAAACAACCGAGTGGTAATTCTAAAAGAAAACATTCACTAGCGCTTCAAAAAAGCATTTCAATTATATAAATAGTTTTTTGAAAACGTTCCAACTACTTTGATGCGACTATCTGTGTGTGCCTCCACAGCAAAGTTCCTCAGCCCGGACTGAAGGCAGACACAGACAGACACACACACAATAAGATAACACAGGGCAACGGAGACGGAAAACAGAAGAGAGATAAAGATGCAGTCAAACAGCAGGAGTGAGAGAGATATTTTTATACTCCGATTGGTACCTCAATTTACGAACACATTTACTGCACAAATCTGTGTACAACCTCATGGTCAGAACTTTTCATTTTATTTTACTCGACCACCTGCCCTTCTCACCCTACGCCCACCATCGCAGGCCGCGGCCACAAACCGCACTATAATTTTGTCGTCTGACACAAACTTTAAGAATTCATTAAGCATTACCACTTTTTCAAGATGGTATCACATGTAATGTACCAACTTTTCATTTTATTTTACTCGACCACCTGCCCTTCTCACCCTACGCCCACCAATGCAGGCCGCGGCCACAAACCGCACTATAATTTTGTCGTCTGACAGAAACTTTAAGAATTCATTAAACATTACCACTTTTTCAAGACGGTATCACATGTAATATACCAACTTTTCATTTTATTTCACTCAACCACCTGCCCCTCTCACCCTACACCCACCAATGCAGGCCGCGTCCAGAAACCGCACTCTAATTTTGTCGTGTGACAGAAAGTTTACGAATTCATTAACCATTAACATTTTTCACGACGGTATCACATGTAATTTACCATTTCTCTCTCTATCTGCATTATCTGTCTCTCTGCTAATATCATTTTTTCACTTCATAAATAACTTCTCTCATTATATATAAAGGCTTCAAAATCACACAAATAATTACTCTTTATATTAAACATATTTTATACTTCATATTTCACATTTAAATTAAAAATAGTTTTAGAAATACAACACATTATGACAGCCAAAAATGAGTTTAGTTTCAAACTATGAGGAAAATCAATCATTGTTTGTGAGTAAACCATATTTTACGGTACATGACAAAACAAACAGTTACAGACTTACCTTTACCAATGCTTTGTACGATGTACAACAGTGACAGTCACAAAATAGATATTCGTTTGACGGAAATCTCAATTATGCTGCTATCACTGCAACCAAAATTCAATGGCACAGATATCCAGTCAATACAGACTCATATATGTCACTTCAGCCAATCATATTTCCTCCCGCAAAATTTTGTATTCAAATTTACATTTCAGTTGGTTGTCCCTCACAATATTTTCAATGTCACATAAAAGTCACCCATCACCCACTGCCATCTCTGGCTGTTTCCATGGTAACACCTCATTCTGCACCTGGCTGAAGGCACAGGTCAAAAAGTTCATATCTCAACGTTCTACAGCAAACTAACAACACTGTTCTCCCTCCAGAAACACCTGCCTATCCACAGCTCTGTTACATGTCATTTTTTTCACACCCAATACTACTTTTTCTTTTACATAACATTAACATGCAACGTAGTCTTCAATCTTCACGTATTAGAATCAACCAATCATTTTTCGTTTTTCAACCACACCAAGCTTCATCCATTTTTTTATCCTGACTTTCAGCTTCTAACTGCCATTCCACATCCAGAACCCATCGGAGTACGAGTGCATCTGCCTTGAAAATGAAGGTTTGGCTTTTAGGACACAGCTATATTCACTGGAGTGGAAAATATGCAGCAAGCAGACGAATTTCCAACCTTGATTTACCAAATGTGCAGATAACGTGGATTGGGCAAAGAGGATTAAGATGTCACCAATTAATACCATTGGTGAAAACTTTTATGCATCTCCCAGAACCAGACCTTATAATTGTGCACTGTGGTGGCAACGATCTAGGCACATTGACTGGGGTAGGTCTGGAAATGCTTCCAAAAGACACCTTTCGACAATTGATGACACTTTTTCCTCGAACTGCCTTGGTATATTCCAATATATGCCAAAGACAGAAATGGAATTGGTCCAATCAACATTGTGCACAAATTGAGAAAGCAAGGAGACATGTAAATAAATCTGTTTCTGCTTTCCTCAGAGATTATAGCATGGGTTCTATTTACCACAACAACTTGCGTTACCACATGCAAGACATCTATAGGACAGATGGTGTTCATTTCACGGATGAGGGAAACAGAATCTTCCTCTGCAACATCAGACTCTGCATCGGTACTTACTTATAAATGCAGAAAAAACTCAATTAACACAAGGGCTCTTTTCAGAGCCACCTTATATCAAAGCACTCAAACTTCTGAATTATCTCCATTTTCACACTCTTGTAAATAGGAGTGCGCGCCCGAGTGCGCGCACCCCGCAACTTAAAAAAAATATATATATGTATATTTTTGCGTTTAAGGGCCTTACTGCACACCCTGAGAGAACCTACGCAGCAAAACAATCTCTACCTTCTCCCCTTTCCATGTTCCAACACTTTGAAATGACAATATATTTACTCGCAGTGACAAAATGGCGGTCAACACTTCCTGATTTCCTTCGAATCGAACGTTAACAGACGTCACGCAGCAAAAAAAAAATTCCGCTCGCGCGCAGCCGCTTGAGTACGCGCACCCGTACGCGCTTATAGATATATAATTGACTTTAACTTTAATTTTCTCAGCAACTACTGAACAGATTTACATCATTCCAAAAAAAGCGTAATCTGCGAGCCGGACTCTACAGTTTTGCCAAATTTCTTATAAATTCATTCAGCCGTTCGACCTGTAGCCGTGTCTAAACTTCCTATGGAAAATAACATGGAGAAAACACGTTTTGGGATCCCCCTTTTATCTCAGCCCCCACTTCACCAATCCCCCCCAAACTTTCAGGGAAGGAGCGCAGCGGACCGAGCCATCTTCTTTGAGAAATTCGCAAAGATTCATCCACCAGGGCCAAAGTTAATCCAAATAGAATGTTGAGGATTTCCTATGGAAACTAGGTCCTAACTATAACTAACTACTGGCGACCGCCAGTAGGTAATATATATATATATATATATATATATATATATATATTCACTGAAAAAACCATAGGTTATAGACCATATATAGTTAGGAATTAGCATTTAAAAAACCTTTTTTTACTCACACAAAACCATTGAAATTCCATATATAGTTAGTAGTACTAACTATATATCGCGCACCCACAATCCACTGCTGATCATGTCACATATTACATCATTCATGACATGGTCAGTGACATCACTGATGACATCACTGATGACATCTCAAATGACATCACTGATGACATCACTGATGACATCTCAAATGACATCACTGATGACATCACTGATGACATCTCAAATGACATCACTGATGACATCACTGATGACAACATCCAGTGACTGTGTATTTCTGTAAAGTTAAAATATGTCTTACATATTGAAGAATGAGTGGATGTAGAAGTGTCTGGATGAAGGATTTAGTAGGTGCATGACTGACTGTATGAGTGAGTGGTTAAATGTGTCTCACTGAGTGCATGGGTTAGTGACTGAACTGTGTTAATTTGTGCATCATTATGTTTGTTGTTCTGTAAACTGCTGCATGTGTTGATCAGTAGCTATATGAGTAAGTATATGGGTTATTGATTGGTTGCTCAAGTATTTGTATGGGAGACTGAGTGTGTGTGTGGGTGGCTGGGAGGTGTATGACTCTGTGCATAGATGTGTGAGCAGTTGATTCACTAGATGTATGGGTTCAAAAGTGCATGTGGAAACAGCTGTATGGGTGGTTGACTGTGTGCATCAGTGCATTGGTGAGTGAATGGATATCTCAGTGCTACATGTCAAAGTAAGTACATATGTAAAACATAGTACATGTGAGAGTTGGCATATATAAATAACTGTGCATAAGAGCCAGTGAATGTGTGAGTGACTGTATGGATGATTGTGAACTTGTATCAGTGATTGTAAAAGAGAGTAAATATGTGTTAGTATATGTTTGAATAAGTAAGGTGTGTATAACTGTATAGTTGAGGAAATTGAGGTGTAATTGATTCTTTGTATGACTGACTAGGTGTGTAAGTAACTCCATGGATGAGTGACAGTCTGTGAGTGTCTGTTTACACTGAGTGTATCTAAGGTTATATTAGAGTCTGAAGAGGTTCATCGTATTATCACATGAATGATGTCATCAGTGATGTGATCAGTAATGTCAAATGAGATGTCATCAGTGATGTCATTTGAGATGTCATTTGAGATGTCATCAGTGATGTCATCAGTGATGTCATTTGAGATGTCATCAGTGATGTCATCAGTGATGTCACTGACCATGTCATGAATGATGTAATATGTGACATGATCAGCAGTGGATTGCGGGTGCGCGATATATAGTTAGTACTACTAACTATATATGGAATTTCAATGGTTTTGTGTGAGTAAAAAAAGGTTTTTTAAATGCTAATTCCTAACTATATATGGTCTATAACCTATGGTTTTTTCAGTGAATTTTCAAGGTTTTGTAAATGCTAATTCCTAACTATATATGGTCTATAACCTATGGTTTTTTCAGTGAATTTTCAAGGTTTTGTAAATGCTAATTCCTAACTATATATGGTCTATAACCTATGGTTTTTTCAGTGAATTTCAATGGTTTTTTAATAGCAAATATCATAAGCTGTCGAATGTCAAGTATGTGGTAAGAAAAAACATTTTCGTGTTTATGCACACTGATCTGCTTTGAATGCTGCCCCCCCCCTCATTTCTATTAGGAGTACTCTCTCTTTGCAGATAGTGAAGGGTAGTTAACGCAGGCCTTTGCCCCCGTTATAATCCGTCGTGCCTGCTTCTCTCTCCATTTGATTGATTGTTATCCAAGCATTTACTGTTTTAGAATTGGTTCTCTTTGGTTCATTCTCTATTTACAAACAAGCACAGAGTCGCAATACTCTCTTTAGTCTTTGCAGATAGTGAAAAATCGTGTAAAAAAACAAAAGGAATCGAGCAAAATCAGTAGGCCACTAATGGGATCTCTTTTTGACCTCGCTAAAATAGAAACATTAGGAACAACCCCTCATGACAAATACGAAACTAGTGAGATGAACTGAACTCCACACCATGATGGCTGCAAGACAGCTCGGCTCCGCCACCCACCCCGCCCAAAATAACGATAAACTCTATGCAAATATTACAAATATATACAACACACCAGCAAAGTAACAGGGTAAAACATTTTATTAAACAACTAATTTCATAACTATTTTATACTTTTTGTTGCCCGATCCGGCTAGCTCAATCGATCGAGCATGAAACTCATGCACTCTGATGGTTCAAAGTTTTGAGGAGTGCTTGTAACACTGTCTGAAGCCTATTTGCACTTGCTTCAGCTTCACTATTCTCAAAGTAAGTGGGGGCTGTTTGAGGACGTGACTGCATTTGTAAACAATGTGATGCGGTGCCACCCTGAACCGCTTGACGGAGGCCCCCGAGGGACGGTGTGATGGCGCGGACTCGGAGGGGGCGCTTGGCTCCGGCCCCCTCCCCAAGTCGTGTTCTCCTGGTGTGGCCTGAGATCACCCCCGACATAGGTGGCCGGCTCCCGGGATCAAGCGGAACTTTTTGCCTTTTGGTAACTCTTCCATTCTTGACCTTGTCCCACAATCCGTTTCACCTAAAGACACGCTGTAGTGGGGCGCCCCTTTACCATTTCAGTTGCCATTCCGCCCGCTTTTGCTACACTGTGCCTCTTCCGCTATTCAGCTGTTTACCGCCCGCTCTTTCGACTACAGCGTCTCGCTCACCATGTAGTTGAGTTGCTCCCACTCTTGCGGTGCAGCGATAGGCGGCTGCCACAGGACTCTCAAAATGGCGGCCGGCTCTTCAGATTTGGGCGTGGTCCACTGAAATGGCCCTGCGACACCTTGGAACTCGGACGCTTGTCTGCTAGAGCTTGGGCTCCATTCTCGAAAGCGTCCCCTCAGCCTTGAAGATTCTACAAAAGTCTTGGGGTCCCCCGACTCCCGCAGGCTTCTGGTGGGGAGCGGCTAGCATGATTGCTCGTGGAATGGCCACGACGGAGCTACGAAATGGTGGTGCTCTCATGCTAATGCCAGCTTCAGTCTGAAACATCCAGAAACACTGTAGACTACCAATTCGATCAGTTCCGGTAGCGCCCCAACGTGACCCGGTAGAGAAGAACTTGCCCTCCCCTCTTTGACTGATGGTTCTTGTTGCCTGTCCCTTCTGTTGTCATTTAACAGAACTATTTAGCCTGCTGAAAGGGGTTGTGTTCCGACCGCTGATTGGTGGAGACATTTTGACTATATTCTGGACCTGCGTTGTCGCGTAATGCGTCATATGACGCGCCGCGTTAGCGCATCCGGAAGTGATCCTGGGCGCGGTGCGCAGCGCGTAACGTAAGCATAACAGGTCATGTGACTTGTTAATAAAACTTTTCATTGGTTCATTTTACTTTTCTTATTCTAATGATGAAAGGCTTGGTCATATGACCTACAAATTACACTTTTTATTACTTTCGAACATTATTTTTCCTTAAACATATGTTATAATGTTCCAGGCTAATGTACTTTCCCGGAAAATTTACAACTGTCCTGCAAGTAAAATATATTCCTTTTTCGAGAAAAAGGGCGTTTCTTCGTCCCATGACGGAGCCGTTGAGCAAAAGAGGGTCGGCCTGCTGTCTTAGTCGCCGATACGCCTGAATATGAGATTCTTATCGATTACTTTATGTTGCAGGAGTAGAAAACACAACAGCCCTTGACCATTTATCTTTACTGCATTCCTGCGTATTATACCTTTTACCCTTCATGTAATTGGACTGCTTTATTTTACTTGCCTTTTACTGATTCTAAAACAGTGACTATTAATAAAAACTTTACCAATGTAAATACTACTACCATGTTTTCTTTTAAAAACCTTTATTGTGAAAATGTCAGTATACAAATACGGGCCTATAACCACGTGGGCCGGCCACGGAGCAAACTGTAATCGTATATGATGAGTAGACATTTACACTGTAGAGGAACGTAACGGGCAGGCCATTAGTTTGCAAGAACTAAGGTGTCTAACAGTTGCGGAATCGGTGGACGTACATTTTATAATTAAAATACGACAGGGCCAGTTACAATAAAATTATCTAGATATACATTTGCGGGCAAGTACCATGGGTGACGTTAATTCGAACTTTCAATAGTACAGTAATCAATAACACATCAGAACTTAATATCAATAGGGATGTCGAAATATTCAATCAATTTTCGTCCCCGCCTGCCATGTGCTTCAAAACTGCATACGTATCTCGTGATATCAAGGTTGTGCAACCAGTACACAACAAGGAGTTACGAGTCCCATTTATTCTGGCGCCATTTTGGGCGAGGACGGGCAGGTCCAGGATATAGTCAAAATGTCTCTACCAACCATCGACTATGATGATGTTCATATGCTGTATTTATTAGAGTAACACTCATCTGTCCACATGAAATTAATTTGCCACAATCTAAACATGTCATTTTAATCTTTCCAAAGTTCTTCTAAATATTTGGGACCGTTTCCCTTGCCTCTGATGCTGTCAGTGCCACTTCTTTGATGAATGTACTGGCAGGTCGGGGTTTCTCCTCCAAATCTCTCTTTTATGCAGCACTATAATTAATCGGTGCCACCTCTCCATATGACGATGCATGGTATAGTTACCATAACTATATATTTTTTTGGTTCCTCTGGAGAGTACATCGTGGCAGATGAAGCGTGTAACGTACCGGGCATTTACCTTTTTTTGCATGTAGAGGAAAGGAAAAAAAATTCGAGCGTCCGAGTTCTAAGGTGTCCCAGGGCCATTTTAGTGGACCAGGCCCAAATCCAAAGAACAGGCCGCCATTTTGAGAGTCCTGTTGCAGCCGCCTGTCGCTGTAGCATCAAGAGCGGCCGAAACTCAGCTGAATGGCAACTGAAACGGTAAAGGGGCGCCCCACTACAGCAGAGGAGCCTCCACCAGGGAAGGCCCGTTCACGCCGCCTCCCCCCCCCCTTCGGACACCTCACACCATTATTCGGAGCAGGATTGTAGGATGGCCACACCAGTGCGGCAACTTGCTAGACACCACCTCGGTGCCAACCGAATCTCAGCGCCTTGTGGTGTCTTCTATTCAGAAAATATTGTTGTGCTGCCTTCGACCTATTCGCCGCAAGTGCGCACGCAACTCAGCTGCATAGCGAGTGAAACACCAAGGGGCGCCCCACTGCAGCCGAGGAACCTTCATCTTGGGGGCGACGCACAGCATCACATTGCTTTCCAATGCAGTCAGATCCTCAAACAACCCCCACTGACTGACGCGAACTCACAGGCCAACGGAGCGCCCCACGCCGACTTTCGGCGCAGCATTGTAGGATGGCCACACCAGTGCGGCAACTTGCTAGACACCACCTCGGTGCCATCCGGATCTTGGCGCGTTGCGCTGCCTTTGGCCCTATTCGCACATCGGTCCGCTACTGACGCCACCTCACAGGCCAACGGGGCGCCCCACGCCGACTTTCAGCATTGTAGGATGGCCACACCAGTGCGGCAACTTGCTAGACACCACCTCGGTGCCATCCGGATCTTGGTGCGTTGCGCTGCCTTTGGCCCTATTCGCACATCGGTCCGCTACTGACGCCACCTCACAGGCCAACGGGGCGCCCCACGCCGACTTTCAGCATTGTAGGATGGCCACACCAGTGCGGCAACTTGCTAGACACCACCTCGGTGCCATCCGGATCTTGGTGCGTTGCGCTGCCTTTGGCCCTATTCGCACATCGGTCCGCTACTGACGCCACCTCACAGGCCAACGGGGCGCCCCACGCCGACTTTCAGCATTGTAGGATGGCCACACCAGTGCGGCAACTTGCTAGACGCCACCTCGGAGCCATCCGGATCTTGGCGCGTTGTGCTGCCTTCGGCCTATTCGCACATCGGTCCGCTACTGACGCTACCTCACAGGCCAACGGGGCGCCCCACGCCGACTTTCAGCATTGTAGGATGGCCACACCAGTGAGGCAACTTGCTAGGCACCACCTCGGTGCCATCCGGATCTTGGCGCGTTGCGCTGCCTTTGGCCCTATTCTCACATCGGTCCACTACTGACGCCACCTCACAGGCCAACGGGGCGCCCCACGCCGACTTTCAGCATTGTAGGATGGCCACACCAGTGCGGCAACTTGCTAGACACCACCTCGGTGCCATCCGGATCTTGGTGCGTTGCGCTGCCTTTGGCCCTATTCGCACATCGGTCCGCTACTGACGCCACCTCACAGGCCAACGGGGCGCCCCACGCCGACTTTCAGCATTGTAGGATGGCCACACCAGTGCGGCAACAAGCTAGACGCCACCTCGGAGCCATCCGGATCTTGGCGCGTTGTGCTGCCTTCGGCCTATTCGCACATCGGTCCGCTACTGACGCTACCTCACAGGCCAACGGGGCGCCCCACGCCGACTTTCAGCATTGTAGGATGGCCACACCAGTGCGGCAACTTGCTAGACACCACCTCGGTGCCATCCGGATCTTGGCGCGTTGTGCTGCCTTCGGCCTATTTGCACATCGGTCCGCTACTGACGCCGCCTCACGTGCCAACGGATTTTCTACGCTTTTTATACCCTATGCCGCATAACAGGTCATGTGACTTGTTTATAAAACTTTTCATTGGTTCATTTTACTTTTGGTTTCCTAATGATGGAAGGCTTGATCATATGACCTAAAAATAACACTTTTCATTGGATGAAAACTTTTTTTTTTCCCAAACGATGAAAGCCCCACCTTGTTTCTGGATGTTTCAGACTGAAGCTGGCGTCAGCATGAAAGCACCACCATCTCGTGGCTCCGTCGTGGTCATTCCGCGAGCAATCATGGTAGCCGCTCCCCACCGGAAGCCTGCAGGAGTCGGGGGCCCCCAAGACTTTTGTAGAATCCTCAAGGCTGAGGGGACGCTTTCGAGAATGGGGTCCAAGACCTAGCAGACAAGCGTCCGATTTCCAAGGTGTCCCAGGGCCATTTCAGTGGACCAGGCCCAAAAAGGAAAGAGCCTGCCGCCATTTTGAGAGTCCTGTGGCAGCCGCCTATCGCTGCACCTCAACAGTGGGCGCAACTCAGCTGAATGGCGGATTTTGACACAGTGGACCAAAAGCGGACGGAATGGCAACTGAAACGGTAAAGGGGCGCCCCACTACAGCAGACGAGCCTCCACCTGGGGAGGCCCGTTCACGCCGCCTCACCCCCCCGCCCCCGGGGCGCCCCGCGCCGTTATTCGGAGGGCGGCAACTTACTGGACATCACCTTGGTGCCATCCACATTTCAGCGCGTTCTGCTGCCTTGGAACTATTCGCACAACAGACCGCTACTGACGACCCACCCCCCGGGACGCCCCACGCCGGATACCCAAATCAGTGCGGCACCCAGGCAACATCACCTGGGTGCCGTCCAGAAATCTGGACGTTGTGCTGCCTTGGGACTATTCGCACAATCGACCGCTACTGACCATTGTTCCTTCTTTTTCCCTAAAAAAGTTTAAATGTTTTTACTGTTTTTGTTTTGTTGTATATATTTATAAGTTATTAAAGTTTTATAATCCTACTACTTTGTTGGAGTGCTATATATTTTTAATGTGACACATAATTGTAAAAACTTTGATGTACAAAGAGTCATCCCTGGAATCTTCCGCTTCAGGCTCGGTCCCCTCCCCAATCACAATACAGGATGGTTTTCAGATAGTAGGAACGCGTGTGGTGTGACGGATCTCATCGGGTGGGGGCCTTGATCTACTGTAACTCCTTTGAAGAGGGGTGATTCTTTACAGCTGGGGCCATAAACTACATCTACAGGGCTAGCTGATAGCCTGGGACCGGCCTGGACAATCGGACACAGAGGAAGAGGAGTGTCAGAGGGTGCGGTAGTGAATAGGGCGAAAGGGAGGTGTCGGGCGGGCACAGGGTGTGATTCTCAGGGAAGAGCAGCGCAGATGGGGGGAGGTTTATTGCCCATGCATAAGACAGAGAGCGGGGGTGACCAGTGCCTGGGCGAGATGCTTGCGAGAGTGGGGAGCCATGCTAAGGATCGACAGCGTGCAGAGAGTGGGTCTGGTCAAGGCATCTAAAATGGCTGCCGTGCACGACAAATGTGTGGCATTTGAAAAAAGGCAAGATGGCGCAGACAATGTTTATCAACACTTCCTGATTTCCTTCGAATCGAACGTTAACAGACGTTATCTCTCCCACACTACCGGTCCCCCTGGGCTTAAACGCCGAGATGGTAGGGACTGCATCCCGTGGAGATAGGCCGAGATGTCACTCAGCAGAAAAAAAAGAAAAAAAAGTCTATAAACATACAATAAGTTAAAAGTCAATCATTCTTGTTTCCTTGTACGAGCGCTGTTATAGATATATATCTTTTTTTGAACGTTAATTTCTCAAAATCCACTGGAGCACATATATTGAGACCTAGTAAAGGCACATCGGTCTACCAGTCCCTACAATTTTGCCAAGTTTCGTGCAAATCCATTCAGCCGTTCGATTATTATTTTTTATTTTTTTTTGCCCCGCGGGGCCCTTTTAAAACCTCCACATCAAACCTAGGGGGTCAGGGAGGATCTACTATGCCCCCTTATGGTCATTTGCCCCTTCGCTTTGGCCTCCTCTTGTCTCTCGATCCTACCGAGAGACAAGATGGCGGCCGCTACGAACTGTTTGGAATGTTCACAGATGCCGGAGAACCAATCAGCGTCGCTTCACAAAGCTCATTAACGCGAAAAGTACGCGAAGCGGAGCGCTGCCCGGAGCGCTGTTACAGATATATATCTTTTTTTAAACGTTACTTTCTCAAAATCCACTGGAGCACATATATTGAGACCTAGCAAAGGCACATCGGGCTACCAGTCCCTACAATTTTGCCAGATTTCGTGCAAATACATTCAGCCGTTCGATTATTATTATTATTTTTTTTTTTTGCCCCGCGGGGCCCTTTTAAAACCTCCACATCAAACCTAGGGGGTCAGGGAGGATCTACTATGCCCCCTTATGGTCATTTGCCCCTTCGCTTTGGCCTCCTCTTGTCTCTCGATCCTACCGAGAGACAAGATTGCGGCCGCTACGGACTGTTTGGAATGTTTACAGACGCCGGAGAACCAATCAGCTTCGCTTCACAAAGCTCCGTAACGCGAAAAGTACGCGAAGCGGAGCGCTGCCCGGAGCGCTGTTACAGATATATATCTTTTTTTAAACGTTAATTTCTCAAAATCCACTGGAGCACATATATTGAGACCTAGCAAAGGCACATCGGGCTACCAGTCCCTACAATTTTGCCAAGTTTCGTGCAAATCCATTCAGCCGTTCGGGCTAAAAGTGAGGCCAACCGCCCTATGGAAATTAACATTGGAAAAACACGTTTTGGGACCCCCCTTTTTTCTCGGCCCCCCCTTGACGAACCCCCCCCCCAAATTTTCAGGGGCTGCTCAGAAACAAAATGTTCCATTTTCAGCCAATTCCGTCCACAAACGCCAAAGTTATTAGACATAGAATTTTCAAAAATCCCATAGGGAAAAAATCCTAACTATATATACCTACTGGCGACCGCCAGTAGGTAATATATATATATATATATATATATATATATATATATACATATATATACATATATATATATATACACACACACACATATATAGTGTCTGCATGCATGCCCAGTTCCCGCACGGCATTTGCTTAACAGTCCACACTGTACAGAAACTTGCTTTGGCATTGCCATTTCAGCGCCTTTTTCACATTATCACAGGCACCCAATGGGAATGTCAAAGGACTGCCTACCAGACAACGAGAAAACCCATAATCTGGAAGGGCAGTTGGCGGTCGAGTTTAGCGGTGCGGTTGCGAGTCGGTGTTGTGCTACCTGCAACCGGAGAGTCAAACTCGTAATCAAGCCTTAAAATCTGTTAGCACCCTTTATACATTCTCCTTTTCGTGACCCTCAAAACCTACCAGTCACTACAATGCACTTCAATGGAGTGCTATCACGTATATTAGTCCCAAGATAGCTGCCAGCACTTCCTGATTGAAATTTTGACAGCCAATCAGAGCCAACCATGAGCTTATGCTCCTCCCAGATATACAAATTTGAATTTCCTTTAATATCTTCAGAGCTACTGAACACAGTTAGACCAAATATCAAAAAGGGACTAAGAGCTACCTTTCTGCCAAATTTGGAGGAATTCTGTTCAGCAGTTCGGACGGCAGTTCTTTCTAAAATCTCCGTGAGAAATTACATAGCAAACTCGCTATTTTTTGCCCACCCCTTTTTCTTGTCACCCCAAAACTTTCCATGCACAACTAGAATCAGGAAGACACTTTTTGGGGAAAAATTCATAAAGCTTTGTCAAACGTCATCAAAGATATAAGCGACTCAAAAACAGAGGTGTTTTTTCTCCAAGGGCATTGGGGCTCCGCCCCTTTACATTTATAGTAAAAACATTGCAACCGTGGCAATGCAAAAAACAGTTTTGATGCAGTCTAGTTGTTAGTACTTGGGGCACTGTCTGCCCTACTCACTGCGTTGTTACATGGAACGTCCTGGAAGTGGAGGAAGACGTTACTCAGAGCGTTGCTCCCCCTGGGCCGGCCCAAAGTCTAAGTATTTGCCGGGCTGACATCCTCACAGCCCTGAGGCCTGTGAGGTTATCAACTCAGCAAAGACTGAGAATCCAGGCTTAGTCTCCACCCCATGATGTCGTGGGGGTAACATTGGTCACAGGCGTTTCAGATTGAAGCCCTGCAGCGTTAAGCCTCTACGTCAATCAGGGAGTGGAGAGCACTGCCACCACACCATTTCCCAACTAATCACAGGGAGGTCTGGGACCCTCCATGTGACAAGTTGGGAAAGGGTGTGGTACTAGACTGGCTTCAGGCAGAATTCAAGAAATCCAGTCTTCGCAGACTTGAGTCAACTATTGTGTGACTGCGACACACTGGCTACGTGGGTGATTTGGAGCTCAGCGCCATTTTTAGCTCCGGTGTGCTGCTGAGTGTTGTTCACATAAGAGTTGATTTCATTTATGGCAACAGTAGTGCCAGCAGTGTCCTTGCGCTTAGGCACAGCACTGCCGGTTTGTGTGGTGACTCCACTCTGATTCGTCGATGTTGTGTCTGAGTGCGAAGGAGTCGGCAGACAGGGCGGTAATCGCAGCAGATCAAAGTAAAATAAAAAGTGTAATTTGCTGGCCCAGGCCCATTTTGTAATAAAATGTAATTGGTTGGTGGTCCTGCTGCTGGCCCTGGTATAGTCAGCCAGACTAGAGCTGAGTGAGAGCACTGTGCAGAGACAAGCGAAGTGAGCCTAATGAATGTGGCCTGCTTCCTTCACTTTCACCTGCATGTATGAGGCACAACTATGGATTTCATGACAGTTTTAAATATCATACATTACAGCCTAAGGTTGTTCCTCATAAGTGCAAGTGACGGAAGCAAGGCACATTCATCATTTGGCATGTCTGTGTGCAGCGCTCTCAATCAGCTCCATCTAGAATAAACCCCTGCCGGGCATGGCATCTATCTTCACACACCGGGCAGCTGGGCCCTCATGAAGTGTGTGCCTTTCTCCCTTCTGTGTAAATGCATCTGCATTTCACTAGACCAGGCTAGGGTGTGTTGGCCTCCGGGTACGTTTCCCTGCCTCTGCAGTGTCACAGGGCCTACACTACACTAAGCCTGCCACCAGTGCAGCTGCTCTCACCTCTTTCGTGTCTCCGCCATGTCCCGAATCATGCCCTTTTCCCAAATCATGCCAACGAAGAAGTTCAAGGAGTTCAAGAATGTTAGGCTATATATGAACTTTACATACACAACCTGAGAACTATGGCTGGGGCATTTTTGAAATATGCATGAGATCCCAAGGTTCTCAGCTATGTATGTCAATATAGAAATTATGTTTTGAATCTTATGGCATCATAACATGAGGGAGACACTGAAGAGACAAGAGCAGCTGGTGGCTTACTGGACTAATGCGCCCACTTTAGCGGCCTGTGTTTGACCTCATGGTCACAGGTACAAATCCTGGTGGGTCCACCTAGCCTTCCATCCTACTAGGGTTGATAAAATGAGAACCATTGAGTTGTGGAAACAATAAACATTAGTTGAATGTGCGCTTTGGAAATACACATTAATTTATGTTAAGGACTGGTTAAACGGCAAAACAGATCTCTCTTTTTTTTTACAGAAAACAGAATTTTTGTTTCTCTGCAAATTTTGTAAAGTTTATTAACTGTTCTATATATAGGACTTCATGAACATTGTGATTATTAGCCCCTACCTATCCTATTATACTCGATATAGCAGCCTGACATGTACTCGCAACATTCTTGACTGTTGCAGATATCGCTAAAGAAGGAAGTCAGGCTTGCCTATTAATCCAGGCCTATGAAAGATATTTCTTTTTGGTCAGCATTTTATATTACTTTTCTTAAATACGATTACACAGGAAATGGCGACTACCCTCTCAAACAAATGCCTGGCCCCCACAAAGTCCTCCCGCCTGGACCAAGCCCAGCCTCACCAGCCGCCAGTAGTCAAAAAACGCTTTTCCTAACTATATGCTCCTACTGGTGACCGCCAGAAGATTATATATATATATATATATATATATATATATATATATATATATATATATATATATATATATATATATATATATATATATACATATATATATATATATCACCAAGTTGCTGCCAGAACGATCCTCGACCTTGCAACGCTGGCGCCGTTGGTGGCAGCAGCCGCCACACTTTATTACAACTTGCTTCTCATCCCCTTCCAGTAGTAGGACACAGAAAACGGCACACCAGGAAAGTCCAGCACAAATCCTTTTATTGTGCACTTATACTTTTTTTTTTGTTTTTTTGTTTTTTTGTTTTGCAGCACAAATCCTTTTATTGTGCACTTATGGAACAAGGACGACGCGTTTCGGCGTTTGCCTTTATCAAGTTACCACCATTTTGT
The DNA here is from genome assembly GCF_964261635.1 of Lissotriton helveticus. Classification (NCBI taxonomy): domain Eukaryota; kingdom Metazoa; phylum Chordata; class Amphibia; order Caudata; family Salamandridae; genus Lissotriton; species Lissotriton helveticus. Next base: position 889,911,203 of record NC_136065.1, on the reverse strand, counting down.
TTTGAAACATATTTAAGTCCGTCTTTCATGACCAATTCATAGACATAGAAAACATATTCTCAAACCATTTTCGACACCATTCGGTGTGCTTGCATAATGTACTGCGATAATGTGAATCGATATCATATTTACACATTTCCGATTTATACATTTACAAATTTACAAATTTACATTGTGACATTCAATATCTCCGCAATTGCGGAATAACCGCATGATGTCGGCCTGTTTTTATCAGCAGTCCCTAAGTCAACAGGGTAATGTAGTTCGACTATTGAGGGCTGCCCTGCTATTGGGCGGAGACCTGATGTCTATGTCCAATGTCACTACTCGCAATACAGCTGGGTAATGTAGTTTCGCCCCGATGTACGCGGGGTTCGAGACTGCTCTCGAAATAGAATATTCCTTCTACCGTCTTCAATGTACGGAACAACATAAATGATATCTGATGGATATCTACACTGCAAGGGAACTCCCTGTATGTAAGCTGTGTCTAGGTTGGCGGATATCCCTTTTGGGAAAGAGGTAACTATCGAGAATTCAGGGTTTTCTATCTGGTGGTATGCCTTCAGTTCAAGTGCTTATAATTGGGAGTGAGGAAGTGGTGACAAGTGGATGTGAGTAAAAAGTGAATAAGTAATGGAAATAAATATTTCCACTCCTAAGTGGCTTACGTGTGATTTACTATTTATTATACACTGGCCCTACAAAACGACTCACATTCCTATACTAATACCACAATTGTAGGTTTCAATCCTAGAACTTTATGTTGATGGGCTAAAGGTATGTGTGTAAGTCAAGTATTTAAAAGTGCTAGTGATTAAAATACATTTACTGTCTTATAGAACTCATCATACAGCGAGGTAGCTTAAGTTAAGTCCCTGATAGCTTCAGATACCTATATGGGTGGATAGCTCCTCCCCACAATTGAGCCCTTTAGGGGTCTTACAATCCAGATCTATAATGTATCTGGATTCTTTGACTCTAAACTGTGTTTCGTAGTCTCCCCCACGTATATTTTTGGGGATCTTGTCGACGCCAAAGAATTTAAGACTGCCATTATTGCTATTGTGTCTTTCTTCGTAATGGCGGGCCATAGGATAATTATGGTCCTTCTTGGTGATGGCACGTAAGTGCTGTAGGATCCTCACCTTCAGTAGATGTTTGGTGCTGCCCACGTATCGGAGGCCACAAGGGCACTCCAACACGTAGACAGCAAACTCGGTATTGCAATTAATCTGTTGCCTAATTTCTTTCTTTTGTCCTGTACCATTAAGGAAATCCTTGCAGGATTTTCCATTGCGGTCTGCCTTACAGCTACCACAGGTTGTAAAGCCATTGGGTCTAGGGGGCCAGTTTGGTCGAGTTGTTTCCCCCGGGTAGCTGTGAACCAATTGGTCTTTAAGCGATCTCGCTCTGCGATAGGTAATTTGGGGTCTCTGCCCTACATAGGCTCCTATAATAGGATCTGTAGTGAGCAAATTCCAATGTGCCCTCAAAATTTTGCCTAAAGCCCATGCTCCTCTACTGAAGTTCGTAATCATACGGGGTGGGCAAGGTTGATTCAGTTTCTTCTGCTCATCATTTCTCAAAGTAGTGCCTGAGGTCCTAAATAGGAGTTGCTCATGTTGTAAAGCCTTTACTTTCTCATGTGCTGTCTTGAGGGTTTCCTCACTATACCCTCGCTGTCTGAATCGCAAAATCATGGCCTTCTGCTCACTCTCAAAGTCCGCATCAGTGCTGCAATTGCGGCGAGCCCTCAGAAATTCCCCATATGGGATACTTTTCTTTAGAGATATGGGGTGGTGGCTCGCCGCATGCAGCACTGCATTGCCTGCTGTGGCCTTACGGAACAGGCGAGTCGTGATGTGTCCCTCCTTTATCTCAACTGCTATGTCTAGAAATTCACAGTACTTATCACTTACTTTATATGTGAATTTCAGGTTCAAATCATTCACTCCAAGATGACTTATGTATTGTTTGGCCAAGTTTTCGGGACCATTCCATATTATGAATAGGTCATCGATGTACCTGACCAACATTACAATGTGGTCAGTGTACATCTCCGATTCCTGCGACCACACAACCTGTTCCTCCCACCAGCCCAGGAAGAGATTCGCCAGGCTGGGGGTGAAACAAGTTCCCATCGCGGTCCCTGACCGTTGTCGATACACAGTTTTTTCAAAGAGGAAAATATTCTCCTCTAGGCAAAACAGCATCATTTTCTTCAGCATAGCATTATGTGCCCAATAGTCTATGTGTCTGCTCCTCAAAAAGTACATGCAGGCCTCTACTCCCTTCACCTGATCAATACATGTATATAGGGAGCATATGTCCATGCTTATCATCAGATATCCATCCTCCCATCTCAGGTCATGCAATTGTCTCAGAAAGTCTGTGCTGTCCTTGCAATATGAATTTAGATTGCGTACGTATTCATTCAAAAATAAATCCAAGAATATTGAGGTATTTTCCAAGAGTCCTCCATTCGATGATACTATTGGACGCACTGGTGGTGATAGTGGGTCCTTATGGATCTTCGGGAGGAAATATAGACATGGGATACGGGGTTGGTCTTGCTTCAAAAAATTATATTCGTCAGTGTCTAGGAGTCCCTCATGATACCATCCTCCCAACAAAGCATGATACTCCCTTATCGTTTTTCTGTATTGCTCCCAATTGATTAATTCATAACATGTGACGTCGGACAGCTGTCTTGTTGCCTCCATTTTGTAATTATTATAATTCATAATTACCACGTTGCCCCCCTTGTCGGAGGGCTTGATCACGATGGAGCTATCTTCCTTCAGATTTTTTAAGGCCAATCTCTGTTCCTTTGTTAAATTGTCCTACTTGGAGTTGTCAAATTTCTTCCTTGTTTTCTTTAATTCTTCTATGATTGCTTGATTATATGCTTTGATGTTATCAAAAGGGACATTGGGATTAAACTTGCTTTTAAGTTTAAGACCGCTATGTTTGATTTGTTTGTTCATAGGTTCACCAGGTCGTGGGAGCACATATTCGTTGCCTGTGTTATTATCACATGTTTCCAATTCATACATGTCTCTCAATAATTCCATGTCACCTGCCTGTATGTTGATATCCGGTTCATCAAAGATTCTTCCATTAGTTTGTTTAGATTTGGATTGCACTGCATATAATTTCAACAATTTCAGCTTTCTGATATATAGAAACAGATCCACCCTTGTATCAGTGTAGTCCAGAGTGATACTGGGACAGAAGGACAGTCCCAATTGTAGTACTGAGATTTTCGGATTTTTTGTTTCTCTGCAAATTTTGTAAAGTTTATTAACTGTTCTATATATAGGACTTCATGAACATTGTGATTATTAGCCCCTACCTATCCTATTATACTCGATATAGCAGCCTGACATGTACTCGCAACATTCTTGACTGTTGCAGATATCGCTAAAGAAGGAAGTCAGGCTTGCCTATTAATCCAGGCCTATGAAAGATATTTCTTTTTGGTCAGCATTTTATATTACTTTTCTTAAATACGATTACACAGGAAATGGCGACTACCCTCCCAAACAAATGCCTGGCCCCCACAAAGTCCTCCCGCCTGGACCAAGCCCAGCCTCACCAGCCGCCAGTAGTCAAAAAACGCTTTTCCTAACTATATGCTCCTACTGGTGACCGCCAGAAGGTTATATATATGTATTACCTACTGGCGGTCGCCAGTAGGTATATATAGTTAGGATTTTTTCTCTATGGGATTTTTGAAAATTCTATGTCTAATAACTTTGGCGTTTGTGGACGGAATTGGCTGAAATTTTCAGGAAAATGGCACATTTTGTTTCTGAGCAGCCCTTGAAAATTTGGGGGGGGTTCGTCAAGGGGGGGCCGAGAAAAAAGGGGGGTCCCAAAACGTGTTTTTAACATTTAGTTTTCCATAGGGCGGTTGGCCTCACTTTTAGCCCGAACGGCTGAATGGATTTGCACGAAACTTGGCAAAATTGTAGGGACTGGTAGCCCGATGTGCCTTTTGTAGGTCTCAATATATGTGCTCCAGTGGATTTTGAGAAATTAACGTTTAAAAAAAGATATATATCTGTAACAGCGGACCTGGCAGCGTCCCAGGACGCGTACTTTACGCGCAACGGAGCTTTGTGAAGCGAAGCTGATTGGTTCTCCGGCGTCTGTCAACATTCCAAAAAGTCCGTAGCGGCCGCCATCTTGTCTCTCGGTAGGATCGAGAGACAAGAGGAGGTCAAAACAAAGGGGGAAATAACTATAAGGGGGCATAGTAGATCCTCGCTGACCCCCTAGGTTTGATGTGGAGGTTTTAAAAGGGCCCCGCGGGGCAAAAAAAAAAATAAAATAATAATAATCGAACGGTTGAATGGATTTGCACGAAACTTGGCAAAATATTAGGGACTGGTAGCCCGATGTGCCTTTGCTAGGTCTCAATATATGTGCTCCAGTGGATTTTGAGAAATTAACGTTCAAAAAAAGATATATATCTGTAACAGCGCTCCGCTTCGCGTACTTTTCGCGTTACGGAGCTTTGCGAAGCTGATTGGTTCTCCGGCGTCTGTCAACATTCCAAACAGTCCGTAGCGGCCGCCATCTTGTCTCTCGGTAGGATTGAGAGACAAGAGGAGGCCAAAGCGAAGGGGGAAATGACCATAAGGGGGCATAGTAGATCCTTCCTGACCTCTTAGGTTTGATGTACCATTTTGCCAAGTTTGGTGTAATTCCGTTCAGCCATTCAGGCTGTAGACGTATGTAAATGTCCTATGGAAAATTGCATGGGGAAAACACATTTGAAAGTGTTGAAATTTAGAACCAATTAAAATGTTACTTTGGTTTTGTATTTGTGTGTGATGAAAGTTAATTGGTTATGTATATATGTCAAATGAGAGGAAACCACAGCCATTTTGTGATACTACTGTCTGAGGTACATTTGTGAGGAATTTTTGGTGGTGAATTTCTGGTGTTTGATTTACACAGTACTAACACTTCTGCTACTTTTAAAAAGGTGAGTTGTTAATTTGTAAGGGGAACTATGTTGTACACTTGAAGATAATTTGAAAAATGTTTTCTGTTATTTATTTGCAGTCCTTCTGTTATACTAAATACTTGATAAAGTTAGTTTTATATTATGTATTACTAAAAACGATAAATGAAAGTGATTATTTTTTTCTGCAATTTACAGCAAGCAATTTCAAAATAAAATGGCTCACAATGAAGAGACCGTGGCAATTTCTTTTGAATTGTCCAACACATTGATTGAAATTGAGAGCACCAATAATGAAATATTGTCACAAGGAGGACATGACTTGTATGATTCCATTAGATTGATTGAAATGGACAGCACCAAGAATGAAATATTGTCACAAGGAGATGACTTGAATGATTCCACTACATTGATTGAAATTGAGAGCACCAATAATGAAATATTGTCACAAGGAGGAGATGACTTGTATGATTCCATTAGATTGATTGAAATGGACAGCACCAATAATGAAATATTGTCACAAGGAGGAGATGACTTGAATGATTCCACTACATTGATTGAAATTGAGAGCACCAATAATGAAATAGTGTCACGAGGAGATGACTTGAATGATTCCACTACATTGATTGAAATTGACAGCACCAATAATGAAATATTGTCACAAGGAGGAGATGACTTGAATGATTTTTTTGATCAATCTCTTGATGGCGAATTTATCGAGTGTTTGGAGACCATAGAGTTACAAGAATCATCATTGGAGACTTTTAATGAGGACATTGCTGATGAGGACATGTTACTAGTTCTTTCAAATTTAGAAAATTCTGAAGAATAAATTTATATTTAGAAATCAAAAATTGTTTGAGACATTATTCATTTTTATTTTTAATTTATGAGGTTGTAGTGAAGTGATTGTAGTATAAAATGAGACTTATAGTATAGAGTGCAACATTTTTATGTTACATGGTAAGTTTACTCATATTTACTTCCCTTCTGCCACTATATTATCTCCAATGTGTATTTGACATCTCTTCTTCATCTCCGGCCTCCTTTCTCTCACTGTGTGTCTCCGATGCATCTTATCGCTGCTATTTTGTGTAATTACAGAAGAGAGTAAAATAAAATAGTTCGGAACGTGAAAAGGGGGCAAAGTAGAGTACTCCTCACCCCCTAGGCCTTTTTAGGCGGTCCCAAAAGGATCAGTTTCTGCTTTCCTGAGAGATTATGGTATGAGTTCCATATACCACAATAACTTGCATTACAACATGCAAGATATCTATCTCCTATTACCAACTTTTGGAGATATTCGCGCTAAGCGCGAATATCTCCAAAAAGTAACACCTGCCCTGAGCAGTTCTTAGCCATGTTATCCAATGGGAGGTGGATAACATGGCTAAGAGCATTAGCACGGTAATGCATGAATATCGCTGAGTTTTTAGCGATATTCATGCATTGCGGCCGTTTATTATCGCATTTGCGATAAACCTTGATAATAGCAAGGTTTATCTTCGATAATTTCTGACGATGCTTAGTGGTAAAAAATTGGTTGGTAAGCATCGTTAGCGATAAATATCGCTTAACTTTGGTAATATGCCCCAACGTCTGTTAACGTTCGATTCGAAGGAAATGAGGAAGTGTTGAAAAACATTGTCTGCGCCATCTTGCCTTTTTTGAAATGCCACACTTTTGTCGTGCACGGCAGCCATTTTAGATGTCTTGACCAGACCCACTCTCTGCACGCTGTCGATTCGTAGCATGGCTCCTCACCCACGCAAGCATCTTCCCTAGGCACTGGTCACCACCGCTCTCTGTCTTATGCATGGGCAATAAACCTCCCCCCATCTGCGCTGCTCTTCCCTGAGAATCACACTCTGTGCCCGCCCGACACCTCCCTTTCGCCCTATTCACTACCGCACCCTCTGACACTCCTCTTTCTCTGTGTCCGATTGTCCAGGCTATCAGCTAGCCCTGCAGATGTAGTTTATGGCCCCAGCTGTAAAGAATCACCCCTCTTCAAAGGAGTTATAGTAGATCAAGGCCCACACCCGATGAGATCCGTCACACCACACGTGTTCCTACTATCTGAAAACCATCCTGTATTGTGATTGGGGAGGGGACCGAGCCTGAAGCGGAAGATTCCAGGAATGACTCTTTGTACATCAAAGTTTTTACAATTATGTGTCACATTAAATATATATAGCACTCCAACAAAGTAGTAGGAATATAAAACTTTAATAACATATAAATATATACAAGAAAACAAAAACAGTAAAAACATTTAAACAACGAAGAGACCGTGGCAATTTCTTTTGAATTATCCAATAGATTTATTGAAATTGACAGCACCAATAATGAAATATTCTTGTCAGTAGCGGTCTGTTGTGCGAATAGTTCCAAGGCAGCAGAACGCGCTGAAATCTAGATGGCACGAAAGTGATGTCTAGTAAGTTGCCGCCCAGCAAAAAACGGCGTGGGGCGCTGCGGGGGTGAGTGAGTCCAGTAGGCACCACAGCTATTCTTACCGGCATTGCAGAATTACTGCTGGGGACAATGCCTGTGCTGTAGCAGGGTCACAGCAGAAACAAAAAGGATTCTGTTGAAGATGTTGTTGGTTTTCAATTTGAAAACAGTTTTGGTGTCAACTGCTATGCTAATGTAGTGGTTAATGTTTTGTTTTCTCTAGAAAATGTAAAAGAGGGGGAGGCAGTCCAAAGTTCCGTTAAAAGGGCAAAGGAAAGGATCGGTGGTTTGAACTATCAGTCAAAAAGGGGAGGGGGTGCAATAATTTTTCCTACCGGGTCACACTGTGCTTTCACCGGAAGTGAGGTCTGCAGGATTCTAGTAATTCAAAGTGAGGCTGGCGCCAGCATGGGAGCGCCGACGTCCCGCGGATACAGTTTCGTCACTCCACGGGCGATCATGGCAGTCATTCCCCATCGGGGGTCGGAGACTCCCGCGGCTCCTCTAGAATCTTCAAGGTCGTGGAGGACTACGGTGGTGGAGTCAACCAGTGACCGGGCCATTTCTTTATGCCGGGCCCGCTCTTGCCAGGTCGACCGCCATTTTGAGAGTTCGGCAGCTACCGGCGATCGCGGGGTCACATGAGCGGACGGGCTCCACCCTGCCGGGCGAGACGTTGCAGCATGGCCACAGTGGAAGAACCCTTTTCCGGGCGCCTGGAGCGCTGAGGGTGCAGCTGGGAAGCCTCCACCTGGGGAGGCGGGAGAGGCCTGTTCGCACCGTCTCTCCCTCCCAGTGCACCCCACGGCGTCTCGCTTGAGATTTGTTATGGCCGGACCAGGCGATGAGGACGAGGGGGGGGGGTCGGAGGCATGTGCAAGACATCCCCCCCCAGTGTTGTCGCAGCCATTATAAAAGAAAGAAGTGTCCCGTCCGTCTTCGGGCCGGGCTTCCGGTGGATGTCGGCCGGACGCCCCTGGCTCTGGCCCCATGAACGGGTTTCTTGGTTTATCGGCTGCAGCCGGATCCCGTCGGCCTCGGCCCCCCGACCGTTGGTGGTCGGACCGGAAGAGCATGTGGCGGGACTACCTGCAACTCTCAAGGGCCACCGTGGCCGGACTGGGAGAGAGAGGGGAGGGTCGAGGAGACATTCCCCCCCCCTGCAACTGTTCAGCGTTGTAAAGGCAATCCCCTGGCCGGGTCCCGCTGGCCTCGGCCTCTCCTCCGGCTACACCCTACGTTAGGATCTCCTGGCCGAGGCGTGGCAGCAGGACCTGCCTTATATGGGCTGCTCCCGGCTGGGCGTAGCCGGAACCCTGCCCCACCTTGGAAGTTTCCAGAGTGGGGGTGGATGTTCTACTGACTTGCATTTTCCCTAGTCTATCGATTTTTTTGGCGTGGCAGGCGGTGGGACAGCGAGGGGTGATTTGGTTTCTCTTACTGTTTTTCTGGTCTCTCACCACTGGCATATTTTAACGTTTTCTTGTTTCTAGGACATTAATAGGTTTTATCATTACGTTATGTTATCGTTTCTTTGTTTGTTGTTTAATAAAAGTTCATGTTCATCAGTGGCCTACTGATTTTCGTTTTCCTATTTTTTTCTTTCCAGGTTGTTTCATGGTAACGTTTCTGTTAACAGGATACAGTGATCACTTCGTTATTATTGCATATGTCCTTTTCACTAGGGGTGCTCTCTGGTCGGGCCAGATGACGTATCTCTAGTAAATGGTCCGGGTGAAAAAGGTGCATCAATCAGTGGGGAGTAGATAGGCATGACAGATTACAACGGGGGAGAACGGTCCGCATTACGTACCCTTTCACTACTTGCAAAGATTTTCCTACGTTTATTTGCAAACAGGGAATACCTCCAAAAAGAACTAATTCCCAAACAGTCAATGTTCGGACAATCAATCAATCAATGAGGAATGAAATAGGTACGACGTGTTAAAGGCTTGCGTTACCTACCCTTCACTATCTGCAAAGGGAGAGAGAATATTCCTATTCTTCCTCGTTTGCAGGTAGAGAAGATCCTTAAGAGAATTAACTTCGAACAATTCAATGCTCGATTGAAACAATCAACAAGGGGTACTGTGAACACAAATGAACGCCGCTTATATACATAAGCATTGCTATTTTCAACAGGTTGTTCCTAATGTTTCTATTTTAGCGAGGTCAAAAAGAGATCCCATTAGTGGCCTACTGATTTTGCTCGATTCCTTTTGTTTTTTTACACGATTTTTCGCTATCTGCAAAGACTAAACAGAGTATTGCGACTCTGTGCTTGTTTGTAAATAGAGAATGAACCAAAGAGAACAATCAATCAAATGGAGAGAGAAGCAGGCACGACGGATTACAAAGGGGGCAAAGGGCTGCGTTAACTACCCTTCACTATCTGCAAAGAGAGAGTACTCCTAATAGAAATGAGGGGTGGGGGGCAGCATTCAAAGCAGATCAGTGTGCATAAACACGAAAATGTTTTTACTTACCACATACTTGACATTCGACAGCTTATGATATTTGCTATTAAAAAAACATTGAAATTCACTGAAAAAACCATAGGTTATAGACCATATATAGTTAGGAATTAGCATTTACAAAACCTTGAAAATTCACTGAAAAAACCATAGGTTATAGACCATATATAGTTAGGAATTAGCATTTACAAAACCTTGAAAATTCACTGAAAAAACCATAGGTTATAGACCATATATAGTTAGGAATTAGCATTTAAAAAACCTTATTTTACTCACACAAAACCATTGAAATTCCATATATAGTTAGTTGCACTAACTATATATCGCGCACCCGCAATCCACTGCTGATGATGTCACATATTACATCATTCATGACATGGTCAGTGACATCACTGATGACATCACTGATGACATCTCAAATGACATCACTGATGACATCACTGATGACATCTCATTTGACATCAATGACCACATCACTGATGGTATCATTCATGTGACAATACAATGCATCTCCTCACACTTTAATATAACCTCTGTTACACCCAGTGTTAAATACAGAGTATAATTTTTGAAACCATTGACACACCAATACTAGTTACTACATACGCACTCAGTGATTCCTATGTTTACACACACATTCACTCATTTACCCATACAATCATTCATACATACAATCACTCATCTTTACAACACTATCATATGCACTCATACACCTATACAGACTCTCACACTCTGTCACTCATCCACGGAGTTACTCACACACCTAGTCAGTCCTGTAAAGAATCAATCACACTTCCATTTTCTAATCTATACAGTTAAACATAGAGCACCTTACATTTTGAAACATATACTAACACATAATTACTCTCTTATACAATCATTGATACAAGTACACATTGATCTGCACAGAGTCACACACCTCCCAGCCAGCCACACACACACTCAGTCTCCCATACAAATACTTGGGCAATCAATCAATAACCCATATAGTTACTCATATAGCTACTGATCAACACATGCAGCAGTTTACAGAACAACAGACATAATGATGCACAAATTAAGACAGTTTAGTCACTAACCCATGCACTCAGTGAGACACATTTAATCACTCACTCATACAGTCAGTCACGCACCTACTAAATCCTTCATCCAGACACTTCTACATCTACTCATTCTTCAATATGTAAAACATATTTAAACTTTACAGAAACACACAGTCACTGGATGATGTCATCAGTGATGTCATTTGAGATGTCATCAGTGATGTCATCAGTGATGTCACTGACCATGTCATGAATGATGTAATATGTGACATCATCAGCAGTGGATTGCGGGTGCGCGATATATAGTTAGTGCAACTAACTATATATGGAATTTCAATGGTTTTGTGTGAGTAAAATAAGGTTTTTTAAATGCTAATTCCTAACTATATATGGTCTATAACCTATGGTTTTTTCAGTGATATATATATATATATATATATATATATATATATATATATATATATATACATATATATATATATATATATATATATACATATACATATATATATATATATATATATATATATCACCAAGTTGCTGCCAGAACGATCCTCGACCTTGCAACGCTGGCGCCGTTGGTGGCAGCAGCCGCCACACTTTATTACAACCTGCTTCTTATCCCCTTTCAGTAGTAGGACACAGAAAACGGCACACCAGGAAAGTCCAGCACAAATCCTTTTATTGTGCACTTATACTTTTTTTTTTTTTTTTTCCAGCACAAATCCTTTTATTGTGCACTTATGGAACAAGGACGACGCGTTTCGGCGTTTGCCTTTATCAAGTTACCACCATTTTGTTTTGAAACATATTTAAGTCCGTCTTTCATGACCAATTCATAGACATAGAAAACATATTCTCAAACCATTTTCGACACCATTCGGTGTGCTTGCATAATGTACTGCGATAATGTGAAACTACATCATATTTACACATTTCCGATTTATACATTTACAAATTTACAAATTTACAAATTTACAAATTTACATTGTGACATTCAATATCTCCGCAATTGCGGAATAACCGCATGATGTCGGCCTGTTTTTATCAGCAGTCCCTAAGTCAATAGGGTAATGTAGTTCGACTATTGAGGGCTGCCCTGCTATTGGGCGGAGACCTGACGTCTATGTCCAATATCACTACTCGCAATACAGCTGGGTAATGTAGTTTCGCCCCGATGTACGCGGGGTTCGAGACTGCTCTCGAAATAGAATATTCCTTCTACCGTCTTCAATGTACGGAACAACATAAATGATATCTGATGGATATCTACACTGCAAGGGAGCTCCCTGTATGTAAGCTGTGTCTAGGTTGGCGGATATCCCTTTTGGAAAAGAGGTAACTATCGAGAATTCAGGGTTTTCTATCTGGTGGTATGCCTTCAGTTCAAGTGCTTATAATTGGGAGTGAGGAAGTGGTGACAAGTGGATGTGAGTAAAAAGTGAATAATGAATGGTAATACATATTTCCACTCTTAAGTGACTTACGTGTGACTTACTATTTATTATACACTGGCCCTACAAAACTACTCACGTTCCTATACTAATACCACAATTGTGGGTTTCAATCCTAAAACTTTATGTTGATGGGCTAAAGGTATGTGTGTAAGTCAAGTATTAAAAAGTGCTAGTGATTAAAATACATTTACTGTCTTATAGAACTCATCATACAGCGAGGTAGCTTAAGTTAAGTCCCTGATAGCTTCAGATACCTATATGGGTGGATAGCTCCTCCCCACAATTGAGCCCTTTAGGGGTCTTACAATCCAGATCTATAATGTATCTGGATTCTTTGACTCTCAACTGTGTTTCGTAGTCTCCCCCATGTATATTTTTGGGGATCTTGTCGATGCCAAAGAATTTAAGACTGCCATTATTGCTATTGTGTCTTTCTTCGTAATGGCGGGCCATTGGATAATTAATGTCCTTCTTGGTGATGGCACGTAAGTGCTGTAGGATCCTCACCTTCAGTGGATGTTTGGTGCTGCCCACGTATCGGAGGCCACAAGGGCACTCCAACACGTAGACAGCAAACTCGGTATTGCAATTAATCTGTTGCCTAATTTCTTTCTTTTGTCCTGTACCATTAAGGAAATCCTTGCAGGATTTTCCATTGCGGTCTGCCTTACAGCTACCACAGGTTGTAAAGCCATTGGGTCTAGGGGGCCAGTTTGGTCGAGTTGTTTCCCCCGGGTAGCTGTGAACCAATTGGTCTTTAAGCGATCTCGCTCTGCGATAGGTAATTTGGGGTCTCTGCCCTACATAGGCTCCTATAATAGGATCTGTAGTGAGCAAATTCCAATGTGCCCTCAAAATTTTGCCTAAAGCCCATGCTCCTCTACTGAAGTTCGTAATCATACGGGGTGGGCACGGTTGATTCAGTTTCTTCTGCTCATCGTTTCTCAAAGTAGTGCCTGAGGTCCTAAATAGGAGTTGCTCATGTTGTAAAGCCTTTACTTTCTCATGTGCTGTCTTGAGGGTTTCCCCTCTATATTCCCCCGCTGTCTGAATCGCAAAATCATGGCCTTCTGCTCACTCTCAAAGTCCGCATCAGTGCTGCAATTGCGGCGAGCCCTCAGAAATTCCCCATATGGGATACTTTTCTTTAGAGATATGGGGTGGTGGCTCGCCGCATGCAGCACTGCATTGCCTGCTGTGGCCTTACGGAACAGGCGAGTCGTGATGTGTCCCTCCTTTATCTCAACTGCTATGTCTAGAAATTCACAGTACTTATCACTTACTTTATATGTGAATTTCAGGTTCAAATCATTCACTCCAAGATGACTTATGTATTGTTTGGCCAAGTTTTCGGGACCATTCCATATTATGAATAGGTCGTCGATGTACCTGACCAACATTACAATGTGGTCAGTGTACATCTCCGATTCCTGCAACCACACAACCTGTTCCTCCCACTAGCCCAGGAAGAGATTCGCCAGGCTGGGGGCGAAACAAGTTCCCATCGCGGTCCCTGACCGTTGTCGATACACAGTTTTTTCAAAGAGGAAAATATTCTCCTGTAGGCAAAACAGCATCATTTTCTTCAGCATAGCATTATGTGCCCAATAGTCTATGTGTCTGCTCCTCAAAAAGTACATGCAGGCCTCTACTCCCTTTACCTGATCAATACATGTATATAGGGAGCATATGTCCATGCTTATCATCAGATATCCCTCCTCCCATCTCAGGTCATGCAATTGTCTCAGAAAGTCTGTGCTGTCCTTGCAATATGAATTTAGATTGCGTACATATTCATTCAAAAATAAATCCAAGAATATTGAGGTATTTTCCAAGAGTCCTCCATATACACAGAATACAGAACACAGTGAGAGCTGAGGCTGTCAGCGGGGCGGTCTGTCCCAGGGTTACCGGTAACCCCACAATCCTTTTCACACACTCCTCCAATGTCGGAAGAACAGGACGGACAGAAATGTAATCTATTGCTGCAGAAATTACATTTCTGCTAATTTTCCAGAGTGTCCGTCCTGTTCTTCCGACGTTGGAGGAGTGTGTGAAAAAGATATATATATATATATATATATATATATATATATATATATATATATATATATATATATATATATATATATATATGTATATGGAATAATAAAACCTTAGTAATTCAGTTAAAAAACCAAAGGTTCCTTCGATGTTATAGTTAGGTTCAGGTGTCACTCGCACAAAACCAGAGAAATTCAGCCATAATAGTGAGCTAACTATAACATGCAATCCCGCTATGCACTGCTTATGACCTCACATATTACAACAGTCATAAACATGACATGAGGTGGTGGTCCCTGTGTGGGGGGGCAAAGCCCCCACGCATTAATATTGCATTATAGCCCCAGTGGGCTGGTTGTCCAAGGGGCTCCGGGGCCGTATGGCCTCCCCACATTCCTGTTATATTTAGCCCCGGGGAGGTGGTGATCCCTGGTGCCACGGGGGAGGCCGTATGGCCTACCAGGGGGTTATAGTATTAATTCTGTGCCCCAGTGAGATGGCGGTCCCTGGGGCAGCTGGGATTGGTGAGACTCCCCCGCTAATAATGATGTGACTGCCCCAGGGATGTATCGGTTCCCAAGGCTTTTAATAGCCTAAGGAGAGGAGCCCCATGCACCCCTCTCCTATATTTACACATGCCCCTGGGAACTGGCCCAACCAGGAGCCAATTTCAAGTGAAGCACGGGAGGCAGTGCTTCAATTTTTCTAGCAGATCTAGCCTGACTTCTGCCATGTCTAAAGATTCCTATTGAAATTAACTTGGAGAAAAAGTGTTTTGGGACCCCCCTTTTTCTGTGCCCCGCTTGACGGATCACAACAACATTTTCAAGACAGCAGCTGAAGTGATCGACAAATTAGTTTAGAAAAGTTCACGAAGATTCATCAAACTACGCCAAAGTTATTGGCAAATGAAAAAACACTCTTCCTATGGAAACCACATCCAAACTATAGCTACCTACTGGTGACTGCCAGTAGGATATATATACGCAGGCTTGCATCCAAAACTCATTTTTTGGACCATGTATCCTTGGATTAACAACTATTGCAACTTGGAGTCTGTGCCTGTGTGATTTGTCTATGCTGGTGAACACTCAGGATTCTCTGTTGATATATGTACATATATATATGTCATAGATTTTATTTATACTCTGAACGCATGGTGCGATGAGAGTCTAAATAAAATCTATGGACTCTCCCCCGTCAGTGCTGTGTCTTTTCTGTGGACGAGAGGAGACAAGCAGTGGTAATATTTGCGGGTGCACCCCCTGCTATAACAGCACCTGTTCGAGAGTGCGTGAGCATGGCGCTAGTTGAGCAGCAATATATATATTGGGTGCCATATATATAGTATATTTTCTATTCCTATGCTGAAATATGTATCACCTTGCACTTTAAAAAGGAGACACTGCCGCCCATGCGCTGTTGATTGAACAAGGCCGGGTGTCTCCTGCCGAAACGAGTCATGGCGACAGGGTGGTAGCACAATAAAAACCATTTTATCAATTTGGGTCTGCCCTTGCCTTCTTCGTGTGATAGGAAGATTGAGGCAAGCGTGCTGCATTTATTTCCGGATTGACCTCCTCCGGCTTAGCAGACCCCCTCTCCACAAGACGGCTCCGTGGTTGGTGGTTTCTTCCTTCTGTGCATTCTCGGCTGCTGGTGACGGCAGGCAGGATTACCAGAAGGACTTTGTATTGTTTCTGGGTTAGGAATCCACGGAGCCCCCTGTGTTTGCAGCGTAACGAAAGAGGATCGCGGAGGGTGCCTGTGACCAGAGGGATATCACGGAGGAACCCCAGCAGCGGCTCGGCTGAGACGCTCATGAGAAGCGTCAAGTGACTGCCCTTGCGGGATGCAGACACCGGGAACCGAGGTATTGACTCTTTAATTATAAAGCAATTGTAACACACAGGCGGGGAGGTCTAAGCTGCAACTCCGGTCCCGGTGGATATTTAACACGGGACTCTTGTGTTGTCAGCTGCCACTATATTGTAAAGTTTTGTGCTACCACCATGTCTGCCGCAGCGCTCAGGGACCGGGAACGTGCGGCAGAGGAAATGTTTGGGGATAATCCTCTTCAACAACAGCAGCAAAATACAGGCTTAGGTGCTGCAGGAACATCAACGGCGGCAAAGGGGTTAAAGGACAATTTTCGCACACTTGAGAAATTGATGAGACAGGAAACTGCCAAGTGGTGTGAGGCTAAATCCCTGCAAAAATATTTGGATGCGGGGAGAATCCCAAGGGGATTAGGAATCATGTTAGCCCCTAGTTACGACACACCAAATCCTCGTATGATGGCTGACTGGGCAGAGTGTAATCCTGACTCCTCGCGCAAGTTAGTAGAAATATTGGTAAAATACGGAAAGGAGGATCGGTTGGAACTACAACAAAAGATAGAAGATCTCAGTGGTGAAATTGAACAACATGAAGATACGCAGTTAAAGAAAAAATATCATGATGAAATGACAACAAGATTAAATAAAGAGGAAGAAAAGATCAAGCAAAGGAAAACATACAAGTTTCAAAGAGACAAGGATGACTACGCCAATGGGCAGATCTTCACGTTTGCGCATAAATACGATGTGTATAAAAATAAAACCCTGAAAGGAAATAGACAACAACAGCAGGAATCAAATCATGAGCGAGAAGCATCATCGACCTCAGCATCTGATCTCAGCTCCGCGGTTGAGAGCGAGACTGACATGGGAATTCAGGAAGAAGACCAACACTGGGAGCAGTGATATCCCTATCTAAGAGAAGAACCTGATTGCCTAAGAATGAGTCATAAAGATACTCTTAGACCCAGAAACACCCAAATGACAAAAACGTCAAAAAACGAAGGACCAAGAGCAGGAGGCAACGAAGGAGGGCAGCAAGAGAAAGGAGGCAACAGTGGGAATACAAAAGTCACAAAGGGTCGGGGATCGTGGAGGAAGAGACAGTAATTTCAACTATTGAAAACCGAGAAGGGACTGAAGCGATAATGGATCAAAGTCCAACAATTATAAATTTGACAGACTTACAACTAAGTGCTTCAGAACAGCAAATCCTTTCGCTTGGTTTGTCTTACTGTCCTCCCACCAACTTTGACTATGCAAACACCCGAGCTGACCTATTCAGGTTGGTCAGAAAATTTAAATTGCAAAAAATCCATCAAACCAAGGCAAGTACATCAATCATGCCACAATTACCGGAAACTGAGGAGGCAGTTGGCCTCCAAGCAGTCGACCTTAGGTCCCTCAAGGACCTGTACAATCTGGGACAGGAAGGTGGAATTTCTAATGAATGGGATCCAGGGGTGAATATTGTTGCACATGAGGACCTGGCAACACAGGATTTACTCACTCCGGGCTTTGAAACATGTGCCAAACCAGACACGATGTTCAAGGAAAAGTCCACATTCATGCCGATGATGCCTCGTGATGCCATTGATCTATTTAACGAGCAAGTATTGAATGAGATCAAACTGCTCTACAAACAGACCAATACAAACAAAACACAAATTGATAAAGAACAGCGTAAATATCATCAGTTGATGCTAAAAATCAATGAGAATAAAAATGTGGTAGTGAGACAAGCAGATAAAGGGGGGAATGTGGTGCTTTGGTCACTTGAAGATTATTCAGAAGAGGCCACAAAACAGTTGAGTGATACAAACTGCTACCGGAAAAGCTCCATGCAAAAATTGAAACAGGTTCAGGATAATTTCTTTAGCAAGTTGTTAGCATGGAAAAGCACAGGCCTTCTAAAACTTCAAGAATTTAAGTACCTTAAAAAAGAGAATCCTACAATCCCCCTATTGTATTTTTTGCCAAAGGTCCATAAATCAAACACAAAGTCACCGGGAAGACCGATAATATCTGCTTGTGACGGCCTTTTGGAAAATATGTCAGTGTACATTGATTCGTTTTTGCAACTCCACATGAAATCTTTGAAATCATATGTGCAAGACACAAGCGACTTCATCTGTAAAATGGAGGGAATCAAATGGCATAAGGATTACTGTTTGATGGCTCTAGATGTCACAGCCTTGTATACTTGCATTAGCAACCATGATGGAGTCAAAGCAGTGGAATACTTCTTAGCCAATCGACCCATAAAATTTGCCAAGCATAATCAAATATTAATAGAATTATTGGCATTCTGTTTAGAAAATAACATCTTTTTATACAAAAATCAGGTCTACCAGCAGATACAAGGTGTGGCAATGGGGGCCAGCTTCTCCCCTAGTTATGCCTGTCTCTTTATGGGATGGTGGGAGGAGCTGGTCATCATGAAGAGACACATCCACACCTTTACTAACAACATTATATACTGGTTGCGATTTATTGACAACCTTTTTGTAGTGTGGAACGGGTCAATTGAAAGTGCACAGGAGTTTGTTTCTGAAATAAATGACAACAATGTAAACTTGAAATTTACATGTGACATTAGCCGTGATACCATCACATTTTTAGATACACGGGTAAATGCATCTGATACAGGCCTGTCAACCACCCTGTTTGCAAAGCCCACAGCGGGAAATTCGATATTGAATGCGAAAAGTGCCCACCCCCCTCACTTGATTAATAGTATCCCCTAAGGGGAGATGCTAAGAATTAAGAGAATATGCAGTGAGGAAAATGATATGAGGCAAAAGCATCAGAAATGTAAGAATAAATTCTTGCAACTTGGGTATAGGAAACAAACCATAGAAGCTGCAATATCGATAACTAGGGCTAGGACTAGACATGAACTTTTGAAATACAAAACTAGATCTGACACAGTGACCACTATAAAAGAACCTGTAAGAATGATACTGGGATACAACAGACAGGAGGGACAGATTAGAGCCATAATTAGACGTACTTGGCCCATCCTCAAGGGGGACCACGTTATTGGGAGAGTATTGCCCAGGAAACCATCTATACCTTTCAGGAAAAGTAAGTCAATAGGTAATACACTCATTAAAAATAACCCTGAGGATATAAAACCTGTTTCATGGTTGACGTCCAGATTAGGCTTTTACAAGTGCCCCAGTTGCAAGGCCTGTCAATATGGTGTGAATACTAAATATTATCAAACTGCATTTAGTTCGAAACAACATACCATTGCTAAATACTTGTCTTGCAAAACAGAATATGCGGTTTATGCATTAGTATGTAGTTGCAATCTTACATACATTGGCAGCACGAAATTGCCTGTCCATAAGAGAATCCTGCAACACACCAGGGCCATTGTAAGCAAAGATCCCAGCTATCCGGTCGCGAGGCATTTTAAAGATCAGCATCAAAGTAGCCTCGAGCATTTTAAATATTAGGGGGGCTATTAGGATGGCGGGAAACGGGACCGCCCGCCTGAAGGGCGGGGGTCCCGAAATGTGCATTAGGATGCGCCCGCAACAGTGGCGGGCGCAATCCTCATTTTAACATTGTGGCGGGCGGTGCTCACTGCACCGCCCGCCACGATTTCAAAATCAAATGCACACATTTGCATACTTGAAGCGGCATGCACCACGCGGTGCCTGCTGCTTGGTGTATGCAAATGCGGGGGGTGCCACAGGTACCCCCCCTTTGCAACAAACACCTCGGCCATCACCAGGGGGGCCCGCAGGAGACCCTCAAACCAAAGACCGCCTGCTTTTGGCTTGCCAAAATGCCCATTGTAATATGGCTGGCGGTGTCTAACAGACACCGCCACCATATTAAACATTTTCCGCACGGCTGCAAGGCAACCGGGGCGGAAAAAATGCGGGCAGTGTTTTTCACCGCCGCGGTCCCCCCTGCCATCCTAATATGGCGGGGGGCAATTGGGCAATGGATGTCGGGCGGATTGCCTCCGCCAGGCCGGCGGTGGCAATCCGCCCGACATCATAATGGGCCCCTATGTGTTAGATGCAGTACCTATCAACAAAAGAGGTGGTAACAGGGAGAAAAAGTTAAGACGTTTAGATACCAGATATATATTAGAATTGGACACTAAACATACTAAGGGTCTCAACACCTGTGAAGATTTGCACACATACCTAAAATTGATTAGGGCATCTACTCTTTACATCTATGCTATCTATTGCACATATTTGGCCGTCTGATTTTTATTCAATATTTAGGCACGTATTTGTTTATTTATTTATTTTATCTATATAGTTGCGTGTTTGGTGGTTGGACATTGATCGGCGGGTTCACTATGTTGGTCAAATGATTTGTTGAATATGTTATATTTGGATCTACAAATGTCTCACGGATGTCGGGATACAACTGTAATTAGAACTGAACCACCGATATCTGAGATACTAAATCAGTAATATGTCATAACTTGCATGTATTCCACTATTTGATATTATGTGTAGTTAATAGGATGATTTTAGGTAATTTATTGGAATTTTAGGTTGGAATGATTTTATATCTATAGAAGCACTTTGTATATGGTATACATCATTTAGTGGGAACCAATCTATTGACCCTTTCTTTATGATTACTGAGTTATTCTTTCCTATAATCTTCTTTGACCTCGTGGCAACCAGCACATAAGTCAAATATTAGAATGATATCTTGTCTATATTTATATTATAGTTCTCTAACCAGTAGCTGTCTGCACTGACTATAATTATAATATATAAGATTTATCTTTGCACTTTTTTGCACTTTTTGCACATTAGATTGTTACATAGGGGTCTTGATTGTTTATAACAATGGGGGCATTTTTTCCTTTTTGCACTCAGTCACTTTATTATAGTATCAGCAAGAAATAGTTGGAGGAGCAGGGGTATTGTTTTCCTATGTGATGTATAATAGGATAGACATATCTAACTATCCCCTGACAGGAAGTTTAATAACATTTCTAAACAAAGAAAGTAAACAATATGTGTATTATACAGAAATATGGGTGCTGTTTAGGAGGATATTTGTTATTAACTGTTTGACCCACCATGTAATAATTGATTTTACATGCATTTAGCCTGCTATATATGAAGTTTTTTTTAAAGAATTTATGCTGCTATTCAGTATTGTTTTTGAAAATATTCTTAGAGACTTTAAAGTATGGTCTTGAATTTTAAAGCATTTATGCTGTCATTGGGTGCCATATATATATAGTAGGTTTTCTATTTCTATGCTGAAATATGTATCAACTTGCACTTTAAAAAGGAGACACTGCCGCCCATGCGCTGTTGAGTTAACAGGCCGGGTGTCTCGAGCCGAAAGGCGTCATGGTGACAGGGTGGTAGCACAATAAAAAACACTTTATCAATTTGAGTCTGCACTTGCCTTCTTCTTGCGATAGGAGATTGAGGCAAGCGTGCTGCATATATATATATATATATATATATATATATATATATATATATATATATATATATATATATCAGCGACACTCTAGAACTGCTCACCTCAAATGTCTGCTTTTCTATTCAATCAATCAATCAATGACATTTATAGAGCGCACTACTCACCTGGAGGGCCTCAAGGCGCTAGGGGGGGGGGGTGCTGCTACTGCTCGAACAGCCAGGTCTTGAGCTGCTTCCTGAAGGAGAGGTGGTCTTGGGTCAGGCGCAGGTCGGTCGGGAGTGAGTTCCAGGTCTTGGCGGCAGGTAGGAGAAGGACCTTCCTCCTGTTGTCGTTCTTCGGATGCGGGGGACGGCGGCGAGGGCGTGACTGGCTGATCGGAGGTGGCGTTTGGGAGCGTAGAAGTTGATGCGGTTGTTGAGGTAGCTCGGGCCTTGATCGTGCAGGGCTTTGTGTGCGTGGGTGAGGAGACGGAAGGTGATTCTCTTGTTGACGGGGAGCCAGTGCAGGTCTCTTAGATGTCCGGAGATGTGGCTGCGTCGGGGGATGTCGAGGATGAGTCTGGCTGAGGCGTTCTGGATCCGCTGGAGTCTCTTCTGGAGCTTGGCGGTGGTTCCGGCGTAGAGGGCGTTGCCGTAGTCCAGTCGGCTGGTGACAAGGGCCTGGGTGACCGTCTTCCTGGTCTCAGTGGGGATCCACAGGAAGATCTTCCGTAGCATGCGCAGGATGTTGAAGCATGACGAGGAGACGGCGTTGACTTGTCTGGTCATGGAGAGGGAGGATTCCAGGATGAAACCCAGGTTGCGTGCGTGGTCTGTCGGTGTGGGTGCGGTGCCCAGGGCGGGGGGCCACCAGGAGTCGTCCCAGGCGGAGGGCGAGGAGCCCAGGATGAGGACTTCCGTCTTGTCTGAGTTCAGTTTCAGGCGGCTGGTCGTCATCCACTCGGCTACATCTTTCATCCCTTCGTGAAGGTTGGCTCTGGCAGCGGCGGGGTCGTTGGTCAGGGAGAGGATCAGCTGGAAGTCATCGGCGTAGGAGATGATGTTCAGGTTGTGTTGGCGTGCGATGGCGCGAGGGGGCTCATGTAAACGTTGAAGAGGGTGGGGCTCAGCGAGGATCCTTGAGGGACGCCGCAGATGTCTTCGGTGGCCTCTGACTTGTACGGTGGTAGACGGACTCTCTGTGTTCTTCCGTCGAGGAAGGAGACAATCCATTCCAGTGCCTTCTCCTGGATTCCGACGTTGCTGAGGCGCTGCACTAGGGTGCGGTGGCAGACAGTGTCGAATGCCGCGGAGAGGTCTAGGAGGATGAGGGCCGCTGTTTCTCCGTTGTCCATCAGGGCTCGGATGTCATCGGTGGCAGCGATGAGGGCGGTCTCGGTGCTGTGGTTGGCTCGGAAGCCAGACTGTGAGGGGTCGAGGGATCCATTCGTCTCGAGGAAGGCGGCCAGCTGTTTGTTGACGGTCTTCTCGATGACTTTGGCTGGAAACGGGAGGAGCGAGATGGGGCGGTATTAAAGTCATAGGATTAGCACAGTGCCATCCATATACCGCTCCAGGCACAGTATTACAGATTTGAATTGGTAAAATAACCACCAAGCCAACCTGAAATGAGTAAAAGCAACCCTTGAAAAAATGCGGACACCTATTTTGGATCACAATCTGCTAAATATTTTTCGACTTCCCAAATACCGACATGCTATTTGCAATAACCGCAAAAAGCGTTATCGCAAATTGCGAATTCGTAAACATATGTATAAACAATTTACTAATTGCGAACCTTCCAAATTCACAATTTTACACCTTATTATTACCACCAACTCAAAGCAGGTGGTAACCAGGTAAAATTATGTAAACAGGCCCGCAATGCCACAGGACTTTCCACAATGGCAGCGCTGATTCAAGGATGCGGATTCAAGCAGCAGCACAGACAAGGAGGTGCCAGTAATGGGTCTGCAGAGTGAGCATAACTCTGTTCCACCAGAAAGAGGAAGAGATACATGAGAAGTATAGGCTAGACTCAGCTACCATACTGGACTTGATTGCTGAGCTGAAACCTATGCTTGAACACCCAACCCGCAGGACCCAAACCATAGCACCACATGTGAAGGTCCTGTGTTCACTGCACTTGCTGGCATCCGGAAGCATCCAGGGGGTACTATCAACAGCAGGAGGGGTCTCCCAAAGTTGCCTGTCGCGGTTCTTCCGTGCATTCTCGGATGCAATGGTACAGAGGCTACATCATCACATCACATTCCCTGCCACACAACAGGCATTTCAGCAAACCAAACTGGACTTCCACCAGATTGCCCAATTTCCCCATGTCATTGGTTGCATAGATGGCACCCATGTAGCTCTCTCACCACCCTCAAACAATGAGTAAGATTTCAGAAATCGCAAGTCATACCATTCATTCAACATACAGGTCATCTGCAATGCAAAATATATCATAACTGATATAGTGCAAAATACCTTGACAGCACACATGATTCCTTAAGACATAGTGGGATATACACACGTCTCACTGGGGACGAATTTGGCGAGGGAAACCTGCTAGGTAAATGCATGTCAAGCACTCTTACATACAGTTAAGGGCTGAAGTAAAAGGACAGTGATTAACCATATGTCTTTCGGCTTTTAGGTGACAGTGCATATGCAGTCCGTGAATTCATCCTAACATCGTACCTCAATCCGGCTAATCCAAGAGAGCGAAGATATAATCATGCATACAAGTCAAAGCGCTGTGTAGTTGAGCAGACAATCAGTATATTTAAGAGCAGGTTCCGTTCCCTGTATAAAAGTGAGGAGCACTACAATACAGTCCAGAGACCTGCTGCAAGATTGTGGCTACTTGTGCCATGCTGCACAACATTGCGACTAGAAAAGACATACCATTGAAACAGATACAGAATCAGATGAAGATGAGGTACTAGGTCCACGTTGCAGACCAGCAGGTGGTGTAGGGGCAGCTGCGGGCCAACAGAGACGTGATGTGATAACATACAACTATTTCTAGGTGAGTAATGATGACACAATGCAAATAATGATTTGAGAAGGACTGTTTTTTAATGTACCTTAGCTTCAGGTAAACAACAGTCACACAGCCTACAAACACACTTGATTTGTGGCACATTCTATTGCACATGTCATTTCCACAGTGCATGGGTAATGGGTTAACAAATGTCCATATGGCATGGGCTACTTCACCCAATAGCGTTCTGCTGTGGTGACAGTTCATTTCTAGCGTGCACGTCCTGCAGTTGCATGCTCAGAGTGCTGACTGCTCTCCCTTGAGGCATCTGATGGTGTTCCTTGCCTTACACTATGCTGTCTGGGTTCTGCAATGGGTGGGGTGATGCTGCTTCCGCTGGAGAGCTCCTCACTGTCCTCTGAGCCCAGGAGACCTGTGCCACCTATAGTAGCTGTCTACAGCTGGTCAACTGCATTTGTGACCTGCACCAAACCTTTGGCCACATCATGGCTGCAGTGTGCTATTTCAACCAGCATGGTCAATGTGCTGTGTGACAGTACTGAAGTGACATTTGACAAGTGGTTGACCGCCTTTCTATATGTGTCCAGATGGGTGAACAGGCATTGTTATCCCCTGCGTCTGGATGCCTGGTCTCTTTGGTTCATTGTGGCACAGAGTTCTTTTAT
Source organism: Lissotriton helveticus (assembly GCF_964261635.1). NCBI lineage: Eukaryota > Metazoa > Chordata > Amphibia > Caudata > Salamandridae > Lissotriton > Lissotriton helveticus. The sequence goes on along the minus strand of NC_136065.1, from coordinate 889,885,830 downwards.
TGCTCCTGTCATTTCCCTGATGCTGTCTGCACAGGCTTTATGTCCCTCATCAATTTTCAGATTAAGCTCTCTGATGCCCTCCTTCATGTCTGTATGATTATGGTTAACAGACACCAGCTGCCTGTGTATTGATATCATACTTCTGGCTTGCAGGTGCTGGACCTTCACCAAGGTGCCTTCCAGGCCAAAAAATACCACAGGATCCTCTACAGCTTCTGCGCTGGTTTGTGCCCTTGGCCTGCGTCTCCTGCAACTCTCGTCCCTACGGTGCATAGCGGGCTGGTCATGGACCTGATGTGCATGCTGTTCCTGCTCTAGCTGTGCCTCATCCTCTATGGGTTCGGGTTCTCCCTCCAAGTCTAGGAGTGGACGTACAATGTGACGGTGTCTCGTGGGATAGGTGTTGGCAGTGTTATATGCTCTGTGTCCTCTCCCCCTGCCTGGTCCTGTGTGTGTGCTGCCTCCTTGGCTTCGGTGTTGTCACCCTGTGTTTCAGGTTAAACTGTAAATAAAAAAAGAATTTTTATTGTGTGCTCTGCTTCCCATTGTTCACTGAATAAACTGTTCTGCATTTATGGTTACCTAAGTACTGTCTTACATTTTTGCCTTTACTGATTTGCTTCAACTGCCTATACATTGCTGTGTGTCATTGCGCAACTGTGTTATGTGTGTGACAACATCTCCCACGATGCATTGCTGGGTGGGCTACAAAATGTGGAATGGAATTGCATTGTTACTTCATAATTGGGGCATTCCTGAGAGTGTAATTAAGTTGGTAATGTGTCAGGGCTGATTTTGCATGCATCATACCTTGTCTGCTGTTAGGCGTGTCGGAGCTATTGATGTCTGCCACCCTGCTGATGCTTTCAGGCTGTAGGGTGACCTCCACCAACTCCTCAAGGGGTGTGGATTCTGTCTCTGTCGATGTACCCCTGCTAGTCTTCTTCGCCTCCGCAAGCCTGGTTGCAACCTTATCCTTCAACCTGGAGAGCATGTCATACCAGCGCTTGCGCAGGTCAGCAATGGAGCGCTGGGTTACACCTATGGCATTCACCTTTGCCTGGATGTCCAGCCATATTTTACTTTTTTGGCATTCAGGGACATAAAGGCATTTTTTGCCAAACAATAATTCATGGCTATGGACCATCTCTTCAATGAGTATCTCCTTCTCCTTCTCACTGAACTTGTGCTTCCTTTTCCTCCCAGCTTCCTCCTTATCCTTCTCCTGTGGATCCATTTTGGTATTGTTGGTGTTGCAGTCCACGGCGGTTTGCTTCTCCTCCCAGCCTCTGACACAGCCTCAGGCAATCAGGAACAGCATGGGCAGTCACATCTCCTGGGTGTGATGTCATCAAGATGCACCTGAATAGCAGATTACCTAAATTTGTATTTTTTTAATAGGGAATTTGCAAATAAAAAATCACTATTATGGAGTTCGCTATTAAATTCTGCAAATTTTAAGGAATCGCTAAGTTATTGCAATTTTTCATCAGAATCGCGTTTTGCGATTCTCAATTAGAGATTCACTAAAAATCGCTAATTGAGAATCGCAATTCTCTTTTTGGATACATATGGTCCAAAGTCTTTGGCCATTTCTACAGCAAAGTCTTTAAGTAAAGAACTAGCACAGTGCTGTGCATGCCGAACTGTAAAATGGCAAAAGCCATTTACCGCTCCAGGCAAAGTATTACAGCTTTGATTTGGTAAAATACCAACCAAGCCAACCTGAAATGAGTAAAAGCAATCCCTGACACAGTGTTTCGCTCTACGTAAAGCTCTTCAGAGAGGTATAGCTTTGTCCAGACACAAGGGAGCACCCAGTATTAGTCAAAACAATACCCTGGCTTAGAGTGATGCATAAATTATGCACAAAAGAAGCAGAGAACTCTGAGTAGTTCACTTTCACTTCTTTCATCCCTAAAGGGACCAGGCACAGACACCGGTAATCTACAATTTAATATTTATTTCCGGTTTTGTCTGCCATGAAGAGTTTCGGTCACTGCCGTGACCTTGTTCACATACAATATATATATGTATATTTGCAGCCAAAAACCTATGTTTATGGGATGAAGTGGCTCAATTTATAACTTGCAGCTTTCTTTAAGAGGGTACTTGGCAGGCACACATATGGGCACATGCATCATTGGTTTTTGCATTCGCAAACGGTGCGAATCGCAAAAATCGGCCGTTTGCGAATGCAAATCCAATTTTTGAGATGCATCAATTTTTTTTTCACAATTTTTTTGTGATTTCTTATATTGCGATTGCATTTACGAACTTGCAATTTTGCAATTTCTTAAATGCAATGCATCATTGAAAAAAAATTACGATTTCGCAAATTGGAAGAGTTAAATTAGCATGAAGTCAACCTTCATGTTAATTTAAGAAAAGTTTCAAAAATGCACAAAAGTGCATTTTTGACACTTTAATTTCACACACATACATGCCCTTGGGCATGTATGTGTGAAAAATGGACTGTGTGTTACATTTCAGGGGTGCAGGGGGGGTCTTTTGGGCTGTAGCAGAGGCCCATAGGACTCAATGTTAAGGGATTCCTTATTTGCGATTTGCAAATTTGGGAATCGCAAATAAGGAAAAATTTGAAATCGCAAAAAAATATGCGATTTTTTGATGCATAGGTATTACGATTTCTTAATTTGCGCAATTTAGGAATCGCAAATACCTACAATGATGCATGTTGCCGGTAATGTATTACTGAGTAACTGCACACTTCCCCCTGTGTATAATAATGACAGGATCATAAACCCAATGCAAAGTGAGGGAGTGATAGGAAAAAGAAGGAATTTGCCTTGTTGGTTGGTTAATACTCACAAATGTACTCCTTTCCAACACTTTTCCAGCGAGGAAGAATGTTCTTGCCTTGGAGAATTTGCACTCTGTGCACATGTGTACCTTGAGAAATTACCAGTCTCAACTGACATTCCCTGACTGGTGCACCTTTACAGATATACTCTACTAGGAGTGCTGTAATTCCCAAAAGTGGTACACTTATACCTTGTCTTACAACGTTTCAATGCAGTGAACACAACGTCTGAGAACTGGAGTCCCTCCTATTCACAAATGTGTCATCTCTTTGATAAAAAAATATTTTTGTGTTAACACATGATTATTTTTTTACAGTTCCTTATTTTTGTTATCCTGGTCAGAGGGTCCTAAGTGAAAAGTATATGAAAAAAGCCATGTCACTTACAAAGATGTAAAATATTGAATTTAATGTGCAGTTTTGAGACACTTTAAGATATGTGTTTTTCTTTTAATATTTTAAAATGTTTTGCTATATAGCTTTCGTAACAATGTATTACAAACAGACATTGGCAAAGCCAATAGCTTAGCACTTACTTTATTAAGGTGCAACATTTTAGCTTGGCCAATGCTGTTTTATTGCTGGACCCAGATAAAGATATAGACCCAGATTCACTAAAATGTCACGCAACTAACGAAATGCAGGAAGACAACTTGCTGTGCTGGGCTGTGTGATGGGGAGAGGGCAGGAATGTTCCATATCTACTAAGATATAGCACATTTCAGCTTTCTCACTGCGCTGCCTAGCGCCAATGCAAGCACCCTTGTATCATGGTGCAAGGGGGCCTGCATTACACACAAGATTGTTTTGCTGAGGAAGGGCATCTTCCTGCTCAAAAAACAATACAGAAGAGGCATGCTCACCTTCCATGTGTGTGCTGCAGAAAGCAGTACAGTAAAAAGGGTAAATAATCAGGAGAAATAAACATATTTCTGGAATGGAGCTCCATATTGACACATTCTCAGATTTACTATTCTTAGCAAGCTTGGGAATGCACCAACGGATGTGTGGGAGGACCCCCAACTTTACCCAAGGAATACCTTATTTACACAAAACAACGCAAGGCAGAGATTTGCAATGCTTTGAGTTACTCTATATTTACTAGGGTTGGGCAGAATTTGTGTAGTGGCGCTATGCAAAGCTCCACGAAACGGAACATGCGGAATTGCTTGTTTTGCCCGTTCACGATGCTTTTTTCTGGTTAGCGAATGCTGTTTGCGAGCTTGGGAAGAAATATCTTGCAAACACGCATTTTGAAAGCGTGAAAAAGCAAAAAATTCTGCGGATCCACAGATAGCAGATTTTCGGGCAATTCCGCGTTCTCCGCTGAACACAAAATTATCCAAATTCCGCAAATTTCGTGAGCGGACTGGAATTTACCACCCAGGCCTAATATTTACTTAGCCAAGCAGAGCCATGTAAGGTGGCTTTGCGTGGCTTAGCATAATTGACTTAAGGGCTTGGGGTGCCTTGTATCATGTTGTGTGATGCAAGGACAATGCAAGCCCATAGAAAATCTGTGCCATAGTGTTGTATTTTTTCTCTTTCTCTTTTTCAGCTCATCATTTTAGAACATTAAGTGGCATATGTACAAGAATTGCTGCTAACTAACGTTAGCGATAGTTATCAGCAATTTTCTTTCTGCCCTGTACTGCTGAAAACTATTGCTGTGGTACCGACAATACTTTGCTACATGGTGATAGTTTCTCATTGCAGCGGTAATTGTCCACGTTAACACCTGTGTCATGGCGATAGATACAAATCTTGCCGCCAACATGAAAAAAGTGACAGCCGGACAGTCAGTGATCAGAAAATGCACGCTAATCAGCGTGACTACTTTTTTCAGAGTTTGTGGAAAAATCAACTAGAAAACGCCCACGAAGTACACAAAACACTTAGAATAATCATGGAGGAAACTGGACCATGCAGAAGTGAACAACCACCCTAACCCCTCAAACAGGCTGGGGGACCAGCCAGAGACCCAGGGGAAGAGGAAGAGGAAAGCCAAGTTCAGCCAGCAGGAAAATGAGATCCTGATTGCGGAGGTGACAAACAAAAACAGCTCTTTGTCAGCTCCACTGTGTCATTTGGGACAAAAAATGCAATATGGCAGTCCATTGTTTCAAAGGTGAATGCTGTAGCAGAGGTCAAGAGGACTGTGACCGACTGCAAGAAGTGCTGGCATGATGCAAATCGTAAGACCAAGCAGAAACTGGACAACAATCGCCAGGCAGCACTGCAGACCGGAGGTGGGCATCCAGCACCACAGGAGGAGCTGGATGCCTTGGAGGAACAGGTGTCTGTGGTCATCTGCGAGGAGTCAGTGGTTGGAGTCCAGGGACTGGGTAGTGCTGAACATGACCAGCTACATCAGCAACAGGGTGAGAAACAACCAGGGTCAAAGAGAGTGATTTGTGGGCAGTAATGTCACTCATGTCCAAATAAATATCCCTCAGAATGTCCCAAATCTGTCTGCATATAGATTTTCACACACATTGGTCCCTGGGGAATAGTCATTGAAAATACATATAAAGACACATAACGGTGGTGTCACTGACGTGGAATGATGCTTTAAAAAAAAATTCCAAGATAGAACCAAAAAGATATGTATTAATCTAACGAATAAGGGCAACATGAACATGTAAAGGGCCAGATTGCCTGGAGAGTTTGCAGAGAGTGGCATTGGGCCACACTGAATGTGTGCTGGCATCAGTATGGGCATGTGCAGTTGGGGCACACTGAAGGGAACTCCACAGGGCGGCTTCTCATTGTTGTCAATGATATGCTGCCCTGTGTTGACAATGTGGCTGAGCGTAGGGTACTGCCTAGGAGGCCAATGCCACAATCTGCAAACTCTCCAGGCAATATACTCCGTTGCTTGTAGATTAGATGCCGCCCTGTGTTCCCAAAGTGACAAATCATGTTGTGAGTCTCTGTAGCCTAAACACATGCATCCCCCATGCATTGCAAATATTCACCCTTGTGCCTCAAAGGTGCATAGACCATATTGTCCAAATCCAACAAACTGGAGGGCCAATGTGATATACAACTATGAGATGAAGGTAAATTCAAGCAAAAGTACAGTTTAATGACTTTGCATGTCAGGAATGTGTCCCATTCCAAATAAAACATGTTTTGTGTGTGCCATGCTCACTGACCCATACAGTCAAGTGAAGTATGACACAGAGCAAGATTCACAATGTTGCACATTTGCATCTCAACTTGTTATATGTCACCTTCACATGATACCTCAAAATGCAGTCATCCACATCAAACTATCTACAAGTGTCATGTAGGAAACAGTATTGTACAGAAACCTCAGTCCTGGTGTGAGATGGCCCTTACACATTGACATGCATGGAAACCAGTCCCTAGGGAAAGTAAACAGTAGCAATGAACAAATGCGTATGCAGTCATGTGTGCAAACATCCTTTCACAAACATGGGCATTCAATCAGCCTGAGCACAATTACATGTATCATCCATGTGTCCATCTGTGGTAAATAAATAAATAATACCTCTATTTTTGACTAGATATAACAATAACAGATAGCTCAATAAATAAGAGTCAAGATTCGAGGTAGTAGGAGTTTGCAGGTTTAATACAGCATAAAGGACAGGAACAGGACAACCTGCACGGGGAAGATCTGGGATGGCTAGCAACTTTTAATAACAGTGCACAAGCATATATAGTTAAACAAAATACATTACAGTACATACAGTAGGCGTAACAGTGGGTGGGGCCTGTAACAGTCGCGAGAGATAAGGCAGAAAGGAGGTGTAACAAGAGGCGTGAACAGGGCGTATACATAGACATGTGATGTAAACGTAACAGAATATGTCATAAATGGGGCGGAAACATGGAGGGGGCTACCTAAGGAGCCGGGACCTCTAACCTAGTGGTGCGCGCAAGCTGGCAATGACGTGTAACTAGGGAGAAGCTGGGGGCTATGACTTCTGAGCTAGAAGGAGAGACGAAAGTCTGGAGAGTCAGAGCGACATGTACCTAAACACTATCTAGTATCTGATGTTTAGAGAACATGTTGATAGAATCCAAAAGTTATCAGGGCAAAGGCTAACAGACACTAAGACTGGTGCATGCATTATTCTACATGTAGTGTGTGTTGAGGAATATTAAATGACCATAAATACAGTATTTCTCTTACATGGAGACGTAAAGGCTAGACGATGACTGAAACTATTGATGCGATTCAGTAGCTTAGGAATGCAGAGAAGGAGAGCTGGACTGATAACTAGAATCATAACATACTCTTGGCAGACTGACAGGCAGAGCCAGGCCGAGCCGGGCACTGTGAGGCAGGAAGTAAGTGAACGGTCAGGGATACAGGTGGGGGCTGTATCGCTCCTCGGAGAGGGTTCAGGAGACAGGAGCTGAATCTGAGTCCGGGCCCTTTTGAGGCCTAGAAACAGGGACTTTACAATGAAATAACGTGCACACTGAGAAACGTGGCAACGTAGCTTTACATAGGCCTAATACTCGTAGCTTTCACGAGAACTGGAAACTGGCATACTAGAGATGGACACAACTGTAATTGCGTCTTTAATCGATCATGGGGAATACATATGCATATTAATCATGCACATACAACATAAGATGGGGGACACGTAGGGACACAGAACATGGCAAAATTTTACTTTTCCACATTCCCTCCTTGTCACTACGTTTCCATCAGGAAACATCAATATTCATGATACCATCTATCATTTCATACAGTATCATTTGCTCGTCTCGAATTTTCTTGGAACGGGATCTAGGACGGGACTTGGGACTAGGAATACAAGAGGTAGCACAAATGCCGCAAATCGCAGGGCCACATTGTATACAGAGGCAGCAACTGAATATGATCGCTACTGCAATACCTAGAAATGACAATATTTTCCATCCCCAGGCAGAAATAATACTCCAAAACCAACCGGACCATGTCCAGGTGCCTGGATTCTGGTGTAACTGATGGGCAATTTTATGAAGTCTGGTTATAGCTGAATAAACAGACGGCGCGTTATTAGGAATGAAAATGCAGCAACTAGATCCGATGACTCTACATGCTCCTCCTCTATCGGCCAGTATGACGTCAAGAACGAGACGATTTTGGAGCACGACAAATCTCATAGCAGATTGCTCTTCGGTTAAGTTACCTAGGGCAGAGGCAGTCTCATTCACTACTGCTTCAAGAGTTCTTGTTAACCTACGGATTAACTTACTATTCTGGATAGGTCCTATAAAGAAAAAGAATCCTCTATTGAAATCTGTATACTGTTCTAGAGCAGTTTCAGTTTGATCGACAATCGGGGACTCAATCTCCCTTCTATGTCTAATGTGTACTAGATGTGTGTTTCTATGATAATCAGACGGGGCTAGGAAAACTGGTGGCAGTAGGAAGGCAATGTAACAGGTTCCCTCCCAATTGAGGGGCAGACGAACATATGCGGTCTGACCACAAACAAAATAAGAATGACGTGAAGCTTTAAAAATAGATTTCCCACTGTCACTATACTTGACAATAGTAGTACAATCACTATGTCCTACATGTACGGAACCATTATTTCTGACACATAATTCGCCTTTGACTGGTAATACTGAAATAGCAGGTAAGTCTGGAGTAGGATCAGACTGAACATTCAGGACCATGAAATTCGAAGAATAATTACCCAAATTATAAACTTCATTTTCTAGATCTAACCCTGTTCTGTGGGGAAAACCTTGCTTGTCTGGAAAACATGTACTGTTCAGAAAGGACATATCAGTTGAGGATGACGATAACATGGACCAGGCTCCACATGAGCCATTATGTGAGAACGGATAAGGAAACAGTGGCAGAACTCCCTTCGGTGTCTGGAAAGGGGGGAGTCGACCACGCACCCAACAATTTGTGGCATTGCTGGTCTGGTGTGAATAATGTAACATACGGATAAATGAATTGTTGCGCATAGCAAGACGATAGTATAGTTCGTGAGGAGGTAGATCACTAAACGTGTGCTCTACTGTAGCATTAGAAGACTTATTTACATGAGAAATTGGAAAACATAAATGAAATGCATAACTCGTGCAGGTAACCATTAAGCTTAAAAACAATATAAAACTTAGAAAAACGATACATCGGATTGAGTTTTGACTAACTCTCTCACTATGGGGGTCTATTTCATACATGTCAGATACCTGTCTAACCGTTTCACCTAGGGGAGGACTTAGACAATTAAACTGGCTGACTTATTTTACTAGACCGAAGCATCTTTTTATACTCCTGCTGCGGAGTTTCCTCTAACAGGGGAGGTTTTGAATCAATGTCATTGGCGGGACAGTCCTTAAGAATAGTATCTGTAGAAGTATTATTTAAAGTTTTAGGTCTTAGTCCGTGAAATTTCTTGACGTGAGACAGATGCACCCAGCCTTTCCTGCCTTCCAACTTCACGGCTGTGCGGGTGGTTAGAAGGACTAACTTCGGCTCCTTCCAGCGAGGTTCCAGCGGACTTGAACGATCAAAATTGCGGACGAGGACCAGGGTGCCGGGAAGGATCTCGTGTGGCTTGACTTCAGTATTGTCGGGAAATGCAGCGGCAACCTGTGAACGACAAGAGTGTAGGGCAGACATCAAGGAAGCTAGGTAATCTGTCAGCATATTACTGGAAACATCTGTAATACTTCGGGGTCTAGGTGTACCCCATACATTCGGGGGCGGCCGAATACGACCTCATAAGGGGACAGACCTGATCTGGAATGTGCGACCATGCGCATATAGAACAGAGCGACTGGCAGGGCAACTAACCAGTCTACACCTTTTTCTTGACAGATTTTGGCAATGCGGATTTTCAAGGTTTGATTATGTCTCTCTACGAGACCGGCTGCTTCTGGATGGCGTACACAATGGAACTTCCACTGGTACCCTAACAAAAGGGAAACGTGCTTCATTAATTCAGATGAGAAGGGCTGGCCGTTATCAGAATATACGACCCTTGGGAGTCCATAACGGGGGAAATATTCACGAACCAGCTGCTTGGCAGTGGTCGCGGCTGTGTAATCTGGGACTGGATATGCTTCTGTCCACCTGGACAAAGCGCATACAACTACAAGGACATACTTGAAACCTCGACATCGCTCCATCTGAATATAATCCATCTGGAGGACTTCAAAAGGGTGGTCAGGGGGCTGGAATCCACCTTGTTCCACCGGGACACTTTTACCTGGATTGAATTGACAACATATCATACAAGTACGGACTTTCTGCTTGGCTGCAGCTCGTAAATGCTTGTTAAACCAAATGTTCTGGATACTGTCTAACATGGCTTTTTCTCCTAAGTGTGCAGGACTATGTGCGGTATTGATAATGACTTGAACCATTGAGTCGGGGAGAAACCATGTGGCTCTACCCTTCGTCAACCATCCCTGATCTGTCTGGACCCCTCCTTGTTCGGACCATTTCTTAATTTCCTCGGGGGTAGCATGTAACTGGATATCTATGACATCTTGAGTAGGGTCCTTAACTGTCATACAAGTAGTCTGTTCTAGAGTGGATGTCGGTGTCTTGTTAACTGGTATGTCTGGTGTTTGTGCTGTAAGCTTGGCTGTTCGATCTGCTAGATCATTACCTTGGGAAATAATGTCAGTAACTTTCGTATGTGCTTTGCACTTCATGATAGCGATAGATGTCGGTAAATGTATTGCATCTAACAGAGCTTGAATAAGGAAACCATGCTGAATCTTGGTTCCATGAGAAGTCATGAAACCTCTCTCCTGCCAGAGCACTCCGAAGTCGTGTACGACTCCGAATGCGTAGCGTGAATCTGTGTAAATATTAACTTTCAGGTTCTTGGCACGTATGCAGGCTTGTGTCAGAGCAACTAGCTCTGCTGCCTGAGCAGACAGGGTGTCAATACGGTGTGTTTCAATAACTTCAGTGTCAGTAGTCACTGCATACGCGGCTACTAGTTCTCCTGTACTCGTTCTCATACATGAACCATCCACATAAAGTGTCAGGTCAGGATCTGGTAATGGAATATCTGTCAGATCTTGTCTTGGCTTAGTCATAGTGTTAACAACTTCCACACAATCATGTGTGACAGGATTTGAAGTAACTGACGGTAACAGTGTAGCAGGATTTAGAACGTTGCAGCGTCTGATTTCTATGTGTGGCTGGAACAGTGTCAGTTCATAACCTGTTAAACGTGCAATTGTCAAGTGCTGAGTCTGTGTTCGGTTTAAAAGAACTTCCACGGAGTGTGGAACTTGTACTGTCAAGGAATGTCCTAATACTATGGAATCACTTTGTCTGATAGCTAGTGCTGTGGCTGCAACTGACTTGAGGCACGCAGGCAGAGCCTGGGCTACTGGATCTAGTGTGCTCGAAAAATAAGCACAGGGCTTGTATTGTCCTGCTTGATCTTGTGTAAGAACAGATAATGCTGTACCATCACGTTCTGTGACAAAAAGTGTAAAAGGCTTATTGTAGTTCGGTGTAGCTAGGACAGAGCTTAGCATAAGGCTTTCTTTAACTCATTGAAACTAAGTGTATGTTCAGATGTCCAAGGGAGGACAGTCGATACGGCTGCCTCCTGTGTCGTTAACTGTATCAGTGGCTTGGCTAGAAATGCATACTGAGGAATCCATTGTCTGCAATAAGAAGTAAGGCCGATAAAAGCACGTACCTCCTTCTGTGTCTTGGGCTGAGGAAGACTCGCTATTAACTGGATACGGTCAGGTGTCAACTGCCTACCCCACTTGGACAGCAAGTGGCCTAAGTAGATCACTTGCTGGACACAGAATTGAAGCTTTGAAGGAGACACCTTGTGCCCCATCTCGGCTAGGAAATACAGGACTGTAAGCGATGCTCGCTCGCAAGCATGTTCAGAACGGGCTGTGATCAGTAGATCATCGACATACTGGAGCAGGGCAGTGTCAGTTGGCATGTGAATGTTGTCTAGTTGTCTCTTAAGTGCTTGACTGTAAATACTAGGACTTTCTGTGAAACCTTGAGGAGCTCGTGTGAATTTATAGCTCCTTCCATTTAAACAAAAACCGAAAAGGTACTGGCTGTCTGGATGAATTGGAACACTGAAAAATGCGTTTTTGAGGTCTATGACTGTGAAAAATGTAGCCTCAGAATCAATGGCTGTCAATAGGGATGAGATATCTGGAACAACTGGATACTGGGGAATGATACATTTATTGAGTTCTCGAAGATCAATCACTAATCGATATACTGGGGGTGCATTTGGATCAGTACGTTTCATGACTGGAATGATAGGAGAATTACATACATTGGAGTCAGTTTCTACAACTACTCCTTGAGCAATGAGCTCGTCAATAATTTTGGATAAGGCTGCTACAGCCTCAGGTGGCAATCTGTACTGTCTGATTCGTGGCAAGACTATACCTTGCTTGAGAGTCACACGATGGGGTGTGATTTGCATGAAGCCAACATCAGTTGGACCTTGCGCCCATAGATGCTGCGGAACATTAGACAATCTCGGATCAAAATCTCGTAAAACATAGTGACCCTTGAAGTCACGTAAAAACAAACGTATTCCCTCTGGGGAACAGCAAATAACTGCACCTAATTCTTTCAGTGTCTTAATGCCTAACAAATTTTCTGGACATGACTTCGTAAGCAATAGATCAGTAGTTCGGGACAATGGACCAACTTCTAGAGTAACTGGCTTTGATATCTCGTTTACAATAGGCTTTCCTGAAAATCCAAGGGAAACATTTCTAGAGCCTGAGAGCGGAGCCCCTGGAACCTCGTCGTGACTAATGGTAGTCCTACTTGCCCCTGTATCAATCAAAAACTTTCTGTCTTTCCCTAATACTTGACTGTGAACATAGGGACCTTCTTGATCTACAGGAATCTCGATGAGAGGCAAGCCTACCTCCCTCTCTAGGCTGTTTCATGAATACGCTTGATACTCTGGATACTCTGTCTGTGCATACTGGTACATCTGCTGTGTAACATGCTGTGTTGCAGCGATAGGCTGCGATGCTGGAACTGGCTGTGGTGCATTCTGTGGTGACTGAGAAGTCTGTGAAACTTGTTCTTGTCTAGGCGGACGTGGTCTTTCTTTAGTCTTACCAGTGGCTATGTTGTGTTTCAGAACTGCACACTCGTTTATAAAATGACCTGGCTGTTTACAATAATTGCATGTCCCTTTAACGGGAGCTGCAGGATGACTGGCTTGATTCGGACCCCTCTTCTGACTGTCTTGTGGAACAGATTGTGCAACTAGTACTTTCATTTTCGTGTCTTTCATACGTCTTCTCTCGTGTTCTTGCTCTTCTCTGATTCTATTCTGGTGATACTGGAGCATTTGGGACGGGGTACTAGCTTGCCAAGTACTTTCGACTTTCAAAACTCGATTTTTAACTTGTGGACTTGAATTCTCGACTAATTTAGTAACAAAAAGATGAGGGTATGACTCGCTACTCGTCTTCAAACCACTGTTGATGCTAAAACATTTCTCAAATCTAGAATAAAAATCACTAATATCTTCGTCTTGTTTCTGTTTACAGGCTGAGATTGCATCCCAGTCTTCCTTTTTAGGGGCTAATAGTCTAGGTAAAACTTGTATTAATAATTCTGGTAATTCTTTACATTTCTCTCCAAGACCGGTACCTGGTACTCGTATCTTATCTTCAGCTTCTAGAGCTGTCCAATCGATCTTTTTCTCTCCCACCTCCCAATCCTTTTCCTTGAGTTTTTCATATATGCCCGCAGGCAACAGGACTTTTAGCATTTTAATAATATCTGGATACGTGTATTCTCCCATACGGAGCATGTCTTTTAATTCTCGGTGGAACCCTGCTGGATCTTTGTCGTGACAGGGAATTAATTTCTTCATCTCTAAGAGTTCCATCTTGGTAACTGGGGTGTAAACAAATACTCGTTGCATTTCACCATCTGGTGTCCTAACTGGGTGTACTTCTCGTAACGGATGCTGCCTGTCTATGTAAAACGGTTTACTTTCTGGAGGTGAGACATGAACAAAATGCGGGTTCAAAAACGTTCTGTATTTGTGGCGCTGTTCTAGAATGACACTAATTAAATCGGTACCTAAACCTTTCCATCTATACTGGAGTAACTCGTTCAGGACATCATGTAACGGACCTGGATCAGAATGTTGACCCTCTTACAGCGTAATGAGGTGCTGGATCATGTACATACCCACCAGTCGCTGCTCGGCTGGGGGCAGTTTCAGAAACATTTGTGCCACTATTTCGTCTGGAAAAGTGGTAGAATCAGTAATCCATCCGACTGCTGATCGGGCTAGTTCTTGTTCATGCATGGTACTTAATTCACTATAACCGATTCGTGATTTCAGAATTTGATCGGTAGCTTGAAATACTTGTTCTAGAGAACCTTGTTCTGGTGCTGGAAGATGAACAGTTTTCTTGTATTCTAGGCGTAAATGTCGGTCTAGAATTCTAGATTTACCTACATACGCTATTCTGGCGGTATTCTCGTCGTCTACCTCTTCAGTAGAAGAGTCATTTTCTTTCTCGCTTACTTGTGCTTCTTTGCGTTGTTCGTGTAACCTTATTATTTCTTTACGTATTTTCTTGTACATACTCTCTATACTATTGAGTGTCTTGTGCTTACCCTCGGCTATATTATCACTCCACTTTGTCAGAATTCTCATTTCGGTCGGATCTTTAGTCGGGGAATCTTGTTCCCGTATTAAACAATTGATCAGAAACTTTAATAACATGAACTGGATCTCAGCTTTCCTGAGAGACATGACTTCACCAATACTTTCTGGATCTTGTCCTGTACGAATGAAACGATACATTCTGTCTAGATCTTCTTTCATATTCGGTAGGGTGACCAAATACTCGGACACCTGTCTTATACGTACGGAATATATAACCATACTATCCTCGCCTGGGACTGGATCATAACAGCATTCAGTAAGAAGTCGCCTGATTTCTGCAATAGTCTTATATTTGGGCGTACGCTGTAACGCACGTTCATGTAACTCGACTGCTCCTAAACGTCTACTTGGCGGCGGGGTACCAGGAGGACCTCCTCCCGCGGCCCCTATACTGGAATCGTCGACTGATACTCTTCGTGCTGGCAGAGTGACTGATGTGGCGGGAATTTGTACTACGGGCTGGACCGGGGGTACCGTAACAGGTACTGCAACAGGTGCCCCGGTGGCTGGAGGATCATGAATTACATTATTTACAGGAGCTGGCGGAACAGGATTTGCATATTCTGGGACTGTGTCGTCCAAATAGGACGAGAGAAAAATATCAGCTGCGGTCGGTTTGTGACGTAGCTTGGTCGGAACTAAGGGTGGCGGAAAATTACATGGTGCTTCCGGGGTTGCTTTTGGCAAGCCCTCGGCAAGAAGAGGATACATACCCTTAATGAGGGCATTCCTCTGTCTGTCTGACTATTCGGTTTTAACTCGTTCACCTATTTCGATTAATTCCCTTTCTTGGGCTCTTTCTAAGGATTCTCTACTTAATTCTGACTTTCTGATTTCTTTTTCGGTTCTTATATGAGATTCTTTGCGCCATAACTCGATGGCATCTTTCTGTGACTGTCTGGCTTTCTTTTTCCATAATACTTCTTCTACTCGCATGATGCACTCGGCATCCCATGTACCCGATACGGGCCATCTGTACTTTTCTTCTAACTGTTTGGTGTACTCCACCCATAAATCTAGATATAATATGGCACTTATGCCATGCTTCTGATACATAAAATGACCTGGACTGTCCCTAGGCGGGACAGGAACTGCTTCTTCTAACAGACCTTTTCTAGTTTTTAACTGACGTAGTTTTGAGAGCAGCGGCATGACTGAACTGTAGTCTAGACACAATACAATACACAATGAACACGATAATTACACCACTTTCATACCACGACATTGAAATACATGAATGACATTTAAATTAACAGTTTTGACAAGATACTACCTGGAATACTGAAAACAGAATACATGAATTTCTCGAGAACAGAACGGACTAGAACAGAAACTAGATGCACTGCTAAAACAGTACGAAACTTACCGGTCTCATAAAGAGACACGTCAGGACCCGCATCCACCTAAGTGGACACTTCGTGTTGGATCTGTGTACCCCAAACCCACGGACCAGAGACAATGCAATTGACCCTGTCTAGATACTACCCCAGCAATGGTACTCACCGGGCAGCAAGAACGGAAGGCCTCAGACTGGACTGGACTGCTACGATGACAGACGGACGAACTTCGGACTTCTGTTACGGGTGGGTCTCCGGATACCTCGGACCTTGGACTCTCGGCTTGGGCTCTGGTCGGGACTCGCCGCGTTCCTCCACCGCCTCGTCTGGATGCTGGACCGCAACCTCCGTCTCCTCCGTGGGCCTGAGGGATACTTGAAGCAGAAATATCTGCACGTGCACGGTATGGTTCCGTCACGGCTGCAGAGGATCAGGGGGCTTGCGTGGCTTCACCGGCGCGTGGGGAAAGGGCAAGTTCCTGTTCGGGCGCCATTATGTGGTAAATAAATAAATAATACCTCTATTTTTGACTAGATATAACAATAACAGATAGCTCAATAAATAAGAGTCAAGATTCGAGGTAGTAGGAGTTTGCAGGTTTAATACAGCATAAAGGACAGGAACAGGACAACCTGCACGGGGAAGATCTGGGATGGCTAGCAACTTTTAATAACAGTGCACAAGCATATATAGTTAAACAAAATACATTACAGTACATACAGTAGGCGTAACAGTGGGTGGGGCCTGTAACAGTCGCGAGAGATAAGGCAGAAAGGAGGTGTAACAAGAGGCGTGAACAGGGCGTATACATAGACATGTGATGTAAACGTAACAGAATATGTCATAAATGGGGCGGAAACATGGAGGGGGCTACCTAAGGAGCCGGGACCTCTAACCTAGTGGTGCGCGCAAGCTGGCAATGACGTGTAACTAGGGAGAAGCTGGGGGCTATGACTTCTGAGCTAGAAGGAGAGACGAAAGTCTGGAGAGTCAGAGCGACATGTACCTAAACACTATCTAGTATCTGATGTTTAGAGAACATGTTGATAGAATCCAAAAGTTATCAGGGCAAAGGCTAACAGACACTAAGACTGGTGCATGCATTATTCTACATGTAGTGTGTGTTGAGGAATATTAAATGACCATAAATACAGTATTTCTCTTACATGGAGACGTAAAGGCTAGACGATGACTGAAACTATTGATGCGATTCAGTAGCTTAGGAATGCAGAGAAGGAGAGCTGGACTGATAACTAGAATCATAACATACTCTTGGCAGACTGACAGGCAGAGCCAGGCCGAGCCGGGCACTGTGAGGCAGGAAGTAAGTGAAGGGTCAGGGATACAGGTGGGGGCTGTATCGCTCCTCGGAGAGGGTTCAGGAGACAGGAGCTGAATCTGAGTCCGGGCCCTTTTGAGGCCTAGAAACAGGGACTTTACAATGAAATAACGTGCACACTGAGAAACGTGGCAACGTAGCTTTACATACGCCTAATACTCGTAGCTTTCACGAGAACTGGAAACTGGCATACTAGAGATGGACACAACTGTAATTGCGTCTTTAATCGATCATGGGGAATACATATGCATATTAATCATGCACATACAACATAAGATGGGGGACACGTAGGGACACAGAACATGGCAAAATTTTACTTTTCCACACATCAGTGGTACATATTCTAAGCATCCATCCACATGCCAAAATCACTTGCTGTGATGTTGGGGTGGTGATATGGTCTTACCATCGCTTACAAGCCACTGTAAATCACAGCCATGTAACCAAGGCACACATATACACTTTATGTGGTGGGAGAGGTGAGGGTAATGGGTGTCATGTTGGGTGTCCACACTGCAAAGTCCATAGAAAAATACACTGCCCTACACTCACAAGGGTGAAGACAATAGGAGGCTAATAAGAAATGTATGCAATGAAAAACATGATCCTTAACAGGCAAATATATATAAAATCTAATTTTCCAAATGCTTTTGATCTTTCCATATGTACTGCATTGTGCATTACCATACTTGAGACACACATACAACAGTATCTCCCCTTTAGATTGCAGAGGGAGAAACACCAGCTCCTGTACAGCAGCCTGTACCACTCTTCACTGATGAAGATGAAGACATCTCAACTATCAACCAAGACACCCTCCTAGACCTGCTCAACTCGTTTGGCAGCCCATCTCTGGAATCGGGGACATCCAGCAGCGTCGTGGAAGCTCCACCCCTGCCCAAAACACACAGCAGCAAGCACCTACCACCACAGCTGTTTCCCAGGACCTTGAAGACCCACTTCTTACATTTTAACGTCATGCGGTAGAGGTCCAGCAGGAGATGGCTGGTCAGGTGCGGGTGGGGTTTGACAGCCTGGCAGCCAAAATAGATGGGGTCTGTGGGTGGCTCAGTCCAATTAGGGACCACCTACAGTCCCTCACAGGCACCCACATTCCACTTCATGCTCTCCAGCATTCCTTGGCTGACATTGCTGGAGTACTGACTCGGAGACAAGAACAACTGTCCAGTCAAAGTGGCTTCAGCAATGGCACCAAGGAGTTGTCTGAAATGAGAAAGATCATGGTGAACATGGAGCAGATGCAGGCTTGCTTTATACTTGCCAACCAGGGCTGCATACCATAGATACATTGCTGGAGGCTTGCAAGCTCTGCAGCTCATCATTATTGCAGTGATGCCTCATCATGTGGAACAGATGAATGCTGCTGCTACTTAAACATCCACCTCTCGACTGCCCTGATGTGTCACAGCCTCACAGTGCTCCAGCCAGTACACCATCATGCACACAGAAGGCACATGATACATCAGAGGAGGAAGCTGTGGAGGAATCCACATTTCTGCGGAAAAAGTCAGCGGTAGCATTCATCTGGGCCAAATGTACAGTGTATGCTTGGTTCTGTGCTTACCATAATGCCTCGGAACACCATATTCCACTGTCCGATGAAAGAATCTGCTGTTTGCACCTTGGTCTTGAATAAAGGCTGCTAATGTTGAAATTGTTCACAATGACACTGCAAATGGCCTGCTGACAAAACTGTGCCTCCTCCTTAACATGTCTCTGGGCATGTTATTTCCAAAGGACTCTGTCTGGCCCTTCATTGGGCATCTATACAATATGGGGTTTGTATGACCAATTTCTGGGCAAAGTCACACAGATGTGTGTTGCCTATGACCTGCCAAGTATAGAAGTGCCAAAAATTGTCTGGTCAGTGAATCAATCAAAACTTGCACAGAGGGACTTTTTAGTAGGCAGAGTGCCACCGGTTCTTCCTACTAATTTTTGGCCTAACCCCACGGATGCCCATTTGATACCCGAGAGGACGGTGAGAAACCTGGTGGTCATCTTTAATGACTAGCTGAATCTAAAATCTCATGTCAACAAGCTGGTAGGGAGCTGTTATACTCTTATCAGAGAACTGCGGAAGGTGCTGGCTGCCAGAGAGATATTTGCTCGATAGGCTCCAGAGAATTCAGGCGACAGTAGCAAAACTTGCACCTATGAGATCACATCGGTCATCTTCATCCCTGGCTTTGGCTGAGTTGCACTGGTTCCCGGTGGCTCAAAGGGTATAGTTTAAGTCTCTGTGCAACGTGTTTAATGCTCTACATGAAACTGGGCCCAAACCATTACAGAATAGGTTTGGATGGTATGCTCCTACACGCAGACTCCGCTCCTCATTAGCCAATCTGGTAATCATACAAAAAATAAAGAAAGTAACTATGGGGGGAAGAGCGTTTGGCATGGCAGCTGCTCGCCTCTGGAATAGCCTTCCCAGTGAACTGCGACAGGTACAGGATTTTATGCTGTTTCTTAAAAAAATGAAGAGCTGGCTATTTCCCAGAGTGTAATCTTTTTAGTATGACCTTTAGCATTCCCCAGTGGTAACAGATGTGTATCAAAGCGCGAGGACGCCCTTAGGGTTACAGTGTACTTTATAAGTGTTCAAACAATGCAGTACAATACATGGTCATGTTGAGTCTGTGTCTCCGATAGGCAGTGAGATGACTGGGTATGTGTGAGTCAGCTGTCCCTGCATAGCTAAAATATTACGTTCTTTCCACAATCATGTCATATTTGGTAGAACTACTCACAATCAATGGGGTACACAAAGCTTTTTGTGATGGGTTGCATGGCATGTAACATTTCAAGGTAAGTCGTTATAAAGATTTAACCCTTTGGACTCGAGAACAAACTTCTAAATGAGATTCATATACTTGGAACAACTCCAAAAGGGGTACACTTACTGATATTACAAATCTTTTATTTGTTACAAAACAAACAATGTTTAAACATTTTTTTTTCTATTACAAGTCATTGCATTACAATATTAAAAGTGGGCATCAAAATTACTACAGCATAAAAAATATACGATCAAAATGTATAATTCTCGAAAGACATAACATCAAATAGCAGCAAATGGACAACAGTAAATATACACCACACGGAAGGAGAAACAGGATGAGGCAGCCAAAGTCCGCCCTTACTGAATTAATCTGAGAATGACTAGACACAACACATGGGACAGTGAAATTTGGCCTCTATGCTTCTAGTACTGTTTCAGATTTAACAAAATAAATTGTGTCGCCCGTTTCTTTGGAACTATATGATTATGTCCTCTTCTTCAGGACAAGAATAGAGAATTCCTTCCACCTTTGCTTCCACTATAAGTATCTACCAAAACCATAATACAATAAACATATTATGGCACATATTTCTTTCTTGTAACGACAAACAAGAGCATATCATTAATAATTTTATTGTAATAAAGTCTACATATATCTCAATAAGACAGTGCTACATTTTATCACAACTAATCATGTTAAAAACAATTTATAAAAATGGGAAACGAGAAATAACAGCTATTTAAAATCAGAAAACATCTCAATTTCATTTGAGGATGTTCCAAACCACTCAGTCATAGGTCTCATCAACACACAACTACCTTTCATCAAATATTATTTGAGCTTGTCCGAACATCTTAATTAATGGACCCTATCTGATAAACTATGGTATGCTTAATCCAGTCCTAACATATATTCAGCAAACATGCTCAATTCAAAGTATATCTACTTGTCATGGATCATTTACATTATTAGGACTTGTCTTTTATGGACCCCTATGATACTTCCTATGAAGAATGGCCGAATATTTGCCTATTAGGCTAATGACCTATAAAGTAGTGAGCAAAAGTCCTCTATGTTTCAGGAGATATATAATGATATTTTCCTTTTTACAGATTAACTATCATAATGGTAAGCCACATCCAACCATTAAGGAATGTGAGATAAACTATAATAAATCCTCACCTTGTAGACTAGTTGTCAACTCCCAAAAAGATTATGTCACTTCAAGCGAAATTGGCCTCTTAATAATCTGAATCTCAGACAATTATAAATTCAGTAAGCGATCTGCTTAAAAAAAATATATATATATATATAGTCCATGCAAATTACTTCTCATGTACGGAAGTTGACCTGGACACCCAGCGTTTGCAAATAATCCTTTATTGAGGCAAGAGAAAAGTCACAACGCGTTTCACCTTTACGGCTTGATCACGCTCGTCAGGCCGATAACAACAGCCATTTTTAAAATCCCAAAACACACACTACGTGTAAATCATGTGACAAACAGAGTGAATATGGAAGACATCTTTGTCTAGTCAAATGCCTTAACTGAACAGTGTGATTTATCGAGCATAGTCCAATATAAGGAACAATATAGGCAACATATATTTTGCATGAACATTGCAATAATTATAGCCCACATACTTCCATTATTTGTTGACAAATACATTATAAGATATTTCACACACCTCGTTCAGATGTATCGGCAGATAACGTTCGTATTGTATAATGAACATAGTGACAGTCCGAAAGGGATAGTTAGATGTTAACATATCCCACTATCGGTCATAGGACAATACCAAATGCCTCATCTAGAACCAGTGTTCTAATTGGCTACAGCCCCATCAGTCCAAATTAAGCCCAAGTGGGCGAATTCATGCATACATCAATCTAGTACGTTGCACAAGTTCTCACTAATACAGTTGAGTCCAAATAGGACATAATGACACCTTTGGTAATGTCACTTGTGTTAGTTCATAAAGTTCCACATAGAGTTCATCTTCCAGTAGACATGTTGTTCCAGAAATAGTCACTATATTCCAAAGATAACAAACAAACTGTCATTTTGGTCCTCCAATGTCATCAGAAAAAATTAAAATGTTAAAATCAAAACAGAAGGCTGATAAATCAATTGCATGATATCAAACATGTCTCATTCATGCAACTGGACTTTTAGTTCTTCACTCATATTAAGTCCCATCGGAAACAGGCATTGAAAGTCAATGATGTACTTTGATTCGAGTTTTCTTAAAGATAACTCATAGTTGCCACCTCTCACTCCTAGGTCAACACAATCTATGACCATCATACGTAACAAGGTTTCATCCTGCATGTGTGTTTCAAAGAAATGTCTAGCAATAGGGTATTGTTTATTGAGGGAGCGAATGGCCCGCAGATGCTCTAACACTCTTTTTTTGGCCTCATGTTTTGTACTTCCCACATACCATTTGTTACATGGACATATTAATACGTACACACTGTATGGTGTATTGCACGTGAGATGTTTTCGAATGATGAATTCTCTTTTGGTACCAGGAATAACTAGAACTTTGCAATCCCGACTGTATTTGCAGGCTTTGCACTTCCCACAGCACATGAAGCCTACACGGGTTACTTTTCCTCTTTTGCCAGAACTGGTGACATAATTCTGGCTAAGTTCGTCACGTAAGGTTCGACCCTTGCGGAACGTAATCTGTGGGTTCTCGTGGAGATACCTCTTCAGATGTTCATCAGTGCTCAGAACATGCCAGTGTTTTTTGAGAATTTTACGGACTTCATAGGATTTTCCTGTGAATGTAGTTATAAACCTGACGGTATCAGATTCTTGTTTTGTCTCTCTCGGGTGCAACAGTTCTTCCCTGGTCTTAGTACTAACACGCCGCACTGCTCTGTCAATCACCTGTTTACTATAGCCTTGACTCAAAAATCGCTGACACATAATCTCCTTTTCTCCTTCAAATCCATCCAAAGTACTGCAATTTCGCCTGGCGCGCAACAGCTTGCCATACAGAATGCTATACACTAAATTTTCTTGGATGGCAGCTTGTGGCTCTAAGAATGCTGTTGCCTGCTGTACTCTTTCTGAATAATTTCGTGGTCAGTGTGTTGTTTCTCACTTCCACTTTAACATCCAGAAATTCCATACTCTTCTGACTAATATGCTCTGTCAGCTGTAAATTGAGACAATTCGTATTCAATTTATCAACAAATTGTTTAGCTGAGATGGCATCACCATTCCAAATAAAAAAGATTTCGTCAATGTACCGCAGCCACAGGGCCACATTGTTAAATTCCTCCATTTCCCTGACGACCTGCTCCTCCCACCAGCCCATGAAAAGATTCGCATAGCTGGGGGCGAAGCAGGTCCCCATGGCTGTACCCTGTGACTGCCGGTACAAGACATCATCAAAATAAAAAAAATTATTAGTCAGACAAAATTCTACCATTGCCACAATCATTTCTGAGTGATATAGTAAGGAAATTGACCTGGTCTTCAAGAAATGTCTCACTGCTTCCAATCCCAGATTGTGTTGAATACTTGTATAAAGGCTGCTCACATCTAGATTTACCAGAGTGAAGTTAGTCTCTCAATGAATCTCATTGATGGTACTCAGGAAGTGAGTTGTATCTCTAATGTACGATGGTAATGCAATCACAAAAGGTCTTAAGTAATGGTCGATGTATCTAGATGTATTCTCAAGCAAGGATCCTATAGAGGATACTATGGGGCTGCCCGGTGGATTGAATTGGTCCTTGTGTAACTTTGGGAGAAGATATAACATTGGTATTTTTGGGTGGGCACAGTATAAATACTGATATTCCTCCCATTCTATCAATCCCTGATCCCTCCATTTCAACAATAGCTCTCTAAAGGTAGTATAAGATTCCAGTAATGTATCTTTGTTGCATCTGCAATAGCATGTTTCATCATTTAATTGTCTGAATTCCTCTGAGAGGTATTTGTACTTGTCAAGAACAACGACATTCCCCCCTTTATCAGATTGTCGTATGACAATATCATTGTCAGACCTGAGTGTTTCCAAAGCCATATATTGGCTATTTGACAAGTTCTTTTTAGAATTTGGTGTCTTATTATAACGTATTTTCAACAGGTCATTTAAAACCCCTCTTTCAAACACGTCAATGGCATCACATTGTATTGCTGGCAAAAATACAGATTTAGGTTTAAACTTAGAACCTGGATTGATATCACAATCAGTTCCCCAAGTGTCCCATTCCGGTACAGTGTCTATATCTGTTTCTCCCATATGCAGTTCATGTAATAATTCCACATCATTAACATCAAGATTGCTCAAAACATTGATATTACTCACAGTCCCTTTATCTTTTGGTTTCGTGCAGAACCATTTCTTCAATTTAAGTTTCCGTGAGAATAAGAAGAGGTCAATGCGTGTTTGTGCAAAGTTTAAATTCAATCCAGCTATTATCAGGAAAAGATTGTGCTGGCCTCTAACACTCCTAGGGAAATTTTTTACATTTTTAAATCCCTTATTACTCCTCCTAGCCCTCTTCCTGACCCTATGAATATACAAGAGCGTTGTGACGAGTTCGCTAACTTCTTTGCCACTAAGGTTGCTAACATCTATTCGCAATTCTCTCAATTGGATGTTGATATGCAACTCTCCCTCCCCCCTCCCATATGCCAGGTTGGAAGTCTTTGCCCCTCTTTTTCTTTCTGACTCACAGCGTCTCCTGGAGAACCTTAAGTCTGGTTCCCCAGCTGATATCCCGCCCCCTTCCATTCTTAAATTAGTGTCAGAGATTGTTTCCCCAGTCATCCTGAATGTAATTAATGCCTCCCTTGCGGCTGTACTGGTTCCCCCGCTATGGAAGCAAGCAAGAATTAAAGCACTTTTAAAAAAGCCAAACTTAGACCCTGGGGACTGGGCTAGTTATCGCCCAATCTCTTTACTACCTGGCATTAGCAAATTGGCCTAAAAACATGTTGGCAGCTTATGTGGAGAACAATAATGCCTTACACCCCACTCAGACTGGATTTAGAAGCAAGCAGGGCACTGAGACTGCCCTTCTTGCTGTGGTGGAAGAAGCAAGGAAAATTGCAGATATCGGAGGCTGTGCTGCCATCATTTTGCTGGATCTCAGCGCAGCCTTCGATACGGTAAATCACTGCATTCTGATCCAAAGACTGAGGGGGGTGGGGGTAGCGGGGACTGCCCTTAAGTGGTTGCAGTCCTTCCTCTCCAATAGATCATTCATGGTCTTTGAAGATGAGGCTCTCTCAAAACAAACCCCTCTACAGTATGGTGTCCCCCAGGGATCTTCTTTAAGCCCCACCATGTTCAACATCTACATGCGGCCCCTTGCGGACATTGTGCTTCCCTGGGAGGTCCAGCTGGTCACTTACGCTGACGATACCCAGCTGGTGGTGTCCCTCAACCAACATGATATGAATGACAAGAACCTGACTTCCTGCCTAGTAAACGTAGTTGAGTGGATGAATTCTTCCTTTCTCAAACTTAATGGCTCTAAGACTGAAGTCATGATACTAAGACATACTGCTCCCCCCAACCTAGATCCATGGTGGCCAAGTTGTCTAGCCCCCCCATTACCAAAAGAAACAAATTAAGAGTCTGGGTGTTTGTTTGGAATCTATTCTTAGTTTCTCTGTAAAATCGTGCAAAGTGGCTGCCACTTGCTATAGCCTGATCAGACTGATGAGGAAGATCCTGCCACTCCTCCCCTTTGACGCTAGACGTCTGCTGGTGCAAGCCCTTATTCTATCACGTCTTGATTATTCCAATGCGATCTACCTGGGTCCAGAACAGCGCTGCTCGACTTCTATTGAATGTTTGGAGGCGTACCTCAGCTAAGTCAGCACTCTGTCAGAATTTGGTTTAAGGCCATGTGTACCTTGCACAAATCCATTACCGGCAATGGTCCCTCTGTGATCCTACCGATGATTCAACTATATCAGGTATCTCGGACACTAAGATCCAATAATAAAAAGTTTCTGACAGTCCCTAGGATCCGTCGGGCAAGTATGGGTGGCCGAAGATTCACGCTCCATGCGGCAAAACTGTGGAACCGACTCCCCAATTTCGTTCGTCTTGAACCTAATTACCTCCACTTCAGGAAATTGTTAAAGACCTTCCTTTTCCCATGAGTAGTGGTGTAGTTCTAGATGTCCTAAATGCGCTGTGATGCCCTAGGTTAGCCATGCGCAATACAAATGCGTATTCATTTATTCATTCATTCATTCATACCTATGCTGAGTAGGATACAATAACGATATGTGTCGCTATTTGGAGACATATGGTTTACTAGTTAACTCTCTGTGTGAAAATGATCTTAGATATTATTATTTATATTTTTTAATCTAATTAGGCATCTGCCTTATGTGCAATTGCTCTTCAAGTACAGTCTGCTAGAACAATGACTTATGTGTTAGCGCAAGGTGTAGCACTTTTATCGTGATTGTGTCTTTTTAAGGGCTATGCACTCATTATGCGTGAGCCACTATAGGTTTGGTGTTGGTAATTATTAACGTTAAGGCTGTTGTGCATATTGGAAGTGTAATGTTAGAGTTGCACTATTAGGGCTCTTCTTCGATAGATATTGTGTGATGTTGGCGCTCTCGTTGGGATACATGGTACACTTTCCCTTTAATATTATCTTTACTAGGCACGAGACGCCCTGACGCGTACAAAACGCGCTGAGCATTGTGGATAAAAGTTTACATGGCGGCAAATTGAAAGGCAACGCTGTACCCGATCCCTTTGAGCAGCAAACAGGAGCAATATAGGTAAGGAGTTTGGGATGGAGTTGGATTTTCTTGCTACAGTCCCTGGGCACTGAGTCGAGAGTAAACATGGGGGTAGTATTATTCCTGAACTTTCGGGTTACCTTCAGAGAAATTGCTTTCCATCAGGAGTTGACGGCACTCAGACGTTTCCGTCCGTGAGTGATAAATGATGGTTTAGGTGCCGAGTGGGTGATTTATATATCACTTCCATTTTAAAACAAGAAAAATGTGAGAGAGCCTTACACTTGTGCAATGTTAGGATAATGCTTAAGGGTTGCCGTGTAAGTGCCGGATGTTCCCGCCTTTATTTATGTATTTGTTGAGATGACTCTCTCAACGAGGTATGTGTATAGGGGCATGTGTGTTATGGCGCTCCTTGAGATCTGTTTAAATTGTGTGACATTGGTAGCATTTGTGGGGGGTAACACGTAAAGGGAAAAACCAAATGGTAACAGTTTAACAGGAGCGCACAGCGTGTATAAGCAAGTCCAATTGTCAGTAAGGGTGGTGCTCGAGGTGGACAGGAGTTAGTTACCACAACTCCAATTAAAGCCAACAAGTGACTAATCATAGAACACAATATTCCACCAAGCACTCAATGGTAAATCAAAGTCTATAATCCAAATTGAATCAGTCTTGAACGTTCTTTTCTTTCTTTATTCTTTCATCCAATGTAAAAACACAGCCAACACGTGTTTCGTCTTGTCAGTATATGACAAAGGACTTCCTCAGGGCTGCAAATAATACAACAACCTTAGTTTAGGCTTTGCTCTTTCAGAGCATTTACATGCAAAAAGTAAACAATATAATATCAGTTGTTATAAATTTATACTAGGTCAAAGTCACCGAATGGTATCAGAAAAAGAAGTCAAGCAAAAGAAACTACCTGACACCAAGAGAAAAACCTAAATCACCCCAGTGTGTCAGAACATAGTTGCCAAGTTGGCAGACCCATAATTTGAAACCCGTAAAAAAAGCAAAAGTCCATATGTATGGGGTGTAACATACCCTTTAAACTTCAGCACTTCAATAGCACAGTAAGTAAATGTCCGAATCTGTTAAATAAAATAAAAGCCCTTAATCACCTGTCACTCCTTCAGAAGGAACAAACCCCAACGCGTTTTGGCGAGGCACTCGCCTTGGTCAGTGCCTCGCCGAAACGCGTTGGGGTTTGTTCCGTTGCCCGGATTTCACAATGCAGCAATTGGAATAATAAACATTTTTGGAAAGCGTAAAAGGTGATTGAAGTGATCTATCTGCTCTCGAAGGAGAGTGCATCGGCCTAGCGGCAGCTACGCGTTGTGAACGTGAATTTATTTGCAGGGTTACCTCTGCCCCTGCGATGCACCGCTGTCCTGGTGTCCTGGCGGCTATGCGGAGGATGTGAACTTTTTACACATATATACATATATATATATATATATCTTTTTTTTAGGCAGATCTCCCACTGAATTTATAAATGTCTGAGATTCAGAATATTAAGAGGCCAATTTAGCTTGAGGTGACATAATCCTTTTGGGAGTTGATAACTAGTCTACATGGTGAGGATTTATTATAGTTTATCCCACATTCCTTACTTTTTGGATGTGACTTACCATTAAGATAGTTAATCTGTAAAAAGGAAAATATCATTATATATCACCTGAAACATAGAGGACTTTTGTTCAATACTTTGTAGGTAGTGAGCGAATAGGCAAATATTCGGCCATTCTTCAAAAGAAGTATCGCAGGGGTCCATAAAAGACAAGTCCTAATAAGGTAAAGGATCCATGACAAGTAGATATACTTTGAATTGAACATGTTTGCTGAATATGTCTCAGGACTGGATTAAGCACAACATAGTTTATCAGATAGGGTCTATTAATTAGGTTAGATCAGACAATCCAAAATAATAATTGATGAAAGGTAGTTGTGTGTTGATGAGACCTATGACTGAGTGGTTTGGAGTATCCCCAAATGAAATTGAGATTTTTTGTGATTTTAAATAGCTGTTATTTCTCGTTTCCTTTTTTTATAAATTGTTTTAACATGATTAGTTGTGATAAAATGTAGCACTGTCTTATTGACTTATAAGTAGACTGTATTACAGTAAAAGTATTAATGATATGCTCTTGTTTGTCTTTACCAGAAAGAAATATGTACCATAATATGTTTATTATATTATGTTTTTGGTAGATACTTAGAGTGGAAGCAAAGGTGGAAGGAATTCTCTATTCCTGTCCTGAAGAAGGTGGACGTAATCATATAGTCCCACCGAAACGCTTCCACGCAATTTATTTTGTTAAATCTGAAACAGGACTAGAAACATAGAGGCCAAATTTCACTGTCCTATGTGTTGTCTATAGTCATTCTCAGATTAACTCAGTAAGGGCGGACTGTGGCTGCCTCATCCTGTTTCTCCTTCCGTGTAGTGTATATTTACTGTTGTCCATTTGCTGTTATTTGATGTTATGTATTTTGAGAATTATGAATTTTAATTGTATATTTTTTATGTTGTGGTAATTTTGATGCCCACTTTTATTATTGTAATGCAATGACTTGTTATTAAAAAAAAATAAACATTATTTGTTTTTTGTAACAAATAAAAGATTTGTAATATCAGTAAGTGTACACCTTTTGGAGTTGTTCCAAGTGTATGAATGTGGTGTATGTGGATCTGATTTAGAAGTTTGTTCTTGATTTCAAAGGGTAAAGTCTTTTAAACAACATTGTTACTGGTGCTCTGTCCTTTTTGGACTTTATGAGCCCCTCTCTTTGGTTTTAAAACATTTCATGGTAAACCAAACACCATATTCACATAGATGATGAAGCGTAATGGCACATATTTACATGCCGCTATTGAAACCACAATGTTTGTTTCAATGAAGTTGTGTTGGCAATAGGGACTTCTCCTAAAGTGCAAGTTCTCAGTCAGCCACTTACTGTGGCTTAACAATGCCTTGAAAATAAGGGAACCTCTCATGTTGTGCTCACTTTGAAATGAGAGGGCAATGTGTCTAGTGGTGTGTAGTGCACTGCAGTTAGCATAGAGTCAGATGCTGTACCACTATTTTAAGGGTGGCATCACCATGAAGGAATGCCAAAGGTAACAGTTGGGAAAAGTGGGTAAAACACTAGCACTACAGGTAGAAATGCTTAATTTCCCCTCCTGTATGCTGTTGAATTGTGTCCTGCCTTGTGCAGCGCACATTTGATCTGCCAAATGACATCATTCTGTATGTGCAGGAAGGTGAGCCTCCCTGCACATAAACATCCAAAATCACTACTGCTAACATACTTGCACTACTTAGCAAGTGTGCCTGTGTCTGTGCATGGCGGATATACTCAGTGCCAGGCTCCGGTGAAATGCATTGTGGGGCCGTAATCTTGGGAACACAGCGCATACATCCATTTTCATGATGGATATGCTTTGCAATGTCAATGTTTGCTTAAACCCATGTTTCTACATTGTGTCGTAAATGGGCAACAATGTGGAGTACAACTCTGTGAGTCACATATAAGATGTCATACTTTACTAAAGAGAGTCTCTAGCCTAGGGCTTAACTCTTCCTTGCCAGCCAGAAATCCATGCAAGTTTCCTGTGCACAAATCAACTAGATCCTGACACTATCCACCCAGCTAAGTTACATGTCGTAACCACATGTACTCATTCAAATCATTGTTCTGTGATTGAATAAGTTGCATGCATGGTAAAAATCACCACTCCACCAATTCTCTTCTGAAATAGGTGCTACCACAATTCCAAAGCAGTAACACAATTGTACAAAATTACATACCCCAAACCAACACTAATCACTACAACTAACCTAATCTTAACTAACTGGTACTAACTAAATCCTACTCTAAACTATCTACCTTAACTAATACTAAATAAGCAACCACATATCTGAGGCATCAATACCCCCCTCCCACCCTTAAAGCACATCAGCAGACAGGACAAATACATCTTAGCTAAACATGAACTAACTACTCATATGTCCTATATATATATATATATATATATATATATATATATATATATATATATATATTTTTTTAAACAAAGACCCTCGATTCGGAGAGGCACTCAGAATCAGAGTTAGTGAAAGCGCACAGGCATTTATTCCTCGGATGCTTTCCTCAGCCTTACGCGTTTCAGAGCATCATGCTCCTTGGTCACAGGCATAACAGTCTAGGCGCAGTCTACACTCTACCAGCATTTTATTTATTCAGCCCTTAATTGGCAACAGGTAAGTTCAGTTTAGTACTGAGTGCTGGGATTTGAAGTCCTATAGTTATTGTTCCCTCATAGTGGGTACTGTGTCGATCCCAATTTATTAAATTAATACTGCCCTCCAGTGGGCTTCCAAGATGAAAAAATGCTCCGTTATTTTTGCAGTCTGATCGCCCACTCGGAGACATTTGAACAGTTCCATGTCTCAGTGGCCCCCTTGCATTCCGTGTGGTGGTGCAATCTCCTCGGCTGGATAGCCAAAATTCATTTTTTAAAACAAAGACCCTCGATTCGGAGAAGCACTCAGCATCAGAGTTAGTGAAAGCGCACAGGCATTTATTCCTCGGATGCTTTCCTCAGCCTTACGCGTTTCAGAGCGTCATGCTCCTTGGTCACAGGCATAACAGTCATGGCGCAGTTCACACATAAAGGCACGCTACCAGCATTTTAGTATTCAGCCCTTAATTGGCAACAGGTAAGTTCAGTTTAGTACTGAATGCTGGGATTTGAAGTCCTTTAGTTATTGTTCCCTCATAGTAGGTACTGTGCTGATTCCAATTTGTTAAATTAATACTTTTCTCCTGTGGGCTTCCAGGATGAAAAACAGCTCCGTTGTTTTTGCAGTCTGATCGCCCACTCGGAGACATTTGAACAGTTCCATGTCTCAGTGGCCCCCTTGCATTCCGTGGGGTGGTGCACTTAGCATCAGAGTTAGTGAAAGCGCACATGCATTTATTCCTCAGAACTGTTCAAATGTCTCCGAGTGTCTGCGAAGTTTGCGCTACCTCGCACGACACAAATTGCACATAGCACAGTGCAAACACGCGTAGTGTAGCGGTCATTTTTTGCTTGCTCGCGGTTCTCAACGTCAAGTTGGCAACTGCGAGCGAGCAAAATGACATTCCTCGTTCGCGAATAACAACATCAAGTTGTCGATCGCGAGCGAGGAAAATAAACCTCCCTGCGAGATTCTCAATGCAGGGAGGTCAGGTTTCTCATTGCGAAGGGTCGCGTATGCTTGCGACTGCTTGCGATGAGAAACTACCAGTCCGCGTTGAGAAAGCTGCCACTTGAGTAGAAATCTACTCGAGCAGCAGAAAACGACCGCTTGCATTGTGCAAGATGCGGTTTGCTCTGATTGCACAGTACAGACAAGCATCCCGCACTGTGCAATCAGTGCAAACAGCATTTTGCACTGTGCACTACGCATAGCTCATGTAGTGCAAAGTGCACTTCGCATAGCTACACGTAGCGCTACTACACGAACTACGCCCAGGGTTAATTGTGAATCAGTCTAAGGCAATCGTGTTCCACAATGCTGTACACTGTGACATTGATGATTAACCGCTACCGCGTTTTCCCGCGGTACGCGGGAATTTAAAAAATGGCTTGATCGTGACAAAGCCAGCTTGTCATCCGCGCACCGCAGGTAACGTTGATGACGAGCTGGCTTTGTCATCAGCATCGAAGGGGTTAAATGGTGTGCTTGTGATATGCACCAACATGGCAAAGATATGACACTTCAGATGAAAGACAGTCAATATTGGCAGAAATCCTAGGTTGTGACCTAACATTATATTACAGTGATGTTGACACATACAAAGGATGTGTGACTCTGAATCATGCAGCAATAAATTTGAAATCATGGACACAAACTTACATATTGTGGATGTGACAGACTCTTTGCACTGGTTTCTGTGAATGTTACCTGGTGCAACAAAGATTTGAACATCATTGACAGACATCTCAGTCAAGGATTTACACACATTTTACGTCCGGTCATAGTCAATTTCAACTTCCCTTTACATGTCTCCTATCCTGTGTGTATGCTGTGCAATCCACATGCATGTGCTGGAGTGACATAACCCATTTATTTTTCTTGCATGGGTATAACCGACTGCGGATGTGACAATATACATCGGGCAGACATATGCATTGCTCCATCTTTACTTACTGATTTGTTCACACTTCACACTTTATAAAAATATCATCACAGTGGATGCCAGGTATATGTGATACACACCCAGACTGCATACTACTTCATACAGGATTTTACCCAGACATTTATCACATCTCACAGAGACAATATTTAATGAATTAACTCACCAGTGGCGTGTGGGTCCCTAAAGGCGTCGATCTCCCACTGAGTGATAAGTGGTCAGCCAGCTCTGAGACATGAAAAGAAACATGTGTTGGTATCAGAAGTGAATTCACGCATGTGTCCTATTCTGCCACAGATTTATCTACATCAATGACAATGCCCTGTAACTGTACTGTTGCAGTTCAGGTTGCATACATGATTGTGTCTACTTTGCCTGTTGTTCCCACAAGACATGACCAATGATGAGTTTGGCAACACAACTCAATCAAGCCAGCAAATTTGCACTTTTTGCTCACACTACTTGTGTGACACATTCCCAAGGCCATGTTACTCCCAACAACATCATGTTCTCCATGGTCTGTAGACAATATCATCTCTGCAGACCTCACAAGGGTATGTTATGACAACTGATGTTGTATGATCACACCTTTTGTATGTGACAGACTGACACTCCGGAGGTGGACTATTCTGTAAAAAAATATTTTTCTAATCTCATCATACGTTTCACAAAATCAGCCACGTGATGGTGCAATTGCGATTGTCAGACAGTGTTATAGAGATGTGATACTTCACATGTATTGGGAATTGTCAACATGAGATTAGACCTTTGCACAGTGGTGCCAGACATGTTTTTACATGAGGCAGTGTGTTATGTCATGCATCACATGGCCATCTCATTCACATTAAGGGTACACACATATCCCCTCATACACTATCTTCATAGGATGCGCTGCGCAGCCCACCGTGTACCTTGATGCAGCACTTCATTTTAGGTGTTTCAGAGTGTACCCATTCCTGAACATGATCATACCTCATCATGAACACTTTCTCACTTGCTCTTTGGTAGAAGTGTGATTGAGTGAAATCTGGCATCTTCATTTAACATGACTGACTAACATCATCCTGTAGCCCTTCTCACATTGTATTCCAGTCTGTGTTTTTGACTTGGTTACAAAAGTGTTCAATTATTATTTTTGAGTTTGTACTTACCACCTTATAGACCAATGATGACTCCCAGGTTGTCCAACTTGTCACCCTCACAGCCCACGAAATCCTGCCATCGGTGCTTCCATTGTTGGACAGTCCTGTCCACCCCGAAGATCATCAGCATTTGATTGCACACATGCTCCTTCCTCACCTTCCATACATGTACAGAATATCTCTGCAGGATCCTTCCCCACTCTCAATCATCAACAGCAGGTAGAATTTAACCAGTCAGAGGAAGCCCCCCAATGACCCCTCTGACATCCTGCCCTCCCTACCACTACCAACACCCACCTTCTTTCAAACCCACTAGTATTAAAGTCAAGCCCAAATATATACTCCAGAAACTATTAATAATGATAATCTACTCCTTGGACAGACACCCAACAAGATTAGGTAAAAGACGCAAAAAAACACTGAAGAACAAGTACACAAGACTTCACAGAGACACTAGGGACAATTCACACGATACAACAACACTCTCTACTACCAGAACACCAGCACGCTACTCCAAACACCTCCACATTCAATAACTGTCTGCTCAAAAGAGAAAGAAAAAGGGTACATTACTCCTCCAATACACAGGATGCATGCTGACATCACTTCCTGTGTGTTTGCGGCCCGTTTTCTGACTATGCGGTAACATTATGGACACAAATTGGCATTAACGGTAATATTCAGTGTTGTAACATGTATTTTGCAATTATTTTCTATGGCGGTTATGAAAAATCTATCGCTTTTGCATTAAAGTGGCAGATATTTGGACGCTAAGTGCAAGTTGATCCTCAGATGAACAGGATTTCATGGAATTGCATGACTGCTGATACCATTTGTTTGTGTTATGTGATTTGTGTTGGGTATGCGATGTATCTAAATCTGAAATGCCTACTGTTAGATTTGTGGGTCTCTAGTTGGCATAGTTAACTACCTGTGACAAATAGGGAACCCTGCTTCTAGTCAGGGTAAGGGGGTACACTCCTAAAATAACCCCTGCTCACCCCCTTGGTAGCTTGGCATGAGCGGACAGGCTTATCTCGGAGGCAGTGTGTGAAGCATTTGTGAACACATACAGTAATCAAGTGACAACACTACAGATGGACATCACACCAGTTTTTTATCAAAAATAAGTATTCTTTATATAGACTTATCAGAAGACCAGAAATGACAAAAAACCACAATACTGTACTTAAAATGGTAGAATTAGCTTACTTCTCTTTAGATCTTAAAATGCGACACTTTGAGTTCAATGTACCTTTGGATGCGTAACGCTATACAACGATAGCGGCTCGCAATGCCTTGATGCAATGAAGATCCGGTGGGATGAAAAGAAAGATGGCGTCTTCTCCTTGATGCGATACGATGCGTGCACACCCAACGGCCGTGCGGCGACTCAACAATTCTTCTCAGACGCAACAGGCCCTGAGACATGCTTCTCTGGTGATCCGGGAAGCTCTGGTGAGGCGATGCGACAACTGCAGCGGTGACACCCTTGTTCAGTGATGCGACGACAGCGGCTGCGGTGGCAGCACTCTTCTATGATGATGCGAGACACTTCTGTGATGCGATAACTATAGTGGCATCATCCTTGTTCGTTCAGTGATGCAACTGCAGCGTCTGAGGCGGCAACACTCTTCTCCAGCTATACAGGACACTTCTACGATGCGATGTGACAGCTACAGCGGTGACACCCTTGTTCAGTGTTGTGACGCAGCAGCTGTGACACGCTTCTTTCTCATGAGTCGCGCTTCCAGCTCCTTGCGACACGCAGTCCCTCAGAAAGCCCAACACAACTGCAGACACTTCCAAAGAACTCTTGGAGAGCTGGCAGTTGAAGTCTGTTGTCCCTGAGACTTCAGCAGGAGGCAAGCTCTTTCTCAAGCCCTTGGAAATCCTTCACAAGTTGACGAAAGTACACACAAAGTTCCTCTCTCCTCTCTTTGGCTGTCAGGCAACCACTGCAGGCCAATCCTCCAAGCAGAACCTCAGCTTGGGGATAGTCTCTCCTCAGTCTCTCTGGTTTCTCTCCTCAGCAAAGGTTTCTTCTTGTTTCCCAAAAGTGATCTAATTCTCCGGGGGCTGGGTCCCCTCTTTTATACACAGTTTCTCTTTGTTGCCTAGTCCAAACCAGTTCTGGTCAGTCCTAGAGCACTCGGTTTACATGACTCCTTCTTTCCTTTCACAGTGCAGAGCAGGGATATCAGATGCACCACAGGAGGTGGAGCCTGTATTGTGGAGGGAAGGCACAGCCCTATTCAGGTCCCAGGTTCAACTACTCCCTTCCATCTAGATGCAGATATCTCTATTCAGCACTGTGATGACTCACCCTGTCTCCTGGAATTCCCCAGCCCCTGTCACTCAAACTCCAGACAAGGAATACACAACCTAGCAGAGGAAGGCTTGGATGGTTAGACAAGAAAATACCTACTTTCTAAAAGTGGTATTTTCAAACACAGAATGTTAAAACTAACTTCAGTAAAAGATGTATTTTATCATTCTGAGTTCATGCATGCTAAACTCGAATTTCTATCCAGTTCCCTGAGTCAGTTAGGATTATAAGATGTAATAATCAAACTGCCCATTCTGGCCTATGTGGATTAGTAGCCTTGCAACAGTGAAATGAAAATGGCTGTAATTCACTATTAGGACATGCCACACACATCAGGGCTTGTCCTACAGTTTACCAACAATGCACCCTGTCCTTGGGCCTACCATAGGGTTGTCTGATATGAAGAAAAGGGAAGGTGTAGGGACTGGCAAATGGGTGCATTTGCCCAGTCACATGGCAGTACCAGACTGCACACAGGCTCTGCAATGGCAGACCTGAGATACATTTTACAAGGCCGCTTCTGTGGTTGGCACAACCTGCGCTGCAAGCCTACCAGCAGCATTTGGATTTACAAGCCCTGGGAACACTCAGTGCATGGTACTAGGGTGTGACAAGTAAACCAAATCAGCCAATCATGGAGTCACTAATTCATACATCAATTTACCATAGGGAGAGCATATGCACTTTAGCATTGATTAGCAGTGGTAAAGTGCCCAGAGTCATCAAACAGCCAACAATAGGTCAGAAAACCTATAGAAGGAAGGCAAAAAGTTCAGGGATGACCCGGCAAAAAGGGCCAAGTCCAACACCTATCTTACACTTATACATAGCTGTCTACATGCACTTGGATCACACATTGCAGACTATCCACATTGATTCATGTGTGATCATACATGCAAGCATCAGTGGTCATCATTGTGTTTGACATGGTTAGGATATGTGACTGTCAATTTACTCATTCCTGTGATGTCTGCCACTGTTTGACATGATTGTGACACACATGTAAGTGAACATCAGGCATCCAGTACTTGTAAAACATATTTTGTATGCTTAAAACAATGTGTATGCTCGACCACAGATTCATACTTGATATTATTCAGCCTAGAGTAGCAGATATGCACAATTTATATGCACAGCTGCAAAGTCAGTCATGTGCATGAATCAAGATGGTTGTGGGACACAATGGTGATCTACATTATCTGATGATGTGAGCAAATTGTGTATATTTAGAATTTTATTTTTGAGTTCTGCTACATATGTGAGATGCATTCTTACATCCCATACTGCACCTATTGTGTCCGGCACAAAATCACATCAGTTTAGTGTGACAGCGCTACACAGCTTGAAGCTAAGTTGATACCAATATGATGCCTAGACAAGTGACACCCCAAGCATTTTATGTGTGTCTACAGTTCGTCATGTTTCAGACTCTGTAGGCTTCATGAGCTTGTGGTTGAAACACTGATGTTGTTGGCAGAAATCTATGCATCATAATGCAGAATGTCAGCAGTGTGCAAATCATGTAGAGGACACTAAAGCACATAAATCCATCTGTTTGAATATTATGGAGCTAGCGTCCAATGTGGACAGGACATTGTTGGGTGGCCACAACAAAGCATCACTTTACAATGTGCACTACTTACAACAGCATGACGTTCAATTCCAGTAAGCACATACAGTCCACATGTATTTGAATCAACAGTGTATTATTTCTATTTGAACAATAATGCTAGACACAGGTACTACAGTGGTTATGCAAAATGTCTTTGACAGCCAGGCCTGTGTCTTCCACAGGCCTGTGTGCACTAGCAGTGGGCATTGAAGCAGCATCAACAACACTTAGCTGTTGGCAAACTCCGCCATGCCAGATGAAGGCCCATTGCAGTCCGGAGATTCCGGAATGGTGCACCGTGTATGGTTGAACAATCAAGGTGCACATGATCATATACATAGGGTAGTCTGTGTCGCATGGCACACTAAGGCAACAATGGGTCGTAAGTGGGGACATCCTATATTGTCCTGCCCTTTTTCACAACATCATGCATGTTGTTTTAGTGTCGAGCCTTAGCTGGTGACCTGACCGTGGAACAGCTTTTATGCCAGGGTACCTGTGGCTGTGCAACTTTTTGGGCATATTTGCATACCCAGCACATGTGTTTTCCACCGACAGACTCAGAATGCCCAGCTGTACCCATGCTTGCGTACTACCGGTTGAGCAAGTATTACGTTTGTAGATTCACTGATCATTAAAGTGCATTGTGTTTGGAGGGCTTGTGTCAATGTCCATGTTTGGTAGATGCTTTTGTGTGGAGGAGATGAGGCACAGCAATGGCATGATCACCAGAAACATGTTCACACTGCTTGTACAAACATGACTTACATGTGATATGTCTCACATGTGATATTTTTTCTTAAGTTGTCATCCAGGTCACAACCATGTGTGTCTGTTGTTCTTCATCACATCTTATGATTCTCTTGTGTGTATGGTAGATTTCCCTTGTTTCTGTCCGGAGATAGGCTTTGGGGTAGCATACACATGACTGGAGTTGCGGTACAGTTTGCCAACCCCGGACTGCAACACATTCCATTTATGGTTTCCTACCATCTTGACCAACCTTGTATTCTAGATTTTGTGGTACATTCCTGGAGTGATACGACAAAATGTGACATTGCCACATTTTTTTATTTGCATGTTTGTTTATGTGTTCAAATGTGACTGCAGGAGTATGTGTTTGTATATTAGTGTAGTTGTGTTTAATTAGTTAATGACACACATCATGCAATTGCCATTGGTACACTTGTATTGAATGAACACAGACATTTTGACAATGTCATTGTGGTACTGTTTGTTGGCATGTCCATCTCACCCAAAACATTGTCCACTCATGATATGATTGTTAGTATGTTTCTATGAAATTTTCTCTCTGATCATTAGTTTTCCTGTAGCACTTCCCTCATGTGTATGTCTGCTCTCTGTTCACTGAGCGACTAAACACCTTACTTAGGTCATTGGCCCTATCCGTTGTTCCATCCTCAATCTTTGTTAGACTGATGTTTTGTCCATCGCTATATGTGAGAGCTGTGTGTTGCTGTTTGTTATTTACCTTTGATTTGACAGATATATGAACTTCTGAGGATATGAGCCAAACATACAATACCTTTTTGTTTAGATATTTTATTGGATATAGTGACATTCTGTGAATTTTTGATGTGAGAAATCCATTTGATGGGATCTTTGATAATTGTGATTAAGTGAAAAATTTCATGATTATTTGATCCCTTCTTACTGTTTCAGCAGCAGATGCTGTGGTGTGTTTGACATCTGCCTCTTTGTCCTGGCCATCTTCTGGATTGTCCTGATCCTCCTGGTCTTCACCCAATGGTGTGTTTGTGCATACACAAATATTGTGCACAATGCAATGCAATATGCCATTATAATCTTGCTGGTCTGTACAGGAGTCTGCCTCCCGATATATCTAGGTACCGGTACCTGGATTTCAGGACTCCAAATGTCAGTACAACAATGGCCCTTGTGCTTCCCAGTGCAACGTTGTAATCTATCTGTACCTATGTGTGTGTCACTTTGATGGGCGTCATCAGCCATGGCGATAGTCCATATCCTTGATCCCTTGAAACAGATAATGGGGAGATGTGTACTTTAGTATTTGTGGCTGCGGTGTTTGCAGATTGTCTATTTTGATGTGTGTGCATTGTGCAACTTTGGTCTTTTGTGTTTGTCAGGTGTTGCTTTAGACAATTGACCAGCTGTCATTGCCTGGATGCTGTGATTACATCCATGTTGTGCCTGTGAGGATGTATATTTTACTAGGAAAGAGTTTACAGTTTCTTTACAGGCCAGTTGTACATCCTGATCCTCTCCTGTGCACATATGTTATGGGGTGCACCATTGGCACATGTGCCTGCTGACACATCCCCCTTGCGTTTATGACATTTACTATGTTTGAACATCATGTACATACCTCATTGGGAATGATTGTGCTGAGGGTAGCTGTGGGAGAGATTCATTGTCAGCTAAACATTGTGTGCTAATTACATCCAACTTGCCCCCAAGGGGTGCCAGTGTTTCAGACAGAGGCACTGCTACCTGGTGCAATCAACTTACTGGGACATGTGATGAAAACGTACATATGCATTGATGTCCTTGTGCATGTGTTGACTGACTCTGCATGTATGCATGTTTGAGTTATACTCATAGATATTTCTGTGTGTGTCAGTTCGCAATCAGCACACATTGAAATATCAGATTTTGAGCATCATAATGCTACACCTCACAGGATTGTCATATGCATGCACAACATGTAGTGAGATTAAGATTTGTATTGTTTGTATGGTATTCTGATGCATGCTCCATTCTGCAACGACACAGAGTGAAGTTTAATATATTTTTGGGAAAATCTGTGTGCAGTTGTTGCTACCCTCATGCAACACTCCTATAATCCCATTATGCAGGGACACATGCTGCATGGTGGATGGCTAACTATGTTTTTGCATAGCAGCTTATTCTGCCCCATCACCTTTGTGTGCAGGGGATCTGTCATCCTAATATACATATCGCAGATGTGTTTGTTTTGGGTGGTAGGAAATTTTGGGATCTGCGCACATTCCAGAACTTTCCATCACAGAAATGTGAGGAAAATGTGTTTTTTTTTACAAACTTTAAGGTTTGCAAGGGATTCTGGGTAACATAATCTGTTGAGAGCCAGACAAGTCACCCAATTATCAATTTCTCTGGGTGCCTAGTTCTCAAAAATATATAGGTTTACTAGGTTTCCCTAAGTGCTGGCAGTGCTATGGTTCAAAATCCACATCTAGGCACTTTGCAAAAAAAGGGTCAGTTTTGACTGTGAAAATGTGGTGTCTCCACTTTGCGGTTTGGGCCACTTCCTATCGCGGGCACTAGTCCTACCCACACAAGTAAGGTACCATTTTTCTAAGAAGACTTTGGGAAATGTGTGATGGGTGCAATTTTGTAGATCCATGCAGATTTCAGAACTTTTCACCACAGAAATGTGAGGAAAAATAGTTTCTTTTTACAAGGTTTGAGGTTGCAAGGGACACTGGGTGACAGAACCAGGTGAGAGCCAGACAAGTCACCCCATCCAGGATTCCCCTGGGTGTCTAGTTTAAAAATAGGTATAGGTTTGCTAGGTTTCCCTAGGTGCTGGCAGAGTTAGTCTTCAAAATCCACAGCTAAACGCTTTGCAAAAAAAGGGTCAGTTTTTACTGTGAAAATGTGGTGTGTCCAC
Source organism: Lissotriton helveticus (assembly GCF_964261635.1). NCBI lineage: Eukaryota > Metazoa > Chordata > Amphibia > Caudata > Salamandridae > Lissotriton > Lissotriton helveticus. The sequence continues at coordinate 889,844,194 of NC_136065.1, read as the reverse complement.
TTTGCATTTTGGGCAGCTTCCTATCGCAGGCACTAGGCCTACCCACACAAGTGAGGTACCATTTTTCTGAGAAGACTTTGTGGAATGTGGGGTGCATGCAATTTTGTGGATCCATGCAGATTCCAGAATTACCATCACAGAAATGTGAGGAAAATGTGTTTCTTATTACAAAGATTGAGGTTGCAAGGAACCCTGGGTAACAGAACCAGGTGAGAGCCAGACAAGTCACCCCATCCAGGATTCCTCTGGGTGTATAGTTTAAAAAAATGGATAAGGTTTCTAGGTTTACCTAGGTGCCGGCAGAGCTAGGCTTCAAAATCTACAGCTAGGCACTTTGCAAAAAAGGGTCAATTTTCACTGTGATAATGCGGTGTGTCCATATTGCATTTTGGACAATTTCCTGTCACAGCCACTAGACCTACCCACACAAGTGAGGTACCATTTTTCTTGAAATATTTTGGGAAATGTGGGGTGGGTGCAATTTTGTGGATCTACGCAGATTCCAGAACTTTCCACTACAGAAATATGAGGATAATGTGTTGTTTTTTTACAAAGTTTGAGATTTGCAAGGGATTCTGGGTAGCAGAACCTGGTGAGAGTCAGACAAGTCACCCCATCCTGTATTTCCCTGGGTGTCTAGTTTTCAAAAATGTATAGGTTCGATAGGTTTCCCTAGGTGCCGGCAGAGCTAGGGTTCAAAATTTACAGCTAGGCACTTTGCAAAAAAGGGTCAGTTTTCACTGTGAAAATGAGGTGTATCCACTTTGCATTTTAGGCAGTTTCCTGCCATGAGCACTAGGCAGAAACTTGCAAGTGGAACTTATAGTGTTTATACTCTTCATAGTCTTTAAATGTTTGTACATACAAAACAGTATATGTTGCACAAGTGTGTGTCCTGTTATACAGCATCACATCTGTATATGACTCATTTGTAAAGTTCAAAATACGGTTGTCACTTCTACCCCTGCCACCTGTGCTCTCTTTACTACAGAGGACCTCTAACAAAAACCACCTTTAGTCATCCAACATGACACTACAATTCTATTTTACATTTATATAGTACATATTACTCCTGAAGAGGCATTGAAGCGCTTTACACCCGGCAGCATGTAGCTCCGGAACCCAATGTTAGTATGTTTTTTTCTGTTTGCTGTTTTTTAATGGGATTTATCCCGTCTGCTTAAATAAACCGTTCAATGCATTTACTACAGTTTCTGTGTGGTAGATTAAATTAATAGGACTTAGTTGTGATCGTTATCTAGAGGCTGTATGGGAGTTCATGCAAATCACTGGTGGCATTAATAAATGATCTATAGGAGATTAGGTCCTGTTAGGTTGCAGGGGTATGCCTTTTAAAGGAGAGGTTGTGATCTTTGAAATGAGGTGTGAACAATTTTCAGAAATACAATAAAAGGGATTATGGTAAACATGCATATGCCTTATAGTAGGCTGTGCACAAAGAGAGGAGGCATGCTGAGGATGGAAATTAAGCAGTAGTTCACTTGGAAGAAGAGAAGGCAGGGCTAACAATTTCAAAATTTAAGTTATTGCCAATTTTCATGTGACTACAGAGGAGGGTATTTCAGAATCCATGCAATCTGAGGATGCAAAACTGGAGAAAGAAACATTATTTTCATGTGAAGTAGTACTGTATTGGGCAAACAGCCTTTACAATGCAGGCACTACAACTAAAGTATTAACAATTCATCCATTACCATGTAATGCGTTTACCACACAATGCCATTACGATGCAAGCCTTTACCACAAATATACCTTTTCAACTCCTGTTGTAAACCCCTAGAGACCCCAGAAGGAAGGTCTTAGGACTTGCTTAAACTAGCGCATACCTGTACAACAACTACTTTTCATTGTAAGGCAATTAGCTAGAAAATGACAAACAGTACCCTGCTTCTAAAAAACAAGCATAGAGTCTAGACAATACATTTACTAATAGCTTTGTGTTTCTGCTGAGATTTTTAACCTGATTTATTATCTGATGCATACATAACAGATTGTATGTAAGGAAATGCCTTTTTTTGCATGGTTACCTTCAAAGTGCTGGTTTTCGACTCTGAGAGCGCAGTGAGGTCTGCTACCTAGATCTCAGAGGTCTGCTAACTAGATCTCAGCGCCAATCCTCTGTCCGTGAAAAGTATATGTTTAATTGGCTTATAACCAAAAGGAATAACTTCTCTTACTTATACATCCCTAGTGTATGGTGCCAAGGGTACACAGGGCATGTAAATCAAAATGTCTACCAGGGCTACAGCACTTACTGAGCCACCATAGATATGACAATGAACATATGTCTCCCAGCCTGCCACTGTAGGCTGGCGGGAGCAGTTTTCAACTGCAAACTCTATGTTGCCATTCACACTAATGGCAAAGCCCAATCCTCCTTTTTAAATATATACAAGTCACCCTCCAGCAAGCCAGTTGATTCCTAAGGCAGGGTGCTGTTTAATAAAATGTAAGACATGCATTTTTCTAACAGAAAAAAAGACTTGTTTTCCTGATAAAAGGCTACTAGCCCCATTGGTGAGTACAGAAATACACACTGACAATTCAGTTGTGCTAACTTGTGAATTGGACTACTGGAGTTGGTACTTACAGGTATCAAAACAATCATTTCATTAAACCCAACGTGATGCCCAAGTCGAATTTAATGTAACTTTTAAGTAAACGCACCTTTTAGAATGTTGCTTCTCAATTGCCCAAGTTTGAAGTTGTCATTGCCGCCCAATACCAGCACTTTTGTACGCTGACGACGCTGTACTTATGTCACGTACTCAAGTGGGCCTACAGCGAGTGGTTGATAGTTTTTCCCGCTTTATGAAGGAGCTGGGCCTGAAAGTCAACACATCAAAGACTTTCACTATGTATTGTGGCAGACATAGCAAACCTAAGAGGCCCATTTTTATTGCAGGACAGAAGTTTGAATTTGCTAAGCACTTTTCTTATCTTGGGATACTTTTTGCCCAAAATGAGATGTGGACCCAAGCTGTGTCTATGAAAAAACTTGAGTTGCAACGATCGACTGCTGCTCTTAAAATCTTTTCGAATAAACTAGGGACCTGTAGAACAAATTAAAATCTACAAAGCTAAGTGTGTGGCTGGCGCTACCTATGGTAGTGGGGTTTGGGGTTTTGCAAATCCTGCACCCATCCAGATGGCTGAAAATGTATTTATTTTTAAAATATATCTTGGCACTTCTCAAAAGCTCCTCTAATTATAATTGCCATGCAAAACTGGGTCTTCCTTATATTACTGACCTAATTAAACTAGAGCCTGTGCTATTATGGCACAGACTCCGGACACAAGAAGCAACTCACTTAAATAGAGATGTTCTGACTGACATTTTAAAATTAGAGGGAGCCATAAAGATACCTTGGGTAAATTACGTTCGTAATTTTTTAAAGGATATGGGGAGAGAAGACTACTAGCTGAACCCCACCAATATTTCAGCTATCTCGCGGAAAGAGTAGAAAAGCGAGGGTCTAGCTCTCTTGGATTCTCATAGAATTGCTACGGAGATCCTAAAACCTTCTGTCCTACAGCATCAAATAGTTTTAACGACTTTTAAAATTCAGCCCTATCTAATACATGTGTCTAATAAATTTGAGCGTTTTCTACTCTCACGTTTTAGATTTGGTATTTTCCACAGACTGGTTAGTTTTCCTATGACTAACAATTGGATGCATGATCTACCTCTTTGTCCCTGCGATAATCTTTCACCTCAGAGCACCATCCATGTTTTCCTATTTTGTAAATTTTATGATGCAATGAGGAAAAATGTTTTATTGCCATTTTTAAGAGAATTAGGATATCGTCAGTGCCGAGTGGCAATCCTTAACATTCAGTGCCTTGATAACCATTTAGGTGTAGCAATAACAACTTTGTATTAAAAAAATTTGATGTGCATTAGAAAAAGCATGGACATTTAAAATGCACTTTATATCTAAATTCCATTATTGGATCTTGAATTCCTTGAAATTGATGAACTCCTTGAAATTGATGAATTCTTGTAATGTAATTATCTGGTTTTTATTATTGTAAATAATGTTTTTTATTCTGTACTTGTATTATTGCTTCCAACAATCGAAATAAAGATATTTTGATTTGATTTGAAGTTGTCATTAGCAGATGCTGACCATGAAATAGCCTTCTCCCTCCTAGAGAGAAGTATGAACAACTACCAGGAGCCAAAACATGGAGCCTGCGTCACTGTTCACGCACGTGTTATCACAATCACGAGCATCTAACTGTAGCGTTAACTCAAGGAAAATGGTTGCGAAATAGTCAGTCTGCTAATAACCACGCATCAGTTCTGAAAATAGTGTTGCTGTACAACAAAAAACAGGACCATATGTTACTTTGACGATATTATACTTTGATGATATTAGAACAACAAAATAGGACTTTGTCAGGGGCGCTGTAGAATTGGATGTAGCAAGAGTTAAAGGAATCGACTAACATTACAATTCACGGTTATCCACAATACAGAAAAATTCTAACCAAACTTTTCAACTCTATCATTTCAGCAATCGCTGAAGCGACGCCAGTCTCTTAAAAATGTCCTAAGTAATAAAAAAAGAGGTTTAAATATTCAAGGGTCATGTCATGAACCGTGTGCGTCTGGACAGGTACATCCGCATTTCTGTGATTTACTGACCTGATCGCAAGCGCTCAATTTTGATTAGTGAAGATGCAGCGATTACATTTCTTGTCAGTTACTGCAAACTTTATGTAGTTGCTGCAAACTGAGAACATTGTAAAATATGTGCAAGGTGTTGTTTGCCATATTCTCTGTCAGGAATAACTTCATAAAATATACACTAAACTGATGAAAAGTAGTATGAACATCTGTGCCAGTCACAAAAACTGGGAATGTGTTCAAACTGAAGATTAGGTGCCTAAATGCCAGAAAAGCTATTGCAACTGTGCAAATAGAATTGCTCAAACCAATTTGTACACAGGCACAAATTGGTCGTGAAAGGGCCCCAGAATGATCACGTAGAGTCCAGTTTCTAGTTTTGGGCCAGTCTTAGTAAGAGTGTAGTTTCCGTGGATAAAGGCCCAAGAGAATATATCTTTACGTATTTTCTTTGATGTTTGACGCAAGAGAAGTATGGAATAGAAAATAAAAATAAAAGAAATGTTGCACTATCATGATTTATAGTGATTACGAGAATTCCCAATGCCATTCCCACCACCAATATGTTATTTGTCCCTTTTTCACATCTCACTGTTTATTGACCAAGTACAATAGCGACATCTCTTGATGTTCATATAGATTAATGTAATGTATTTAACATTTTTGATTCATTTTTAGGTCTTGCCTACTAGACAGTGTATGCACTGTCTGCTGCGAGACATATTGTTAAGGTACAGTGGACTTGGAGCCCACCCTTTGTTTTCGTTGGTTGTCCCCATTGCCACTTACATTTGCTTGCTTCTTATTGGTTAGAGTGTGGGCGTTCTTTCCTCTTCTTATATTTGGTCCTCCCCTCTAACACGGATGTCCCCTCTAACATGGATGCACTACTCGTGTCCTTCTGTTCCTCAGGTACGACTTTTTTCATTGTTTTAAGCAGTTCATCAGAGTGCATGTGTTTTGAAGCTGTGTATCTGTATACGTTTCTCCCCCACTAAGCTTCGGTGTTCCACTCTCTCACCCATGTGCGTCTCTCCACCCTTCCTTTACATTCTCACCTGTGTGCTTCCCCATGACCTCCAAATTGCTCTTTTTCAGCCATTTGCTCTCCCTCCCTTGTTCTTCACTGTACTCTTTCTCCATATCCTTTGCCTTCTCTTGTACCTCCGTGTAGCTTCTGCCCCTCTGCCCTTGTGTCACATCTGTCCCCCTCCTCCCAGTTTACAATGTTGCTTGCCCCCCCACCTTTGTTTCTCTCCCTGTGTTGCTTCTCTAACTTGGATCAGTAAGAAAAAATAAAAATATAAAAGACCACGTCCATGGTCGGTGTGCAAACCGACTTTTTTCGAAGTAAGTTTTTTGAAAGACTTTAGCCAAGCTGCACAGCTTTGAGATGCTATGCAACATGGCTAAAACCATTGGCTAATCCAATAAGTTCCAAGAGTGAGTTGTACTGTCGTTTTCAATGCTTTTACATTATTCCAGCGTTATGAGTACTTATTTAACATTTGAACCAAGCTGCTAATACTTTATTCAAATGGGTTCCTGTATTATATAGCTGAGGAAAGGTTGGAGGCTTGCTTGACCTTGCAATGATTTGTGAGCAGATAAATAACACTTTTTACATAGATGTTGCAAATGTACTCCACATACTGTGCATCCCCTCCAGCCTTCGGCTATGCCTCTGGCTTAAAACCAGCCCTCCGGCAAGATCTGAGGCAAACACAGAAATGTTTGAGTAACTGGGTCTGGAGCTGCACACTGCCAGGAACACTGGCGCACATTTGATGGAATTGCATAGAGCTGCTGCTAGTCAGAAACAACTTAGTAAACACAGTCAGCATGCACAAGCTGCTAACACATACAATGTTAATATTTGTGATTTTGATTGTAGGTTAGTAGATGGCTTTCTCTGATTGGATGCATTAGTAAGGCATGCATAGGATCTGTATTCCATTGAAATGGCCCTAGTCACTATCATATGAATTTAACCTTGTTGTCTATAAAGATATGAAAGTCCATCATAACATGAACTAATACCTACATGCCCGATTTTTATTAGAACATGTAGGGAAGCAGCTTGTGTTGTTGACACTGGAGGTATTAACCCCTTCGCTGCTAGGCCTCCCCCCCCCCCCCTGCTAAGCCTTTTTTTGGCTATTTGCGGGTCATTCGCGCTTAGGCCCCTGTAACTTTTTGACCATATAAGGTATCCACGCCAAATTTGCGTCGTTTTTTTCCAACATCAATGGGAAAAATGCAAAAAAAGGGCTACAAATGAAAGCATCTGTTTTTTCCCTGCAACTGGTATAAAAAAGGGGCTGTGGTGCTGAGATCACCATCTTCCCAGCTTTCATGGATAAGCTGACTTTTGTCAGAAAACCAACATTTTTTACACAGTTTTGACATTGCCTATTTTTGCTATTTTTTGTGCTTTCAACCTACTTTCAGTTAATGGTAGAAATGGTTATGCCATCAATATTGAATCTAGGAAAGCTATACATTTTGGGGAAAAAAGACAACATTCTGAAATTAGCAAGGGGTAATTTGTGTAGATCCTTTAAGGTTTCTTTATAGAAACTAACCGTTAAATATAGGAAAAATTGAAAATTAGTTGAAAAACCAGCCCTTTGTGTCAACGTTTTCACATGTAACTTCTTTTAGTTATGACAACTCTTTGAAAGCAATATACCATTACATCCGCTGGACCTTACTGGTTGTGGGGATTTATAGGACTTGTACGTTCACCAAGAATCCGACAAACCCAGAGCCAAAAACTGAGCAGCGACTTGCAATGGTTTTTTATGATGTCCCGGGTATATAGCAATTATTCTGGAAAAATGTATACATGGAAACATCAGTAGGAAAGACTCCTATGTATTTCTGAAATTGGAACAAAATATAGTGTTTAGAAACAGTAGATATTTGCACATTTCTGAAATTGGGAATACTCATACTAGCATGAGAATTAGCAAACATTTTTAAAATTACTTCTTTTTTACAAATTGTCTTTCATTTGGAAGGCAGAAATGCATCAAAAGTCGAAAGGTAATAACAGTTGCTTTACAAATCTTAATTACACTAAGTCTCCCTCTAAAAATTATAGCTCACTTGTGTGGGTAGGCTTAGTGCCCACAACAGGAAACAGCTCAGAACGCAACGTGAACACCGTATTTTCACAATGAAAAATGACCCTTTTTTTGCAAAGTACCTAGCTGTAGTTTTTTAACTCTAGCTCTGCCGGAACCAAGGGAAACCTAGATAAACCTATACATTTTTAAAAACTAGACACCGAGAGAAATCCAGGATGGGTTGACTTGACTGCCTCCCTTGCAAACCTAACAAATTGTCCAAAAAAACAAATTTTCCTTACATATCTGTTGTGGGAAGTTCTGGAATCTGCGTAGATCCACAAATGTCCAGCCACCCCGCATTTCCCTACGTCTTCTGAGAAAAATGGTACCTCACTTGTGTGGGCAGGCCCAGTAGTCGCAACAGGAAACAGCGCAAAACGCAACATGGACACACCACAATTTCACAGTGAAAAATGACCCTTTTTTGGTAACGTACCTAGCTATAGTTTCTATGGTGGAAAGCTCTGGAATCTGCGTTGATCCACACATTTCCACCCACCCCGCATTTCCCAAAGTCTTCTGAGAAAAATGGTACCGCACTTGTCTGGGTAGGCCTAGTGCCCAGGACAGGAAACGGTGCAAAATGCAATGTGGACACACAACAATTTCACAGTGAAAAATTACCCTTTTTTGACAAAGTGCCTAGCTATAGTTTTTTAACCCTTGCTCTGCCGGCACTTAGGGAAATATTGCAAACCTATACATTTTTTAAAACTAGACATCCATGAAAATCCAGGATAGGGTGACTTGACTGCCTCTCACCGGGTTCTGTTAACCAGAATCCCTTGCAAACCTAAAAAAAGTCAAAAATACCCATTTTTCCTCACATTTCTGTAGTGGTAAGTTCTGGAATCTGCGTGGATCCACAAATTTCCATTCATCCCGCATTCGCCAAAATCTTATGTGAAAAAAAGTTCCTCACTAGTGTGGGTAGGCCTAGAGCCCGCAACAGGAAAAGGAGCGAAACGCAATGTGGACACACCACAACTTCACAGTGAAAAATTACCTCTTTTTGGCAAAGTGCCTAGCTGTAGCTTTTGAACTCTAGATCTGCCCGCACCTAGGGAAACCTAGCAAACCTATACATTTTTTAAAACTAGACTCCCAGGGGAATACATGATTGGGTGACTTGAAGGCCTCTGACCAGGTTCTATTACCCAGAATCCCTTGCAAACCTAAGAACTTGTAAAAAAAAATAATTCCTCACATTTCTGCGGTGGAAAGTTCAGGAATCTGCTTGGATCCACAAATTTCCACTCACCCCGCGTTCACCAATATCGTCTGGGAGAAATGGTACCTCACTTGCATGGGTGGGTCAAGGACCCATGACAGATAAGGGCCCAAAACCTATTGAGGCAACATCAAAATTACCTATCACAAACCAACCTGGTTTTGCAAGGGGGGGTCCAATGAGTTTTAGGCCCTGGGCTCGGTGACCATCTAGAGAAACCTACCAAACCCATACATTTCTGGAACGTAGATACCCGGGGGAGTTTAGCGAGGCATAGCTTGTGTGGGTCCCCTAATGTTTTCCTACCCACAATCCCCTGCAAACCTAAAATTTAGCTGACAAAATCACATTTTTCTGAAATTTCTGAGTGGGAAAGTTTGGGAATCTATGTGGATCCACAAATGTCCTCCCACCCAGCATTCCCCAAGGTCTCCCGATAAAAATGTTACCTCATTTGCATGAGTGGGTCAAGTACCCACGACAGGCAAGGGTCCAAAACGTATTGAGGCGACATCAAAATTACCTATCACAAAACAACCTGGTTTTGCAAGGTGGGGTCCATTGATTTTTTGGCCGCGGGCTCGGCGGCCATCATAGGAAACCCATCAAACCCACACGTTTCTGAAAACTAGATTCTCGGGGGAATCCATAAAGGTATGGCTTGCGTGGGTCCCTCAACGTTTTCCTACCCAGAATCCCCTGCAAACCTCAAATTTAGCTGAAAAGAAATCACGTTTATTTTCTCAAATTTCTGTGTGGGAAAGTTCTGGAAAATACGTGGATCCACAAATTTGATACCACCCAGAGTTCCCCCATGTCTCCTGATAAAAATGGTAACTCACTTGTGTTGATGGGTCAAGTTCCCGCGATAGGGAACTTTACCTAGAATCCCTTGCAAACCTCAAATTTAGCTCTCACATTTCTGTTTTGGAAAGTTCTGGAATCAATGTGGATCCACAAATTTCCTACCACCCAGTGTTTTCCCTGGTCTCCCGATAAAAATAGTACCTTACTCATGTGGGTGAGTCAAGTACCCGCGTCAGGCAAGGGCCCAAAACGTATTGAGGAGACATCAAAATTACCTAACACAAAACAACCTTAATTTGCAAGGGGGGTCACTTGGATTTTTGGCCCCAGGCTCGGCGGCCATCTTGGGAAACTTCCAAACCCCCACATTTCTAAAATGTAGACACCCGGGGGAGTCCAGCGAGGTATGGCTTGCGTGGGTCCCCCAACTTTTTTCCTACCCAGAATCCCCTGCAAACCTCAAATTTAGCTAAAAAACTTTTTTTTTTCAAATTTCAGTGTGGGTAAGTTCTGGAATCTCCGTGGATCCACAAATTTCCTTTTGAATCGGAGACATGAAAGAGCTCCTTCAGTGCAGTCTTAGGGCCTCATTTATATATTTGTTTGCCATAGGGCAGCAGGGTATGCCGAAAAGCTTAGAGGTATGAGGCAGTAGGGTTTGTGTGGAGCACACTGCCAATGAAGGATGACCACCTTAGCTCAGATTTAGGTGAGCTCTTACAATCACAGTTGTTGTGTATGTTACCTGCAATTTCGCCTCCCTTGTGATTTGAACCTGAAACTTTTGACTGTGACGGGGTTGTCATCTGCACCTACTGTAAATGCAGAATGAGATGTCCTTCAATAAAGTGGCTACCATTTTACAAAGATGTGATTTGAACAGAATCCTGGGGAGAGCTAGTTGCAGTGGTTGTCTGAACTAATAATTATCAGTTGATTCATGTTTCTAATTGTGAGAGGGATGGGCAAAAGGAAAAACAAGGAGGCCGAATTTGAGGATCAATTGTGACTGGGTTTATTCAAAGAAGACATCCCACAATACAATGCAAGAAGGGTGTAGAATACTTTCTCTCCTGTGATCTTTGTTACCTTCTTCCTGGCTGGTTGGTGATTCTTGATGTGGCTGGACACACCCAGGTATCCTCGGAAATTAAAAGGAGAGAAGGTGGTAAGTCCCTCTGTTCTACCGATCGTACTGAGAACCCTTCACTGGTTTCTAAATACACCCATTGTGCTTTACAAAACAAACAAGGAGCAGCCGTCTATAGGCGTGACGTTTCGCGTGTTAAGATGGGAAAAGGTGAGACACTCGCAACAACCGAAGGAGAAAGGAAAGAGAGAACACAAAAGGGATTAATAGGGTTTAAGCACTCTTAATTTAGGAAGCCTTAAGTTCCAAGAAGGTAAAAATGGATGTGCCAAATTACAGAGGGGTGAGAGGAGTGCGCCATGACAAAGCGACTCGGGCATGTGTGGTAATACAACCGATGAGGAAAAACTGACACACATGAAGATCATATATACAGTTCCCCGTAGTAGCCCAGCAGTCACCAGTTACTACCTCCCCCCCTCTGGTATCACGTACCGCGATAGCCGCAACTCTGCGGAGTTGCGGCGGCTGGTCAGCGTCCTCCGGGGGCATTCACCACTCTTCAAACCAGGTCTCTGCTCCTCCCGGCTTGAGGGCGACATCAGGGTCGACTTCTGGGCTTGAATCTTCATGTTGTCCTCCGTCCGTTGTGTACTCCTCCTTCACATTGTTCTCCTCCTCGCTTCGTTGCTGCTCTCTCCGCTCCGTCGGTTCCAGAACCAACTGCTGCTCTTCTGGAATCCCTTCATACGTCACTGGTCCTGCTTCCCCTTCATTCCCGTGGCTGCTGTCCACTCCTGGTGGGACTCCTCCCTGCACGTAAGAGGCAGTGGAAGAGATGAACCCTTTCTCTCCCTGCCTTCAAGTATTGCTGTTGCTCTGCTTCGGATAGGAAGGACGGAGGGGCAAATTATCTCTGGAGGCGACCTCCTCACACTAATGTTCCTGTGAAATCATTATTAACAAATCGCATGACATGGATGTACTCTTAAAATTACATGTTTGCACTGACATGGTGCTATTGCATTAGAAACTAATTTGCTATGTTTTGTTAAAATGTGTTACATATTAATAAGGCCTCAATTTAAGCATCAATATAATTTTGCCCTCAGCATCACGCCGGCATCACTCACTGCCCCTCCTAGCCCACGACCAACACAGTACCCCAGACACCGGTTTCATATCACAAGCACAAATTCTCTGGATGAATGTCACTAGATATGGCACTCACCTGCACGTATGGCAGTTTTCCACCTTAAGGCATGGCGTGAAAATCCTTTATGCTATGTACTGTAGGGTGAATTGAGATTTTAAACAAATGTCCCCTGTGGCTTTTTGTTTCCCCAATTAATTCACAGGCTTGCATATTAGGCAGTACACTGGTTGTCCTGATGATGATCCTTCATTTTAACAGGATCGAAACACCTTCGACAGTTGATGTAGTTTAAACACTAGTTACCCACTGTGTGACATAATTGCGTTTTTACTACATGAGTAAAGCTAGATTGATTCCTTCCATTTTGTACTAGCTTCTCACAAATTGTAAAATTGCCTGATAAACCTCCTACCTTTGTATTTTGTTTGTCTAGCCTTGTTGTTTGTTGTGGATACAGGACTGTGTCCCACTATATACATGTCGTTTTGAAATTTCGTTCTATCTTTGTCATTGATTAAATTCAGGGTCCTTCTGGACACCTTACTTATTATAGTGCAGATTGTGGCCTATAATTATTCAATGTTTATACATTCCTTTTTTGTCAAGGACCCTGGTTGATTGATATCTTGTAAATGGGGACACAGTCCAGGTGGATGAAAATATAGAATACAAAGTATAGAAGTGGTCAGAGTAGAGGTACTCTGACCCCCATGGTGCACTGTAGGGGTTTCTGAGGGACCCCTTATGAGTGCCACAAGGCTGTTTATTTTTCCACATGTGGTGATTCGCAGATCCGTCACAATTCTCAGCATGGCCCCCGTGTAACTCACAGACCCACTCAGACACACACACACCTCCACTCACAGACCAATTCAGAAACTTACACACCCACTCACAGACCCTCTCACAGACTCTCACACTGAAGTACAGATCCACCCAGGCACTCATGCATCCACTTACGGATCCACTCAGAGACTTGTTCACCCACTCACAGACCCACCAAGAGAATCACACATCCACTAACAGACCCACTCAGATACTCATGCATCCACTTACAGACCCACTGAAAAAGTCATGCACCCACTCAATGATCCACTCAGACACTAATGCACCCACTCACTGACCCACTCAATCACTCAAACACCCACTCCCAGGTCCACTTAAATACTATTGCACCTAGTTACAAACCACATTAAACACTCACACAGCTTCTTACAGACATTAGCACATGCACAGAGTGCAAAAGGTACTCATAAATTGTAAAGTTGCTGTTGTGCATTAAATGTGCGCTTTTAGTTTTGCAAATCTGCAACAGATCCAACACTCCCCCCCTCAAAAGATTTTAATTGAAAATTAACTAGTGTATGGTAAAAGGGTGGCTCCTAGAATGCCTTTGTGCATATTGTGTGTAATGATTACTGCACATAAAACAGGATGCAGTCTTTCAAGTTGTTTAAGAATATCCTGTTGCCTTTCTCAGAGAAATTTACGCTGGCACTTCTATATAGATGCTCCATGTCAAAGCGCACGTTGTTGTAGATGAAGCCTATTTCTCTGAAGAATGCAGAAATAGTTTTATTAACATGTTACCTGGCTATGTCTATTTGTGGACAGAATACATCTGACAATTTCCAAATGTTAGGGTAAACTGAGGTGGTGTGAAGGGAAAGTGCCATTAAATGGCCAAAGATATCCTTCATTGGGTTGTCAAATCCTATCCCACTAAGCGTGCCTAGGTCATTGCCACCACAGTGCACAATTAAGAGGTCTGGATATTAGCAATCTGCAACGGACTCAACCAAAGGCAGCACTTGTTGCCACTATAACTCTCTCTGGCTAATTTAAGTAATGTCCACATTAGGCAAACCCAAGTCCCTGTCAATGCCACTCTTTTCAGTACACTTTTTGGCCCAAAAAACATAGCTGTGACCCACAATCTACACACTAACTATTTTAAAGTCAAAGAGCAGTAGCAGAAAGGAGAAATTGGAGATCAATGAGAGAGTTGTTAAAATGAAAGCAGTTAAAATGGAGGACAGGATCTGGTTTAAAAAAGGGATATATTTGATTGGAATGGTTTCACTGTTTTGCAAACTAAAACTAGGTAGTGTTTAAATAAGTAAAGTAAGTAGATTTGTGATTGGCTGAGGATATATGTTAAAGAAGTTATGCTAGTGTGGATAGGCTTTCATTCTTAAACAGTCAACTGCACTTGCGATAGTACAACTTGAAGCTAGTATGCTGCTGACAACAAGTACTGTGAATGTTTGACCTACTGCTACACTAGAGTGTTGCAAAGTAGTTTCTGCTATGTCAACTGAGCTAAAACAGTTTGGGGGAAAGGTGCTCAAGAAAATGTGGTTCCAATCTTCAAAAGAGTGTTGTTTGATTTAGTACTCATGCCAGTTTCTCTTGCTGCTTGCGGGAGGAGTGGAAAAAAATTCCTCAGAGTCTTGAGGAGGCCGAATCAGCATTCGCCTGTTTCTTAACATGTGTTGTAAAAGAGGGACTCTCATCGAACTACACTCCCAGGTTTTTATCGGGCTGTCCCGAAGAGAGGGGTAAAGGAGTGTCAGGAGCCCACAGCTGCTCACGGAAGTCAGCGGGAAACTTGCCATAGAACACAATCTCATAATTTTGTTCATTGCACTTGAGTTGTGCATCGGCCAGCCATTTAAAGATGGAAACTAAGCACTGTTGCACCACTGAGACGGAATAAGATGTTTTGTCACAGGTAAACAGCAACTGCTTATCGTCCGCACAGGCCATCACCTTAGCCCTGAGTTCCTCTGCCAGATATATCAATGGCGTAACATAAATGTTAAAGAGGAGTGGGCTAAGGGAGGAGCCCTGCGGGACTCCAGTGGTAACCAGCTGAGGGGAGGAGGAGAAAGGAGAGAGCCAAATCTGCTCAACCCGCTCCTCCAGGAAAGACCTAAGCTAACCCCAAACAGCTGCCGATACACCAATCTCTGCAGGTCGGGCCAAGAGAAGAGCATGTGGGACCGTATCGAACGCCGCCGAGAGGTCCAGCAAAATTAATGCTGCCCTTCCGCCAGCATTAAGGCACTCCCGGATAGCCTCTGTCACCTCTACTAAAACAGTCTCAGTGCTGTGGGTGGCCCGGAACCCTGATTGAGCTGGGTGCAGAAGTGCCTCTGTATCCACATATTCTGTAAGTTGTTTATTGACCACCTTCTCACAGACCTTGGCAATAGCCAGAAGTAGGGAGATAGGCCGGTAATTCCCTGGATTAAGGGGATCCAGCGAAGATTTTTTAAGAAAAGGCAAGATCTTTGCATGCTTCCACCCCTGAGGAACAGCCACTGTCTGGAGAGACAGATTAACAATACAGTTCACCTCTGTATGCGCACTCTCTGCCACAGCTGCCAAAAGCCTGGCTGGGCAGGAGTCGGAAGGAGAGCCGGACTTGAGCCCCCTGAGGATTTTAAGAGATTCCAGGGGGTTGATTGTTCTAAATGCTGACAGAGAGCAGGTGGAGGCGGCAGGTTACACTGCCAAAGGCCCTACACGGCAGCCATTACCAGAAGGAAATGTAGTGAATTCTACGGGGAAGGCAGCCTAAAAAAAAAAAAAAATAATAACAGATATAAGGAGGAATAGAATTTGAGCCCCCATATTATTAAAGGAGAACTTACTCGGTCTCTATGGGCTTAGACGCAGAGATTCAGCGTGGCATCTGGCGGCGTGCAGCAGGTCTCTGGCAGAGGACCTGAGCGGCATTAGTGCTGGTTGGCTTCTAAATTGATAGCGACAGAGACAGCACACGACTCTGATCACATAAGGAGTGGTGCCCCAGGAACTGCAGCAATGAAGAGGAGCGGACCACACGTTGGAACACACAATTGGCGTGCAAGTTGTGAGTTTTGAGGCAGTGGAGGTGACTGAAAGAGGGGAGAGTGAAAAGAGTAATGGATTACCCGTGCAGAGGTGTACACAGAAGGCATCGAGGCTGATGGAAAAAGCGCCCCCATTTAAAGCTTTATACTTAGCTCGGGAGATGGGAAAGGTGGGGGGAGAGAGTGCTATTGAGGGCACAAGAACAGGACCAGGCATTAGTACGGAGAAGGGAGGGAAAGCACTGTAGGTAATATACCTGCAAGCATACCTGCAAACAAGAAGACACGAGCTAGGGGCCGATATCAGCTACGGCCGCTCCCAGAGGCAAAACGTAAAAGTAAAGGGGGGAGAACCAGGGAGCAGACAGCAAGGGAGGTGGTTGTGGTTTCCCCTAAAAGAAAGGCGGTTGTGAAATCCGGAGGGGACCTAAACGCTGAGGCCCTAAGGAGGTGTGTGTGTCTATTAAGCCCTTACCCTCCCTTAGGTAATTTTTTAAGATAATTGAGCAAGTTTCAACCTCACAAGGGAAGGGGGATAAAGCAATTGTATAGATCCAGATAGCTCCGCTGCCTCTGGAAAATTGGTTCTCCCCACTGGCAGGGAGCCTGCAGAGTGGGGTTGAGCAGACTGAAAATCTGAGCTTGGAGGTAAGCCCCAGTCTTACACCAACTTTAAGTATAGAGTCACCTCATAGGATATGTGAAACTGAGAACCTAAGGCAAAGGGATGACTATGCCCAGGTTGCAGGAGGAGTTAAAAATCAGATGGAAAGGATGATTCTGAATCTAAGGCGAGATATGTTCATGAAATTTGAGATATCTGAAACAAATCTAAAAAGGGATTCAGGGTAAATCCGGGGTACTGGAAGAGAAGCTGGACAATACGATATTGCACAGAGTACTGGAACATTGGAAGGAGAGGTGAAGGCACTCTCAGTGGTGATGGAGAATTCTAAGGATATAGAGATACTAAAACTACAGAACAAGTTGCTGCAGGAGGATTTAGAGAGGCGTTACAATTTCAGAGTCCCTAAAATTCTGGAAGAGGCTGAGAAAGGGGACATTAAGGTCTTTGTATGTAGTCTTTTAAGAGAAGGAAATCTAAAGGACAGACCAGAAATTGATTTGGAGAAGGAGATACAGAGGGTACACAGAGACCCATTCAAGTTAAATCTGTATAGGAAGTAGGCCTGGGCGGTAAATTCCGTTCCGCTCGTGGGATTTGCGGAATTCGGGCAATTTTGCTTTCCGCTGAATTTTTTGCATGTTCGCGTTCTCAAATCTGTATTCACAAGATAATTCCAACCGAGCACGCAAACAGCGATTGCGAACAGTTAAAAAGCATCGCGAACAAGCAATTCCGCGTGTTTGCGGAATTTCTGCATGTTCGCGGAGATTTTTTACCGTTTCACAGAGATTTGCGTTACGCGATTACGCAAATTACGCCCACCCCTAATAGGAAGATGCCCAGAAAGATTTTGATAAACTTCCTTACATATGCCATGAAGGAGTTGGTGTTGGAACGCGCTTTGAAGGGAGGTTCTTTGAGACATGAATACTTTAGTTATCAAATACAATCAGATCTAGGCATAAGGATGTCCCAGAGGCAGTGGGAGCTGGGTATGAGGATGAGCGAGCTACGAAGCAGGGGAGCTCAGGTTCAGATGAAGTTCCCAGCGATGCTAAAGATAATATGGCAAAATAAGATGTATAACAGCAGTAGTTCAGAGGAAGTTGATAGTGATACTTTTTTAACACAGATGGAAGGATGAGGTATCACATTACGGTTAGGGGAGTATAAAGAATAGATGTTAGATAGAATTTGCATTATATAAAGGATAGGCTGTTTCTTTCCATTATCTCACTTTATGTGGTCTTCTCACTCGGGGACGGGGGGTAACCAAGGATGGATTGTATCACCAAAGGGGTAGAAATGGGGTTTCCCAGGGGAGGGGGGAGGGGCACTGGGAGTGGGGTACATTTAGGATAGACTCGGATCTAAATGGATTGGGAGGTGGAAGCAAGGTTTAATGTTAAAGAAGCTGAAGTGGTGCCACAGAAATAGAGTTTGGGAAAATGAAATTGAACATGGATAGATTAAAAGTGGTTAATTTTTTAACATGGAATGTAAACGGGTTGAGAACCTGGAAGAAAGTATTGCGGGTTATGGAATTTAAAGAAAATACTAAGGTGCAAATGATACTGTTGCAAAAGACTCATTTGGAAAGAAGTGAGTGTAAACAACGTATTAGCAATTTACAATGGGTTCAGGAGGTAGTGTGCTCAGACCAGAGAGGGAGTACTTGAGGAGTGGCCATTATTATTAGAAGTAACTACGGAATAAGATTAGTTAAATATGAATCAGACCTTTCAGGTATATGCTTAGTGGCAACCCTATTAATCCAAGGTAAGCCATTGGTGTGTGCAGTATATTATGGGCCAAATAACGATAACCCAGAGGCTCTTATTGTGAATCTTGCTTATTAGAAACAACTGCGCCAATAGTATTTGGAGGAGACTTTAATTTGGTCATGAATAAAGTATTAGACGGTCCATCAAAAGTTAAATATATTAGCCCTACAAAAACATTTTCCAGACTGAACAGTATGATGAGGGAATTTAATCTGATGAATGTTTGTCATAGTAAGATGGGGGAAGTTAGAGAGTTCACCTTTTACAGTAAAAAGTATAGGCATCACTCCCATATAAATTATTTTCTGTTAGATCAGGAGTTGTATGGAGATGTGGAAGAGTTAATCCATATTCCAGCAATGTTGTCAGTAGTTATGTCACTAGGGGTGCCTGAAAGAGAGGGGCGGTGGACGGTGGTCAGGACTATATTGCTGGATGAGGATGCGGTTCGTTGAACAATGAGGTAAAGAATACGATATCTCTGTTCCAATGTATTTTTTCTTTGTGATATTTTAACTATACTGAACAATGAGGTAAAGAATATGATATCTCTGTTACAATGTATTCATCGAGTTTATCGTGGTGATTTTCTCTATTGTATTTATTTTGTTACTTAAGCATGAATTCGAATTTCCTTTGCTCTGCTCAATAAAACACTTTATTTTAAAAAAAAAAGAGGATGTGGTTCGTGATTTGGCTAAACATCTGATGACTATTTTCAAGCCAATATGGGATTAGCAAATAGACAAACAGCCTGGGATGCTTTTAAACATATCTAAGGGGGGTTGTAAGATCTATAATGGCGGGAAAGAGGAGAGGAGAGAAGCAGGAAGAGGAGAACAGAATCAGAGAGATCAATGTAAAATAATGAGATTTACAGAGGGCTTCAATGGATGGCTTGGATAGTGTGTGGACACTTAGGGGCATATGTAGGTAATTTCAATTTTGCGATTACCAAATAGCGATTTTTAAGGAATCACTATTTGAGAATAGCAAAATGCAATGTAGGTAAAAATTCGCAATTTTTTTGCGAATCTTTAACATTCCTTATTTGTGATTCGCAAATTGCGAATCGCAAGTAAGGAATGAGTGTCCCATTCATTCCTATGGGCCAAAAGAACCAAAGGAATGAATGGGGATACAGTCCCAACTTGCGATTTTCTGTGTGAACATCGCAATTTGAGAATCGTAATTCCAAGGGTGCCAGGGTGTCCAAAGCACACCTGTTGCACCCCTGGAATGTGCCTGTAAGTACATGTGGTGCAAATACATGCCCTAAGGGCATGTCTGTGGGCCACATGGCACTTTGAATTTTTAAAAAAAATGCATTTTTGAAGGAAATCGCAAAATACCATCTACTTGAAGTAGGTGGTATTTTGTGATTCCTTAAGCAAAAATCGCAATTTTTAAAGCACCCCTACATAGCATTTAAGGAATCGCAAAATTGTGATTCCTTAAATGCTATAAGCAAAATAAGGAATCGCAATTTTTGCGATTCCTTATTTTGCTAAGTGGCACCTACATATCAAAACGCCGTTTGCGGTTCGCAAACGCCGAAATTCGCAGAATTTCGGCATTTGCGAATCGCAAACGGCTACCTACATATGCCCCTAAGTGAAGATCTGGAGAGGTTGCAGGCAAAATTTCAGGCACAGTTAGATAAGAGGCTACTCGATAGATGGAAAGTAAGTAAGAGTCAACATTTTGCTTACGGAGACAGATGTAGTTCGCTGTTAACCTGGAAGGTTAAAGCAGATAGGGCGAGAAACACAGTACAGGACTTAATTAGTAGGGAGTCAGGAGAAGTACTATATACTAATACAGATTTATGTGGAGAAGCTTGAAGATTTTTCAGTCATCTTTATTGTGAAGACATACAAACTGATCGAGAAAGTATCAAGGACTGGTTAAGAATGGGGACACTCCCTCAATTAACTGATGAACAAAGGTTAGTCTTAGAGGGAGAGATAACTGATGAAGAGATTAGGGCACAGTGTAGAAAAATGGCAAGGGGAAAAGCAGCCGTGCCGGATGGTCTTTCAATTGAGGTTTTTCTATGCATTATGATTATAGTAGTACCAGTTCTAAAAGCCTTATCCAATGAGAAATATATTGATGGGGAAATGGTGCCTAGTTCCTGGTCAGAGGCTACGGTCACATTAATCTTAAAACCGAAAAAGGACTCGCAGAAAGTGGATTCTTATAGACCAATATCCCTTCTTAACACGGACTATAAGATTTTCTCTAGGATTATAGGTTCACATTTAGATAAGGATGTAAAAGGGGTTATACATCCTGATCAGAGAGGCTTTATACCAGGGAGGAAGCTAAATGTGCTAACTTTTCAGTTGACAGGGGTTCAACCAGGTGCACTGGGTGTATTTGTGGGAGACATTAAGTAGTTTTGGGTTTCCGCAAAATGTAGTGAGGGTAGTGCGAAATCTTTACTATTGCCCTAAGGCTAAGGTATTGGTAAATGGAGAATCGTCGAATTGGTCAGCATCTCAAGGGGAACAAGACAGGGCTGTCCCATGTCCCCGCTTCTTTTTAATTTGTATATAGAGCCTTTAGCTAATGTGATAAGGGCAGACTTGACCATTCTCCCTTTCAAATCTTCTGGCTTTAAAGTTAAATTGGCTCTATATGCACGTGACTTGATTCTTTATACTAGGAGTCCGCAAGATGCAATTCCCAATATGATGAGTAAGGTGGACAATTTTGGCATAATCTTGGTGTATAAAGTGAACTCTGAGAAAACCGAGATAATGGAATGGAACCAGAGTTTGAAGTCATAGGGCTAAAACACAAATGCGATATCTTAGGGTACTGATTACTCAGAAACTGGAGGCTATTACTAAACTAAACCAGAATAAAGTTAGTCAGGAGATAGCGAGTACGCTGTTGAAATGGGCGAACCTACCCTTAAATATCTATGGTTGGGTAAACCTAATAAAAATGATTATTCTCCCCAAAATTACTTTCCGTTTTAACTCTATTCCTCCAGAAGGAGGACATAGCTAAACTTCAGGGGAAAAAAGGAAGCTTTATTTGGGCATCAGATGGTCCTAGGGTAGCCTGGAAAAATTAAGGAGGAGATTAGAGGTAGGAGGATTGGCGTTACCAGACCTGCTTACTTATTATTATACTTTTCACTTTAAGAATGTTTGTATATTGGCAAATAAGACAGATAAGACATCTATGGGTTTACTTTTTAAGGATATGTAAGCGGATGTCTCACAAGGCCAGCATCACTTTCTTTTTAAATATGGGTACACCAATTTTTAAAAAGGTGAAGGTGAAGACTCTGAGGACCGCTTTACGTATTTGGATGTATATGAGGAAAAGCCTGGGAGTCCCATATTTTTAATCGTGGGCTCAGATTTGAGATTCCCCGGGTACTCAGAATGCCTGAGGGATCAACTTAGTCAGCCTCTAAAATCAGGGAGCATATGTTATTGGACAGATCTTAAAATGGGCTCCAATCTAGTGAGCTGGGAAGCACTAAGCAATTGTACTAAGGGACAATTAACACCTTGGCTGCTATGACTTTTCCCCTCCTGTGCTGTTGATGGAGAAATCCCGTTGTTCATGGTAAGGTCAGCTCGCCATTAGCACAGCTCTAGTGTGCCTCATGACGAGCTGAGCTCGTCATGAGCATGGAAGGGGTTAACAAGGTTTAAGTTCTATCAATTGTGTTCCTGGTGGGCAACACAAGAATGGGCACAAGAGGAGGAGGAGTTGAAATTTGATCACATGATTAGGATTGATCAGTGTTTGGCCTTTCTGGAGACATATGAGAAGATTGAAACTGAAATTCTAAACTTATGGGGTAAAGAGTTTGCTGATGAAGATTTGAAGCAAATATGGTATGATTCATATGATATCGTACAAACAGTGGTAAAGCCTGCATCACTTAAACGCAATCATTAGTTCGCCACCTATAGAGTCTATGGGTCCCCAGCGAAGTTGTCCAAGGTTACGGGCAATATTGACAACTCCCCAAGGTGTATGCACGTAGCAGCAGATGACTAACACTTGTTTATGCAATGCCCAAACATTGCATCTTATTGGCCCTCAGTGTGTGATTTCATTGGAGAAATACTTGGGAAACAGATTAAGGTAGGCCCCTGCCGAATATTTTTCAAATTAAATGTAGAGGAAGAAGCACGGACTAACACGGTTAGTTCCAAGGTTTTGCTCTATGCAATCTTGCTGGCAAGGCGGGAAGTCTGTAGGTAATTGAAATCTGAAAGCCCCCCATCCTTTGCCGAGTGTCTTAAGAATATTATATATACAAGTGAGTCGGATATGGCCTGTGATCCAAGAACTAAAGAAAAGATTTGGGCTCCATTTGTAGAGTGGAGAGAGAAGGGAAGTGGGTCCAATGATTAAGCTGTCAGCCATGGTGTCTCCTATTCCTCTGTGGTCTTAGTATGTGAAGGAGACGGAAGTGGAAACAGCAGTATTATTTTGGGATACTATTCTCCCTCCCTCTTTCCGGTTTTTCTCCCAGAGGGTTTCGAGAGGGACAAGAGTATAATCTAGCAAGACAGTTGGCAGAATGAAAACACAAAAAAAAAAAGTTTCCATAGTAAAAGCGTTTTTTGCTTTACCAATAACATTGGCAAAGCTTGGCTAATTTTGACAAAATGTTGAGGTTATCCATCAAGCGGGGGCGAGAAATAAAGGGGGTTCCCATAACACCTTTTACCCATGATATGTCTACATGGATTTGTCATTTTTGTAACGCACTACAGCCCAAACTGCTAAGCTAAATTACACCAATGTTGGCAGAAATAATATAGGGAACCCAAACTCCTACTGAAACCCTACTGTAAATTGATTGGCTGCCAACACTTTAACCAGGAAGTGTTGGCAGACATATTGGGACTCAGTTGAACCAAGTCCCACAAAAAATGTAAAACAAAAAGAAAAGGGGACAGTGTAGAAACACCCTGACCCACTAGGCCTCATGTGGAGGTCCCACTGGGACCCCGCAGAGCCAAAGAAAAGCATTTAAAAACTGAATTTTGCCAGGATACGCAATACAGGCCAAAAATGTTTTTAAAAGGGAAGCATGGACCCCTATGCTTAGTTCATTATCCACCCCCGGGTGGGCCAGGTCCAGGGGGAATTATTCAAAAAAAGGAGGGGGGACCATGGGCCCCCATCATGGTTTTTATTATGCCCCGGAGACTACCACCTCCGATATGGCCTTTCCCGCTGCCCAAAAACCACCACCTCCCTGGGGCTCATTCCAAGCTGTAGGAAATGCTGCTCTGCTTCGTACAAGCGTGAGCATGTAAAATGCTCTTGCTTGTATGACCAACAATCAAAAGAAAATGCCAATACTGCTACTTATTCTAATTTAGGAAGATGCGCGGACCAGCCATCAGTTCATCCATAAGCTCATTAGTAGCTTTTATTTTCACATCAAAAAACATTGGAAATGTTTCCATGTGGACAATATACCAACACTGTACACACAAATACTGTGCAAAGAATATATAATGAACAATACACATCAAAGAAAATTCTACTTGTGTTCAACAATTCTCTCCATTTTCGCCACACCACTTATTCTACATCCATACCATCCATACCCATAAAAGAAATAATATTACACACATACTACTAAATCTACAGACCAAACATTATTGCTAATAATTACAAATCTTTTTTTGAAAAAGTATACTATACCGTTTTTTACAAAATTTCTACATTTGATGAATCAGTCAATTTGAATTAATCCAACGCAAAATCTAATATACATGCAATTTACACAAAGCAAATGTTTGGTAGTTCCAAGGTCAGACCAAACATTATTACTAATAATTGCAAATCTTTTTTTGAAAAAGTATACTATACAGTTTTTTACAAAATTTCGACATTTGATGAATCAGTCAATTTGAATTAATCCAATGCAAAATCTAATATGCATGCAATTTATACAAAGCAAATGTTTGGTAGTTCCAGGGTCTACGCGTTTCAAACCCCCTTTGGTCTAGGGGTTCTCATCAGGACCAAACCTCAATGAAAAAAAAAGCGAATGATAACAATAAAAACCAGCCTTAATACCTATCTTTGACAATGCACCACCAGTCTTAACATCAGCACTGGCTTACCTTTAAATGTGCCCAAATTAAATACCATGAATGATTCACTTGGAAATGGTGAGTCTGTTTACGAACACAACCATGAGAGGAGACAAGAAAAGAAAGAAGAAAAATGACCGTCCCGTCTTTTGGAACTGAACTTGGAACACTCAACGTGCTGAACCAGTCCATTGCACATTACTTAAAGGCTATTTTGAAAAAGCTGCTCCATAGGGATTATGCTCCACCGGCAATGGTGTAAAACCCACAACGTAGTGTCCAAAAATTCTGTGCAAAAGAGTCAAAGGCTGCCATTAGAGGGGTTCACGAGTCTACGAAGTGTCCTAGAATCACCGCCAAAGGCTAGTGAAAGTCCTTATCTTAACCGCTGTGCTTTTAAACCGAGCGGCTTTTCACACCGTGATTAATCTTGTCCGTGATACACGTGTACTGTTGGAAAAAGACATGCAGGCTGTTAGTGCCTCAATCTTCTAATATTGCCTGCAGTTCATAGTGGAAAAATACGTGGTGCAAGAAACGGCATTGAATGCCGGGTGCCCCACCTCGCGGTCTTGTGAGTCTCTTCACTTCCGTGTGTTCATTCTGGCCAATGGATGTGCCTGCAGCGTCCCGTGTTCACGCACTTGTTAAAGCAGGGCTGGTCGTGCAATTGAATCTGGGATTTGTAGTTTGTTCGCAGAATGACGCCACCACTGAAGCGATGTGAGACCAGTGTTCGAATCTAGGGACGGCGATTTCTGAATTATTTATTAATTATATGTCACCAGCCTCGCTCTCCCTTGTCCTAATTTGCGTGATCATTTGAGGGACTTCAGCTAGCCAACATTCTCGATAAATTCTGTTCTCGATCTCCCCCTCGGGTCTGTTTCAACTTTTGAAAATATTGTTCAGTGGAGGTCAAAATTGAGGGTCCTTGGGGGGGCAACAAACCCTCCTAAGTCCCAAACATGGGGATTGCTGAGAGGTCTTTGGAGGCCGCCCCCCCTTTCTCCACCACTATGCAACCACTCCTCCTGGCACACTTCTCATACACCCTCTGATTCTCCATTTACATCCACTGATACACCAACTCAATCATCTATCCAGATACTCACACAGCCGCTCACTTACTCATACATGCACTGACACACCCTATACAAAAACCCCACTATCTCATGTATACAGTCTCTTGTACACCCAGTCACTCTTTTATACACCACTTACAAACTCAATCGCTTAACCATACAGGCGCTTCCACAGCGGCTTACCTTATTATATATGTTTAACTTTTAAGTAACTTTTAGAAAACACTCAGAATCACTGGATGATGTCATGAGTGATGTCATTTGAGATGTTGTCAGTGATGTCACCAGTGATGTCACTGGCCATGTCATGAGTGATGTAATAATTGAGGTCATAAATAGTGCATTGCAGTATCATGTGTTATAGCTAGCTCAGCTAACTATAACAGCTGAATTTCTACGGTTTTGTACCAGTGAAATGACAGCATAACAATAACTTCCCTGTAACTTGTGTGCGTGTTTAATGTAATTAAAATACATTTTTCAATATAAGTTAGATATCTTGTAAGATACCCACCAATGGGCTGTAATAATTTATTATACATCAAGTAATGTGGTCACAGAAGTCTTGTAGAGGATCCAGGGTTAATATAAAGTTTTTTGTACAGCCAGTACCTTTCAACTCTACCCCCAAACGGCTTTCTGCCTGTTACCATAGAAACAGTTCATGGAACACTTAAATGAGCACAGAGGTTAGAAGTTCACCACACTATGTTGATAATGGAAAAAAGTTACTGTGCTGGAGTTTTTAAACTTTTTCATAGGAACCGTTAGTCATAGGTATAGACTCTGGTAAAGATCTGGTAAAGAGTTAGCCTCAGAATTATACTTCAAATCCTAAATATCATTTCTATTGGGGACCGCTTACCCCCTCCCCAAAAAAACAAAAAAGAAAGTCTTAAATACTTTTTTTATTAACTTTTATTAAAACAATAAATAACTGGAAATGTAACCTAAAGATAACAATACAGTTAATAACTAGAAACATAACTTTAACAAAACAATATAATAAAGAACATGTGATATGGAGTCCAATAGAAGTACAGTAGGTAATCTGCAGAACAAAAAGGAAAATTAGTGTTTAAAATTGGATTGATGTGACTAAATGAGATCAAACATTACAAGTCAAATTACCAGTTGAAGATATTTCCTTCTTTTAACGTGTGCAGTGTGCCTGATATGTTTCACTTGTCTGATCGGCTTGCGTTAAAGCGGTGTCTGTATGGAAGAGCCTACTGTGTCAGATTTACATTACAGATCAACAGGTCTTTAAAATAATTCAGAGATGAGATAGAATTAGGTGAGAGATCAAGTCCTTATGCAGGACAATATTCTTAAAGGCTTATATACAAGACTCGTGCGCCAGTTTTGTGTTACTTTTCTTATGTTGAAAGTGACGCAAAAGTGGCGCAAGGGGCTTGTAAATAAGGTCTTTCATTTCTAATGCATTTAATTGGAGGCATTGTATATCTAGGTCGCTCTGTTTACTTGTGTAATCACTGTGGCCAACAGAGTTCACAACTTGAACTCAGCTTTGGTTGGTCACAACAGAGTGGGCAGCAGCATCCATAACTTTAAAAGAAAAAGAGAAATGATGTGAGAGGGAGAAATAGAAAGAGAGAGAAAATGACATTAAATCTGTGAGAGAGTGAAAGTTATAGTTGGAGCAGTTAATAGTGCAGAAAATACTCGTAGCTTACCTTTTGCCTTGGTTGTGTGTCCAAGTATGTGCTGGTTCATAGTGCACTCTCCAGTTTAGTGATCTGAAATATAGTATATAGAGTTAGTCATAGTATAGTACATACAAAAGTGGCATTAGGGGCTTGTGGATTTGCCTCTCAGACTGTTGTAATCTATCTATTGTCGCTGCTCGGAGGTAATTGTACATTCCTATGCAGTAAAGTTGCTGCACACTACCCACTCTCTCCTTTCACAGATGACTTGTCATTGTTTCGGAAAGAAGCTTTTTTGCTCACCGTGTGCCATTGGCGTGATTCAAAGAGGGTGCACAACTTGTCGCAGCAGCCTTCTCAAACGTTGTTACGATGGCCACGCATCATCGCAGAATCCTCGAAAGATGAGTTTTAGAGGTGTTGGTGGGAGACGCCAATTTGTGAAACACAACCTGTAAGATAAAAAGGAAGTTAACATTGTGTGTATTTTTTTTATCAAAGAAGAGAGGAAGTGAGAGAGTGACTGTAAACTATATACGCAGCTCAACTTTCTGCCACCAGTGTGTTTTTCACTACGTGCTGGGACATAATGCACCCTGAAACTCTACATCTAAGAGATAGTAAAAGAAAGATGTCATGTTTGGTAATTGTTACTATCTTAATGTGGAGTTGAATAACATCGGCCTTTCACACACCTTCCCTCTCACATTTAAAAGAACTATTTATATAGTTTATATTCCGGACGTTTGAGCGATTATAAAAACGTTCCTGCTATTGGAAAAAAAAATGTACATGTAATTTGATACACTATATAGGACTGAGTTTGTCTAAATTGCTGCGTCGCTTTTTTGTATCCGTCACTACTCACCTTTTCGTGGACAGGATACCTTCTGCATCATGTAGTCCCGATCTGCCACTAAGAAGTCTCATATATGGTGCTGAGTCTTAATATCGGTATGGCTAACGACATACTGGTGCTCCCATCATCTTCGCAGGTTCCTCACCCGCTCAGTCCTTCTGATACCACTAATTCAGTGACCAAAGAGACCACACACTTAGTGGTGGACCCCGCTACTTGGTGGTTTGGGCCTACATGAGGCGTTTGAATTACTAGGACGGGCCATCACAGCGCTTGGGATGGGAGCAACTCTAAAATGGCGCAGAGCACGTGTGTTCCATCTTTTTTATTGGTAAGTTTACATGTGTTGTGATGCAATTGCTGGATGGATGTGGTGTGGGTGTATACTAGCCATGAGGGAGTGTGTGTGTACCGTTCTGACAACTAGACCTGGAAATAAGAAATCACTACAATTTAATCTGGGCAATGTTTCCTTGTTATGTTTTCCTGGAAGAGTAAGTGGAGTGTGCTGGCCTGACGTATGCCAGTGCTGCGCGAGTCTCTGAACCATGATTCCGGAGCTATGGGCGTGGACCCATCATGAGCGATATGAGAAATCAAGTGATTCGGGTGTCCGTTTTGTAGTGCTGACATCACCCGAGTCTTAAAAAGAAATGTGTCATTCCATCTGTAAAGTCCCACAACTTGGCCAACATGGATGGTACGGGGTATCACTGACTCTATATTCGTTCATAGTTGCATACATAAAAAATGGTAGACATGACGCATTTCTGCTATTATGAATCTTTGTTGTACATTCAGTGGAGTGTTGTAGCTTTAGTAATACTGGGCTGTGAAAGGTTTAAGTTGCAGTTTTTGGCACATAAAGTGCAGCTAATATATATATATATATATATATATATATATATACGTATGTGGTTATTCAGGTACGTCGAACGTGGTGCTGTTAATCAGTGTTCGAGCCTCGGATTTGCGTCTACATCCTGTTATTGTAGAGTAATGATGTAATGTATACGTGCCTGAAAATTTATTAGTTTTGGGTTGATTTTGCGCTTTATAAATATGCTAAAAAAAAAAAAGGTTGCATATGCTATTTATAGCACAATATAATGTGGTAGGGCAGAGGAGCAGCATTTTACAAACATTATAAATACACTGACACAGATAGATAGTTGAAGTGGGTAGGAATGAAAGAAAAAGGTCCTAAGACTTAGAACAACGAATTTTACAAATTCATTCCATTATATTAAATTAAATCAATTCAAAGAAGCAAAGCTATTCAATGCAAAAGAATGTAATTCAAAAATTGCATATATATCCTTTTCAATGGATTATAACTTATGTGACAATAAACACATTTTCGAACATATTTGTGCCCACATTCACAACAGGGAGGGGTGAAGTGAAGGGAGTGTCGGGAAAAGGATAAACGTGATCTGAGTCATTCGGTGACAAATCTTATTCTTATTCAAAACAATACATATAGGTGGTCCCTTGAGATAAAGGCCACATTACAAGGCTCGTAGAGAGTCCGAATTTGGTCAAGTAGAAAGAACCTAACTCCCTTGAAGCGGTCAGTGTCTATATTGGGGCAGGAGTTGGTCGGTGATGTGTAGTCGTCTACGTTTCGACCCGAAAAGGACAGTAGGAGTCTTTTCCTTACAATTGGGTCTTCATCAGGACAAAGAAGTTGTGGGCGGGCAACCTCCTAATGCCTTAGGCGAGGGAAGTAGGAACCACTTCAAGATGGATTATCTGATCCTAAATACAATCTTTTTTTCTTGTGACGTAGATAGTAAGTTTGTTTGTGCAGCGTACTTGATAATGTCTATTGGCCTCTAAAAAGTCAGCTTTAAGAGGATTTATGATAAATTTTCTTTCTCAGTAAGTTAGGCAACCTCAAAGCGTGCTTCAAAAAACCATCCGGATTAATCTGGTAGTACTATTGGTTTCAGCATCGAGTTACTATTTCCTGTGAGCTCTATTTCAAAATCATAATCGCGTGAAGGGTAGGTGAAACCGCTTTTCCTTAGCCTGGCTTCTATCAGGTAGGAGAAGTAAGGAATAAAGCCTTCAACAGATGATGACTGTCAAGGGAGAAAGACTGGATCCTATAGGTTGTTCACAGCTATCTTAGGACGTCTTGAATTGGTCCGAAAGATCGTCGGGTATTCCTCAAATATATGATTGTTCACAGCTTTCTTAGGACGTCTTGAAATAGTCCAAAAGATCGTCGGGTATTCCTCAAATATATGATTGCTCTGAACGCCAAGCCGTTGCTACACTGACATCAACTCGCCGGTAACTCTCAGGTGAGAGTTACCGGCGAGTTGATGTCAGTGTAGCAACGGCTTGGCGTTCAGAGCAATCATATATTTGAGGAATACCCGACGATCTTTCGGACCAATTCAAGACGTCCTAAGATAGCTGTGAACAACCTATAGGATCCAGTCTTTCTCCCTTGACAGTCATCATCTGTTGAAGGCTTTATTCCTTACTTCTCCTACCTGATAGAAGCCAGGCTAAGGAAAAGAGGTTTCACCTACCCTTCACGCGATTATGATTTTGAAATAGAGCTCACAGGAAATAGTAACTCGATGCTGAACCCAATAGTACTACCAGATTAATCCGGATGGTTTTTTGAAGCACGCTTTGAGGTTGCCTAACTTACTGAGAAAGAAAATTTATCATAAATCCTCTTAAAGCTGACTTTTTAGAGGCCAACAGACATTATCAAGTACGCTGCACAAACAAACTTACTATCTACGTCACAAGAAAAAAAGATTGTATTTAGGATCAGATAATCCATCTTGAAGTGGTTCCTACTTCACTCGCCTTCGGCATTAGGAGGTTGCCCGCCCACAACTTCTTTGTCCTGATGAAGACCCAATTGTAAGGAAAAGACTCCTACTGTCCTTTTCGGGTCAAAACGTAGACGACTACACATCACCGACCAACTCCTGCCCCAATATAGACACTGACCGCTTCAAGGGAGTTAGGTTCTTTCTACTTGACCAAATTCGGACTCTCTATGAGCCTTGTAATGTGGCCTTTATCTCAAGGGACCACCTATATGTATTGTTTTGAATAAGAATAAGATTTGTCACCGAATGACTCAGATCACGTTTATCCTTTTCCCGACACTCCCTTCACTTCACCCCTCCCTGTTGTGAATGTGGGCACAAATATGTTCGAAAATGTGTTTATTGTCACATAAGTTCTAATCCATTGAAAAGGATATATATGCAAATTTTGAATTAAATTCTTTTGCATCGAATAGCTTTGCTTCTTTGAATTGATTTAATTTAATATAATGGAATGAATTTGTAAAATTCGTTGTTCTAAGTCTTAGGACCTTTTTCTTTCATTCTTACTGTTACCCAGGTCCTTTTTGACTTAATTGGGTCCAACCCATTGTTTATAAGCACGAAGTGGGTAGGGGCACATGGGATCGACTCCACTTTTTTACGTTGTTGTTGGAAAGAAGTAGAATAGTAATCATGATATCATATACAGATATTTAATCATAAATGGTTTATGACTTTTGCTGTACAAAGGTAGGAGCATGGTATATCAAATGATACACAGAGGATTGTTCTGTAAAGAGTTCATGATGTGGTGGACTGAGGTAGGGGCGGTTTGTGTGGAGCATGCGATGATGAGTGGTCCAGGCAGACCGCACTGGTAAAAATGTGTTTTGACAATTTAATTTTGCCTTAACAAGGGCACATGGCTATTATTTACGGTATACTGAGTTAGTGGTACGTCTGGTGTATATTGTGTGCTCACCCTGCTATGATGCAGGGTCTGAACGGGCTGCACTAAAATCATTCTCTGTTGCATACTGGAGAATATGAACTTTGAGGGGAAAAAAAAAATAGCATCGATGGTTATCAATTGCTGTGAAAACTAGGTGTACTGACTGCTCCTCATAAGAAATTACACGATTCCTCTTCACGCAGTGCATTGTAACTTTCACAAATTTGGGACGTATATCTGGTGGCGATGTTGAAGTTTATACCCCAGAGGTACTTGGTATTGCTGGTGGTGGAGGTACATTTTGGCACACTCTTGTACATTATTTGTTATCATGGTTCACATGATGCAGCTATTGAAGATGCTTGCACATACTAGCAGTGTAACAACACTATTTTTTCTCTACTTTAAATAAATTGAGGCTGAATTTAATGCTGTCTGTAGTGTAGATGAAAAAGTAAATTCAAGTTGAGAACCCTAATGTGCACAGTGTACATAGAAGCTAGTAGCCAGTACAGTTATAGAACAATATTTTTTTTCACTTATTTTAACAACATCTGAATACATACAGTATAATTGTCTCTGATTAAATAAATCAAGGTTGAATTTCCTACTGTCTATAGTGTAGATGCAAAGGTGAATTCAAGTTGTATACCTTGCTATCTGCAGTGTTGTTCCTAGGGTGGAGTGCATCATCAGCAATTATAGTGGAAGATCGAACATGTATGCAGCGTGAATTTTATTATTCAACTAAATGTATAAGTGATATAAAGTGAGTTTTTCAAGGAAGCATAATAAAGAGATATAGTGAAGGGTTTGATAGGTGTTATACTTAGTTTGGTTTCTACTGAGTTAGTGGTATCTAAAACAAGAAGGTTCTGTGGAGCTAATGTTCTTTGTGTTGTGAATGGTGCCTTAGAAAGGTCAGGTGATAATAATTGTTGGTGCACTGAGTTACTAGTATCTTTTGGTGCTTAGCGTGTACATATTCTGCGATGATGCGTGGTCTGGGGGGAGGGGGGCACAGTAATTGGAATAATGTCTTTTGTCGATTGGATTCTGCATGAATTCCAGTTAAAAGTGATAGTATGCCTCATTGCTGACATAAAACTGTTCACTCTTCTTTCCGATGATTTATGGTGCACTGAGTTAGTAGTATCTTTGGCGCTGAGCTTGTACGTACCCATGCGATAATGTGTAATGCAGGTGGGCTGTACTGGGAGCAATGTTTTTGCCTAGTGAATTCTGCTTTAACCACGTCGCTGCTAGAGCGATTCCCCTGCTGTGCTGGACAGCAATAAAAATGGGTGTGTTCATGATGAGCTCAGTGCGTCATGAGCACAGGAGCACTGTACTGCATGACGAGCTGAGCTCGTCATGAGCAATGAAGGGGTTAATAAGGCTACGGGAAAATGACTTGTGGTGCAGTGATTTACTGGTACCAAAAGAAGTCAGCATGTGTGTACCCTGTGATGATTCGTGGTTCGGGGGGGGGTCACAGTGGCATAATGTCTCTTGTATACTGGTGTGCGTGATGTACAATCGTCATTGTATCTGAAAAAATCTGAACACATACAACACAATTGTCTCTGCATTAAATAATCAAGGTTGAATTCCTTATTGTCCGTAGTATACATGCAAAGGTGACTAGTTGTGAACCCTGCTGTCCGCAGAGTGCATCGAAGGCTGTAGTTGACACACACATCGAGGAATGGCTGGATGCATGCAACTTCCCAAATTGAACAGGACAACTACAACATACAGTTACAGCATGCTCTTCACTTCTCCTTATCTTTTTAATAATGTTATTGTTGTGAACTTCTATGAGTGAAACTCAGTGCGTTTGCTCTCTGCTTCAAATTCATCTCTACAGCTATTTGATAAGTTTCTTTGCTATTTTTAAATCTAATTTAATGTACTAATAAGTGTTTATTCTCTCTGAGGGCAGATAGGCAAGTGAAATTGCGTAATTACTGCAGCCCTATACTGTCAAATTGTTTATTCATAGTTAGCAAGTTGTAGTAAGTACTACTTTTCAGTAACCTAACCATCCATTTAGCAAACAACTTCATGCATGCACTTCCTTTATATACCTTAAAGATTTATGTTATGTTATGTTATGTTATTCACATTTTTAATGCGCACAGATGCTCCAGCGAAGGAGCGTCCTGGCGCAGGGAAAGGCGGACATAACACAACACTAAAACCAGCAAGCAGAGAGGCAGGGATACTTAAAACAGGAAAGAATTAAAACAAGAAGGTTTTCAGGGCCCTACGAAAAGATAATAGGTCATCTAAGAGACGGATTTCCAAAGGAAGTGCATTCCAAAGAGTCGCAGCTTTCACTCGAAAGGAGCGTCCACCCATCCGGCAGAGTCTGAAGCGGGGGACAACCACAAGGGATTGACCTAGAGATCTAAGTGAACGAGTTGGAACGTAGGGAGAGATAAGTTTATTAAGAATCTCTGGAGCCGACTCTTGCAGGATTTTAAAAACCAGGCTAAGAGCCTTAAAGTGAATTCTCTTTTTAATCGGTAGCCAGTGCAAGGACCGCAGAGTGTTAGAAGTGGGACAGGTCCGTGGCAAACCGACCACCACCCTAGCCGCTGCGTTCTGTACCCGTTGTAGACGAAGGATCTCGGCTTGGTTCACTCCTAGAAGGAGTGAGCTAGCGTAGTCCAACCGGGAAATAATCATTGCTTGGATGACCAGCTGTCTTGTTGGAGCGTCAAAAAATTTGAGCAGAGGTCTTAGCCCGCGTAATACCCCAAAACAGCATGCTGCCACTCTCTTGGTATGGGTCACAAAGCTCAATGTGTGGTCGAGCCATACTCCCAGATTCCTGAGTTCCAAGACTGGTGCCGGGGCCGGCCCCAGCTCGGGTGGCCACCATCTGTCCCCCCAATGGTGCGCATCCCTTCCGACGATCATCACCTCCGTTTTTTTTGCGTTCAGCTGGAGACAGTTGTTATTCATCCAGCTGGCCACCTCTCTCAGTCCATTTCGGAACCTGGGGGCATCCTGCTCGGCATCCCCGCTGATCGTAACCGCTAGCTGAGTGTCGTCGGCATAAGAGACCATGGTTAGGCCCCACTACCTAGGGACCTCAGCCAGCGGCTGCACCTACAGATTAAAAAGCGTGGGACTCAGCGAGGAGCCCTGGGGGACCCCCAGGTCCAGAGGATGGTACTTGGACTGGAAAGGAGGGGTGGCAACGCAGAAGGAGCGATCACTGAGGAAGGAGCGGAACCATTGCAGAGCCGATCCACAAATGCCAATGTCCTGTAGGCGGTGTAGAAGGATGCGATGGGAGACAGTGTCAAAGGCAGCGCTCAGGTCTAATAAAATAAGCGCTGCCATTTGACCTGCATCCAACACAGTCCGCAAGTGCTCAACCATTGCCAGAAGGGCCGTCTCCGTGCTGTGACTAGCACGGAACCCATTCTGCATGGGATCGAGGACATTGGCTCGGGTCATATGCTCCGCGAGGGCCAGATTTACGTGGGCCTCCATAACTTTGGCAGGCCAGGGAAGCAAAGAGATGGGGCGGTAGTTCTCTGGTTTTAAAGGATCCAAAGAGGGTTTTTTTAGGATCGGGGAAACCACCGCTTGCTTCCACTTGGCAGGAACAAGGCCCGAAGTCAGGGAGAGGTTAATTAGTGAACACACTGTTGTGCGTCCCTGAAAAGCAACATCCCTGAAAAGGGCAGATCTTAGCGGGTCTGCAGGTGAGCCAGATTTGACTCGCAGAGCCCACTTGGCAAACTCCTCATCAGAAAGAGTGGGGAGAGAGTGCAGCGATGGACAGCTACTGGAACCCCTCGAAGGGATCACAGGTAGCGTAGTACTTGGAAATGCCTGGTAGATGTTTTTAACTTTATCCAAGAAAAAAGTGGCTAGGGCTTCGCAGTGGGAGATGGAGCTATCCAACTGCGGAGCAGCTCTCTTTGCCATCAGATCTTTTATGGTTTTGAAGATGGTCTTGGTGGGATTGAGGCTATTACGGAATTCCGCTGCGTAGAACGCTGCCCGGGTTCTGCAAATAGCTCGGTGGTATAGATTAACTGAAGCCAGATAAGCAGTTTTTCTAACGGCGTCATACGACTTACGCCACTCCCTTTCTGCCCGTCTACAGGAGGACTTCAAGGCGCGAAGCGCGCTGTCATACCAGGGGCTAGCCTGTCGGGAACTGGACTTACTGGAGATGATAGGTACCAGGGCGTCAAGCGCCTTAGTGATCCAGTTACAGAACAGGTCATAGCCCGCAGTAGCGTTAAGCAGAGGACCTAAAGGCTCAGCGGCCATGATGTAATGAAGGTCCTCTAGCCTTAGCTTGTTCCAGTGGCGCTGAGGAATCCGCTTAGAAGATGGAATCGTGGGGGTGGCAGGAAGGGGTAGCCAGGCGGACACCAGGAAGTGATCAGACCATGCCACCGGAGCGACCGCCACGATTTGGACATCCGATAGGTTCGTAAAAAACGGATCCAAAGTGTGACCGGCCACATGTGTAGGTTGAGAGACCAGCTGGGTCAACTGCAGGGCCTCTAAGTCGGCCAGGAAACCACTGATGGCCAAAGTCTCTAGCCTGTCAAAATGGAGGTTGAGGTCACCTAGGATCGAGAAATTAGCGCAGCCACTAGCCCATGTGCTCACTGCCTCCGGAAAGGCACCCCTAAAAGCAGCATCGCTGCCTGGGGGGCGGTAAACAACCATCCCTGACAGCGAGAACTGGGGACTGACGGTGACCTTGAACAGCGCGCTTTCACATCCAGCAATCTGCAAGACCGTCCAGGTACATGCGAAAGCGGATTTGATAAATAAGGCGATACCTCCACCTCTGGACCGGCGATTGGATGTAAAACATGAATACCCCGTATCCAAAGACTGGTTTTTCTTCATTTGTTGTTTGGCCATGCTGTGTTTTTTTCCTCTCTCCACAAAACTTTTCCCAAAAACCCCCATTCCCATCCAATTTTCAAACCCTAACCCTCTTCCCCCGGGCTGTATGGTTTTCATTGAGGTGTGACTAAATGACAACAATAATTCCACACACTTGCTGGGGAGAATAAGGTCAAAAGCAACAGAAAAACAATTTCAAGGCAGGTCAAGGAATACGAGGATATATTCTTATTCTGCTTGACACACACCCATGAGTATTTGCAAATCAAATCAGAATTTCATGTGCACCATCAAGTGGATTCATCATCAGCAACATCCTCCTCCTACACGTGATGAATGCTTACGCTGCTGTTTCCTTCAGTACTGTTTCTTGTAGTATCCATACTCCATGCATATACTCCATGCAACTAGTAGTTAACTTTTGATGGAATACTTTAATATTGCTTAGGCTACAATTTATGGCACTGTTCTTGTGTACTGTACTATCTATCGTACTGTTCTAATGCTTGTCTCAGGCCACTCAATGTTTCATTTCCTTTTTTTCCATATGCTGCTACTGCCAGTGTGTACCACTACTACTACCACCACAATGATGACATTTCATCCATCCAGGATTCCATAGCCAACCGTAATCGCCATTTGCCATGCAGCCAGCCCTGTGCCTAGCACTATTCTCAAACACGAATCACAGGTACGATAAGCATTTTGGGGGAGGAAGAATAATGGAGTAGGAGGAGAGGAGAGACTGACGGTAGTACTAGTAAAGTAGTAGGACAATTGAATTTACTAACTCTGTAAGTGGCACTTTTGTACAAATGTGGGCGATTACTTAGACAATTTGAATCAAGCAGCCAGTTAAGTTTCAGGAAAACAAATGTACAGTTAACCCCCCACCTCCCCTACAAAACAGTAAAAACGTGTATGCCATGTTTAAGTAGGAAATAAATAAATATTTTGATCCCTAACAAAAATAAACTATCCCGCAAGACCCGACCCACCCCTCTCCCTAATCCCAACCAATGTCCATGAAATCAAATGTCCCAAAAGTCTAAAAAACCCAACACCCAATTCCCACCCCCCCAAAAGTCTTTAAAAAAGGGGCAAGGGACAGTCTCTCTACTTTCGCCGGTGGTGTCCTCCTGTGGCCAGGTGGTCACGCAGCTCTCTCTGGAGGTCCTTGAGCAGGGCTTTGTGCCTCGCCACTTCCTGCCAAGGTAGGCCACTCGCAGGGTCAGTCAGTGCATACGCGCCTTACAGGTACTATGGGGGGGAGCAGTTGTTGTTTTTGCTGCTCGGCGGCGGCGGGTTGCTGCCGGACCACGGCGCTGTACCATTGGAGAATTGCGCTGACTGTATGACCCAGGGGCAGCGGAGGAGTATGCAGCTGTCGTGGAAGCCACCAGCCGCAAATATTCAGCGACAATTGCCTCCAGCTTCCGTTGCCAGGCCCGGATAGCCAACTCCTTCTTTGTTAGTTTAGAAGGAGTATCTATATGAAAAAAGAAAAACATACTGTAACCAATACTCTTTAAGATTAACACAAAATAATTCAACAGAAATTTGTGTCACAGTAGCACTAGCAATTTGCAAGCGCAGGACATAACATTTGTGGCACGTATCTATCTAACCTCCCACTTCATCGGCCTCTGCTCTAACATTAGTGGGAGTATCAGGAATTCTACTAGCACTATATGGACTCACTACATTAGACTCAGACAGTACACCAGTCTTCTTCTTCTCTCTTGTTTAGCGAAATTAGTACGTAAACTTGTGGAAGCTGGCATAATTCCAGCGCAGTCAGCTTGCACCCAAGAAAAACAGACGCAAGCCATGATGACGCAGACTTGCGTTACTGTTACCAGTCCAGTACATGCAGGTGGTAAAGCTCTTACTTTTCTATTACGGGTGGCACTGTTGCAAGGGCTACTGCTCAATTAATTTAACTTTCACCCTGCCCTGCCCCTGACTACTACAGAAGGAAAATGAAGAAGATAAATAATATGATCATCTATCCCTTCACAGGATATTTGCTTATATAAGGGATGACTTTAGATGCTTTGTTTTTACTGATTGAGTAAACACCGATAGGCCACACATGAACGTCAGTTGAAAAAAGAAGAAAAATAATTATTAACAGAGGTCGTGAGTGGTCCCCGTAATCACGGGTGGAAGGCACTTGTGAGTTGTGACTTGACTTGATAATGTGAACTATACAATATAGATACACAATATATGCTGTGCTTGCAAACTACTGTTAGTCAAGGGAGTATTCTGAAAAATTCCAACTTCTACTTTCCTCGGCTTTGCTACTCTGGCACAGACGTGCGGTGTTACATGCTCTTCAAAGTAACACTCTTCATCCAGTGACCGTCTACTCTGTCTACATACACCTATGCTATCTATGAGGAAGATACCATCCAGGCATCCATCCATTCATAGTAAATGTCAATCATTCTTCTTAATGTCTCAACTGGACAAACCTTACTTTTTCTCTCCGAAAAACACCTTTTTTATTTTATTTTGTAAACCGCCAGCCATGCATCCGTGCTTGACTTGCACTTGAATTTGAACCAAAGGATATATTGCACACACATACAGTTTCTCTTTCACCCACCCAGGCAGTCCTCTTTTCTTTCTCCTTCCACCCATCCTTGCTTCAGCCTTCAACCGGCCATGCATCAGATTCCCGGCCACCTGTGCCTGCATTCAAAAACACGTATCATTCTTTGCCAGTCATTAATTTAACTTGCTCGTCCTTCCTTACACCCTTCCTTCCCTTTTCGTTCATCCCACCCATCAAGTGCATCTCTGATCTGACTTGGCTTCTCGATAAAACTTTCACAGCTGAGTTGAAGTCAAATTTAGAGGAGGCCATTGGATACTCGTCAACTCCCGCCGCTAATGCTATTGCTAATGTGAAGTCAAGGGTGACTGACTGTCTTCTACCTGGTTGACAAAAACGTAGTTCTAAATTTGTAACTCTCCTTAACAGTAAAGTGTATTTGTGCTGTACAACATATACACCCCTGCAGCCAGCCTACTCTGCAATCTCAATGAGTAGGTAATATAATAGCTCACCACTGCCCGCCACTACCATGGCATCCCCCACAGCAGTTCCTGTTCCTGGAGTGACCACCTCCGCGCTGGACCCCACACTGGTGGTGGGCTATGCCGATGGTGTAACGCCTAGAAAATACATTTAATGTTTTTAGATGCCATATGCACCGCTCCCTATTTTGTCTAGGAATGAAAAAATATGTTACTAAATAAACAAATTTAATTAGTTGTGACTCTCTAGTCTAAACTGAAAATTCCCCTTTCGAAAAGGAAGGGTGTTTTTCATTTATGGGACATTCTACACTTTTTGGCACAACTGATGAATGCTTGCTTTTGAACACACACCATTTTTCTCATAACAGACAGAAGCTTCCCTTCTACGAACGAGAGTAACATGTTACTCGGAGTTGTCATCATCACCACCAAGACTTTAAGTTCCAACCAGGTGAGGGCTCTCCCACAATTACTGTGTAAAATCAGCCACTGTTTTCAAGAGTTCACCGTTTATCTTATATGAAGTTGATTTTAATAAATGTTGTTATGCAATGCACAATTGAAATTTAATATAGTACACACAGAGCTAATCGTTTTACTTTTAATAAAGCTTTAAAACTTACATAGACTCTGTGGTTTTTGGTCATGAGTGAGTGAGAGAAAGGGTTTGCAATTAGCAAGCATGAGTCCGTGAGTCTGAGAGGTCGGGACTCTGACTCCGTAGTGTTATGTTCTGGGTTGTATAATCATTGGGGATCATTCATCGCTGCATTCGGGCGCTAAATAATGACTCTGACACACTAGCTAGTCAGTAAGGAGATTGGGGTTCAACTTCTGTTATGACTGAGGTATATGGAAAGTCTAACTGCACCTATTATCACCAATGCCCTATTTCTTGTCCATAGTTCCATTTGTGCAGAATAGTCCCTGCAACAGTAGTAGTATGTCCTCCTATCCAATCAAAAAGTAAACTAGTATCTTATTCTTAGTGCCCATTGACATTTTATTGTTGGGAATTGTCAATGCATAAACATTAAGAAGACTTCAATAGACATTATGGACAACCCAGAGGACTGCACTCAGTGCCTAGAGCTATTGCTGAATAGGAGTTTTGTTTTAACATCTTTTGCCAACTGGGCAAGCTTAGCTAGCTACACAGAAAGACTAATAAAGGAGTCATAGTAGAAGCAGGATAAGAATTTAGAAACAGTCTACAAGAAGATCAAAGACGATTTAGGAAAAAATAGAATTATGATGAACGTTTGCAATAAATAGGTGCTGTTAAAGTTAGGGAAGCATAATTATTAATATTAACAGGAAAACTTACTTGGGCCAGCAGAGGAGCCCTCAGCGTACCGATCCTGGCCTTCCCATCTCTGCCGGCGCTGCTACCTCCTCTGTCCTCTTGCCCCTGGGAGGAGCTGATGTACATGAAAGAAAGACACAAACATGTTTGATTGTTGTCAACCAAATAAAACATTTAAAAAAAAAAAAATTATTTCGGGGAAATAGACAACAATTGCACTAAATTTATTGACCTATCTGATGTGGTCTACTAGGATATTAGTATCGCTGGATTCACGGACCTTCTACTTGGAAAGTTATGTAACTCACTAAACCAACTACAAAAAGGTTCTACTAGGACTGGCAGGCAGCACTCCACAGCACGCGAAGTGACAGACACAGTCCGTCATGATTGCAGACCACTAAAAAGTTTCCTACCAAATTTTGTAGCGCGCGCTGCATCGCATTTTGCGATGCAGGGCACGCTACAACATTTGTTTTATTATTTAAATTGTTTACTTACCTCCAATTATCCACATGCCGGTTTTTAGCAACCCCCACCCAGCCCCTGCCCAGCCCCGCCTCTCTGCCGCACCGCAACTCCCTCCACGGTCCGTGGCTGATAACTACTAACCATCACACTTATACAAGTGTAACATTCCAGACTATTCCAGGCCCCAAAAGCTATAAGAATTGCTTGGGCAACAGGTATTAGCCATTTTTAATGTAATTTAAATTAATAAACAATGGTTGTGCTCATCTCTAAATCAGAAAAACAGTGCAACCATGTGATAGACTGCCATAAGCTGTGATGTTGACAACTAAGTGCTGGTGCCGTGCACTGGAAATGACTAGAACAAATTAGGTGCTGTCCACATAAATGTACCTATAGGGTACATATATCTTCAAGCTGTGTAGATGTGCAGTTGGGAATCAATCAATCAGGTACTTATATAGTGTGGGCTATCACCAGTGAGGGTATCCTGGTGATGGGCTGCGGGATTCAGTCAAAAAGCTAGGTCTTGCGTTTCTTCCCGAAGTCTATCAGAGTGGGTGTTGTTTGGAGGTGGAGCAGGCGCATGTTCCAGAACTTTGCAGCGAGGTGGGAGAAGGCGCATCCTCCTGAGTGGTGGCTGTGGATCCGTGGGGTCTGTGTAAGGGTTAGGTGGGCAGAGTTTAGGTTTCTGGATGGTTGGTAGAAGTTCAGGCAGTAGTTCATGTATGCAGGTCCCTGGTCATGGAGTGCTTTATAGGCAGGGCCGCTCACAGCAGTTCTCATTGTGGGTCTGAGCTAGTTTTTAAAACTTGCCTTAAACCTGGAATCATCTTCCTGACTTGCCGCCATTTGGGAGTAGCGCTGCCGGACTGCGAGGACCAGCAGCCCGAGCGCGAGATCATCGTTGGCACCTGGGACTCTTCCCGCCGACTCCTCTCTGCACTCTATAACTGCTCGCGGCCCCTGCTTCGTGGGAGCCGCTCGCAGCAGTTCTCATTGTGGGTCTGAGTTCGTTTTTAAAACTTGCCTTCAACCTGGAATCATCTTCCTGACTTGCCGCCGTTTGGGAGTAGAGTTGCGGGACTGCGAGGACCAGCAGCCCGAGTGCGAGATGGCACCTGGGACTCTTCCCGCCCACTCCTCCCTGTATTCATTTACATCTATTCCCGCGTACCGCGGGACGCACGCGGGCGAAGCCCGGGCCAAGGGCAGGCCCGTTTTAGCCCGTTCTAGACCGAGAGAGACCGGACCGGGCCCACCCTCTTTCACCTGTTTTAGGCTAACTGTGTACACTTTGGTATAATAGTAAGCCCTGTTCATAAATAATATTATGTATTATGACTGCACATGAGAGAAGGACTAAAACTACAACTCCAGGGATGCTTCTAACTGGTACACTGAACAATTTTATAACAAGAGCTAACTTTGTAATTGATCGAGGGATTATCCTAATGGAACGTCGGGTGTCACAGGATTTGGCCATGGCTAAAAGATCTTCCATGGGCCATTTTGCGACAGCCCGTACGCCTGAGCAATACTACAAGACCTAACTCCATAGTAACTCAAGCATTAATAAGTAGCCCTCCCAGCCCCCATGAACAGTCCCATATTTTGCCCGCGTCTAACCCACAAGTACCAGCAGTATTTAAGGCTAGTTCGCTAGAGATACCAAACACTAGGCAATTACGGGAGAGGCACGAGGGAGCAATAACTAAAAGGAAGCGGGCTAATACAACAACTACTGGAGGTAGAAAATCTAAACTAGCTAAGGGTATGAGTAAGAGTGACATATCCTCGAAACCAAAGGGGGATAGCGTAGGGAACACCTCGATTAGGCATGCCCCCGTCTCCGGTTATACTGAGCGAAGACTCAGATCCCGGAGGTGGTGTTAACATCGCGGGCGGAATCGAGGTGGTAGACGACCCCCTCCTTGAGAAACTGGGGGCTCTGTTAAAATCTTCCTTTAAACCGTTGGAATCTAGACTTCTATGCATTGAGAAACAGCTTTCCAAGCTGGAATTGACCACTAGAGGTTTGTTAGATACCGCGAAGGTGAAGATGTTACACGCAGGCACTGCCCAGTTAACTACCGTGCCTGAAGTACAAGCTATTCACAAACCCCCGCCCCTGATCCAGCAACCCAATTTAATTATCCCTAACATACCAACAACAACAAATCCTCTTGTTGAATCTGCTAGTTCCAATAAGCCTTCGGATAGAGGAATTATAACATCTAAAGCCAATCGCATAGAGCATCGAGGGGCTTTACCAACTGGGTGTTTGCTAGGGGGGCATAGCATTAATTTACCACCAGAAACTAGCCCATACCTGGTTGTATTTACTGGAGTCCCAGCACTAAGTAACCCTACCGAGGTATCTTTTATGTCTTTGAGGAATAAGGTGACATATTGGCTTAACGTAAATCAACCTTTACCTCCACATATTACAAGTGAAATACTCATGCTCCGTAGAACTGCATGGGTGGGAAATAGCAAAAAAATCATCCCAGGTGACTGTGTGCTGGTAAATTTCAGGGACCCACGCACGGTGGAATACATTTGCACCTGGAGAAATCAAAATATAAGATCAACTATAGAACCCCGACCACTTTCTTATTTCTACCCATTAACTAACTTACCTGACTGTGGAGATGATTGGACATGGGTTACGCATCACGCCCGAGGCAGGAGGGAAAATGGAGGGTATGGCCCATTAAACGACTGGAGTGACATACCCACCCAAAACAGGTTTAGCAGTCTAGAAATGGTGGACTGACTACAGACGACCAGACAAATTAAAACAAATAAGGAAAAGGGTTGAGGACATCAAAATCCCCCAGAGGTACATAATATAATATAGATCATCGAATAGATCATCGAATCAGTGGGTATCACTGGTGAGGACACCCAACATACATAGTTTGCAATAGGTGAAGGGAACTCGAGGCGTGCCTTTAATATCGATGAGTACACTGAAGACACCTTCAGTAACCCACTTGCCTCATACTCAGTTGCTGACCAAGAACAAGTATTGCTAGATCAACAAAAAGA
This sequence comes from Lissotriton helveticus, assembly GCF_964261635.1. Taxonomy (NCBI): domain Eukaryota; kingdom Metazoa; phylum Chordata; class Amphibia; order Caudata; family Salamandridae; genus Lissotriton; species Lissotriton helveticus. The sequence continues at coordinate 889,799,604 of NC_136065.1, read as the reverse complement.
CCCAGGAGTTTGCCTGAATAACATAGTATGTGGTAGTAGAATAGCTCCCGCCGAGACGGTTAAGGACCCAAGTAAGACCATCGATAAGTGTGATATTCTTAACTTCCTATCTTGGAATGTAGCGGGACTTTCTAATAAGGTTAAGGACCCAGTTTTCTTGCCCTTCATAGATACATTTTCCATCATTTGCCTCCAGGAGTGCTGGGAGCGGGAAGCCATTCACATCAACGGCTTTCAAACTTTCCATTCACCCGCTAAGCTGGCAACGAGGGGTAGACACTCAGGGGGTCTTTGTACCTATATATCAAACACCGCAAACATCACGGTTAAAAAATATAATATTGGGTCGCATTATTACCAGTCTTTGACACTCAAAGTGGGAGGAAATCAAATCATTAATATGATCAACTTTTACAATAATATCCCAAAGGCAGAACTAACCAATATCTTAGACGACATATTACAATGTATTAAAAAATTACAAGATGATAGTTCTGGGGGAATTGTGTCATATGGATGGGGATTTTAATTGCTACTTATGCCCGCATAGTTATTCAGGAGTTTGTGGGATGGATAACCTTAAAGGGGACCCGTGTACCCATTTTGCACATACTATTATTGAGAACTTTTTTAACACTTTATTATTTAAACTAGATTTGGGGTTGGCAAATGAACTATGTAAACCACAGGTGGCTTTTACATCCACTTTTAATGGCAGGGGGTGGAATTCGGTGATAGATTTTGCTCTGGTATCAAATAGCCATTCCTGTAATGTGCATAATTTTGAAATAAGTGACATTGCAATACGTGATCACTTTCCTATCACTGTGTCTTTAACCTTTACCAAAAAAAATAGTAAGAATGATGATGTCATTGACAATCTATACAGCTATAGGCTAATTCTAGAAAAATTAAACGGTTATTCCATAAATTGGAATAGAGTAGAGCCTACTGCCTTCCTTGAAAACTTATTAAAAATCAAGTTTCAAGATTTTATGACCTGCTTAGCAGAAAATAACGATTGTGCTTCCATCGTCTCGGCCTTTCGTAGTATCTCAGTAGAAATATGTAAAGCACTCACAGGAACTCTCAAGAAGAGCCAAGAACCAAGGTGGAGGGTTGGTTCAACTCAAAGTGCAGTAAAGCACATGCAGCTCTGAAGCTATCACTCAAAAGAGAACCGAAAAATCTTTTTGAGATAAGAGAGGCTAGAGTCACTTACTACAAAGTAATTAAAAAGAAGAAGAAGGAACTGAATCAGGATGCATGGAAAGCCCTACATGAAGCCTGCATTCGGAAAGATAATATTGGATTTTGGAAGGCGGTGAACGCACCTTTTTTTGTAGACAGGAAAACAGATACTGTGGAGATGGCCATTGATGAAAACACCTGGGTTAACCATTTTAGCGAACTATGTAAAAAAGACGATCTAATAGGGAGCAGGCATGTTGAAATATTTGGGACGAAGGAGAACAACTCACAAGATTTGTTTCCGCTAGATATTGATTTTACCCTGCCTGAAGTTTAAACAGCTATTGCAGAAAGTGCAGCAGGTAAAGCCCCAGGGCCAGACGGGGTCCCTGTTGATATTTATAAGACCAACATTAACTTATGGGCACCCCTACTGACCAACGTCCTAAATAGTAGTAACAAAATAGGGTTTTTACGTTCATGGCAAGAGGCTATTCGGTCCTTATTTTTAAAAAAGGGGGCCAAAATGATCCTAGGTGCGATAGGGCAATTTCATTATTGGACTCCCTGATGAAAGTGGCAGGAAGAGTCGTATTAAATAGACTACAGATATGGGCAGAAGACACAGGAGTGCTTTCTAGGTTTCAGTATGGTTTTAAAGCGGGAGTGGGAACGGTGGAACAAGGGTTAAACCTGGCAATAATCATAGGTAAATACTTGGTAGCAAAAAAGGGCAACCTATTTTTAACATTTGTCGACCTAAGTTCGGCATTTGATTGCCTGAGCCACGAAATACTATGGGATACCCTGTCACAACTAGGCATTTAAACGAATATGTTGAATTTTATTAAAGAACTTTATCAGGGGGCTGGTGCAAAGGTACGATTTGGAAGTAAGGGTGAATGCACATCAACTTTTCCAATAAAAAAGGAGTCCGCCAGGGCTGCATTTTGGCGCCCTTTTTATTTAATTTTTATATAAATAGTGTGGCAACCCACCTTACGAGTGATAAACAGAATTTCCCCCAAATCACTGGTTGCCCCGCCCCCATTTTACTTCACGCGGATGACGCGGTGATCATGGCCAGGACACAATTGGGCCTTCAGAGAGCGCTTCGTACTTTTTCAGATTACATGGCCGATAGAGGTTTAAAATTTAATGTTGGTTAAACTTTTAGCATTTGCTGTACTAACAAAAGAAAGTTTAAGTGCAACATCTCTTTAGCGAAGTCAAAGATAGAATTAACTAATACCTTCTCCTACCTGGGGATTAACTTCGATAAGAAGGGCACTTGGTCGTCAGCTGTCAACGCGCGTAAATTAGCTTTTTCTCGTGCAATTAGGGCGATACGACTCTTTGCAAACAAATTAGGGGGCAGACCGGTTCACATTTTGGTGGACATCTATAAAGCAAAATGTGTGTCCACTGCAATATATGGAGCTGGAATATGGGGGATTGAAGATACCCGTGACATCCAGTCATGTGAAAATGCTTCCCTCCGATACTTGTTAGCCGTTCCTAAGTCAACCTCAACATACGTTTGCCACAAGGAATTAGGCCTGGACTATATCACAGATCTTATCAAAGTGAGTCCTGTTCTGTTGTGGCATAAGGTATGGACTTCGGACGAAACTGAACTAAACAGTAATATAATTCTGGATTGCCTAAAGCTCCAGGGGGCACTAAAAATTGATTGGTTTATATATGTTAAAGGTTTCCTTAAGGAGACCGGGCCCCCCCTAATTTTTTGATTCCCCAAATTCATTAGCAAAAATCTCAAGAAAAAAGCTGAAAGAAATTTGCCTTCTCTTGCTAGAGAATAAATGATGGCAGGCAGAGGGTAAAAAGACCTTGGTGCTGGAGAATCAAATAATTTTGCAGGGACAGGGAATTCAGAAATCACCTGTACCCAGAGTAGTTATACTCGGATGTTATTAACACGCTTTATGGGGGGAAGTTTCTTCAGATTAATTACATTCCCCGAAGCTAATATCTGGTCATAAAATTTGATTTTATGCCCCTGCGATGACACATCACATCAGTCAACGATACATTGTACCCTGTTTTGTAAATTTTACTCGCACCCGAGGAAGAGGTACTTACTCATTTTGCTGAAGAGATGGGATTTGAGACAGTGTACACCTGCTTTATTGGAACTGCAAATGTTAGAAGACGAGATGTCCATGTATCTAGTAGCAATGTTTTTAAAAAGCGTAATCAGATTCGGATTAACAATGAATTGAAGTTTTAATAGGTCCGTCCCTTTGTATTCTTTTAAATGAACTATTGTTAATGATGATATGTTTTGTGTGTATTTTATTTGTGCTTTTGTGATTTTCTTTAATTGAAATCGAATACAGCTACTTTTTGACTTTGACTTTGACTTTGGCATGGGTCAGTAGCTTTAACTGGTTGGGAAGCTAGTGGAGGTGTTTCAAGTGCTGGGTGATGTGGGTCCTTTTTGGCAGGTGAATGATCAGTCTGGCTGCTGCATTCTGTATCATCTGGAGTCTTCTCATAAGCTCACTGGAGGTGCCTTCATAGAGGGCATTGCAGAAGTCAAGACGGCTGGTGATGAGGACCTGCATCATTTTGTTCTGTTGCATGATGAGGAGCCATTTGAAAATTCTGTGAAGCATGCAAAGAGTGTGGAAACAGGCTGAGGAGATGGTGTTGACCTGTCATTTCATGGAGAGTTTGTTGTTCAGGATGATGCCATGGTTCCAGGCGTGGTCTTTCAGTGTAGGGATGGGTCCGAGTTCCATTGGCCACTAGGTGTCATTCTATGGGGAGGTGTAGCAGCAGAAAATCAGCACTTTAGTGTTGTCTGTGTTGAGCTTCAGGCAGTTGTCCTTCATTCAGGAGGAGACATTTTTCATACAGTTGTGGAAGTTGGATGTCACAGTGGTGGGGTCCGCTGAAAGCAAGAGGGCGAGCTGGATGTCATCAGCATAGGAAATTATGTTGATGTGGTGGGCTCTGGCGATGTCTGCTTTTGGTGTCTTGTAAATGTTGAAGAGGTTAGGACTGAGGGATGAACCTTCATGAATGTCACACACAGAGCGTTTGTGTTGTGATGTGAAGGAGCGGAGATGGATTCTTAGGGTGCACCTCTTGAGGAATGATGCCATCCATCTAAGGACATCATCTTACGATTCTGATTTGGTGTAGAATTGTAAATCTGTATTTCCGTATACATGCACTTACCTTTTGATATTTTGTACTTCGATATTCTTTCCTCAATATTCTTGTACCTTAATATTATTGATGCTGATATTCAGTAGTAAAACCTAAGAGAATATTGTCTTTTTTCACGGACTTTACCTAATAATAATACATCATTAACATAGGTAGTGTATGAGCCTATTTTGCATTATTACTGCAATATTAGTGTGGCAATGCCTTTCTAGAACAAAATAGATACTTTTTCTGTAATGGAAATCTCCAAACCAACACATATAACAAATATCGGACAGCATTAATAGCATTGTAATTTTCTTGTATGCTTTATGTATTTTTTAATAGATGGATTCTTCTGAATACAGAGCACCCTTTGTCTCAAAGAAAAAGTAACAAAGATACAATTTTAGAAACTGCACTGATGTAAATGTAACCTGGTAATTGGTGATTTGGGCCAATTAGTCATGCCCTGTATGCGATTATCACTATTATATGGAAGTGAGTAAATAATTGCATTTTTATGTGCCGTCACAGTTGTGGACTTAATACATTGCATCATTAATAACGTTAAGTTCCATGTCTTTCACTAGCATCTACTGCAAGTATAATGGATTGCAAGGAGGAGTTGCTTAGCAACTGAATGCAAATAGTAAGCTATTTTTCGAAGAAATTACTACACTTTCTTGCTGAGAAATGCTAAGATGTCTACATATTGGGAGTTATATTACTCTAGGTGTTTTTAAATGTGAATGCTGTAAAGGACAGAAATCCATATCTGTCAATACAGGAGCGAAGCAGGACACACTCTGACGTATTAAAGGCATACAACTGGAATATTTTAAAGTTCCTCATTCTGAACAAAATGGTAGGCAATTTACTCAATCTCCATCTAAAAGGAGTTTTCTTTGGAAATAATAGCACATAAAATTACTTTCATTTTCTGCAATCTATAATGACCTTGCAGTTCTGGTACGTTAATGCATTCAAATGAGACATTATGTTCCCCAAGCCAACTCGGGCAGATTAAAAAATGTCGGAAACATTAAAAATAGCAACAGTATAGCAGCAGTATATATCTGTGCACTAATGCTTGTAGAGTTCCTGCAAGTAGAAAAGCAATGCAATCCTCTATGTTTATATGATATCAGTGTTCACAATAAATATATAAACTGCATCACTAACTACGCAATAACTAAATAAGCACAATAAACTAAAACAATTTAAATGTACTGAAAGTGCAGTTTTTGTCATGCTTTCTTTTAAGTACTTTACTTTCTGATAGTATGCGCCTAATTTTGATCTGAACTTATAACAATGATCTGTTTTTCCTGCTTTTACTTAAGCACTGTAACTGATTAATCCCCACCTATGGATTCTCTGTGGATTTTGACGTTTCACCTTACAGGATAACATTTTGCTTACACCTATCAATTGTTCCCAGCTCATGATCAATGCCATCAGGGAACTCTTCCTGCTGCGCAGTTGTGGAACATGGAAAACCAGTCAGTAAAAGCCACAAAGAGAAGGGTCTGTGGACCTGTGGCTAGAGTTGCACAATAAAGAACAGGGAAACCAGGTTCAAATCCTGGCCTTGGATCAACACCTTGTGGGCACAGTGCTTCAACCATCCCACCCCTGCCAATAAATAAATATGTGGTATAGTCGGCTTTTGTTTCAAAACGATATTATACCCTTGAGCCAAGTTTGTGTTAATTAAAAATGCAAAATAAAAGCCAATTGAAAAATACATGAAAGACCTGCGGTTCGAATACGTGGTGTTTGAAGTTTAGAGCATCTGGTATTTCACTGTCTTCTTTCTCAGTGCAATGATGTCAGGAATTTTTCTCCCTCTCATACACATCTCTCCTCAACCACTATTTGTGTGTATACATTCAAGGCAGGTGCCCACTCACGCACATATTAGTTCTCCTTGTGTCCTAACTTGGAGGTTTCTGATCCACTCATCAATCTATCTACTTTTTTCGCCCCTCACCGGTCATCTATGACTGCACTGGTTCCATGTTTTTTTCTAGCTGACGGCACTTCATTTCCTTGTTGTGTGCCAACAGTTGTTTCTTGGTCTTTTGCCATATGTAACCTTACAGTCACCATTTTGTGTTCTGATGCAAGCAGGGTCCGACTGAGAAATAAAATAGACCCCCAAAAAAGTACACCCAAATAGGAAATCAGATATTTCTTTCTTTTTTTTGTAATAGTGGTTTGGAAACTAGGGCAATTTTGAAAAAACACGCTTTATATGTTTTTTTTGCAATGAACTGAAGCCTACATGCCTTTCTGCTTGCCGAAGGCAATGATTGTGGTTGTTAGATCTGGCATGATTGGCGTGGGTTTCCCCTGTATTTTTACCTTTGCCACCTGTTATTTTGCTGTCTGATGGACTTCACTGCCAACAGAGAACAAAGGAATGTGTGCTATAAAATGTGAGACCCAGACCCCAGACTTTTAGATTACATCTGGGATTCAAGAGGAACTTTTGTCAATGAGAAGAACTGGAGAAACTGAGGAAAAGTACTACCCCTTTGCTGTGTGCTGTCTGGGGTTGGCCTGCAGTTGCTGTTTCTACCAAGGAAAGGACAAGGACTTTGCTGTGTGCCGTGTCCCCTGCTTAAGGAAGATTTCCAAGGGCATGAAGTAGAGCTTTCCTCCTGAGCTAAAGTCTCAGGGACACAAAGGCTTCACCCCAGACCCCCCCGGAACTCCTTTACTGGGAGTTCCGAACTGCCAAGAGGTTCCTGCCAGTGTTCTGGGCCTCTAGAGGTTGTTAATGGGGCTGGGAACTGCAGAAGAGTAAAGAACTGTGAAAATCAACTCATTGAGGTAGACGCGGCTGGAATCGTCACAGCACAGCCCAGATCTTCACGCATCTCATCGGCCCAGCTCGTCACACATTGCCTCGAGGCGCCAGGTCTGCCGCATCACGACGCATTAAGAAATTAACACATTACCTCCCCTACACAGCAGTAAGGAACCAAGGCATCACCTCTCCCAGAGAACGGAACCGACGCATCACTTTCCCTGTGTGTAAGGAACCGACGCATCACCTTCCCTTTGACCCTGTTTGCTTGTGTTTTTGATGCATCCAAGGTACTCTGTGTTGAAATTATTGGACCCGCAATTTGCTTTGAACAGAACTGTTTCTACCTTTTAAAAGTCATATTTTGAGTACTGTATTGTGGATTTTTGTCGTTTTGGTCTGGTTCAGTTTAGATAAAGATTGCTTATTTTTCTAAACTGGTGTGGTCTCCATTTTTAGTGTTTTCACTGTATTACTGTATGTGTGCACAAATGCTTTATAGACTGCTGCTGAGATAAGCCTGCCTGCTCGTGCCAAGCTGCCAAGGGGGTGTGCAGGAGTTATTTTGGAAGTGTATCCCCCTTACCCTGACTAGCAAGAAGGGTCCCTATTTGGACAAAGGTGCAAAACTATTGTCAACTAGAGACCCCCATGTCTAATAGTTGTAATATCAGGAGAAAAACCAGAAAAAAACCCTGCCCAACAAACCATAAAACAGGCCCCAAAACAGCCAAAATACTGGCCTTCGAGACCAGTTTTTCAGGCACTACTACATGCAGGACCCTAGATGCTAGAAGCTTTGCCCTTCACAACACTTCTACTTTTGGCAACCCTCTACACTGTAAAATAACGCTTGGCATAGTACTATGCTACGCTCGCGGATCGCGCATACTTTACGCTACTACGCACTACGCGAATTGTACGTAGTACAGTGCAAAAATGTGTAGTATACTGGGCATTTTTTGCTTGCTCGCGATCAGCAACTTCAAGTTGCCGATCGCAAGCGTGGAAAATAAACCTCCCAGTGAGATTCTCAACGCTGGGAGGTCGGGTTTCTCATTGCGAATGGTTGCGTATGCTCGCAACCGCTCGCGATGAGAAACTATCAGTCCGCATTGAGACAGCTCAGCTTGATTACAAATCTACTCGAGCGGCAGAAACCGATTGGTTGCACTGTGCAAGATGCTTTTTGCAATGATTGCACAGTGTGAACAAGCATATGGCACTGTGCAATCAGTGCAAACAGCATTTCCTTACCGCACTACGCAGTTTGCGTAGCTATGGGTAGCGTGCGTAGTGCAAAGTTTACTTCGCGTAGCTACGTGTAGCGCTACTACGCAAACTACGCCCAGGGTTAAATCAAGTCAGATTTAGGGGGACATAAATATGTATGAGACAAATTTACATTGAACAAACTTCAGTGGAGAGCAAATGCTACAGAAAAAACTCCAATGCATCCAGAACGCCTCCGCCCGACTCATCCTCGACATCCCCCGACGCAGCCACATCTCCGGCCACCTGAAAGACCTGCACTGGATCCCCGTCAACAAGAGGATCCCGTTCCGGCTCCTCACCCACGCACACAAGTCTCTCCACGACCTGTGCCCCAAGTACCTCAACGACCGCCTGACCTTCTACACGCCCACCCGCCAGCTACGTTCTACAAGCCTCGCCCTCGCCACCGTACCACGCATCCGAAGAGCCACCGCCGGAGGAAGATCCTTCTCCTACCTGGCAGCCAAGACATGGAACTCCCTCCCCATCCACCTTTGGCTGACCCAGGACCATCTCGCCTTCAGGAGACAACTCAAGACCTGGCTGTTCGAGCAGTAGCTAACCCCCTTCCCCCAAGCGCCTTGAGACCCTCCCGGGTGAGTAGTGCGCTATACAAGTGTTATGATTGATTGATTGATTGATTGATTATTAATTCTCAAAATCTTGTTGGATGTTGCTGTTTGGAGAGGAAACATCACTGTGGCTGCATACATTAGTCCTTAGTCTTAGTCATAATGCCAACTTCTCTTGATCCGTAAGATAAGTATTTCCTTAGCACCCACTTGTGGGCTTTTTACCTTTAGGGCTTGTTCATGCTGGCTACAATGTGACAGTTAACACACTGCCTTCTCCTGCTTTCTTTCTCCTGCTCCATGGATAGGAAAAATCCTTTGCTACCTGACTGAGATGTTATGGTTGAGAAAATTCCACATACGTATTCCCTACGCCTTTGTCCATTAGTAAGTATCACTTTGATGTCAGACAAGGTGCAGTTGAATTAAATTACTGATACATTCAGAGTTAAGCCAAGGCAAAATTTGAGTACACAAAATGCCGGTCCTGTATTTCGTAGCTCAAAATGCATCCTTGTGTCTATTTTTCAATGCTTGTGTTCCTTGAAACCCATGTTCCTTTGTCCAAACATTACACAGCAATGATATCAACAAGGAAGGCTGCAGTCAGGTGTGTGCCAGCTGTACTGATCGGTTGCAAATGGTGGGGGAAATTGTGCTTCAAGGAAGATGACAAGATAGAATGGATTCAGGAATGTAGATTCAAGGGACTGGAGAGCACTGCTAAGGGAAAGGCAGTAGAGTGGAGAGGCTGCAGAACTAAGGAAAAGGGTAAAGGCATGTTTTGGCTGAAGAAGCAGGAGAAGTAGTGAAGTGTCTGGAGCCACACAACTGTGATGTGGAAAAAGGCAGAGAGATTATATAGAAATGTGTGGGTTGAAAGAAGACATAGTAAGGAGTGATAGAGAGGCCAATGCACTTTCCTCCATGAGTCTAATGAGAAGGAAGGAGAGAAAATATATGAATGACAGTGCAGGATAAGGAGACTAGGACACCTTATCACTGCCACAGGAAGGTAGGAGAACACAGGTTGTGGCTTCTCAAAATGAAACATAAAGTTTATAGACAGCAAGGGCAGAACCTTCAAATGTAACTGCAATGATGATGCTCAGAGTTCAACAGGCCAGTCAGATAAAACTGGAGGGTGTATACTCAACAAAGAAGAACTTGCTAGTGGAAAGACTAAGCACAATCATGTATTTGTACAGAAATGGTGGCCTCAGCAGCAGGTGTTTGAAGTCAGAAAAGAATCCCTGATGGAAATAGGTGGTGGTAGGGGTTGGGCAGTGAGAGTATTATCAAGTGAATTGTTAATTTTGACTCTCTCAACCTCACTTTGCCCACAAATGTGATAGTCTTCGTTGGTTAAAGAGTTTGCGAAAACCTTTTAGCTGTGATGGAAGAAAAAATCAAAAATTTGTCCAGAAAATAAATGGCACGCATTGTTGAAGTTCAACCCCTTACATAAGTACATACATTTGGCCCATGGACCAGAACACCTCAACTAATTTCGTTTGAATGGCAACTATTAGACTTGACATCCTTGGTGTGTTATTCCCCCAATATTTTGGCTTTACTGCTCCTGTTTTGCTGAATGTATTTTTGTTGGCTTTTGGACTCAGTGCATTTTACCACTGCTAACCAGTGTTAAAGTGCTTGTACTCCCGCCTTCAAACATGATACATTTAACCTACACCTTATTGGCAAATTTAATTTACCAGTACCTCCCTAGTAAATGGTACTACATGTATACATATTAGGGGACCTACAGCACTCATTATCCACAAAACTAGTGAAAAATGTATTCCAGCTCACTGTAACATGCAAATGGCTGCTTTGCTGTAGAATAACCCTAATTGCTGCTGGTAATAAGTAGGAAAATGTTTTGATTTTAAATGTTTACATGCAATGGGACGCTCAGGAGGAATATGGTGTTGAAATGGGATATTTTAAGAATGATTTAGATTTATTGTGTGAAAAGTACGATTCAGATTTGATTCTGTCGGTAGGAGAGTTTAACGATAAACTTAACCCAAAGCGGATAGATCTCATGTATCTGGACATTTTGGAGTCCTATGATATAATTAAGGCTCCCGGTTTTCCGTTTTTACGGATTTTTACAGATAAATATAGACAGAAAACAATGTGTTTTCTGTCTGCATTTATCTTTAAAAGTGGATAAATACAGAAAATTGTACTTCTTTTAAGGGACTCTCCGTGCTTTCTTTCATGAATTATAGGCCAGCAGCTGAACCGATGGACAGCTTGGGAAATTAAAAAACAGGTTGAAATGTCTTTAAATAAAGAAATATGTTAATATATATTTATGGTATGGTGCTAATATCTACCAGTGTGTGTATTGTGTAATATTTGGCAGCTTAAATAGCTAAAACACGACAGACATCAAAGTGTGAGTGCGCGTCTGGCAGCTAAATAGATATGAATATGTACAGTTTTACAAATTTATTTATGCACAAACACAAAATAAATATGGATAAATTCAGATGAAATGGCCGAAAAATAAATATGGATAAATACAGACGGAAATGGCCAAAAAATAAATACCATAAAACCGGGAGCACTAGATATAATTCAAGCAAAGTTTCTTGAAAGTCTTTGTTCAACGCATGATGCAAGTTTGGGAAATTACCTAGCGACAAAAAGTCTCTTTTGCTTGAACTGTAGTTTTCCCCAAGACTGCCCGGCAAAGAAAACTTTTAAACAAGGGACACAAAATTGCCCCATAGATTACATTTTTATGCCAGCATGGAACTTCAACTTAATAAAGGGCTTCAGGGTTAACCATATAGAAGGCAGCGATCACAATATTCTAGAATTGGAGCTGGTATATTTCCATCAGATTGCCTGTGAGAAAGTAATCATACAACAGATGGATTACCCAAGGCGTATTTCAACACGGTTCACTGAAAAATATATAGAAAGGTTAACCAGGCTCCAATAAAACATCATTCTAGGAAGTGTAGATGGACTAAACCTGGCCTGGTACATTGAAAAATAAATCAAGTGGTACAAAGTATCAAGGTTGAACTAAGAATAGATGCAAGGGCCACCAAGAGTAAAAAAAAAACACAGATTAGGCAAGGCAACTGGTTTAATATAGACTTTTTAAACAAGAAAAGAGAACTAAGGAGAGAACTGCGTAGCTTGCGTAAACAATTCGAGAAGTCTAGCGCAGAAAATCTTGTCAAACTAAAGAAAGAATACATCACGCTTCTTTATAGTACTAAAAGAGCCCATAAGGAAACCTGCTGGGGGAAATTGCTGGAGGCTATTGAATCCAAGAACATACGATTGTTCTGGAAGCTAGTAAAATCAGTAACAGAGGCCTCAATTGCTTCAATGAATTGTGTGATAGAAGAGGGTGCCTGGGAGGATTATCTGTAGGAATTGTATTCTCCGGGGAGAGAAATTGAAAAGAAAGTATTAGGGGACTAGAGTGGTCTGGTAGATGATCTAAAACCAGACTTTTCAGTAGAAAATGTTCTTACTACGATAAAGACCCTAAACTTAACAAGAGCGGCCGGTCCAGATCACTTGCCAGCGTTGATAATAAAGTCACGGACATCATGGTGGGCTGAATTTTTCTCTCTAATGTTCTCAGTAATCCTAGAAACAGGGACGATTCCGATTAACTGGAAGGGTGCGTTAATTAGGCCGATCCATAAGAAAGGATGTGTCTACGCACCCAGGAATTATAGACTAATTAACCTACTTGATATTGGTGAAAAGATATTTGCTAAAATAATATTTGGTAGGTTAAAGACTTGGGCAGAAGAGAGATCAATTATCCCAGTTGAACAAGGTGCATTTAAAGAAGGCCATTCCACAATAGATCATTGTTTTGCCCTATGGGCCCTGGCCCGGAAATCGATAGAGCAAAATGTGAAGTTGCATATTGCTTTGTCGATTTTCAGGCAGCATTTGACTCTGTGGACCATAATAGACTCTGGGAAGACATGATAAAATACAGAATACCAGATGGTTTATTGATGATCTTAAAAGAGTTACATAGAGGGAATTGGGCCCAGGTTATTAGAGGCATGCTGGGGTCATTAACTCATAAGATAACTGTAGGGAATGGCCTTAGACAGGGGTGCGTTTTGGCACCCCTGTTATTTTCAATGTTCTTAGCAGATCTCCCTGCAGCATTAGAAGTTGAAAGAAGCGCAAGCCCATGAATGAGTGGTCACAAAGTGCCCTGTCTCCTATACGCTGATGATCTAGTGACCCTTGATCAAACAGAAATAGGACTCCAAAGGAAATTAAATGTTTTCAAACATTATTGTGATAGAAAATTATTGACTGTGAATATGGAAAAAGCTAAGGTTCTATGTTTTGGGAAGAGCCATAAGAATTTTAATTGGTTTTTAGGCCACGACAAATTGGAGGCAGTTAAAGAATATAGATAGTTAGGCCTCTGGTTTGATAGCGCGCTAAAATGGCGCACCCACTTGGAGGCTCAAAAAGCAAAAGATTTTTCGTCCATAAGTGGGCTAAAAAAGTATAACAAATAATATGGCGATATGTCACATAGACCAATGTTAAAGGCATTCAAAGCAATGATCCCCCCGCAAGTATTGTACGGGGCAGAGGTTTTATACCTGAGTGGAAAATATGAGTGGGATCAGGAAGAAGGAAAAATTTTAAAAATATTTATGTCTTTTGCTAGCTGAACAATGGTTCAAGCAATCAGAATGGAACTAGGGATAACTTCTTGGAGTGTGCAGTCCCAAATGGCCCTGTTAAGATTTTGGAAGTGTCAGGACCCAGGAGTAGTACAGAAGGTCTCACAATGGTGTAGACAGGAGATTCAAACAAGTAGCCTTAGTTGGGCAAAGGTTGTGAGAAGAATCCTCCAGAAAGTAGCAGGGCGCCTTAATGTGAGACTCTCCCAGTACTCCTTGGTTGCCGATATTACAAAGAGAACGCTTAGGGAACAAGGTCTGTCTTTTTCAAGGGCCCAGGACCTTGATTATATGTCAGTGAAAAAATCGGTCCAGTGGCTAAAGAACTCATGGGCACATGAAGCTTGGTTTCCGTATTTGGATATATTGCCCAACCAAGGGTTAAGATATGAAATCTCAAGGAACCGAGTTGGGAATAACCCTTTCGAAGATAGACGGAAAAATAAAGACTGCATTGATTGGCCCAGATGGTAATTGTAATTGTGGGCTAGGACTAAGAAATGACATTTTGCACATATTGCTGGATTGCACATTTGTCCTTGCCATACGGATATTGTTTTTACGTCCAATATTTTTATCACATAAGATAAATTTGTGTGCCCAAGCGGTTTGTTTACCTACAGATATGCCCTCATTTGAAATCGCAATAGGATTGGGAAAATTCCTGAAGGCCACAAAAGAATTTGAAAGGGAGAAACTGGAGGAGGGGCATTGATCTTAAATGTTTTTAGGACTCTCTCACAAATGTGAATTTTTCTTTTTCTTTTTTAGGAACTTAGGGGTATATTATCAACAACTAGCGATAATTTTTGTCTCTAACTTGTTTAGAGACAAAAATTATCGCCGCACATCGGCGATTTTTATCGCAGATAAACCTTGCTATTAGCAAGGTTTATCGCAAATGCGATAAAAAACGCCCGCAATGCATGAATATCGCTGAAAAGTCAGCGATATTCATGCATTATCGAGCAAATGCTCTTAGCCATGTTATCCACCTCCCATTGGATAACATGGCTAAGAACTGCTCAGGGCAGGTGTTAGCTTTTGGAGATATTCGCCCTTAGCGCAAATATCTCCAAACGTTGGTAATAGGAGATAGCGATGTTAGCGACTGTTTCCAGTCGCTAACATCTTGGCACGCCCACTTTGCATATCATTAGTGATAAATATCACTGACATGCAAAGTGGGGCCCATGATGGTCGCTATCTCCTATTAGCTGTCGCTAACTGGTGTTAGCGACAGCTTGGTAATAGGGAGATAATTTTATCTCCGCTTTCTTGGCTTTTAAAGCCAAAAAAGCGGAGATAAAACCCCTTGATAATATACCCCTTAGAGATTTCTGTAAATCGTGTTAATGAATTGTATGTCTTTGAGGGTGTCACCATCTTTTAACATGTATAGTATTTTAATTATTTATTATGCAGTAGAATTTAGATTGTTTACACTATCTGGATCCTGATTGTGTTTTGTATTGTTTAAAAGACGATGGTCTAAATAAACAAAGTTTTTCTCTCTCTCTCTCTCAGTATTAAAGTGCTTGTACTGCCACCTTCAAACATGATACATTTAACCTACACCTTATTGGCAAATTTAATTTACCAGTAACTCCCTAGTAAATGGTACTACATGTACACACAGCCTGTATATTGAAGGCTATTAGGGGAACTAGAGCACTCATTGTGCCACGCACTACAGTAGCACTGTAAAGCATGTCTCAGTTCTGCCACTGCAGCCTTTGGTGCAGTTTTAAAGTGCCATTTCGCCTTGGTAAAATAAACCTTTTGTCAGGCGTAAACTTTTCTTTATAATACTTATATGTCACGTGTAAGGTTGGTCCTAAAGGCTCATAGGGCAGAGTGCACTGTATGTAAAAAGTAGGACATGTGACCTTAAGTGTTTCATGTCCTGGCAGTGAAAAACTTTTGTACTTACTTTTGTAAGGTCTAGCTCCCCAATTACCCAATACTGGGTTACCTTATTACATTTAATTAGAGAGCTATGCTGTTTGCACTCAAATGCATTGTAATTGTATATATTATTTAATTGTAAAGTTGGATTTTAAGTCACAGTTCTGAAAATGCCAATTTTTGAAAAGTTGGTATTTTCTTGTCCCATGTATGTGTGCCTTCTGCCAGTGTTCTGAGTCACATCACTGTGATTGATTCTGTTGTTGGGTGTTGTGTATTCCTCACAGATAGTCTCAACAGTAACACAAGAGGGTCCTGGAAAACTGATAAAGTGAGGGGGGGCAGGGAAAAATGAACAACAGCAAGAACAAACCCCTCACTTAATAATACTTTAAACTCGGTAGTACATCTTACATTCACATAAAAAATAACATTGTCCCACAAGCAGAAGTTATTCAAAAAATATTGTCATATTTTTATTTACACATTTTTCTGATACTTTAGAGCATAATAGCAATATGAACTCATATTCGTGACCACAATACACTACAAGTGTTCTATATATACATATTTATATTATATATACACAAGAGAACCCCCAAAGCCCACATTCACAAGCAGACATAGTCAATCAATCAGAACCATTCATATCTTTCATCCAAACAACCAGTTTCGTCACAATCACAAGCTCACAACAAACAATTTATCAAAAAATAAACAACAAATCGCAGTTCATATCAATATTTCATACAGAGACATAAAAGAAAGCAAGAAAAGGCGCTTTTCTTGCTTTCTTTTATGTCTCTGTATGATATATTGATATGAACTGCGATTTGTTGTTTATTGTGATTGTGACGAAACTGGTTGTTTGGATCAAAGGTATGAATGGTTCTGATTGATTGATTATGTCTGCTTGTGAATTTGTGCTTTGGGGTTCTCTTGTGTATATATAATATAAATATGTATATATAGAACACTTGTAGTGTATTGTGGTCACGAATATGAGTTCATGTTGCTATTATGCTCTACAGTATCAGAAAAATGTGTAAATAAAAATATGACAATATTGTTTGAATAACTTCTGCTTGTGGGACAATGTTATTTTTTATGTGAATGTAGGATGTACTACCGAGTTCAAAGTATTATTAAGTGAGGGGTTTTTTCTTGCTGTTCCTCACAGATAGTGACACAATGGGTGCTTAGGTGTGTACAGGATAAGCCAACCCGACAGGATGACTGGGTAGTGGTGGTGCCCAGACCCACTTACACTTATAGGGCTTTTCCCCCGCGTGCACAAAGGAACCTGACACCAAGCCTGCCTTGCCTATATTCACTCAAGGTAGTTTAGAGCCTTGACAGGGGAAGGTGAAGAACTTTCCAGGACCAGATGTAAGGGTAGGACAGGGTATACCTCCACATAAAGACATGTACCATGTATAAATATTGGGCATCCGGAGCCACTCATCGGGAACTCTTGGACATGTGGAAGTCACAGAAGAAGGACACCCCTGCTGCTGAAGGACTACCCTGCTACTTTAAAGGACTGCCTTGCTGCCTAAGAAGAAAGATTGTACATGCTTGCTCTCACCCCAGGCTTACCAGAGTGACACAAAGAGTAAGTTGGTTTACCTCCTGTGTGAGCTACAGGGACACAACACGAGTCAAAGGCCTCCATGCACCTGCCGAGATGACCTGCTGCAATTGAACATGTCAGAGCCCTTCTGGACTCTGCCAAAGTGAGCCCCTGATCCCCAAGAAGTGAAATAATGAAATGTGGGCTCCCGGGGACCATGAACTGGCCTGTTGGCATTAATATTCTGCCCCCACTTTGATCACCAATGTAAACTACTGATGAGACCTGCTCTATGGGCCAACGACAGTCCACGGCGATGTGCAATGCAAGGCCTGCACTTTGCGCCACAGCAACGACAGTTCACAATGACAACCAATGCAAAGCTACAGCAATGACCGTACACGATGCCTGACTGGCTCTTCACAACACAGCGATAATCGTAGGTGACTTGTGGCCTTCTCTTCGCACTACAGGGACAACCCTCCGTGATACTTAGTCTGCCCCTTGCAGACTCCTCACAATGAAAGCAACTCTGTGCTCTACTTACACCGTAACTTTTCAGAGGGACGGACCTGGTCGCTTTGTCCGTTCCAAAGTGGAAGGCCTGAACTTGGGACTTTCTGCTGATCTAGCATGACGAGATGGCATAGAGTGGTACTTTGTGCTTGTATATGCTTTTTTCACTAAAAAAAATTATATCCCTGGTTCTACCAATCTGCTTTTTGGCATTCTGGTATGATTTTGTTTTATTAAAATGTACTCTATTTTTCTCAATTGGTTTAGGATTTTTCTTGAGTTGTGTATTCACTTTAGTACTGTTTGCGTGCTGCATAAATTTTTTACAAATTGCCTCTAAGTTAAGCCTAACTGCTTTGTGCCAAGCTACAATAGGATTAAGCACAGGCTAATTTAGTGGCTTTTGTGGTTCACCCTGACATGGATTGTAGTTGTCACCTGATTGGAGTTCCACCCCCCTCAAGCAATAACCAATTTCTCCAATTAGTGTTCAGTGGTGGAATCTTATACTTGTGTTTGTGCAGTGCCACCAGTGATTCTGTGCAAAACCAAAAATCACATAAATAATCTGAAATCAAATTCAACTCTTTTAAAATCTTCTTGATTGGGCATAGTTTTTCTTTTTCCAACTTTAGCTCCTACTTCGTTTGTGTAACTGTGACTCTGGACAGCAAGCTTAGATATGGAATTCAGCAAGCTGGAAAGCTATACTTTGGCAGAGCTGAAAGGATTCTGTAAGGTGATGGGGCTACCAGCAATTAGGAGCTCAGATAAGCAAAAGATCACAAAAGGAGCACGCCACAGCCCTCAGGTCTGGAAAGAGACTCACCAGTGCTAATTATGGCATAGGCACTAGAGGAGAATGAGGATGTAGACAAGGAGGAGGAGGAAGAAATAGAAGAGGAGGATGAAACCATCCTGACCATTGGCCCAGAGGAGAGAGGAGGGCCCACACAAGTGAGGTCCCATGCTTTATCTAGAGCTGAAAGCAGCATGCCCTCCCACAACATGTCCCTTCAGGAGTTAGAGGACAGGAGGGCTGGAAGGGAGCTCAAGCAGCAGCTGGTCAAGCTGAAGCTGACTGTAGAGGCGAGAAAGACAGAATTAGCCTTGGAGGGGGATGATGCAAAGAGGTTCTTGCAGGAGAAAAAACATAGAAGCAGTCAGAGAGGAGGCTGCTGTACAGAGAGCCCTAAAGGAAAGGAAGCTTGCTCTGGAAGAAAAGAAAAATCCATTGGATAATGAGCAGAGTCAAAAAAATCTGGACCTAAAAGCCAAACAGCTCTCAGAATTCAGTAACAATGGTGAGAGTGACAGCCCAGGGTCCAGGTGAAAGAGGAAGGCTCATATTCATAACGATATGGTGCCTAACTATGTGGTGGGGGATGACATTGATACATGGTTTGAAACCTATGAGATAGCCCTGAGTATGCACAAGGTCCAGATGAGGATTGCTGGGCTAGTCTCTTGAAGCATATGCCAAATATGGCGTATAAGAGTATAACAGGGATACTCTACTGATAATAGAGAAAGAGTATTAGACGAGATATGCCCCCATGATGTCCATTCTTGTCAATAAATTTGGTCTCACCCCAGAGATATACAGGCTAAGGATGAGGCACAATCGCAAGCTGTTGTGGTCTGTGCAAGAGTTCTACGTCCACAATACTTGCCTTTTGGTAAGATACACATGGAATGGACAGTGAATGACTTTTCTACAATTATTTTAAAATAACAGTCAGATGACCCCCTGGCTGACTTAACATTCCTGGGTACTTGATCCTATAACATATCTATTGAGTCGAGATTACTTGTGGATATGTTGAAAAAGCTGAGACTACTGTATGATGTAAAAGACATTAACAGTTGTGAACTAACAAAATTACAATAGGTGTAGAAATAACTTAACTTTGGATGCAAAGTGGAAGCACAAGGAATTTCAATTAATGGGTACTTGGCAAATAATATGAGAGGGGCACCGAAGCTTCAACACGGGATAAAAGAAATAAGCATTGGAATTGAAAATATGTCATCACTGTGCAACAGCCATTCACTTTGTCTCTGCTTTTTAGTCATGCTGTACAGTAATGCGGCTGCGGTGCAGCATTGATGAAAGTAAAGAAAATAATGGGTTATGATGTAGCCAACGCCTGCTGTGCTGAAATAAAGAGTGGCAAAAGGACATGGATTCTGTACTGGGACAGAAAGGTTTTTGACAGGTATACAAAAAGACGGTGACTAGACAGAATGTTGGAAACAAAAATATCAATGGACAAATTATTGTGTCAAGAATATTGGGGACAAAAATATTGTGGAGATAAGTTTCTATAGGTAAGCAAAATTTTGCCGTGTATGACTCCATATATATTTATCTTGATGATCTACATATATATCTTCAAGGTACATAGATGTGAAGTTAAGAATAGTAAATCTATACTTACCTATTTGCACTTACCCTCTCTTAATTTTGGTCCTCGATATTTGGCATGATATTCTGTCAACATAATATCTTTGTTTCCGAGATTCTGTCAGTGATCCGTAATAGTCAAAATACAGTGAGAGGGGCCTGACAACGCCCAAAAGGGACAGGGCACCACGTGTGACTAAATTTCAAAAAGTATAATTCCCTTTTGGTACACCAATTTACAAACACTCCTCGTGTACTCACATACATCCAACCATAAATCGCAGGTCAAAAACAGACCGGATATTGTAACGCTTATAAGTACCATTTAATAAAAAAAGTACTTTATCTCCAATATCTAATAGAAATATCTAAAAACATGAATGATACACAGTTTAAAATCTAAACATCAAAAAGGGCTTCAGGACAGACAGTCACATTTGTCATGAAATGCATTAATTTGTAAAGGCATAAAGACTAAACCCCATACAAATCATCTGCTTTTTGTCAGAATATGTTTCAGTGTGTCAGGAATCCACAAGCTGTGACAAGTGTATTATCTTGTTCAATATGTTTCTGGTCACAAGGGAACAGGTTCAATCATGTTAATCCTTTAGTTCTGAAATGATTTCCTTTTAAAGTATCAATAGCGGTAAAAAACATACAAATGTCCATTAAGGAGAAGGTTTTATCTATTTTCTTGATTAAACCGTGATTCTTTCATTTACATTAAGTATGGGCTTTCTTCCTCATGATTATACAGGCATGTGATATTTTTCTACGAGTAATTAGGCACGTGAGTTTGGTCCTGCTCTTACTTGAGCTCTGAACCAGTTATCACGTTGCAATCACGCTCCTGTAAACATGACTGTAACGTTCTAGTGTTTCGCGGGTCTCGGCTGAGGCCCGGAAACACGTACACAAAATGTATCACCTTCTGGCCAGGCGTGGCCAGAAGGCTATAAATAAATGGACGGAGGTTGCTCGTGGCTTCCGGTCCGGCTGTGCAACCACGAGAGTGTGTAGTCCTTATCTGTGTGCCTGTGTATGCGCTTACCGGAATGCCCCCTGTGTAGTAGCATCCCCACACCCCTACACTGGCGACGGAGGGCGCAGAAGACGATCCGACGATCGTTGTGACCCTGACGGTGGTTTGCTGTCTCCCTGGCTGTGGTGACAGTAATATTCCGGCTCGGCGTGGTAGCTGTGGAGGCGGGAAGCCTGTCGGCGAAAAGGACCAGGTACTGTGGTGCCTTGCTGTCTGCAACTGGCGTGTGGAGATCTGCGGGGTGGAAGAAGAGCAGTGGCTCTGTGCGACGGGAGCCTCGACGATCTTCGGCGTGTTGGGCCCGGTTGGCGGTTGCCCCAGCGCGAGGAGTTGCACGAAGAGGCCCCGATCAGGCGGCGTGTTCGCTGCTCGTTGGGAAGTGCTTCCTGCGAGTATTTGGATGTCGACACCGGCAATCTAATAAAGCATTGCTACCTGCAAATCAAAAAAAATATATATAACATGTGTTGATTAAAGGATGAACAGTGGTTGATTAAAGAGGACAAAGTAGAGAGAAGCAAAGGACTTTACCTCATTTTGTGCCACAAAGGAAGATGTACATGTGTGAGACAGTGATAATAAATACAATTGAGCAGGTGCACATTTGAAACATCCAAAGTGGATATAATACAACCTAGAGCAGCAGCATTTTGAGATCCTAGTAAGACCAGAGACATAGAATATATCTCAGACAACAGCAAAGATGTCGGTGACTCAGGATGGCGCAGCGGCAGGTGGGGCTCAACAAGTAGCAGGCCCGGCACCAGGAGCAGGACAGGCCGGATTGCAGGCTGTGGCTCTGGTAGCCCAACCATCACCACCCTCCCAAATTAACCCGATACCGCCATTCAGCGCACTAATAGACCCAAGCACAGCAGCGCCAAGATGGACAATATGGCTGAGTAGGCTTAACAACTACTTCACAGTGACAAGGGAAAAAGACAATGAGGTAAAGCGATCCTTGTTATTGCATTTCGGAGGTGATGAGCTCTACAAGTTATTCTCGCACCTACCAAATACAAGTGCAGCCACGGACTACAATGCTGCTGTTCAGGCGCTAAATGCGCATTTTGACCCACAATTGAACCCCCATTATGAAAGATTTAAGTTCAGACAGTCCAGACAGAGGGAGGGGGAAACGATGGATGCTTATCATGCTCGGCTAAGGGAACTTATAAGCACGTGTCCAGACGATGATCAAACAAAAGAAGTCACAGCTCAGTTGATTCAAGGATGTAAAAGCAAACACCTAAGAACACTGATACTAAGACAACCTCGCTTAACGCTAGATGAGATCCTAATGCTAGCTAGGTCTCATGAGTTGTCGGATGCACGAGCCACAGCGATGGAAGCTGCTATGAACCCTTCAACGAGCACTGAAGTGACTGTGAAAACTGAAAGGGTGGATGCCGTGCGGAGCGGAAATCGAGGAGGAAGAGGAAGATGGCCGACAAGAACACAGCGGCGTGCGCAATGTGGCTCATGCGGGTATGAAGAACACAACCAAGATGGCTGTCCTGCACGTGGCAAGACGTGTGACAAATGCGGAGGTTTCAACCATTTTGCCAGCGTCTGCAGGGGTGGTGGAAGAGGAAATTTCAGAGGACAAGGAACTGCAAGGAAGAAAGTACCGTCCAAAGCAGTCGGACAACTTGCCCTGGAAGAAGCACGAGACACACAAACGTTGGGCGTGAACAGAACGCCATCCCGCTACCCACAAAGACTGGAGGACTCGACGACGGAAGACGAAGAAGAGTGTTACTACGTGTCATTTGTGAGTGAACTCAAACGGAGGCGAAGGCCACAGCCAAAGTGCCAGATCCAAATTGATGGGTCAACAGTCACCGGAGTCATAGATACTGGAGCCACGATCAACGTGATGGGCATTCAACATTAGAAAGCACTGCGACCCAGACCGAAACTCATGCCGTCGAAAGCTCGAATTCTCACGTATGGCAGCAAAACGCCGCTACCCCTGCGAGGGAAGATGATCGTACAAGTAAAAGCTGAAGAACAGGAACTAACCACCACGTTTCATGTAATAGACAGAGAGGCAGATCTGTTGGTTGGCAGCCACACAGCTGAAGATCTTAAGCTAATTGCGTTCGCTAACGCTGTCAAGGCGCTACACACGGAAGAAATCCTTAAGTTGTTCCCCACTTTATTCCAAGGTCTAGGAACCATCAAGAGGCCGCCGGTCAAACTCCATATTGACAAGGCAATACAACCAATAGCGCTGAGACACAGGAGGATTCCGTTCCATCTGAGGTCAGCAGTGGAGAAGGAATTGATGGTGTTAGAAGAACAGGGAGTGATAGAAAAAGTAACGGGACCTACACCATGGGTATCGCCGATGGTAATCGCAGAGAAGCCCCGACAACCTGGCAAGATTCCAATATGCATCGACATGAGGATGCACAATAAAGCAATCAAGAGGGAGCGTCATCTCACGCCCACGGTGGATGACATACTAACAGACCTCAACGGAGCACAATGGTTCTCCAAATTAGACTTAAACGCCGGATACCATCAGTTGAAGCTAGCGGAAGAGAGCCGCTATATCAAGACGGTCTCCACGCACCTGGGTCTAAGGAGGTATAAGAGACTAAACTTTGGCATAACTTCGGCGGCTGAGATTTTTCAGAATGCCATCAAAGAGATTCTGTCTGGGCTGAGTGGGGTACTGAACGTCAGTGATGACATACTCATCCACGCCAAGAGGTGAAGAACATCATAAGAGACTGAAAGCTACGCTACGACGGCTAGCTGAGTTTGGAGTCACACTGCACAAGGAGAAATGTAAATTCTTCAAACAATCTATGGAATTCTTCGGATATGTCTTCGACTCAGAAGGAGTCAAGGTAGACCCTCGAAAGTCAACTGCCATCAAGGAAGCACCAGCCCCTACCACCGCGTCAGAAGTCAGGAGTTTCATGGGCATGGCGCAGTACTGTGCCCGGTTCATTCCACAACTTGCCACCATATCCGAGCCGTTGCGAAATCTAACGAAAAAGGAAACTCCGTGGAGATGGTCTAAGTCTGAAGCCGAGGCGTTTAACAAGGTAAAGGCAGCATTGTTAGACAGCACCACGATGGCCTACTTTGATACCACAAGGCAGACAGAAATATTGGTGGATGCCAGTCCCGTAGGTCTGGGAGCGCTGTTGACACAAGAATCGGAGCTTGGGGTGTGGGTTTCCCTGGCATTCGCAAGCAAAGCCCTCACAGCAACGGAGGCAAGGTACTCGCAGATCGAGAGAGAAGCGTTGGCCGTGAAGTGGGCCTGTAACCATTTCCATCTTTACATCACTGGACAGCCGTTCAGAATGGTCACGGACCATCAGCCATTGATACCTCTTTTCAGAGGTACAGCTCCCCATCCGCCACCAAGGATTGAAAGATGGGCCATTCAAGTCCAGCACTACCAGATGGATCTAGTATATAGACCTGGAGCGAAGAATCCAGCGGATTTTCTGTCTCGGCACCCACTAGTGGAAGCGGGTGAGAATCAAGATCAGGAGTCATGGACTGAAGAGTTTATAGATATGGTGTCTCAACTATCATGTCCGCGCGCAATTTCATCAGAAGATATTGTGGTCCAGTATGACAACGATGCGGTGGTGACAAGAGTAAGGACAGCGATAGACACTGGGTCTTGGGAGAATTTCCTGCGCAATGTAAGTGACTGGAGTGAGGCAGATAGAAATCGCCTGTCTAAGTTCTGGAGGGTGCACAATGAACTGAGTAGAGCAAACAACGGTCTCATTCTCCGGGGGTCACGCATAGTAATTCCGAACACACTCCAAGATCAAGCCACCAACTTAGCTCACGAAGGCCACCAAGGAACAAGAAGAATGAAGGCCAGAATGAGGGAAAAGGTATGGTTTCCGGACATGGATGAGAAAGTAGACCATGTCGTGAAGAACTGTCGAGCATGACAATTGACCAGTCCACCGGATACACCCCCGCCCATCGTCACAGAAGAACAGCCTCCAGCACCCTGGACATGGATTAGTCTGGATTTTGGGAGTTTTCCCGATGGACGAATAACTGTAGTGTTAGTAGACAGTTACACTAAATACCCAGTAGTTGAGGTGGCTCCATCCACCAGCTTTGTGAATGTCCAGCTGATCCTCAGCAAAGTGGTCGCGATGTTTGGTATCCCCCAGGTGGTCAAGACGGACAATGGTCCACCGTTTCAAGGAAGCGAGTTTAAGGAATTCATGCAAAAACTTGGGATAACACACCGTCGAATCACTCCACAATGGCCTCAAGCAAATGGGGAAGCAGAACGATTTATGAGAACTATTAATAAAATCCTGAGGATTGCAGTGGTAGAAGGGGCTGATCCGGAGACTGCACTACAACTGTTTCTGAGAGAGTACAGGAGCACTCCGCATAGTACCACCCAGAGATCCCCGTGGTCTCTGATGTTTGCAGGCCCCGGCATGATTTACTACCCACAGCAGACAACTGGAAGCCTGAACCATATACACCCGCCACAACTCAAGAGAGACGGAGGAAGACAAATGAACGAGCAAGTAAGAAAAGGAGAGCCAGAGACAAGAGACTCGTCCCCGGAGACACCGTGCTAGTACGAACGCGCAGGCCGGGGGGAAAATTTCGCACTCCCTATGAAGTGGAGCCATGGACAGCCAAGACAACACAAGGGACTGCCATCACAGCACGAAAAGGTGGAGAGGAGATTACCAGAAACATATCATGGTTCAAGCGGATTCCTTCCACACCTGAAGAACCAATGACATGGGATGAGCCCCTCCCGGAGTCTGGGGATCAACCTAGCAGTAGTGAAGGCCAGCCTGATAATAGTGAGCGTATTACCACCTCCACCATGTCAGTTAGAAGAGACTGTGATCCAATGCCCACAAGAGGGAGAAGTTTTCACAACCTCAGACCAAACCCTAGACCAAACCGGAGGTTGGCTGATTTGGCCTGTTGACTTTAATGGACACCTTCATCAAAAGAAGAAAAGAAGAAAAACAAATACCAAGGTGGGAAGGGATGTAACGTTCGAGTGTTTCGCGGGTCTCGGCTGAGGCCCGGAAACACGTACACAAAATGTATCACCTTCTGGCCAGGCGTGGCCAGAAGGCTATAAATAAATGGACGGAGGTTGCTTGTGGCTTCCGGTCCGGCTGTGCAACCACGAGAGTGTGTAGTCCTTATCTGTGTGCCTGTGTATGCGCTTACCGGAATGCCCCCTTTGTAGTAGCATCTCCACACCCCTACAGTGACCAGCAACTCCCTAAGTCAATCTATAAATAGAAACCAGCCCAGGTTTCAGTGCTTGACTTTGTTTCCTCTGAAGACTTCTCATGTTCCTCCTCGCGCATCGGACATCTGGAATCAATGCGCTTGAAGAAGAGGTCGGCTCCAGCGTGGGACTTCGCAGAAGTGTCTGCTAAGTCTGGGAGCTTTCAGGATATTTGTTTTGTTTCCTTGGGCTGCTTGCGAGTGCATTTTTCCTGATACAGTTTAAAAGACGAACGGTCATATTTCCTTAGTGATTGAGATGCCGCCAGAGCTTGAAGAACTGTTTTCATTGTAACTTTGCCCTCGCAGAACATTTTGGAAAAAGAAAAGAAAGTTGGACATTTCAAAGGACATAAAAACTAACGTAACTTTATATATATATATTGCCTTCAAAGTGACCCTCTGTTCCAGGGGCGCTCATAGGGACCGGATCCTGGTCTAATTAATTAATTTTCTTATTCACAAAGGATGCGTCACTCCAGAATGTTTTTTTAGCTTATTTTATTGATAAGCTTTCCCCCACCAATGCGTTTCAGCTACTCTAGGCTTTTTTCACGGTCAGTAAGTCCTTCTTACTTTCACCCTTTATAGTCTCACTTCTGCCTTTAAGTGGCATTGTGGGATATGTAGTTTATGGCAATTATTCCAAAAAAACCGAGGCAAGCTTTATTCTTTGAAGGAATGACCCCACAACAAACCATTCAGAGGCGGTGCTTGCAACTCCGAGACATTGTTGGCGCTGAAGAAGGCTTAGGAAGCCGAAATGCATTCGCCGTTTGCACTGTGCTCATTAAAGTTGCCTCCACGAGTTCCCCAAATGTGGCCTCTACTTCTTTTACGAGGAGTTCTTTCCATGTAAATTCAGCGCGTGTGCCAGAGGCGCGCTCCAGGGGCCCCTGCATCTTCAGGTTGGCCTCAGTTTTGCTGGTATCTGCTGCTGGGGATTTTCTAAGTTTCCAGGGGACTGGATTGACTGAGGCCCACTTTCGAGCTCAGGAAGAGATACAGCGGTGTTGGAGTATCGCACTCCACGCTGGGCGAACTGCACCGCCAGACTTGCCCCCACCAATTGGACTCCTGATTTTGGTGGTTGTTGCGGTCTGGGGACCAGAGGGGGCAGCGGAGTCTCAGTGAAGGAATGAGATTTGGCAGAAAAAAACATCGTGGGGTCCTGTAATGTGCCGCAAAAAACTATTCATTTTCCCCGTGTTACCTACCTGGATGAAACATGGCTTTCTAGGACTGGTAGTTCATCTGCTGTAGATGACTGGCAGCAGGTGAGCAAAAGCACATGCTTGGGGGCGGAGCGGACCACAACCAATGGGCTAGTGGCTGGACACTTAAACCCACGCTGGTGCTTGCAACTCCGAGACATTGTTGGCGCTGAAGAAGGCTTAGGAAGCCGAAATGCATTCGCCGCTTGCACTGTGCTCATTAAAGTTGCCTCAATGAGTTCCCCAATTGTGGCCTCTACTTCTTTTCCGAGGAGTTCTTTCTATATATATATATATATATATATAGGTATATATATATAGGTATATATAGTTAGGACCTAGCTACCATAGGAATTCCGCAACATTCTATTGGGAATAACTTTGGCGCCGGTTGAGGAATTTGCTTGAAATTTTCTAAAATTTAGGACAGCTCTGCTACGCTTCTTCCCTGGAAGTTTCGGGGGGATTCATAAAGCGGGGGCCAAGGAAAAAGGGGGGTCCCAAAACGTGTTTTACCCATGTTAATTTCCATAGGATGAATAGAAAAGGCTACAGCCCGAACCGCTGAATGGAATTACACCAAACTTTGCAAAATTGTAGGGACTGGTACGCAGAAGTGCCTTTTCTATATTTGGTGAAAATTGCTCCAGTGGTTTTTATGAAAAGTAACTTCAAAAACACATATATATCTATATAAGCTTACTGTAAGCGTACTGTAAGCTTACTGTACTCTGTACCTTCCCGAGCACGAGCTGCATTCTGATTGGCTGCCAATGTCTGTCAACACTCCAAAACAGAAATTGTTGGCAGCCATCTTGTACCTCGGTAGACTGAGGCACAGGAAAGTTGAAAAACAAATGTGTAGAACTAAAAAAGGGGGCAGGGTAGAAGCACCCTGAACCCCTAGGCCTGCTCAGGGGGTCCCACAAGGACCCCCAAGGCAAAAAAAAAAAATGTGTTTTCAAAATTCAAATTCTTCATCCAAGAAGTGTTGGCAGCCATCTTTGGACCAATATACATGATAGCTCCTCATTAAAAAGCATTGCAGTTAATAGAAGGTTTTAAGACTTTAGTTACATTATAAATCATTTGTTGATGGTACCATACTCATTTTAGGAAATGTGGTGTGTTCTAAGGTGATTTTGCCATGTGAAAAAGCCTTCTGCTGGGATATCATTAATCATGTTTGAAAGAAAACTATTATCTCATGCTTTTCCCACAGTGGTTTGCAAGGGAATCTATAAGCTAAACTGAAAGCATATTTTCTGTAAATTCACATTATCTTTCTCAGTCATATGAGAATTAAGTCTGACAATCTCAGTAAAACATGTACATCCAACAAGGACAGAGACTGTCAGTTGATTCCTTTGTGTTCTACTGCAGATTCCCAGAGCGTTCTAAAGAACAACTAGAGCGCTAACAGTCCTTCTTATTACAAAGGTATGGCACACCTGCAGCCATCTTGATTGGAATAAAGTGGTAACTCTTAAAACATTTAATTTAAAAAGGAACAAAATGAGGGGGTATATTTTGCCATAGAAAGTATGATTAGTGCTGCAGAAAGAAAAATTAGGGCACATTTTGAGTGACTTCTCAAATCCTCTTCTATTTCATTAAAAAATTCTGACATGCAGTCTCCCAAGATGGCCACCAGAGAAAAAAGAGCCCAAATGTAGCCCAAATAGCACCCAGATGTAGCCCAAGTATAGCCCAATGACAGATTGTCCCAGAGTGTTCTAAAGAACAACAAGAGCGCTGACAGTCTTACTTATGACAAAAGTATGGCACACCAGAAGCCATCTTGATTGGAATGAAGTGGTAACTCTTAAAACATTTAATTTAAAAAGGAACAAAATGAGGGGGTATATCTTGCCATAGAAAGTATGATTAGTGCTGCAGAAAGGAAATTAGGGCACATTTTGAGTGACTTCACAAATCCTCTTCTATTTCATTAAAAAATTCTGACATGCAGTCTCCCAAGCCACCAGAGACAAAAGAGCCCAAATGTAGCCCAAATATCACCCAGATGTAGCCCAAGTATGGCCCAATGACAGAATGTCCCAGAGTGTTCTATAGAACAACTAGAGCGCTAACAGTCTTACTTATGACAAAAATATGGCACAACAGAAGCCATCTTGATTGGAATGAAGTGGTAAGTCTGAAAACATTTAATTTAAAAAGGAACAAAATGAGGGGGTTCCTTTTGCCATAGAAAGTATGATTAGTGCTTCAGAAAAAAAAATTAGGGCACATTTTGAGTGACTTCTCAAATCCTCTTCTATTTCATTAAAAAAATTCGGACATGCCGACTGAAATATGCACTTTGAATACCAGCAGCAGACTTCCCTGGTGAGCAGTAGCTTTACTACAGTGATATAATGAGCAACTAGAGTGCTAACATTCAGAATTTATGGCAAATGTGTGACACATCTGAATGCCTTCTTGATGGAACCAAAGTAAACAAGCATTGAAAATGCAGTAGATCTCGCCCTCGTTTAAGTTAAAGCCATTCTGTTTGTAATTAGGTGGATTTTTAGCTTTGCTTTTAATAGTGTTTTTCAAACTTTCATGTAAATAACATGCATATGTATGCACATATGTATATGTATGCATGCATTTATATTTGTATTTATATAGATATGCAGATTATATATGTTTATATATGTATGTGTATATATATACACACATACATATATATAAATGCATATATATGCATATATATATGTGTATATGTGTGCGTGTAGATAGACCGAGGCAAAAGAAAGAAGAAAAACAATCGTGAAGAACACAAAAAGGGGCAGGGTAGATAAACCCTGACCCCCTAGGCCTGCCCAGGTGGTCCCACAAGGACAAAAAAGCACACATCTAAAAAAAAAAACCTGGTCTGTGATTTTAAAAAATTACCCCCCGGGTTGACCAAATCACAGCGGCATAGCGATAAAGAAGTGTGGGGGGTCCACAATCCCCCCACACTGCCCTGGGGACCGCCGCCCCCGGGTCAAAGCATCGCAGCCCCTTGGCGCATACTGGAGGCTCCTGGTGGGCTACTTGGCCCCCAGGGACCCCCAATATGCAAGGGGAATTAGTTCCTATTCTGCAAACACGCCAGGGGTTGCGCTGCAGAGAGGTGTAAAAAAGGGTATGGCCTCATTACACCTCTCTGCAATGCAGCCCCCTGGCGCATACTGCAGGTTCCAGGTGCGCTAGTTGGCCCCCAGGGACCCGCAGTATGCAAGGGGAATTAGTTCCCCCTCTGCAAACACGCCCGGGG
The DNA here is from genome assembly GCF_964261635.1 of Lissotriton helveticus. Lineage (NCBI taxonomy): Eukaryota > Metazoa > Chordata > Amphibia > Caudata > Salamandridae > Lissotriton > Lissotriton helveticus. The sequence goes on along the minus strand of NC_136065.1, from coordinate 889,768,657 downwards.
GCTGCTTTGCAGAGAGGTGTAAAAAAGGGTGTGGCTTCATTACACCTCTCTGTAATGCAGCTCCCTGGCTTATACTGGAGGCTCCTGGTGGACTAGTTGACCCCCAGGGACCCCCAGTATGCAAGGGGAATTAGTTCCTCCTCTGCAAACGCGCCAGGAGTTGCGCTGCAGAACGTTGTAAAAAGGGGGCGTGCCCTCTGAACACCTGCCTGCAAAAAGGTAGTAAATCAGTATAAAAAAAATAACAATTAATACATTTAAAAATTGTCATTTAAAAAACCTTCGGAATTCAATGAAAAAACCATAGGTTTCAGGCCTTATATAGTTAGGAATTAGCATTTAAAAAACCTTGCAAATTCACTTAAAAAATCATAGGTTTCAGGCCTTATATAGTTAGGAATTAGCATTTAAAAAACCTTTCAAATTCACTGAAAAAACCATAGGTTTCAGGCCTTATATAGTTAGGAATTAGCATTTAAAAAACCTTTGAAATTCACTGAAAAAAACATAGGTTTCAGGCCTTATATAGTTAGGAATTAGCTTTTAAAAAACCTTTGAAATTCACTCAAAAAACTATAAGTTTTAGGGGTGTTATAGTTAGCTGGACATTTCACTCATACAAAACCATTGAAATGGCTCCTATATAGTTAGTTGTACTAACTATATTTCGCGCACCCGCAATCCACTGCTGATGATGTCACATATTAGATCATTCATGACATGGTCAGTGACATCACTGATGACATCTCAAATGACATCACAGAGGGTTAGACATCATCCAGTGAATGTGGTTTGCTTTGATATTTAAATATGCATCATAAATACACTACTTTGCATTGAAGAATGAGTGGATATCTATACTAATATAATAAAGAGAGAGCCCAAACCTTTGAGGTGGGTAATCTCAGGAACCATAGCACCAATTACAACACCCAGTACAGCGTTGGAAAGGGCAGTTGCAGCAGAAGGACATAGATTATGCAGACGCCCACCATATACATTTAAAAGGTAAAAGAACCGTGCCAGCAAAGTAGTCCCTTGTGGGCGTCTCTGCGTTGTGCTGTGGGCGTGTGCTGCGGGCATGCAAACGGTGGGGGCGTGTGGTACGTTCCGCTCTTCATGCCATGTCTCATATCGTATGCTAATCCCACCCTGCTCTCTTTAAATACCCCTACACCCCATAATCATAACCCACCCTTACTCCTTAAAATACCCCAACACCCTTAAACACTAACCCAGCTTAACCCTATAAATATACCCTGTACCCCAAAACCCAAACCTATCCCTAAACCCTAAAAATACCCCTGTACCCCAAAACCCAAACCTAGCCCTGAACCTTATAAATACCCCTGTACCTCGAAACCCTAACCTACCCCTGAACCCTAAAAATACCCCTGTACCCCAAAACCCAAACCTAGCCCTGAACCCTAAAAATACCACTGTACCCCAAAACCACCCCTAAACCCTAAAATACCCCTGTACCCCAAAACCCAAACCTAGCCCGGAAACCTTAAAATACCTCTGTACCCCAAAACCCAAACCTACCCCTGAACCCTAAAAATACCCCTGTACCCCAAAACCCAAACCTAGCCCTGAACCCTAAAAATAACCCTGTACCCTAAAACCCAAACCTACCCCTGAACCCTAAAATACCCCTGTACCCCAAAACCCAAACCTAGCCCTGAACCCTAAAAATACCACTGTACCCCAAAACTACCCCTAAACCCTAAAATAGCACTGTACCCCAAAACCCAAACCTAGCCCTGAACCCTAAAAATACCCCTGTACCCCAAAACCCAAACCTAGCCCTGAACCCTAAAAATACCCCTATACCCCAAAACCCAAACCTAGCCCTGAACCCTAAAAATACCCCTGTACCCCAAAACCCATACCTATCCCTAAACCCTAAAACTACCCCTGTAGCCCATAACCCAAAACTATATCTGAACCCTTAAAATACCCAAACATCCCACAACATATACCTCAGTACCCCAAAACTTATACCCTATACCCATACCAAACATAGCCAAACATAGCAAAAAACATGCTTTTACCATTCATGCATATGCATGGTAAAAGCATATAAAAAGTAATGCCATGCGTTATAATGGCATTGCGGAGTCATGGTACTTTCGTAATGAAAGTATGCGGAGTGATGGTATGCGGAAAGAAAGTTGAGGAATAATGGGTGTTTCACCCCCGGTAAGTACATTAGTGGCACGGCGGACCACGTCTCCAGCAACATACTCATATTTTTTCACCACCCATTTGAAAAATGCACAGGTCTCTCTCATTGATGGCCAGCACCGATATACACTTTTAGACACACCTCCCGCCACAAGTTCTAGAATTGCGAACTTTAGAGCTGGGGAGCTACGTTCGAATCTCGGCATCAGCTCAACATCATGTGATTCCAGGCAAATCGCTTTGTCTCCCCATGCCTACCACAAATGAATGTATTCTTCTGTAATGTAAATTGTGCTCATGCCATGTTGTCGAGTTCGCGCTATATAATATTGCAAGGAAAAATGAAGTAGGGAAACTTGAGTTCACACACTACTGAACGCGCACTCTTAAGTGCATCAGCAGTGCACTGTGAATCAGAGCGTTACACAGGCCTGTTACAGAAAGGAAATGCTATCGAAACGAAATCCTACAAAACAATATACTACTGGCCGGCAGCAATTCATACCCGCACAACGTCGGGCCGGGCTGCTAGTATAAATATAAATGTGTGAATGGTGGATTTAGTAACAGTGTCATTGATTGTTTCCTTGACTAATTTGTAGAGTCTCACTATATATAATGTGTAGTTATTAAACTGTGTGAAAGTCTTTATTGCTTTGTCTTAATTGGTACGTTAAAGACTAAATTTGTTATTGGTTTCTTAACTGAGTATTTGTATGGGTAAATTAATGTCTATGTGGTTTGGTGGGGGGTGTGTGATTGATCAAAAATGTGTGAATAATTCATTCAGTAGATACATGAGGTTAAAACTACATGTTATAACAGTTTTTTCAGTGAGTGTATATGTTTATGGATATGAACATATGAAATATATATGAAATATTTATCTCAAAGGTACATCTCCAATAAACTTGAAAAGAAAAGGCATTGTACTTGACAGTTATATCTAATTTAGTGTGCTTAAGACTTAGTGATTGTATGAGTCACTATATGGATAACTGTATACTTGTAATAGTGATTTTATAACACACTAAGTGTGAGTTACTATTTATATAAATAGATGAAGTGGTGTTTGTATAAGTGTGTAGATGAGTAATTGTAAGTATAATCAATTGTTTGCATACTCAGAAGGTTATCTTTATAAGTGAATACAATGTGTGCAAGTTGAAATAGGCGTATAAGTGTATTTGATAGTGTTCTGTTAATTATTCACTGCATATAACTGAATCTATAGGTAGGTGATTAGATGTGTGTATAGATGTATGAATCACTGAGTGGGAGGTAAGAAATTATTATTGGTGTGTCAATGGTTTGAAATATTGCACTATCTATTTTACAGTGAGTGAAGAAATATTATACTAGTGTGTGATGAGATGTATTTCATTGTCACATGGAGGATGTCATCAGTGATGTCATCAGTGATGTCGTTTGAGATGTCATCAGTGATGTAATCAGTGATGTCACTGACCATGTCATGAATGATGTAATATGTGACATCATCAGCAGTGGATTGCGGGCGCGTGAGTTATAGTGAGTACAACTAACTATAACGGGGGAATTTCAATGGTTTTGTATGAGTAAAATGTCCAGCTAACTATAACTGGTGTGAAACCTATGGTTTTTTCAGTGAATTTCTAAGGTTTTTTAAATGCTAATTCCTAACTATAACGTGTGTGAAACCTATGATTTTTTCAGGGAATTTCAAAGGTTTTTTAAATGCTAATTCCTAACTATAATGTGTGTGAAACCTATGGTTCTTTCAGTGAATTTCAAAGGTTTTTTAAATGCTAATTTTAAAATGTATCAATTATTGTCTTTTTTGTGTTATTATACAAATGTTCTATATTTTTAACAATACTAAAATTTTAATTTTGATAATGTATTATTATGTACTAATTTTTGTTTTTTTTTAAAATTCTGGCCTTATTTATTTTTTGGGGGTGTTTTTTAAGGTGCGCGCACGGAGTTCGCACACATGTGCGCACGGAGTTCGCACGCATGCGCGCATGGTGTTCGCACCCCACAAACATTTTTTCATTCCAAAAAGTCATTTCTGTAAATGTAATGTACATAATAACCCAAGACATTCTGTGACATAACTGTAAAAATAGTATTTTTGACTTTTTATAACTGTATATTAGCATTGAAAGCATTTACGAACATCTGGTAAAACGTCATTTATATGCGATTCGTGTGAAAACTATGCGCGCATGCATGCACGCATCTTGTGCGCACTTAAAGTCATGTGACTTGAAAACAACACTTTTGATTGGTTTATAGTAGTTTATTTTCCAAATCTTCAAAAACCCCACCCACTTCCCTCACAAGCTGTTTCACTTTCCAAGGAGAAACATCTAGAAGGAATTGTTTGAGGCCTGACACACATGCTGCACAGGACTTTCTAGCAGTACATGTCCTAAAACCTGACTCACTTCATGAGTACATGTATTCCCATATTTTTAAACACATCAACTAAGCAAATTATTCTGCCACATTTTTTCTGAAATGAATACTGACTCACACTCTGATCTTATACAAATGACAGTATCCCTTGCAATCCAGTAAAATGATTACTACAGTGAAAGGGGGTCTTGCTGGGAGTGCTGTTTCAGGGTTTAGAGCAGTGCAGTAGTATTGAAAGAGTTTAGCATGTTTTGCTAGGGATGGTGTTTCAGGGTTTAGGACAGTGCAGTGGTGTTCAGGCAGTGTAGGAGGTCAAGGTGAGACTGAGAATGTAGAAATAAAAATTCACTGAAATGATTACTACATGCTACAGAGAGAGTTGCTATGGCATTTCTACAGCACACCCAAGATCTTTATTACACAGCATGGAGACTATTTGGGAATTAAGAGGCCTGACACACATGCTGCATAGGACTTTCTAGCACCACATGTTCTAAAGCCTGACTCACTTCATGAGTACATGTATTCCCATATTTTAAAACACAACAACTAAGCAAATTATTCTGCCACATTTTTCTGAAATGAATACTGACTCACACTGTGATCTTAGACACATGACAGTATCCCTTGCAATTCAGTAAAATAATTACCACAGTGAAAGAGAGTCTTGCTGGGAGTGCCGTTTCAGGGTTTAGAGCAGTGCAGTAGTGTTGAAAGAGTTTAGCAAGTTTTGCTAGGGATGGTGTTTCAGGGATTAGGACAGTGCCGTGGTTTTCAGGCAGTGTAGAGGGTCAAGGTGGGACTGAGAATGTAGAAATGAAAATTCACTGGAATGATTACTACATGCTACAGAGAGAGTTGCTATGGCTTTTCCACAGCACACCCAGGATCTTTATTACACAGCATGGAGACTATTTGGGAATTAAGAGGCCTGACACACATGCTGCATAGAACTTTCTAGCACTACATGTACTAAAGCCTGACTCACTTCATGAGTACATGTATTCTCATATTTTTAAACACATCAACTAAGCAAATTATTCTGCCACATTTTTCTGAAATGAATACTGACTCACACTGTGATCTTAGACACATGACAGTATCCCTTGCAATTCAGTAAAATGATTACTACAGTGAAGGGGGTCTTGCTGGGAGTGCTGTTTCAGTGTTTAGAGCAGTGCAGTAGTGTTGAAAGAGTTTAGCAGGTTTTGCTAGGGATGGTGTTTCAGGGTTTAGGACAGTGGAGTGGTGTTCAGGCAGTGTAGGAGGTCAAGGTGGGACTAAGAATGTAGAAATGAAAATTCACTGAAATGATAACTACGTGCTACTGAAATATTTTCTATGGCATTTGTGCAGCACACCCAGGATCTCTATTACACAGCATGGAGACTATTTGGGAATTAAGAGGCCTGACACACATGCTGCATAGGACTTTGTAGCACTACATGTCCTAAAACCTGACTCACTTCATGAGTACATGTATTCCCATATTTTTAAACACTCAACTAAGCAAATTATTCTGCCACATATTTCTGAAATGAATACTGACTCACACTGTGATCTTAGACACATGACAGTATCCCTTGCAATTCAGTAAAATGATTACCACAGTGAAAGGGGGTCTTGCTGGTAGTGCTGTTTCAGCGTTTAGAGCAGTGCAGTAGTGTTGAAAGAGTTTAGCAGGTTTTGCTAGGCATGGTGTTTCAGGATTTAGGACAGTGCAGTGGTGTTCAGGCAGTGTAGGAGATCAAGGTGGGACTGAGAATGTAGAAATGAAAATTCACTGAAATGATAACTACGTGCTACTGAAAGATTTCCTATGGCATTTGTGCAGCACACCCATGATCTCTATTACACAGCATGGAGACTATTTCGGAATTAAGAGGCCTGACACACATGCTGCATAGGACTTTGTAGCACTACATGTCCTAAAACTGACTCACTTCATGAGTACATGTATTCCCATATTTGTAAACACATCAACTAAGCAAATTATTCGGCCACATATTTCTGAAATGAAAACTGACTCACACTGTGATCTTAGACACATGACAGTATCCCTTGTAATTCAGTAAAATGATTACCACCGTGAAAGGGGGTCTTGCTGGGAGTGCTGTTTCAGGGTTTAGAGCAGTGCAGTAGTGTTGAAAGAGTTTAGCAGGTTTTGCTAGGGATGGTGTTTCAGGCTTTAAGACAGTGCAGTGGTGTTCAGGCAGTGTAGGGGCTCAAGTTGGGACTGATATTTCTGAGTTTAGAACAATGCAGTTGTGTTTGGGCAGCATATGGTATCATGCAAGTGCTATGACTATAAAGCACTGCATGTCCTAAAGCCTGACTCACATCAGGAGTACATGTATTCCCATATTTTTAAACACATCAACTAAGCAAATTATTCTGCCACATATTTCTGAAATGATTACTGACTCACACTGTGATCTTAGACACATGACAGTATCCCTTGCAATTCAATAAAATGATTACTACAGTGAAAGGGGGTCTTGCTGGGAATGCTGTTTCAGGGTTTAGAGTAGTGCAGTAGTGTTGAAAGAGTTTAGCAGGTTTTGCTAGGGATGGTGTTTCAGGCTTTAGGACAGTGCAGTGGTGTTCAGGCAGTGTAGGGGGTCAAGTTGGGACTGATATTTCTGAGTTTAGAACAATGCAGTTGTGTTTGGGCAGCGTATGGTATCATGCAAGTGCTAGGACTATAAAGCACTGCATGTCCTAAAGCCTGACTCACACCATGAGTACATGTATTCCCATATTTTTAAACACATCAACTAAGCAAATTATTCTGCCACATGCTACTGAAAGATTTTCTATGGCATTTGTACAGCACACCCAGAATGTTTACTAGACTGCAAGGAGACTATCTGAGAATTCTAACCCTGAAATACAAGTGTGTAAGTGGTTAGACCACTTCATGTACACACTCTACATTTTTAACAACAGCACTGTAGTGCAAGAAAAATCCCCTCAAACACATTAACATACCAAATGCTCCTATCACAATGTTTTTCCCAAAGCAGACAAATTCAGAATCAGACTCTATGCAAAAAAACTCCTGCTTCTACTTTAGAACACATGTATCTTATTAACTTAAAGTGCACAACATAGATCCCTTTACAAATTAACAACTCACCTTTAATAATTCTTTTGTAGATTTAGAACAGTGTCATCACACACCAGATTTTCCTAAGCAGAATCTCTGAATTGTGCACCAGTCACTTGAACCATAGAATAGCATTGCTTCCCTCCCATTTTCCACACATATTCATGTAGATAACCAATGAAATTTCTTCCCACACGAATTCAAATCCAAACTAACATTTTAATTGGTTCCACATTGCAACACTTTCAATCTCACATGATATTCAACCTTCCCCCACTGCTCTCTCTGCCTGTTACCATGGTAACACTCCATAGAACACCTAACTGAACACACAGGTGAAATGTTCATCTGCAAACCAAACCAGCAAGGGTGTTTGACTTCTCAATACACCAGCTTATCCTGTGCAATGTTCCTTTCAATTACTTTTTCTCAACCATTAGCATTTCTCCTTTTAAAAAACAGTGCATGCACCCTAGTTTTCAATGTTGAATTTTCAGAAACCACCAATCATTTCTTCTTCTTTCAAGAGCACTGAATCTCATCCACAGTTTTTTCTAAACTCCTACTTTTCAAACTGCCATTTCATTTCCAGAGCCCATCTGAGTACAACCAGATCTCCCTTCAAAATGCTTATAGTGTGGATTGTAGGACACAGCTATATTTTATGAAGTGAAAGATATGCAGCAAATAGATGCTTTCTTAACCTTGATTTACCAAATGTGGATATTATGTGGATTGGCCAGAGAGGATTGAGATGTAACCAATTGATGCCATTGGTAAAATCCTTTTTGCATCTCCCACACCCTGACCTCATACTTGTGCACTGTGGTGGCAATGACCTAGGCACTTTGACTGGGGTAGGTCTGGAAATGCTTTTAAAGGACACCTTTGGCCAATTGATGTCACTTTTTCCACAAACGGCCTTTGTATATTCTAATATATGTCAAAGGCAAAAATGGAACTGGTCCAACCAATATTGTCCACAGATTGAGAAAGCAAGGAAACCTTTGAATAAGTCTGTTTCTGCTTTCCTCAGAGACTATGGTATGGGTTCTATATACTACACCAACTTGCGTTACAACATGCAAGGCATTTATAGAGGAGACGGTGTACATTTCACAGATGAGGGAAACAGAGTCTTCCTTTTGAACTTTAGACTCTGCATCGGTACTTACTTGTAGGTACAAAAAGCACTCAATGAACACAACGGCTCTTTTTAGAGCCAACCAACATCTAAACACTCAAACTTGTTATTTAACTGTATTTTTTTTCTTTTTTTGGCCGACGTGCGTGCACCGTGCACGTATGGGTGCGTGCATCGTATGCGCACCTCGCATTTTGGTTTTTTACAAATGTTTTTTTTGCCCTTCTGGGTCCTTCAGGGACCCCCTGAGAAGGCCTAGGGGGTCAGGGAGTCTCTACCCTGCCCCCTTTTCACGTTCTCCACTTTTGTTTTTGACTCTCTTCTGCCTCGAGGGTGCGTGCACCTCGCGATTGTGTGCTGAACTTTTGACCTGTGTGCTCAGTTGAGTGTTCCATGAACTGTTACTATGGTAACTGGCAGTAAGCAGATTGGGGGTAGGGTTCAAACTTATGTCAATTGGAAAGGGTTGAAATGTGTAACCAATAGAAATGTGTGTTAGCTTTTGAATTATTGTGGAAACCAATGTGATTTGATATTTACATGTATATGTTTGCAGAATGAGAGGGAACGTTTGCCATTTTTTGGTTTTGCTAAGAGCAGTTCAGTACAGACATTCTGTATAAGAAAATCTGGTGTGTGACTGACATACTTCTTAATCTACAAATCAATTTGAAAGGTTAATTATTAATTTGTGAGGGGTTCTATGTGGTGCTTTTGTTTTCAATAAGAGTAAAGGGATAGTCTTGCTTGTCTAGAATCACACTAGGAGTCTGTGTGCATTTAGGAACCATTGTGACAGAATCATTTAGTTACTTCATATCTTTGCAGACACATAACTGCTTTAAAACGTATCCTGTTCTCAAGTTTTGGTAGAATTAGGAACCAGTCGTTGCTTATGTATGTTCAAAATGAGTCAGGCTTCCACACTAAAGTGCAGTATTAAAATATGTGAAATGTGTGCAATCACCTTACCTCTTCCAGACTACTAAATGTGTTTTGGTAAAGTCCAAGGGATAGTGTTGCTTGTTTAGAATCACACTTTGAGTCTGTGCGCATTTGGGAACCATTGGAACAGAAACATTTGGGTTCTTCATGTGTTTGCAGACACATAACTGCTTCACAACCTCTCCTGTTCTCACGTTTTGGTAGAATTAGAAACCTGTCATTGCTTATGTATTTGCAAAATGAGTCAGGCTTCCACACTAAAGAGCAATACTAAAATATCTGAAATGTTTGCAGTCACCTTACTTCTTCCAGACTAGTAAATGTGTTTTGGTAAAGTCCAAAGGATAGTGTTGCTTGTCTAGAATCACACTGTCCATCTGTGTGCATTTGGGAACCATTGTGACAGAAGCATTCAGTCAGTATCCAAGTACTCATGCAGTGATTCAGGGCCTTAGCACATGGACTGCTACAAACTCCTATGCACTATGCATGTAGTCCTCTAACCACCTACACACTTGTGTTTCAGGCTACAATTCCACAGTCAGTATCCATACACTGCTGCAAACACCCTGTAACTCCGCTTGCATTCCTATACAGTTATGTATACACCTTGAATTACAATTTCAATTAGTGAAGAGAAAAGAAAGTGGTTAAATTGTTTTTATATAGAATGTGTTTGTATAGTAAAAGTAAAGTATAATTTATAAATGTATTAAAATACATTTATTTATGTTTATTTTTTACAGATATTATATATTATCACTAAAATAAAGTGATCCTGCCTGAAAAATCAAGAAAGAGAAAAGGACAGCTAAAGGACAATTATCTGAAGAAAATTCAACAACCAGTATTGGATGACCAACATCATGTGGGTAAAAAGAAGAAGTCTTCTGGTAAGACAACAAAGGATTTCATAAAAAAAACTTTCAAAGCCTAGAAAAAGTGTGCAGAATGTGCAAACTACTGAGAATGGTTCAAACAGAAAAAAAACATACGAATGACAGGAAAGGAAAAAAAGAAAATGTACAATCAAGAGATTCAATGTATGGTAAAAGAAGGAAACATCAGTATAATGAAATGCGTAACAATTTTTTTTATAATAGAATGGTTCTTAACTTGCTTAAAGATGTGAAAAAATATAGAAAAAGAGTACTATTTTATAAAAAGAAGAAGCATATTGAATCCATTGTTCAAAAGGCTTTTGAAGTCAAAAGTAAACTTTTCATTTTAGTTTTAAACAGAATTCGATCACTAAATGAACCAATCCATTTAATACAGGCCAAAAGTAAGAGAAAAGAGTAATTAACAGAACTAATTTTTGTGATGTTCTTTTGGGTGAATGGAAACACAGTTCAAGTTCAGAGCCTTTCTTTAATGAAAAGAGTTATTTTCAGACCAAGAAATGGTTGTCCAATTGAGAAAGAGAAGATGGTTCCCAGAAATGCAGAAGAGGTGTTAGCTGATGAAGTTCTAGGAAGACGTCCTAAAGCCCCAGTGTACACTTGGGATGTTACGCAATTTCTTACGAGCATATAGTAAAAAAGTGTTAAACAAAAGATTAAGGTATTGCAAGGACTAGATCCTAGCAGAGTGAGAAAAATACTGGTTCGCAAGGTCATTCTCTGGCTTGTCTTTCTAGAAAAGTATGTCAAAGTGTTTTTCACCATTTCAGGAGGTTAGCGGTGCCTCATTCTCAAATGCGGAAATTAGTCAGAAGATTGTATTATGCAAAAAGTCCAGCACTAATGTTAAATGAGTTAAATAGAGCTCTTTTACTTGGATCAGTATCAGATGTGAAGAAGGTTTGTGATGAAATTGAGTTTTGTTACTTTGTTCCTGAACAAGAGAGTCCAGAAACTGACACATTAGTAGAAGAAAATATTGAAGAGAATGTGGAACATAGTAGTACAAAAATGTTGTAGAACAAATTACAAAGTTTAAGGTGATTTCAGGTGAAAGGCAAAATTAATCTTGTATTTGTTGTCGGAGAACTCACTATAAAAATCAGACTAGGACTATCGATTTGTATTTAAAAAATAAAAGACAAAATAATGATACGTGGAAGGAATTTGCAACTTATTTGTTGGTAGAGAATTGTTTTGATTTGGGTTCTGACCAGCGTATTTGTAAATATTGTTATAACAAATTAGACGAGAATAAAATGCCCACTAGAGCTATCCATAATAATCTAGAGTTGGTAACTGTTCCTCCAGAACTGATAGATTTAAATAACTATGAGTCTATTCTCATCCAATGTGTGCACCCAAATTGTTCGTATGGAGCCTAAAACAGGTCAGTTACTTCCTTCAGATTTTCAGAGAGGATTAAAAAGAAGAGTTGTATATTTACCTCCAGATTTCAGAAAAATATTGAAACTATTGGTGTGGGGAATATAGAAAATAAACCACTAGTAATTTTAGATAATGGCGTTCCTACTAAGAGTAAGAAAATCTGGCAAGAATTAGTGGATGTTAGGATAGTAGAAAAGGCAACATTGCATCTGATAAAAACCAATGAGTACTATAAAAATGTGTATATGGGAGAAGAAGAAATACTTTTAGGAGATGAAACTGAAACATCAATTAGACAAATTGAAAAAGTGGACATGTCCAGAACTGAAGAAATCTATGAACATTACAGTGTACATCCACTTCCTTCAAAAGATGTGATGGGGAATACTATTGAGTTATTCCAAATGAAAAAGGCAAAGAGGAGTCCCATGAGTGTATAGGAAGAAATCTTGGAAGATCGTTGTTTTCCTCAGTTGTCCCCAACAGGAAAAGGAGGACGATATGATGAACGACCTGTCCAGATTCCTGCATCTGAATATCAGACAACAAGATTGTATGCAGAAGATCCAAGAATTCGACAATGTATCTCATATATATTTTATTTTTTGTTTGAGAGTGACTTGTCTGGACTTTCATATGCAGTCAATCACATATTGAAAACAGGAGTACACCTGCAAAATGTTTCTGCTATGGAATTTATAGATAAAATACACCAGAGAGAGGATCATTTAGAATCTCAGCTGATTCATCTGATGGCATGTCAGCCTGGCACTATGAGTATTGGTACCGTCGTCATGCAGAACTTAAATGTATGCTAAGGGACTTAGGAACTCCTACATGGTTCCTTACCCTAAGCTGTGCTGAATACGCTTGGGATGATTTACTTGAATTTCATCGAGAGGCAAATTTGTATATAAAAAATATTGAATACAAGACACCTGGAGAATTGTGCTCTTTGGATCCTGTTAATGTATACTGGTATTTCAATCATAAGTCTGAAGCTATAATGTCTTTTAATTGCAATAAAAAGAATCCTCCTTTTGGAGAAGTTGTGGATTTTTTTTGAGAAAGGAGTATCAAGCAAGAGGTGCTCCTCATATACATATGCTGCTATGGATCAAAGATGCCCCCAAATTTGGAACAGATTTGGATAATACTGTTTTGTCTTTTATTGAAGAATATGCCACATGTGCTACACCCAAAAGCACAGAAGAAAACAACTTAAGACAACAAGTCTTACGATACCAAAGCCATCGATGTGGAAAATACTGTCGATGAAAGTACAAGTCTAAGGAAAGGTTTTATACCAAATGTTGTTTTGGATTTCCAAGTCCTGTAATAACCAAAGGAAGAGTATACAGTTTTATGTCAGGTATGCGACATACCATCACAAGAAAGTCTCCAAAACATACCTACAATTTGAGAAGAAGTGAAGAATCAAAATACATATATGATAACAATCCAGTAATTCTGTCAATGTGGAATGCTAACATGGATATTCCGTAGATTGCGGACAATTCCATTGCTGTTGCTCGATATGTAACGTCCTACATAACAAAATTAGAAAAGACGGAATTGAAATAAATGTAGGAAGAGATTTCTCACGAGAAGAGTCTAAGTAAGAAATTATACAGTTTCAGTTTGAAGATGTTATCCCTTTGAGAAATTGGAGCTTAAGAATGCTCAGATCTGTTTTCATCTGCAAGTCTATACTCCAAATCTAGAAGAATCATTTGGGTGAGTCTAGGTCTTGCTGCAACGCGAAATCGAGTACTTAAATCTGTACAAGAAATCAAATATTAAGCAGAAAAGGATCCGGAAAGTACAGATATTTTGAAAACAAATATGTTGGACACATATTATCGAAATAGAAGTCATCATCTTGAGAACATATGTCTCTATGAAGTGCTGCAAAATTACACTTTTAAACAGAATACTACAGAAAACATCAATGATGGAAAATATGCAGTAATTGGTTCCGAAGGATGTTTGGTGAAACAAAGGAAAGGAAATGTAATTAATCACAGGCAACTGAGTTGCGACACTGCTGATAAAAGGGAATTTTACTATTTAGCACTTTTGCAACTGTTCAAACCGTGGCGTTCAGAATTGGAAGTACTTGAAGATTTTCAGAGCTATGAAGATTCCTTCAATGCTTGTAAATATACCATAGAATGTACTGTTTTTGCAAATTATGTGAAAATGTTGAACGATGAAATTGATCAAGAAGATACTATTGCAGCTGAGATTGCTAGAGACATTTCGCAAGACAATCAAAGTTCTGCTCCACTAAGTCAAGATCCGCTAGGACAACCAGTTGTAGAAAATGAAGCCGCAATCGCCATGAATGAGGAGGAAACAGCAATGCATCAAGCTCAAGAAGATATTATGGACTTAGCTAACTTGGAAGAACAACTAAATGTTGAACAGAAAGAAATATATCAGCAAGTGAAACAACAGATTGACCATGGATTTATTCATGAAAAGAAAGAATGCACATGCACATTATTTCAACCTATCAGAATGTATGTGAGTGGGCAAGCTGGAACAGGAAACAGTTTCTTAATTAAAGTAATAACCAGTTATCTACAGAAAACAACTGAGTCACATTTGTCTTGTGTTGTAACTGCTCGAACTGGGTTGGCAGCACACAACATTAAAGGAATTACATTGCATTGTTTGCTAATGCTACCAGGAGGGCATAAAAACAATTTGTAATATCACACACTATCTGGAGAAGCTTGTGAAGTTTCAAGAGTGCCAAAGAAAATGAAACTTCTGATTATTGATGAGGTAAGCTTGGTCTCAAACCTAATGCTTGCTTTTGTGCATTTAAGAATGCAGCAAGTTCTTAAAACAGAGTAAGATATCTTATTTGGAGAAAAACATGTCATAGTTTTTGGAGATCTACTGCAACTTACTCCCGTAAAAGGACAAAAAGTTTTTAAAACACTTGTGCATGTAGACATCAGAAAGTCTTTGGGTAGTGTTGGAAATGTTAATATTTGGTCATATTTTGAATACAAAGAACTCATTACAAATATGCGACAGGCAAATGATGTTGATTATGGAACTATTCTTCAAGATATAAGAATTGGAGTACTGACAGAAAATAACAAGCTTTGCAGAGTCGATTACTTTCCAATTTGTTTCCAAATGAAAATATAGTTCCTGAGAAAATATATATGAAAATTACAGAAAATACATTTATAATGTGCCTAATGTCAACACTGCATGAATGTTCTATATTCAACGAACAACTTTTGAAGCTGGAAAATGAAGAAATAATAAAAATGGAAACCATTGATAAAATAGAACAAAATTGGATTCTTTAGAAAAATTGATATCTAAAACTGCTGGTTTAGAAAAGAATCTACATGCATGTATAAACTGTTGGGTAATTTTAAGGCACAATTTGGATGTAGAAAAAGGTTTAGTTAATGGAGCAATGGGTAAAGTTGTGGATTTTGTTAATTATCAGAATAAAGATTGAATTGAATTTTTAAAAATTAAATTTGATCAGTTTGAAGAAGTTAAACAAATTGGTCGATGTTCAGTTTGTTTTGTGCTTGTTATAGATGTATATGTCCGTAGAAAACAGTTTCCACTTTCTCTGGCATATGCAGTGACTATTCATAAATGTCTAGGTTTAAGTGTAGACAGTGCTTTGGTGAACATTGGATGTACCGTGTTTAAAGAGGGTAAGGCATATGTTGCTTTGCCCCGAGTCAGAACTTTATCTGGTTTGTTTTTGGTTACTGCAGATGCAAACTGTGTAAAAGAGTATAATAGGTTAAGAAGAGCATATGCTCCCAATTTAGGTCAATATCCTGTATTTGAAAAGCGTGTGGTAGGTCGAAAAAGAAGATATGAGAATATATGTAGTGAAGGTATAGAGAAGGAAAAAAACAAGATAATGTGATTGCAAGGAAAAAGAAAAAAGACACTGTTGAAGAGATTGTTGGTTATCTTTTTGAAAATAGTTCAGGCATCAACTGCTATGCTAATGATGGGGTCAATGTTGTTTTTTTCTTGAAAGTTTGCAGCAGCAAATTATGGAAAATCGGGAAAAAAGATTTTGTTCTTTGTTGCATTCGGTTTATGAAAAATTGAGAACTGATAAAAGTAAAATGCAAAGCGTTTCTGAAATTTGTAATCTTCTGGATATATGTTCTGGTTGTACACAATTTACACAGAATATCCAACAAGATGCTCAGGAATTTCTAATGTATATGCTTACCGTATTGGAAAATGAAGGCATAGAAATTAAAAATCTTTTTGGCCTTTGTTATAAATGGGAACATCAATGTGAAAATTCTATGTTTACATGTAGCACTAACATAGACACTGAAAAATGTATAGATTTGACATTACCAGACAGTAAATCAGTGTCTTTCAACAAACTAGTTAAAGCAGCAAATCAAAACATGGAGTGTAGCCAATGCAAATCTGAAATGTTATCAACAATATTTATAGAAAGATATGGACAATATATCATTTTAATGATGCAACCTTGTACAGCTGATGGAAGAAAATTGGAAACTTTAATTAAACATTTTGTAGCAAGTCAAGTATCAATATCAGGAAGCACTTTTGTAGCAGTAGCAATTATTTTCCTTGATGGTCCTTCTACAACATCTGGACATTACACAGCCTATTTAAAATGTGATAAAGGATGGACATATTGCAATAATGCTCAATTGGTTTTTAAACAATGTTTGCCTAATGAATTACCAAATTCCTACCTAATATTTTTAAAGCCAAAGTTTTACGAACATAATTCGGCATCTGAGGAATTAATAAATGTGTATTATTACGATTACTATTGGACAATTTCAATATAAAGGATTTCAAGAATACTATTTGGCCAAGAGGAAACATATATATATTTGAATTAGGAACTTTTTCTTGCACATTCTGTCAGCATATATTTTTAAAGGACAATATTTACAGTGTCCAGGTGGATTGGTTCTGGATTTATGGACTTTAGGTAAAATGTAGATAAAGGGATAGGTTGGATTAGTTGCATTTAGGTATTTGTATTCTGCTTCATCAGGTAAGCCCTCCTCCTTCAAGACAAACAATTTCTCAGTGATCAATTTAGAAGCATCCTTTATAGGATTACCCGCAATCTTAACATAACATGTGGTATCCTGTAGCTGCCTGGTAATCTCCCTGCAATAATCTTTCCTATTCATAATGACAATATTACCGCCTTTGTCGGCTTCTTGGATTACTATACTATTATCAGACCTTAAGTCTCTTAATGCCACTCGTTCTTCCTGTGTCAAATTATCATTTCAAATGTCCCACCTTTTGCGTCCCTGGTCTTCTAAGCTATGAAATTCTTCTAAGGTTTTTGTGACATACAAATCAATAGCAGCAAACTGGGCGCCCTGCGGTACAAACTTGGATTTTGGCTTGAATCCACTCGAGCAGCTATAATAAGTGGGGATCTTCAATAAAGTAGCAACATCATCCACTTCCAGTCCCTCTCCTTCAGTCAATCAATTCATTGTTGTTCAAAACTCTATCAGAAAGATTAATCACCTCTAATGTGTCACTGCCCAAGTCATCTATTTTTTGACTAAATGTGTTATTAATTACATGTATTGATTGTAATTTTGTGTTTAATTATTTTTTACAGCCCTGATGATGTCCTAGAAGGACGAAACGCATCGGCTGTTTTTGATTTTAATTTTTCATCTGTGAGCAACCATTAACACCAGGAGTGACGTTTCCTCAGATTGGATTACTGAAGTGGATTGAACAATAAAAATGTTCTTTCTGTTGTTGGAACATGAACCTTGTGAAACTGATTTTAAAATAAAAGGAATACGGTTGACAACTTGGATTGTTGACTCTCTACTTTGTGAATTTGACGCTCCTCCCATTGGATCTTATATTTTTGGATGTGTTGGGTCTTAACGGTGGACCTCAGGAAGAAGAGCGCCAGGATTATTAAGGACTTCTTTGAACTTTGGATTTGAATAATCTCACCAGTGTATACCCAGTTTTGCCCTCACCGTTGCTTGAGTTTAGGTATTCATATGCGCAATGGGCTGTGTTTTCACACTGGTGAAGAAAGGGGGATGGATGGAGTAGATATCTGTGGAAAGATGCTCTGTGACTGTTTTAAGTTATGGGATAATGTTGCCTTGAATCCTGTGTGTCGCTGGGGGCCAACTAACCCACCAGATATGTGCAGAAAGTGCCAGAGAGTTGCATTGCAGAGAGGTGTAAAATGGGACATGGCTTCGGAGTACCTCGCTGTAATGCAGCTGTATGATGTTCATTAGAGAGACATGGTGGGCAAGTAGGACCCAGGGACTTTCAGAATTAAAAGTGACTAAACTCCTTAGCTTAAAAAACACCACAAAGTGTGTTTGCACATGTCACATGAGGCCCCATCATTTCCCTTCACCACTCTAGAAACATGTCACTTTGCCAAAACCTAAGTACTTATAAATGTATCTTGTTCTCTCTTTGCAGTACTGAAATTACTCTCCTTATTACTCATTTAGTTAAAGATTGGCCTAGCCATTAACCCTAGTGCAAGTTAATTTATGTATATACTATGCAAGCAGATGTGCAAGAAGCTACAAAGTATTAATACAATCTTCAAAACACCCAGTTTATACCTATGAAGTTTTGGAATCTCCATCACAGGATATTGTGTGACCTGAAAAAATATTTGATTGGTTCATGATATTTCCCTTTGTACCTATTGAGGACCACAATCATTTCAATCATTCTTCTTTGAGCATCTTTGGAGACTAAACTCTATGCTTTCCTCCTATCATTCTCATGCTATTTTTCAAACAATGAACTAGCAAAATGTTCTTATTGTAACAGTCTGCCAATACCTAAGCACTTATGGGGCAAATTTAGAAGCATCCTGTAACATAGTTATAGCGCAAGACACTCTTTCATATTTACAAAGAGAGGAAAAGGCACTCTGTGTACCTTTTCTTCTCTGTGTAAATGCGACCTCATCATACACACTACTTTGGGTTGAAAGGCCGTTCTATAGGTGTTGCTGTGTGTGTTTGCATAGAACACTCATAGAACAAGACACATCTCCATATTTATCAGAAATCATGAATCTGGACATGTGTTTGAATGCTGCACCATCCTCCAATTGGTGTAGCAAGGCACAACAAGGAGACTTGTTTTCATTTCTCCTCATTTTTTCTCTTTCAATATATGCTACAATGCATAGCATACATTGAAGGAGAAAAATGCCTTCACTGATTGTTTTTGTGCAGGAAGGTGTGTCTTCCTGCACAAAAACAAACTCCACACGGCACAGATATCCTTGCACCATGGTGCAAGGGTGCCTGTGTCACCACATGGCTGCAGTTTAAGCAGCAGTGCGGAGGGTAACACAGACTTGCAACATAGTTATGTACATATGTTGCATCCCTGTGCTTCAGAAGTATCACATCACACTGCAGCTAAAGAGCTTATAGTGTCATCCTCCAGCACTTCCTTATAGTTCTGCACTTATACATTCAGCATACACTACTAATGCATTGTATCAGTCACTTATGCACTACGCATACATTCATCTAAACGTTCACACACTATCATACAAATAAAGCTCTTTTGTTAACCAGAGAAGTTAGTTCTGAAAATAACTATTTTTTTCTTTATTTTTGTTTTATATTTTTATTTGTTTTTCTGAACAATTTTTGTGGTTTTTTTTCAAAAGGGAAAAAAAGAGAACTGGAGGAACAAAACAATGAACTTCAGGGAAAAAAAACCTCTAGCACCGATGGTTCTCTTGTGCTCTGCAAACCAAGTCCATGAACTGCTCTCCGTAACAGAGCAATCTGTTTCACTTAATACAGTGTATTTTGAGTTGCGCAAACTGTAGACATATGTCCAGATGTTCTGTGGATGAAGCAGCAGCATAGGTACTTGGAACTGCAGCTGGAGGGTTTTCAGCCAATCTTCTTTCCTCCTTTGCCAAGTTCACAGGGTGCTGCGTCTTAAGATGTTTTAACATACTTGCAGTCCCACAAGAGGACTTTTTCATGGGGTCACCTCTTGACAGGACCCTTTTGCATTTCACAGGTGACTTTCACTGCATTCACTTTCTTTTGCCCCTCTGGTATTGAAAAAAAACTTCCACACCACTGAGGTGTATCTCTCAGGACGTGGAGGTTTCTGAAAAATTCATCATCCGAAGAGTGGTCAGATTCAGATGGTAGCTGCTGTCCTGAAGCCATTGCAATGAATAGCAGGTGTGCAATTTCCTAAAAAAGGTTCTTCTCAGTAGAGAGTTGTTTCTCCAAAGAATGTCTAAGAAGAATGATTGAAATGGGTGGGGTACATCAATAGGTAGAATAGGAAGGGTTATGAACCAATCAAATCTCTTTTTTTCAGGTCACATGGGGTCCGCACAGGCAGCACGCACCCGACGCGAAATCGCAAAATCGCATTAAAAACTAACATAGGTTTATTAAAAGTAAAAGTATATTATTTTTATGATTAGCTCAGATAATGTCTTGCCTTAATATTTATATTAAATACATATATATATCTTTTTAGACTTTAAAAAAATTGGCGAGCATAAGGGGTCGAGATAGTGTCATATGCAGATGACACTCAGCTGGTGGTGACACTATTCTCAGCCGCCCGAGGAAGCCTCAGCTAGTTTCTCGGCATACCTCAGTGACCTAGCTAGATGCATGAATACCAACTGTCTATGCCTTAACGCAAATAAAATTGAACTTCTCGTGTTGGGGAAAACTCCGTCCATCTGGTCATCTACATGGTGGCCATTAGAACTGGGCGCCATACCAAAGCCCTCCGAGCAGGTGAAAAACCTAGGGGTCAGACTAGACTCTACCCTCTCCTTTGAACACCACACTAGGGGGATAGCAGGCAAATGTTACGGGATCCTTAAGACTCTACGCAAAACCCTAGACTCCCTCCCTACAACCAATAGGAAAACCTTGATTCATGCTCTGGTAACACCCCACCTTGATTACAGTAAGTCACTATATAAGGGCTTGAGCAAAAAAGGTCTTCAGCATCTACAATGTGTTCAAAACGCTGCTGCCCGACTGGCACTTAACCTATCTAGACGGTCCTCCGGGAAACGTGCCTTAGCCACCCTCCATTGGCTGCCCATACGTGAGCGTATTGTCTTCAAAACAATGTGCATGACTCACCGCATTGCCCAAGAAAATGGACCAATATACCTTCAAAAACTATTGACCAAATATCAACCCAAACGATTCTTAAGATCCCAAGGCCGTATGCTCTTTCAAGTGCCCAGAATCCACAGGGCTCGTATGGGCGGTAGGTCTTTTAAATACTTGGCTAACAAACAATGGAACTCACTTCCCACTGAACTCAGAATGGAACCATCAGAGAAAATTTTCCGCCAAAAACTAAAAACGTATCTGTTCCCGAAGATATGAGCCCCTTCTTTCTCCCCCTCCAGCCTACTCCTCTCACTTCGCCCGGAATCAGCCCAGTCCATGTTCATAAAGCGCGGAGACACACTGTTTCCTAGTGTAACCAGGAGCTATACAAGAAGCTTTTATTATTATTATTATTATCGCGTAAAGTAATACGTATGTGTCGCATATGCGCCTGGAGTCGCGTACTAGTCGCATCGCAATCGCGTAGTAAAATATGTACTCATTGCACATCCTACGTGGATCCTACAGAACAATCGTAAAATGGCAGCTAGGTTCTGCGCAGTGATCGAGAAAGGTACGCTTTGGGTGCGCGACTCCCCCAAAAATTTGAAAAAAAACCAATAAACAAATATTATAAATATATTTTAAAAAACTATAAAATAAAAAAACAATATTAGAGTTTCAATGTTTTTAAAATTTAACATTCAATGAAAAAACAATAGGTTTCGGATATGTTATAGTTAGGAATTAGCATTTAAAAAACCTTTGAAATTCACTGAAAAAAACATAGGTTTCAGGTATGTTATAGTTAGGAATTAGTATTTAAAAAACCTTAGAAATTCACTGAAAAAAAACATAGGTTTTAGGGGTGTTATAGTTAGCTGGATATTTCACTCATAACTGCCCTGAATATATATATACATAACTAATATATATCACTGCTACACTCACACAGTTACCATTCTTCAAAACCCTATTGAGAGTTGAAGGGTCGGATTGAGATATATACATTAACCAGGAAGTGTTGCCAGCCATCTTGGGAGTCAGGACTTGGCTTCTGATGAGTCCCAAAAATATTGTTAGAAAAAGAGAAGAGGGCAGGGTAGCAATACCCTGACCCCTAGGACTCTTGGTTGGGGTCTGCTGCCTGGAACGTACTGGAGGTAAGAGGAGAGGTTCTTGGACTCCACGGACCTTATGCATCCAAGGGGACTTCATCCCCCAACCACCACTGTACCAGAAGGTGTGTTTGCAGAGTGGTGAGGAAGGGGGTGCGCCCATTGGCAACTTGCCAGAGTTTTTTTTTCTATTAAACAAAATACTAAATTAAGGGAGGGGAAGTTGTGTTACCCCCTTACCAGGGTAATTTTATACCCTCAGGAACCCATCCCCGGTGGCCAGGCCTTTTTTCAATGAGTGAGGGTCCCACCCCTCCTCGGAACTGCCCCTTTTTAATCGTTTTTTAATAAAAAAGAGAGGGGGCTGCACTTCCCTCTGCCTGGGCCAATTTCATCACAGGGTCCCAACGCCCGGGGACGGCCTTTTCTATTTTTTATTTTAAGGGAGGGGGCAGAGCGCACCTACCTTGGCCATTTTTGGTCTTGGCCCTTTTTTGTTATTACAGGCCCGGCCTGTAGCGTGGGTGCCCTGGTCCCACTTAGGGGACCTACTTTTTTAAGGTAGGGGACATGGGGGGGAGCCTCAAGGTTCGTGCTGACTCTGCCGTCACCGCACCTCCTATGGGAGCCAGCATTGCTTTTAGACATGAAAGCAACTCTGCTACGTTCTAATAAGCAAGAGCATTTTCTGCTCTCATTTACTAGAAGCGGAGCAGTGTTTGCTATGGCCACTCCCGCCAAACCATAGCAAACTGCAATAGCCCCGGCGTGGGCACCACAGGACATTGCTGGAGGCGACCCAGGGTGGTGAGGGTACCCAGGGCCATCTAGGGGTCCAGGAGGGGGCTATAAGACCCGCCTCCCATCTGCAAATTTGAGCGGGAGATGATGGTCCCCAGGACAACATTCAATTGCAGCTTATGCCTCAGGAAGGTGGCAGTCCCAAGGGCTGTTGGGGGGGCAATGTGCCCCCGCATTCAATTTAAACTTATGCCCCAGGGAGGTGGCAGTCCTTAGGGTAGTAGGTAATATATATATATATATATATATATTACCTACTGGTGGTCGCAAGAAGGTAGTTATAGTTAGGACCAAACATTTCCGTTCCGCTGCTTGACGAATATTCACAAAATTTTCACGGCACTTCCCCTTTTTGTCTTAGCTGCTGTATTGAAAGTTTGGAGGGATCCATCAAGTGGGGGGCAGAGAAAAAAGGGGGGGTCCAAAACACATTTTACAAATGTTATGTATACGGGTATCTTTCTCTTTTTTTAAAATGATTACAGCCCAAACCCCTGAACGGAATTACACCAAATTTGGCAGAAATCTAGATGCTGGTACAAAAAGTTTGCTTTTTGTGATTTGGTGGAAATCCATTCAATAGTTTCAGAGATATTTAAGTTACAAAACTATAGATATCTGGGAGCCCAACAGCCCACTGAGAATTTTCATAATAAGGTGGAAGGCGCACTCATTATAATCAAACACAGGGGCGTTGAGTCCATAGAAGATTGTTTTCTTTATTTAGGTAATCTTTACCAAGACCGACACACAGCCAACGCGTTTCGTTCCATGTCGGAACTTCATCAGGGCTGTAATATTCACAATAAGAAAATACATATTACAAACTACAAAAAGACATACATAATACAATATGTGCTATACATGAATAAGAAATAAACAGAAGACAAAAAGGCCCATCCATAAAAACACATACATTTAGAAAAACACTCTATTTACATCTGTACATGAATGGTGAAACATATACATACACATATATATATATATATATATATATATATATATATATATATATATATATATTCTGCCACAAAATAATAATCCAGCACTAAACTCGTTAGTTTGCATGCATGACCCATAATGCACTATCACACGCACACTCATTAAAATGAAAGCAAAGTAGGACACTTGTGTAACACTGCCGTGAGAAGGAACCTTTTGGTTCGAAACGCATAGGCTGTTAGCAGTGTGTTGAATAAGTCTACATAAACTAACGAGCGGAGTGCTGGATTATTATTTTGTGGCAGAATTAATCTCTGGACCCCGTCCTGGTCCTGACTCCAGCACCAGCTTCTAAGTGCTCCCTCTGCGACAGGACGGTTCGTGATTGATATATATATATATATATATATATATATATATATATATATATATATATATATATATATATATATATATATATATATATATATATATATATATATATATCCAAGAAATCTCCTTCAACGAAAGAGAAGGGCCACAACAGGGGAAACCTTCAGAAGCGCTTTAATATGCTGCACAAGCCAGAATGTCTGTCATCATCTGTGGCGCACCCTCTATGGCGGATGCATTTCGGCGTGGTCTGCCTCTTCAGCGCCAGGTGCAAGTGCTTGTGTGTGGGGGCGTGAGTCGAGGTTTAAATGTCCTGCCCTCTCCTCGTTTACAGACCGCAGCTCCTCCCACGCCTATGCTGTCCCAGCGTGTATGCCTCCTGTCTGGTAGACAGCGCCTAAAAGTCCCAGCATGCAGTGGCAAAGTCTGGTAGGTATATGCGGGAATGAGGTGGGGAAAGACTGTGTTGCTCCTAAGTCTGTAAACAGTCCTGAAACCCCGGAGCACTGTAGCGCAGCGGCGCTTCCTCCGGTCCCCAAACGCTACAACCACCTCAGCAATAGAATCCTTTCTGACGTGGGCAGGCTTGAAAATCCTACCTGCCCCGTGGCGTCGAAGACCTCCACACCATCATACTTCTTCTTCCGCTGGGTGGTGGGCCCTGTGGATTCCGGAGCCCCGGAGAAACAAGAAAAACCGCAAAGCGGAATCCAGTGAACACAGGGCCACTTGAAGCAGCGTGGGCCTTTACAGCCCGACACTGGATAACGCGCTCAATTAAATCCAAGAAATCTCCTTCAACGAAAGAGAAAGGCCACAACAGGGGAAACCTTCAGAAGCGCTTTAATATGCTGCACAAGCCAGAATGTCTGTCATCATCTGTGGCGCACCCTCTATGGCGGATGCATTTCGGCGTGGTCTGCCTCTTCAGCGCCAGGTGCAAGTGCTTGTGTGTGGGGGCGTGAGTCGAGGTTTAAATGTCCTGCCCTCTCCTCGTTTACAGACCGAAGCTCCTCCCACGCCTATATATATATATATTCAAAGACAAAACATACTTAAAATTGCCATTGTTTTTTGTTTTTTTTAAATGACTGGGAACTCCAATGACTCCTATCCAGACCTCACACCTTCCACGAGGTATGGTAATAAGCAATACTTATCATTGGACAATACCATCTATAATGAAGAAGGCATGAGTAAACTCACTTCCAAATATATATATGCCAGTGTGGGCACGAAAAACTTTGATCCAGAAAGTAGAAATTGCAAGACCACAAAGGACGCAGTTGAATAGAACGATTCAGTATTGAGCATGTTACTGAAATATAGACACAAAATGACAAAAAATCATTATGAATAATGAAATAGCATTCAATTCGAAAACACAAGATGTAAAGCAATCCTAGAAACCAAAGAAAGTGAGAAGGGGACAAAAAGTCAGAATATATATGCTTGACATTACAAAGCGCACCCTGGAACTGCCTGGATATCAACCCTAAAGAAGACACAGAACCTGCCTAGATGTCAACCCAAAAACACAATCCATTGGAATACCCTTGTGTCGAGAGAAAGCTTGTAAAAACAGCATGTCCATTTTTACAATAAAGTTGTGATATTTTAACGGACGAGAAAAAACCAAGGAAGGTTCAAAAACAAAACCCCTGGTTAAATCATAGTCCCAGGGATGTGATTACATAAATGCAGAAAGAGGAAAACCAAAAAGGATAGTGACCTCACCTTGCAAGGATATATATCCCAGGACACGTAGGAGCAGAATGGAAGGGTACCAGCGTACCTCCTCTGGGAGGGCCAGATAAGCGGTAACTGGTTGATACTAGCCTATTTGGCATTAACTGCCAAGAGACGAAAAAAGACAGTACTCAGTTATTCAACTCGTATCATGACCCACTTCGAGCAGAACTATTCAGTGTGAACTAGGCTAGTAAGAGATACACCAATAAAAATATAAGATCTAATAACGATGGGTCAATAATACATATGCACGCCCCAAGAAAACTGGTCACATGCTTATGATATCATCCTGACTACCCCAGTGATTGCCATTGCCCATGAGGGTATAGGTACGTTTAAAGAATAAAAAACAATATATACATAATGGATGTTCAAAAAATTAAAAGTGTGTGAAGGCTGTGTGGTAGACAACCTACAATCTCATGCAAATCAGCTCCTAGGGCAGCACCATAAGTCTATCACTCCCATTCCCGTTCCCACAACCCCCAAACACCCGTAGTCAGTGTAAAATGTTGAAATTCGAAAGATACACGCATTATCTAAAAGTCCCAATCTGGTTCCAGAGACACACCGCAAAGTACCTGTATGATGTAGGGCTGGTCCCGGCATAATAACAGGAAGACTCCAACAGGCGGATCGGAGAATCGATCCTTTTTAAACCCAGCCATGTTCCCGCGTCCGTACCGCAAATAAGGTCACGTGACGCGAAAGAGAAAACTACTTCCCTTGTCTCCTCCAATCAGACCAGAGCAGGGCAACAACTAGGAAAAAAGCACACCCATACGTTCAGAACGGCCATGTTGTAGTGGCCGAGAAGCATACTGTAAGAGTAATGTGCTGCAATGATTCCCGATCCACCACCGGCAAGTCACAGAAAAAAGGGGGCGACTACAAATGAAATAAATATGTATCCAGGATCTCATGTGGACGATACGGTATAATTTAAAACAGAAAAGAGAAAAGCACCGTATTAACGTACCGGTCCACGTCAGTACCATAACCGTATTGCAATAAAAACATGTAATGTAGTAAGACCATCGCTGAGAGAGAATAACTCAGTACATACTATAAATGATTTGCAGCGAAAATGCATAGTAAAAACCAGACTCGTAAAGCTAGTCAATAACCTATCTAAGCGTCTCCCACCAAGTGTGGCGGCCATATTGTAATGGCAATGGCATATACTGAAAACCTGCAAAACAACAGTTGATGGACAGAATGCAGAACAATGTCATACATTCACCCCAATTGAGGTGAGGTGAGCAAAAAAACCGATGGATTTAGGCCCACATCTCTGTACTGGGGTGAATGTATGACATTGTTTTGCATTCTGTCCATCAGCTGTTGTTTTTACATACTGAAAACCTCTCAAGAGGACATAATCAAAACATGTTCCATAAAGTAAGGTAGCAATATGGAAACAGCATCATGTCATATGATTGTTATGTTAGAACAACCGCATACTGAGAACGAAAAACCAACCAATATGCAAGCTAGAAATATCTAATGTGCTTTAGAGACCATATTGCGATGGTAGTGATATGCGCATGCATCCCGGCATTAGGGAACATGAGGAAGGAACATTCTACACTGTGCATCCCTAAGGATATGGCGCAGTCACAGATGCACGGGTCCAGTCATGGCCCCTTGTGGTGTCCTAATTACTTCACATAATTTCATCATATCCATACACGGAAAGAAAGATACAGTGATAACAACAATTTAAACAGACAAATTGTCAAGAAAAGAAGGGAAGAACAAAAGAGAAAATGAAATAAACTTTACAATGGAGTGCATACCAGACATAAATCACGTTATTTATAATGGCTGACCTTTCCTAGTCTATTACAGTACCAAATCAGATCAGAACGTTGACACGATCCTTGTTCTCGAAAACACATCATTAGTCTCATCCAAACAATTACAGACTAAATTCTTAAAGGAAATGGAAAACAAATATAACGTTTATGGTGACTCCTTTCTATATATCTCCCTGGTGCCTAGAGGAAAAAATGTAACTCCCTATCGGTGTTATGTCCCTTAAGTGTTGCCTGAAGGCGACAGATCCATTTGGCCTCCCTTTGTCGGACTGATAACTCTCGATTACCACCCCTATTGCCACATGGAACGTGGTCAATCCCATGGAACCAAAAACCGTTGTGAATGGGATGGCTGTCACGAAAATGGTCACTGAGAGGGTAACGGCTATCTTTATTAATGATAGCTCTCCGATGCTTCTGTATACGCACCTTAAGGGGGCGTATGGTACTACCAACGTAAATGGTACCACAATCACATCCGAGCACATAAATCACATGGGTGGTGTTGCAGTTTATGAAATGATTGACCCTATATGATTTACCATTGTTATATGTGAAGGTGCAGGTTTTGTTACGGCCAAAAGGGCACATGTTGCATGAGCCACAGGTGTAGAAGCCCAGGGGTTTTGATGGCAACCAGGTGGACGGAGTCTGTTTGTTGAACACGTAGCTTGGGCACAAGGTTTCCCGTAATGTTCTATTTTTACGGAAAGTTAGAAGCGGTGTATCTGGGATGCTATTCTTTAAACCAGGTACCTGTAACAGTAGATCCCAGTTTTTTCTCAGAATGTCCCTCACCTTCCCACTATTCACATTGTATTGGGTGACAAGGCTAAGAGGTCTTTCTTAAGCTGAATTCCTCTTAATATGAGGTTTTGCTCTTAAGGTCTCATCCCTCGTAAGACATTTTTCTTTGGCAACTGCTTTGGATAGGTGTCAGATAGATTTCTTTGATACAGGTCCTCCTGACTGCAATTTCTTCGGATTCCGGTCATTTCCCCGAAGGGGATGTTATTAATGACCGATCGAGAATGGGCACTTGCTGCATGAAGGATACCGTTACAGGCCGTTCCCTTTCTGTATAGGGTACTCTCCACCACCTGGTCCTGGACATAGAATTGAATGTCAAGGAAATTAATCCTTTCCTTGTTACAGTCCATCGTGAACCTGACATTGAAGTTGTTGGAGTTTAGATATTGGTGATAATGTTCGAGTTGTTCCTTGGTACCTGACCATAAACAGATAATGTCATCGATGTACCTCCCCAGTACACAATGTAATTAGTCCAGGGGGAGGCATGGCGTCACCAGGCATGCTCCCTCTCAAACCAGCCCATGAACAGGCAGGCATAAGAGGGAGCAAACCTGGAGCCCATAGCTGTACCAAGTATCTGTTGGCACCAACATTTGTCGTGCAAGAAAAAGGTATTGACTGCCAACACTACAACAAGGTAGCATTGGCAGCCATCTTGGGACTCTGCTTGAAGCAAAGTCCCAGAAAAAAAGTAAACAATAAAGAAAAGGGGGCAGTGTAGGAATATCCTGAACTCCCAGATATGGTGGTGGGGGTGCCACAAGGACTACACCGGGTTCTTAAATCTTTTTTTTTAAGTTTTGCCATGGATCCAAGGTTACAGCGCAAATCCATAGCAATTTTTTTTTAAAGCCCTCATGTGGGCCAAATCACAGGTGCATTACAAAATAAATTAGGGAGCACATGGAGCTCCCATCCTAGGGTTTAATTACTCCCAGGAACCACCTCCACCCGAGGCAACCTCTAACAAGGGAGGGGGCCACATGGCCCCTTCATGGAGCCGTAGATGGCACTGGGGACCACCCCCCCCCCAGAGCCAGCTCCAGCAATGTCCCAGGGTTCTCACCCCCGGGGCATTGCAGTTTACTATGACTTGGCAGGAGCACCACTCCCACCAAGCTATAGAAAACATTGCTCCACTTCTAGTAAGCGAGAGCAGAAAATGCTCTTGCTTACTTAAAGTGGAGAAAAATTACTTTTACACACAGGGAGCTGCGTGTTAGCAGCTTCCTGTGTGTAAAAGCAATGCCAGCTCCTGCAGCAGGGTGGGAGCCAGCTGAGACTGTAGGTTCCCCAGGGATGCCTACCATTTAAAAAGTGGGTGCCCTTGGTGAGACCAATGCACTAACACTACAAGCTGGGCCCCAGAGGATGGGCTTCCCAGGGCAAAAAACGGCCTGGGAAGAGGGCCACGTGTCTCCCCTCTCTTTAAATATATATATTTTTTTAATAAAAAAGCGCCTGGGGACGGGGTCCCCGGGGCTGAAATCGGCCCGGAGAGGTGGGCTGTGCAACCCCTTCACCCACTGAAAAAATGCCTGGCTCCGGGTGATGGGATTCCCAGGGCTGAAAATGTCCCAGTGAAGCAGGGGCCCGCATCCCCCTTCCTTAGTTAAAAGAAAAACTTGGAAACAAACCTCTGGCAAGTCACCGTAGGCCACTCACCCTTCACCGCTGCTCTGAAAACGTACCTCTTGGTGCAGTGGTGGTTAGGGGATGAAGTCCCCTCAGATGCTGAGGGTCATTGGGGGTCAGGAGCCCCTTTTGTTACCTCTGGTAAGTCTCAGACAGTGGGATTGCTTAGAGGACTTGGAGGACACTCTCCCTTTCTCCACCACTCTGCAAACATGCCTCCTGGCTCACTGCTGGTTGGGGAATGAATTCCACTTCACTCCTGTGGGCCTCAGAACTAAAGTGTACTTCTTCCCCCAACCAGTAGTATGCAAGGAGGTGTGTTTGCAGAATGGTGAATAAAGGGAGAGTGGCCTCTGACAACCTCTCAGCAATTCAGCTGTGTGGGTCTTACTGTAGGTAACAGGAGGGGTAGTCCTCCTGGTACCTACCGTAAGTCCTACACAGCATAACTCCTGACAGCTGGTCAGAGGCCTAAGCCCCTTTCACCACAAATCTGCAAATGTGACTACAACTTAAAAAAACATAGAACTTCACTGAAACCAAAGATTAAAGGGACGTTATAGTTAGGAATTGGCATTTAAAAAACCTTACAAATGTACTGAAAATAACAAAGGTTAGAAGGACGTTATAGTTAGGAATGAGCATTTAAAAAACCTTAGAAATTCACAGAAAAAAACAAAGGTTACAGGGACGTTATAGGGAGGCGCAGGTTTAACTTGTAATAAACCAGTGAAATTCAGATGTTATAGTTAGTGAGCTAACTATAACTCATGCCCCCTCAATGCACTGATTATGACCTCACATATTACATCCCTCATGACATTGTCAGTGACATCACTGCTGACATCTCAAATTACATCACTGATTACATCAGCCACAGAATCACTGACACACCCACTCACATCCTAATAGAACCTTTCATACACCCACTGCCATTCCCACACGACTATTCACAAACCTTATCATAGACCCATACTGGTGATGTAATCAGTGATGTCGTTTGAGATGCCATCAGTGATGTCATCAATAATGTAACTGACTATGTAATGAGTGATGTAATATGTAAGGTCATAAGCAGTGCATTGCGGGGGCATAAGTTATAGTAAGATTAGGTTACTATAACTGCTGAATTGCACTAGTTTTATATGAAGGAAATCAGAGCCTAACTATAACATCCCTGTAACCTTTGCTTTTTCAGTAAATTTCTAAGGTATTTTTAATTCTATTTTCTTGCTATAAAGTCCCCGTGACCTTTGGTAAGAGAATCAGGCAGAGGTTCTGGTTAACGTCCGGAAACGAGTAAAACGAGAAGTCAAATGGGTGAATGTGAAAGAAGGAAGCAAACCTGAGAAAACATTCAGGAAATAAAAAGGTGCACATTGTGTACTGTAACTTAAACAGTATAAAATCTGGTACATTAATATCTGAACCAGACATGTACAGAGGGATTGGACCACTACTCACATTTTCACTATGTTGCTGAAATATCAAAAGAGTCAGAATTCTTTCATTAAAAGAAATGTGCAAAATCGCCACCATTTAAGTCTTTTTTGCATGGTTGTTACATGTTGGAACTGGATTAATGAGAAAATGTTGCATTGAGAGACATATTTTCTCCCTGAACCAAACATTTTCTGCTAAAAACAAACTCTAACAGCATATCAAGTTACTTTCCTATATGATGTATGTCCTCAACTAGAAAAGTAAGATGAGATGTAGCAAAAATGTTTTGTGCATCTCATGCCATTTTCACAGTTTTCCCTAATGTTAGCATAATTTGTGTGATAAACCTTTCACAAATTACTCCATAGTGAAGCAAGTGTACAAATGCTTTTTAACAACATCTAATTTTCAACAGTCATATGGCAGATTGACTGTTGCTTGGACATTTGGACTAAGACATCAGTCTTGTGCTAATCAGCTCATCTAAAGTACATTTAAGAAGGATATCTTGGGCACATTAATCCCAGGATACTCCATCTGTGAAAGCAATCACATGTAAGTATGATGTATGCTTCCCTGTGGTATACAGAATCAAAGAGAACAAAACCTCTAAGCAGACAAAAGTGATTCTGATTGACAGTTGGAGCAGCTCCACCACCAGACCCACGAACCTAGATACATGCATCTTTATCTCTTCGGCAAAACCAACCGACTTGATATCCCCTTTTTGGAGGAGAAAAAATAGCTTCATGCAATTATGGGTTCACGCGCAGCTCATCCTTGTAGGGTAGGGGCTCCACCCGATTTGGTTTTTGCCCCTAATTTTATTATAATGGTAGTGAATAATAGCTTCTTGTTCACAAATAATGTAAAACATGCTGACTCTCACTGTATATGGTGAGCAGCAGTCCAAGAAACAAAGTGAGAACTCTCTCATGGCTGGCACAGACACATAGAAGTACCTATACCAGTTATCAGTAAAATAGTTAAGGGCTTGTGACGTCTCAGCCCTGGCATTAGCGGCCTGCTATGCCTCAGGAGCTTCCCATTTGTGACTTGCTGGAGCGCCACATATATATGAAGCCTAGGGTTCTATACTCTTAAGTCCAAATATTCCCACGGTTGTCTGTTAATCGGACTGTAACCTTATTTCCTAGCAAATCTCATCACAGGGAGGGGTAAGATTAAGAGCCTTATTGACCCCTCACCCCATCCTGTAATGAGATAGGAGAAGGTAAGATGAAGAAGCAAGGAACTGAAAACTGAAATCGGCACTATGTATAATGTGTGCACTGCACATATGTCAGTCGTAAGATTTCAGTTTCCTGTTTCAGTATCAGAGGCGGGAGGGAGCTCTGTGTCTAACTGAAGGTCTGTGTATCAGCATCTAAGGAGCAACAAAAATGGACTTGGTAAATGAAATGTTAAATGTGAGTGTGCATGTGCTTGGGCGAGTGAGAAAGTGTGTGTGTGATACTGTGATGGAAGAAATAGAATGTGTATATGGGTGTTCATGAATGCATCTGTGTGACAGCAAGGTGAGTGAGAATGAGTGAGTTGTAGTGAGTGAGAAAAAGTCTGCATGAGACTGTGACATTGAGAGTGGGTGAGAGTAAGATTGAGTGTAATGAGTGAGTGACAATGAGAGAGCAAGTGAGAATGGAAGAATGCGAGAGAGTGAGTTAGTATGAATGAGAAGGAGTGTGGGTGGGTGAGTGAATGTAAGTGAACATGAGTGAATGTGAATGAGTGAAAGTGAATGAGAGTGCGTGAATGTGTCAGAGTCAGTGAAAATATTTTTTATGGAGTTAAGAGTGACAGTATGCGAATAAAAGAAAGAAAAGGAAATAGTGTTAGTGAGTGAGAGTGACAGTGAAAATGTGTATTATGGAGTGAGAGTAGATATGTGAATGTTAATTAGCAGGAGTGAGAATATGTGTGAAGGCCAGTGAGAGTGAGTGGCAGTGAAGTGAATGAGACGGAGGGAAAAGGTGCATGAGAATGAGTGACTCAGAGTGAGTGAGAATAAGTGAGGCTGAGTCAGAGTGAGAGTAAGAGTGAGAGGACATGAGTGTAAATTAGGCTGATTGAGACTAAGAGTGGCTGAGAATGATTGAGCATGAGAGAAGAAATGAGCGAGTGTCTCAGAGAGGAGTGAATTCATATGAGCAAAATGGAGTTTGCTCCCAAAATGGGATACATAGCACATTTGTGATCAGTTTTGTATAAAAATGTGGGATTATAGATTTTGTGCTAATTTGTCAGCTCTTTTGTATATTTAGCGGAATTTGTTTTTAATGTTTTAATATGGAACGCTTACTTCAAATTTAGTTTGAATAATTCACAATTATCTCTAATTGGCATTAGGGCAAAATTATCAACAATTGACTGTGCCTGTTTGTCAGCGCTAAAATTTCTGCATGAACGAAATCTCCAGTTTCTAGATCCCATTGATGTTTATCTTGATCCAGAATTTCTCTGATACTGAAGAAACAGAACAACCACTTTACAAGTTAGAGCAGTTGATACCAGTTCAGTTAGATGTCAGGTAGGCTTCAACAGGGTCACCACATTAATCCTACAAAATTAGTGCCTGTTTTAATTTGCTGTATCTCCAAAAACTTGCCAGATGTATAAAGTATTTTTATGTTGGCAGAATCGTATCACATGCCACAACAAAAAGGCCTTTTTTATATTTACAAACGACAAATTTGGATTTGTGACCAAAGTCCAAGTTAGTATTTGGAAGGGGAGAGTTTAGGGCTACCCTTACAACCATCGATTTGCAGTGCGATGATTTAATGTTAGCAACTGAATTGTGCTAAAAAAAAAGAAATACTGACTAATGAAAAGTAGTGGTAATGCATTCACAAATGTAAAGGGGTCCCCAAGGACCCCCTTCCCGTCTGAGAATGCTAAAAAAAAATATTCTTTAAGAGTAGGCAGAGGTTCTATGTATCAATAACTACGCTTAAAAAATGTTAGTTGCAAGTCTCATTTTTTTTAATAACGCATCCCATTTTCCTGTAAGGAAAACGGGTTGAATTTAAAATATATACATATATTTAAAAGCAATGCTAGAAATGGTGGTCTGCTGACATCAGCAGGCCACCATTCTGTGATGGTTGTGATTCATACTTGTTCTGTACAAATGGAGACGGGTGCCTCAAACCTCAAGGAGTCAGTCCACCTCTGAGCTGTAACGAGATCCTGGCCCAGGTAGTTCCCCTGAAGAATTAGGCTCTTGTTGTGTTGTTCAGGGGCTGATCGGGTGACCCTAGGGGCTGCCGCTGGGACCCTACACTCAAGGGGGCACCTAGATGAATTACAGGCCTGACACGTGGCCTAGAAAATAGTGGAGGCGGACACTGAATGATATTTTGCTGGCTCTCCGCTCCGGACCCGAATTAACGTGCGTGCGTGCGTGCCTCTTTTATTTTAGGAGGTCACATGACCTAACGTTGTGCGCCGGAGGCGTCACGACCGCATAACAAACAGGAACACAACATTCCTCCTAAAACATGAAAAACAAAGAACAAACGATTCTTCAGTTCAACAGTTCAAAACTTAATCAGGCACGTTTGGCATAATTGGTATAGCATGATTCAGCTTCACAGTAGCAAACATGTCCCGGATGACACCAAGGTGCCCTACTAGCCAATGAAACAAATTGGAACATTCTTACGTGAAATAATTTCGCAGCCGACAGGAGGGCTCTGGATTGCTTCTCAGACTGTACTGCGAACTCTCCCGCCCTGCGACAGTTCCTTCACTGGTCCCATCTGTGAGTGGATGGCTGTTCGGTACCTCGTCCACCGCCTCCTGAGCTCCAGCATCACTGATCCTTTCTTCTGCTTCACTGCCAGAGTCATCAGAGGATACGTCAATCCAAGAGTCCTCCGTGCTGGCCATGTGATCCGCACAGACTAGACTGTCATTCGCTTTTTGCACCGTGGCTTCCTGTGGGATCACCCTTGAATTCAGTTCCTTGTGAAAGTGCTTGAAATGAGACACATTCCTAGTTACTATTTCTCGTCCTCTGGTGGCCATTACACGGGTACCCTTCACACTGATCACACGCCAGGGACCTCTTTCATAAGTTAGCCTGAACTTGCCACTGGTTACTCTGTTCTTTAATAGCATCACATCTCCTCTGCTGAATTTCACTGCTGTGGCTCTTCGTCTTTGGCTGACTTGGGCATACGCTCTTTTTCGGCTGTTCGCAATCTTATCTTCATCCGTCCTCTTCGGCATCCAGCTTGGGTGGTGAGGAATAGAGTCCATTACTACACGTCTCATGAGGATGTGCGCCGGAGCCACTCCCGTGGTGGTGTGAGGTGTTTGGCGGTAACTTCGAAGGAATGTGAATATGGCCATTTCCACTGACTGCCCTTTATCATGCGCAATCCTTATCACTTTGTTGAGAGTTCTCATGAACCGTTCCACTTCTCCATTCGCTTGCGGCCAGCGGGGAGTTATCCGGCTATGTCGCACCCCTAGAGAGCTCAGATAATTGGCTAGTTCTTGGCCTTGAAACGGTGGTCCGTTGTCAGTGCGCAATTCTCTCATTACTCCATGAGCAGCTATTCTTTTTTCTAGTTTGGGGATTACTTCGGCAGCACTTGTATTGGATATGATTTCAACCTCCGGGTACTTTGAATGATCATCAATCACCACCATGGTGTGTCGTCCATCAGGAAGACTGCCGAAGTCCATGCTAACCTGCTTCCATGGTTGTTGCGGACGGGGCTCCACTATGACCGGTGCTTCCCGCGGTGCATCCCCCGTGACCTGACAAGCAGTTCTTACCATCTTCTCCACTAATTCATCCATTAAAGGGAACCACACCTTAGCTCTCAGACGTGCCTTGGTTTTGACGATTCCTTGGTGACCAACATGGGCCAGTTGAACAACTTGGTCCGTTAAAGCTGAGGGTATTACCAACCGATGTCCTCGTAGTAAGCAACCAGTGTTGTCTTCATTCAGATCATCTTTCACATGGTATAGACTCTCCATGATTCGTTGAGCTTCTGGTGTGAGTGCCTTCCAGCTCTCCTTGGCTCTGTGCCAGTTTCGCTTCTGCATTGCTTCTCTGGCCCTTTGGAGGCAAGCATCTTGGGTGGTGGCCTCTGCCACTTCACCTACAGAGATGGAGCGTGGACACGACCTGGCCATGACGCACTTGACATAAGCTTCCGTTTCTTCAGCCTCTTCTATCTCATCAAGCGTTGCAGCCCGGGGATGTCGTGAAAGATAGTCAGCTGGATTCTTGGCTCCTGGTTGATATTCGATGGTACAGTTGTAGTCTTGTAGTTGCAGCATCCACTTTTCTATGCGGGGTGGTGGTTTCGTCGAGGTCCCCGAAAACAGGGCTACTAGCGGCTTGTGATCTGTGATGACAGTGAATGGTTTGCCATACAGATAGAGATGAAAGTGTCTGCAACCCCAATGTATGGCTATGGCCTCCTTTTCAATTTGGGAATATCGTTGCTTAGTGTCCGTGAGTGAACGACTCGCAAAAGCCACCGGCATCCAATCCAACTCATCCCGCTGTTTCTGCATGAGCACTGCGCCCAAACCTGCTGGGCCTGCGTCTACGGCCACCAGGGTGAGATTTCGGGGATCGAAGAAGGCCAGAGTGGTATTGTCCGATAGAGCTGCCTTGATGCTCTCAAATGCCTTTTCTTGTTCCGGTCCCCATGTCCAGGGAGTGGAGTCCTTCGTAAGGTCTCTCAAAGGCAGTGTCAGATTGGCAAGATCTCTGATGAACCTTCCACAGTAGTTGACCATCCCTAGGAAACTGCGGACTTCGGTGACCGTGGTGGGGGGTTTGGCATCCTTAACATCTTTGACCTTCTCCGGGTCAGGTTGAACTCCATCTGCCGAGAAGGTGTACCCGAAGAACCCTATCTTCCGCCTCAGGAACTCACATTTTTCTCGATGTAAAGGTTAGTCCAGCCTCTCTTAGCCTTCGGAATACTTGTGCCAGTCGTTGGTTGTGCTCTCCAATGGTTCTTGCATGTACCATGATATCATCACTGACATTGATCACACCAGGTATGTTTGCTATCAGTTGCTGGATCACATTTTGAAATACTTCGGCCGCACTGGATATTCCAAAACTGAGTCTGGTGTATCTCCTGAGGCCTATATGTGTGGAGAATGTCGTGATGTTCCTCGATTCTTGGTCCAACACCAGTTGATGGTACCCAGACCGAAGGTCCAGTTTTGAGAACCAACAGGCTCCAGCCATTTCCCCAATGAGATCATCAATTGTGGGTGTGATGTGGCGCTCCCGTTTGATGGCAGTATTCGGAAGGCGCATGTCTACACAAATCCTAACAGCTCCTGGTTGTTTTGGCTTCCTCGTTACCACAATGGGCGATACCCAGGGGGTGGGGCCCGTGACTTTTTCAATGATGCCCGCTGCCTCCAGTTTACTGAGTTCCTCTTCCACCAGGGGCCTGAGATGGAATGCTATGCGACGGTGGCGCAAGGCGACTGGCTGCACTGTCAGATCCACATGGAGGTGTATTTCACGACCTGTGAAACGCCCGATGCCTTGGAAGATATCAGAGAAATCCATTATGAGTTGCTGCACCGATTCCTCATGGACACCAAACGCAAAAGTGACAACACCTAGGTCTTCAGCCGCTCGACATCCCAATAGCATGCCTTGCCCATCTTCCGAGACAAACACATTGGCCTTGATGGTTCTGTCTCCATGAGTGATGGATGCCCGGAACTTTCCTCTTATTCGGAGGGGTGTTTCCTGACCATATGCAAAAACCCTGATGGGTGATGGATTCAATTTTGGGGGGTGGTTCAGTGTTCTGTAAAAGTCGGCACTCATGAGATTGATGGTGGCCCCTGTGTCTACCACAGCCATTATATCCTGCTCGGCCACTCGGAGTGAGCATTGGGGAAGTGTCCTGGTCCGACGTGCAGCTGTTCCTATCATGTGAACCTTGTGCACCGTCCTTTCTTCCTCCTCATCATCATCCATGTCACTTTGACTCTGATCACCTTCCGGTATTGCGTTCACTGCTTGTCGAGGTTTGCGAAACTTCTTTGAGCGGCATACCTTTTCAAAATGGTTGAGCTTGCCACATCCTGAGCAACGCTTCCCTCGAGCTGGACATTCCGGCGCCGGATGGTTTGGGCCTCCACAGTACCCACACGGGAACCCAGACACGCCTGCCTGTGTCCTCGCAGGTTTCTTGATCCACTTGGCCGGCGGTCGCACTTGTAGCTTGTTAACCGGTTCGGCTGTGACCGGTGCTTGTAGGGCTGCCTCCATGTGGGCGGCTCGTGCTTTGGACAGTTCCTTGGTGCGACCAAGGGTCAGGATATCAGCTAGCGGCTTACCCGACTCTTCCAAGATCCTTTCTCTCAACTTGGCCGATGCACAGCCTTGAATAATTTGACCCCTTATTTCCTCAGTGGCATCCGCGAACCCACAGGACAGCGCTAGTCTCTTAAGCCTGGTGTGGTACGTGTCTAACGACTCCTCGGGCAATTGCCGCGCTTGTCTGAACACAAATCTTTCGTAGTCCTGATTGGCCATAGGTTCAAAGTGAGCATTCAGGGCATTGATAAGTGTGTGATGAGTTTTGGGAGTGGCCTCTACTAATGTTCTGGCGATGGAATGCACATCCTTGCCACCTAAGTGGAGCACCATGGCTCGCTTTTGCTCTTTGTGGACTTTCGTGGCTTCAAAAAATACCAGAAGTCTATCCACCCATTCCTTCCACTTAGGGGCCACTGACGACGGCGATCCCTCCACCACAAACGGTTCAATAGGCGGAATCGTGGCCATAGCGTGACTGGCACCGCGTCCCGTGATGTGTGGGGGAAGGCTGGGCGCGGCTCGGTGGACGTGCGTTGGCCGGGCCAGATGAGACCGCGCTTCACGCACCGGCGGGGGGGCCGAGTGCGGCGCCGATTCAGGAGCACCGGGGCCCCACCCAGAGAGCCCACGGACCGTGGGAGGAGAAGGTGCGCACGTCGCAGGGCCCAACAACGGGGCATTGTTGTGTTTGCAGTTACCGCTCTAAGTGTACTGGGGATGCTCAGACGTGAGTCCCAGGCACTCCACACCACTGCAATCAAGCTAGCCGGGCTGAAGAGAGGTGTTACCTCGAAACCGGGCCGGTCCTCGGATGCTTGTTTCCGTTCTGGGAAGGACATGGCTATTGTAGTTCAGACTGGACTGTTCCCATGGGGCACAGGGTCAGCGCTGATTTGCATATCGCCATTGTCTAACCCAGGGTGGTGTGGAGTGGAAAAACGATGGATTTGGGCCCAGATCTTTGGACTGGGGTGAATGTGTGACATTGATCCACATTCTGTCCATCATTGTTGTGTTTGCAGCAACAACGGGGCGGGGGCACAGCGGGCATGAGCCAGGGGTGGCGATCCTGCTCACCTGCATGCCCGACAGGCGAGACTCCGTGTCCTGGTGCACGCACAGCGTGTAGGCGGCCGTGTGGCACGAGCACCGCGAGCAGGGATGCACGCTCGCGGCCGCCGCACAAAAGGGCTGGCGCCACCCACACGTGGCGAAGGCTCGATCAACCACCCTTGTCGCCAATTGTTGTGTTGTTCAGGGACTGATCGGGTGACCCTAGGGGCTGCCGCTGGGACCCTACACTCAAGGGGGCACCTAGATGAATTACAGGCCTGACACGTGGCCTAGAAAATAGTGGAGGCGGACACTGAATGATATGTTGCTGGCTCTCCGCTCCGCACCCGAATTAACGTGCGTGCGTGCGTGCCTCTTTTATTATAGGAGGTCACATGACCTAACGTTGTGCGCCGGAGGCGTCACGACCGCATAACAAACAGGAACACAACAGCTCTGCTGGCATCGCTCGGGATGCAGAGACCCTCCTCTAGGCTTTCCACACATGCTTATCCTGTCTCAAATTGAGAAACATTAGTCATGAAGCCACTTGGCGAGAAATGCGTGTGCTGTGTATTGCTGCCTCTTTGAGTGACCGAAGGTTTACTGTTGCTGCCTTTTCTGGGAATTCCCACGTTAACACCTCCTCCAAACGCCTACTTTCCAGTTGTCTCATTTTTGATACATCATATTTGTGTTTTAAGCTGGAGTGAGGGAAATACGTTCAATCAGAAAGCGGAAGAGCTAATTTTGTACATCTGTATGCTCGAGCACGTCTATGAAACCTCGTGAAAAGAGACTGGGCGGTGAA
This sequence comes from Lissotriton helveticus, assembly GCF_964261635.1. Taxonomy (NCBI): domain Eukaryota; kingdom Metazoa; phylum Chordata; class Amphibia; order Caudata; family Salamandridae; genus Lissotriton; species Lissotriton helveticus. The sequence continues at coordinate 889,727,509 of NC_136065.1, read as the reverse complement.
GAGTAACAGGCAAAGCAAATGAATGCTGCAGCAGTTCCAATTTTTTTAATACCAGTGACCACATTCCACCCACACACCTTCTGCTGAAATTCCACTTGAAACAGCTGAATGCTAGCCCAATTAGAATGAATATTTGTAACATTATGTTAGTGCAAAACGCATTAAATTGCAGTCCTTGATTCTCCTCTGAAGCAATGTTACATTAGAAATGGGGCTGCACTATTAACCCGAAAATGCTGCGATTTCTCGAGGTAATGGGATTTTTTATTCAGTGTTAATGTAGGCTACTAGAAAAACTATAAACTAAACACAGTATCCCACAAGACCTGTATTTCTTCTATTACAGTTCAAAGTGCATAGTGGCATGACCAACGACAAGTTCAAACAATTTATAGGTAATACATTTACATAGTTTGTATTTACTTTTTATCATTCGTTGGTAAATATATATTTCAATACGTTTTCATCGCATATCCAAATTATTTATACTTCTCAAGATCGTCAAATTTGATTTTTTCCTTCATGTTTCAAAAACATTTTTACAAAAGTTTTGTGTATTTTCCATAAAACCCTTTTGCAGTGCACAATAGTACCCATTTTACATACATGATTATTATCCCCCATCCATCTACCAATCACTCATTTCCAGAACACATTCTCTCATATACACCATTCGTACCAATTCCAGCCACTCCCAGCATACACCAAAAATTGCAAAGGGAAAAGATTCTCTATTTCAGCTGTTGTTGTTTTGTGAGTTAGGAACACTCCTAAAAACAGTCGACGCGCGTTTTGGTAGGTGAAAAAAAATCCAAATCCACTTTCTTCAGGACCACACTACAATGGACATATACTCAGGGTGGCCAATTGGGGATTATCTGAAATGAAGTATGTAAAATCAACGGTCAGGACCACAAATGTTCAATGTCTTCTTGGTACTTCATTCCAATGTTAGAACCCATTGCATTAAGACCCAAACCCTGGTGAAAAAGTGATGAAAAGACACATGTGCGGTATGATGTATATAAAATCAGCCAGAACCCTCAAAACACCTTCTGAAACCAACATTCACTGTGTGCACCGTAAATTATGTGATGCCGTGAATATTAATAAGAAAAAACTGAGGAAAGAGAAGAAAGGGAGAAGAAAAACGGGCCTTCACGAGTGCATGCATGTGCAAAACCGTGCTTTCTTTTCCACCACCACCAAGTTTCAAATTCTGACCTAACACCCCTGCCAGTCTTGGATATCTCGTAATCAGGGCTTTAAGTGGGATGACAAAACTGGGGGGGGGGCTATCAGAGGGGTGTGGCCAATGTAATTTAGGGCGTGGCTTAAAACACATAAGCTAAAAATGTGTGCTTAGTAAGGATTGTGTGCCACCGACTTTTATTTTGCTTTTTTTTTCATTGCATCCATATATATGATTCAACAAGTAAAATCATACCTACAAAAAGTCAGGACTATTGGCTTTCTCAATGAACAGTCGTTAGTTGCATAAGATAAATAAGCTGCAACTATGGCTTGTATATAATATTAAAAATGCTTATACCTAAAGCCCTGGTGACACCACAACGATGTTGCTTCTTCTGAGTTTCAAAAAGAGAAGGGGAATCCAGAGAGAAAATGACTATCTTTAAAGGAAATCCCCTACCCATAAAATGTTGGCCTGGCTTGACGTCATGCCGTAACTTCTCCATTAGTGAGAAGTGAGCAGTGTGAGCACGTGCACATCCATGTGCCTGCTTTCACTGCAGTCTGGAAAAAAACGGACCGCCTGGGGCAGGGCACAAAACAGAGCCCTATGGAGACCTGGTTTGAGGCCCCCTTTAAAAAACTGCAGGTGTTCAGCACCGGCGCCACCCGGCCAATTTAAAGCCCTGCTCGTAGTATATGCTGTGTGTTAATTATTTCTCTTCAAATGCCCATGCTGCTGTTGTCATCCCTAGGGCAATTTAGCACTATCACAGTGGCTATAGAGGGGGCTCCTAAGAGCAAAAGAGAGAAAAGGGGCCAAACGAGACTTCCAATACTTAGGGTGCCTAGGGTCATGTCGACTGGGATTAAAGTGTGTATGTATTACCTTTGTGTTCCTTGTCATCCCCCATATGTTTAGACATGCTTCTCCACTTGTCGTCTCTCAAAACTCTGGGTGGATTTTATATGTGCCAGTGAAAAGCACTATAAATAGCAAAAGGGAAGCACTCTTTAAATCCTAATGTCATCACTCTTATCTCAACCTGCAGTTGTGTATGGCATGGGGAACCTTCCTGTGGCTTCTAGCTTTACCATGCTGTAAAACGGTATTACCAGCACTTGGAGCACCCCTCCCATGTGCTCAGGGAAGAGTACTCACTAGGTATGTTTTTATAGTATGCTATGTAGTATGCTCTCACCTGACCCAGACCTTCTTTTACATAGCGCCTTCTAAATTGCTAGTGATCAGTATATATATTGGATAATGGTATGCCAGAACTTATTTTATGTTATGTTAGGTTTGAAATCCCAATTCATGCAATACACTATTTTCATGCTATATTAGGTTAGCTGTGCGTTGCTCAATAGACAACATTTGTTTTCATGTTATGCAACCCACTGAGGTATCCTGTAATGTGCAGGCTTCAGTTAGCAAGTGTAACTCCATTTTGCTTTTCATAATCCCTATTAGGCTGCTTAGACTGTGCCCGAGTCAGGCCTCATTGCTCATGTTGCTTGCCTCAGCAGAACACTGCATATCATTATTTTATCTGCTGCTCAAGGCTGTTTTCCGACTTGCTAATAAATAGGCCGTTCTGCCCAGCCATACTTATCTAAATGTGTAGTTTCTGCTCCCGCGTTAGGAAATGCTGAGACCCTGCACTGTGGCCTTGAGGCCTTGATATTGTGTACCCATCTGGCAGGTGTTAGCTCATCCTACTGTACCTCTTTGTTCATGTTTGGCCCAGGCCGGTATTTTTCCATTGTGGACGTGGTTAGAGTCTTCACGAGAGAAATGATTATCCACTGTAGGCTGTTGGGGAGCCAGTCCCTTGGCAGACATCTTAGGGTGCAGTGTTATCTCAACAAAACAAGGGACAGAGAGGGCTTGATATAGGTCCAACGTACATGCCCAAAATAGGCCAGAAGACAGAAGGGTACGGAGTTCCTTATAGTGGTGTATTAAGGCCACTAAATGTGTACTCTAGGTGAAGGGAGGTGGGTAATTCTGCTTTCAGAACTAGGACCCTCACACACCCAGCAAGCTAGGTTTCATGCTGCATCATATGGGTCTGCTCCTCGTCGAGCCGGCGCTGCAATGCTCGACGGGCACCCATAAAGGGGCTCTTTATCGGAGATCTTTTGTTCCTCGCTGTATTGGTGCAGTGGGTGTGAGGGGCCTAGCAATGTGTAGATGTAGGAAGTGAATATAAACCAGGTCAGGGAACCCTGTGTGATAACTTTTTTCTGTTGGGAACCCACCCTGATTAAAAGGATTAGAGGGGGGCGACTGTTTTGTTGTAAAGTGACAAAAATTTTGCTCAACCCCAGAAGGTCAACATGTTTCTCGCCTTAGTAAGTCACAGAAGTGATCAGGCGGCGATTCCTCGGGACCATATGTATAACACGAACTATCCACAGTGAAAGGTATGGTGCAATACTACCTACCAATTGTTCTACCAGAGGGTGATTACCCTGGAGAATGGCAGTCAACCTAGAGTACAAGGAAGAAATATAGAAACAAAATCATAGTTGGGGGAGAAAGCGATATCCCCTATCGATTTCAGATGTTGTGGTAAATTTAACACAATCATAATTCAGGCTTTCTTAATAAAAACACACAGAGCTCACAATCTGTACACATCCTCTGTGTATACATTAATTATGAAACGTGGTGATATCGACGGTGGTGGTGGTTGGTGGTGGGCTCACCTTAAATCAGTTTCTAGTTCCGCCACATCAGTTGGCAGTGGAGTACAGGACACTCAGATGTAGTGTCTCTCTCTATGAAAACATATGAAAATTCAGGTCAAAGCATGATTATAAGTAGCGCTGATGTACCGCTTCATGACACTGGTGAAATGCTCAGAGGAGCAGACGGTCACAGTCAGGACGGTACCATCACAATTCTTACACAAACGCCGCCAGTAAGTAAATTAAAACCAGCGGGTGGCCGATTTTGCCTGGAAGGTGCACTGCACACAGCAACAGTAATTGGAGTTAGTGGCTGAAGACAGCACGTACCTTGCCAATAAAACTGCATGGCATTAAGCCCCCCTCTAGGGAACCCAGCCGTGTGTAATGCAAGTCCCTTCCCACTCACGTTGTTAGCTCTGATTAAGAAAGCAGTAAACACCACATGTCTCTGCCCAGAAACCCCTTACCTTGAGTTGTCCGCCGGTGTATGTTAGAGCCTCCCCATCGCATACTCACCTGCTCCCCTTAGTGAGCTGTCTCTCCGACCTACCCAGTCCACTGCCGGCCGGAAGGTACTGAGCCACGATGATACAATCTACTAAGGATTATGACACTGAATGCCTAAAACAACTCCAGAATCAAAAATTCCATACACCGATAACAACAAATCCCACAGCTCGGTTAACCACTGAGATTGCGACTATGGTGTTTGAGAAAGAAAGTAATGGATGGATCAGCAGAAAAGAGGCAGATTTTTTGATCACTAAACATCCAAAGATCTCCTACTTCTACACCCTCCCTAAGACACATTTAGTGGCCTTAATACACCTTCTACTGCGTCTAGCACTTCTTTCTGTGAGTATTAGTGCAAATTGCCTCAAAATATAACATAACTAGGATCTCTCGATGGGGATTAAAGGGCGCATTCTTTATTTTCGAAATCATATCCCCTGTGTCTCTGATATATGAGCCGTAGCACTTAGTAATGGGACAGAGAAAGGCGTTCACATACTTGGAGAGGAGTTCTGTGGAGGAAAGAAGAGAGGAAATGATGAGATGTTTTACTGGGTGTGGCGACTCAATACAATGTTGGAATAACTGGGTTATCCGTGTTAAGGAATTCAATTTCCTTCATACAAATATCCCCAATATCCAAAGCTCTCGATATCACTTGTTCAAATACTTTTAAGTCTGTCCTTTTGTAGTGCTCTGGGACCTCTAACATTGTTTGTACTTTTCAATATATTGTCTGGTGTCCATGAAAACTATGCCCCTTCCTTGTCACGTGGTTGCATTGTGATCTTCGGGATTTCTTGCAATTGTTTGAAACAGCAGCCTCTCCTTTTGTCATGTTTGGTGGAACAGGCGTAATGCATTTGTTAATATTATTGAGATCTTTCAAGACTGCTCTTTCGTAAACAGCTACTTCCCAGCATGTCAAGGGTAGGTGTAAACCTGGACTTAGGTTTACAACCTGAGTGATACGTCATGCAAGTAACCATATAATATTGTGCACTGCAAAATGTTTTTATGAAAAATACACAAGAGTTTTGTAATAACGTTTTTTGAAACATGAAGAAAAAGTAAAGACTTGATAATCTTGAGAGTTGTAAATAATATTGTGGATATGGGATGAAAAGTATTGAAGTATATATTAACCAATGAATAATAAAAGATAAATCAAATATGTATGTGTATTAGCTACTCAATGTTTGAACTTGTCTTTGGACAGCCCGCTATGGACTTTGAGCTATAAAAGAAGAAATACTGGTTGTGTGGGATACAGAGTTTAGTTTACGGTTTCTGTCACCCCCCCCCCCCCCCCCTGATCCCGGACCTGCAATTAATCAAGTAGGGAATACCATATTGTCATGTGGTGAGCTACCAGAAAGGCTACTTGCGCATATTTATCCTACATTCGATCTGTGTTTTCACACAGAATTGATGTCAAGTGCAATATGCTTCAGCACTGCTTTAGGAGGACAAGTAGAATGGCCGATAACGGAAATTGAGCAAAATGATACCATTTTTTACTGAGAAATTTCTCTAAAGTCAGAAAAATGTCAAGAAAGTATGCTTCTAGCGTGAAATATAGTTCGAAGGTATCCTGTGTGACGTTTCTCATATGAGTGTGCACTTCAAGCCATATAAAAAAGAATGGCTAAATATTGGCACAAGACTGGTTTCAACAAATAATAATTTTTGAATAAATTGCATAATAAGACATTTTAAGGAATTTCATATAAATTGAATTCATTTTTCTTTAGAATTTTGTCATCATTAAAATTTCCCCCAAGTCAATCAATGACCTAATTAATTAGTCTTCAAGTCAATCTATTATTGGCAATAGCTTTGTAGAGTATTTTAATATGAATGCCTTCTAGAGAAACTTTTTAACAACATGTGTGGGAGTATGAAGGGCACGTGTGATTGAAGGCAGTCAGGTACTTGGCAAAAAAAATTGGACAGATTCTTAAAGGGAATCGTAATCCTATGCTTATGGGATTACTATATCACACATGCACTGATTTATGAATTTTCCGTGCCAGAGTGGGAAAGGGTAAGATAAGGGTTTATGAATGTCCACAGAACGGAAGGATTTGCGGGCATCTACAAACATAGTAGGCCAACCCTGCCTTGTAATGCCCACACATCATACTGGTTAATTAATTGTACATACTTGTGGTGTACAGTTACATGGTAGTAAATAGATTTAGGTTTGTGAAGGCTTAGCAACCGTAGCCCTACCACTTGCTCCATAAACCTCATGTATAAGCACAAAATGATTTGTAAATTCTGCTCAAAACCTTGAGACTGACTCTTCCTAGACTTACTGGATTTTTAGATGCACCAGCCAGTCACGAACATTTATGGAGACTACCTCTCATTTCCTTGTGAAAAAATGAAACTGATTCATCAATACCTCCACAGATAGCCACAAGCAAGAATATAAGTGACATATTGGCAGGAGGTAGCAATATTTCTCACTGTTAGGCCTGTTCTTTTCCATCCTTTGGAGCTAGCGCTGTCTGTAATGTAATTTACAACTAGTACCTTAGGGCCATAGGTAGTGCTGCACTCAACTTTAATAATCAAGATATTCCCTTTAGGCACATACCTCTACAGGGTAAGGAAGTTACATAGTCTGGACTATTCTGTGAGGTGGTAGTTGCTCAGATGTTGTAATGAAGCTTGACAGAGAAAATCGCGCAAAAAGAATTTGTAGGAAAATGCATCTTTTTATATGATGACCCCATATATCTGCTACCCAGTCCTCAGTGCATGTGCTCTGAACCTTAAAACATGTTCAAATTGGCTTCATGCCTAATTTGCATATTGAACTTACTTATAAGTCACCAGTATATGGTGCAAAGTGTATGCAGGGCCTGTAAGTTAAATGTCACTAATGTACTGCAGCACATATTGTGCCACCATTAAACTCACAATGCAGAACATGAGTGCAGGCCTGCCACGAGTAACTTGGCTGTGCAGGTTTAATGGCAAATTGGACTAGCCAAAATAACCCTCCTTGTAACATTACATTGCAATATTTTCTATTTTCATAAACTGGAGTAAGGTTTTCATTTGTTGTATTTTCAACCTTTTAACTGTTTTGGTAATCCTAAATGTTTTACCCATTTTTTTAAGTCAACCCTGTTTGTTCTGTTTCATATTTACTAGGGGTTGAGCTCAAATTACAGCAACCTTTACTAGACCTAAAAAGAAGGATGTCATTATAACTTGTAGGGCATTACCATCCACTCCAACTAATAATCCACTTTCCAGCACTGGTTATAACTACGACTTCGAAAATTAATTTGCTCTGTTTTGTAATTGTAACATTTTGATAAGCATAGAAGGCCGAATTTAATCCTCATTTTAAATGCACGGGAGTACATTGTTTTAAAAGTGCAAGTAGTCATTTTTTTGACAGATTGCATGCTGAAAACAGTTATATTTGTGCTCAAATGTGTAAATAGTGAGGCAAATAAAATTTAAGGGCCTGATTACGATGACGGGGGATCCACCACCAACAGCCTGTCGGTGGCGCTCCCACCACCAACATATTAGTGTTTTCGGCCCACCACTTTAGGGTGGTGGGCTGTTATGTTGAAGGATGACACTTCAATTAGGTTGAATTCATGTTTAATGTATGATAGAGCAGGTACACAGCCAGACAGGTTAGCAGTCAGCATCAACTGAATAACATTAGAATACATAGGTAAGAACTCAGTGTAAGAACTCTAAGAGGTGGAATGTGGAATGAACATAGTTAAAGTGGTATTACATGTATTACACAACATAACACATCCCCCTTGGAACATAATCGAAAAAACTATAACTTGTAACCGACACCACCCCCCACCATTGCAAAACAAAATGAGATTAAGAGAAAGAATAAGAGAAAAAAAAAAACAAGTGAATAACATTTCAGAAATGTAAAATTTTAAAAAAAATTACAGGGGAAAACTTTCAGAAATGTAATCAGCCAACCATACAGGGGGCCTTTTTTCACGTCTAGAGTTCCTAAAAACATTCACCTCATCTTTACTGACCAAACCAGAAGAAGTAGATGTGCCCAAATCAGAAGATTCACCACAATTATGTAAACCTGAAACATCAGAAACAGGAAAAGTGGAGGCATCAGAAACTACATCTTGACTAATGGCATCAGGTGGTAACGAAGAATTAGTACATAACAAATCCTCTAAATCAAACAAATCAGAGGATTTCCCTGATGAAACTTGAAAAGAAGAACAAACTTGAGGAGGAGAACATTTAGCGACTCTTTTGAGGTTCCAAACACGTCCGTCAGATAGGCGAACAGAATTATTTAAAACTTCTACAACTTGCATAGGTTCATAAAAACGACTTTCCTCCTTGGGGGACTTACCAGGTTTCTTAACTCTCACCCATTGATCAACAACCAAATCAACATCCTTCACCTTATTCTTTGAATCATACCACATCTTGCTCTTGAGACGTGAAGCTTGGCTTTTTTCCTTCACAAAATTCTCAGACCAATTCACCACATTAGACTTGAACAACCATCCTGGTGTAAACTTTGTTCGTGGATTTCTACCACGCATAAGTAGAAAAGGAGGAAAACCTGTAGCCTCACAAATCGAAGTTCTGTAAGACCAAACCATCTTTAAAACTTGAGTTTCCCAATCCTTATATATTTTTTTTGACATTTGGATGGTACTTTTGATAACACGGTTAAAACGCTCAACCATCCCATTGCTGTTTGGGTTGTATAGAGCCGTGGTTTTATGCTTGATTCCCAATCTATTGAAGTACTCTTTGGCCTTAATTGAAGTAAACTGGACACCATTGTCACCTAATAAAATAGAAGGTATGCCTTCCAAAGTGAAAGATTTATCCAAAAATTGTAAAACAGTTTCTGTATCAGCCTTACTTACAATTTTTACAAAAGGCCACCTTGAAAACAAATCCATTAACACCAAAATATATTTTTGCTCACTACCAATGGGACCCATAATGTCTTTAGCTGTGTGTTCCCAGGGAGAAGTAGGTGCAGTCATGTTACCCATAGAAGGCTTACACACAACTAAAGATTTATCAGCTGTTTGACAAGATTTACAACTCCTCGCAAATTTATCAATATCTACATCCATACCGGGCCACCAAAATGATGTTTTAACTGTGCGTTTAGAACGGACAATGCCAAAATGTCCCTCATGGCATAAAGCCATGATGGGTAAACACAAAGTCTTTGGAGGTATGACTCTTTCACCAAACCAGATGTTACCATCTCTGACACTTAAATCTAATCTAACCTCCCAAAAAGACTTTAAAGGATGCTTGCTATCTACTTTCTTTGGCCAGGACCCAGCTAGATGAGATTTCACTAAAGATAACTCTTCGTCCTTCAGATATTCATCATCCCACTTCTCCTTCAGAATGCCTGCACCTTCCATGTCTTGAACATAGGCTATTTGGAAAGAATTCCATAGTTCATCCTCACATTCCTCAAGTTGTTTTGGCATTCTAGAAAGGAAATCAGCTATACAATTTTCTTTGCCTGGTACATATTCCATTTTATAACAAAAATCCTGCAGTTTGATAGCAAGTCTGGCAACTCTCGCAGAAGTATTGACAGTACCTTCAGTGGTTAGGACCCTGAGCAATGGCTTGTGATCACAGCGCAAAATAAACTTAGTACCCCACACAAAAGGTCTAAAGTGATTAACTGCCCATACACATGCCAAAGTTTCTTTTTCAATGGTAGAATATTTTTCTTCTGTAGGCGAGAGTGACCTGGAAGCATATGCCACAATTTGTTCCTTACCATTCAAATCATTCTGAGATAAAACAGAACCCAAACCTTTAATGCTGGCATCTGTGGTGATGATAGTTTGAGCTTCAGGATTAAAACTTTTTAACGAAGCGATATTAGTCATGCAGCTTTTTATGTCCTCAAAATCTTGTTCACATTCTACAGACCAAACAAATTTTGTTTTGTTTTTCAACAGCTGTCTAATATTATATGTTCTGGTTGCAAAATTTGGAATGTATTTAGAACAAAATTCAGCTAGGCCAATAAAGGATCTAACATCATCTTTCCCTTTGGGAGAAGGAGCACATTTGATTGCATCAATTAAATATGGTTTTGGCCTAATACCGTCGCAATCTATGACATGGCCTAAATAAGTGACATGATCACTAGCAAAAGTACACTTAGTATATTCAACAGTCAATCCTTTCTCATTTAGTATGCTTAAAACTTCGTCCAAAGTACTGTCATGATCTGCCTTTTCCTTACCAAAAATGAGAATGTCATCCTGTGGTCGAAAAAATATCCAACACTAATCTGACGGGCTCAAGGAGCCCATTGGATGATCTGTAATGCCTACAATGGTGACAGTGCTTGCTCAGGCAGCGCCATAGGCCTTCTGATGTTTAGTCCGCCGGCCGTTTCATGGCGGTTAACCTGCCATGAAAAGGGTAGCGGAAAGTTCCTTTGGGGGCCCCTAGTGTGCCCCCTTTCCCCCTGGTCCTCCTATATGGGACCTGGGGTGCACCTATGGTGCCCGCCAACCGCATGGTTCCTGCCAAGTAGTGCAGAGATATGTGTGAGGTCCGTTTATTGTAATGCGGCATGTGCTGAAGGCCGCAGCACCAGCCGCAATACAAAATATTGGCATTGTAACCGCCGTGGTGGCAGTGGCATCCTAATTCGGGTGGCAGGACCGCCAACTTGTAGTCCGGTGGTCCGGTTTTCGAAGGGATGGTGGTCCGATGCATCCTAAACAAACCCTAAGTGTTTTTTGAATATTCAATTTTTATTTAACTTTTACCTGCTTTTGTCTGTAGCTACATCTCGCTTCAAAATAGTTTTATTTTTGGCGAAATATGATAAAATGATATAGCATGTTTACAAATTTATATATTTTGTCTTTAAAAATGTATCTCTGTATATCTTAAATGAGTAGGCAATTTGTTAAAACATATTTTAAAAAGTAACAATGTTAATCAGATGCAACAAAACTGTCACAAACTTGTCCTATACAATTTTCACACACTTAGAACACTTTATATATAATACAAAAAAATGGAAAGGAATGTTTTCAAGGATTCACATTCATGCTTGGAGGTTGTTGCAGCTGAGGTAAGAATTATTTTCATGAATGCAACATCCAGTGCAGAAAAGTAAATGATTCGAAACCTGATTTTTCCAGCAGCATCTCACCCTGTTTTGGATCATTCTATGAGGTAATTGAACAATCTTGTTCTTCATTAGTACTTAGGGCCAGATGTACGGCCATTGGCATTAGCGACATGCAAACTGCAAAAAATTGCGAGTCACAATTTGCGAGTCGCTAATGTCAATGTACAACAGTGTCAGAGACACTGTTTGCGATTCCCAATGGGGTCGCAAATTGCATGCCTCATCAATATATATGAGGCACTCGCAATTTGCGACCCCATTGGGATTGGTTGGCCCTTCCAAATATGGTGACCTGCTGGGCTCGGCAGACCTCCATGTCTATGACTGCTTTTAAGTAAAGCAGGTTTTTTTAAAATGCGGCCTGTTTTCCTTAAAAAAAAACATGATGCTTTTAATAAAAGAAAAACTAAACATTGTTGTTTCATTTTTTTAGTGCAGGTAGTGGTCCCTGGGACCACTGCCTGCCCCTAATATTTTCCCTGCATTCACAAAGGGGAAGGGGTCCCATAGGGACCCCTTCCCTTTTGCGAGTGCTTTGCCACCCTCTTGAAGAGGGTGGTAAATTGCAAGTGTTTTGCGACTGCATTTGAGGTTGAAAAACATTCTTACATAGGGTAGCGAGCCACTATTAGGAGGGGATTCCCTTGGAACGCCCCTTTCTAATAGCGAGTCGCAAATCCTACTTAGCGAGTTGCAAATGAATTTCAACTCGCTAAATAGGGTTTGTACAATGCCCATTCATATTTTTGCATGCGCAAATGGGTCGCAAACCTGTTTACACATGGAAAAATGGGTCGTGCATCTGCCCCTTAGTGATTTTCACAGGTATATGGAATGGTAGGAAGTTCTAGTGTTATGTGGGCTGATACCATAACAAGGCTTGTTTTAGGTAATAGGTAGGAATCTCCTGGGTAGATACAGACCATCTGAAAGCCAATGAAAATGTAGTATTTGGTAGTGTACAGCTGTTGTTTCAGAGCTTATGCTCCAGAACAGAGCTATTCTTGGGGCCATAGAAATTCGGCATGTATGAATTGAGTTATCATACCACCTCATTATCTATGAGCCTGAGTCTTACTAGCTATCGTGCCTCACTAACCTTTACTGCCTTCTAAACCTTCACTGCCATCTTAACCTATACAGAGAAAGAAGTGAATTGGCACCCCAGAACACAATACTCTCGACTCTCTCAGGGATCACAGTAACAGGTCACACCATTTTCCTTTCTCACTCGGACTTGTCCACAACAAGATAAACGAGAGACCAGAAGAAAGTTTATAATATTTATTTCAACTATTGTGCTCTAAGATGCAGTATTTGCACCACAATAAGACAAGAAATGCATATAAAAAATATCATTAGCATGGTTAACAAACCATATACCATAAAAATCCCTGTCATGTTATAAGACAGACTAGCCTGACAACCCCCCTTCTACTGGAGCTAAATGAGAATATATTAAAGATATCCGGGATTAGTGTAAACTCCATAACTTAGCATACATAGGTTGATGTTCTACATGTCAGTAGACGCAGTTGTCTTGCATCAGGGCATTCGCTGAGTGTGTGTTTTTTCAGGTCCCCCCCGTCCTCAGTTATATGTGCTCACAAACAGCAGCTGCATTTTCTTGTTATGTCTAAGTGCTAGTGTCGGACCAGAGAGAATAACAAGGGGGATTGTTGCTTGACCTTGTCTGGTGTGTTTAGATCAAATCCCTGGAAAGGAACAAAATAAGAAAACATGGCAATGTTCTGTGTGAAAATATATAGTGGCACAAAGGCAAGGGTGTTATGTAGCAACATGTACAAAATAAAGGCGTCCAACATGTGCAGTTAGGGAAAAGGACAATGGGCCATGCAAGAAACACACAATATCCTCCCTTTGAGTAGGATAAGGGCAAGGAAAAATAGCACAAAATATTATGAAAATAATTAAAAGATAAACAAATTCAAAGCATAGCTCATAAAAATTATATTCTGGAAATAAAATAAGAATTTGTCAATTTCAGAAAATAATCAAATCATGGTGCTACGGAGGAATCCATTGTGTTACTCGCCAATTCAAACAACAAGAACTCCATAAAGGAGCCGGATTCTGGAAATGATGATTGATTAACACCCCAAGTCATAAGTTCCAAAGAACAGACATTATCCTCGCTCCCAGCTGATGCTGGAATATTTACAGTGCAACCTGCATTCATGTTAGTAAAGCCTGTATTCTGTGATCCATGTGCAGATGCACATATTTCCTCGGGAGTAAGTGGCCCTATCCTCACATTGTGAAGAAGTCGGAAATTCAAGGGACAGTCCTGAAATTAGGTCGTTAAGTGACGCATTATCAGTCCAATGTCCAAGGCAGCTGGTGTCTGCGAAGCCAGGCAAATATACAGTGCCCACTCAAAGGGGCACCAGAGACTGTGGAACATGGGTTGTATGCAGGTTAACCAGGCAGGCTGGAGTGTTAAGGACCAGTCAAGATCCAGATCTCTTAGCAGAAATATTACAAATATTTGAAGCATGCGCTTACCATAGTGTTGGAGTGGCTGTAGCTTCAGAGGGCCCGCAAAAAGAACATCCATTGCTGAGAAACAGAAACAGGATAAGAAAGCTGTAAATGAGGAATAACAGCAACGGGAATCCTCAGAAGACACTTGAAAAAATGGAATGGATAAAAGCTGGTATCATTCCAAAGACAGTTTGGAATGAACTGACAAGGCCAGAGCCGCAAACTTTAAAAAAGTGTGCAAGACTGTCCGTACTAGAGGCATTAAAAATGTTATGCACAAATTCTCTGTAATACAGTGGAAAGTTTGTATTTAACAATGGCGGTATTTCACTAGAAGTTTTAGCCACCTACAATTTGAAGGTTTGCAAGCAGATGTGAGAGCTTCCTCATTTTGAAAAAATAAGGCTTTGACTGTGCTTAGCTTATTGAAGTCTGCCTTCAAAGTTGGAAGTGAAGGCCACAACTAGCTATCTACAAACCAATGTGTAGGGGGAGACAGGACGTTGTTGCAACAACTAACTGTGCAACAGACAAATTGTACGGGACTCCACCTCGCTGCCACAGCAATCTTGATCACTAAGCATCAAGGAACTCCCATTAGAAAAGACTGTAATGAAGGGAAGAATTGCAGGAACTGTGATTCCTTATACATAATAGGCCATGTTGGTGCTGAAGCATTACATGTGCCGTGGATTTTAATATCTTTGCAAATGAGTGAGTGTCCAACAGAAGAATTGCACTCTTCTCCAGTAATGACAGCTTCCTTATTGGCACGTTCACAACTAAACGAAAGGGAAGTGATCATAATTCATGAATGAAGCTGCTCCCAAGGGGTTCATATCTACCTACAGGGAAATGTTTCATGCAAGCTATAAATTGAAATCTCGAAATAGACAAAGAAATAAAACCATGTATTAATCACACAGACGAAGGGGTTTCAGCTATAGTGAATGGAAGTTGTTCTAATTTCTCTGAATGCAGTGTTGTGCAAGTTGTGTCTTTAATAGCCATCAGTTGTTGTTTGCATGTTAAACTGAAGGGCAGAAATAAATCACTGCAATTCAAGTAGTGCCATGGTGCACACACCTGTTTAATTATTTGAAGCATCCACTTAAACGGCATAATAGATCTAAGTTGACTTTGCCTATGATACAGTATTGGCATATCAATTTGCATAATGTTAATACCAGACAACACAATGTTGTTTAACTTGTATATACTAGAAGACACTGTATTATTGCAACCAACAGAAAGCACTTTATATGAATTATCTAGGTTAATTTCAATTAAACGTGCAGCAGCTTACATCTGGGACAACTTTCAAATATCATTATAGGTAGCTTAAATATATTTTTTACATATGAGATGAGGGACCCAAAATTAAATCTGATAAATGTATGTCTTTGAACAGGAGAGAAAGATGTTTCACTGCAGACAGTGTGGAATGTTCTACCCATTGTTGGCATTACTTTCCCACAGAAATGGGTGGTAATAGTCCCAGAATATGAAAATTGAGAGTATTGGGGATCAGAACTTTTTAATTTGAACACAGGTGTGGAATTAATAAAATGAGAATAGCAACCATTAGTGTCTACTGGCCAGAGTAACCACCCATTAGGACTTGAAACCCCTACCCAGGAATCTTGCAATGCACTTAGCACCTTCTTCTTACAGAAGATTGTTTTGATTAAGGGCACTATCCCGGTCACTTCATTGGACGCTGTTTCCACCACATCCCCCCATAATGCTTTCTCTATCACCCAGCTTCCCCCACTAGACGCTATATCTCTAGCCAACCTGGCTGCCCGGATCAAGTCTGGCTCTCCTGACGACCACTGTCCACCTTCCATACTTTGCGACATCTGCCACTCTCTACCCGACTGCATCCTTCCTCTGCTCAATTCTTCTCTTCTCCCTGGGACGGTACCCAGCTCCTTCAAGGAAGCCGTCCTAGTGCCCCTGTTGAAGAAGCCTGGAGCCGACCCTGCCGTCCCGGCAAACTATCGTCCTATCTCTCTCTTACCCTTTTTCTCAAAAATCTTGGAAGCCCATGTCACTGCCTGCCTCTCGGGGTTCATCGAGAGTTCCATCTTTCTCGAGGCCAACCAGGCCGGCTTCCGTCCTGGTCATTCTACGGAGGCTGTGATCCTGGCTGTCCTAGATACCTTGAGAGACGGAGCTGACAAGGGTACCTCCCAGGCCCTGGTATTATTAGATCTGTCGGCCGCTTTCGACACGGTGGACCATAACATCCTTCTCCACCGTGTCGAACAGGCCGGCATCCAGGGCCTGGCGCTGGCCTGGGTGAAATCTTTCCTTATGGGGAGATCCCAGTCCCTCAGCCTAGGTACATTTAGGGCCCCTAGGGAACATCTGCCTTGTGGGGTCCCCCAGGGCTCCTCTCTATCCCCTCTTCTTTTCAATCTCTATCTTCGCCCTCTTCTTTCTTCTTTGAGGCAGTGGGACGTCAGCGTCTTCAACTACGCGGACGACCTACAACTCATTTTCTCTCTAAACTCTTCTTCTGCTATCCCCACTTTTCAGGCAGTCATGTCCCACATTTTCCAGTGGATGTGTCAGAACCAGTTGAAATTGAACCCTGGTAAGACGGAGCTCCTCCTGCCGGGTAAGAGCGCCGTCCACTGGGGTCCACATTTCTGGCCAATTGAGCTTGGCTCTCCTCCCTCCCCGGTAACATCGGTGAAAAGCCTCGGGGTCACTATTGACGCTGGGCTCTCTCTGGGGCCGCAGGTGGGGACAGTGGTTTCCTCCTGCATGTTCCAACTACGCAGGATTAGGAAGGTGGCCTACCTTCTCACTCCCGATGCCTTGCTTCAAGTCATCATGGCCCTTGTTCTCTCCCGCCTGGATTTTTCAAATTCCATCTACTACGGTTTGCCCAAATGTTCCATCAATAGGTTGCAAGTCATTCAAAACCAGGCGGCGAGACTGGCCCTCGGGATTCCGAAGTGGCAGTCCGCCAAACCCCTCCTTATCAAGCTACACTGGCTCCCGGTCAGCCTAAGGGCTGCCTTTAAGGTTGGCTGTCTTATTTTCAAATCTCTCTCTGGTTCCTGCCCCATTTTTTTGAAATCCCTTATCCGACCCTACTGTCCCTCACGTAACCTTAGATCACTTCACTTACATCTTCTGGTGGTCCCTCCCTTTAAACTCTGTAGATCTGGGGGTCGTAGATTTGCCTTCCTCGGCCCCAAACTTTGGAACTCTCTCCCCCTCCCAGTTAGGACTTCCGGTACTCTCATTCAATTTCGCAAATCACTAAAAACCTGGCTTTTCCCACAATCCTGCTAAATCCCCTCTGTTTCCTCAGCACCCTTTCAGCGCCATGATACCTCCGGTGACAGTGCGCTATACAAAATCCCCTTAACATAACATAACATAACATAACAAATGTACCTTTCGGCATCATGCCATTTAGTTGGTCTTGGGTGTAATTTGACAAACTTTGCCAAGTATCAAAGCGGGCAATTGACGGAATTGTTGGAGAATTCATTTCTTTAATTTTTGCCAAAGCCAGATATATTGTCTGCTGGATCATGTTGTTCAAGAACATAATTTGTGTGGGAATTAAACAGGTTCTAACTAAGGTTTCCATTCCCTGAACCTGCCAAAATGTCATTCCCCAAATCAATTTCAAATCAATTGTGTTCTTCTAGTAATCATAGCCTTTAAGAGCTAACTTGTTGACAAACGAAGTTGTATATATGACCTTGGTATGGATAAGCATATATTTTTTTGGTGTGGTAGGAACTAATTTTAAATAATATGACGTAGTCATAGTCATTCATTCAAATATCTTTATTCGGCATTTAAAAAGATACCATAAAAGTACATAAAAACATTTAAAAAACCATGTCAAAATGATTAAAAAGAAGGAGAAGGGGCATAAAATTCATATCTACAATTTTCTGTTATCAATCTCTATTTATAAAACATTGCAATCATTTGCTTCTCTTGTTTTCCTTAACCTCATGGCCACCTTAATAAAACTTATTATACAAAGCAATGTATGAGCGTCTGAGGCTTTCTGCAAGAACAGTAGAGCTGCTTTTGCTTGTTTGAATTTAGCCTTTTTAAGAATCCCCACCAGGAACTTACGTCTACGGGCTGCATAGAAACAGCATAACAGTACAAAGTGAAGGGTATACTGCGGAGACTTACTGTCGCAGCCGCAGGTACCCTTCAACTCCACTGATGAGATAAATCCAGAGGGTACAGACAATAAATGATGTAACATGTTAAATGTAAAACGGGTCATGTAAAATCTGCCCTGTGCATTTACATCACTGATAGATATGGTTCCATCCCATGTACCATTTTGAGTTGGCTGTAGGACAAAACTGTAGATTTGCAATTTTCGGTGACGGCCCTACTTGTAGATGTCCATTCGCCGAACAGTTTTTTGACCAAAGACTTATCCTGAGCGTTTAGGGTTTCAGGTGCAGTAAAAAGATTTTTACAGCCAATTGCCTCCAAGGAGTCTTTTACATATTTTATCCAAGGGATATGGGTCCCTTTATCACGATTCAGGCAGTCTCTAATGATTTGTCTGCTGAGACCGGCCTCTGGATTGGTCCAGATTTTAATCCAGGCCAAGAGCGGCCTGATCTTTATTCAGTCTTTAATGTAGGGTTCACCCAGTTCTTCGTGTGTAATGTAAGATGGGGTACTCTGTGGCACTTTTAATATCCTCTTAAAAAACTTATTTTCCTCCACCTGGATCTGGTACATGTGCGTATTTGTGAAACCCCACACTTCTGAACCATAGACTGCTTTGGCGCAGCATATCGACCTATACAGGTTTAGTACTTGTTCAGGCGACCATCTACCCAGTCTTCTCCCATAACCCATTATAGCCCCTGACGACGCCACCAGTTTTGCCGCATGTTTAACCGTCAGGGGTTTAAAGTCTAATCGCTCATCAAGTAATACGCCTAGGTAGCAAAAGGACTAGACCAGGCCTATTTTATGGGAGCCAATCCTATAGACAAATTTCCTCTTTGTTCTTACCCCAGCTGACATGACATAAGACTTTACCAGATTAGCTGACAGGTCAAGTGTGGCCATGAATTTAACAAAACCATCGATCAGCCTCTGCAGCCCCCGCGGTGTTCGGGCTAGCAACACCGCGTCGTCCGCGTAAAGCAGAACGGGTACCGGACGATGACCTATTTGGGGGGAATCCACACTTAATTTGGCTTATTCCCTATCCAGATTATTGATATAAATGGAAAATAAAAAAGGGGCTAAAATGCAGCCCTGCTGCACTCCGCTCGTACATAGAAATGGTGCGGTTTTACTTCCATCTTGATTGTAGCGGACCGTTGCTGATGTATTCCAGTGTAGGGCCTTAAGAATGTCAACTAACTCTTGCTCCACCCCTAGGCTTATCATCAGTGCCCATAATTTTTCTATATTCACGCAGTCGAAGGCCGCGGAAAGGTCCATAAACCCCAGGTGGATGGCCCCCTTACTGGCTATGGTATACTTAGCAATCAAGAGGTATAAGTTCAGGCACTGATCGGTGGTTGACCTTCCCACCCTGAACCCATATTGGATATCTGAAATTATTTGATTTTCCTCCGCCCAATCTTGCAAACGGTTTAAAATGGCACGGCCCAGCACCTTCGCCGTGACATCAATTAGAGATATGGGACGATAACATTGGGGGTCATCCCGAAATCATTCCAGGAGGTAGTGGCCATTGATTAATAGGAAAAAACCAATCACAAATCCAATCCACATGAACAAAAAAAACAAGGAGAGTATGAGCAGGACATATATCCAAGGTTGGACTAGATAAGTGTGTTTCAACCATTAAATTAAAATACAAATCTGTGCTGGAGGCGGATGCAAAACCGAAGAACAGTCTAATGAAAAATCATCTTGATCCATATAGTAACTGGAGGTACTTAGCAGAAAAAGTGGAGGATGGGAATCAACAGCAGTACTTGCAAAATCCAAGGGACAGGGATCCACCCTCTGGATCAGTACAAATGACATCAGCTGCAAGAGATGCAGTAGTAAAAACAGTAATTATTTTGGTCATGTTGTCAGCAGAGGACTCAGTCTCCCCCTTTACCCCCAACTGGAGAGAAGGTACTTCGGTGGTGCTCATGGGTGCAAAGAAATGTCTCATGTAGGAGCACTAACACCCTGTGACATACTATGTAGAATTGGCCACAGGGTGTAATTTGACATGTTCAATAGAGACAAAGGGGCTCATTATGATAGCGGATAATCCGCATACTCCGGGCCGGCGGAAGCCACCGCCGGCCCGGAGTATGCAGATTATCCGCCGCAGTGACTTGGAAGACCCACTGCCAGATCAGGATGGCGGTGGGAGTGCGTGTGGACCAGCGGCGGACGGCAGGTCCGTCCGCCGCTGATCCGCGGTGTGAGGAGGGATATTTGGTGACGGTGTCTGCAAGACACCGTCAACCAAATCAGGATTTGCACAAACACATGCTTTTCCGCGGCGGCTTTTCCGCCGTGGAAAAGCATGTGGACTTTGGCTTTTGGGGGCCCATTGCGGGCCCCCACGGTGTCGGGGGGTGGGGGGTGCACATGGGGGGTACCTATGGTACCCCCCAACATTTACATGCACAAAGCGGCAGGCACCGCGCGGTGCCTGCCGCTTTGTGCATGTAAATGTAAAACATGCAGTTTTAACATTGCGGCGGGTGCTGCTTCAAGCAGCACCCGCCGCAATGTTAAAACATACAGGATGTGACCGCCAGGGTGGCGGTCACATCCTGATTTGCACGGAGGGACCGCCGCTGCCCCTGCGGACGGTCCCTCCACCTCTGGGGTGGCGGACGGACGCAAGTCCGTCCGCCATCCTAATCGGCCCCAAAGTGTTTGTCTTTCGAACAAGGAAGCAGTGGAAAGGTCACAGTTATTGTACCCTGTAAGCTGAGGACCAGGACAGAAGCACAGTATGTTGGACCAAACTCCTTCCTAATTGTCAACAGATCGCCAATTTTAGGAAGCCGGCCGGAAACTGTTGTCTGTACAACTGCACTTGAAGCGGCAGACGTGGGCAAATATTGCCTCATTGAATGTCACAGAACTTGTGTAGGTCTTGTAAGAAAGCACAACCGTTATCTACATCAAAGGTTGTGGCAGCAGCCACAGTTTCTGGACCATCAAGGTATGGAAAATACATCTTGATGCCAAAGTACTTCATATGGGGTCCACCCACCCAGAGATCTTTTAGAGAGGGCATTCAGAGTTTGTTGAACCCCATAAAGATGGTTCAACCAACCACGCCCAGTACCTAATACTCTAGCCGGTAAGGACTGCTTTAGGCCATGGTTCATGCTTTCCACAACAGAACTGCCCTCAGGGCTATAGGGAGAACAATAATGCACCTGGACCACCAGGGACGTGTTTGAATCATGCTACGTTTTAGATGTGAAAGCAGGACCCTGGTCCGAATGGAATGCACAGCATGCCTATGTACCAACAAAGACTGGCATTTTGTTTTAACAGTTTAGGCATCAGCTGAGCACTGTAGCCAAACGCAGAGAAATCTAGAGCAAGAATCAGCTGCAACTAAAATTAATTTAAACACAGGAGCTGAAATCAGTGGACCACAATGATCCAGGTAGATACAGCCAAAGGGCTTGTTTTAAACCAAGAGGTATGTTTGCAGTGGATGAGCCAAGCAGGAGCTTTTATTCTGTTGGCAGATGTCACAGCACAGGACATATTTCTTGGCCTCTCGGTATAAGCCTTGTGGGAATCAAATGATTGCCATCTCCAGGAATAGGTACAAGGAGAATATTCTGGTCACTTAAATAATAAGACTATTTAGAAGGAAACCCCTTTGGTAAAGGAATGCTATTTTTAGTTGAATTCATTGTGGCAAATTTTTCTAATCAATATGAGCTTTGTAGCGTGTAACTGCTACTATTTTAGCTGTCCCTACAGAAGATTTGGGGGCTTCATCAGCAAGAGAATTCCCTACAGCGTGCATTCCAACATACTGATGACTCAATGTATGCATTATATGAGTTAGTGGCAACATATTCATAAAGCCTGCCACCTTAACCTAAACAGGTCATGCTTGATTGTGTTACCTATTGAATCTTTGAATTCAATTTGTTGCCAATAGTGTAAATAATCATTAAAGGTCTGTACACAGTAATACAAATCGCACACTATAAGCGTAGGGAATTCAGGATCTGTATTTTCAAGTACAAGAAGCAAAGCCTTCAGTTCAGCCAACTGTGCAGTGCAATCTCAAAGAGACTAGGGGCCGATTACGATGTTGTGCAGAAAGCCTCCGACTGAATGTCGGATTCTCCTAGACCGTGTTGGAATCCATACGCCTGACTCTGTCAGGACCAATTCTGACCAATCGATTACAAAGGGAATGTGCCTGATCATTCCAAATTGGTCCCAACTGGCTCTCGGATAATACAAGTCGGTCGGAGCCAATTCGTACAGCTCTAGGGACAGCATTTCTGACCGCCCAATTATGAAGTCGAATTCTGACAGTCTTTCCGAATTCAACTGTCCGACATAAAAAGGCTGTCGGAAACTGACTTTGGGGCACCTTCATCTGGAGGCTTCTGGTTGGAGGTCGTGGGGGTACCTAATGCATCCCCTGTAAAACCATGCACTTTGTGGCAGGCACCATGGGGTGCCTACGACAGGGTGCAAGGTTTTCAATAGATACCCATTTTCCCCATTGGAGCCTGTGTTGTCGGTCGGAAAACAGGCTCCCATAGAAGTCAAGGGGAGTCTTTCCGGACGGTGTTCGGAAGCACTATAATCGCTCATGAGTAACCGCCAATTGTGAGTCGGTCAGAACCAAATCCGACAAAGAGGCGGGCTTAATGTTTCCCACGACATCATAATCCGCTCCTAATGTGTAAGTTGTTTGAGGAAGGAAAACAATCTAACATCATACCAATAATGATGGCACATGCTGCAGAATAATGCTGCTTAGAACCTATGGCAAGCTGAGCTGAACTGTCAGTGTAAACAATATAGTTATGGCGATGGGGAGGCAAAACAGTAGATGGTAAAATATACTTATACTATAGAAATACTTGTGTTTGTAAAGAAGGATCAAAGACAAAGTTCCAAGAATGAAGCCCATTTTATCCATATAGGATAGAGGGCCTTATAGAGAAATGCTAGCTTTGGTGACATCCTCTGAGGCTGGCATGGGAGTGACGACAATAATGCATTTTCCTTGCGCAAGGAGCCATTCTTTGAGGATTGCCATTTACACGGCCGTCAGTATTTTTTCAGTGGAAGCTAAACTCAATTCGATTCAATAAACTTTATTTCAGTCATCAGACCATAAACGTGCAGAATGCATATATACAACCCAATAACATTACATATAAAAAAAAAGATAAAAAATATGTTTTCACTTAAGGGAAAAAAGAGCTAAGGTGGTCAAATATCCCAAAGTTTAAAATACAATCCTTTTCTTTAAAAAAAAACTGAACATTGGTCACCTTTAAAAAGCTAGTAGCTGATCAATTCATATAGCCTAATACATAAAAATACAATCTTTGCTATAAACTATGACACTGAGATTTTAGTATGAGCAAAGCTGAAGAATTATGTTGGGATCCGAGCTGTTTACAAATAGGGGTTAACCATTTCCTTCTAGGTCCAAAGTATGCAGGGTATCCAAAGAGAGCGTGACCAGTCGATTCGATTGGAGGAGAACAACAGGGATAGCCTTTGTTCTGAGCAGTGTTACATGGCCATGAATTTGTAAATGAATTCAGGGGTAGACAGCCATGCCTAAATTGAATGTAGAGCTTCATATCAGCCGGCCACAGAATAAAAGCAAGGTAACCTTCCAAGGTACATGATAGTTTGAAATCTATAAAATCCTCAGTAAATCTGCCCTGATTACTTCCTCTGACTTCGTTCTGTGCTTCCCAATCCCAGTACATTACTTATATGTGTTTCTTCGTGGGCAGTTCTGGGCAATTACTACTACTACCCTTTACTCCAATATTATTGAGAAGATTTCTAATATTCCTGATCCAGCCTATTTTCTTAAATGCACCTAAGGAACAAACTTTAAGCTAGGGCATATGGGGACAGTTCAGGGGTCGAGACTAGTCTCTGCCAAACACAGAAGCTGGTGGAGTTTACTAGATCTTTAACAGATTTAATACCCATATCCAGTTTAAGAGGGCAAAGGGGTGTACTTGAGGGAAGAGACACCAAGTTCCTAAGAAACTTATTCTCTGTTACATGTTATATCGTTCATTTTTTTCAAAACCCCACAGCTCAGCCCCATAAATAGCGCTACTTACTGCCTTGGTTTTAATAATTTCCAGGGCTTGTGCAAACGGTTTTGTATAAGAGCAACAGTGTTTCTTCCTTAGGGCCCCAGTTAACTGTGTAAACTTTATGTTGACTTTAATTAGGTGTTGCTTTCAAGACATGCCTTCTGACAGTTTGATGCCCGGATATTGAAAGCAACTACCTCTCTCTAGGGGGATGGTATGTAGATTTAGGCACCCTTTAAATAATTTATGGGGGTTCAGCGTCATAAGTTTTGTTTTTGTAGTATTTATTTCAAGGCCTCTCTCATCACAAAAGGACTTGAATTGATTTAGTAGCGTTCAAAGCCCCATGAGTGTTTTAGAAACAAGGAGGGTGTCATATGCAAAGAGGAGTGTTCTGATGTTCTCATTCTCTAAGGATGGCACATCCGCTAGAGTTTTGGCTATGAAATCAACCACTTAGTTGATATAGAAAGGCTATAGCGTTGGTGCCAGAACAGAGCCCTGCCGAACCCCTCTACTGATTTTCTTGGGGATCAGTAACTTGGCCCCGTCCGTCCCATCTCACCCTGGTGTAATTATCTGCATGGAGGCATTCAACAAATGACAAGATTTCTAAAGGCATCCCCATGTCCTTCAGTACCAGCCAATGCTTGTTCCGAGGCATGAAGTCAAATGCTTACTTCAGGTCTATAAAGACTACATATAGACTCCCCTTGCCCAATACCACCACCTTTAAATAAAGAAGGAAAAAAAGGAAAACCTGATCAATTGGTCTTGTTTTTTGTGTGGAGTGTGGGAGTGACAGAATACTTTCTGGATGCAATCAATTATGCTGATGAGTCTATAGTTGGTCGGATTGCTCCTGTCACCCTTTTTAAAAACAGGGACAACTTCCGCTCCTTTCCATGAGTCAGGGATTGGAGCTCCCCCAGCAGCAGCATTAGAGAGTGCCAATATGTATGTTGACCAGCTGTCTTTTTCAGAACAAAATAGATCTCCTTGAATCCCATCAGATCCAGCAGCCTTGGCTGGTACAATGGCCTCAATAGAAGCCAGGATTTCCTCCTTAAAATTAGAAATCATTGCTGAAGGTAGAGATAGATCAGAGGAGTATAGCTCTTTAATAGGGCAAGCAGTATTGGTGTATAGAACACCAAAGTGTACTTGCCAGGCATTAATGGTTTACACTTGATTAACTTTTGGATTACTAGGAGTGCATCTCATCCCCACTCAGCTCTTGCCAGCCATGATGTTATTGGCTAGCTGGGGTTTGGTTTTCTAAATTCCCCCTACCAATAAGGGCCCAGAATTTCCTACGGTCAGTATGGTAACAGGCCTCCCCAAGTTGCCTCCACTTCTTCTCATCCCAGCCTCGCTTAGCCTTGGCTATGGACAGTTTATATGACCTCCTTCAGTCACGCACCAAGGGCATTTTCTTAGTTCCAATGGCTTTAGCCAATCGTTTCTTTAGTGACCTACATTCAAATGTGAACCAAAGGTTTGTCTTTTTTGTTTCCCTCTGTTTGGAACATCGGTGGTGGGAATAGTCAACAAAGCATAAGGCTAGCTGTTCAAAGTGCTTTACATGCAGAGCACTAACAGCCTCCAGTGTTCTACAATCATCTGTATAAGAGAGAATTTCAACCAGGTGGAGCTTCAGGTGTTGCTTTACATTGTTAAGTTTAGACTCGTCCCCAATAACCACAGGCCGTTTGAGGTGACCTTTTTCCTTCCAAGGTAATACCTCTTTGTGATCATTTTGGTCTTGGGGCGCTCTCTGATTTACCCAAGGGGAGACAATACCTAAGCTTAGTAGATTGTGATCACTATTGCTATTTTTGGCTATAGTCATGTCTATTACAGTTGGCCAAATCCTGAGATCCACTAAAATATAGTCAATGTGACTAGCACTAGTTGGACCAATGAAAGTCAGTTTCCCTCCTCTATATGAATGTGTTCTCCCATTCATGGCCCTCAGTCTGTGTTCTAAGGTCAATTAATTCATTTGAAGTGTTGATTGCGACCATTTTTTATTGGTGGGAAATCAAGCGATGGGACTGCCCATGTTTTGTCCTCCTCGTTGACATTATAATTACCATCCTTATCTATAGGCTCAAAAGTCACATTGAAGTCTCCACCTATAATTAGAGGGTATGCGGGCCACCTCATGTCGAGCAACTCGTTGAGGGTTTGTAAAGGGGGGATTCAGCCCCTCCTTTGGTGCTTCTCACATAGACATTACAGATGTTTTTTTACCACTTTGTTCGCCATAAGTTGGCAGGGTATGCTCAGACGTGAGTCCCTTGCTCACTTTGCCACTGGGTTCTAGCAAGCCTGCCTGAAGACGGCTGAAATGCCAGAAACCGGTCCTAGGAAGCTTGTTTGCGGTCCAGGGAAGGCATGGCTTAGCAGTTCGGGCTGGACTGTGCCCATGAGGCACAGGGTCAGACTGATTTACATATGGCCATGTCTGAACTGGGGTGGCAGAGTGGGCTAAAGAACGGTGATGGATTAAACCCAGATCTGTTGACTGGGTGTGAGTGTTTGATTGGTTCAGATGCTCCGTCCATCACCACCCCTTTTGTACCGCTTTCTTCGCCATAAATTGGCAGGGTATGCTCAGACGTGAGTCCCTTGCTCACTTTACCACTGGATTCTAGCAAGCCTGGCTGAAGACGGCTGAAATGCCAGAAACCGGTCCTAGGAAGCTTGTTTCCAGTCCAGGGAAGGCATGGCTTGGCAGTTCGGGCTGGACTGTTCCCATGAGGCACAGGGTCAGACTGATTTGCATATGGCCTTGTCTGAACTGGGGTGGCAGAGTGGGCTAAAGAACGGTGATGGATTAAACCCAGATATGTTGACTGGGTGTGAGGGTATACAACCTTTACCACGCAACTTTTACAACGACCTACCATTACCACGCAATTTTTACAACGCAAGATCCATTACAACGCATACCATTATATCATTTTATTAAAAATATTATAAGTTTGAGTTTCTGGGTAAAGGGGTATTTTTAAGGTTCAGGGTCAGTTTTGGGTTTTTGGGTAAAGGGGTATTTTTAGGGTTCAGGGTCAGTTTTGGGTTTTTGGGTAAAGGGGTATTTTTAGGGTTCAGGGTCAGTTTGGGGTTTTTGGGTAAAGGGGTATTTTTAGGGTTCAGGGTCAGTTGTGGGTTTTTGGGTAAAGGGGTATTTTTAGGGTTCAGGGTCAGTTTTGGGTTTTTGGGTAAAGGGTTATTTTTAGGGTTCAGGGTCAGTTTTGGGTTTTTGGGTAAAGGGGTATTTTTAGGGTTCAGGGTCAGTTTTCAGTTTTTGGGTAAAGGGGTATTTTTAGGGTTTAGAGTCAGTTTTCAGTTTTTGGGTAAAGGGGTATTTCTAGGGTTTAGGGTCATTTTTCAGTTTTTGGGTAAAGGGGTATTTTTAGGGTTCAGGGTCAGTTTTCAGTTTTTGGGTAAAGGGGTATTTTTAGGGTTCAGGGTCAGTTTTCAGTTTTTGGGTAAAGGGGTATTTTTAGGGTTCATGGTCAGTTTTGGGTTTTTGGGTAAAGGGGTATTGTTAGGGTTCAGGGTCAGTTTTGGGTTTTTGGTTAAAGGGGTATTTTTAGGGTTTAGGGTCAGTTTTGGGTTTTTGGGTAAAGGGATAATTTTAGGGTTCAGGGTCAGTTTTGGGTTTTTGGGTAAAAGGGTACAGGGTAAAAATTAAATATAATTAAATTTAAATTACATTAAATTAAATTGATTAAATTAAATTAATTAAATTAAATTACATTAAATTAAATTCAATTAAATTACATTAATTAAATTAAATTAAATTACATGATATTAATTTTAATTAAATTACATTTTAAAAAATATTATATAGTTACCAATTCTTACGTTGTAATTGTATGCGTTGTAAAGGTATCTGCGTTGTAAATACATGCGTGGTAATGGTACTTCGTTGTAATGGATCCTGCGTTGTAAAAATTGCGTGGTAATGGTAGGCGTGGTAAAAGTATGCGTTGTAACGTCATACATCCGGTGTGAGTGTTTGATTGGTTCAGATGCTCTGTCCATCACCACCACCCCCTTTTGTACCGCTTTGTTCGCCATAAGTTGGCAGGGTATGCTCAGACGTGAGTCCCTTGCTCACTTTGCCACTGGATTCTAGCAAGCCTGGCTGAAGCTGGCTGAAATGCCAGAAACCAGTCCTAGGAAGCTTGTTTTCGGTCCAGGGAAGGCATGGCTTGGCAGTTCCGGCTGGACTGTTCCCATGAGGCACAGGGTCAGACTGATTTGCATATGGCCATGTTTGAACTGGGGTGGCAGAGTGGGCTAAAGAACGGTGATGGATTAAACCCAGATCTGTTGACTGGGTGTGAGTGTTTGATTGGTTCAGATGCTCCGTCGATCACCACCCCCTTTTGTACCGCTTTGTTACCCATAAGTTGGCAGGGTATGCTCAGACGTGAGTCCCTTGCTCACTTTGCAACTGGATTCTAGCAAGCCTGGCTGAAGAAGGCTGAAATGCCAGAAACTGGTCCTAGGAAGCTTCAATTCAATTCAATTCAAAAACTTTATTTCGGTTTTGCACAAACCATAAAAGTACATATACATTAGAAAACAATTAAAAACACATTCATTGTAAACACATATCAGATAAAGTGCCCGAGTAAAAAAGTGAAATAACAGCTATACAACGGGAAAAAAGTGACTAGTGCATTCATCTCAGATAACCATTACATGTCCAAACAATTTCTTAGCCTAACAGTCAATTTTAAAAATTCAATAATATGGAGAATACTGTCATTATGCAAAAGTTGTAAGTACATTAGGGCCGGTCTGATCTGAGTAAAATTAAGTTTTTTTAAAAGAGTGACCAGATAGCGCCTGCGTGGATATTCATAAAATCTACATAAAAATATAAAATGCAGCATATCCCGTGGAGACTCTCCGTCGCAGCCACAGGGTGCTGCCAGTTTGTTAAAAACATCAGTTTTTGGTCTAATCAGCAGATGATGAAAAAGATTTAACCTGAACCTTGTTAACAGGAACTTTTCATGAGAGGTCAGTGAGCCCAACAGATATGGCTCTGCAGTATCACATGTTTTCAACATGACAAATGTTCTCACACTTTGTTTCTGGAGTTCAACTTCTTCCCGCTGGGTCTTTCTATCCAAAAGGAAGTCCCGTTTAATTACCTCCAGATCACCCTTTACAATCTTACTAGGGTGTTCAAACAATTCCAAACGACCAAGCTTAACAAAGCAAGATTTCACATATTTTATCCAAGGGGAACCCATTGCCTTGTCCTGGGTCATATAGTCACTCACAATCATGTGTGTCAATGGTATATCCTGATTTAACCACAGTTTAAGCCAACAGGTTGATGGGCGTAAGGAAAAAAATTCACTTAAATATTGCATCCCTAACTCTTCATGAACCGAAAGGTTAGGTGTGCCTGCAGGAACACACAAAATGCGCTTCAGAAAAAAGTTTTCAGCAATCTGCAACTGCTCACCGTCAGTGTACCCCCAAATTTCACTGCCATAAGTAGCAGTTGCTACCGATTTTGCATTGTAAAGTTTTTTTATTGAACCAGGTCATAAAGGAGTAATATTAAACAATACACAAAAAATAATCTCGACACAGCGAACAAGCAAAGTATATCAAAAAGAGGGAGAAAAAATTAAAATTAAAAATAAACTTAAGACAATCAATTAAATGACAGAGGAAAAATAACATTGTCAGGATTAACGAATGCCAGCTTTCCAGTTAGAGACTGCGAGCCAAATCGCCTCACCCTTTTTCCTAGCTTTTGGCGCCCTAGTAGCATAAATAGCTGTTTCAAAGTTATAGACCGCCAGAAAGCGAGCCAACCACATCTGAAAGCTGGGTGGATCAACGTCCTTCCATCGAGCGGACAAAATCATTCTAAAAACAGCTGTGCCAATAAAGACCAACCTCTGTTCTCTCCTGGTAAGCTTAAGTGAACAATCAAACCCAAGTACATAGAGGGTCTCGGACTCGGGAATTTCATATCCAAATATTTCTTCCCAAAATTTGGCTATCATGCTCTTGACGGGGACGAGCTCGCTGCAGCTACTAAACATATGAATTAATGTGGCAGGTCCCTGCTGGCATCTGGGACATAGGTCGTTCTCCCTTTTCCCCCAGGAATATAATTTAGCCGAGGTATAGTAAAGATTAAATATAGTCTTGAAGAGCTGTGCCTTAAGATTGCTTGCCATGAGAAGGTTGTGTGACAGATCTAAACATCTATCAATGTCGATGTTGGGATTCCATAATTTAACCGCCCAGCTTGTTTCTATTTTTTCTAAGTCCTGACTTCTAATCAGCAACATATTATATATAACACCAATTCTGATGGTCGATCTATTCAAAGCTTCAATGATTTCTATTCTAGATGAAGAAATAGTTGATTCTTTCGCTTTAAGTTTAGCATATACCTGTACAAATTTCAGATAATCTCCGTTAGATAGTTGATATTTCTCTTTTACGTCTGAGAAAGTAGTGGCAAAGCCCCTCACCAAGAGATCATTCACTGTCATAATTCCGGCCACTTCCCATTTCCTAGAGATGACATCATACTCTAAGCCCACTGTTGCTGTAGAGTGCCAAAGGGGTGTATATCCATTTATTTTCCCAATGAGCATATGTTTAGAGGCATTAGTCCAAACCTTCCATGCACTTGTTATAACTGTTAGCTTGATATTCTTTCTGTAATATATTGCATCTGTGTGCCTCAAAAAGAGACCCTTGGATGCCTGTCCCAATACCAACTCGTAGATAGAGGGGATCGGACTTGTGCCAATATCAATTATATTAGCTGGGGGGCATACAAGAGGGGCCATTTGATGAAGAAAGGTAGCCCAATGATATAAAATGGCACAGGGAATGGCAAGACCGCCTCTGTCCTGGGGGAGTGATAATAGCCTATGAGATCTCCTGACCTTGCCTTTTTGCCAAATATATTTAGACATAAGCGAGTTCAATGTTCTTAATATGTGAGCATCTATATCCAAAGGAATTGCTCGAAATAGGTATAAAAACCTGGACAGCACATTCATTTTTAGAAAATTGCCTCCACCTATAATCGATAGGTGAAGACTGTTTCCTGTCCAGATCTTTTTTAAGATTAGCCAATAATGGGTCCATATTCAGATTAAGTATAAGTTTAACGGT
This sequence comes from Lissotriton helveticus, assembly GCF_964261635.1. NCBI lineage: Eukaryota > Metazoa > Chordata > Amphibia > Caudata > Salamandridae > Lissotriton > Lissotriton helveticus. Next base: position 889,695,937 of record NC_136065.1, on the reverse strand, counting down.
GGGACTAATGATAACCCCCAAATACATGGCCTTATTGGCTCTCCTTTGGTCTGCGAAGATGGTATTAGCCGTACCCAATATGACTGTCTTCCCCTTATTCAAGGAGTATCCTGAATATTTACCATAGTCGAGTGTCACAATCTCTATTTCTTTATTGGCCTCAATCGGATCAGATGTAATAATCGCAATATCATCGGCATAGGCCAATACTTTTGTCTCGTATTGACCGCAAACAACCGGTCTTATTGCTTGGGTCTCCAATAGCTTAAGAATTAGGGGGTCTATGTATAATGCAAATAATAGGGGTGAACAAACACCCTTGCCTGGTGCTCCTGGATATATTAATATACCCAGACTCTGAACCCATAATCTGTAGCTTTGCCTTGGGTGACAGATACATAGATTTAATAGATTTAATAAATTTGGGGCCAAAACTGTGCCGTGCCAGAACCGCCCATAAGAAGCTCCATGAAACACGGTCAAAGGCCTTCTCGGCATTCAGGAGGATCATCGACATCCGGCCCCCCGTGACCGATATGGCATCGAATAGGGCAATAGCCCTACGTGTGTGATCAGTAGTACCCTTTCCAGGGACAAAACCATGCTGCCACGGGGAGACTAGGTGTTCGACGACCCGACTGAGCCGAGCAGCCATCACTTTGGCATATAATTTGGAGTCCGAATTGATTAATGAAATGGGACGATAGGATGTGAGTTGATCAGGGGATTTGCCTTTTTTAGGGAAAACAACTATATTAGTTTAGTTCCAAGATTCAGGAGAGACACCATTATGTTGTATCCCCAAAAACAAATCATAGAGCAGGGGACATAGTTGGTCACTCAATATTTTATATAAGTCAAGCGGTATTTTGTCAGGGCCAGCAGCTTTACCAGTTGAGAGTGAAGACAGGGCTGCCTGTACCTCAATGGAAGTGATTTCATTATCGAGGTCCTCACAGGAGTATCAGGGTTATCCAAAAGGTTATTAAGATATAGACCTGAATCATTCTAATTCGTAGTTAGGTCGTCTGAATATAATTTCTGATAATAGCGTTGAAAGGAGGAGACAATATCTGGAATTTTTTTATAAGTCTGGCCTCTTTCCTGTATGGAGCAAATATTATTGAATACATTCTTCTGACGAGTACGTAACGCTAACTGCTTGCCAGCCCTCTCACCACTCTCGTATAAGTCTTTCCTATATGCTCTATATGTCTCGGCGGCCTTTTGACTAAGACTGGAGTTGAGTTCGGATTTTAACACTGCTAGTTGATACATAGTAAGCTTGTCATCAAGGCCCAGGGAGATCTGTACAATATGTTCCTCTTCAACTTTCGCCAACCTTTGTATTTTTAAGTTATATCCATTATTTGCCAGTTTTCTAGCCCTGCTTTGATAGCTAATGGTTTCCCCCCTCAGGGCAGATTTAAAGCAGTCCCACACCACATTCCTTGGCGCACTAAACCGATTAATATTAAAATATTCTTCAACCCAATTTTTAATAAAGATAATATATTCCTTATTGGCCAAAAGTTTACGATCAAATGTCCATGGCCATTGTTGTTTAGGTAGGGCTGCAAGGCTAACTGTAAGAATTAGTGCATTGTGGTCTGAGATGATCTTTGGGCATTTGATGATTAAAGATTGCGCCGCAAGCTCGTTCGAGACAAACATATAATCAATGCGAACGTGCTTCTTGTGAGGGTATGAGAAATAAGTATATCCCGGGTCTTGATGATTCATGTGATCCCATACATCCACTAAACCAAAATTATCCATAAGACTCTTAACAGCTTTATAAACCTTCGGTTTGTGGCCAATATATTTCTGCTGCGTGGGTAGTCCCTTTGATTGCAGAGTGAGTGAGATATTTAAATCTCCACAAACAATAAGTGGGCCCTGCCATGTGGCAAGCTCAAGTTCTAAGCAATTAAAAATCGTGGGATCATCCTGATTAGACCCATAGATCGTACAGATGGTAATACCTAGGGTGAGTTTTACAATCGCCCATCTACCATGTGGGTCTGTAAGCTGCCGTGATGCATCACCCAGAGCAGTTTTAGCTAGAATCGCTACCCCGCGGATGTTTGATGTTTGTGAATATGTTGCTAATAGATTATACCCATTTACCCTAAGTAGTGATCTCTTAGCCCAGGGCACATGCGTCTCCTGAAGACATAGGATGTCTACAGGATTTAGCCTAATCAGTTCAGCCAGTCTCTGCCGTTTTCCTGCAGTCAATAGACCCCCGACATTCCATGTTTGAATATTCAGCCTACCCATAAGATTTTACTACATTTACCCCAGTAGCCATCCTAATAGTTTTTTTTTTTTGATGCCATGATTACTATTCTTTGAGTGTTTTCTTTTATTAAAGATAACATGCAAGCAGCCGAGATATAAAAACATTGTAACTCCTGTTGATAGACCTGGTTCTGTTTTTTATTTTACTTTTGCCCCTTCCCTACCCCCTCCAGTACCCCATGCTCCCCCTTCCCTCTCCCCCAACACTACCCACCCTCAAACACAGGCATACAGACCCCATAAGAGTCTGAATGATGAAGTGCAGTACAACACCCAAGCTACCACCATAAAATGTATAACACAACTAAACAAAAATAGACAGAATATAACATAGCCACCAAAAAGGTTAAATTGCTACCCGCTTAGATTTCCTAAGACTATACATATTACATAGACTAAAACAGCTGGACAACTACAACAACTGTGATTTATAGCCAGAGTTTCAAGTCTGCTCCATCACCTTGTTCCCAAAAACAAAAAAACAAAAAAAGTTTCAAAGTTGTTTCCCGTTCTTGTATACATCAATAAGATACTTTCTAGGTTCCTCAATCATTCTTATTTCACTTTCTTATTTCATTTCATCAAGAAAAGCTTTTGCTTTAATCTCAGAGAAAAAAATGTAGTCTGACCAGCTCGAACCACTTTCAATTTAGCAGGGTTATTCAAAAAGGCCTGAGCTCCTTTGTCCTGAAAAGGCTTGATTAAAGAGCGCAATCGCCAACGTCTTTCAACCGTCGCGTGACAGAAGTCAGGCTGGGAAAAATAGGAAAATTCTCTATTTGTGATTTTATGATCGGGTCTAGCTTTCTCAGCAACTGAATGTCTTAGCAAAAAGTTTCCAAAATAGACGAGTATTGCTCGTGGATAAGCTCCGGGTTTGGAAGGTAAATTAAATGGCATCCGATGAGCTCGCTGAATTTCAGCGTCCCAGTTCCAATTTGTCAGCTCAGGTAATGACTCCTGAAACAGTTTAACCATGAACGCCCGCGTATTACCCCCCCCCACTTTCTCTGGAATGCCCAAGACGTGCAGATTATTCCTGCGCTAACGATTTTCAAAATCTTCGAGTTTCCATTTGACGTCAAGTAACTCAGCTTCTTGCAACTTGATTTTTTCAGTGTTTGCCATAGCCTCATTTTCGTTAGAGAGAACCCTGGCCTCAATCTCGGTTACTCTTACTCCAAATGCGCCACATGTCCTTGAGAGTTTTCTAAACACCCCTTGCATTTTGCGAAGGGTAGCTTGTGATTTCTTGCTGTCAAGGGCTGTCTCTTCTCTATGCGCTGCAATAGCTTGCAAAGTTGTTTCCACGGCAGATGAGGGAAGCTCACTGCTGGAGGTATTATCCGATACTTGCAAAGGAAACAACGATTGATTAGACATGGGCCTAGAATGGCCCTCTGCTGGACCCCCAACTCTGCGTGATTTATGTCTAGAAGACGAGGTAAGTTTAGAACTTATAGTACTGAGTTTTTCAGACTCCTCAGCACTACTCTCCTCAGTAGTTCCTGGCAATATTTCCCCATCACATTCAGTCTCATCCGACCATTCTCCCCCTGCTTCGGGCCCAGTCTCATCCGAGAATGAATAGAATTCGCTTCCTTCCTTGTCCCCATCTGCTATTATATTAAGCAATACTCTTGATGGCCCCTGTTCTTGAGCCATTCCATTGAATAATATGGAGCCATTACAGTAGTCTGATAATACAGGGGCCAGGGAAATATCATTTATAGAAGGCGAGTTTGCTGGGATATCTAATGTAAGTTTACTTACGCTATGGGGAGTGTTACCAGTGACACCCGGTAGGTTGCTAGTTGCCTCTTCTGCCACGGTTTTATTTGCACCAACTTCACTGAAGACAATGGGTTGCGCCTCTAACCCTTGTTCAATATTCAAATTCCTTATGGCCTCGGTTGTCTGTACAGTCTCGTCATTTCCATCAGCCCCCCCCCAGGTGTGATAGTCGCACCTGTAGTTCCAGCGGGGGGTACAAGTTGATTTTCCAGTGTCTCATTAGTTAAATTCACTGCCAGGTTGTTAACCACTTCTGTGCTATGTATACTTTCCGTGGCTGCAGGCTGTGGACTAAGGATCTGTACCTGTAGTTTCTTTTGCATTGCTGAATTGCGCTGCAACATATCAATCACCGTTTTGCCAGGTGTAGCTGAGGGACATATTCCATCTGTGGTATATAAATAAATAATACCGGATCTATTTTTGAATGAATAAATGAATAACAGATAGCTCAATAAATAAGAGTCAAGATTCGAGGTAGTAGGAGTTTTGCAGGTTTATTACAGCATAAAGGACAGGAACAGGACAACCTGCATAGGAATAGGATGGCAGGGCCCAGCAGCTGCTGGGGCTGGATCTGGGATGAGCGCGCTAACATTTAATAACAATACACGATCATATATACTAAAACAGTTGCATTACAATACATACGATAGGCGTAGCAGTGGGTGGAGCAATAGGCGTGACGCGTAGCAGTCGCGAAAGATAAGGGTGAAAAGAGGTGTAACAGGGCGTATACATAGACATGTGATGCAAACGTAACAGATTATGTCATAAATGGGGCGGAAACATGGAGGGGGCTACCTAAGGAGCCGGGACCTCTAACCTAATGGTGCGCGCAAACTGGCAATGACGTGTTACTAGGAGAAGCTGGGGGCTTCGAACTCTGTGCTAGGAGCAGAGACTGAAGTCTGGAGAGTCAGGGCGACATGTACCTAAGCAGTATCTAGTATCTGATGTTTAGAGAACATGTTGATAGAATCCAAATGTTATTGGGATAAAGGCGAACAGACTCTAAGACTGGAGCATGCATTATTCTACATGTAGTGCGTGATGAAGAATATTAAATGATCATTAATACAGTATTTCTCTAACGTGGAGACGTGAAGGCTAGACAATGACGGAAACTATTGATGCGATTCAGTAGCTTTAGGAATGCAGAGAAGGAGGGCTGGACTGATTGCTAGAATCATAACATACTCTTGGCAGACTCAGAGGCAGAGCCAAGCTGAGCCGGGCACTGCGAGGCAGGAAGTAAGTGAAGGGTCGAGGATACAGGTGGGGGCTGTATCGCTCCTCAGCGAGGGCTCAGGAGACAGGAGCTGAAAACTGGTGTCCGGGCCCTTTTGAGGCCTAGAAACGGGGACTTTACAATGGAATAACGTGCACACTGAGAAACGTGGCAACGTAGCTTTACATAGGCCTGATATTCGTAGTATTCACGAGAACTGGAAACTGACATACTAAAGGTGGACACAACTATAATTGCGTCTTTAATTGAACATGGGGAATAACATATGCATATTAATCATGCACAGATAACATATGATGGAGGACTCGTAGGGACACAGAACATGGCAAAATTTACTTTTCCACATTCCCTCCTTGTCACTACGTTTCCTTCAGGAAACATCAATATTCATGATACCATCTATCATTTCATACAGTATCATTTGCTCGTCACGAATTTTCTGGGAACGAGTTTTAGAACGGGGCTTGGGACTAGGAATACAAGATGTAGCACAAATGCCGCAAATCGCAGGGCCACATTGTATACAGAGGCAGCAGCTAAATATGATCGCTACTGCAATACCTAGAAAGGACAAGACTTTCCATCCCCAAGCGGAAATTATATCCCAGAACCAACCGGACCATGTCCAGGTGCCTGGATTTTGGTGTAACAGATGGGCAATTTTATGGAGTCTGGTTATAGCTGAATAAACAGACGGCGCGTGTTTTGGAATGAAAATGCAGCAACTAGATCCGATGACTCTACAGGCCCCGCCCCTATCGGCCAATATGACGTCAAGGACGAGACGATTCTGTAAAACGACAAATCTCATTGCAGATTGCTCTTCGGTTAAGTTACCTAGAGCAGAGGCAGTCTCATTGACAACTACTTCAAGGGTTCTTGTTAACCTACGGATTAGCTTACTATTCTGGATAGGTCCTATAAAGAAGAAGAAACCTCTATTGAAATCTGTATACTGTTCTAGAGCAGTTTCAGTATAATCGACAATTGGGGACTCGATCTCCCTTCTATGTCTAATGTGTACTAGATGTGTGTTTCTATGATAATCAGGTGGGGCTAGGAAAACTGGTGGCAGTAGGAAGGCAATGTAACAGGTTCCCTCCCAATCGAGGGGCAGACGAACATATGCGGTCTGACCACAAATAAAATAAGAATGACGTGAAGCTTTGAAAATAGATTTCCCACTGTCACTATACTTGACAATAGTAGTACAATCACTATGTCCTACATGTACGGAACCATTATTTCGGACACATAATTCGCCTTTGACTGGTAGTACTGAAATAGCAGGTAAATCTGGAGTGGAATCAGACTGAACATTCAGGACCATGAAATTCGAAGAATAATTACCTAAATTATACACTTCATTTTCTAGATCTAACCCGGTTCTGTGGGGGAGACCTTGCTTGTCTGGAAAACACGTACTGTTAAGAAAAGACATATCTGTTGAGGATGACGTTAACGTGGACCATGCTCCACACGAACCATTATGTGAAAAAGGATAAGGAAAAAGTGGCAGAACTCCCTTCGGTGTCTGGAAAGGGGGGAGTCGACCACACACCCAACAATTAGTGGCATTGCTGGTCTGGTGTGAATAATGTAGCATGCGGATGAAAGAATTATTTCGCATAGCGAGGCGGTAAGAGAGTTCATGAGGAGGCAGATCACTAAACGTGTGTTCTACCGTAACATTAGAAGACGTATTTACATGAGAAACTGGAAAATACAGGTAAAACGCATAACTGGTGCAGGAAATCATAATACTGAGAAATAATATGAAACATAGAAAAACGATACATCGGATTGAGTTTTGACTAACTCTCTCACTATGGGGGTCTATTTTATACATGTCAGAAACAGTCTAACCGTTTCACCTAGGGGAGGACTTAGACAATCAAACTGGCTGACTTATTTTACTAGACCGGAGTTTGAGTTTATACTCCTGTTGCGGAGTTTTCTCTAACTGGGAAGGGTTCGTAGCAATGTCTTTTGCGGGACAGTCCTTAAAAATAGTACTTTGGCAGTCCTTTGAATCCTGGGAAATGTTCTTTGAGACTGGTTTCAGTCCATAAAACTTCTTTATATGTGAAAGGTGCACCCAGCCTTTGCGTCCCTCCAACTTCACGGCTGTACGGGTGGCGAGGAGGACCTGTCGGGGCTCCTTCCAGCGAGGCTCCAGCGGACTTGAGCGGTCAAAATTCCGGACAAGGACCATGGATCCTGGAACGATTTCATGCGGTGCCACCTCGGTGTTGTCTGGAAATGCGGCGGCAACCTGTGAACGACAAGAGTTGAGGGCAGACATCAAGGAAGCTAGGTAATCTGTCAGCATATTACTTGAAACATCGGTAATACTTCGGGGTCTGGGTGTACCCCACATGTTAGGGGGGCGGCCGAAAACGACCTCATACGGGGACAGACCTGATCTGGAATGTGCGACCATGCGCATATAGAACAAAGCAACTGGCAGAGCTACTAGCCAGTCCACACCTTTCTCTTTACATACTTTGGCAATGCGGATTTTCAGGGTCTGGTTATGTCTCTCTACGAGACCTGCTGCTTCAGGATGGCGTACACAATGGAACTTCCACTGGTACCCTAACAAAAGGGAAACATGCTTCATTAACTCTGAGGAGAATGGCTGGCCGTTATCAGAATATACGACTCTAGGGAGTCCATAACGGGGGAAGAACTCACGAACCAACTGCTTGGCAGTGGTCGCGGCTGTGTAATCTGGGACTGGATATGCTTCTGTCCACCTGGACAAAGCGCATACAACTACAAGGACATACTTGAAACCTCGACATCGCTCCATCTGAATATAATCCATCTGGAGGACTTCAAAAGGGTGGTCAGGGGGTTGGAATCCACCTTGTTCCACCGGGACACTTTTACCTGGATTAAACTGACAACATATCATACAGGTACGGACTTTCTGCTTGGCGGCAGCTCGTAAATGCTTGTTGAACTAAATATTCTGGATACTGTCTAACATAGCTTTGTCTCCTAAATGTGCTGGACTATGTGCGGTATTGATAATGACTTGAACCATAGAGTCGGGGAGAAACCAAGTGGCTTTTCCTTTCGTTAACCATCCTTGATCTGTCTGGACCCCTCCTTGTTCGGACCATTTCTTGATTTCTTCGGGAGTAGCATGTAACTGGATATCTATGACATCTTGAGTCGGGTCCTTAACTGTCATACATGTAGTCGGATCTGGAGTGTGTGTCATGTTAACTGGAATGTTTGGAGTCTGTGCTGTAAGCTTGGCTGTGCGATCTGCTAGATCGTTACCCTGGGAAATAATGTCAGTAACTTTCGTGTGTGCTTTGCATTTCATGATAGCAATGGATGTCGGTAAATGTATTGCATCTAACAGAGCTTGAATAAGGAGACCATGCTGAATCTTGGTTCCATGAGAAGTCATGAAACCTCTCTCCTGCCATAGCACTCCAAAGTCGTGTACGACTCCAAATGCGTAGCGCGAATCTGTGTAAACATTAACTTTCAGGTTCTTGGCGTGTATGCAGGCTTGAGTCAGAGCAACTAGCTCTGCTGCTTGAGCGGACAGGGTGTCAATACGGTGTGTTTCAATAACTTCGGTGTCGGTAGTCACTGCATACGCGGCGACTAGTTCTCCTGTATTTGTTCTCATACATGAACCATCCACATAAAGTGTTAGGTCAGGATCTGGTAACGGAATATCTGTCAGATCTTGTCTTGGCTTTGTCGTAATATTAACTACTTCCACACAGTCGTGTGTGTCCGGACTTAAAGTAACTGATGGTAACAGTGTAGCAGGGTTCAGGATGTTGCAGCGTCTGATTTCTATGTGTGGCTGAAACAGTGTCAATTCATAACCTGTCAAACGTGCAATTGTCAAGTGCTGAGTTTGTGTTCGGTTTAAAAGAACTTCCACAGAGTGTGGAACTTGTACTGTCAGGGAGTGTCCTAATACTATGGAATCACTTTGTCTGATAGCTAGTGCTGTGGCTGCAACTGACTTGAGGCACGCAGGCAGAGCCTGGGCTACAGGATCTAATGTGCTCGAAAAATAAGCACAAGGCTTGTACTGTCCTGCTTGATCTTGTGTGAGAACAGATAATGCTGTACCTTCACGTTCTGTGACGAAAAGTGTAAAAGGCTTACTGTAGTTCGGTGTAGCTAGAACTGGAGCTTGACATAGGGCTTTCTTTAACTCATTGAAACTGAGTGTATGTTCAGATGACCAGGGGAGGACAGTCGATACGGCTGCCTCCTGTGTCGTTAACTGTATCAGTGGTTTGGCTAGAAATGCATACTGAGGAATCCATTGTCGGCAATAAGAAGTAAGGCCGATAAAAGCACGTACCTCCTTCTGGGTCTTGGGCTGAGGAAGACTCGCTATTAACTGGATACGGTCTGGTGTCAACTGCCTACCCCTCTTGGACAGTAAGTGTCCTAAGTAGACCACTTGCTGGACACAGAATTGAAGCTTCGAAGGGGACACCTTGTGTCCCATCTCGGCTAGGAAATACAGAACTGTGAGTGATGCTCGCTCGCAAGCACGTTCAGAACGGGCTGTGATCAGGAGGTCATCGACATACTGGAGCAGGGCAGTGTCAGTTGGCATGTGAATGTTGTCTAGTTGTCTCTTAAGTGCTTGACTATAAATACTAGGACTTTCTGTGAAACCTTGAGGAGCTCGTGTGAACATATAGCTCCTTCCATTTAAACAAAATCCGAAAAGGAACTGGCTGTCTGGATGAATGGGGACACTGAAAAATGCATTCTTGAGGTCTATGACAGTGAAAAATGAAGCTTCGGAATCAATGGCTGTTAATAGGGAAGAGATATCTGGGACAACTGGATACTGGGGAATAATACATTTATTAAGCTCTCGGAGATCAATCACTAATCGATATACGGGGGGTGCATTTGGATCAGTACGTTTCATGACTGGAATGATCGGAGAATTGCATACATTGGAGTCAGTTTCTACAACTACTCCTTGAGCCATGAGCTCGTCAATAATTTTGGATAAGGCTGCTACAGCCTCAGGTGGCAATCTGTACTGTCTGATTCGTGGTAACACTACACCTGGCTTGAGAGTCACACGATGGGGTGTGATTTGCATATAACCAACATCAGTTGGACCTTGCGCCCATAGATGCTGCGGGACATTGGACAATCTGGGATCAAAATCTCGTAATACATAGTGACCCTTAAAGTCACGCAGGAACAATCGTATTCCCTCTGGGGAACAGCATGTAACTGCACCTAACTCTTTCAGTGTTTTAATACCTAATAGATTTTCTGGACATGACTTAGTAAGTAACAGATCAGTAGTGCGGGACAATGGACCTACTTCTAGAGTAACTGGCTTTGATATTTCATTTACAATGGGTTTTCCTGAAAATCCAAGGGAAACATTTCTTGAGCCTGAGAGCGGAGCCCCTGGAACTTCGGCGTGACTTATAGTGGTCCTACTTGCCCCTGTATCAATCAGAAACTTTCTATCTTTCCCTAGTACTTGACTGTGAACATAGGGACCTTCTTGATCTACAGGTATCTCGATGAGAGGCAAGCCTACCTCCCTCTCTAGGCTGTTTCATGAATATGGCTGATACTCTGGATACTCAGACTGTGCATACTGGTACATCTGCTGTGTAACGTGCTGTGTTGCAGCGATGGGCTGCGGTGCTGTAACTGTCTGTGGTGCATTCTGTGGCTGAGGAATCTGTGAAACTTGTTCTTGTCTAGGCGGACGTGGTCTTTCTTTAGTCTTACCAGTAGCTATGTTGTGTTTCAGAACTGCACACTCGTTTATAAAATGACCTGGCTGTTTACAATAATTGCAGTTCCCTTTAACGGGAGCTGCGGGATGACTGGCTTGATTTGGACCCCTCTTCTGACTGTCTTGAGGAACAGATTGTGCAACTAGTACTTTCATTTTCGTGTCTTTCATACGTTTTCTCTCGTGTTCTTGCTCTTCTCTAATTCTATTCTGGTGGTATTGGAGCATCTGTAACATCTGGGACGGGGTATTAGCTTGCCAGGTACTTTCGACTTTCAAAACTCTATTTTTAATTTGTGGACTTGAATTCTCGACTAATTTAGTAACAAAAAGATGAGGGTATGACTCACTACTTGTCTTGAGGCCACTATTGATGCTAAAACATTTCTCAAATCTAGAATAAAAATCACTAATGTCTTCGTCTTGTTTCTGTTTACAGGCTGAGATTGCATCCCAGTCTTCTTTTCTAGTTGTCAATAATCTGGGTAAAACTTGAATCAATAATTCAGGTAATTCTTTACATTTCGCTCCAAGACCGGTACCTGGTACTCGTGCCTTGTCTTCAGCTTCTAGAACTGCCCAATCGATCTTTTTCTCTCCCACCTCCCAATCTTTTTCCTTGAGCTTTTCATACACCCCTGCGGGCAGCAGAACCTTTAACATTTTAATTATATCTGGATACGTGTATTCTCCCATACGGAGCATGTCTTTTAATTCTCGATGGAACCCTGCTGGATCTTTATCATGACAGGGGATTAATTTTTTTCATCTCTAAGAGTTCCATCTTTGTGATCGGGGTGTAAACAAACACTCGTTCTAGTTCGCCACCCGTTCCTCTAACTGGGTGGACTTCTCGTAACGGATTCTGTCTCTCCATGTAAAATGGTTTACTTTCTGGGGGTGAGACATGAACAAAATGCGGGTTCAAAAACGTTCTATATTTGTGACGCTGTTCTAGAATGACACTAATTAAATCGGTACCTAAACCTTTCCATCTATACTGGAGTAACTCGTTCAGGATATCATGTAACGGGCCTGGATCAGAGTGCTGACCCTCATACAATGTAATGAGGTGCTGAATCATATACATACCCGCCAGTCGTTGCTCGGCTGGGGGCATTTTCAGAAACATTCGTGCCACTATTTCGTCTGGAAAAGTGGTAGAGTCAGTAGTCCATCGGACTGCTGATCGGGCTAGTTCTTGTTCATGCATAGTACTTAACTCACTATAACCGATTCGTGATTTCAGAATGTGATCGGTAGCTTGAAACACTTGTTCTAGAGAACCTTGTTCTGGTGCTGGATGATGGAAAGTTGACTTGTGTTCTAGGCGTAAATGGCGATCTGGAAATCTAGATTTTCCTACATACGCTATTCTGTCGGGATTCTCGTCCTCTACCTCTTCTGTAGAAGAGTCATTTTCTTTCTCGCTTACTTGTGCTGCTTTACGTTGATCGTGTAACCTTATTATTTCTTTACGGATTTTCTTGTACATACTTTCCATAGCACTGATGGTCCTGTGCTTACCCTCGGCTATATTATCACTCCACTTTGTCAGGGTTCTCATTTCGGCTTGATCTTTGGACGGGTAATCTTGTTCTCTTATTAAACAATTAATCAAAAACTTTAGTATCATGAGCTGGATCTCGGCTTTTCTTTGAGACATGACTTCGCCAATGCTTTCTGGATCATCCCCTGTACGGATGAACCGATATATTCTGTCTAGATCTTCTTTCATATTCGGTAGGTTGACTAGATACTCGGCCACCTTTCTTACACGTAATGAATATAAAACCATATTATCCTCGCCTGGGACTGGATCATAGCCGCATTCATTAAGGGCTTTTCTTATTTCTGCTACAGACTGATGTCTGGGCGTACGCTGTGACGCTTGTGCATGTAATTCGGCTGACGTTAAACGCTTATGTGGCGGTGGGGTCTGAGGAGGACCTCCTCCTGCGGCCCCTAAACTAGAATCATCGACTGATCCTCTTCGTCCTGGCAGAGTGGGAAATGGAAATGCAGGCTGGACTTGTATGGCGGGCTGGACCGGGGGTACCGTAACAGGTACTCCGGTGTCTGGAGGAGCGGGAAGTGCCTGATTTACAGGGACTGGCGGAGCGCGAACAGGATTTGCATATTCTGGGACTGTGTCGTCCAAATAGGACGAAATGAAAATATCAGCTGCGGTCTGTTTGTGACGTAGCTTGGTCGGAACTAATGGTGGCGGGAAATTACTGGATGCCTCTGGGGTCGCTTTTGGCAAGCCCTCGGCAAGAAGAGGATACATACCCTTAATAAGGGCATGCCTCTGTCTGTCTGACTGTTCGGTTTTAACTCGTTCACCAATCTCGATTAATTCCTTTTCTTGTGCTCGTTCTAAGGATTCTCTACTTAATTCTGACTTTCTGATTTCTTTTTCGGTTCTTTTATGAGATTCTTTGCGCCATAACTCGATGGCATCTTTCTGTGACTGTCTGGCTTTCTTTTTCCATAATGCTTCTTCTACTCGCATGATGCACTCGGCATCCCATGTGCCTGATACAGGCCATCTATACTTTTCCTCTAACTGTTTGGTATACTCGACCCATAAGTCTAGATACAATATGGCGCTTATGCCATGCTTCTGATACATAAAATGACCTGGACTGTCCCTAGGCGGGACAGGAACTGCTGCTTCCAGCAGACCTTTTCTAGTTCTCAACTGACGCAGTTTTGAAAAGAGCGGCATGACTGAACTATAATCTGGACACAATACGATACACAATAAACACGATAACTACTTCACACTCATTCCACGACATCAAGATACATGAAGAACATTCAGAATAACAGTTCGAACAGAATACTACCTGGAATACGGAAAACAGAATACATGAATTCTCTCGAGAACAGAACTGACTAGAACAGGAACTAGATGCACTGCTGAAACAGTACGAAACTTACCGGTCTCATAAAGAGACACGTCAGGACCCGCATCCACCGAAGTGGACACTTCGTTTGTGGGCTTGTGTACCACCAACCCACGGACCAGAGTCAATTAGATTGACCCTGTCTAGATACTACCCCAGTAATGGTACTCACCGGGCAGTAAGAACGGAAGGCCTCAGACTAGACTGGACTGCTTCGACGACGGACGACGAACTTCGGACTTCAGTTACGGGTGGACCTCCGGATACCTCGGACCTTGGACTCTCGGCTTGGGCTCTGGTCGGGACTCGCCGCGTTCCTCCACCGCCTCGTCTGGATGCTGGACCGCCTCCTCCGTCTCCTCCGTGGGCCTGAGGGATGCTTGAAGCAGAAATATCTGCACGTGCACGGTATGGTTCCGTCACGGCTGCAGAGGGTCAGGGGGCCGGCGTGGCTTCACCGGCGCGTGGGGAAAGGGCAAGTCCCTGTTCGGGCGCCATTATGTGGTATATAAATAAATAATACCGGATCTATTTTTGAATGAATAAATGAATAACAGATAGCTCAATAAATAGGAGTCAAGATTCGAGGTAGTAGGAGTTTTGCAGGTTTATTACAGCATAAAGGACAGGAACAGGACAACCTGCATAGGAATAGGATGGCAGGGCCCAGCAGCTGCTGGGGCTGGATCTGGGATGAGCGCGCTAACATTTAATAACAATACACGATCATATATACTAAAACAGTTGCATTACAATACATACGATAGGCGTAGCAGTGGGTGGAGCAATAGGCGTGACGCGTAGCAGTCGCGAAAGATAAGGGTGAAAAGAGGTGTAACAGGGCGTATACATAGACATGTGATGCAAACGTAACAGATTATGTCATAAATGGGGCGGAAACATGGAGGGGGCTACCTAAGGAGCCGGGACCTCTAACCTAATGGTGCGCGCAAACTGGCAATTACGTGTTACTAGGAGAAGCTGGGGGCTTCGAACTCTGTGCTAGGAGCAGAGACTGAAGTCTGGAGAGTCAGGGCGACATGTACCTAAGCAGTATCTAGTATCTGATGTTTAGAGAACATGTTGATAGAATCCAAATGTTATTGGGATAAAGGCGAACAGACTCTAAGACTGGAGCATGCATTATTCTACATGTAGTGCGTGATGAAGAATATTAAATGATCATTAATACAGTATTTCTCTAACGTGGAGACGTGAAGGCTAGACAATGACGGAAACTATTGATGCGATTCAGTAGCTTTAGGAATGCAGAGAAGGAGGGCTGGACTGATAGCTAGAATCATAACATACTCTTGGCAGACTCAGAGGCAGAGCCAAGCTGAGCCGGGCACTGCGAGGCAGGAAGTAAGTGAAGGGTCGAGGATACAGGTGGGGGCTGTATCGCTCCTCAGCGAGGGCTCAGGAGACAGGAGCTGAAAACTGGTGTCCGGGCCCTTTTGAGGCCTAGAAACGGGGACTTTACAATGGAATAACGTGCACACTGAGAAACGTGGCAACGTAGCTTTACATAGGCCTGATATTCGTAGTATTCACGAGAACTGGAAACTGACATACTAAAGGTGGACACAACTATAATTGCGCCTTTAATTGAACATGGGGAATAACATATGCATATTAATCATGCACAGATAACATATGATGGAGGACTCGTAGGGACACAGAACATGGCAAAATTTACTTTTCCACACATCTTTAGTTAATTTCCTCCTAGAAGCAAGCGCCTCCTGCCTCGGAGAGTCGTCCCAGGCTACAGGCTGTTGTTTCTTTGCTTTCGATTGTGGAGTGTTGCCTGTCCCGCCCCCATTCCTGGATTCCGTTTGTTGCTGTCGCTCCGTTTCATCGCGAAGGATCTTAGCAGCCTTGGCCATCCTGGTTCGTGCTGCGGCCGCGGAGATTGCAGAGGCAGTTTTAGGCGGCATGGTTGACAGTCCGACCCCAGGGGCGCCAGCAGGGTCAGCAGATCTGGCAGCCGGGATTTTTAAGCGTGCTGCTACCAGGGGGTCGGCTTCCGCGGCTTTACCTGAGCTGCCGCTTTGAGACGGCGGGAAATGCGGATAGCGTGGAGCCGAGGAAGAGGCAGAAAGAGTGAGTATCTTAAACGCTGCCCAGCCGATCAGCGTATAGAGCGTGGACACTGGGAACAAGTCTGTAGGGTAGGGCTCCGTGTTCAACAATACCATTTCGGGTCGATTCTGGTACAACAGTATGCAAATGGACCTTTAGAAATCAGTTTCTCCAAGATTTTTAATCGGAAGTTGCTTAAACGATGAAGTGGGCTGGTGTAGAATAGTGGTGGCTACATCCCTCTAGTAGCGGTGGAGCTCGGGCGCTCTGCTGCAACACGGTCTTACGGCCAGACCGCCATCTTGCCCCTTCCCCCTCATTGAATTTCTAGCATTATAAAAATTGACCATACCAGACATACAGTTTTCTCCCGTTAAAATTAGACCAATAATACCAGAATTGCTTGTTATGGCTCTTCGAATTTTACACGATAACGCAACAGAGATGAACGTAACCATTGCCCCCTTTGGTCTTCCCCTAGTTGTTGCCCTTGCAGGTGCATAAAATGCTTTATAACCTTCCAAAAAGTAGTTACATTCCACTGACCAAGTCTCCTGCAAACAGATAACCTGAAACTGCTTAATGTACCTGATCCAGTTACAGTCCTCCATCTTAGCACCTAATCCGGCAATGTTCCAAGAAATTACATTGTTCCCATTCAGTTTTGCCCGTGTGCTTTCTTCATGTCCCATTTCATTCAAAGTTTCTGTTACTTGTCCATCAGATTCCTCGCATCAATCGCACGCCTCCAAGCCAGAGAGTGATTCAAATCTATTCTGCGTTACAACATTGAACCCATTTATGCCAAGATTATCAACATTGTACCGATATGCAGCTTCAGGAACCGGAGGCGGAGTAGAGATAAATGGACCAGTTTTCACTCGATAAGGAGGGGTTTTAATTAGGTGTGTATAAAAGTAACCAAGGGGACGTACACATACACTGTTTGCATTCTGAATTAGAGAGGCTGCTCTTAATAAAACTGTAGCCACGTGTTGGGGATGTTTGAAGTTAACTACAACACAATCCCGACTAGATGTTTTTAAGGACGGGCCAATCCCGTTCACTCTTCGAGTTGACAAAATTTGGTCAGAATATGCAATTGGGAAACCACATTTATTATTCAGCCATGATACCGTTTTATTTTTTAATGAGGCATGGGATTCCTCAAATGGCTGAGCTGAGTGAGAATCAATGGGCGGCACATTTGTTAAAACAGCCACATAAGGTGCACAATCAGGGGGAAGATTGATATAGCGACTTTTCTTTACTTTTCTGATATCCGGGTTACCCTCAGGAATTAAAATAGCCTGTTTATTCTGACCGGTTGTGGATGTAGAACTAAGTGGTGCGGATTCAATTACAGCAATTTTCTGACTATTCTGCTGCAAAGGAATTCTACCAGTACCTTGGCCATCTCTATTATGGCCCTTCTCCACAGCCTTAGGTTTTGCGGCTGGGGTAGATGACAGGTGTGTTGTTATCAGTGCACCTAGTCTATTAACTTCTAGGGCCACACTATCCAATTTAGCTGTCAAAGGTTTCATTAACTCTACAATCTTTGCCTCTAGTTTTTCTTCAAGGGTACTGATCAATAAGGCAAATTGCTCCAGATTAGTATTTATGCGAGCTGCATTATTACCTACATGAGAATCCTGTCCACTAGCATGGCTATTTGGCACCGGTTGCGCTATTTCTACTCTTTACCTTCCATACTTCCCCCCGCGTTTAGTCAGTGGCTTTCTACATGATCTTACTGGTCTAGGGGAAGGGGAAGGCAAAGGCTGATCTGATGCCTCATTCGATATGTGGGAAACATTTTCTTGGAAGTCAGCATGAACCTGCGCTTCAACCGCTATGACAGACCTATTACTCACTTCTGGTATATCAACTATGACTAGGTCTGCAGCTAATAACGGTATATCATCGTCTGGCACCCGATCACTTCCACGACCTAATGAGACCCTACGCTCGCTATTAATCTGTGTTACCTTTTTGACCAAATAGTTATCCCTAGTGCCCAGTCCAGATGTGGTCCTATCTTGTTTTGCTTTAGACATCGCCAATATAATGGATAATACAACAACCCCAAAAAGCACTTTACCCGTTGGCAAATGAAATAAAAAATAAAGTCTCACTTGGGAATACAAGTTCCTAAAAGAAGAATCACAGCCTGTGGCCCAGCCCGGCCTCCTCTGGCCTCTGAGGGCCTAAGAGGGCCCGCCCTTTGCCCGGGCTTCGCCCGGCATCCCGCTCGTGTCCCACGAAGCGGGGCAAACGCTGTTTTAAGGCACCTCCTGGTGCTTGCGGTGCACGTGGAAGCAGCGCCGCAGCTGAGGCAGCCGGGAATTGTAGTCCCGGGGCGGCGGCGCAATCCAAGCTGGTCGTGACTCCTGGCGGTGGCGGCAACGCTGGAGGCTACCTCACCTCACCCCCGCAGCTTTAGGCAAGTGTCCCAATGCTCCGCCAGGCAAATGCTGTTTTAAGGCGCCTCCTGGCGCTTGCGGTGCACGTGGAAGCAGCGCCGCCACTGAGGCAGCCGGGAATTGTAGTCCCAGGACAGCGGCGCAATCCAAGCTGGTCGTGACTCCTGGCTGTGGCGGCAACGATGGAGGCTACCTCACCTCACCCCCGCAGCTTTAGGCAAGTGTCCCGGGGTGGCAGAGTGGGCTAAAGAACGGTGATGGATTAAACCCATATCTGTTGACTGGGTGTGAGTGTTTGATTGGTTCAGATGCTCCGTCCATCACCACCCACTTTTGTACAGGCATGTCTGTTGCAGAGGCAGCCAGTCTAATCACAAGTCCAACATCGATGAGCAGTGATGTTGAAATTGACTTATCGTTATCGTGAAGTAGTACCCAATCAATGCAGGGAACTCAGATAAGTGGGCAACAGCAACTGCACCCACCCCCAATAGTAGTTGTTCATCTCAAAGTAGGGGCAGTTCAGGAAATCGAAATTCTGCAGAGGAAGAAGAAGAGCAAGCCACTCTTTTAGAAGATCCATAGTCTTCCATATACCCAGCAAGGAAAAAGGAGGGTTAGTCCATCAACTTCTTCCAAGAGCCCCCATTCTGATGATCTAGACACCACTTGGATCCCGCCTCTGTTTAAGTTGGAGATACACCACACCCACAAGACAAGGCTAGGGAAAAGGAAGGTTCCAGAAAGCCTTAGAGTTATGGAGGTAGATGTAGAACATGAGGATGATGATGACGAGCCAGTCATCATGGACATTAGCCCCGCCCCAGTGGAGACCGACATGACCAAAATGGAAGGTTCCAAGCCAGTCCTATTTTGCCAGAGTTGCTGTTCCAACACTTTATCACAATGTGCTGGAATTGCTTGGACAAGGTTTGCAGCAGAGTGCTGTTCACACTGTCCACCTGACAACAGGCATGGGGACCAGTTGCCAAGCCACTGATTACATGTGCATCACTGCACAATGGATCTCTTTTGTAGGGGTTGGAGAAAAGATATCTCCAGCAGGTGTTGTTGACACTGCTCAGATTTCTAATGCCACTCGGAAACATGCAACTGTAGCCATGGAGAAATCTCATACTGCTGCAAACATTTTGGAAGACTTTGACAGCAAGGTCTTTGAATGGCTTACTATTGGTTTTGTTGCTATGGACAATGGCAGCACTATAGTTAAGGCCATGGCGATGGTGGCTTTTTCAGGGTCTTGTGTTTGGTGCACTGAATTAAAATCATTGTTCAAGACTTTCTGAAAAAAGAAGACTGAGTCAGCATCTTACTGACCACCTGCAGAAGAATCTGCACACCTTTCAGCCATTCTTTCGAAGCCCGGAAGCAGCTGAGGATCATTCAATGTGATAATAGAATGCCAGTTAAAGCACTCATCCAGGATGTGCCAACACATTGGAACTCAACTTATAACAAGCGTGAACCTCAGTTTGAGCGGTACAGATCAATCATTGAATATGTCATGCAAAGAGGGTATGCTATGGTGAAAGGCATGATCATTGAGATGGACCTATGGGGCCTAGTTAAATGCCTGACAGAGATGCTTGTTCGGTTTGAGCTCCTCACACGTGAAGTCAGCAAGGAGGACTTTACTATAGGCCATGCTATACCATTGCTGCAAATTCTACAGGAACAGCAGAAGTGGGTGTCTGCAATGTACACAGATTTGGAGCAAAAAAAGAAGCATATGAGTTGGTGGAGGGGTTAACCCTTTGCTTATCTGAAAATGCAAGGGTGCAAAGAGGCATTGTTTCATCCAACCATTGCATTTGTGCCACAATTCTGGATCCACAGTACAAACCATTACTGCACACTTTCATTCCTTTTTCAGACAGGGATGTTGCCAACCATATAACTTGGATAGCTGTAGAAGGATGGCTGGGAATTAGAGGCCTTCTACTCCAGGGCACAACAAGCACTGCAGGGCAGCCATCTTCAAGTTCAACTTCAGAGTCTGAGGGCAGTGCGGTTGGCTCTCAGCAGCCAAAACCACCAACGACACCAAGAACAACATCAACAATAACAAGAAAAGAAACTTCAGCCCCAAAATCGGCACAGGAATGGTTCCTATAGCAGGGGCTTGTTAAGTCCAGTGCAAAGGCAAAGGCATAAGACACTGCGCAAAGCGGAGCACCCATGAGCATTGAGTGGATGGTCCAGGCCTATCTGGATGACCCAAAAGAGGTCTACATTAATCAAAACCCCTTGCTCTATTGGTATGGAAAAAGGCACCAATGGCCAGTGCTCAGCAGGCTGGCAATAACTTTCTGGCTTGAACTGTTGCAAGTGTCTCTTCTGAGCATATTTTCAGTGCTGCTGGTGCCATTCTGACAGTGAGAAAGACCAGTCTCTCACCCCAAAATGTGGAGAGGCTAACCATGATCAAAATGAATCAGCACTTTATACCAAAGGTTTACACTATACCTGAAGTAGCACAGCAGGAAGATGATGATGGCAACTCAGGTCATGGAAGTAGTGTGTTAGATTACCTACTTCTGGGTGAACCAACAGAGTTTAAGAATGAGCTCTACTTCCCTGACAACTAGGCTTTCGATTTGTTACTTTCTGTCTTGCTTTGACTCCCCCAAAGCAGCTCCCCAAAAAGATACATCTGAGGAATAATATTTACTTTTATTATTTGTGTGTGTCACTGTCTTTCTGGTTCAAAACACAACATATCCATCACCACCGTCTTACTCTTTTATTGCCGGATTGGAGTGGCAATTGTGTACCATCAGTGAAGAAATAAGTCCACTCCTCCAAGTCCTGCTCCAGTCCTGACTTGCCCTAAATCCATTCCCCTCAAGCCAGACATTGGATGGAGAATAGTACAACAAATGTGCAATGTGTGCCTGCCTCGTCGAGTCCCTCCAAAGAACCTGACTGTAGCTATCCTCCTGTCCAAGCCTAGAGGGACTTCCCCGTAAGAACAGGTAAATGATGTTATGCATTGCACCCTTACTCTGAGTGATTGGTGTTTGTGTTGTTGTGCATGATGTCTACTAGTATTTAATCTACACACAAAAAGTGATTCAAGTCAATGGTTCCCTTCTTGTTCAATAACAAAATTGAACTACTGCAGGCCGATCCATTTCATTTTCGATTCTGGACTCACTCTGTACACTGTAGAGTTTGATACCATGATGACAATACCATATTTGCAGTCAGTCAATATGATCGGAGATGATTGATGGAATAACTTTGCTGTGTGTGTGTGCTCAGTGCTGTCTGGCTCAAATCTAAGCTAAGTGGAGGTTGGGTAGTCAGGCCTGTTCCTGTTGTTGTTGTAGGTTACTGCTGGAAACAGAGTACACATGATTAAGCCATTTCACCTCTGAAAGTTTTCTTGTTGCACTCCTCCCTAATTTATGCAGTTTAACTTTACTTTTCTCCTTGATTTTTCAATATCTTTTTAATTTTCCATCTACACTTACAAGTCGTCCTGTGCTATACTGGGAAAAACGAATACATCTAACAATTGGTTCAGGCAATTGTTAGATGTAATAATTGGCTAGCCCGGGTTCAGGGTTTTTGGACAGCCCCTGTGGTTGTTAATGATACTGGGAAAAACAACTCACATTACCTTACCAAACCGCATCCGCCAGGCAGGCACCCAAGAATGACGGACGGAGTGTCCATGGAAGGAAGGACAAGGAGGAATGCAGAGATGCAACTTCCAATTTGACCATAACATGGTTAGAGAATCATCATTTCATTCATTTTTTCTCTTTAATCATTATGACTATGTGTGTTATTGTTTATTATGTTTGCTTATATTTGACTCCTACAGATATTTGTTAACTCTTTTTGCTAGCTTTAAAAGGAAGCCCGGTACAACAGAACATAAAATATATGTCACTTGGGTCTCTCTGAGGGCATACAGGCAAGGCAATTGCATAAAAATAATAACTAATAATATATTGCTGCCCTGTACTACTAGTCTAGTACTACTCATCAAGTCATCATCATCATGCATTTCCTTTTTTCTTCCTTAACAGATGTATGATGGTCGTTTGCCAAGATTCTGTGTTGTCCATGTGTAGTGTTTGTCTTCATCAAACCTTTCAGTCAAATACCCCTTCCCAACCATTCATCAAACCCTAACCCTCTTCCACTGGGCTATGTGATTGATATTGAGATGTGACTACATTAACTTTATACCAATAATTGAACACACACTTGCTGGGGCAGGTGTGGTGAAAGCAACACTAACTCAAGGCAGGGTGAGGATCTTCTTCTGCTCTAAATATATATATTATATATTCACTGAAACAACCATAGGTTACAGGGACGTTATAGTTAGAAATTAGCATTTCAAAAACCTTAGAAATTCACTGAACAAAAACACAGGTTTCAGGGACGTTGCAGTTAGTTGAATATTTCACTCATACAAAACCAGAGAAATTTGGCTGTTATAGTTCGTTCAGCTATTTATAAGTCGCGCCCTCGCAGTGCACTGCTGATGACGTTGCATATTACATCATTCATGACATGGTCAGTGACATCACTAATGACATCTCAAATAACATCACAGATGACATCATTGATGACATCATCCACGTGATAATCTGATGCACCTCCTTATACCACAATATAAATTTTGATACACCCACTCTAAAATACAGACTACCATTTTTGAAACCAGACACACCAAGACTAGTTAGTACATACCCACTCAGTAATTCCTAGGTCTACACACGCATCCACTCATTCACCCATACAGTCACTCATAAATGCAGTCAACCATCAATACAGCATTATCATATGCACTCACATCTATACAGACACTCACATACCACCACTCATCCATAGCGTTACTAAAAAACCTAGTCAGTCAGGCAAACAATCAATCACACTCCCATTTACTGACCTATACAGTTATACACACACCACCTCACTTATTCAAGCATATACTAACACATACTTACACTCTTATACAATAACTAATACAAGCACACACTGATCCACACAGCCACTCTCACAATCACTCACTCCCACATATAGTCATTTATACACTCCAACACTCACATATACTGCAGTTCACATATGCAGTTACTCACACATGTACCACTGAGGCATCCATTCGCTCACCAACACACCCATACACACACTCACTCACCCATACAACCCTTCACAGATGCACTCTTGAATCCATACACCCAGTGAATCACCCACTCATACATCTATGCACAGAGTCACCCCCCCCCCACCCACACAGACACTCTGGCACTCATACAGATACTCAGACAACCAATCAATAACCCATATAGATCCTCATTTAGTTACTTACCAACCCATGCAACCCCTTACACGCCAACTGACAAACTAAACAAATGTCTGTATCAGTCACTAACCCATGCATTAAGTAAGACATGTTTAATCACTCACTTATACAGTCAGTCACGCATCTACTAAATCATCCATCCAGACACTTACACACCCACTCATTCTTCAATACACCTTGGCATATATATAAAACATATTTAAACTTTATAGAAACACCCAGTCACTTGATGATATCATCAGTGATGTCATTTGAGATGTCATCTGTGATGAATGAGGTAATATGTGACATCATCAGCAGCGCAAGTTTTAGTTAGCTGAACTATCTATAACGGCCAAATTACTCTGGTTTTGTACGAGTAAAATTTCCAACTAACTATAACGTCCCTGAAACGTGTGGTTTTTTTCAGTGAATTTCTATGGCTTTTGAAATGCTAATTTCTGACTATAACGTCCCTGAAACCCATGTTTTTTTCAGTGAATTTCAAAGGTTTTTTAAAGGATAATTTCTAACTATAACCTCCCTGAAACCTATGTTTTTTTCCAGTGAATATATGTATATATATATATATATGTATATATATATATATATATATTACCTACTGGCGGTCGCCAGTAGGTATATATAGTTAGGATTTTTTCTCTATGGGATTTTTGAAAATTCTATGTCTAATAACTTTGGCGTTTGTGGACGGAATTGGCTGAAATTTTCAGGAAAATGGCACATTTTGTTTCTGAGCAGCCCCTGAAACTTTGGGGGGGTTTCGTCAAGGGGGGGCCGAGAAAAAAGGGGGGTCCAAAAACGTGTTTTTAACATTGATTTTTCCATAGGGCGGTTAGCCTCACTTTTAGCCCGAACGGCTGAATAGATTTGCACGAAACTTGGCAAAATTGTAGGGACTGGTAGCCCGATGTGCCTTTTGTAGGTCTCAATATATGTGCTCCCGTGGATTTTGAGAAATTAACGTTTAAAAAAAGATATATATCTGTAACAGCGGACCGGGCAGCGGCGCAGGACGCGTACTTTTCGCGCAACGGAGCTTTGTGAAGCGAAGCTGATTGGTTCTCTGGCGTCTGTCAACATTCCAAAAAGTCCGTAGCGGCCGCCATCTTGTCTCTCGGTAGGATCAAGAGACAAGAGGAGGCCAAAACAAAGGGGCAAATAACCATAAGGGGGCATAGTAGATCCTCCCTGACCCCCTAGGTTTAATGTGGAGGCTTTAAAAGGGCCCCGCGGGGCAAAAAAAAAAATTTTTTTTTTGTTTTTTTGCGTGGGTAGCGCCCGGTCCGGGAACCGGGAAGCGTTCTGGGCAGCGTACTGCAATGAAAAATGAATGATAGACTTTTCAAATACTGTATGTTAATTGATTGTTGGTTTTGTTGATTATTTTTTATTTTTTTTTATTTTTTAAGGATTGTTTATTGTGTTTCATAATTTATTAAACTTTCTAACGCGGCGCGTCATATGACGCATTACGCGACAACGCAGGTCCAGAATATAGTCAAAATGTCTCCACCAACCAGCGGACGGCACACAACCCCTTTCAGCAGGCTAAATAGTTCTGTTAAATGACAACAGAAGGGACAGGCAACAAGAACCATCAGTCAAAGAGGGGAGGGCAAGTTCTTCTCTACCGGGTCACGTTGGAGCGCTACCGGAACTGATCGAATTGGTAGTCTACAGTGTTTCTGGATGTTTCAGACTGAAGCTGGCGTTAGCATGAGAGCACCACCATTTCGTAGCTCCGTCGTGGCCATTCCACGAGCAATCATGCTAGGCGCTCCCCACCAGAAGCCTGCGGGAGTCGGGGGCCCCCAAGACTTTTGTAGAATCTTCAAGGATGAGGGGACGCTTTCGAGAATGGAGCCCAAGCTCTAGCAGACAAGCGTCCGAGTTCCAAGGTGTCGCAGGCCCATTTTAGTGGACCACGCCCAAATCTGAAGAGATGGCCGCCATTTTGAGAGTCCTGTGGCAGCCGCCTATCGCTGCACCGCAAGAGCGGGAGCAACTCAAGTACATGGTGAGCGAGACGCTGTAGTCGAAAGAGCGGGCGGTAAACAGCTGAATAGCGGAAGAGGCACAGTGTAGCAAAAGCGGCCTGAATGGCAAATGAAACGGAAAAGGGGTGCCCCACTACAGCGTGTCTTTAGGTGAAACGGATTGTGGGACAAGGTGAAGAATGGAAGAGTCACCAAAAGGAAAAAAGTTCCGCTTGACCCCGGGAGCCGGCCACCTATGTCGGGGGCGATCTCAGGCCACACCAGGGCAACACGACTTGGGGAGGGGGCCGGAGCCAAGCGCCCCCTCCGAGTCCGCGACATGACACCGTCC
This sequence comes from Lissotriton helveticus, assembly GCF_964261635.1. Taxonomy (NCBI): domain Eukaryota; kingdom Metazoa; phylum Chordata; class Amphibia; order Caudata; family Salamandridae; genus Lissotriton; species Lissotriton helveticus. The sequence continues at coordinate 889,669,710 of NC_136065.1, read as the reverse complement.
CTCGGGGGCCTCCGTCAAGCGGTTCAGGGTGGCACCGCATCACAACAGCCCCCACTTACTTTAAGAATAGTGAAGATGAAGCAATTGCAAATAGGCTTCAGACAATGTTACAAGCACTCCTCAAAACTTTGAACTTTCAGAGTGCATGAGTTGGGACAGCGAGGGGTGATTTGGTTTCTCGGACTGTTTTTCTGGTCTCTCACCACTGGCATACTTTAACGTTTTCTTGTTTCTAGGACATTAATAGGTTTTATCATTACGTTATGTTATCGTTTCTTTGTTTGTTGTTTAATAAAAGTTCATGTTCATCAGTGGCCTACTGATTTTCGTTTTCCTATTTTTTTCTTTCCAGGTTGTTTCATGGTAAAGTTTCTGTTAACAGGATACAGTGATCACTTCGTTATTATTGCATATGTCCTTTTCACTAGGGGTGCTCTCTGGTCGGGCCAGATGACGTATCTCTAGTAAATGGTCCGGGTGAAAAAGGTGCATCAATCAGTGGGGAGTAGATAGGCATGACAGATTACAACGGGGGAGAAAGGTCCGCATTACGTACCCTTTCACTACTTGCAAAGATTTTCCTACGTTTATTTGCAAACAGGGAATACCTCCAAAAAGAACTAATTCCCAAACAGTCAATGTTCGGACAATCAATCAATCAATGAGGAATGAAATAGGTACGACGTGTTAAAGGCTTGCGTTACCTACCCTTCACTATCTGCAAAGGGAGAGAGAATATTCCTATTCTTCCTCGTTTGCAGGTAGAGAAGATCCTTAAGAGAATTAACTTCGAACAATTCAATGCTCGATTGAAACAATCAACAAGGGGTACTGTGAACACAAATGAACGCCGCTTATGTACATACGCATTGCTATTTTCAACAGGTTGTTCCTAATGTTTCTATTTTAGCGAGGTCAAAAAGAGATCCCATTAGTGGCCTACTGATTTTGCTCGATTCCTTTTGTTTTTTTACACGATTTTTCGCTATCTGCAAAGACTAAACAGAGTATTGCGACTCTGTGCTTGTTTGTAAATAGAGAATGAACCAAAGAGAACAATCAATCAAATGGAGAGAGAAGCAGGCACGACGTATTACAAAGGGGGCAAAGGGCTACGTTAACTACCCTTCACTATCTGCAAAGAGAGAGTACTCCTAATAGAAATGAGGGGTGGGGGGCAGTATTCAAAGCAGATCAGTGTGCATAAACACGAAAATGTTTTTACTTACCACATACTTGACATTCGACAGCTTATGATATTTGCTATTAAAAAACCATTGAAATTCACTGAAAAAACCATAAGTTATAGACCATATATAGTTGGAATTAGCATTTACAAACCCTTGAAAATTCACTGAAAAAACCATAGGTTATACACCATATATAGTTAGGAATTAGCATTTAAAAAACCTTATTTTACTCACACAAAACCATTGAAATTCCATATATAGTTAGTTGCACTAACTATATATCGCGCACCCGCAATCCACTGCTGATCATGTCACATATTACATCATTCATGACATGGTCAGTGACATCACTGATGACATCACTGATGACATCTCAAATGACATCACTGATGACATCACTGATGACATCTCATTTGACATCATTCTTGTGCTAATACGATAAACCTCTTCAGACTCTAATATAACCTTAGATACACTCAGTGTAAACAGACACTCACACACTGCCACTCATCCATGGAGTTACTCACACACCCAGTCAGTCATGCAAAGAAACAATCTCACCTCCATTTCTTCAACTATACAGTTAAACACACCTTACTTATTGAAACATATACTAACACATATTTACTCTCTTATACAATCCCTGATACAAGTTCACAATGATCGATACAACCACTCACTCATTCAGTGGCTCTCATGCACAGTTATTTATATATGCCAACTCTCACATGTACTGTGTTTTACATATGTACTTACTATGACATGTAGCATTGAGATATCCATTCACTCATCAATACACTCATGCACACAGTCAACTGCCCATGTAGCTGTTTCCACATGCACTCTTGAACTCATACACCTAGTGAATAAACTGCTCACACATCTATGCATAGAGTCACACACCTTCCAGCCACCCCCACACAAACTCAATCTCCCATAGAAATACTTGGGCAACCAATTAATAACACATATAGCCTCTCGTATAGCTAATGATCAACACATGCAGCAGTTTACAGAACAACAGACATAATGATGCACAAATTAAGACAGTTTAGTCACTAACCCATGCATTCAGTGAGACACATTTAACCACTCACTCATACAGTCAGTCATGCACCTACTAAATCCTTCATCCAGACACTTATACATCCACTCAAGACATATTTTAACTTTACAGAAAAATACAGTCACTGGATGTTGTCATCAGTGATGTCATCAGTGATGTCATTTGAGATGTCATCAGTGATGTCATCAGTGATGTCACTGACCATGTCATGAATGATGTAATATGTGACATGATCAGCAGTGGATTGCGGGTGCGCGATATATAGTTAGTGCAACTAACTATATATGGAATTTCAATGGTTTTGTGTGAGTAAAATAAGGTTTTTTAAATGCTAATTCCTAACTATATATGGTGTATAACCTATGGTTTTTTCAGTGAATATATATATATATTCACTTAAAAAACCAGAGGTTTCAGGCCTTATATAGTTAGGAATTAGCATTTAAAAAACCATTGAAATTGCTCCTATATAGTTAGTTGTACTAACTATTTTTCGCGCACCCGCAATCCACTGCTGATGATGTCACATATAACATCATTCATGACATGGTCAGTGACATCACTGATGACATCACCGATGACATCTCAAATGACATCACTGATGACATCACTGATGACATCATCCAGTGACTGAGTGTTTCTGTAAAGTTTAAATATGTTTTACATATTGAAGAATGAGTGGATGTATAAGTGTCTGGATGAAGGATTTAGTAGGTGCGTAACTGACTGTAGGAGTGAGTGATTAAATGTGTCTTACTAAATGCATGGGTTAGTGACTAAACTGTCTGAATGTGTGCATCAGTATGTCTGTTGTTGTGTAAGCTGCTGCATGTGTTGATCAGTAGCTATATGAGTGGCTATATGGGTTATTGATTGGTTGCCCAATTATTTGAATGGGGGACTGAGTGTGTGTGGGGGTGGCTGGGAGGTGTGTGACTCTGTGCATAGATGTGTGAGCAGTTGATTCACTAGGTGTATGAGTTCAAGAGTGCATGTGGAAACATCTATATGAGCGGTTGACTGTGTGCATGGGTGTGTTGGTGAGTGAATGGAAATCTCAGTGCTACATGTGCAAGTAAGTACATATGTAAAACACAGTGCATGTGAGAGTTGACATATATAAATGACTATACATGAGAGCCAGTGAATGTGTGAGTGGCTATATGGATCATTGTGTACTTGTATCAGTGATTGTATAAGAGAGTAAGTATGTGTTAGTATATGTTTGAATAAGTAAGGTGTTGTGTGTATAACTGTATAGTTGAGGAAATGGAAGTGTGATTGATTCTTTGCATGACTGACTAGGTGTGTGAGTAACTCCATGGATGAGTGGCAGTGTGTGAGTGTCTGTATAGGTGTATGAGTGCATATGTTAGTGTTGTATTGATGAGTGACAGTATGTATGAGTGATTCTATGAGTGAATGTGTGTGTAGACCTAGGAATCAGTGAGTGTGTATGTAGTAACTGGTATTGGTGTGTCAATGGTTTCAAGAATGGTAGTCTGTATTTAACACTGGGTGTATCAAAGGTTATATTAGAGTGTGAGGAGGTGCATCGTATTATCACATGAATGATATCATCAGTGTTGTGATCAGTGATGTCAAATGAGATGTCATCTGTGATGTCATCAGTGATGTCATTTGAGATGTCATCAGTGATGTCACTGAACATGTCATGAATGTTGTAATATGTGATATCATCAGCAGTGGATTGCGGGTGCGCGAAATATAGTTAGTACAACTAACTATATAGGAGCAATTTCAATGGGTTTTTAAATGCTAATTCCTAACTATATAAGGCCTGAAATCAATCAATCAATCAATGACATTTATATAGCGCGCTACATACCCGTAGGGTCTCAAGGCGCTGGGGGAGGGGGGGGTGCCGCTACTGCTCGAACTGCCAGGTCTTCAGCTTCTTCCTGAAGGAGAGGTGGTCTCGGGTCAGGCGCAGGTCGGTCGGGAGGGAGTTCCAGGTCTTGGCGGCCAGGTAGGAGAAGGACCTTCCTCCTGTAGTCGCTGTTCGGATGCGGGGGGCGGCGGCGAGGGCGTGGTTGGCTGATCGGAGGTGGCGTTTGGGAGCGTAGAAGTTGATCCGGCTGTTGAGGTAGCTCGGGCCTTGGTCGTGTAGGGCTTTGTGTGCGTGGGCGAGGAGGCGGAAGGTGATTCTTTTGTTGACGGGGAGCCAGTGAAGGTCTCTCAGATGTCCGGAGATGTGGCTGGTTCGTGGGATGTCGAGGATGAGTCTGGCTGAGGCGTTCTGGATCCGCTGGAGTCTCTTCTGGAGCTTGGCGGTGGTACCGGCGTAGAGGGCGTTGCCGTAGTCCAGTCGGCTGGTGACGAGGGCCTGGGTGACGGTCTTCCTGGTCTCGGTGGGGATCCACCAGAAGATCTTCCGTAGCATGCGTAGGATGTTGAAGCAAGCCGAGGAGACGTTGTTGACTTGTCTGGTCATGGATAGGGAGGAGTCCAGGATGAAGCCCAGGTTGCGTGCATGGTCTGTCGGTTTGGGTGCGGTGCCCAGGGCGGGAGGCCACCAGGAGTCGTCCCAGGCGGAGGGTGAAGAGCCCAGGATGAGGACCTCCGTCTTGTCAGAGTTCAGTTTCAGGCGGCTGGTCGTCATCCACTCGGCTACTTCTTTCATCCCTTCGTGCAGGTTGGCTCTGGCGGTGGCGGGGTCGTTGGTCAGGGAGAGGATCAGCTGGGTGTCGTCGGCGTAGGAGATTATGCTGAGGTTGTGTTGGCGTGCGATGGCCGCGAGGGGGCTCATGTAGACGTTGAAGAGGGTGGGGCTCAGCGAGGATCCTTGAGGGACGCCGCAGATGACTTCGGAGGCCTCTGACTTGTACGGTGGTAGGCGGACTCTCTGTGTTCTGCCGTCGAGGAAGGAGATGATCCATTCCAGCGCCTTGTCCTGGATTCCGACGTTGCTGAGGCGCTGTACTAGGGTGCGGTGGCAGACAGTGTCGAATGCCGCGGAGAGGTCTAGGAGGATGAGGGCCGCTGTTTCTCCGTTGTCCATCAGGGCTCGGAGGTCATCGGTGGCGGCGAGGAGAGCGGTCTCGGTGCTGTGATTGGCTCGGAAGCCGGACTGTGAGGGGTCGAGGGATCCATTCGTCTCGAGGAAGGCGGCCATCTGCTTGTTGACGGTCTTCTCGATGACTTTGGCGGGAAACGGGAGGAGCGAGATGGGCCGGTAATTCTTGAGTTCGGTGGGGTCCGCTGTGGGTTTCTTGAGTAGAGCGCTGAGTTCGGCGTGCTTCCAGCTCTCAGGGAAGGTGGCGGTGTCGAAGGATGTGTTGATGATGTCTCGCAGGTGGGGTGCGATGACGGCGTCGTCCTTGTTGAAGACGTGGTGAGGGCAGGGGTCGGTCGGTGATCCGGAGTGGATGGAGTTCATCGTACGGATGGTGTCTTCGGTGCTGATCGGGGTCCAGGCGTGGAGGGTGGTGGTGGTTTGGTGGTATGGTTTTTAAGTGAATTTGCAAGGTTTTTAAAATGCTAATTCCTAACTATATAAGGCCTGAAACCTATGGTTTTTTAAGTGAATTTGCAAGGTTTTTTAAATGCTGATTCCTAACTAAATAAGTCCTGAACCCTATGTTTTTTTCAGTGAATTTGCAAGGTTTTTTAAATGCTAATTCCTAACTATATCAGGCGTGAAACCTATATTTTTTTTCAATAAATTTCAAAGGTTTTGTAAATGCTAATTCTATTAGCGGATAACGTTTATATATGTTATTATCCTTCTGGGACCACCTGAGCAGCCATCTTGTTTCTCAGGAGAAGTGAGGCACAAGAGAGCACAAAACAAGAGTGGAAAACGTGAAAAGGGGCAGGGTTGAGACCCACTGACCCCCTAGCCCTTCTCAGGGGGTCCCAGAAGGACCACCAAGTGCAAAATATATATATTTTTTAAATCGCGGGGTACGCGCACGGTACGCGTAGGGTGCGCGTCCCCCACGATTTTATTTTTGTTTTTTGCCCTTGGGGGTCCTTTTGGGACCCCCTGAGAAGGGCCAGAGGGTTGGGGGGTCTCTACCCAGCCTCCTTTTTGTGTTTTCCACTCTTGTTTTGGGCTCTCTTGTGCCTCAGTTCTCCTGAAAAACAAGATGGTGGCCAACAATTCCTGGTTTGGATAGTTTGGAATGTTGACAGTCGACTGCCAGCCAATCAGAAACTCGCTCGCGCACGTACGCGTACGGTGAGCGCATATAGATATATAAATTGATCAAATTCAATTTTCTCAACAACTACTGGAGGGATTTTCACCAAATATAGAAAAGGCACTACTGCATACCTGTCCCTACCATTTTGCCAAGTTTGGTGTAATTCCGTTCAGCCGTTCAGGCTGTAGCTGTGTCTAAAGGTCCCATAGAAAATGCCATTTGAAAAATTTCAAATTCAATTTTCTCAAGAACTACTGGAGGGATTTCTACCAAACATAGCAAAGGCACATCTGCATACCAGGCCCTACCATTTTGCCAAGTTTGGTGTAATTCCATTCAGCCGTTCGGGCTGTAGCTGGTCTAAAGGTCCCTATGGAAATTAACATGGGGAAAACACGTTTTGGGACCCCCTTTTGGCCCCCGCTTGACGAATCCCCCCAAAACTTATAGGGAAGGAGCGGAGCGGAGCTGGCCAAAATTCTGGAAAATTACACACAGATTCCTCGATCGGTCCCAAAGTTATTCCCAATAGAATGTTGAGCGCATATAGATATATAATTTGCTCAAATTCATTTTCTCAACAACTACTGGAGGGATTTTCACCAAATATAGAAAAGGCACTACTGCATACCTGTCCCTATCATTTTGCCAAGTTTGGTGTAATTCCGTTCAGCCGTTCGGGCTGTATCCGTGTCTAAAGGTCCCATAGAAAATGCCATTTGAAAAATTTCAAATTAAATTTTCTCAAGAACTACTGCAGGGATTTACACCAAACATACAAAAGGCACTGCTGCATACCAGTCCCTACCATTTTCCCAAATCTGGTATAATTCTGTTCAGCCGTTCGAGCTGTAGCCTTGTCAGAATGTCCCTATGGAAATTAACATGGGGAAAACACGTTTTGGGACCCCCCTTTTTTCTCGCCCCCGCTTGACGAATCTCACCGAAACTTTCAGGGAAGGAGCGGAGCGCAGCGAGGCAAATTTAAGGAAAATTACAGGCAGATCCCTCAATCGGCGCTAACATTATTCCCAATAGAATGTTTTGAATTTCCTATGGTAACTAGGTCCTAACTATATATACCTACTGGCGACCGCCAGTATGTAATATATATATATATACACTGAAAAAACCATAGGTTTCACACCAGTTATAGTTAGGAATTAGCATTAAAAAACCTATTAAATTCACAGAAAAAACCATAGGTTTCACACCAGTTATAGTTAGGAATTCCTATTAAATTCACTGAATAAACCATAGGTTTCACTCCAGTTATAGTTAGCTGAAAGTTTTACCCGCATAAAACCATTGAAATTCCCACGTTATAGTTAGTTGGACTCACTATAACTTGCGAGTGCAATGCACTGCTGATGACGTCACATATTACATCACTCATGACATGGTCAGTGACATCACTCATGACATCACTGATGACACCATCCAGTGAATGTGTGTCTTTCTGAAAAATAAATATTTTTTATATATGTATATGTAAAAGTTGATGGAAGAATAAATGTTTAAATAAGTGTTTACATGGATGATTTAAAAAAATAAATTGATTGGTTAACTGGTTTATTAAGTGTATCTTAGTGAATACATATATTAGAGAATAATGTTTAAATATTTAAATATATGTATTAGTGTTTCACTTTGTGTATAAGTGGCTGCATGAGTTGCTGAGTAGCTACATGTGTGTGTATATGGGTTAATAGATGTTTTTTTAGTATCAGTATGAGTGTCTGTATGGTTGGTGGGGGTATTACTTTGCACATAGATGCATGAATGACTGACTCACTGTCTGTATGTGGTTTGAAGACAGCATATGTGCAGGACTGTATGGGTGGATGAGTGTGTATATGTGTGTGTTAGTGAGTGAATGACTGTCTCACTAGTGTCTTTATCAGTAACTACATATGTTTTAATCTAGTATATGTGAATATTGATGTATATAAGTGAGTATATGTGAGAGTGAGGGATTGTAAGAGTTCCTGTTTAAATACTATGTTTTTCTATAAGTGATTGTTTAACAGAGTAAATATGTGTATGTTTTCTTAGAAGTAAGGTGGTAGTGTGTGTATAGCTGTATATGCAAATAAATGGATGTTCAATTGTTTATTTGCATGTGTGAGTATGTGTGTGAGTAACTTTTGGAACACTGTCGTTGGGTAACAGGATATATAGGTGTATCACTATATATGATGAGTGAGTATATGTATGAGTGACTACATAGAACTGTTGGTGAATGAGTGGATGTGTATATAGATGGTGGAATTACTGAATTGGTTGTTGTAACTGGTATGGGTATCTCAATTTTTTGGAAAATTTTAGTTTCTATTTTTCAATATGTGTTTCAAGGGTTACATTACAGTGAAAGGAGGTCTGCCACTCTGTCACAAGCATGGTGTCATCAGTGATGTCATGAGTGATGTCACTGACCATGTCATGAGTGATGTAATATGTGACGTCATCAACAGTGCATTGCACGCGCAAGTTATAGTGAGTCCAACTAACTATAACGTGGGAATTTCAATGGTTTTATGCGAGTAAAACTTTCAGCTAACTATAACTGGAGTGAAACCTATGGTTTTTCAGTGAATTTAATAGGTTTTTTAAATGCTAATTCCTAACTATAACTGGTGTGAAACCTATGGTTTTTTCAGTGAATTTAATAGTTTTTTTTAATGCTAATTCCTAACTATAACTGGTGTGAAACCTATGGTTTTTTCAGTGAATTTCAATGGTTTTTTAATAGCAAATCTTCATAGGTATAGAAAGTGATAAATTTTAAAACAAATTTTATATTGTATAAATATGTTAATCATTTTTTTAATTCTTTTTTTATTTTTAACCCCGGGGCGCTCCCGGGGCGCGTACCGGTGAACGCACGGGTAAGCGCAATATTACGGCGCGCCCCGGGGCGCGTACCGGGAGCGTCCCGGGAGCGCTATTCCCGCGAACGAAAACAACATTGTGACGTATCGCGTAGACGCGTGATGCGTCATATGATGCACAGCGTAATCGCAACCAAAAGCACGCGATCGCATACGATCGTGGAACGTCCTGACACGCTTATGCTACGCATCTGCGGGCGCGCCCCGGATCGCGAGTACGGGCGCGCCCCGAAAGCGCGTCGGGTCATTTGACCTGAAAGTAACACTTTCTATTGTTGCAGAACAGTTTTGGTTTCCAAATGAGTAAAGCCTGGGTCTTGTGACCTGAAAATAACACTTTTTATTGGTGCAGAACAGTTTTTGTTTCCAAATGAGTAGAGCCTGGGTCTTGTGACCTGAAAATAACACTTCTGATTGGTTAAGGACAGTTTTTTTTTCCAAATGATGAAAAACCCCACCTTTCTTCCTTATTCTGACTTTGTCCTTTGACTGAGGAAGACCTGTTTCACTTATAGAGACAATTCTTTTGTACTTTGAAATGGCTACTGTAGCAGCAACAGCTGGAGCATCTGCACCACCACCACCACCATAACCACCACCACCACCAAGAGGACCACCACAACAATACATTGGTGGTGAAGAAGAGGAGGAGGAGGAAGAGGAGGAGGAGGAGGGAAGAACATGGCTGCCTGAACAAAATACCCCATACAAGCCAAAAGAACACATTGTATGGGAGTTTTTTCACTTCCAGAGGGCAAGAAAAAAGTTAATGCGGCCAAGGTAACTTGTCGAATCTGTGGCACAGAACTCTCATGGGGCAATCCAGATAAAAATTATTCATTTGGTAATAATACCATGATTCGACATATGACCCGGAAGCATCCTAACAACTATTCTCGTGCAGAGATCAGGGAACTGGCCAGTCACCTCCCCCAGTGTTCAAGGACCAGCTCCAAAACAAAGCAACCCACTCAATCGGCACCAGAAACAACAGAGACGATGCCTTGTATTCAGCCACGATTTGCTAATTTTAGAATCACATGTATTGATTGTGGCAAGCTTATCGCCTATAATGAAAAGAGCGTAAAGCTCGTCGTCCTTGCTGGTGACAATCACAATTGCCCCAAAAAAAAGTAATTTTTTCAGTTTTTTGTTTTTTGCTCCAGTTGAGCCATTTTCAATTCCCTTTTTCTTTGTTTCTCCCCATAAAAAATACAAAAAAAAATAAAACTGTTTTGAAAAGCCCAAAAAAGTAAAAAATGTTCAAAAATCATAAAAAAAATATAAAACAACAAAAAGAAGAAAAAAAACTGTTCTTTTTAGAGCTACCTTTCATTTATAAAATGAAACCTATATTTTTAAAGAATCTCTGTCATTTTTTTTTCCTTAGGGTACGCGTACCGGGGCGCGCCCCCCAAAAAAAAAAAAAAATGTAATGAAGCAGTTAGCATGAGGGAAGAACACAAAGAGAGTTATGTTAAGAGAAAAAGAGCTACAGGATGAACACAGAGGGATTGTTTATTACATAGTAAAAAACTAGAGAAGGTGTAATTGGATGAAAGTGAGAAAAGTAAAATGACTAAAGGAGCGAAAGAAAGGAAAAGAGAGGAAGAACACCAAAGTAGAGATAGTGGGAGAATGTGAGTGGCTGTTCAAAGAAAAAGAAAGGACAGTAAAAAATGGAGAATGAAGGGTAGTGGCGGAACCAGGATAAATGAAGAACGCTGAGGGAGGGTGAGAAAAGACCAGTTAGTATAAGTAAAGAGGGGTGAAAGAGGGGGAACAATTTAATTAGGATAAGACATGGGGAGTGACAAAGAGAAAGGACAAAGAAAGTAAAGGAAACAGTACCTGAATGGGTTTGAGTGAAACAGCAAACAAAGATAAGTAATGCAGTGTGTGTGACTTATAGTGAGTCAGTGGGTGTAGGTCGGGGTGTGGGTGTGTAAGGTGTGTCTGTGGGTGTGGCTGTGTGGGGTGTTTCGGTGTGGGTGGAGGTGAGGGTGTCTGAAATATGGGCGAGGAGTGTATGAGTGTGGGGTGTATATGTGTTCGATGTATGTGTGTGTGTGTGTGTGAGGAGTGTGTGTGGGAGGATTTTTTGTGTGTATGAGGTGTGTGTGTGGTGTGTGTGTGGGGTGTATGTTAGAGGTGTGTGTATGTGTTGGGAGGGGAATGAGGTATGTGTGTAGGAGTAAGGTAAATAATTAAGAAAAAGAGAATGAGTGAAGAAGCAAAGGAAGGGAACAGAGGGTAAGTGAAGTAAAGAATAGGTATTGAAAGAAGTTGAATATGAGAGGGGAAATAGGTAAAGGGGAGTAAACATGTAGAATAAGAATAAGTGAGGGAAGCAGAGTAAAGACACAGGAGTGAGGTTGGTTGAGAAAATGTTAGTGAGCTTAAAGCAAAGGGTGACGACAAAATACATTTTTTTAGTCATACTTACCATATAATAAGTGTACCTTTAATTACATTTTTTAACTACACTTTGTATCTGTGAAAGACAGAAGAAAAAATAAGGTATAATCACTAAAATACGTATTTTAAATTAAAAGATACAAATGAAGAGGTCAACAATCATAACAGTGTATTTAGAAATAAAGTAAGAGTGAAGGACACAAAAAGGGAAATAAAGTAAGGTAGAAAGAAAAAAAAAGAAAAAAAGAAATAGAAGGAGAGCAAATTACTAAGAGTAAGACATATAGATTCACTGACAGAGAGGAAGAGAAGAACAGAGAAATGAACTGAAGGTAAGAAAGATACTAAAAGAATGTGAGTTAGCAAAACTAAGTCAGGAAACAGTAGTAAGTAAAAAGATAATGACAGAGATGGAAAAGAGTCTAATTAAGAATGCATTTAGAAGAATGAGGAATAGATGATAACTGAGAGTAAGTGAAGAACAGTCATAGAGTGAAAGGATGAAGAGAGAGAGAATAATATACAATGATTGAGGGAAATGCAGTGAGGAAGTTAGTAAAGAGACACACTAAGAGAAATACTGAGTGAGGTGGAGTACAATGACTGAGCAATGGAAATGAGTAAGGGAGCAAAAAAAGAAAACAGAGGAGAAAACGACTAAAACAGTGGTAATGACAGGAACTAATTTGGTGATGAAAGTAAAGAGAAGGACATTGAAAGAAAGGAAATGAGGGATACTAATGGAACCAGAGTAAAAGAAATAGGATGAAGAACGATGAACGAGGAGCAGTGAAGTTGTTGTAAAAGAAATGATGGAAGGTAGATAAACACAATTGAACATAACACAAGGAGAGTGATGCACTGAGGACATAGAGGTAGTGAACGAAAAATAGGGAGAAGAGCTCAAAAGAAAAAAGCAAACAAAGATAAGCGAGGGAGAGTGGGTGATTTATAGTGATAAAGTGCGACAATACTGCTGAGTGAGTAAAGAGGAATTAGTAAAAGAGCAAACTAAGAAAATACAGAAAAGGGAAGTAAAGTAGAGAGACTGAAAGCTGAAAAGTTATGCAAGGGAGAGAAGGGATGCAGACAGTTGAAATGAGAATGAGGGGTTGTGAAAGAAGAGGAGAAAAAGAACGGGGTTGAAAGAGAGTGAAAGAAAGAAATTATAAGTGAGTAAAAAGAGCTTAAAGAGGGTGGAAAAAGAAAAGTGAGTGTGAGACAATGAGAATATAATTTAAATTACAGAATAAAAACTATAGATTAACTTGTACAACATGTTACATAGTTTATTTTTGCTGTTCTCAGAATATATTGAATTTCACTTAAAAAAGTGAGTTCAAACTACTCATCATATTACAGCAGGGAAAAAAAAACACAATCACAAAGATTGTGTTTTAAAAAAAACCATTCAAAGTTACAAATAGCAAATATACATTAATCTTTGATTTACTTACTTTTCCTTTAGGCCAAATAGTAAATCATGAAGGTCCGCTTCTCGTTGGAAAGTACTCTGCTGTTTACTAAAAATTCCATTTCATCGACTTTCTAGAAGAAAAGCTCTAAGAACATCTGAAATATTTTCATTATTTTCATATACTCTTTCTTTCACTCATGATTCTTTGCTCATTCCTTAACATTTCCTAAAGGCCAAATAATGTTAGATGTATGAGCATATTTTCAAATCAATTTAAAGAAACTCTGAAATTACCGTTTTTAAATAGCAAACTAACCTTTATTAACTGCTCCCGTCTTCATACGCCAATTACCTTTACTTAAATTTTGGTTCTAAAAACACTAGATATGAATTTTTTAAGTCAAAAGGCAAACGTTGTTTAAAAGTCAAATGAGTATCGTTACAAAGGGTCCAACCTTTGCAACTTTTTAAATAGCATGTGTAATGCCCTGATGTTGTTGAAGGACCGTCATGATAAATAATAGCTACAGTTCCAAATGTTCTTCCTGAAATGGATAACTGAGAAGCCACAAAATGTTTTATGGAAGTTGTCAATTTCGTTCCATCAGCTCTACATCGTTGGAACATTAAAATGACATAGTGACCGTAACTTTGTAGAAATAATGTGGACAGCATTGCAGACTTACATTGGGTACACACCATATTGCGATCAGCTGCTTTAACTAGATTATTGAAAGACACTGATTTGCAGTCTGGTAAAGTCAAATATATAAATCTTTCAGTGTCTATTCTAGTAGTACTTGACGAAGTACAGTTATCACAGTCATGTTGCCATTGATAAGAAAGGTTAAAAAGATTTTTTATATCTACTCCTTCATCTTGCAATACATCAAACATATACATAAAAAATTCCTGACAATCCTGCTGAATTATCTGTGAAAATTGATTTTGACCAGAACATATGTCTAGAAGATTTCTAATTTCTGAAACACTTTCTATTTTTGCTCTATCACTGCTACATTTCTCTAACACAGAATTCAATAAACAGCACAATGTTTGATCCCGATTTTCAACTATCTGTTTTTGTACATTTTGAAGAAAAAAACAACATTAACTACTACATTAGCATAGCAGTTGACACCAGAACTGTTTTCAAACTGAAATCCAACAACATCTTCAACAGAATCCTTTTTCTTTCTCTTTAAAATTACACTTTTATCTACTTTTTGCTTTTTTGCTAGTACCTCACTGCAATTAATCTCATTTCTTCTTTTTCGGCCTACCACACGTTTTTCAAACAGAGGATATTGAGGCAAATGTGGAGCATACTCTCTTCTTAACCTATTGTATTCTTTAACACAATCTAGATCAGCAGATATCTTTGTTTAATCACACTCAATCAAGTACAATCCTGATAAAGTTCTGACTCGTGATAATGCCACATATGCCATACCCTCTTTAAACACAGAACTTCCAATATTCACCAAAGCACTATCTACACTTAAACCTTGAGATTTATGAATTGTCACTACATATGCCAAACAAACAGGAAACTGTTTTCGGCGAACATATAAGTCTTTCACAAGCAAAAATCTAGCTGAACAACGACAAATTTGTTCTATTTCGTCAATGCCATCAAATTTAATTTTTAAAATTTCCATTCCATCTCCATTTTTGTAATTCACAAAACCAACAACATGACCCATTGCTCCATTTACCAGACCTCTTTCAACATTTAAATTCCTTCTCAAAATGATACGACAATTTAAACACACATTCAGAGTCTTTTCAAAACCAGCAGTTTTAGATATAGTCTTCTCTAATGAATCCAATTTTGAATTCAAATTTTCTGACAAAATAATTGTTGCTCCCATATGCTCTATTTTATCTATAGCTTCCAGTTTCACTATCTCTTCATTTTCTAACTTCAACATTTTGTTGTTGAACATGGAACATTCTTTCAGAGTAGGCATCAAACATATGGCAGATTTCTTCTCGTTAATTTTCTTAAAAATATTCTCTGGAAGAATGTTTTCATTTGGGTACAAATTAGAAATTAATCGTCCATGTAAAGCTTCTTTCCCATGCTGACTTATTTTTCCAATTCTTACATCTTGTAGAATATTTTTATAATCTTCATCCTTTGCCTGCCGCATATTTTGGAGTAGTTCTGCATATTTGAAATGTAACCATATATTAACGTTTCCAATGCTTCCTAGGCACTTCCTGGTATCTTCATGCGTGACCATTTTAGACACTTGTTGAGCTATCACTGGAGTCAACTGCAGTAGATTTCCAAAAACAATAATGTGTTTTCCTCCAAATAAGACATCATAGTCTGTTCTAAGAATTTCTTGCATTCTCAAATGCACAAAAGCAAGCATTACATTTGAGACCATGCTTACTTCATCAATGATAAGAAGTTTCATTTTCTTTAGGATTCTCGAAACTTCACAGTACGCATCGCCAGATAGCTTGTGGTATTGCAATTTGTTATCATGCTCTACTGGCAGCATCAGTAAACGATGTAAAGTAATCCCTTTAATATTATGTGCTGCCAGCCCAGTTGGAGCGGTAATAACACAAGACAGTGGTAATTCAGTCCTTTTCTGCAGATAAGTTGCAATTGCTTTAATCAGAAAACTTTTTCCAGTTCCCGCTTCTCCACTCACGTACAGTCGGACAGGCTTAAATGATGCACATGAGCACTCTTTCTTCTCATGACTGAATCCATGTTCAACCTGTTCTCTGACTTCGCCATATATCTGTTTCTGCTCAAGGTTTAATTGTTTCACCAAATCTTCTAAATTAATGATATCCTCTTGAGCTTGCTCCATAGCTCTTTCCACCTCATCCATGGCAGTGGCAGCTTCATTTTGGATAATTGGTCCTCCGAGTGGATCCTGACTCAATGAAGCAGAACTCTGACTGCCTTGAGAACTGTCTCTCCCAATCTCTGCAGCAATTGTTGCTTCTTGCTCTATTTCTTCATTCAACATTTGCAGATAATTTGGAAAAACAGGATATTCTATGGTATCCTTGGTTGCATTAAAAGAGTCTTCATAACAGAGAAAATCTCCAAGTAGTTCCTCTTCTTCACACCATGGTTTAAAGAGTTGCAAAAGAGCCAAATAGTAAAATTCTCTTTTATCTAGATTTTCACAACTCAATTTTCGATGATTAATCAAATGACCTTTTTTCTGTTTCACTAGACATCCTTCACATCCAATGACAGCATATATTCCATTATTGATATCTTCTCTGATGTTCCTCTTATAAATATATCTTTGCAGAACTTCATAGAGACAAGCGTTCTCAAGGTGAGGACTTCTGTTTGGGTAGTATGTATCCAACATGTTTGTCTTCAAAATATCTGTGCTTTCTGGTTGTTTCTCTGCCAAATACTCTATCTCTTGTACAGATTTCAAAACTCGGTTTCGTGTTGCAGCAAGACCTAGACTTATCCAAATGATTGTTCTAGATTTGGCATAAAGACTTGCTGAGGACAATCGATCAGAACATTCATATGCTCCAATTTCTCGATGCGACAACATCTTCAGACTGGAACTATATAATTTCTTGCTTAGACTCTTTTCATGTGAAATGTCCTCCCACATTTCCTTCAGTTCTGTCTTTTCTTTTTTTGTGATGTAAGACGTCACATATCGAGCCACAGCAATAGAGTTGTCAGCAATGAATTGAATATCCATGTTAGCATTCCACATGGACAAAATCACTGGGTTGCAGTCGTTGATGTACTTGGAGTCTTCGTTTCTTTTTAAATTGTATGTATTTTTTGGTGACTGCCTAGTCATAGTATGTCACAGAGAAGACATCAAATTATTTACTCTTCCTTTAGAAATCACTGGTCGTGGAAAGCCAAAATGACATTTTGTGTAGAACTTGTCCTTGTTCCTGAATTTTCGACGACAGTACTTTCCACAACGATGGGATTGAAAGCGTAAAACTTGTTGCCTTAAACTGTTTTCCTCTGCACATGGAATACTGTGCAGATTCCATGCACAGTACATGTTGAATACTCTTCAATGAAGCTATTCACAGTCTCATCCGAATCTGTTCCAAATTTGGGTGCATCTTTAATCCACAACAACATATGTATATGAGGAGCACCTCTCGCTTGATACTCCTTTCTCCAAAAGAAATCCAAAACCTCTCCAAGGGGAGGATTTTTTTTGCTGGTAATAAAAGACATCATAGCTTCAAATCTATGATTGAAATATCTGCATACATTCACTGGATCCAAATAACACAGTTCTCCAGCAGTTTTGAATTCTATATTTTGAATATTTGCATTTGCCTCTCGTAGAAATTGAAGTAAGTCGTCCCATGCATACTCGGCACAGCTAAGAGTGAGGAACCATGAAGGAGTTCCTAAGTTTCTTAGCATTCAATTCCCCATGACGACGGAACCAATACTTGTTTGTACCATGCTGACAAGCCATGAGATTGATTAAATGGGATTCCAAAATATTATCTTGCAGATTCACTTTCTCCATAAAGTCCCTCGCCGAAACATTTTGCAAATGTGCTCCACTTTTCAGTATATGGTTTACTGCATAAGAAAGCCCAGACAAGTCACTTTCATACAGTAGATGAAACAAATATGGAATGCATTGACGAAACCTTGGATCTTCAGCATATAATCTTAAAGTTTGGTATTCAGATGCAGGAATTTGTAGTGGTCGATCGTCATATCGTCCACCTCGACCTGTTGGAAATAAATGTGGAAAATAACGAGCTTCCAAACTTTCTTCCCATACACTAATGGGACTTCTTTTTGCTGCTTTCATTTGAAACAAGTCAATTGCATTCACCATCACTTCTTTGGAATGCAAAGGATGAACAGTATAATGTTCATATATTTCTTCACTTCTTGATACATCAACTTTTTCAATTTGGCCAGCTGAACAATCACTGTCTTCATCTGCAGCTGTTTCTTCTGCCTCAACACACACATGTTTGTAGTACTCATTGTTTTTGACCAAATACAACGTTGCCTTTTTGACTTTCCTAACATCCACTAAATCTTGCCAGATTTTCTTACTCTTTGCCGGAACCACATTAACTAGAATAAACAGAGGTTCCTCTTCCACTTTCTCTACACCAATGGTATCAATATTTTTCTTGAAATCTAGAGGCAAATAAACAACTCTTCCCTTTAATCCTCTCTGTAAATCTGAAGGAGGCAATTTCCCTATCTTAGGCTCCATGCGAACAATAGCTTGAAAAGGATGGACACATTGTATCAAAATAGACTCATATGTATTTAAATCCATCAATTCAGGAGGAATGTCTATCAACTCCAGATTATTATGAACAGCTCTAGCAGGCATTCTGTTTTGATTTAATTTATCATAACAATATTTACAAATACGCTGATCAGAACTCAAATCAAAACAATTCTCCACCCACAAATAAGTTGCAAAATCCTTCCACTCATAATTATTTATCTTTTCACTTTTTACGTATAAATCAACTAATCTAGTTTGATGCTTATAATGAGTTCGTCGACAACACACACAAGTAAAATTCGGCCTTTCACTTGATTTCACCTTAAACCTGGTAACTTCCTGGTCAAACTTTTCTGTACTTGAAATCTGTACATTATCTTCCACAATACCTTGAATTTCTGCGTTAATTTCTACACTGTCCTCTTTTTCACCAAAATAAGAAATCTCAATTTCTTCACAAATCTTCTTCACATCTAATTCAGTTCCATGCAAAAGAGCACTGTTTAATTGTTTAAGCTTAAGTGCTGGACTTTTTGCATAATACAACATTCTCACTAATTTCCTCATTTTGGTATGATGCACTGCTAACATCCTAAAATGATGAAAAACACTTTGACAGACTTTTCTAGAAAGACAAGCCAGTGAATGGCCTTGCAAACCTGTCTTTTCTCTCACTCTGCAAGGATCTAAATCTTGCAACAACTTTATTTTCTGCTTCAGACTTTTCTTACTATATGTACGTAAGAAATTACAAAACAAATCAATTGATTCCTGTCGCACACTACAAATACGACTACACTTCCAAGTGTACACTGGACCCTTAGTACGGTTCCCTAAAACTTCATCAGTTAACACCTCTTCTGGTTCTCGAGGCACAAGTTTCTCTTTTTCAATCGGACAACCGTCTTTCACCTCATATGCTCGACCACTGGTGTCAACTGCCTGCACTAAATCATTCTCCTGAAAGTAACTCTCCTCATTAAAAAATGGCTCACAACTTGAACTGTGCGTCCATTCTCCTGAAAAAACTTTACAAAAATGTGTCAGATTAATTACTCTTTTCCATCTACTGTTTGATTTAAAAACATCAATTGTCTTGTTAAGTGTCCTAATTCTATTGATTATTAAAATAAATAATTTTTTCTTAACTTCAAAAGCCTGATCAACAATCTTCTCTACATTTGTCTTTTTCTTATAAAAAGCAGCTCTCTGTTTGCCTTTCCTAATGTTTTTTAACAAATTTAAAACCACCCTATTGCGAAACATTCGTTTACGAATGTCTCTAAACTGATTCTGCCTTCTATTCCGATACATATTATTCTCTCCTGCTCCAGTGTTATCATTTTTTGAGGGCCTCTCCTTCCTTTTCAAAATTACTCTCTCCTTCTCTTTTTCTACATGCTGTCCAACATTTATTTTTGTTCTACATACGTTCCGTAAAAAAGATTTGGTTATCTTACCAGGAGCTTCTTTCCTGTTTTTTGAAGTCTTTGTTGTGGAGGACTGCTGTAATTCCAATGCTGTTTTTGTTTTAAACCGTACTTCAATTTTTTTTTGTTCTTTGCCTTGAGGGCATCGTTCCTTACTCTTGAAATCTTGTTTTCAATCTGTGTTAAAGAAAAAAATAGCACATTATAGACCACTACTATCAAACAACAAAGCAATGACAAAAAGCAAACAATCTATTCAGGGGGACAGATCAAGTGAGGATTCTCCAGGGGTGCAGAAGAAGTGAGACATGCATTGAAGAGTGTACTGGAAGAGAGGTATGTCCACAAGTACAAAGAAAGTGATACCTGTGTCTACGAGTGCAGTAGGAGATAAGCTTCATGAAGTCTAGTCCACTGGACTCTTACACACAGGCTTCACCACTTATGTTCTCCAGGAAAGTCCTCTCTCCCACTACAGTCTTGAACACAGGCCTCACCTCGTCTGTCCCTCTGGACAGGCCTCACCTCATCTACACAATCTACTTCCTAATCTGAGGTAACACAGGTGACATTGTTTTTCACTAAAATCGTTTTTTAAATAACATTTTAGACACACAGTGCAGGTCCTATGTACAAGCATTCAGTATCCATGACTACAGTGTAGAGGACTAACCTCCTCTCACCCTTGGAAAAGCCTTACCTCATCTCTGTCCTCTGAACAGGCCTCAATGTATTGAGTATAATTGATAGTAAGTAGGTGCAGATGAGGTGACACATGTCCAAGGGTGTAAATAAGCTGAGGCCTATCTAAGCATGCCGATTAGTTGAAGTCTATTCAGAGTTGCAGATGAGGTAAGGATTGTCTACGGGTGCACAAGAGGTATGGCCTCTATTGAAGAGTGTAGTATAAGAGAGATCTGTCCACGGGTGCAAATAATTTGAGACGTGTGTCTAAGAGTGCAGTGGGGGATAGGCTTCATGAAGCCTAGTCCACTGCACTCTTAGACACAGGTCTCACCACCTAGGCTCTCCAAGAAAACCCTCTATCCCACTACAGTCTTGAACACAGGCCTCAGCTCCTCTGTCCCTCTGGACATTCCTCACCTCATCTGCACAATCTACTTCCTAATCTGAGGTAACACAGGTGACAGGATTGTGAAAAGGTCAAATTTTTTTATCTAATCATTCACACACTATTTATTCTTTCTCAAAAATGTGAAAGACATTAATTTGGCCCAAAAATGTTTCAGTAGTGTAATGAAAAGCTTATACATATGACCTTTTCTCTGTTTTTCAAATGTTATTCCTAAAAAAGATTATGAAGCCTAAGCAGGAGTGCAGATGTAATGAAGCCTGTCCAGGGGAGCATACAAAGTGAGTCTTGTATCCAAGAGTGCAGTGGACAGGACTAAACTGGAGTAGTGTGCAAAAAAAAGATGAACCTCATTTATAAAGCCCTGCATCAGTTTTCCACTGCTGATGCGTCACTTTTTGTGACGCATCAGCGACATAAAACATGTGCCTTGTTGCGTCATATTTAAAAAGTCACGCATGTAGGTAGATGCATCACTTTTTAAAACTCTGTGCCACATGATACCTCTATCAGCTGTAATGTACACAGAAGGGACATTCCCCCACAAAAAGCCTCGTAATAGTGACGCAGTGAAATCTCTGACATTTCACTGCGTCACTTTTAGGACATATATATAGGCATCATTTTTTAAACCTCAGCGCCACATTATACCTCTGTCAGGTGTAATGTACACAGAGGGGTAATTTCTCCGCAGAAAGCCTCATAATACTGGCGCACTGAAATCAATGAGATTTCACTGCGTCACTCGTACAACACTGTTACGTCAAAATCTTGCGCCTGCCTCACAGCAGACATAAGACTGAGGCAAACGCTTTCACATGGAGCTTTCCCCATGTGAAAGGATGCATTGCTGGAGTACAAGCATTCCATTTCAGTACTGAAAACTCACTATTTTACAAAATAGATTTCCTCTTTCTTGCAAACAATCCTACAGCATGTCCAAGGGTGTAAATAAGCTCAGGCTTGTCTAAGCATGCCAGTTAGTTAAAGTCTATTCAGGGTTGCAGATGAGGTAAGGATTGTCTAGGGGTGCACAAGAGGTATGCCCTCTATTAAAGAGTGTAGTAGAAGAGAGATCTGTCCACGGGTGCAAATAATTTGAGACCTGTGTCTAAGAGTACAGTGGGGAATAGGCTTCATGAAACCTAGTCCACTACACTCTTAGACACATGTCTCACCACCTATGCTCTCCCTGAAAAGCCTCTCTCCGACTACAGTCTTGAACACAGACCTCACCTCCTCTGTCCCTATGGACATTCCTCACCTCATCTGCACAATCTACTTCCTAATCTGAGGTAACAAAGGTGACATGATTGTGAAAAGGTCAAATTCTTTTATGTAATCATTCACACACTATTTATTCTTTCTCAAAAATGTAAAAGACATTAATTTGCCCGAAAAATGTTTCAGTAGTGTAATAAAAAACGTATACATATAACCTTTTCTCTGTTTTTCAAATGTTATTCTAAAAAAAGATTATGAGGCCTAAGCAGGACTGCAAATGCAATGAAGCCTGTCATGGGGAGCACAAAATGTGAGGCTTGTGTCCAACAATGCAGTGCACAGGACTAAACTGGAGTAGTGTGCAAAAAAAAGATGAACCTCATTTATAAAACCCTGCATCAGTTTTCCACTGCTGATGCGTCACTTTTTGTGACGCATCGGCGGCAAAAAACATGTGCCTTGTTGCGCCATATTTAAAAAGTGACGCATGTAGGTAGATGCGTCACTTTTTAAAACTCTGTGCCACATTATACCTCTATCAGCTGTAATGTACACAGAAGGGACATTCCCCCACAAAAAGCCTCGTAATAGTGATGCAGTGAAATCTATGACATTTCACTGCGTCACTTTTAGGACATATATATGTCAAAATCTTGAACCTGCCTAACAGCAGGCATAAGACTGAGGCAAACGCTTTCACATGGGGCTTTCCTCATGTAAAAGTATGCATTGCTGGAGTTGCATCATTTTTGTGACACACTCCAGCAATTCGTCACTTTTGCGCTTACAGATACATCACAAATACTGACTTATCTGTAAGTCCTAGAAACATGATGCGTCATACATTAAATGTAATGCATTATTGGTGTCACAAGGAATGCACAGTCAAAAGTGATGCATCACTGTTTTCATAAATAAAGCTCTCAGTGTGCTTCCTAATGTGAGGTAACACAGCTGACATGATTATGAAAGCTTCAAATTATTTTACTTAATCATGCACACATTATTTATTTTTTCTCAAAAATGTAAAAGCTATTAATTTGCCCCCAAATCGATTTTTCAATAACATTTTAGAAACACAGTGCAAGTCCTATGTACAATCATTCCATTTCAGTACTGAAAAGTCACTATTTTACAAAATACATTTACATTCCTAACAAGCATTACCCAAAAAATTAAGCAAACCAACAGCAAAGAAACTCAATCTGCTTCCTAATCTGAGGTAAAACAGATAACATGTTTGTAAAAGATTCAAATATTTTTATGTAATTAAGCACCCACTATTTATTCCTTCTTAAAAAATGTTAAAGCCATGGATTTGAACTAAAATCGTTTTTCAATTACCATTTTAGGAACAGAACACAGGTCCTATGTACAAGCATTCATTTTCACTACTGAAAGCCATTAATTTGCCCTAAAACCGTTTTTTATTTAATATTTTATGAACAGAGCACAGATCCTATTTACTGGCATTCTTTTTCACAAGTGAAAACCATTATTTTCCACTAAAAACCTTTTTCAATTAACATTTTAGAAACAGAGCACAGATCCTATATACAAGCATTCATTTTCACTACTGAAAGCCATTGATTTGCGCTAAAATCATTTTTCAGTTACCATTTTAGAAACAGAACACAGGTCCTATGTACAAGCATTCATTTTCACTACTGAAACCCATTGATTTACCCTAAAATAAATTTTTTAAATAACATTTTAGATACTAAGTGCAAGTCCTATGTACAACCATTCAACTTCACTACTGAAACATCACTGTTTCACAAAATAAAAATCCTCTATTTTGCAAATATAGAAACCATGTATTTTTTAAAAGCATCACACAAACCTAAAGCAAAGAAAATCAATGTGCTTCTGAATCTAAACTCTCTATCTAAATGAATTATAACTCACCTTTACAAATGCTTTGAGAGATTCAGAACAGTGTCAGATACACACGCCAATATTTCTATAGCAGAGCAAAAGGTATGTTCTCCAGGCACTGCAACCATTAATGGCACAGAAAGTCTCTAATTCTACACACATATTGCTCATGGTAACCAATCAAAACTCTTCCCTCTTTATTTTCAAACCAACACCCTTCCCCCCCTTAGCCCTTTCTACCTGTTACCATAGCAACTCCCTCCTCACTGAGCTCCCAGGGTTAAAAGTTTATACTACAATGTTGCAAATAACCTCAGCAAGGATGTTTGACCTGTGAATACACCAGTTTATCTGCTGCAATCTTTCTTTAAATGACTGTTTTTTAACCATTCAAATGACTTCTTTCACACAACAGAACCATGCACCCTAACTTTCAGTTTTCAACTATCTGAATCCACCAATCATTGCAAAGAGCACTGAAACTCCACATTTTTTTTGTGCAAAATCCTACTGTTCCAACTACCATTTCATTTCTACACTTCATCTGACTGCACCAGAACCTCCTCTCACCATGTACTCTGTCTGGATTATTGGACATAGCTACATTCACTGGGCTCAAAGGTATGCAGCTAACAGAAATGTCACAACCTTGATTTACCAAATGTGCACATAAAATGGATTGGCCAGAGAGGATTGAGATGTCACCAATTGATACGATTGGTGAAAACCTTTTTGCATTTGCCACACCCTGACCTCTTAATTGTGCATTGTGGAGGAAATGACTTGGGCACTTTGACTGGGGTAGGTCTGGAAATGCTTTTAAAGGACACCTTGGATCAATTGATGACACTTTTTCCACAAACTGCCTTGGTATATTCCAATATATGCCAAAGACAGAAATGGAACTGGTCCAAACAATTTTGTCCACAATTTGAGAAAGCACGGAAACATGTGAATAAATCTGTTTCTGCTTACATGAGAGACTATGGAATGGGTTCAATATACAACAACAACTTGCGTTACAACCTGCAAGATATCTACAGAGCAGATTATTATTATTATTATTATTATGCGTTCTTATATAGCGCTCGATTACCCGTAGGTATCTCGGCGCTTGCCTTGGGATCCCGTCCTGGCTTCCCCAAGGTGAAAGCCAGGCATCCCGCCACGGGGGGGCCGTAGTGGAGATTAAGCAGGCTAATGCCCAGAGCTGCAGAGTGTGAACCCGTGATTCGAGTAGGCACCGAAACGAGAATTATCGAGTCCGTGGATATTTGGGCTCAAGACCCTGCCGCGTCGGGAATTGAACCCTGGTCCCGGGTCTGACCTCTGCTTCAGGTCTGCCTCCTCTAACCAGTGTGCACTTCTCAGATGAGGGGAATAGAATATTCCTCCTGAATTTAAGACTGTGCATTGGTACCTACTTGTAGGTACCTAAATCAGCCACAGAACCCAAAAGCTCTTTTCAGGGCTACCCTACGTCTGATCACTCCAAATGATTATCTTTTTATAACTTTTTTCACTATTTTTCACCAAAGTACGCTTACCGGGGCACGCACCGGGAAGCGCTCCCCCAAAAATGTTTTAAGTAAATTTACATAAAAACCACTGGAGACACTTTCACCAAATATAGAATAGGCCATACTACATACCAGTCCCTACCATTTTCCCAAATTTGGTGGA
Source organism: Lissotriton helveticus (assembly GCF_964261635.1). NCBI lineage: Eukaryota > Metazoa > Chordata > Amphibia > Caudata > Salamandridae > Lissotriton > Lissotriton helveticus. Next base: position 889,643,999 of record NC_136065.1, on the reverse strand, counting down.
ATTCCATTGAACAATTTGGCCTGTAGCCCTCTCTAAATATCCTGAAGTGAATTACTTCACAAAAACACATCTGAAGTGTTAGAATTTAAAACCAATAAAAATGTTACTTTCATTTTCTACTATTATTTCATGACATTTGATTGGTTATGTACATGAATATATATAAACAAAGAGAGGGAAACACAGTCATTTTGACTACTACTTCCTGAAGTACATTTCAAAAGCATTTCCTCTGAGAACTTAAACTTCTTTTTGAAAGGTAAGATGTTATTTTGAAAACTGAAGTATGTTGTGCACTTTAAGTTAATTTGGAAAACATTTTCTGATAGTTATATACTATCCCTCTGTAATAGTTATAGATTGAGATACGCTTCTCTGTTATAGTTATGGATGGAGTTAGCCTTGTCTTGTATAATTATGAATTTACTTAGGCTTCATGATTTACACTTTTTTTATTTCTACTTCCAGCCTGATACCATACACTGCCCAAAGATAACTTCACTGTTAAAAAATCAAAACTACCTGTCTGAACTTAAACCCAACAGTGCCCTATCTCTACTGATATATTTATTTTTTATGCAAATTACAGCAAGAAAATGGAAGGAGAGCAAAATATTTCCTTTGGAATTGTACTGGAGAGCAACAATGAACAAGTTATTGAACCCAATGAAGACTTAGAATTCATGGATGAATCACGGGACTATGAATTAGTTCAATGTGTGGAAGCGGTATATTCGCTAATTCAAAATGAGGACATTTCCGACAATCTGTTATTAGAAGTTCTGTTAAATTTGGAAAAAGAATCTGAAAAATAAATTGATATTGAATAATTCTAAACTTGTTTGAGACATTATTCATTTTTATATGTAATTCATAAACTAGTACCAAATTGATTATAATGTAAAGTCAGATTTATAGTATACTGTGCAACTTTTTTATGTTACATAGTAATTTTGCTCATAGATACTTCCTTTCTCCCAATATATTATCTCCAATGTGTATTTGACATCTCTTTTTCATCTCCTGCCTCCATGTTGTTTCTGCTTTCCTGACAGACTATGATATGGATTCCATATACCACAATAACCTCTGTAACAACATGCAAGATATCTACAGAGGAAACGGTGTACATTACATTTAAGACTCAGCATTGGTACCTACATGTTTGTACTTAAAACACCCAAACAACACAACAACTCTATGCAGAGCTACCCACCTCTAATCACTTTAAATTATTATTTTCCTGTTTCACTGAGTTTTCCCCATGTGTGGAGGGGGAGTGGGTGGGGGATGTGTGTGTATGTGTGGGATGTGTGAGTGTGTCTGTGGGGTGTGTGTGTGTGTCTGGGGGGGAGGTGTGTGTGTGTGTGTCTGTGAGGTATCTGTGTGTGCATGTGTGTGTGTGTGTTGGGGGGTGAGGTGTTTGTGGGTGTGTGGGATGTGTGGGTGTGGGTGTGGATGTGTAAGGTATCGGTGTGGGGGTGTGGGGTGTTTGGGTGTGGGTGGAGGTGTGCGTGTGTGAGGTGTGTGTGAGGAGTGTGAGGGTGTGGCGGTGTGGGGTTGTGGGAGTGTGGGTGTGTGTGGGACGTACTTGTAGGTACCTAAAACAGCCACAGAACCCAAAAGCTCTTTTCAGAGCTACCCTACCTGTAATCACTCAAAATGATTATTTTACACTATTATTTTCACAATTTTTCACCAAATTACGCTCACTGGTACGCTCCCCGCTGCGTGTACCGGGCGCTCCCCCCGCGAAAATCGAAAAAAAATTACATTTTTTTTTTCACCCGCGGGACCCTTTTGTGGCCCCCACATCAAACCTAGGGGGTCAGGGGGGTCTACCCTGCCCCCTTTTGGTCATTTCCCCCTTTGTTTTTGCCACCTCTTGTGTCTCGATCCTACCGAGACACAAGATGGCGGCCGCTCCGGACTGTTTGGAATGTTTACAGACACCCGAGAGCCAATCAGCTTTCCATGCGCAAGTCGCGTGGCGCGCCCGGAGGGCTCCCCGGTGCGCGTACGGGGGCGCGGCTATAGATATATATATTTTTTTAAACCTAAATTACTCAAAATCCTCTTGAGCACATATCTTAAGACATAGCAAAGGCACATCAGGCTACCAGTCCCTACAATTTTGCCAAGTTTGGTAGAAATCCATTCAGCCGTTCGAGCTAAAAGTGAGTTCGACCGCCCTATGGAAATTAACATGGGGAAAACACGTTTTGGGACCCCCTTTTATCTCGGCCCCCGCTTGACGAATCCCCCCCAAACTTTCAGGGAAGGAGCGGAGAGCCGCGAGGCAAAGTTGCTGAACAATTCAGGCAGATTCCTCAACCGGTGCCAAAGTTATTCCCAATAGAATGTTGCGATTTCCCTAGTGCAAAACTGACGCAGGGCCTCATAAATGAGGTTCTTTTTTTTTGCACACTACTCCAGTTTAGTCCTGTCCACTGCACTCTTGGACACAAGCCTCACCTTTTGTGCTCCCCTGGACAGTCTTCATCCCATCTGCACTCCTGCTTAGGTGTCAGAATCCTATCACATGGGGAAAGCTCCATGTGAAAGCGTTTGTCTCAGTCTTATCCCTGCTGTGAGGCAGGTGCAAGATTTTGACGTAACAGTGTCCTAAAAGTGATGCAGTGAAATCTCATAGATTTCACTGTGTCATTATTACGAGGCTTTTTGCGGAGAAATGACCCCTCTCTGTACATTACACTTGACAGAGGTATAATGTGGCGCAAAAGGTTTAAAAAATGACGCATCTACCTACATGCGTCACTTTTTAAATATGATGCAACAAGGCACATGTTTTATGCCGCCAATGCATCACAAAAAGTGACGCATCAGTAGCGCAAAACTGACGCATGGCTTTATAAATGAGGATCATCTTTTTCTTGCACACTACTCCAGTTTAGTCCTGTCCACTGCACTCTTGGACACAAGCCTCACGTTTTGTGCTCCCCTGGACAGTCTTCATCTCATCTGCACTCCTGCTTAGGTGTGAGAATCGTATCAGATTGGGAAAGCCCCATGTGAAAGCGTTTGCCTCAGTCTTATCCCTGCTGTGAGGCAGATGCAATATTTTGACGTAAGAGTGTCCTAAAAGTGCCGCAGTGAAATCTCATAGATTTCACTGTGTCATTATTACAAGGCTTTTTGCGGAGTAATGACCCCTCTCTGTACATTACACTTGACAGAGGTATAATGTGGTGCAAAAGGTTTAAAAAATGACGCATCTACCTACATGCGTCACTTTTTAAATATGGCGCAACAAGGCACATGTTTTATGCCGCCAATGCATCACAAAAAGTGACGCATCAGGAGCGCAAAACTGACGCAGGGCTTTATAAATGAGGCTTATTTTTTTTCTTGCACACTACTCCAGTTTAGTCCTGTCCACTGCACTCTTGGACACAAGCCTCACGTTTTGTGCTTCCCTGGACAGGCTTCATCAAATGAGTATTCCTGCTTAGGCCTTATAATTTTTTTTTAGAATAACATTTGAAAAACAATGAAAAGGTCATATGTATAAGCTTTCCATTACACTACTAAAATATTTTTGCTGCAAATTAATGAGTTTTACATTTTTGAGAAAGTTTAAATAGTAGGACCTGCACTGTGTTTCTAAAATTTTATTGAAAAATCGATGTTGGGACTAATCAATGAACTCTACATTTTTGATAAAGAATAAATAGTGTGTGCATGATTACATAAAACAAATTGACCTTTTCACAATTATGTCACCTGTGTTGCCTGAGATTAGGAAGTAGATTGTGCAGATGAGGTGAGACATGTGCAGAGGGACAGAGGAGGTGAGGTTTATGATCAAGACTGTAGTGGGAGAGAGGCCTTTCCCGGGAAGCATAGGTGGTGAAGCCTGTGTATAAGAGTGCAGTGGACTAGACTTCATGAAGTCTATCCTGTACTGGACTCTTAGACACAGGTCTCATCTTCTTTGTACCTGTGGACAGAGCTGTTTTCCACTATACTCTTCAATACAGGCCTCACCTTTTGTGCACCCCTGGAGAATCCTCACCTGATCTGTAACCCTGAATAGATTGTTTGCTTTTTGTCATTGCTTTGTTGTTTGGTAATAGTGGTCTATAATGTGCTATTTTTTTAAACACAGATTGAAATCAAGATTTGAAGAGTAAGCAAAGATGCCCTCAAGGGAAAGGAGAAGAAAACAACATAACCGCCAAAAAACAAAAACAGCAATGGAATTACAGCACTCTTCCACAACAAATACTTCAAAAAACAGGAACCAAGCTCCTGGTAAGAGAACTAGGGGCCAGATGTAGGTAATTCTATTTTACCGACTCATAAATACCGAATTTTACCGATTCGGTATTTATGAATCGGTAAAATAGAAGTACCGAGATGTAGGTAAATCCAGATGTGGATTTACCGAATCTTTAAAAGTCGGTATTTACCAATTCGGTAAATACCGACCGGTAATGCCCCATTCATTCCTATGGGCTTTGAAGCCCATAGGAATGAATGGGGCATTACCGGTCGGTATTTACCGAATCGGTAAATACCGAATTTGACAAGGGTGCAGGGGGTGTCACTTTGACACCCTCTAGCACCCCCAAAAAAGGTTCGGGGGCCATATGGCAGGCATACCTGCCCTAAGGGCAGGTCTGCCTGTCATATGGCACAGGTGTGCATGCACACATGTGCATGCACACCTGAATCGGTATTTTAACATCAAATACAATTTGATGGTAAAATACCGATTTTGTAGGCCTTATGGGACTCAGAAGAGTCCCACCTACATATCAATTTTACCGATTCGGTAAATATACCGGTCGGTAAATTTACCGACCGGTATATTTACCGAATCGGTAAAATTACTGATTTTCCCTGTTTACCTGCCCCTACATCTCGGTAGCCAAATACCGGTCGGTAACGGCCGAATTCGGCCGTTACCGACCGGTATTTGGCTACCTACATCTGGCCCCAAGTCTTTTATACGGAACATATGTACTTCAAAAAATATTGTTGGACAGCATGTAGAAAAAGAGAATGAGAGAGTAAATTTGAAAAGGAAGGAGAGAACCTCAAAGAATCCTACAACTGGAGCAGGAGAGAATAATATGTATAGGAATAGAAGGCAGAATCAGTTTAGAGACATTCGTAAACGAATGTTTCGCAATAGGGTGGTTTTAAATTTGTTAAAAAACATTAGGAAAGGAAAACAGAGAGCTGCTTTTTATAAAAAAAAGAAAAGTGTAGAAAAGATTGTTGATCAGGCTTTTGAAGTTAAGAAAAAATTATTTATTTTAATAATCAATAGAATTAGGACACTTAACAAGACAATTGATGTTTTCAAATCAAACAGTAGATGGAAAAGAGTAATTAATCGGACTAATTTTTGTAAAGTTTTTTCAGGAGAATGGATGCACAGTTCAAGTTGTGAGCCATTTTTTAATGAGGAGAGTTACTTCCAGGAGAATGATTTAGTGCATTCAGTTGACACCAGTGGTCGTGCGTATGAAGTGAAAGACGGTTGTCCGATTGAAAAAGAGAAACTTGTGCCTAGAGAACCAGAAGAGGTGTTAACTGATGAAGTTTTAGGGAGACGTACTAAGGGTCCAGTGTACACTTGGAAGTGTAGTAGTATTTGTAGTGTGCGACAGGAATCAATCGATTTGTTTTGTAATTTCTTACGTACATATAGTAAGAAAAGTCTAAAGCAGAAAGTGAAGTTGTTGCAAGACTTAGATCCTTGCAGAGTGAGAGAAAACACAGGTTTGCAAGGCCATTCACTGGCTTGCCTTTCTAGAAAAGTCTGTCAGAGTGTTTTTCATCATTTTAGGATGTTAGCAGTGCATCATACCAAAATGAGGAAATTAGTGAGAAGGTTGTATTATGCAAAAAGTCCAGCACTTAAGCTTAAACAATTAAACAGTGCTCTTTTGCATGGAACTGAATTAGATGTGAAGAAGATTTGTGAAGAAATTGAGATTTGTTATTTTGGTGAAAAAGAGGACAGTGTAGAAATTGACACAGCAATTCAAGGTAATGTGGAAGACAATGTACAGATTTCAAGTACAGAAAAGTTTGAGCAGGAAATTACCAGGTTTAAGGTGAAATCAAGTGAAAGGCCGAATTTTACTTGTGTGTGTTGTCGACGAAGTCATTATAAGCATCAAACTAGATTAGTTGATTTATACGTAAAAAGTGAAAAGATGAATAATTATGAGTGGAAGGATTTTGCAACTTATTTGTGGGTGGAGATGTGTTTTGATTTGAGTTCTGATCAGCGTATTTGTAAATATTGTTATGATAAATTAAATCAAAACAGAATGCCTGCTAGAGCTGTTCATAATAATCTGGAGTTGGTAGACATTCCCCGTGAATTGATGGATTTAAATACATATGAGTCTTTTCAGGCAATTGTTCGCATGGAGCCTAAGATAGGGAAATTGCCTCCTACAGATTTGCAGAGAGGATTAAAGGGAAGAGTTGTTTATTTGCCTCTTGATTAAAAAACAAATATTGATACAATTGGTATAGAAAAAGTAGAAGAGGAACCTTTAGTTATTCTAGTTAATGGGGTTCCGACAAAGAGTAAGAAAATCTGGCAAGATTTAGTGGATGTTAGGAAAGTCAAAAAGGCAAGGTTGTATTTAGTCAAAAACAATGAGTATTACAAAGATGTATGTGTTGCAGCAGAGGAAACAGCTGCAGATGAAGACAGTGATTGTTCAGGCGGCCAAATTGAAAAAGTTGATGTGTCTAGAAGTGAAGAAATATATGAACATTATACTGTTCATCCTTTGCATTCCAAAGAAGTAATGGGGAATGCAATTGAATTGTTTCAAATGAAAGCAGCAAAAGGAAGTCCCATTAGTGTATGGGAAGAAAGTTTGGAAGCTCGTTGTTTTCCACAGCTATTTCCAACAGGTCGAGGTGGACGATATGACGATCGTCCACTTCAAATTCTTGCATCTGAATATCGAACTGTAAGATTATATGCTGAAGATCCAAGGTTTTGTCAATGCATTCCCTATTTGTTTCATCTACTGTATGAAAGTGACTTGTCTGGGCTTTCTTATGCAGTAAACCATATACTGAAAAGTGGAGCACATCCTCAAAATGTTTCAGCGAGGGACTTTATGGAGAAAGTGAATCTGCAAGATAATATTTTGGAATCTCATGTAATCACAATCTCATGGCATGTCAGCGTGGTACAAACAAGTATTGGTACCGTCGTCATGGGGAATTGAATGCTAAGAAACTTAGGAACTCCTACATGGTTCCTCACTCTTAGCTGTGCCGAGTATGCATGGGACGACTTACTTCAATTCCTACGAGAGGCAAATGCAAATATACAAAATATAGAATTCAAAACACCTGTAGAACTGTGTTCTTTGGATCCAGTGAATGTATGCAGATATTTCAATCATAGATTTTAAGCTATGATGTCTTTTATTACCTACAAAAAAAATCCTCCCCTTGGAGAGGTTTTGGATTTCTTTTGGAGAAAGGAGTATCAAGCGAGAGGTGCTCCTCACATACATATGTTGTTGTGGATTAAAGATGCACCCAAATTTGGAACAGATGCGGATGAAACAGTGATGAGTTTCATTGAAGAGTATTCAACATGTGCTGTTCCGAAAACTACAGAGGAAAACAGTTTAAGGCAACAAGTTTTACGCTTTCAATCCCATCGTTGTGGAAAGTACTGCCGTCGAAAATTCAGAAACAAGGACAAGTTCTACACAAAATGTCGTTTCGGCTTTCCACGACCAGTGATTTCTAAAGGAAGAGTAAATAATTTGATGTCTTCTCTGCGACATACTGTGATGAGGAAATAACCAAAAAATACATATAATTTAAAAAGAAACGAAGAGTCCAAGTACATCAAGGACTACAACGCAGTGATTTTGTCCATGTGGAATGCTAACATGGATATTCAGTTCATTACTGACAACTCTATTGCTGTGGCTCGATATGTGACGTCTTACATCACAAAAAAAGAAAAGACAGAACTGAAGGAAATGTGGGAGGACATTTCACATGAAAAGAGTCTAAGCAAGAAATTATACAGTTACAGTCTGAAGATGTTGTCGCATCGAGAAATTGGAGCATATGAATGTTCTGATCGATTGTCGTCAGCAAGCCTCTATGCCAAATCTAGAACCATCATTTGGGTGAGTCTAGGTCTTGCTGCAACACGAAATCGAGTTTTGAAATCTGTACAAGAGATAGAGTATTTGGCGGAGAAAGAACCAGAAAGTACAGATATTTTGAAGACAAACATGTTGGATACATACTATCCAAATAGAAGTCCTCATCTTGAGAACGCTTGTCTCTATGAAGTTCTGCAAAGATATATTTATAAGAGGAACATCAGAGAAGATATCAATAATGGAATATATGCTGTCATTGGATGTGAAGGATGTCTAGTGAAACAGAAAAAAGGTCATTTGATTAATCATCGAAAATTGAGTTGTGAAAATCTATATAAAAGAGAATTTTACTATTTGGCTCTTTTGCAACTCTTTAAACCATGGTGTGAAGAAGAGGAACTACTTGGAGATTTTCTCTGTTATGAAGACTCTTTTAATGCAACCAAGGATACCATAGAATATCCTGTTTTTCCAAATTATCTGCAAATGTTGAATGAAGAAATAGAGCAAGAAGCAACATTTGCTGCAGAGATTGCGAGAGACAGTTCTCAAGGCAGTCAGAGTTCTGCTTCATTGAGTCAGGATCCACTAGGAGGACCAATTATCCAAAATGAAGCTGCCACTGCCATGGATGTGGTGGAAAGAGCTATGGAGCAAGCTCAAGAGGATATAATTAATTTAGAAGATTTGGTGAAACAATTAAACCTTGAGCAGAAACAGATATATGACGAAGTCAGAGAACGGTTGAACATGGATTCAGTCATGAGAAGAAAGAGTGCTCATGTGCATCATTTAAGCCAGTCCGACTGTACGTGAGTGGAGAAGCGGGAACTGGAAAAAGTTTTCTGATTAAAGCAATTGCAACTTATCTGCAGAAAAGGACTGAATTACCACTGTCTTGTGTTATTACCGCTCCAACTGGGCTGGCAGCACATAATATTAAAGGGATTACTTTACATCATTTACTGATGCTGCCAGTAGAGCATGATAACAAATTGCAATACCACAAGCTATCTTGCGATGCTTACTGTGAAGTTTCGAGAATCCTAAAGAAAATGAAACTTCTTATCATTGATGAAGTAAGCATGGTCTCAAATGTAATGCTTGCTTTTGTGCATTTGAGAATGCAAGAAATTCTTAGAACAGACTATGATGTCTTATTTGGAGGAAAACACATTATTGTTTTTGGAGATCTACTGCAGTTGACTCCAGTGATAGCTCAACCAGTGTTTAAAATGGTCACGCATGAAGATACCAGGAAGTGCCTAGGAAGCATTGGAAACGTTAATATATGGTTAAATTTCAAATATGCAGAACTACTCCAAAATATGCGGCAGGCAAAGGATGAAGATTATAAAAATATTCTACAAGATGTAAGAATTGGAAAAATAAGTCAGCATGGGAAAGAAGCTTTACATGGACGATTAATTTCTAATTTGTACCCAAATGAAAACATTCTTCCAGAGAATATTTTTAAGAAAATTAACGAGAAGAAATCTGCCATATGTTTGATGCCTACTCTGAAAGAATGTTCCATGTTCAACAACAAAATATGTTGAAGGTAGAAAATGAAGAGATAGTGAAACTGGAAGCTACAGATAAAATAGAGCATATGGGAGCAACAATTGTTTTGTCTGAAAATTTGAAATCAAAATTGGATTCATTAGAGAAGACTATATCTAAAACTGCTGGTTTTGAAAAGACTCTGAATGTGTGTTTGAATTGTCGTATCATTTTGAGAAGGAATTTAAATGTTGAAAGAGGTCTGGTAAATGGAGCAATGGGTCATGTTGTTGGTTTTGTGAATTACAAAAATAGAGATGAAATTGAAATTTTAAAAATTAAATTTGATGGCATTGATGAAATAGAACAAACTTGTTGTTGTTCAGCTAGATTTTTGCTCGTGAAAGACTTATATATCGCCGAAAACAGTTTCCTATTTGTTTGGCATATGCAGTGACAATTCATAAATCTCAAGGTTTAAGTGTAGATAGTGCTTTGGTGAACATTGGAAGTTCTGTGTTTAAAGAGGGTATGGCATATGTGGCATTATCACGAGTGAGAATTTTATCAGGATTGTACTTGATTGAGTGTGATGAAACAAAGATTTGTGCTGATCTAGATTGTGTTAAAGAATACAATAGGTTAAGAAGAGAGTATGCTCCACATTTGCCTCAATATCCTCTGTTTGAAAAACGTGTGGTAGGCCGAAAAAGAAGAAATGAGAGTAATTGCAGTGAGGTAGTAGCAAAAAGACAAAAAGTAGATGAAACTGTAATTGTAAGCAGAAGGAAAAAGGATTCTGTTGAAGATGTTGTTGGATTTCAGTTTGAAAACAGTTCTGGTGTCAACTGCTATGCTAATGTAGTAGTTAATGTTGTTTTTTTCTTCAAAATTTACAAAAACAGATTGTCGAAAATCGGGAACAAACATTCTGCTGTTTATTGAATTCTGTGTTAGAGAAATATAGTAGTGATAGAGCAAAAATAGAAAGTGTTTCAGAAATTAGAAATCTTCTAGACATATGTTCAGGTCAAAATCAGTTTTCACAGATAATTCAGTAGGATTGTCAGGAATTTTTAATGTATATGTTTGATGTATTTGAAGATGAAGGAGTAGATATAAAAAATCTTTTGAACCTTTCTTATCAATGGCAACATGACTGTGATAACTGTGCTTCATCAAGTACTACTAGAATAGACTCTGAAAGATTTATATATTTGACTTTACCAGACTGCAAATCAGTGCCTTTTAATAATCTAGTTAAAGCAGCGGATCACAATATGGTGTGTACCCAATGTAAGTCTGCAATGCTGTCCACATTATTTCTACTAAATTATGGTCATTATGTCATTTTAATGTTCCAACGATGTAGACCTGAAGGAACTAAATTGACAACTTCTATTAAAAATCCCGTGGCTTCTCAGTTATCGATATCAGGAAGAGCCTTTGCAACTGTAGCTATTATTTTTCATGACGGTCGTTCTACAACATCAGGGCATTACACATGCTATTTAAAAACTTCTAAAGGTTGGACCCAATGTAATGACACTCATTTGACTTTCAAACAACGTTTGCCTTTTGGCTTTATAAATTCATACCTAGTGTTTTTACAGCCAAAATTTAGGTAAAAATAATTGGCCTATGAAGACGGGAGCAGTTAATAAAGGTTATTTTGCTGTTTAAAAATATATTCTGAGTAAAAGTGATCCTGGCAATATAAAAAATTGACTTGTCATATAGGTACTGTAAGTGGATCTCATAGTAAGTGATATTAGTATTATACAAAATGATGAACATGAGTGAGTCAGAGATGGTTTTACAAATACTTAAATATTGTGAAAATGTTCTAGTGCTTTCTTTCAGAACGTCGGGAAAAAGGTCATTTCGGAGTGTCTGAGAATTAATTTGAAAATATACTCATACATCTGACACTATTTGGCCAAATGGAAAGGTGCAGGAATGAGTAAAGAGTCATGACTGAAAAAAAGGAGTATATGAAAATATTGAAAATATTCCAGATGTTCTTGGAGCTTTTCTATTAGAAAGTCGATTAAATGGATTTTTAAGTGAACAGCAAAGTACTTTGCAACGAGAAAAGGACCTCCATGATATACTATTTGGCCTCAAGGAAAAGTAAGTCAATCAAAGATTAGCATACATTTGTCATTTGTCGGTATCTAAGGTTTTTTTTAAAACACAATCTTTTAGATTGTGTTTTTTTTTCCCGCTGTCATATGATGAGTAATTTGAACTCACTGTTTTAAGTGAAATTCAATATATTCTGAGAACAGCAAAAATAAACTATGTAACATGTTGTACAAGTTATTTTATACTTTGGATTGTGTAAATTAAATTGTATTCCCATTCTCTGACACTCACTTTCCTTTTTCCATCCTCTTTCAGCTCTTTTTACTCACTTATAATGTCTTTCTCTCATTCTCTGTAACCCCCGTTGCTTTACTCCACTTCTTTGACAACCCCTCATTTTCATTTCAACTGTGTGCATCCCCTCTCTCCCTTGCATAACTTTTCAGCTTTCAGTCTCTCTGCTTTACTTCCCTTTTCCGTATTTTCCTCCTTTGCTCTTTTAGTAATTCCTGTTTACTCACTCAGCAGTATTATTGCACTCTATCACTATAAATCACCCACTCTCCCTCGCTTATCTTTGTTTGCTCCTTACTTTTGACCTCTTCTCTCTATTTTTCGTTCATTACTTCTATGCCCTCAGTGCCTCACTCTCCTTGTGTTATGTTCAGTTGTGTTTATCTACCTTCTATCACTTCTTTTACAATAACTTCACTGCTCCTCTCTCATCGTTTTTCATCCCATTTCTTTTACTCTGGTTCCATTACTATCCCTCATTTCCTTTCTTTCAATGTCCTTCTCTTTACTTTCATCACCAAATTATTTTCTTTCAGTACCACTGTTTCAGTCGTCTTGTCCTCTCTTTCCTTTTTTTGCTCTCTTACTCATTTCCTTTTCTCACTCATTGTACTCCACCTCACTCAGTTTTTCTCAAGTGTGTCTGCCTACTAACTTCCTCAGTCCATTTCCCTCAATCGTTGTATATTATCCTCTCTCCCTTCATCCTTTCACTCTATGACTGTTCTTCACTTACTCTCAGTTATCTTCTATTCCTCATTCTTCTAAATGCATCCTTAATTAGACTGTTTTCTGTCTCAGTCATTATCTTTTTACTTACCTCTGTTTCCTGATTTAGTTTTGCTAACTCACATTGTTTTAGTATCTTCTTACCTTCAGTTCATTTCTCTGTTCTTCTCTCTCTCTTTGTCAGTGAATCTATATGCCTTACTCTTTGTAATTTGCTCTCCTTCTATTTCTTTTTCTCTCTTTTTGTCCTTCTACCTTACTTTATTTCCCTTTCTGTGTCCTTCACTCTTACTTTATTTCTAAATAGAGTGTTATGATTTTTAACCTCTTCATTTGTATCTTTTAATTATAACTTATTTTTTCTTCTCTCTTTCACAGATACAAACTGTAGTAAAAAAAATTAATTAAAGTTACATTTATTATATGGTAAGTATGACTAAAAAAATGTAGTTTGTCATCACCCTTTGCTTTAAGCTCACTAATATTTTCTCAGTCAACCTCACTCCTATGTCTTTACTCTGCTTCCCTTACGTATTCTTATTCTACATGTTTACTCCCCTTTCCCTATTTTCCCTCTCATATTCAACTTCTTACAATACCTATTCTTTACTTCACTTACCCTCTGTTCCCTTCCTTTGCTTCTTCACTAATTCTCTTTTTTTTAATTATTTACCTTACTCCTACACATACACCTCATCCCCCTCCCAACACATACACACACCTCTAACATACACCCCCCACACACACACCACACACACACCTCATACACACAAAAAATCCTCCCACACACACACACCTCAAACACACACACACATTCCATACACACACATACATCGAACACATATACACCCCACACTCATACACTCCTCACACATATTTCACACACCCTCACCTCCACCCACACCGAAACATCCCACACAGCCACACCCACAGACACAACGAAACATCCCACACGGCCACACCCACAGACACACCTCACACACCCACACCCCAACCTACACCCACTGACTCCCTATAAGTCACACACACTGCATTACTTATCTTTCTTTGCTGTTTCACTCAAGCCCATTCAGGTACTGTTTCCTTTACTCTCTTTGTCCTTTCTCTTTCTCACTCCCCATGTCTTATCCTAATTCAATTTTTCCCCCTCTTTCACCCCTCTTTACTTATACTACCTGGTCTTTTCTCACTTTCCCTCATTGTTCTTCATTTATCCCGGTTCCGCCACTACCCTTCATTCCCCATTTTTTACTGTCCTTTCTTTTTCTTTTAACAGCCAGTCACATTCTCCCACTATCTCTACTTTAGTGTTCTTCCTCTCTCTTCCTTTATTTTGCTCCTTTAGTCATTTTACTTTTCTCACTTTCATCCTATTACACCTTCTCTATTTTTTACTATGTTATAAACAATCCCTCTGTGTTCATCCTGTAGCTCTTTTTCTCTTAACATAACTCTCTTTGTGTTCTTCTCTCATGCTAACTGCTTCATACATTTTTTTTTTCTTTTTTTGGGGGCGCGCCCCGGTACGCGTACCCTAAGGACAAAAAATTGACTGAGATCCTTTAAAAATATAGGTTTCCTTTTATATATGAAAGGTAGTTCTAAAAATAACTATTTTTGTTCTTCTTTTCGTTGTTTTAAAGTTTTTTTTATTGTTTTTTGAACATTTTGTACTTTTTTTGGCTTTTCAAAACAGTTTTATATGTTTTTGTATTTTTTATGGGAAGAAACAAAGAGACAGGGAATTGAAAATGGCTCAACTGGAGCAAAAAACAAAAAACGGAAAAAATTACTTCTTTTTTTTGGGTCAATCGTGATTGTCACTAGCAATGACGATGAGCTTTACACTCTTTTCCCCATAGGACATAAGCTTGCCACATCCAGTACAAGTGACTTTAAAATCACCAAATCGTTCCTGGATACAAGGCATCACCTCTGATGTTTCTGGTCCCAATTGAGTGGGTTGCTTTCTTTTGGAGCTGGTCCTTGAACACTGGGGGAGGTGACTGGCCAGTTCCCTGATCTCTGCACGAGAATAGTTAGCAGGATGCTTCCAGGTCATATGCCGAATCCTGGTATTATTACCAAATGAATATTTTTTATCTGGATTGCCCCTTGAGAGTTCTGCACCACAGATTCAACATGTTACCTTGGCCTCATTAACTTTTTTCTTGCCCTCTGGAAGTGAAAAAAACTCCCATACAATGTGTTCTTTTGGCTTGTACGGGGTATTTTGCTCAGGCAGCCATCTGCTCCCCTTCTCCTCTTCCTCTTCCTCCTCCTCCTCCTCTTCACCATCAATGTATTGTTGTGGTGGTCCTCTTGGTGGTTGTGGTGGTGGTGGTGGTGCAGATGCTCCCGCTGTTGCTGCTACAGTAGCCATTTCAAAGTACAAAAGAATTGTCTCTGTAGATGAAACAGGTCTTCCTCAGTCAAAGGACAAAGTCAGAGTAAGGAAGAAAGGTGGGGGTTTTTATCATTTGGAAAAAAAACTGTGCTGAACCAATCAGAAGTGTTATTTTTAGGTCACAAGACCAAGGCTTTACTCATTTGGAAACCAAAAGTGTTCTGCTCCAATAGAAAGTGTTATTTTCAGGTCACAAGACCCAGGCTGGTCACAAGACCCAGGCATTACTCATTTAGAAACCAAAACTGTTCTGCACCAATAGAAAGTGTTATTTTCAAGTCACATGACCCGACGCGCTTACGCTACGTGCCCCGGGGCGGGTGGGTAGCGTAAGCGCGTCAGGACATTTCGCGTTTGTATGCGATCGCGTGCTTTCGGTTGCGATTACGCTGTGCGTCATATGACGCATCACGCGTGTACGCGATACGTCACGATGTTGTTTTCGTTCGTGGCAATAGCGCTCCCGGGACGCTCCCCGGTACGCGCCCCGGGGCGCGCCGTAATATTGCGCTTACCCGTGCGTTCACCGGTACGCGCCCCGGGAGCGTCCCCGGGTTAAAAAAAATAAAAATAAAAATAAAATAAAAAATTACATATTTATACAATATAAAATTCGTTTTAAAATGTTTCACTTTCTATACCTATAAAGATTTGCTTTTAAAAAACCATTGAAATTCACTGAAAAAACCATAGGTTTCACACCAGTTATAGTTAGGAATTAGCATTTAAAAAACCTATTAAATTCACTGAAAAAACCATAGGTTTTACACCAGTTATAGTTAGCTGGAAATTTTACTCGCATAAAACCATTGAAATTCCCACGTTATAGTTAGTTGGACTCACTATAACTTGCGCGTGCAATGCACTGCTGATGACGTCACATATTACATCACTCATGACATGGTCAGTGACATCACTCATGACATCACTGATGACACCATCCTTGTGACCGAGTGACAGACCTCCTTTCACTGTAATGTAACCCTTGAAACAAATATTCAAAAATAGAAACTAAAATTTACAAAAAAATGGAGATAACCATACCACTTACAACAACCAATTCAATAATTCCACCATCTATATACACATGCAATCATTCACCAACAGTTCAATATAGTCACTCATACATATACTGACTCATCATATGTAGTGATACACCTATACATCCTGTTACACACCGACAGTCATCTAAAAGTTACTCACACACATACTCACACATGCAAATTAACTATTCAACATCCATTTATTTGCATATACAGCTATACACACACTACCACTTTACTTCTAAGGAAACTTACACATACTTACTCTCTTAAACAATCACTTATAGAAACACATACTAATTTAAATAGGAACTCTTACAATCTCTTACTCTCAGATATACTCACTTATAAACATAAATATTCACATACACTAGATTAAAACATATGTAGTTACTGATAAAGAAACTAGTGAGACACTCATTCACTAAGTAAACACACATATACACAGTCATCCACCCATACAGTCCTGCACACATGCTGTCTTCAAAACACATACAAAGAGAGAGTCAGTCATTCATGCATCTATGTGCTAAGTAATACCTCCACCAAACCATACAAACACTCATACTGATACTAAGAAAAACATCTAATAACCTATATACATACACATGTACCTACTCACCAACCCATGCAGCCACTTATACACAAAGTGAAACACTAATACATGTATTTAAATATTTAAACATTACTCTCTAATATATGTATTAACTAAGATACACTTAATAAACCAATTAACCAATCAATTTTTTTTTTAAAAACATCCATATAAACACTTATTTAAACATTTATTCATCCATCAACTTTTACATATACATATATAACACATATTTATTTTTCAGAAAGACACACAATCACTGGATGGTGTCATCAGTGATGTCATGAGTGATGTCACTGACCATGTCATGAGTGATGTAATATGTGACGTCATCAGCATTGCATTGCACGCGCAAGTTATAGGGAGTCCAACTAACTATAATGTGGGAATTTCAATGGTTTTATGCGAGTAAAATTTCCAGCTAACTATAACTGGTGTAAAACCTATGGTTTTTTCAGTGAATATATATATATATATATATATTTATATATATATATATAAATATATATATATATATATATATATATATATATATGCATGCAGATGGATCTACTAACGATGCAGTGCATTTGCTCCGAGGCTTCCCATCACGCCACAGCACATGGACGGGGAGAAGATAAAGTGCCCAGAAGCACTCGAATTAGCGCTTGCTATAGCAAAATGCTACAACCACAAGTTTAAAAATTAGAATATTCAATTAAAAATGCTTTCCTTACTCTGAAAACCCTCTAGGTGACAGGAAGGAGGCGGGAGAGGGGAAGAGGTCATAAATACAAAAAAGCGGGTGTAGAGTAGAAACAGGTAATACTGGTTTAAGCGTCTTGATAAAGGCTTGGGTAAAAATAAACTGCTCGGTTGGATGGGCCCCCTAATGACGTAAGGACTGGGACAGAGAGGACCGGCAGGGAATATGTTCATCCCTTAAACAAGTTAATTACAGAGGTGATGTCACTTATCTTCCCTCCGTGCTCACTTCCGGCGTGCATGTACTTCCAGGGTGCAGAGGCAGTAAAACAAGCCGGTTGGTTCTCAAGGAGTTCCCTGGACTGATTTTACAGCAGTTCTCAGGGTGCGCTGCTTTAGGATGCATGCATAAGGATAGAGTTTACTCACGCAGGTAGCTGACACAGGAACACTCCTCTGCCCCCTTTGGGCTCACGGAGCCATCCATAGTCCTGGGCCTTGTGCCTTCAAGGGCAGCTGAAGGACAGAGAATCATGGAGTATCAGAAATGATGGAGGAACAGGGTCAAACCATTAAGTATATTTCAAGGCCCTCAGCCTGCCCGCCCCTGGCACATACAGGTCGGGTTACCACAGGAGGATGGACAGCGCCTACCTGGGAGGACTGCGAGCCTTCTACCAGTGAGGGTATTATCATCTCTTCTCAACAGAAGCGCTATATTCATTATGGCTCTTCTAAAAAGAAGTACTATATTAATAGTCATGGCTCTTCTCAAAAGAAGCACTATGTTTATTATAATCTCCTCACAGAAGCGCTATATTTATTATCATCTCTACTCAACAGAAGCACTATATTTATTATCATCTCTTCTCAACAATTGCACTATATTCATTATCATGGCTCTTCTCAACAGAAGTGCTATATTTATTAATATCTCTTCTCAACAGAAGCACTATATTATCATCTCTTCTTAATAGAAGCGCTAGATTTACTATCATGGCTCTTCTAAACAAAAGCGCTATATTAATAATACGGCTCTTCTCAACAGAAGCACTATATTAATAAACATGGCTCTTCTCAACAGAAGCGCTATATTTATATCATGGCTCTTCTCAAGAGTAGCACTATATTTACTATCAATGCTGCCTGCTGTGGGTGTTGGGGGTTGCTGTGTCTGCTGCGCCTGTGGAGGTTTGGTGCCTGCTATGGGTGTGGGGGCTTAGTGCACCTGATGTGGGTGTGGGGGATTGGTGTCTGCTGCAGGAGTGGGGGTTGCTTTGCCTGTTTCAGGTGTGGGGGGGTTGCTGTGCCTGCTTGTGGGTGTTGGTGCACCTACTGTGGGGGTATGGATTGGTGTCTGTTGCGGGTGTGCCAATTGAGGGTGTGGGGGGGTTGCTGCACCTGCTGTGGGTATGAGGGTTGCTGCACCTGTTGCAGGTGTGGGGGTTGCTGTGCCTGCTGTGAGAGTTGGTGTGCCTGCTGCAGATGTGGGGGATTGGTGACTGCTGCAAGTGTGGGGAGTTGCTATGCCTGCTGAGGGTGTGGTGCACCTGCTGCGGGTGTTGGTGCACCTGCTGCGGATGTGGGGGTTTGGTGCCTGCTGCAGATGTTGTGGATTGGTGCCTGCTGCAGATGTTGAGGGTTGCTGTGCATGCTGTGGAGGATTGGTGCCTGCTGCGGATGTTGAGGGTTGCTGTGCCAGCTGTTGGGAGTTGGTGCCAGCTGTGGGTGTGGTGCACCTGCTGCGGGGTTGGTGCACCTGCTGCAGGGAAATGGTGCCTGCTGTGGATGTTGGGGATTGGTGTCTGCTCTGGGTGTTGCTGTGCCTGCTGTGGAGGGTCGGTGCCTACTGCAGGTGTGGGGGGTTCCTGTGCCAGCTGTTGGGAGCTGGTGCCAGCTGCAGGTGTGGAGGGTTGCTGCCTGCTGTGGCTTTGGGGGGCTGCTGTGCCTGCTACATGTGCTGGGGGTTGCATGTCTGCTGCGAGTGTGAAGGGTTGGTGCCTGCTGCGAGTGTGGGGGTTGGTGCACCTGCTGCAGGTGTGGGGGATTGGTGTCTGCTTTGGGTGTAGGTGATTGGTGTCTGCTGTGGGTGTGGGGAGTTGGTGCACCTGCTGCGGGTGTTGGGGGTTGCTGCTGGGAGTGGGAGGTTGCTGTGCCTGCTGCCGTTGTGGAGGGTTGGCGCTTTCTGCGGGTGTGAGGGTTGCTGTGCCTGCTGCAGGTGTTGGGGGGTGCTGAGCCTGCTAAGGGTGTGGGTGGTTGGTGTGCCTGCTGTGGGTGTGGGGGTTTGGTGTCTGCTGCAGGTGTGGTGGGCTGCTACACCTGCAGCAGGAGATGCTGCACCTGCTGAAGGTGTGGGGAATGGTGCCTGCTGCAGGTATGGGGGTTGGTGCTTGCTGCGGGTATGGGTGGTTGCTGTGCCGGTTATGGGTGTTGGGGTTGGTGCGCCTGCTGTGGGTGTTGATGGTTGGTGTCTGCTGTGGGAATGGGGGGTTGCTGTGCCTGCTGCAGTTGTTGGGGCTGCAGCTGTTGGTGGTTGCTGCACCTGCTGCGGGGGTGAATGGTTCTGTGTGCTGTGGGTGTGGCGGTTGCTGTGCCTGCTGTGGGTGTGGGGGTTGCTGTGTCTGTGGCATGTGTTGGGGGGCTGCTGTGTCTGCTATGGGTGTGGGGGTAGATGGTTAGTCTCTGCTGCAAGTGTGGGGGTTTGCTGCACCTGCTTCAGGTGCTAGTTCCTGCTGCAGGTGTGCAGGGTTGGTGCTTGCTGCAGATGTTGGGGTTGGTGTGCCTGCTGCAGGAGTAGGGGATTGGTGTCTGCTGCAGGTGTGGGGGATTGGTGCTAGCTGCAGGTGTGGGGGTTGCTGCACCTGCTGCAGGTGTTGTTGCACCTGCTGCAGGTGTTGGGGGTTGCTGTGCCTACTGCAGGCGTAGAGGGTTGCTTTACCTGCTGTGGGTGTTGCTGCACCTGCTGCAGGTGTTGGGATTTGGTGCCTGCTGCGGGTGTGGAGGGTTGGTGTCTGCTGCAGGTGTGGAGGTTGCTGTGCCTGTCGCGAGTGTAGGGGGTTGCTGTGCCTGCTGTGGGTGTTGGGAGTCGGTGCGTGCTGTGGGTGTGGAAGGTTGGTGCCTGCTGCGGGTGTGGAGGGGGTTGCTGTGCCTGCTGCGGGTGTTGGGTGTTGGTGTGCCTGCTGCTGGTGTGGAGGGTGGTGCCTGCTGTGGGTGTTGGTGCCCTGCCACGGGTGTTGGTGTGCCTGCTGCAGGTGTGGGAGATTGGTGCCTGCTGTGGGCTTTGTTGGATGCTGTGCCTGCTGCAGGAGTGGGGAGATGGTGCCTGCTGTGGGTGTGGAGGGTTGGTGCCTTTTGTGGGTGTTGGGGGTTGCTGTGTCTGCTGCGGGTGTGGTGGGTTGATGCCTGATGTGGGTGCTGGGGATTGGTGCCTGCTGTGTTGTTGGGGGTAGCTGTGCCTGCTGCTGGTGTTGGAAGTTGGTGCGGGCTGTGGGTGTGGAGGGTTGGTGCCTGCTGCGGGTATGGGGGGTTTCTATGCCTGCCGTGGGGGTGGAGGGTTGGTGCCTGCTGCAGGTGTGGGTGGTTAGTGCCTGCTGGGGGTATGGGGGTTGGTGCCTGGTGTGGGGGTTGCTGTGCCTGCTGTGGGTGTGGGGGTTTGGTGCACCTGCTGCACGTGTGGGGGATTGGTGCCTGCTGCAGGTGTGTGAGATTGGTATGTGCTGCGGGTGTGGTGGGTTGCTGTGCCTGCTGCAGGTGTTGCTGCGCCTGCTGCAGGTGTGGGGGTTGGTGTCTGCTGCAGGTGTGGGGGGTTAGTGCCTGCTGCGGGTGTGGGGTTTGCTGCACCTGCTGTGGGTGTGGGGGGTTGGTGCCAGGTGTGGGAGATTGCTGTGCCTGCACAGGTGTGTAGGGTTGCTCCCTGCTGTGGGTGTGGGTGTTGCTGTGCCTGCTGCAGGTATTGGGGCTGTTGCACCTGCTGCAGGTGTGGGGGTTTGGTGTGCCTGCTGTGGGGGATTGGTGTCTGCTGCAGGTGTGGGTGATTGGTATCGGCTGTGGGTGTGGTAGGTTGCTGCGCCTGCTGCGGGTGATGGTGCCTGTCGCGGGTGCTGGTGTCCTGCTGCAGGTGTTGGTGTGCCTGCTGTGGTTGTGGGGGATTGGTGCCTGCTGCGGTTGTGGGGGATTGGTGACTGCTGCGGGTGTGGGTGATTGGTGTCTGCTGCGGGTGTGGGGGGTTGTGCCTGCTGCAGGTGTTGGTGCCTCTTGCTGGTGTTGGTGTCCTGCTGCTGGTGTTGGTGCACCTGCTGCATTTGTGGGGTATTGGTTCCTGCTGTTGGTGTTGGGGATTGGTGCCTGCTGTGGGTGATGTGGATTGGTGCCTCCTGCAGGTGTTGGGGGATTGGTGCCTGCTGCAGCTGTGGGGGGTTACTGCGCCTGCTGCAGGGGTTGGGGTTGCTGCGCCCACTGCGGGTGTGTCCATGTGACATTCAGAGCTTGGGTTTCAAAATGACGCAAAGTACCCTGCTGTGCTCATAAGGATACAGGGGCACTGGCAGTGGGTGGTTTACGGTGTGGGGCACACGCGGGTACCCCATGCCCCTCTCTGCCCCCTGTCCACCCACAAACCCAACACTCACCGTATCTGGGATGCCGTCTCCAGTGCGGGGAGGGCTTCTTTTCCAGGCACTCCTCGTTCTTAGGTTCTGAGGAACAGACACAACTGTGAAAACATCACACTCATCACAACCGACTCACCGAGCAGAAGACACCAGGATGTGAAGCCACCACGAATCCCTACCACAGCAGTGCCCCACCATGTGACACAACTCCCCGCCACATATCAGCACAAACCCCGACCTCAGCCTACTCCAAACCAGCACAACACAACCACGCACCTCACACAAGTTCCTACACATTACAGCAAGCTCATAAAGCGCATCAGATGGGCATGGTTTCCTCACTTGTATTAGGGCCCGTTGCCACCTTACAGCGAGGCCCATAGTCCCAAGTGACGCTAACCCAGAACGTATCACAAATCAACCCCACAATGCCTAACCAACCTCATCAACCCCGATAGCACAGCGAGTTAAGCTCTCAAAGCTGTCCCATCCACAGCAGCTGCTGTCAGCTGCATGAGGGTGTGTGTGTGCTTGGGGTGGGGGAGAACTGAGCCCTATCGACCAGACCCCCCTTCCAAGGGCCCCGGTTCACACCTACCCCTGGGATGGATAGGCACTCCGGGCAGCGACCTAATGGGGGGCTGGGCAGTTGGAAAGGACTGATAAATATAAGATTTGGGGGTCACAGAGACGGGTCTTCTGGGCCCCAGATCCCCCTTTGTTCTGGGATGAGCCATTGACCACCTAAGACGCCCGATTCAAACTCTCCTGAAGTGTTCTGTGCAACTCACATTACACACTCACCCCAAACATGGAGTGCCTCTTTCCGTCACTATGCTTCCATGCTATCAGTGTACAGCCCTGTGACCATGCACACAGGATGTGCAGCGCTACAA
Source organism: Lissotriton helveticus (assembly GCF_964261635.1). NCBI lineage: Eukaryota > Metazoa > Chordata > Amphibia > Caudata > Salamandridae > Lissotriton > Lissotriton helveticus. The sequence continues at coordinate 889,621,009 of NC_136065.1, read as the reverse complement.
ACTCTACCTCTTCACAGCAGTCGGAGGGGGGCTTACCTCGTTGCACCCAGATGAGGGATATATAGGCCATCAGCAGCACGGCCGGGGCAATTGAGAGCTTCATCGTAGTCAGGTCGATACCAGCCACAGTCAGAGCCCAGTGATCTGTGTGTCCAAGCGTAGGGTCAGAGTCCAGGTCCAGTCAGAGGCCGGCGTTCATCAGAGCCAAGAGTCTGAGCCCAGGGACTGTCTGTAAAGAAGCCTCTTGGGTGCCAAGAAGCCTTCTACTGAGCCCTGCTTTCCAGCTCCTGTTGGCTATTGGCCCAACCCGTGATGAGCTTGGACTGATAAGAGAGCTTGTCTCCCAAACACAAACATGTAACAAACAGGATGAAACTGGCTTTGGCACACAGGAATTTCCCCCATGCACCCCCCCTATGATGCACCTGAAGTGTTCCGCTCCCGTCACACGCACACCTCCCAAGGAGGCTTGCTTACTTGCCCCCAGCAACCCCCAGGGAGACGCAGTTGGGGATCAGAGAAGAGGCAATGAGTGAAACCGCAGATGGCAGCCTCAGGGCTAGTAAACTTTCATTGGAACCTGGCAACAAGGTGGAGGGGATACTTGCTTAGAGCTCAGCCACTCTCAGATCGTCGGGGGTCACATTCCCGTTCTTCATTTTTCACCCACCATGCCACTCGAGGTGAGGCCCGGCTCATGCATATTAGTACTAGTCGTAATTTCTTAGATTTAGACAATTGGATTCTCGAACCTAACACAGTCCTGGCAAAGTAATGTACGTATTCAAGAGTTTGTTGAACAACAAACACCCAATAAAAAAACCTGGGTTTCCCTGTGGGACCCTCTGAGCAGGCCTGGGCGGTCAGGGTGTTTGCACCCTGCCCCCTTTTCTTGTTTTTAATCTTAGTTTTTTTTACCTTTTTCTTTTTCCCTCATCCGAGGCACAAGATGGCTGCCAAGACTTCCTGGTTTGAAGTGCTGCCAGCCAATCAGAGGCAAGCTTGTGCTTGTGTGGTTAGGCTCCGCCCACATATATAAAGATTTGTTTCCTTTAATATCTCAAAAAACTACTGAACGGATTTACACCATTTAAAAAAAGTGCTCTTCCTGAACCAAGGGCTACCTTTTTTCCAAATTTGATGTAATTCCGTTCAGCAATTCGGGCTGTAGCTTTGCCTAAGTTTCTCATGGAGAATTAAATGGGGAAAACGTGTTTTGGGACCCCCCTTTTTTCACTGCCCGCTTGACAAATCACTCCAAAACTTTTAAGACAGGAGCTGACCAGAGCGGGTCACTAGTTATTAAAATTTTGCGAAGATTCATCAACCGGCACCAAAGATATTGAGAAAACAAAAAATGCTTTCCCTCTGGAAACTAGGTCCTAACTATAACTAACTACTGGCGAACGCCAGTAGGTAATATATAAATATATAAATACATATATATATATATATATCTATATATATATAGATATATATATATATATAGATAGATATATATAGATATATATTTATATATATATATATATATCAGTCCGTTTTTCTGCCGAGGCAGAATGTCTCGCGCACTCCCAGCTTTAAGGAAAAATGATCAAAGATCCGATCAAGTTTCTGTTATTTGATTACTTTGTAACAGCTAGTATCCAGCATACTGCTCGACGCGTTTCGCGGCACCACGCCGCTTTCTCACGAGGCTATATTGTTACATCTGTTTTTGTTCAAACCGTGTTTAAATACAGTGTGAAAACATAAAAAAAGAATATGTTCGGCCACAGGAAGTCACCTGATCTTAGAGATTTCCTCCTTGATCCCGCTAGGCATTATGGTATATGTAGTGCAATATATAATTTCATTCTTTTAACAATCAATCTTGTGTCTTATTTGAATTTGTAGTTAATGTGTGATGTCTAATTAGCAACTGAGGCATCGTCTCATGAATTGTCAAATCACCCGCTTATCCCCTCCAGTGGGTCTATATATTTGGGCTTTTAACCACAAGGGTAATTATACACTAGGGTCGACTATCTCGTGTGGCAGATGTTACCTCTCACTTATTCCCTCCAGTGGGTCTATAAGTGTCTCAAGAGTGTGCCCCAGTGTTTCACTACAAATAACATCCCTAGATGCAGGGTATCTCTATTATAGCTGAAGATATGCACTCAAATGACATCACTGATGACATCATCCACGTGACAATCAGATACACCTCATCATACATTAGTATAACCTTTCATTTGAATCCATTAACTCAGCAATACAAGTATGTAAAAACCCACTCAGTGATTCCTAGATGTACACACACATCTAATCACTTACCTATAGATTTACTCATACATGGTAACAAAGATCAATACAACACTATCAAATATACTTATACACCTATGTCGACAGAACACTCAGCACACATCCTATTCTCCTATTCAATCATCCTACTCACTTTTGCAAACAATGTATCATATTTGCATTTACTCAGCTACACACTTATATAAATAGCACTTAATTTATTCATATAGATAGTAACTCATAGTTAGTGTGTTATGAAATCACTATTACAAGTATACAGTTATCCATACCGTCACTCATACAATCAATGAGTCTTATGTATACTTATTTATATTCAACAACTGTCACAAACACTGCCTTTTATTTTTCTAGTTTGTTGGACATGTACCATTGAGAGATATATTTGCTCATCACCACACACATAAAGATAGTTTCCACATGCAGTCTTGTAAATGTAAATGTAAATGTGCTGGACTTGTAAAGCGCACAGCTGCCCGTAAGCGTCCCGGCGCTTGCTTAGGGAACCCGTCCTGGTATTCCCCTGTGAGAAACCCCGGCAGGGTGTCCACAAGGTGAAAGCCAGGCATCCCGCGGCGAGGGGCCATAGTGGAGATTAAGCAAGCTATTGCCCAGAGTCGCAGAGTGTGACCCCGTGAGTTGAGTAGGCACCAGAGCGAGAATTGTCGAGTCCGTGGAATTTTGAGCCCGAGACCCGCCGAGGCAGGGAATCGAACCCTGGTCCACGGTCGATCTCAGCTTCCGGGTCTGCCGCCTCTAACCACTGAGCCACGCTTCTCCACTTAACCTCTTATACCTACTGAGTCAACTATACACACATCTTTGGGCAGTCACACACACCCCACCGAACCACACACACATTTACTCTCCCATACAAATACTCAGTCAACTAATCAATAACTAATATAAACTTTAACATAGCTAGTAACCAACTGGTGCAGCAGTTTACACAACAACTGACAAAGTGATACAGATATTCAGTTTAGTTACTATCCAATAAATTTAGTGAGGCACTATCAATTAGTCAAGTAAATAGTCAATGACACTGCTACTAAATCCTCCTCCAGATATTTATATTTATATATCCACTCATTTTTCAATGCAGATTGCTATATATCTAATACATACAAAACAAACCACTTTCACTAGATGATGTCATCAGTGATATCATTTGAGATGTCATCAGTGATGTCACTGACCATGTCATGAATGATGTAATATGTGACATCATCAGCAGTGGATTGCGGGCGCGTGAGTTATAGTTAGCAGAACTAACTATAATGGAGGAATTTCAATGGTTTTGTACGAGTGAAATGTCCAGCTAACTATAGTGGAAGTGAAGTGGGTACCTTTTCAAGGCAAACACAACAAGATGATGGACTGAGTGCTGAAACTTTTCAACCACTTACCCCAGGCAAGAGATGTGGATTGAATCCATTGTTCTTTTGCTCACTATGCTACCCCAGTTTGGACCCAGCCATATGCAAATCAGTCTTGGCCTGCTCCTCATGGGAACAGTCCAGCCCGAATTGTCAGGCCAGGTCCTCCCTGGACGAGAAACAAGCATCCTGGGACCGGTTTCAGGGTATCACCCATCTGCAACCAGGCTAACTTGAATCCAGTGGCACAGCGAGCAAGGGTCCACCATCTGGGCATACCATTGGCCACTTAGGACAAACATAGCAAACACAACACAATGATGGACAGAGTGCTGAAAGTTTTCAGCCACTCACCCTCAGTCAAGAGATCTGGGTTTATTCCATTGTTCTTTTACTAATTACGCCACCCCAGTTTGGACCCAGCCATATGGAAATCAGTTGTTACCCTGATCCTCATGGGAACAGTCATGCCCGAACTGCCAGACCAGGTTCTCTGACTGGAAACAAGCATCCTGGGGCTGGTTTTAGGGTATCACCCCTCATCAGCCATGCTAACTTGACTCCAGTGGAACCGCGAGCAAGGGACACATGTCTGGGCATACCCTAGGCCACTTAGGACAAACTCAGCAAACACAACAATATAATGGACGGAGTCCTGAAATTTTCAGCCACTCACCCTCATTCAAGAGATCTGGGTTAAATCCATTGTTCTTTTGCCCACTGCGCCACCCCAGTTTGGACCCAGCCATAAACAAATCCGTCTTGACCCTGCTCCTCATGGGAACAGTCCAGGCCACACTGCTAGGCCAGGTCCTCTCTGGACCGGAAACAAACATCCTGGGACCAATTTTGGGGTATAAACCCTCATCAGACAGGCTGACTTGAATCCAGTGGCACAGCGAGCAAGGGACCCATGTCACTGACAGCTAAAAAGGCTATGCCTGCCCTCACAAAAAGCTGTCTTCACCCCCCTGTAGTGTGTCTGGAACCAGGTCAGGGAAAGACACTGTTCTGTGTGCTGCAAAGATAGTCCTTTTAAGTGTATCTACTTCAAAGTCAGAAACTGGCATGAGTACTGGAGATATGACACAATAAGCTCAGAACACTTCTGGATTAAAGGACATTCTTCCAGGAAGAAGAGTTGGATGCAGTGGGAGGGGCTGACACTCTGCCTCTTGCTTTGCTATGCTAGCCTGCTGCTTACTGCTACAGTCCTGGGAGTGAAAGGACTGGACTTTGCTTTCTTAATCCTGCTTTCTAATTTTCTCCAAGGGATTATGTGTGCTTGCATCCTGTTAAGAAGTCTCAGAGCAATTAAGGGCTTCACCTACCAGTGCGTGAGCTCTTCTGCTGAGAGTCCTGACTTGCCAGTGTTGCCAAATCCAGTCCCTGGGGCCTTGGAAGTGCAATCTGGTGACTGAAGGAGAAAATCCATACTTTGTCTCCCAGCATCTGTCTTTTATCGAGGCATTACTATGAACTTCAATGCATCACCACTGCCAGCACCGGATTGTGGTTCCCGATTGGTGCATCGACCACGAATTTCACCACGGGCCCCAGCGTTGAAGTCTGTTACGCACTAATCTAACTCTGACCCAGCAACTGCTTCAGGGCTATGGAGTCGATGCAGCATATGTGGATTTTCAACATATCATCCCTGGGCGCCGATTTCTTCAGCAACGTTGTCCAGCAGTAAGGAACCGAGGCTGTGTGTCCTGAGACCGATGCATCATCTCCACTTCCAGTAAGGAACCAACACATCTCCTCCCCTATGCAGCAGTAAGGAACTGGTGCATCTCTTCTCCTGGCAGTAAGGAACCAACGCATCATCCCCTAGGGGAATAAGGAAGTGACACATTGCTTTGTTTTTCAATTGCCTCCTCCCTAATGACTGTTTTCATTTGTGATTTTGACGCATCCCAGGTACTTTGTGGTAAAAGTGAATCATCCATAGGAATTATTCTTTTAACCTGTTCTGAGCTGAGGATGTAACCGTTACATCCTCTGCTGTGGTGTTGGGGTGCCAAGGATGTAACCGTTCCATCATCGGCACACCACTGCCAAATCCCTCTGCTGAAAACAGCAGAGGGATTTACTTTAAATTTTTTTTGCCTCGGGAGAAGCTTCCCCAACCTCCTGAGGCAATATTTTTCAAATGTAATGACGATCATACGCATGGTGCACTGGCGTAATTACATTGACAGTGAAACTGGAATGAGCCGATTGGCTCGTTTCAGTTTCACTACTTCGGTGCATGTGGGGCTATCTCATCCCCCCAGCAGCGAAACACATAGGAGAAGAATCACTGGAAAGGGAAGAATCTTCACTTTCCAATGGTATCCTTTAATAGGGGATCCCCACTTGGGGATCACCGCAGGAGGGTGATCCCCGAGAAGGGATCCACTACTAGACACCAGGGAGGGGAGAGCAGCCCCTTGGGCAAGGACCTTTGCTTCTCTCAACATAATATCACCCGCCTGATGAGCACCATCCACTCCGGCTCCCCCACCGACCCCTGCCCACACCACATTTTCAACAAAGCCGACTCCATCATCGCACCCCAACTACGGAACATCATCAACAGCTCCTTCGCATCCGCCACCTTCCCGGAGAGTTGGAAACATGCCGAGTTGAGCGCCCTCCTGAATAAACCCACCGCGGACCCCACGGACCTGAAGAACTTCCGCCCCATCTCGCTCCTCCCCTTTCCTGCCAAAGTCATCGAGAAGATCGTCAACAGACAACTCTCCGCCTTCCTCGAGACCAACGGATCCCTTGACTCCTCTCAATCCGGGTTCAGAGCAAACCACAGCACCGAGTCCGCCCTCATCGCAGACACGGACGACATCAGGTCCCTGCTCGACAATGGGGAAACAGCTGCCCTCATCCTCCTGGACCTCTCAGCAGCCTTCGACACTGTATGCCACCGCACCCTGATACAGCGCCTCAGCAACACCGGAATCCAAGGAGCGGCCCTGGAGTGGATCATCTCATTCCTCGACGGAAGAACCCAGAGAGTCTGCCTCCCCCCCGTTCCACGCACACAAGGCCCTCCACGACACGGGTCCGAAGTACCTTAACAGCCGCCTCAAATTCTACACACCCACCCACCAGCTCCGATCCACCAGCCTCGCCCTCGCCTCCGTCCCACGTATCCGCAAATCCACCGTCGGAGGAAGATCCTTCTCCTACCTGGCAGCCAAGACATGGAACTCCCTCCCCACTCACCTATGGCTGACCCTGGACCATCTCTCCTTCAGGAAAAAACTCAAGACCTGGCTGTTCGAGCAGTAGCAACCCCCTCCCCCCTCAGAGCCTTGAGACCCTAACGGGTGAGTAGCGCGCTATACAAATTCTGCTGATTGATTGATTGATTTATTCAGTCTTCCTACTGAAAGCACAATAGACACCAAGGATTTTTCTTTAATACTTTGGGGTGGGAGCTGCCCTAAATGGACACTATAATACCCCCAATCCTCCCAAAAGTTGCCACAGTCTTCCTGCCCCCTCTGAAGTCCAGACGGGGAAAGAGCCCCCAATCTGTCTCCGGGTGGGGGGCACAAATACAATAGGCACTAGTGATATTTTTTTTTTATTATTAAACGGATGGGTGGATGCTGCCCACAATTGGCATGCCAATTCCCCCACGCTCAACACAAAAGCAACAATCTTTCTGCCTCCTCAGGAGGCAGATGGAGATTATTATCTAAATTCAAAAACACAGGTGCCCATGACTATGACAAAACAACCTGTTTGTTCTAGGGGGACACCTGCGATTTTGGTCTTGAGCTCAGCAGACATCTAGGGAAACCAACTAAACCCAGACATTTCTGAAAACTAGACGTCCAGGGAAGTCAAGGGAAGTGTGGCTTGCTTGGATCCACCAGCGGTTTTTTACCCAGAAACCCATGCAAATCCCAATTTGAGCTAAAGAAATCACATTTTTCTTAGATTTCTGTGTGAGAGAGTTGTGGGATCAATGAGGCGACACAAATTTCCTACCATCCAGCATTCCCTTAGTCTCATGATAAAATGGTACCTCCCTTGTGTGGGTTGGCCAAGTACCGGCGACGCCTAAAATGCATTGTGGAGACATGAAAATTATCTGTCCGGGTTTTGCAAGGGGGGGCATCTGCGTTTTTGGTCCCCAACTAGGCTGCTATAAAGGGCAAACTACCAAACCCAGACATTTCTGGAAGCTAAACACCCAGGGGAGTCTAGGTAGCTGTACCTTGTGTGGATCTACAGGGTTTTCTTACCCAGAATGCCTTGCAAACCTCAACCTTAGCTAAAACAAAATCAAACATTTTCTTTATATTTCTGTGTTGGGAAGTTGTGGGATCCCCAGGCTGGCACAAATTTCCTACTACCCAGCATACCTACTGGTCTCCCAATTAAAATGGTACCTCCCGTGTGTTGGTGAGCTAAGTACCGGCAACAGAGAAGGGTCCAAAACCTATTGTGGAGACATCAAAATTATGAATCACAAAACAACCTGGCTTTGCAAGAGTGGCACCTGCATTTTTGGTCCTGGGCTAGGCAGCCATCTAGGGAAACCTACAAAACCCAGACATTACTGAAAACTAGACAACCAGAGGAGTACAGAAAGCTATGGGTTGCATGAATTCCCCCAAAGTTTTCAGACCCAGAATTCCCTGCAATCCTCAAATTTAGCTAAAAAAATTACACTTTCCTCACACACAGATCCACCCACAAAAGTAAGACAGTGTGTAAACAATAAGTAAGTTTGAACAATACCCTCTAACTCACATGCTAATATGGGTACCCATACATTCAAAGATGTACAAATAACCAATGCTTCTAAACTCCATATCTAGTTCCAATTTCAGGAATACATAGGCTTCCTTGATACGTATGTTTCACTCTTTATATTTTACAAAATTATTTACTGTAAACTCGGTACACAATGAAAATCCATTTCAAGGTGCAACTCAGTTATTGACTCTTGGTACCTCGTTTTCTTAGTGAACCTACATGTCTCATATATCCCTGCAACCAGAAGGGTCCAGCGGATATAACAGTATATAGATTTCAAAAATCTATCATAGTTAGAAGACGTTATAGGTGAAAATGGAGGCACAACCGGCTTTTTTTTCAACTACATTTCAATATTCTTTTATTTCAATGATATCTTCCATAGGAAAACCTATAATGATCTACACAAATGACCCCTTGCTGCATTCAGAATTGTGTCAACTTTTCAGAAATGCACAGCTTTCTGGGATCTATTGTTGGTTTCACACCCATTTCTAACACTAACTGTAAGAAGGTTGAAAGCACTAAAGTAGCAAAAAATAGGCTATGTCCCAAAAAAAACCTTCATTGATACCATTTGCAGGGAAACAACAGATGCTTTCTTCTGCAGCACTTTTTTCCCAAAAATCCAAAATATTGCACTATTTGGTATAATTTCTCGGTCCCCTCCAGAGGAATATGCAAACTCTTGGTGCCTTTAGAATCCTCAGCATGCTGGACGAAAATGACACAAATTTGGTATAGATACTTTATGTGAACCAAAGGATATGTGGGCCTAGGAGCGCAAACTAACCCAAATAGCCAAAAAAGGGCATGGTGGTGGAGGGGGTAAAGGCCTGGCTGTAAAGGATTAAAAGTAATCTCTTTTTATGTATGTTGAATTATTGTTGTTTTGATCTTGTTTTATTCAGCTAAATATTGGCTAATTTCCTAACCTGATGTGGACTCCTTTTGTAGCGTTTTCACTGTTTCACTGTGTGTTTATGTACAACTGCTTTACACATTGCCTCTGGGATAACCCTGACTGCTCCTGCCAAGCAACAAAAGGGTGAGCAGGAATTACCTTAGCTGTGTGACTCCCTTACCCTGACTAGAGTGAGAGTCCCTACTTGGGCAGGGTACAAAACCAATGGCAACTAGAGACTCCGGGGCAGATTTACAAGCCCCTTGCGAAACTTTTATGCCGCCGTTGTGTCACTTTAGTGACACAGCGGCGGTGTAAACCATGCGCATCGTTGCGACTCATTTACAACGTGATTCTTCTAGGTAGATGCGCCACGTTGTAAAGCCCTGCGCCACATGAAACCTGCCCTGCTAAGCGCAAATATCTCCAAAAGCTAATACCTGCCCTGAGCAGTTCTTAGCCATGTTATCTAATGGGAGGTGGATAACATGGCTAAGAGCATTAGCTCGGTAATGCATGAATATCGCGGACTTTTCAGCGATATTCATGCATTGCGGCCGTTTTTTACCGCATTTGCGATAAACCTTGGTAATACCAAGGTTTATCTGCGATAAAAATCGCCGCAGCTCAGCGGTAAATTTTTGTCTCTAACCAAGCAATAGCGATAATTATCGCTATTGCTTGGTAATATGCCCCATAGTCTTTTGGATTTTCTATGGATGCTGCATTCTACAGCACCAATAGAAAAAGGAAAATGCCTCTTAGGGTTATTTTTGTGCAGGAGGGTGTCCCCGCCTGCACAAAAACATTCCGGTATGCAACTTAGGCCCCCTTGAACCATGTTGCAGGGTGCCTACGTTGGCGCTAGGTTGCTGAAATGGCACAAGTGCAGGGAGAAAGTACAGGAATGCACAGAATTACATAAATACGTTGCATTCTTCCTCTTTCACTTTGGCATAGGGCAGCACAGCAAGGTTTCTTGCTGAACTGCCCTACACCATAATCCCATAAATGAGGCCCTAGGTGTTTTGGTGCATTGATATTCAAGCTACTAGCCTTTTGCCTCTGCTGCACAATGATGTCTTTGTACTTTAAATCGAACCTGCTTGACAAAAAAGCATAATATAACAGTGTGTTTCCTAAAAGCACGTGGTATCTTTCACTGCCGGTTGGCTCTGACTGGTTGTTTTAGGTTATGGCGTGCGGGCTAGTGAACTCCAGCAACATGGCTTTGATTAAGCTTTTTATCCACTTTTCTTCACACATACAGCTTCTCAACATGGCGGATGTCATGAAAACCCGCCCAAGCTATGTTTCCTGCAGGGAATACACAATCATGAGCGTACTCGAATGTTCTAAAGGATTCAGCATTCATCGCTCATCCTTAAATCAGCTCGGCCATTTCCTGATAAAGGAACAAAAGATAACAGCAAACGCTTCTCATTTATTAATATCATGTGTCCTTTACAGCTTGTGTCTACGATAAAGCTGTGCAGAGCTCCATTGCTTGTTTTTCATGGCTAGTCAATCCCGGTCGTTTTATTTCCAGAACACGGTGTTGTCACATGCAGCGGTGTCACTAGGAGGTATTTTATTCCCCCCCAAAAAAGAACAAAAATACCTATGGCGCCAGTGGAAAAGTCAGCGAGAATTTAGAAATAAGTATTTGGGATTTCTTCACTTCCCGAGTTCCATCTTTTGAGTAAAACTAGACATTTTTAGACGAAACATTTGCAAATGGATTTTAGAGAGTTTTACCTAACATATATTTACAAAGGCCAACGGAATAATGTGATTCTAAAATAAAGCTAGGGTGTTATGAGGAAAGAAGAAACAACCGTATAGTGTATGGATGTTCCCCTGAAAAATGTAGAATTTTCCAACATAAACAAAAAAACATCCTTCTCTCCAAAATGTTCAGCACTCTGCACATGGGCATTATTAGTCTCTTTGAGAGAGACGCCAACAAGGTCTGAAAAACATGTAACTACATTACTTGAAAGGGATATTTTTGTAAATATGCAGAGCCAGAGAATTGTAGAAAGTGATAAAAATCTTTGGGGGATATTATCAAAAAAGTGTGATAATTACCGCAAAATTAGCTAAACACAAACATTTCTTATTGCAGTCTATCGTGGGCGATAACGCTGTGTTAACGTAGCATTCACAACACGGTGGTACCATGCGATAGACCCACGATAACGCATCAAATGTCCCCGATAAAGTCAACGCAAAGCTGCAAAAATGTGAAACACGAACGCAAAAAAAATTGTGATGAGGCTAATTGCGATAAAAAAACAGCAACAGGCCTGCAATATCCACGCGTCAAGCGGGAAAACGCACCATAAAAGCAGAACAAAAACAAAGAGAAACAAAAAAAAATCACGTATCACCATGGATGCACCCATACGGAGTGCAGAGGTCATCGCAAACCCCACAACCTCACAGACCACCAGCAAGGAACAACGGAGTCAGGGAAGGCCATGGAGAAGAGGAAGACGGGGTGCAGTCTGAAGGAAAACCATATCAGCGTCACGGAGGTGACAGAACACTACCATCAACTGACCTACAAAGAAACTGACATGAATGCAGTCGGAGTGTCGAGGAGGTCAATGGAGGAGGCCAAGAGGTGCTGGCATGATGTGAAAATCAAAACCAAGCACAAACCCGCTGCCAACTGGAAGGCAGCAACGGTGACAGGAGGTGGGAGTCCAGTACCACAGGAGGAGCTGGGGGAAACAGAGGCCACAGTCATCAGTGTGAAGACAGTGCAAGGAGTTGGGAGTCCGGACACAGCTCGATAGGACCTGACACAAGATAAACAGGGTGAGTAACGACCATGGACTGCGGGGCCTGGGGGAGATAGGCACAATGACACACATGCACAATTAAGTATAGCACAGTGCACACCCACAATGACTCTGGATCATGTCCCTTATCCCATTGGCACACTGCAGCACACACACATGGCAATAACAGCACATCCACATTGACGGCAATGTGGTACAATGTGCAACCCCGACACTGCAGAATATAGGACACAACTGGCTCTGCTCATGCACAGAAACAGGCCAACTACATCTAACAGAGCAGGAAACTGTGAGATGGAAATGTACACGTACAACCTCACATCCGTCATGTAGTCCAAATGTCCACTGTCCTACATCAAAATCCAGCACTTCCCAAACAGTCACAATGTACATTTTCATACAGTCTGCATGTAAACAAGAACAATGCACCAACATACATGTCAACACAATGTCAACATGCATCTTCCCTTCAAATTGCAGAGGGACAAATAACACCACCAGCAGAGCAGACCATAGTCTAACTTGGATTTGGTGGTATAGTTAATAGGGTATAGGCGCCAGTAGGTAATTTCACTAGGTATTAATAAGGTGAAGTTCTGAATAGTATCGGTGCTGAAGGATTTGGGAGAACCACCCACCTCCCTAGGTATTGTGGCCTAAGCAACAAGACAATGTATACAGTATACCCCAGCAAACGGAATTTCAAAATACAGTTTCAAATGTTATTCACATATAACACAACACGTCAATCAGTTGATTTTTTTCTCTTCTTTTAATTTCTCTTCAAGTTCTTGGTGAGTGAACTGTTCCCAAGCCAAGACGTGTTTTGTCGCCTCAGTAAGTTTCTACATGCGATTTGTTCGCTGCTGAATGGTTTCGCACTCGAGGTGACCGGCGGGAGGGGCATGAACGCGGAGCAGCGACTCATTTTCAAGATTTGGGAACTTAATATACGGTGCGACCAAATTGACCTACAGCTCCGGAGATTTTATTGAATTTCACCTCACGCCACAGGATTATTGTGGCTTGGAATTATTGCCACTTTGGAAAATACAATTAAGTGAATTCATTCAGCCGTGAACAAGTTGCATGTAGAAACTTACTGAGGCGACTAAACACGTGTTGGCTTGGTAACAGTTTACTCACTTGAAGAGAAATTAAAAGAAGAGAAAAAAATCAAATGATTGACGTGTTATGTTATATGTGAATAACATTTGAAACTGTATATTGAAATTCACGTGTGCTGGAGTATACTGTTAGCAGAGCAGACCAGACAACTCATCAGTGATGCTGGAGAGGACATCCACACCACTGACACTGACACCCTACAACACCTCATGGACATCCCAGGCAACCCACCAACAGGACCAGGTCAGCCAAACTACATAGAGGAGAACCCAGCCCCTGCACAGACCACACAGCAGGGAGAACCCGCCAGCATGTCTGGCTCCCAACACTTCACCGAGCCACACATGGCATTCCAGTGCTGAGTGTCAGAATGCCAAAACTAGGTGTCTGAACAGGTGCGGGTGGGGTCTGAACCCATGGAAGACAAACTAGATCACATACATGGGTGTCTAATTCCCTTTCAGGGACCACCTACACCCCACAAGGGAGACCCACACTTCAACAGAGACACATGCATTTGCACATTTCCAGTACTGAACCACGCCCAGAGGCATGCAATTATCATTCATACACCCATGCTGGACCTGCGTATGACGGCCCAGTCCACTCCTCTTACATATTCAGTGGGTGACGACAAAGCTACATGTCCAAGGTCTAACCCGTTACCTGCGGTGATATGTTAGCATCCGCTGTACACTGCACATTGTAACGTTGTAGGGCCTGGAGCCCTCATGCATACATTATGACCACACAGACAAATGCAGATAGTTTGTGGAACTAGCTATAGGCACGTGCGCCCTGCCCCTTTATTGGCAGGGCCACATGTACAGTGATACCTGTGCTGGATGTGTGTGTGGTGAGTGTAAGCCAGCCCTCATGGAGTGGTTGGTGCTGGCAACAACTTGAACAGTGAACACCATTAAAACAGAAACTGAAAACACCAGCATAACAGAGACAACTGCGGAGCATCATGGAGGTAGCCGGAGCAAGTACAGAGGTCACCCAAAATGCAAACAGAAGTGTCCGTGAGTTGCAGTGCACTGAGTTTGGAGCACAAGATCTGAGCGCACTCATGTAAAGACATTGTCTAGGATTGTGTCCCTTTGGGATATACCTGAAGCAGCTGCATTGGGGTGTGTTACTCCTGCATCATCTTCCTCATCATCGTGCCAGGTCTCCCACATGCCCGAGGTGACATTGCTGTGTAACCTCTCCACAGCACCATACTCAATCAGTAACGGTCCATGGGTTGTGGTGCACTAAGTTAGTGGCACCTGGAGTGCTCAGCAGGGTATCAGGCAGATGATGGCATCCATGACAGGTGTGAGCAACTCCGCTAGTCTGCCAGTATGACTGTTTTGACTCTGGCAGTTGCTGGTTGGAGGTGGTCCTGGTGGTGGTGGTGTGTGCCTCCTGTGGTGATGCGATGTCCGGTCCAGTCAGGACTCGATTGAATGTGTGAGCCCTGGTAGACTGCAGTTGAGGACGGAGTAGCGGACAGCGCAGGGCCACATATACATGGCGTCGATGACCCAAAGGCAATCATCTCAGAGGCCATCCAATATCTCAGAAGACAGGGTCCCTGACTTGAGCTGCACAGAGTTAGTGGCCCAGGAGCGCACTACAGCCGGCACAGGCACACCACCACGGGACGATGACTTGCGGTGCACTAAGGTAGGGCCACTCAGACTGAGCGGGTCCTCATCGATGTCCAAGGCGAATGTGGCGGAGGGTTGCGAGGAACAGTAGAAGGTGTCCTGCAGGACATGATGCAGAGGGCAGAAGCTATCCTGAAGCAGCAAATTGAGGAGTGGAATGCTACTCTCTCATTATTACCAGCACGTCAGTATCAGCTACATGACGATGAAGATAACCCCCAGTCCATAGATTCAGACACCACAAAAGTTTAACCAGCGAGTGTCCATGAATGTCGGGGAACAGACTTAGTGGGACCGGGGCTGAGTGGGGATGCAGTCTGCAATGATGCCAGTACCATGATATGAACTCGGCCATTGCTGAATCAAGACTAAGTCCCAAATGTGTGACCTACTCAACTGCAGTGTAGGCCGGATGCAGTGGTCAGCAGTGGCCCACAGCCACATGTAGTTGGCTTGCGATGCACAGAGTTTGTGACACCAGGGCAGTTGTCAGTAATGTTTGTTCACCTCCGTAACAATGATCCTTTTTTCCTCCTGACTGAATCGCATCATCCTCTTACACCTCTCCTTGCGTGCAAAATATGTACTCTGCCATTGTAAAATCAAGACTCAGTTCCAAATGTGTGACCTACTCGAGCGCAGTGTGGCCCGAGGGCAGTAGTCCACGTGGGCCCACAGACATGTGTGGTTGGAATGCTGTACACAGACTTGGTGGCACCACATCAAAGGGAGTATAGTGATATAAACTCTGCAATAAATAATGTTCTCTGATATAGTGTAATCAAGACTCAGTTCCGAACGTGTGACCTACTAGTCCGCTGTGTATGCCGGTGGAGTACATAAACGAGAAAGGAGTACTGCAGGGCTGTGTCATGGAGGCCGTGGGTCTGAGGAGGCTTCAGGGTCATGACCCTCTGGCTTGGAGGTTGCATGGCAAGTGGTGAGCCCTCTTTGACACAAGCTGGTGTCGGCAGGTGAGCATTGATGCCTGGGTGCACAGGAGCAGGCAAGACTGGTTCAGGGACCAGCGGCATGGGGTGCAGCAGGCGCACAGGTTTGCAGGCAACACCGCTCACAGAGACGACATCGGCCTCGTGGCAGGGTGAGAGGCGCTACCCTGGAAGACATGTTGGGCATTCCAGAAGAGAACCATGCCCAGAGTTATGTGATTTTTATTCACTCCCCTACGCTAGCCTGGTGTACGCAGGGACAGCCCACTCCGCTCACGCTTACGGGGGGGACGTGACAAGCTACATTTCCACGATCTTCCCCATTGGCTGGGGTGACACGGTTGCGTCCACTGTCCACTGCACTCCAAACCCCAGCGGTGCATGTTGACATGGATATGTGTGTTGTTTGCATACTGCAGTCTGGCCTTCACATCCACACCACACTTGGCATTGTGTACATTCTCATTCATCGGTCACTTGCCTCCTTTGCACATGCCTGGTCCCCACCTCTTCCCACAGTCTGCTATCCTGTGGCTGAGGTAATGGCTTATGTATAATGCTGGCCCTGGTTCCCACAGTAAGTTGTGCTTTCATGTCTGGTGGGTGGGCATGTTGTTTGGTATGTTGTATGTGAGTTTGTAACATGCACATTCCCAGTGTTGTGAGTTGCATGATTGTGGAGTTGAGGTATGTGGTGTGTTCATTTGGTACTTGCCAACGAGCAATGCATTTACGTAGGTGCCATCCTGGTAGCGCTGGTTGATGATGGACTGTCGGAAGATGTAGGATACATGCACACTGCCTGGGTGGTTGGCCTCGACATTGGTGGAGATTTCCCAGTGGTCCACTATTGTCTGCATATTGATGGAATACATGTGCTTTCTGTTGCGGTTATTGTGTGCAGTGTTGCCAGGGGGCACAAGTAGGACATGTGTCCAGTCAATTGCCCCCAACACATGCAGGAAACCAGCTATAGAGTAGATGCCTTGCTTTGTCTCCAGCTGTTCCAGCGCAGTTTCAGTGAATTATAGATAGTGGGGTACCACGGTGATCATGTTATCCACGACCGTTGTGAGAAACTTGGATTGGGCTGGCTGTGAGACTCCTCCGACTCCGGCGGTTGTTGGTTGGAGGGTACCAGAGGCCAACACGTGCGGCACAGGCATTTTTAAAATCATTTTTTTAAAGTAGTTTTAAAATGATCATTTTTCATTAATTCAATAGGTTTTGGTGAATAAAATAATTTTTAGTTGTTAATATAGTTAGCATATTTGTTAGGATTTTTTAAAAGTTACGTTTGTAGCTGTAAATGTTTTAGTAGTTTTTTCAAATTGAATTACGTATTGATAAGTAGCAGTTGGTTGTTGGGTTGGATTTGAGTATAATGAAGTTATATTTAATTTAAATGTAACGGTAATTAGTTTGTTATTGTAAATCCTTTTTTAATTGGGTACTAAGGGGCCCATTAGGAAGGCGGGTGGACATCAGTCCGCCCGCCACCCTAGCAGTGCTGGGACCCACCGCCAGTGGTGCAGCCATCCCGCACTGGCAATTTGAATGCCACTGCCCCCATACATTACATTGTGGCCGGCGGTGCTGCAAGCAGCACCCGCCACAATGCAATATATGCATGTTGTGCATTGGCATGCACAATGTGACAGGCACCACGCGGTGCCTGCCACCTTGTGCATGCCAATATTGGGGGCTAGCATGGGTACCCCCCAAGTGCAGCCCCCCAGCCCCCTGGGGGCCTGCAACCAGCCCCCATAGAGAACTCTACATGCCTTTCTATGGCAGAGTCTCGGCCATGGAAAGGCATTGAAAACGCCACCTCATTATATGGATGGAGGTGCCTGCAAGGCACCACCACCATATTATGGACGTTTTCCGCCCGGTAGACAATCAGTACAATTGCCTACCAGCCGAAAGACCATCCTTCGCTGTACCCCCCGCCATGCTAATGCGGCGGGGGTAACAGGCCATCCGGCGTGGTGTTTTGGCGGGCAGATCGCCACCACCAGTCAGCTGTGGCGATCCACCCGCCATGCTAATGACCCCCTAAATATGTACCTCATTTAGTTTTTTGGTTTTTTAATTTTTTTTTCAGTTTAAGTTGTTAATTATAATGTACATTTTAATGTTAATATTTTTAGTAGTAAGATATAATTCAATAGCGGTTTGTTGTGTTTATATGGGAATAGAGCGTGAATTTAATTTAATTAAAATGTATTTCACTTTAGTGTTATTTTATTTTTGATGTTCATTTAATATTACATTGATTGTTAAATATAAAAATTGTTTAGTTATAATATTGTTTAATTTAACAGTGTTTTATTTATTTTAATAAGTAGTAGTCACATAACGTTTGTGTATGAATTAATTCAAACGAGGCTGAAAGAAGGTTTCCTTTATTTCTACTCTTCCCAGTCATTCTTGCAGATAGTTCAGGCACGTTCCTCAAAACAGCAGTTATTTAATTAGGGAGCTCAGCCTTCAGAAGAATGCCAATCATGTTGCACATCTTTGTAATATCTAATGTCTTAAAATGTAACATGAAAACAAGCCAGACATATAAATAATGTATAAAAGTATGTTTCTTAATGCAAAGGCTGGAATGCAGAGGCACGGTAGAATTAAAGTACAGTAAACCCAAATCTGAGTGCACATTTTAGAACACATTTAAGATGCACAAGTTTACGTTTATTTTATGTAAATTTATTTCGGGTGCATCCTATCAAACCAGTACAATAAATAAAATACTACATAAGAATATTAAAAGGACAAGCATCACCACTGATACCTAAAATGGCACCTGGCTACAAGCAGATAACAGGTTCCTAGTAGCACTTTAATGATTTATGTAAGTCTTCATCTGCTCCAGGGAGGGTTTCAGATTTGGAACACCTAGGTCTCTAACGGGAGCACCCACTTCCACCTGGGGACAGCCTAAGATGAACAAAAGAGCAAAAAAAATGTCACCTTCAAGACAATTTGTGAAGCTTTTACTACAATTTGTTTGAAGGGGTAAGTTGCCCCACTTAGAGGTGAAAGAGTTCAGCTGGAAGGTGGCCAACCAAACTTTAAGGTAGAAAGTCTTGGTTAGCACAAGATAACCCTGCCTAAGAACGGGTCAAATTTAGGTGCACGTTAGTCACTCAAGAATGCCTTAATCAAACTACCATGTGGGGTTTTTAAAAACTGCTTCTCCTGTGACCAAAGCCTTTATGGTGTCTTAACATCTGGAGAAATATTAGACGTGAATGCATCAGGACATTCCGAGAGGAGCATAAGACCGATTTGTCCCAACAGCTCCCTTACATCCCTAAACCAGCCTAGTGATCCACTATCAGTGTTGCTCAATATATCACAAAGATCATTCTTGAAGTGGCTAAACTGGGGTGTGAACCATACTCTGGCCAAAACAATAGGGTTCTGAGATTAACGTGCAGGCAACATCTATATTCCCAAGGTCCGGATACAAAGCAACTGTAGGTGACTAAGATACAGTTACTTGAGAAATATATAATCACCAATGACTTCTCAGACCCCCTTACTTTTTCTTGTTATCAGCACTGTCAAGTCTTGTTGTTGGTGTTTATAATCTATTTGATTAGTTGATTCATGGTCTTTTAGTCCCATATATTGGTTGCCAACCTGCAGCACTACAGTAACAAATCCAAATATGGTATACATTGCTTCTGTAGTTTCTCAAAGCATGGCCCTGTCATAGAGGAAGAGGTGTGGCGCCGCGGCCAGGGCGACTGACTCCGGAATCTGGGGATCACGGTTCGATCCCCGGCACCGGCGGCAAATTAGCCCAGCACCATGTGACTCTGGGCAATATCTTGCTTAATCTTCCCGACGGCCCCCAGCGCCTAGAGACACTTACAGGTGATTGTGCGCTTTACAAATGTGAATTTATTATTATTTTATTATTAATGCAATCGATAACCAATGATTTCCGAATAAGGCTATAGATGAGTGTATCAGATAATTCCATGTCAAGAGACACCAGGTTACAATTGAAGGCTTTTCGTTTTAGAAATAATTAGTTTCAAGGGTGACAGTCTAACTAGTTACATTGAAATAAATCCAAATTACAATTTACAAATTACATTAGGCTGTTTAGTCTCGGTCTGGAAAAATGCCTCTCTGATGGCATGGATTATGTAACACTTTTACTAACATTCATCTTGCAGATGCAGATGCAGACGCCAGTGTACCAAATGTCAAATGGACTTCACTGCCTTTGTTTGGCTAGTGCCACATTCATCAAAAGGAAAAATCAAGCTGACTGGTGTATCTATTTTACAAGGGAAAACATTCTCATTGATTATATGTATATGAATGGTTTACGAGTCAGTGGGTCGGTGGTTTGATTGATGACTCAGTAAGTAACCGAGTTTTTTTATAAGAATTGGGTGAGGGACATCCTTGATGGAAGAATGGCTGATTAAATGAGTGGATGGATGGGTGGATGGAACAAAGAGTGCATGAATACAATAACGAATGAGTGTATGGATGAAGAAAGCTTACACTATTATTATAAACTGATGTGTCTGGCACCAGTAGTAATATTTTTTTCCAAAAATGGCATGAATTACCCTCATTATTGTTAGAAATTGGGTTTCTAGTTGGCTGGTATGTACCTAAGCCAGGCGGGACCCACCACCCTAGTCAGGGTAAGGGAGTTACACACACAAGATAACCCGTGCTCACCCCCTTGGTAGCTTGGAAAAGCATAGTTCCAAAACAAGACCTAGACCGAAAAGCAGTCAGGCCTATCCCAGAGCAATGTGTAAAGCGTTTAAGCAACACACACACAGCCAGTGACACACTTGGCACACCACAAAAAGAGACTCCAGACAACGTTATATAAAAGTATCTTTTGTATTACACATACAACACATTAGACCACAAACACATGAATCACTAGGGTATGGTCATAACAACATAGATAGTGTAATAGGGTAAAATAAACATAGATTGCACACGTTATAAAAACATTATCACCATAACACCTTACACGATCACTGTGTAGATATTATATCACGGCTGACATAAGCCATATGCAGGGCACAACATTAGGGAACTTGGGGCAATAGATAGGGATTACATCAATCACCAGCAATTGACAGAGTACAGTGCTTCTGTGTTGGTACTACTCCTTCTTAGATACAGTGGATCCCCCGTAGGAAAAAGGGCCACCGACCGCCTACCACCATGAATGAGGTAAGGGAAAAAGAAGGAAGGAGCCCCCATCGGTATATATTATAACAGCTTCCCATGGCCATGTGGCTGGTGCTGCACTTCACACCATGCAAATCACCTCTGCATAGCAGCGCTCACTATGCGTTGGTTGTGGTTCGCCCCTTCAGCATTTCATTAGCTGTGAAAGAGAAATCCTGCTCTCCCTCAAGCTCTTTAAGGAAGCTGCAAATAAAGCATTTAACCTGTCCTTCAGGGAAAGATAAATGAAAAATAAAGCTCTCAGCAGCGCTGAATTTCCACCATTACAGGGCAAACAACCAGGAGCAGTCCACAGCGCTCACCTCGCGCTGAGCTCCTTTGAGAGAACTGGGGGAATGCAGGTTCAGGAAAGCAAGCAGAAGCCCATCACACAGGGTCCTTTGGGCAAAGATGCAGTCTTTCCAGTAGGTCAGCATGACAGGCCAAAGGCAAAGTGGCAGTTCCCTGACAATACAGCAATCCTCTGGTGCATCTTGTAGAGCCAGCTGCATCTGGGTACAAGTCCCATACAGTGTCTAAAAATCATGGGGTCACAGCCCCTGTACTTATTCTGCAAAAGTATTGGTTTGAGGGCACTACAAACACATTTTAGAAGTGGACAACACCCCCATTCAATCCCAAGCCCTGGCTCCAGACATACTACAGGGGGCAGACACAGCATTGTGAAAGTCAGGCACATCCCTATTCAGGTGCACGAGCAACTCCTCCCACCACTCCAAAGGCAGGACAGGGCTATTCAGGTGCAAGGGAATCTTCACCTACCACTCTAAATGCAGCCACAATCTATTCAGCCCAGTGTTGAGAAATCCAGAAAAGGCAGGACACACCTCAACCCTCCCTTCTGACTGTCTAGAGTGCATGCACATTAGGGGTGGGCAGAATTTGCGCAGTTGCTCTACGCAAAATACCCTTAAATGGCAAGAAATCTCTGCTAGTGAGCGGAATTTCACATGCTCGCGGAGATTGCTTGTTGCGTCCGTTGTGCAAATGCAAACCAACTCGATGTGCAAAAATCACGGAATAAAATTGCATTTACGATTTGGACCCCAACTCCAGCTTTACTTAATTGATATGTGTGCCATAATCATCATGAAGGGCTTCGTATTTTGGGATGAAAATGAGTAATTCGAGATACAATTTTCGTGCCTTAATAGTAATCATGGGGAAAATTATTTGCCTCATAAGGGAATACCTGTGTGTTTTCCTTTTAAATGGGAAGACTTCGATCGTTAGATGCGCAGTCTGGAAAGACAAAGCAGGAATTGCCGGTTAGTCAGAACCAGCCTGGCTATTGCGGGTAGGCTGGTTACTTATTAACCCTGCAATGTGGGTGGATATGTGAATATTTAAATAACACACATAGCGCATGGGACAGACACTCACCCCAGGAAGCGGGGATGCCGTGAAAACATCGGGTCGCCACAGAAGTGCAAGATCTGCATATAAACAGAAGAACAAACCCTGTATTTTGAAATGAAGGACATAAATCCAAAAGGGGGGAAGAAAAGAACAAGAAATAGAATAATCTACCAAACTCTCACCTGAAGATTACTCACAGCTACTCGCTCTGTGGCTCCATATGAATGGAAGGGAACCTGAGCGCTATGCTGTCTATGGTCTAAATAGGAAGAGTCATCACCGCGCAGGTGTCTATGATGTCGACACACAGACACTGGATGCTGACACAGCCATGTCAGATCATCGAGTATCACGCAGCGGAAAGAGAAAATAGACTATCGATCATGTATTGGATAGTGGTGGCGGGGCGGCACAAGTAATGATAAAGTTGCACAAAAAAAAGTTTTAAGGAAACAGTTTGTACATTCGTAGCCTTAACAAAAGAGAGTCAGTCAGATGGCAGGTGTCGATTTAAATTAATCATAACGTTCATAGGAAGATCTGGTACCTCCGACATCACATGTGTTATTGAAGACATCATGGGTAATAAATACATATTATTAATAAAATCCCTATGTTCACAAGGTCAAACAGAACATATAAACAATCATAGTCAGGGAATAATGGTA
The DNA here is from genome assembly GCF_964261635.1 of Lissotriton helveticus. Classification (NCBI taxonomy): domain Eukaryota; kingdom Metazoa; phylum Chordata; class Amphibia; order Caudata; family Salamandridae; genus Lissotriton; species Lissotriton helveticus. Next base: position 889,597,826 of record NC_136065.1, on the reverse strand, counting down.
TTGTTGGGCACAGATAAATCCTATTAACACCATTTATGTATTGAAACCTCACTCCATAATGAATTGTATTAGATTGAAGGGGCGCGCCCTGTAGGGTATTTTTCCAGACAGGCCCCCCAGGGAATATCGGTTAAAGGCTCACCATATCCATGGTCAGATAAATCATATGGCAAGGCAACCATTGTATACCATAGCCACTCTCTACCATAACCACTTTCGCTGGAGCATATGAACTTGGTTCTGAGGGAGTTTGTATAATTCCAGTGGAACAAATACAGTAGTAAATCATATTCATAATTCATATTCATTAACCAGCAACAATCATATTCATATTTATTAACCGTCAACAATCATGCTGTAAGTGCTTCCTGGTGCCCCCGAATTCCGTTCCACCACGGATCGGGGAAGTTTCGACATTCCCACACGGAACGAGGAAATGTCAAAATTTCGCAAGTTTCATGAGCGGAACGGAATTTGCCGCCCACCCCTAATGCACATCCCCTTCTCCTGTCAGTCTAAACCAGATGGTGAACACACAACCATGTAGGGTACAAAGAGTCATAAGCACACAGAAATGCCCACCTCTAAAAGTGCCATTTATATATTAGAAATAATACATCCGCTTTCACCAATAAGCAGGAATTATTACTGTTATTCCAAACATACCAAACATGCCAGCTACTCCTTTTATATGAGAAGATGGCACTGAAACATATATCAGGGAATTCCCAGAGCAAGCCTATGAGAGGAGCAGCCTCACAGCAGTGAAAAACCAAATAGGTTGTTTGTCACTACCAGGACATGCCACACAGTAAAGGCACATTTCCTACCTTTTACCTACACAGCACCCTGCCTATCGGGCTAGCTTTGGCCTACCTCATGGCTGACCTATATGTAGTAAAGGGGGAGTTTCAGACGTGGCATTTTTAGTGCCACATCATTGTGGCAGTAAACTGCACTTGCATGCCCTGCAGCGGCAGAGGCCTGAGACAGGTTTGAAGGCTACTTCGGTGAGTGGCGCAAGCAGCACTGCAGGCCCACTAGTAGCATTTAATTTACAGGCCGTGGGACTAAAGGATACCATTGTACAAGGGACTTACAGGTAAATTAAAAATGTCAAATAGGTGTAGACTAATCTTACCAAGTTTATAAGAAAGACCGTCTGAACGTTAGCACTGATCAGCAGTGGTGAAATGTCCAGAGTCATGATACCAACAAAAACAAGTCAGAAAAATACAGGATGAACGCAAAACGTTTGGGGATAACCCTGCAAAAAGGGCCAGGGCCAACAATTATGGTGGTATAAGCATTACACAAAGATTCTGCACCATGGTTTGATGGATGTCTGTAGTAAGACAAGTACTACCACCATGATGCCAGTGCAAGCATGATAGTGTTGGCACCATTGTGACAAGAAAAACCATCATATTAGAAACACTATCTCCATCAGACATACTCAGTTTTTTCCCATCACACGCTAATCCTAACAGTATAATTAGATTTTCCCCATTCTTTAGTAGTCATCACTGAATTTTTAAATTTGCAGTGTAACTCAATATAAGTTAGTGTATGTTCATTAATGCAACATCAAGCATTCATCTTCAATGTGTGTTAACATCTGCAATCAGAAATCTTGTTTCACTGGATATTCACTATTGCTTAAGCACTTTTGATGATATTATAATAAGTCACCTTCATATGTAAATAACATGGTGGGTCATTTAAATCCGTGGGCTCTCTGTCCTACTGATAGATCTCTGTGTTCCTGGCTGTGATCTCTGTGTTGTGAAGGGAGCTGCTGTTGCAGACCTTCAGGTTTGCTGGCTGGATTCCATGTGGAATGCACTTAGTCAGCAAACCTTTTTATTTATATAAAAATAACTCTTAAAACTTTTGATGCTTACTCTGAACAAAAAACAAATGCTTCCGGCATTCAGGGAAGTTTCTCTAGGTGTTTTAGAGGCATTCAAAATGTTCCCTGTCTATCTGCACCATGCTTCCTATGTCCAACAGGGACAAGAAAAAGCAGAGCAGCGACGTGCCCTCAATGGGGCAGGAGAGTCATTATTACGATGCTGTGGTACTGTGGAGGATGGAGTGTTGGGTCAAAGTTTGTCAGTGTAGACAATAAATGCTCTGCCTAGAGTAATCTAACAGATTACCCACCTCTAAATGGGGCACTGTACCTGCAGGTTTGGTGAGGTGGAAGACTCCCCCCATGAGCAGCAGCAGGTCCGTAGGGGTGAAGGGGCCACACCTCCTCACCTTTTTTGGAGACGAGTGTCTGTCAGGCTGAGTAAAGGTCAGCCTGACAGACACTCTTCTTGTTCAGGTCAGGGAGCCCAGAGTTAGACCTATGCTTAATGCCCAGACTCCCGGCTGCCTGAGCTGAACATTGCCAGGCTGAGGCTCTCACAGCCCAGTGGGCATGATCTCCTCAGCCTTGCAAAGGTGGCTCAAGGCCCTACCCCTCATGATGAGGGGGGATGTCACTGATTGCCTCGTACCTGGGTTTCTTCAGTTTTAAGCCCCGAACTGCCCAGGGCTGACCATCAATCAGAGACACCTCATTACAGAATTGGGTGGGGTCTGCCATCTCACTGACCCCATCCCACTCAGTGATGAGTGAGGGACTGCTGCCTTCTCTAATTGGCTGACACAATGTCAACCAATGAGAGGAGGAAGCAGTCCCATCCCTCCTAGGAACTCCAAAGCTTTCCTCTCTGAGCTGCAGGGCAGGAACAATTTTTATTTTTGAATGTTTGGTGCATGTGTGCATGTATACATGTATTTATTTATTGCAAGTGTTGTGAATTGGTGTGAGTGTGAATGCATGGATGTGAGTGAGTGAGTGTAGATGTGTGTGTGTGTTTGTTTGTGTGTGTGTGTGTGTGGCTGTGTGTGTGTGTGTGTGTGTGTGTGTGTATAACCTGCTGCCTGCCTCCCTGATAAAATAATTACCCCCACTGTAGCTTTTATGCTGATGACAATACACCCCTCCTAACACTTCCCCAACAAAGATTTCTTTAACTGTTCCAAGCCCTCGTTTTAACCCAGATGTGCAAGGGTGCACTATGACAGGAAATTACTAGATGATCCCCTGAAGTCAACATTAACGTTTTGATACCTGAGAGTTAAAATTGTGATTCCTGGTTGGCTGAGGTAAGCACCCAGGCCAGGTAGGAGGCACCACTCTAGTCTGGATAAGCTAGAGAAACACTAAAAGATAACCTGTACTCACCCTCCGGTAGCTTGGCACAGAGCAGTCAAACTTATCCATAGAGGCAATGTGTAAAGTATTTATGCAACACACACGCACAGTAACACAATGAACACACCACAAAAAGACTCCATACATGTATAAAAATATAGATTATATTTTTTTACATACAAAAGACCAAAACAAATAAAAATCCAATAAGCAGAATCGTAGGTATACATTTTTAAAGAGTAAACTAAAAACAGTACTTTGAAGTCAATAGCGCTAAAAGGTTACTTTAGTTTGCGCTAGACCGGGGTAAATCAAAAGTGCCGTCCTACCATGATGGAGCACGGGTTGGATACAGTTCAAAACAGGTTCCGCTGAAGATTTACCTACTGAAGCTGAACAAAGATGCCGGTTCAAGGGGGAGACGGTCGCTTGGAGCAAGTAGAAAATCACAAGTGATGATCCTGTAGGCATGATAAGTCAGTTGGGTGTTGTGGACGGCAGACGGGGCCTGTGTTCATGGGTGCTGAATGCTTACTGTGTGAGGAGATGACGTTGCGGCAGGCTGCGCTGATCCTTCGAGCGAGCGGTGCAGTCCCAGTATGAACAGGCCAGTTCTGTTCGCAGTCGCGAAGAGCCCAAAAGCGTGGTTTCAGAGGTCCAGGAGCTGTAGGTGATAAAAATAGCAATGTGAAAACGTTCCTTCGGTGGCCTTCTACTTTAGCAAAGCAATTCTGTCTATAAATATGACAAGCGGGTGGCAAGGACACAAAATATACTGAATTATTTCAAAACATATACATTTTTATTATCTTTTTTCTTTTTATAAATTCATCACATCTGTTATCAATCCAAATTTATCAAAGAATTATTCTTAATTCATGTGAAAAAAACTCAAAACCACATACATTGAAAATTATCTACAAAAAGGATAATGGTTAAAATTACCCCTTGGTAGCAACCATACCTCTCAACATACTCACGTGTTACCAATCATACCACACTCAAACCACACTCTAAGATGGTAAAGGAACTGAGTTATTAGCAAGATGACAGTGCTAAAAACATATAGGAGCCCAGATGTAGCTTTAGGCCCACGCAGGTCTACGCGCGTTTCGGCAGCATTAAGCCGCCTTCATCAGGACCTTTTTCATCGTGACTGTTCAAGTACCAGGGGATCTAAAAAGAGAAATATACATATGTCACCACCCAAACATTAAAATTGATTCATTTCATTGCTAAACAACAGGGGCTCAACAACGTGACCACAATGAAACAGGGCATCTGTGCATCAAGTAGCCAGGGCCAGCCGAAAAAAATCATGCTGCCCAAGGTACTAACATAGTATATTACTGTAGGTGCTGATACCAGAATAAGGATTTATCAGTAAATAAACGACACCAGAATATGTGATAGTTCTACATGTTTATCAAAAACCAGTTGGAAAAAAGTGTAAGAAATAACAACATTAAAGCTTCTTCCTATGCCCTTTTGACTAGTGCTAATAATCAAAACAAGGGCGTAGCCCCTATGCTTACCAATCGCCCCAAACAATTGGAGTCGCCAAAAACGTATCCGGTAAATGTCAGGAGACTGAGCGTCCTGTGTTATAAAAAGATTGCTGCAGAAAAAGGATTTCTCATATTAAATCCGAACTCAACATTTTCAGAATAGACCTATTCAAGCTACTTAAAAAATTAAAGTCCGTGTCTAATGCCCCTAGAACTACTTATAAAGAAACAAGTACCTTTTAAATACAAGGAATCGCGTTGACAACGATTTTTGCACAACACGAATTCGTGATTCACTCACGGATGTTCAAGAATCGAAGGGAGGCTAAAGGCATCAACGGTCAGCAGTGGTAATTCGTGACATGATCTAAAATTGGCAAAGGACAGTATCCCAAAACGAAAGAGTGTTCAAATTAATCATTTATACAGCAAAAGTTTTGAAAAAACTATTTAGAGAGGGAAACGAAAGCAACCTCAAATAGGGCGTAAGCTTACTTAATATGAACGTGTAGTCCCACATGTAGGTCTAACCGGCTTCTCAGTCGTAGACCCTGTAACGTGGAAATAGAACATATTAATCCCCGCAGTCCAAACAGTTACGGTCTGCGCAAATTATGAACCAATGCTAGCTATTAATAGTAACCGCGTCCAAGCTCTAATATGGGCGAGGATGCAACATGAGGTACAGTAGCAGTGTATTGGTGTGAGAAGAAAAACTTCGCACCATATATCAGCCAGTCGGTGACTTAGACGTTTGCATATTTGGCACCGAGATTTACCGACCCGTTTGAAAAGGCAGAAAAAGCCTAGCTAACATTTCAGGCGGTATGGGCATATACCTAGGTACAGCGGCATGGAGAAAAATAAGCGTATGTCTCCCAGAAGGTAAAAATACCCTTAATCTATAAATCTCCCAAAGGACCAAAGGCTCGCTTACCTCAAAAAGCCGGTAGTGTGGCCGTCTATCTGCACCGCGCGCCGCCTCTCCCGAAGGTCAGTTCTTTGGGGGCGTTCGCTCCACCCGTTTTAAAGCAAATCTCGTGGGTTAATGGTCACATCGTAAAGCATGTGACTATGTACGTAACCCCCGTCCTCCTATGAGTAATAAAGGAAGGACTCTAAACTTAATACCAAGCACAAAAAACGGACTATACCGTCACCTCTGTTACTTTCAATCACACACTGACTCTACACAAGAGGTAGAGGTAGGACTACCCGGCGGATTCCATTAATTTAGAGAAGCAATATGGAACATAGTCGGTATTGTGTAATTTCCGCGAATACATTCGAGGCGATTGGGTTATTCAATCTGAGCAAGGGAGAATAAATGCAATAAAACATTTATAAAAATGAAATTCTCCCATCAAAAACAGATAAATAACAAAGGAGCCAAAATATAACAACTATGAGCTACGCTTATTAAAATCTTATTGGAGAAAAAAACTACGTGTTTCTAAGGGTGTTTACAGGCTCAATTAACAGAAATGTAAAGACAGCCCTGAGAGAGTCCACGTGGGGACACCCTCTTTGAACTGGTACCAGTGTATCCCAAGGATAAACACAACTTTTCACTTGGTCACGTACCATAATAGTTCTTCATTTAATCCACGTTTTACACTGTCCAAGTGGTAGATCCAGAAAGTCTCACGTTTTTTACGTGTGATTTCATTCGCTTGCCCTGGCTTAGGTGTCACTTTTTCTAGGATACACCATTTGATCCCATTTTCTGAATGGGATTTCTCCAGACAGTGTTGGACTAGAGGAGCTGATTGCTTCTTCGTCCTGATCGCAGACTTGTGTTCGCTGAAACGGACGCGAAACTCACGTCCCGTTTCCCCAACATAGGCCAGGCCACAATCACAGAATAAAGCATACACAATATTATTACTTCGGCAATTAGTCAGAAATCGCAATTTAATCTGTTTTTCATTGTATGTAAGCGTATCTGACACAATGGCTGAGTCGCATGCGTGGCATGAACCACATCTGTGATTGCCCACAACCATGGGTAAGCCTGTCATAGAACGCTGGTTGTTCAATTGAAAGTTTTTAGCAGGGGGTCTCGAATGGACTAATATATCCCGTAAATTTCTATTCCTCCTATACGCAAGCATAGGGGGAGGAAGTGGAGGGTCATTCTCATCAGTATTCAAGATTCTCCAATTCTTGTTGAGGATATTGCGGATTTTGAAGTTCAAAGTCGAGTGATCGATCACGCACGTGATCCGATCTTGTTTGACCCGTGCGTTGCCCCCGAGGAGTGCAGACCTGTCATAATATTTCGCTCTCTTGTACGCATGTCGTACAAGGCGATGCGGATAGCCCCTTTTAAGAAGTCTTTCCTTCAGTGCATCTCCATGTACATGGAAGGACGTGATATTAGTACAATTGCGGCGAATTCGGAGGAATGTATTCGCCACACTGGGGGCGCAAGAAGCCCCCATTGATGTGCCCTTGATTTGCTTATAAAATCTGCCGTTGTATTCAAAAAAGTTGTTCATCAATACAATCTCCAAGCACTGGAGAATAAAGGCATCAGGGCGATCCGATGGGTATCTACTCAAGAGATCGGAGACCGCCTGTAACGCCCGGTCTCCGATCTCTTGAGTAGATACCCATCGGATCGCCCTGATGCCTTTATTCTCCAGTGCTTGGAGATTGTATTGATGAACAACTTTTTTGAATACAACGGCAGATTTTATAAGCAAATCAAGGGCACATCAATGGGGGCTTCTTGCGCCCCCAGTGTGGCGAATACATTCATGGGAGAATGGGAAATTCAGAATATCTACAACGAACTGGCCCCCTTTTTTGAGAATATTTCTGTTTGGAAGCGTTTTATTGATGATATTTTTTTTATTTGGAGCGGATCGAATGAACTTCTACGAACTTTTTTACTTTGGCTCAACGCGAGTGATACTAATCTTAGGTTCACGATGAATTCCAGCACCTGTAAGGTAGATTTTCTGGATATTAGCATCGAGGGAACCTATGGATATTTGACTGTTAGCTTGTTTAGAAAAAACACAGCCAAAAATACCATTCTGGAGTATAATAGTTTCCATCCCAACTGTCAAAAGGATTCCGTACCTTTCGGCGAATTCCTCCGAATTCGCCGCAATTGTACTAATATCACGTCCTTCCATGTACATGGAGATGCACTGAAGGAAAGACTTCTTAAAAGGGGCTATCCGCATCGCCTTGTACGACATGCGTACAAGAGAGCGAAATATTATGACAGGTCTGCACTCCTCGGGGGCAACGCACGGGTCAAACAAGATCGGATCACGTGCGTGATCGATCACTCGACTTTGAACTTCAAAATCCGCAATATCCTCAACAAGAATTGGAGAATCTTGAATACTGATGAGAATGACCCTCCACTTCCTCCCCCTATGCTTGCGTATAGGAGGAATAGAAATTTACGGGATATATTAGTCCATTCGAGACCCCCTGCTAAAAACTTTCAATTGAACAACCAGCGTTCTATGACAGGCTTACCCATGGTTGTGGGCAATCACAGATGTGGTTCATGCCACGCATGCGACTCAGCCATTGTGTCAGATACGCTTACATACAATGAAAAACAGATTAAATTGCGATTTCTGACTAATTGCCGAAGTAATAATATTGTGTATGCTTTATTCTGTGATTGTGGCCTGGCCTATGTTGGGGAAACGGGACGTGAGTTTCGCGTCCGTTTCAGCGAACACAAGTCTGCGATCAGGACGAAGAAGCAATCAGCTCCTCTAGTCCAACACTGTCTGGAGAAATCCCATTCAGAAAATGGGATCAAATGGTGTATCCTAGAAAAAGTGACACCTAAGCCAGGGCAAGCGAATGAAATCACACGTAAAAAACGTGAGACTTTCTGGATCTACCACTTGGACAGTGTAAAACGTGGATTAAATGAAGAACTATTATGGTACGTGACCAAGTGAAAAGTTGTGTTTATCCTTGGGATACACTGGTACCAGTTCAAAGAGGGTGTCCCCACGTGGACTCTCTCAGGGCTGTCTTTACATTTCTGTTAATTGAGCCTGTAAACACCCTTAGAAACACGTAGTATTTTTCTCCAATAAGATTTTAATAAGCGTAGCTCATAGTTGTTATATTTTGGCTCCTTTGTTATTTATCTGTTTTTGATGGGAGAATTTCATTTTTATAAATGTTTTATTGCATTTATTCTCCCTTGCTCAGATTGAATAACCCAATCGCCTCGAATGTATTCGCGGAAATTACACAATACCGACTATGTTCCATATTGCTTCTCTAAATTAATGGAATCCGCCGGGTAGTCCTACCTCTACCTCTTGTGTAGAGTCAGTGTGTGATTGAAAGTAACAGAGGTGACGGTATAGTCCGTTTTTTGTGCTTGGTATTAAGTTTAGAGTCCTTCCTTTATTACTCATAGGAGGACGGGGGTTACGTACATAGTCACATGCTTTACGATGTGACCATTAACCCACGAGATTTGCTTTAAAACGGGTGGAGCGAACGCCCCCAAAGAACTGACCTTCGGGAGAGGCGGCGCGCGGTGCAGATAGACGGCCACACTACCGGCTTTTTGAGGTAAGCGAGCCTTTGGTCCTTTGGGAGATTTATAGATTAAGGGTATTTTTACCTTCTGGGAGACATACGCTTATTTTTCTCCATGCCGCTGTACCTAGGTATATGCCCATACCGCCTGAAATGTTAGCTAGGCTTTTTCTGCCTTTTCAAACGGGTCGGTAAATCTCGGTGCCAAATATGCAAACGTCTAAGTCACCGACTGGCTGATATATGGTGCGAAGTTTTTCTTCTCACACCAATACACTGCTACTGTACCTCATGTTGCATCCTCGCCCATATTAGAGCTTGGACGCGGTTACTATTAATAGCTAGCATTGGTTCATAATTTGCGCAGACCGTAACTGTTTGGACTGCGGGGATTAATATGTTCTATTTCCACGTTACAGGGTCTACGACTGAGAAGCCGGTTAGACCTACATGTGGGACTACACGTTCATATTAAGTAAGCTTACGCCCTATTTGAGGTTGCTTTCGTTTCCCTCTCTAAATAGTTTTTTCAAAACTTTTGCTGTATAAATGATTAATTTGAACACTCTTTCGTTTTGGGATACTGTCCTTTGCCAATTTTAGATCATGTCACGAATTACCACTGCTGACCGTTGATGCCTTTAGCCTCCCTTCGATTCTTGAACATCCGTGAGTGAATCACGAATTCGTGTTGTGCAAAAATCGTTGTCAACGCGATTCCTTGTATTTAAAAGGTACTTGTTTCTTTATAAGTAGTTCTAGGGGCATTAGACACGGACTTTAATTTTTTAAGTAGCTTGAATAGGTCTATTCTGAAAATGTTGAGTTCGGATTTAATATGAGAAATCCTTTTTCTGCAGCAATCTTTTTATAACACAGGACGCTCAGTCTCCTGACATTTACCGGATACGTTTTTGGCGACTCCAATTGTTTGGGGCGATTGGTAAGCATAGGGGCTACGCCCTTGTTTTGATTATTAGCACTAGTCAAAAGGGCATAGGAAGAAGCTTTAATGTTGTTATTTCTTACACTTTTTTCCAACTGGTTTTTGATAAACATGTAGAACTATCACATATTCTGGTGTCGTTTATTTACTGATAAATCCTTATTCTGGTATCAGCACCTACAGTAATATACTATGTTAGTACCTTGGGCAGCATGATTTTTTTCGGCTGGCCCTGGCTACTTGATGCACAGATGCCCTGTTTCATTGTGGTCACGTTGTTGAGCCCCTGTTGTTTAGCAATGAAATGAATCAATTTTAATGTTTGGGTGGTGACATATGTATATTTCTCTTTTTAGATCCCCTGGTACTTGAACAGTCACGATGAAAAAGGTCCTGATGAAGGCGGCTTAATGCTGCCGAAACGCGCGTAGACCTGCGTGGGCCTAAAGCTACATCTGGGCTCCTATATGTTTTTAGCACTGTCATCTTGCTAATAACTCAGTTCCTTTACCATCTTAGAGTGTGGTTTGAGTGTGGTATGATTGGTAACACGTGAGTATGTTGAGAGGTATGGTTGCTACCAAGGGGTAATTTTAACCATTATCCTTTTTGTAGATAATTTTCAATGTATGTGGTTTTGAGTTTTTTTCACATGAATTAAGAATAATTCTTTGATAAATTTGGATTGATAACAGATGTGATGAATTTATAAAAAGAAAAAAGATAATAAAAATGTATATGTTTTGAAATAATTCAGTATATTTTGTGTCCTTGCCACCCGCTTGTCATATTTATAGACAGAATTGCTTTGCTAAAGTAGAAGGCCACCGAAGGAACGTTTTCACATTGTAGTTTTCTTGTTCCCCTCTGTTCCTTGGCCAAAATTAACCTTAGGAGGGGGTCCCTTTATACATGTTGGTGATAAAAATAGCTGCAGAACTCACTTCTAAGGCTCAGAGTTTGGGGGGCACCTCAGGCAAGGGTAGGACTCATAGAAGGCAGAGTCCAGCAGCATCAGCATAATTGTAGGCAGTCTTTTGTGTCCCTGAGACTTCAGAATATAGGTAGCAAGTCAGCAAGCCCTTGGAGATCACTTAGAGGGAAGGCAGTGTCCAGCTCTCCTTCCTGAAGAATCGGAGTAGCCGGCAGCAGGGCAACAAACAGAAAAACAGTTCTTCCAGAAAAGCAGTCCAATTGAGTCCTTTACGGAGCTCAGCAGTCCTGTTGACAGAGGTTGAGTTCAAGACCCAAAAGTGTCTGATTTTCGGGGGGCAGAGACCCAGTACCGCAAAAGAACCCTTTCAACCCAGTCCTGTCTGCCAGGCTAACTCCGGAGGGTAAATCAGTGCTTTTTGTGAGGACAAGACACAGCCTATTCAGATGTAAGTGTGAGACACCTCTCACCCTTCCAGCCCAGGAAGACCAACAGAATGCAGATGAATGCAGATGAGTGCTCAGTCTAACCCAGCCGTTTCTGTGTTTGTGGCTATCTAGAGGGAATGCATAAAGTGTAGCTATCACCCACCCCAGAGGTGTATTGGATACAGGCTGTCAGGCACAAAGAGCAGTAAGTACAGAGAAATGTCCACTTTCTAAAGGTAAAACCAAAGGGGTTGATGGACGGAGTGTTGAACAATGCAAGCACTCACTCCCAGTGAACTGATCTGGGTTTAATCCATCACCGTTCTTTAGCTCACTCCACCACCCCAGTTCAGACATGGCCATATGCAAATCATTCTGACCCTGTGCCTCATGGGAACAGTCCAGCCCGAACTGCCAAGCCGCATCTTCCCTGGACCGGAAACAAGCATCCTGGGGCCGGTTTCTGACTAATCAGCCGTCATCAGCCAGGCTAGCTTGAATCCAGTGGCAAAGTGAGCGAGGAACCCATGTCTGGGTATACCCTGCCAACGTAGGGCGAACAAAGCAAAACAAAAGGAGGATGATGGACGGAGTGTTGAACAATGCAAGCACTCACCCCCTGTCAACTGATCTGGGTTTAATCCATCATCTTTCTTTAGCTCACTCCTCCACCCCAGTTCAGACATGGCCACCCGCTCTTTCTAAGCCAAACAAAAAGAAGTAAAGTTGCAGTATTTGGTGATAATACAGTTCACAGTCATTTAACGGAGGCTGTGAGCTATCATGAACAAAGGAAAACCAGACCCATCTTCTAGGTAACCCGACATGTGGTTGCAAATGGAAGGCATCACAAATAAAGCTAATAAAATAGATGGGAATATACAAAAGCACGGCAGGGTTAGTGCTGCACCCAAACATCACATGTAATTAAAAGAAGCGATTTTCTGTTATACTTTTTCGATTTGTAACACTTACACAACAAAGTATTTTTTCAGTCTGAGGTTAGATTCTCTATTTTCCCAAAATGGATCCTTTTCTACCCGGCTTTTCTGTCTTTAACCTGACCTTCATAAGCAACAATGGCATGTAACGACTATACTTTCCCTGGAAATATGAATATGCTATCTCTATGTCAGCACACGTATGCATTACGGTTGCGTTTTGCCGTTTAAAAAACATGGGGACAGATCTACAAGAAACTAACGTAGCGCAGTGCAGCACGTCATTTTGCTGTGCCGCGCTGTGTTAGTTACGAAGCACATGGATATGACATATTTACAACAATATGTTGCATCTCTGTGCTCCCCCCTGCACTGGCACATAAACTGCTGCCATGCGCCAGACCAGGCACCCCTGCACCACGGTGCAAGGATGCCTGCATAGTGGGGAGATTGTTTTTGTGAAGGAAGGGACACCTTCCTGCACAAAAACAATCAATTGAGGTGATTTCCTCTTCCAATGTGTGCTGTAGAATGCAGCACGTATTGAAAGAGGAAGTAGACGAGGATAAATTAAAAAATTTCTCCTCGTTGCACCTCGCTACACCACCCCTATGGTGGCTTAGCATTCTGACGCATTTGCAGATTTACGATTTCTCGTAAATCTAGAAATGCATCAGTGGATATGGGTGTTGCGTGGGAACACCCACAGCAACACCCATGTCACGCCTCTAACACTCAAAATGTTGCGTGAACAGTGGCAATATTTACAAGCACAGGTTAAGTCACGCAGGGTGTATTTACCTGTGCTTGTAAATATCACTCAGCAGGCTGCGTCACCAGTGCGTCACGCAACGTGATGCACCGGCGGCACAAGGGGCTTGTAAATCTGTCCCATGGTGTTTTTGTGGCAGAAATTGTCAGGTACCAACCCCTGCTTGCCATGCAATCTCTTTTCTCTTGTACAGGGCATGCTTTGAACTGAGGCACCTTCAGGCTTTTTTAACAGGCCACCATGGAGAGCTCTGGAGCAGAGGCTGAAGGCATTAGGAATTTCTCCCAGTGCCTGTCAGTGGGTCAAAGAGTTGTTCAGAATACTTGGTCATCCAATTCCTAGCCTCTCTGCTGAACAAACAGAGCAATGATCACTTTTTCCAGCTGTAATTGGGATTCTGTGCAACTGTGCGTTAAGGAGGTACACAGTTGCCAAATTATTGAGAAGGCAAAATTAAGTGAAAATACAGTGCTTACCGGTGAGTTAGTGCATTGTCTGGTGGTTGTAAAGTGAAGGAGATGTAAGGAAGTGTATTCAGTAGTCAGTGAAAGGAGGCTGCTGAAGTTAGGATATGCATGTGGACGAGCTGTGGAAAGAAAAAGATGCATGTGTCTAATGTAGAATGAGCACAAAATGTATGACTGAGACAATCTGAAGACTACTACACCTTCTACAGGCCTTAGCAATGTTTCATTCACAGATTCACTGCATTGTTATCTCAAAGTCTGTTATGAAGTCTGTGGATATACTGAATAAGCAGCTACCTATGTCATTAAACCTCTTTATGGAGCCATAACTACACTTTCACAATTGCTTTATTAACTCTCTTGCTTTCTCAAATTTGCTTATAAATGCACCATTTTCCGACAAAAATTTTCTCCCATGAGACGGACCGCCCTTCGAACCTACCTTATTATACTCGCTGGCCAAGGACACTCATTTCGAACTTATACTCCTCTCTACTTTCAAATGTCACCAGTCGCCAGTAATATCCACTGTTTCGTAATTCATGCTTGGTACATAAAAAGACTTGGCAGACAATAAAGAGGAAAAGCGGCAACAGGCAAACAGGGGACTTGTGTGCAGCTAAAAAGGGTTGAAATGTCAGCAGTATGTTTTAGGAGAGCAATGACAGCTGAAGATCTGAGATATTTCCTATTTGCATGAAGATAAGCTTTCTGATCGATATCGAGACTCTTGAAGCATGACAAAAGACAGAGTGCCATTTCCCGAAAAAGTATTTTAAAAAATATTTATTAGAGGCTGCTTTCTAAAATGGTGCACTGAATAAAGTGAACACATTTGTTTGATTTAGTAATTGTTTGTGTACTTCTCTATTTCCAGCTACATTGGTTTTAACATGGCACGCATTTATGAAAGTGGATTTGAAAGTATTTTGCATTTTGAAAGTGCGTCACATTGAAATAACGCAATACTTCCAGACCCAAATAATACTTCATCCCTTAAAACCTGATAGTTTTGAGAAATCTGGTTACCTATATGAAAAAAAAATTATGGAAATGACCCGATGCGAATTGGAGTGGTACTGGTCACATATTTCTGAAAAAGCGCCCCTGTGGCCTAAACAACGCTGACGTACTTTAACTGAATGATCGCCTCTGAGCGGGGTCGATGTCACTGCATATTGTACTAGATACTCTGCTGCTGTAGTTACAAAAGTCAGATAGATGATTGGGAACCATTTGAGTTTGTCAGTCAGGCACCAATGGAGTAACAATACTCAAAGACAGCAAAAACAGCAATCACAAACATTGAGCTGTCTAGCTCCATGGGCGCGAACTCAGGAGCATAAAGGACCCCACACCACTGCTACCTCATTTCTACAGTTCAAACACCCCACATGGGGTAAGCTCACCCGTCTCCTCTCTGGCCTTACCCACATGTGACCCTTCCCCATAAAGTCTTTCCTGTGACAACAAGATATGGTGTATAAAAGGCAGCACTTAGTTCCAGACTTCCCTTGCTACCGATTTGTGACCATCCGTTAGGACTGCCTGAGTTGTGCTGCAAGTGCCATTCCGCTTCCCCTGGACTCTTGCTGGCCCCTTCGCCTGCTCCCCAGTGTCCCTGCTGTGTGGCATCCCAAGGACACTGTGCACGTCTCTCTTCTACTCTGCCTGTGCTGTGTGTTGTCAATTGCTCACCCAGTGTCCCTGCCATGAGGCATCCCAAGGGCACTGTGTGAGCAGCTCTTCTACCTATGGTACTTTTCCCTTTGGATCTTTTTCTGGGCTCTTCTTCCCTCCCTTTCAATGACTCAGCGGCTGAGATGACTGCTTCTTTTGGTGTGGGTGGGTGGGATTCCACTGCGACAAGGGAGTTTCTGTGGTCAAAAGGGGGTCCCTATGCCTCTTTTGAACCCCCAGAGCTTTCCTCTTTTGGCCCTGATTGGCCAACCAGTCCTTGTTTTTGCGGTGCCCAATCCAGCACTCCCTCTCTTTTTGTGGGATTGGATGGTGGTTCACGCAGGGGGAGTTTCTTACGGGCCCCTATTGGAACCAGCTGACTTTGCCTTCCCTGCCTGTGTCCCAACACCTCCCAGGGGGTGACTTCACCCCTCTCCTCTTCGCCCGTACCCGCATGCAACCTTTCCTCATAAAGTCATTTCTGTGACAACAAGATATGGTGTATAAAAAGCTGCTGTTGATTCAACACATGGATTAAACATTTCACAACTTATTGGTTGGTCATTTATAAACATCCATGTCAATATACGTCCTGCATCATTTCCCATGTTTGTTGTCATCCTTTTTGTCAGTACTGCCTTTGTTCGAAGTGCCCGCTGTTTAAGGCCTCAGTGTTTACAGTTCCAGTCTTCCCTTGCTACCGATTTGTGACTGTCTGTTAGGACCGGCCAGTGCTGAAAGTGCCATTCCGTTTCCCCTGGACCCTTGCTCACCCCTTCCCCTGCTCCCCAGTGTCCCTGCTGTGTGGCATCCCAAGGACACTGTGCGAGCCTCTCGTCTACTCTGCCTGTGCTGTGTGTTGTCAATTGCTCACCCAGTGTCCCTGCCATGAAATATCCCTAGGGCACTGTGTGAGTGGCTCTTCTACCTATGGTACTTTCCCCTTTGGATCTTTTTCCGGGTTTCTTCCACTCTGCTGCTGATCCACCATCAGCAGCAGCTCCCCCTTGTCACCTCCTGTGCCCTTGCTCAAGAGAAACCCAGTTGCTCCAGAACCCCCACTGTGTTGAGTGTGAACATGCCCATGCCTGCCCCTATCAGGTGGACCCCATCTCCCAAGTGGTATCCCGGGGACCTCAGGTTGATCAGACCGTGCCTTAGGAAACATCAGCTGTTGGCCCTGCATATTTTTGCCATGGTGATGTTCAGCTTGTGTCTTGATTTATCCACCGCGCCCTGGTCTGCGGCCCCCCTTCATGCCCTGTGTGCTATCATTTCAGACCATATTATGTTTGCCGGGCGGGTTAACCTAGCTAATGATGCCAGGTCGTTGACCATTTTTTCCAGTAAGCCTCTCCTCCCGATGGCTGCTTGGTCATTACCCCCTAGGCGCACCACTATCGTATCAGGCCGCTCACCTTGCCTGAGTGCCCTCTGCACCACAGGGAGCAGCTGGTCCTACTTTATCCCGGATTGGCCCAGCCATGTCACCTCCATACTCTGGAGCCATATCCCTGAAATCTTGCTGTGTTGCCACCCACCGTTGAGCCCAGGTTGTGTAGAAGTGCCCCACGATCCATATCTTCCTACGACCCTCTGAACAGACCTTGAAAGGGGGGGGTGAGGAAAAGCCAAGACTTTGTAAGTGGGGGCGTATGTATCTCTTGAATGCCCATCGACCCACCTCCTTGATGTGATCAGCCCCAAACCCCAGGCCTGCAGCTGTGGTTGCAGACCCTATTCGGGAAGGAGTGTGATCCATATTTCCTTGGTGGGAAACCCGCCTTCTCCAGGGACCTTCGAATGACCACTATGAACTGAAACCAGCTCAGGTAAGACTCGCCCCTATGTGTAAATAGTGGCCCCTTTGAATACCCTACTTGACCCATGTAGTCCCGGATTAGGCATACTGGGCAGCATGACTTATCTTTGATGCACTCAATCCTGGTGTACTTCCCCTTGCCTGACTGGTCTGTTTTTGATAGGTGCAAATGGATTACCATGTGCCCTGCCACTATCTGAAGGTCCGCTTTGTGTATGCTGTTCCTGGGTCTCCTTTTGCTGGGGCAACTAGTTCACTGAACCTTTATGCCCCGAAGAAGGCTAATGCGAATGCCGACCTAAATAACTTCAGCTCCTGGTCCCTATGGCATACCTCTGCCAAGGTGCCTATCACCTGTTTTAGGACTGCAAAGTCAATGGGCTGCTTCTTATCTTTACTTTTGGCCTGCAGTCTGCCCCAGCCCTTCTGGGCCATTCTACATCAGAAAGAATGTGTTGCCCCCCACCTTACAAGCTTTGCGTACTGCGCGACCGTGCTCAGGTGTGCCTGCGCCCATGACACACTTCCCCCCCTGGAACGCCCATTCGATGAATGCAGTCACTTCCTCTTGCCCAATGTCCTGCACTTACCTGGCAGCTGTTGTGTCCGTGAAGGGGGTCCAGCACTTACTGTAACGGTTCCTTGTCTTAGGCACCAGACAGTTGTTTAGTAAAGTCCTTATGCCATGTCCACCAGATCATATATGCTCTCTGGCATCGGTACCATGATTTGGTCTCCTTCTGGTGCCAGCTCCCTGAACTTGCCCCACTGGAAATGAGAAATTAAATCAGCTATTGCGTTATCCGGCTCCATGATGTGTCTTGCCTTAATGGCTATGTTTGCGTTCAGCTGGCAGCTGACTAGCTTCCGCAGCAGCTTGTCCACCTTCGGGCAATTTGCTGTCCCCTCGTTTACCGCCTGTACCACCACATGATTGTCAGACCAAAGGATTATCTCCCTTTTGGCAAGCTCGTGGCCACATAAGGTAAATGCCACCACTATGGGAAACAGTTCCAGCAATGTGATGTTGCCTAATAGTCCCTTCTGATGCCAGCTGCCCGGCCATCTTGCTGCCACCCATGCTGTCCCAGAATAGCCCCAAAACCATGGCTGCCTGCCGCTTCAGTGTAAAGTTCAAGTTGATCAGCCTGCACCCAGGGTTCCCGCCTAGTGAGGGCCCCATTAAACTTGGCCAGGAAACCTTCCTATTGCTCCAGGTACTCTTCCACCCCAGTGTCAAACACACTCTGTGGTGTTTCTTTGACAGTCCTTTCGTCAGCCAGGCCAGTCGCCTGGCGAAAGGGCACCCAGCTGGGATTACTCTGGTGGCAAAATGTAGTTTCCCAGCAACTGCAGCACCTCGCCTAGAGTTGCCAAAGATGGAAGATGATCTGGCGCAATTCCACTATCTTTTCCGCTGGCAGTTTGCATGTCCCCCCCCACCAAATCAAGTTCTATACCTAGGAAGGATAGCTTGGTGACAGGACCCTCTGTTTTGTTTGGTGCTAGTGGGACTCCTAACTCCTCTGCCAGGCCTATAAATAGGTGGAGGAGGTGTGCACACTTCTCCGTTCCCGCTCTGCCAATGAAAAAGAAGTCATCTAGATAGTGTGTCCCCCACCTTTCCAGATGGCGCGTACCCAGCTCCCACTCCAGGAAACTACTTAAAGCCTTGAAGTAAGAGCAAGAAAAGGAGCCTCTCATAAGTAAGCACCTGTCGTAGTAGTATTTACCGTCCAGTTGGAAACCTAGTAGGTGAAAACTGTCTGTATGTACTGGTAGTAAGCGGAATGCTGACTCAATGTCTGTTTTGTCCCACATAGCCCCTCTCCCTGCCTGCTTGATCATTGGTACTGCGTCGTCCAAGGAGGCATACGCTACCAGTCATTTACAGAGTCCCCATGAGGGTGTGAAAACTGGTGTATGAGTCATATTTGCCTGTCTCCGTCTTGAGTACCACCCCTAATGGTGAAACTATCAGGTTTGGTAGTGGTAGGGAAGTAAAAGCACCGGCTACCCTGCCTAGCTGGATTTCCTTGCCTACTTTTTTGCTCTCTGTCTCAGGGTTGTCCCATATGGATTTTGGGTTGTGGCTAAGCCAGATGTCCTTTGTAAGGGATGGGGAACTCTACTGTGAACCCCTCAGACATTTGTGGTCTGTCTCTAATTCTCGGGTAATTGCTTAGCAAATTGATCAAATCCTCATTGAATTTATGGGCGTGGGCAGTGGCAGCCCCTTTTCCATCCCCCATTAATCCCCAGCTTCATCCTGCTTACTCTATTGTTTCTTCACAGTGCCTTTGTCTCTGTTGTTACCTCCACCTTGAGTCTGTTTGCAATGTATGGCAGGGTGGCTGCCACCGCAGCTCCCATAGCAATGTTTGAACCTGCATGCATTCCCCCATCTACATTCATCCTTATCGTATTTCCAGCATGCTGCCACCCGTGTTTTCCCCGCTTTTCCGCCTGCCAGACCTTTGACCATGAACCCTTGTCCTTGGCCCTCATATTTTTCTCTAAACCCTGAGGGACAAAATTTCGGTTAATTTTTGCCAAGTCCTTCCCTTGCCGCCACTATGTGGGTAGTGAAGTCCTCCATATCTTGGTGGTCCCATTCTATAACTGGCCAGGTCTCTGCACTGCATTGCATTTGGTGATGCAGTGCACACAACGAAATTCATTTTATTTATTTATATGTTTACTTACCTGTTATACTCCGTAATCCATACATTACTACCCCCACCCTGCCCCTCCCCCTCCCCACGTCACCGCCCTGTAGGAACTCCTACTACCGACCGCGGCTGGTAAAATGTATTTATTTTCATTATAGATATATCTTGTTGAGATCTTTTTTATATTGCATTTTTAACTACCATGAATTGGATGAAGTGTTTGTTGAAGCCCATTAACATGAATACTGTTACAATTTTTAATTGTCTCCCCTTTCATCTGACCCATATACTGTTATTATATGTTGTGATTTTTTGGGACCTGTGCTTTTATGGATATTCATCGTATCCGAATAAAGATTTTGAATTTTTGAGTGAATTGATTCTTAATTACTGTGCAGCCGTTTATTCTCCTGAGTGGTTAGTGCAAATATCCATAAAGTTCAGCATTTCCCAAAAACCACACACAGGCACAGACTGGAGTGATGTATGACTGCAACTGACAATTTATTTAACATTTTTGAAAATATTAATAACTCCTACGAGTCTAGAGGAATCTTACTAATTGGCGTACTCTTCTACGGTGGCAAATACATGATATTGTTAAAATAAAAAATAACACACTGCAAGCTATCCTAAAATTGAACTTGAACTACAAGAAAACAATCAGTAATATAGCTTCACCAGAGTGAAAACCGAAACTTAAGGAGAGCTGAGTAAAGTGGAATCTCTCTTTGATTCAAGGCAACCAGTAGTTTTTAGCAAGAAAGGATCACGTGTGGCGTACTACTTTTCACAGCAGTAGCGGAAATAAATTAGATACACAAAAACTTAAAGTACATCTAGACTGCAGCTTTAGCAATAATATTGTATAGAACATATGCCCCATTCTTTAAAGTACTGACATAGACAGAATGCGTGAAATACACAAATGAAGAAAAGAGAATATATAGAAAATATACAGATTTTAAGCTGTAGTTTCAAAGCACGTGTATCTGTAAACAACTGCATATATTAATTTCGGTCTGGTCTAAAGACCATAAAGGGGTCGATTAGGATGGCGGACGGAAATGGGTACTGTCCGCCATGGTTGGGGAAATTTAACTCCCGGCTGCGCCGCGGAGATTCCGCGGTTGGGATTAGGATAATCATGTCACGAAACTCCGACCGCGGCGGACGGATCATAACAAACACCGTCCGCGGTGGACGGAACACATCTAACTCCGTCCGCGGCGAACGGAGCCCAATGAACAACCACCGCCGCGGACGGAAATGACCGTGGAAAAAAACACATGTACCACCATACCTGTGAATACTCCGTGTCCGCAATTAGGATAAATCCGCCTGTACCACGGAACGCACAGCCATCCACGTCCGCGGCGGAAAGAATGCAACGATAAACACTGCATCACTGCGGAAGGCCAACACGCACAACATCCCTAACGTCAAACAAATGTTAGAAAGTGTACCGCAAGTCCAAAGCAAACATACGAACATTGACAAGGCCCCCCCGATACACCAACACCAAGCACAAGCCACCATGACACGCCCCAAGTACCCAATAATGCACACTAGTCAACACGCCCACCTACCACCTGACTGCCAACAACCATTGAGACACGACTATAAAATGACACCCACACACTACCACAATCCTTTGCATCACAGCATTGCTGCTAGCAAGAGGCCCTAATCGAGATACAGCTAACTCACATAGAAGACACACAACCACCACCCTACCACACCCACCACACAAACACCCACCACACAATTCCTACACATCACACACCACACACCTGCACCCCCCAACTCACTCAACCCACACACTGAGCACCACACACCATGGCACCCAAAAAAAAAACTAAATTCACGGAGACCGAGTTGAAGGTAATGGTAGATGAAATCATTCGTGTTGAGCCCCACATCTTCGGGGCCCAAGTCCAGCAGACGTCCGTGGCGCAAAAGAACCACATGTGGGACCGGATCGTCACTCGGGTGAATGCTTCAGGGACCGTGCCGAGGACGAAGCATGACATTCAGAGGCGGTGGCATGACCTGAAGACCAGGGTGAAAGGCATCCGCGCCAAAAACTATGCAAGAGCCAATCATACTGGCGGAGGAACACCCCCGGAGCCAATACCCTTCACCAATTGGGAGGAGAAGGTGCTGGTGATACTTCACCCAGAGAGTCTAGACGGACTTGATGAAGGAGAAGAGGCTGGTAAGTACAAACCAAGCCCCACGATCAGTACGACATGGTCAGGCTCACACAACTGTGAAGACACATCACCTACGCCCCAACCCCTGCACGTCGGACACCTACTCACAAACATGTACATGGCTACCAACAGGCCCCCATGTTCACGGGGAGGGTGGTGGAGGTGGAGGGTGTGGTGTGTGAGAGGTCCAAACTACAACTCCCAACAGGCCCCAATGTTCACGGGGAGGGTGGTGGAGGTGGAGGGTGGGGTGTGTGAGAGGGCCAAACTACAACTCCCAACAGGCCCCCATGTTCACGGGGAGGGTGGTGGAGGTGGAGGGTGGGGTGTGTGAGAGGTCCAAACTACAACTCCCAACAGGCCCCCATATTCACGGGGAGGGTGGTGGAGGTAGAGGGTGTTGTGTTTGAGAGGTCCAAACTACAACTCCCAACAGGCCCCCATGTTCACGGGGAGGGTGGTGGTGGTGGAGGGTGGGGTGTGTGGGGTGTGTGCGACAGGAAACAGAAATGTCTACAAATCTATATGAACATGTAATGTCCACATTACTGACCAGCTCTATCTTGTCCCTCAGGTGATCGTGAACTGACTGGGGAAACCAGTACCCGGCCGCAAGCCTCGCCTCCCACACATACCGGACTCTCTGGTGACGATGACACAGGCAGCTCCGGTGCGGAGGATGGAGCGGGACCAAGCACACAGCCAGGGCCATCTGGCTCACAGGGACTCCCGGGCCCGACAACCGTCGCATGTGTGACTCCAGCGACACCTGCCTCTGTGATCTGCAGAGTCCCCACCACCACCACCACCACCACCACCACCACCAGTACCACCAGTACCACCAGTACCACGACTCCTGCCTGTGCCACCCAGCCTAACCCAGCGCACACGCAGGTCCATCGGCCTCACACCCAAGCAGGGTGAGTGGGCCACAAAGGAGAGAGGCGACGGGACATCAGGCAATCAGGCGACCCACAGACCGCCGTACAGAGGAAGGACAGCTACCCCATCCCTACAAGCCTTTGCCAGGTGCCAGGCGTCATACGACCGTTCCCAGGAACATGCAGATCGTGCACACCAGGACTCAGTGGACAACACCAACATGTTGCGCGAAATCTCGGGGTACCTTGGCCAGATAGTGCACATCATGGGCCAGCAGACAACAATGTGGAGGGAATGGATTGCCCGGAACAACCCCCCCACCCCTCCACCAATTGTCGTAGCGCCACCGCCACCGTCACCTCCACCTCCACCGTCACCGTCACCTCCGCCTCCACCGCCGCCACCACCACCTGTGCCCCCGGCGACGGATGTGGCCCATGAACAACCTGCACCCCCAGCTGACTCTGTTCCACCTCAGAGACAGAGGGGCCGCCCGAGGCTGGAAGTGGGTGAGAGCAGTGTTGGAGCGCCATCCACACGCTCCAAGAGGGGCCGCCAATGACTTTGTCACTGCCTGTGCCAGACATTCACCCTGCAAAGTATCCTGTCCCACATAGACAATCATTGCCACTGGTCTGCTGGACTAGCCTGACACCCCCAATGTGGTGTCAGCACGGACATTTCATCTGCCATTACCTTCAACTCTAACTCCCTCCCCCCCACTTACTTGTAAATATTCACCAGCACAAAAGCACAACCTGTAAATAAATTTCACTTACACACTCAATGATGTTTTGCCTCCATGTTTATTCACATGATTGCCTTCAGAAACAGACGTAAACAGGTTCAGGGATCCTAGTCGTACATGATCATGGCGCTGCGGGAGTGACCTAGGGAAAATCAGAGACAGCAAACACACGTCAGGAAACAGATTCACACACATCACAACACACTGCACAGCAACATTACACAAACTACACTCATCACTAAAGCATGGGATGACAGCACACACATCATGGAGACTTGTATGTCCAAAGAAATGAAGACACACATATGCAACCATCACAAACAAGAACACACAGCTGATGCACCCCACATCCACACAACACCAGCAAACATACATGAGGCATTGTCAACGGGCACAAGAGGTAGTTACTCACATTCAAGGGAAGTAGCGATAAATGAGCTGGCGCCTCTGGTCCACACCTTCCTCCTCACCACTATCCTCATCAGTCGACATGGGTGGGATGGGAGGCCGAGGAACTTCTTCGTCTTCAGGGTCCAAGAGCAGTTCAATGTCATTGCGTACTGCCAGGTTGTGGAGCATGCAGCAGGCAATCACGATCCTGCATACTTTTCCTGGTGAGTAAGGCAGGGCCCCTCCGGTCTTATCGAGGCACCGAAACCTAGACTTTAGCAGTCCAAAGGTACGTTCGATCACTCTCCGTGTCCTTCCATGTGCATCATTGTAGCGC
Organism: Lissotriton helveticus; assembly: GCF_964261635.1. NCBI lineage: Eukaryota > Metazoa > Chordata > Amphibia > Caudata > Salamandridae > Lissotriton > Lissotriton helveticus. The sequence goes on along the minus strand of NC_136065.1, from coordinate 889,573,333 downwards.
ATTTCACCCGCTGTAGTAGGATTACGTAGGGGACTGAGGAGCCAGGGCCGGTTTGGGTACGCCGAGTCGCCTATGTAGGGGGATGACAGACACAAACATCACAACAAGGTATGGTGGGTACCCCATGCCACACAGAGATCACAAGAGTCCCCACTGCACACTCACCAACAAGCCACGCTTGACCGGGTCGCAGATTTGCCATTAGTTGGGGGACAATGCTGCTCCGCATGATGTGGGCGTCATGTGCGGAGCCACAAAATCTTGCACACACATGGGAGATGATTTTGTTTGCCAGGCACACCACCTGCACGTTCAGCGAATGGAAGTGTTTGCGATTCCTAAAAACCTGCTCACGTGCCCGTGGTGGAATGATAGTGATATGTGTGCCATCAATTGAACCCACAACGTGTGGTATGTGGCCCAGTGCATAGAAGTCTGCTTTGACTGCTGCCAACTCTTCCGGCCGTGGGAAATGTATGTAGTCATTCTTGTACAGCATCATAGCTGTTAAAACATCCCGAAGTACCGTGCTGAACATGGACTGTGACATCCCCCCGGCATATCCAACTGTGTACTGAAAGGTGCCAGTAGCAAAGAAATGTAGTACCGCCATAACCTTTGCAGTGGGTGTAATCGAACCAGGATACGTCCTACGTGGCTGCAGATGAGGAGACAATTGTGCAACAAGCTCCAGCAACCGACGTCGATCCAGACGGAATTTCCGAATCACCTCCTCGTCAACCATATCCTCCAGCACAGTGTATGGCCGATGCACATTTGGAGCCCTCCTGTGTGGGAGAGAGATGTAACTTGGGTCAACTTACAAACGACGCATACGTGTGCAACTCCATCACATGTGAGCCAACATTAGCGACAACAAATTTTCTAGGGAGAATGGTCATATGTGTGACATCTCTGATAGTCAATACAATACGGAGTGCCCCTTTAACAAAGTGCAGCCACTTGCAACAGGAAGTGCGTCAACGCAACGTAGTCACATGTGAACCTTACTGACAATACGTGTGTCTTCACCCTAATGTTTAGTAGCCACATCACAGACACACATGCAAGTGCATGCACACAAACGATTATGATACACACACACCATGTCATCATGCACCAATGCCAACACCAATAATGTTGTGCATACGGTAATTACATGCATGGTGACACAACGTCCAAAACACATACACTGAATGCATGTGTACCACCACCACTGTAGTCACCTCGCCAGAACCACACACTGACAACAGATGCATAATTTGGCCATACAGCCGTGATGTACTGTGTAGTTGTGAAGATGTAATAACGTCTGTAGGGTCACACCCGACGTCAACACGTCCAAATGCACATCTGTTGCCCATTGTGTGCCCACCGATGGGCATAGTATGGACACACATGCAATAGTGTATGACATATGACCTTTCCCTATCACGCTCACAACCCTCATGACGCAACTGCACACAACACATCATGGTGCAGCGTCTGACAAGATAACATAATTGGCGCCGCCATGGCGGTGCACAACTTCCGCTACTTCCCAAAGGCCATACGCGGCCAGCGTCCCTCTTCCCATTGGCTGCATGTGCACGGAGCGTCACTGGCACACATCGGCAACCGCACGTGCAAGCTTCAGGCACGGATGCTTCAGTTGCAACAATGTTCTATCACTGGCGCCACCATGGCGGTGCACGTACTCAGCGGGGGAGGTGCAGGCCTATACACCCTTTAGATGTACTCAATGGACATGCCAGTTCATGTCCCCTCTTACAGTCACATTGCATCATCCACCGTACACCGGCCGGAGCGGCCGGGCCAAGGACGGCCGTGCCGGCCATGTACACAACCGCCGTGCCCGGCCATGTACACAACCGCCGTGCCTGGCCATGTACACAACCGCCGTGCCCGGCCATGTACACAGCCGCCGTCCTAGGCCCGGCCTGGCACGGCGGTTGTGTACATGGCCGGCACGGCCGTCCTTGGCCCGGCCGCTCCGGCCGGTGTACGGAGGATGATGCAATGTGACTGTAAGAGGGGACATGAACTGGCATGTCCATTGAGTACATCTAAAGTGTGTATAGACCTGCACCTCCCCCGCTGAGTACGTGCACCGCCATGGTGGTGCCAGTGATAGAACATTGTTGCAACTTAAGCATCCGGGCCTGAAGCTTGCACGTGCTGTTGCCGATGTGTGCCCGTGACGGTCCGTGCACATGCTGCCAATGGGAAGAGGGACGCTGGCCGCATATGGCCAATCGCAAGTAGCGGAAGCAGTGCACCGCAACAACAGGGCCAATCATTGGCCCATTTCACGAACACGCTTCCAGGGCTGACCAATTGCTGGCGACGTATGCCACTGACACGTGCTGAGGGCCCTATATATGTGTGTTGGCCAAAATCACACTTCCTACCCTGGGGACCAGTGCTGCCTCTTCACCTCGACCTGCTGCTGCTGCTGAGCTGACCACCGACTGCTGCCTGTGACCATCACCTCGACCTGCTGCTGCTGCTGAGCTGACCACCGACTGCTGCCTGTGACCATCACCTCGACCTGCTGCTGCTGCTGAGCTGACCACCGACTGCTGCTCTAGTGCCATACTCCGTGATCTTGCCATGTCGAGAGGCAAAGAGATCCGGTCTCGTTCCTTCACCGCCGCGGAGCTTGATGTCCTCGTCGACGGTGTGCTCCGCATCTATGGACGCCTCTACGGCGCACCCGGACGGGTGGTAAGTGCAGTGTGGGACATGTTGGTGTGCATGAGGGGGCTAAATAATCATGCCTACTGCAATCATAGCTGTGTAGTGTGGGCTCGACATATGTTTCGGATTGTGCATGGCTGCTGACAGATACGTGTTGCCCCTATGTGTGTGACAGGCCAACTGTCCACTGACTTACACCCTTTTGTCTCCCATCATGGTAGGTCAAGCTGCACCTTCGCAAGGACCTGTGGAGGAGCATTGCACGGGAAGTACGGGCATTGGGGGTGTGCAACAGACGACATACACACTGCCACAAACGCTGGGACGACATTTCCAGGCTGAGCAAGAATGTAGCGGAAGTGACACTGGGGATGATTCCAAGGACGCCCCGTCTGGCCCGACGCTCCATGACCCCTCTCATGCACCGTATCATTGCAGTGACGCATCCTGAACTGTCCGAATGTCTGAGTGTCGATCAACAGCAAACTAGCGGTGAGCATACTGTCTGTGTAGGATACTTGGGAGTGCAATGCATGTATTGGTGCACAGACACAGTATTGAGTTCCGTGTTGCGTATGTATCTGTGTGATGCCATGTTGGTCCCATTGGGTGGGTGTCATTTGACATCCAGGTCCGCCATGTAGACACGCCACTTGCTTAGTAGTTGAGTGTTGAAGCACATCCCCTAGTGGTCCATGGCCCCATGGCAGGAAATGTGTGCAGATGTACGTGCTCCTGCCCTGTCCGCATGCTGTACATGTGTCACGGCCACGAACGCTCATGTAATGTGAGGATGACTGGTAGAGGTGGGCTGTGTGCAGGATGGGGGCTACAATAACTTTGTCAGCTATGGAATTTGGCAATCCTGGTCCTTCTGTACGTGAGTGTGCCCATGACTTACACCTCTTTTATGTGCATTTCAGCTATGACAGAGGACACTCATCCACAGACGGAGGAGATTAGTCGAGGAAATGAGTACGGGTCAGACTTCGCACACACGCAGACTGACACAGAGGAGGGCAGCGCCGGTGAGGGGGACAGGACCGTCCCTGAGGACTCGCATGTGGAGACACCATCGTCCTCATCTTCGGAAACTCTTGGTGAGCCTGCACTTTTGTCACAGACTGGGAGTGGGCAATCATCACCTTCTGTCGGAAGACAGCACACAGGGCCCACACTTCCCCCAACTGCACCATGTACTATTCGTGGCCGCAGGAGTAGGGGGAGCAGAGTGGCGTTCGGTGCAGGCACCGCTGCCCCTGCCACGGTGAGCCAAAATGCACTGTGTGCTGAGGCCGTTGATCTGCTGCAACAGCTGTGTGTGGGGCAGACCAATATGACAAATGCTTTCCAGGACCATGATAGGAAGTTGGGGCAGGTGGTGGCATTCATGGAAGGGATGCATGGCGATCTTGCTGGTCTACACAGGACAGTGCAGTCATTGGCAAGCAGTGTGTCATCTGCAATAGTACAGTCGCATGGACAGGGTGCTACTTCTGTTTCCCCATCTACACCACTGGATGTCTCAGGGGGTAGTGAGTATTCTGAGCAGGACTCAAATACAGGTTTTTGCACTAGAAGCAGCGTCAGACAGCACGTCAGGGCACGCAGGGCACAGACCCCATCCCCTAGATCAGCTAAATCTGTTCACGAAGACAACGTCAGATACACTGGAGTACACACACACGATCCACAAGTGTTGTTGGGGGACATGCCTTCAGGAGCTACACAGGCATTCAACACAAAAGGTACTCCCAAGGCAAGGGATACTCACAAGTCCATGGACAGTCCCTTGGACAAGGCCACTCAGGCGACAAAGGCACCTCCTAAGAGCAGGGAGACTCCCAAGGGCAGGCCCACAACAGAGGAAAGGGACCCTCCCAAGGAAAGTCAAAATACAAAGGCACCTCCTAAGAGCAGGGAGACTCCCAAGGGCAGGCCCACAACAGAGGAAAGGGACCCTCCCAAGGACAAGGACAGTCAAAAGACAAAGGCACCTCCTAAGAGCAGGGAGACTCCCAAGGGCAGGCCCACAACAGAGGAAAGGGACCCTCCCAAGGACAAGGACAGTCAAAATACAAAGGCACCTCCTAAGAGCAGGGAGACTCCCAAGGGCAGGCCCACAACAGAGGAAAGGGACCCTCCCAAGGACAGTCAAAATACAAAGGCACCTCCTAAGAGCAGGGAGACTCCCAAGGGCAGGCCCACAACAGAGGAAAGGGACCCTCCCAAGGACAATAAAAATACAAAGGCACCTCCTAAGAGCAGGGAGACTCCCAAGGGCAGGCCCACAACAGAGGAAAGGGACCCTCCCAAGGACAAGGACAGTCAAAAGACAAAGGCACCTCCTAAGAGCAGGGAGACTCCCAAGGGCAGGCCCACAACAGAGGAAAGGGACCCTCCCAAGGACAGTCAAAATACAAAGGCACCTCCTAAGAGCAGGGAGACTCCCAAGGGCAGGCCCACAACAGAGGAAAGGGACCCTCCCAAGGACAAGGACAGTCAGAAGACAAAGGCACCTCCTAAGAGCAGGGAGACTCCCAACGACAGGTACACAACAGAGCAAGGTCCATCTCCCAAGGGCAGGGACACACACAGAGAGCAGGTGTCTACTGGAGACAGGTACACCACAGACGACAAGTCTGTCTGGCAGGAACAGGGCGGCGACCAGGGCACAGGCAAAATCCAGAGACAACACTCCACCTAAGGATAAGGCACATCCTACGGACAAGGCTTCTAGCATGGACAATGGCGCAATCAAGGACAGGCATACTTCACCCATGGCTGCACTGAGGCTGATGTTTTCAACTGAACGCCAAACAGATGTTTCCGCGGCTGAGTCCCCCCATACCTCCACTCCCATCCAGCACAGTCAGAAGCAGAGGAGGGAGTCCCCTGTTGTTGCATCCCCCATTACACATGAATCTGAGTCCAGGCGGCAGGCACACAGCAAACGACAAGCAGGCTCCAGCACGTCCCCAGAAACCCGATACCCGGCTGCAGATGCTCCACCTATGGTGGGTGATGATTCTTTAGAGTCCCCACCACTTGGCAGTCCTGTCCTGTCCAGGGTGCATTCACACATCCCTAAGAAACGCAGACACACACCATTGACACCTGCCCACCCCGATGTGGCTCAAGGTCAGCTATCCCCAGCTCCCAGGCCCACCCTGCCTCCTGGCCCATACAGCCCTGTGGCTCATCATTTCAGTGGTCCCATTGGCGCAGGTGCAGTTGACTCTCATGTATCAGATAGTGGCACTGTGTCTGTTGTTGGCTGTCATGCATCATGTAGTGGCACAGTCTCTGTTGTGCCCTCTCCTGTTGCAGGTCCTGGCAGTGTATCTGGGTCTATGGCTCACGTGTCAGTGAGTAGATCTGTGGCTGTGTTGCACACTCCGGTTTCTGGTGCTGGCAGTCTGTCTGGGTCAGTGGGTGACGTGTCAGTGACTACATCTGTGGCTGTGTTGCACACTCCTGTTGCTGGTGCTGGCAGTGTGTCTGGGTGTGTGGCCCATGTGTGTGTCACTCGGGCTGTGGCTGTGTCTCACGCTCCTGTTGCTGGTGCTGGCAGTGTGTCTGGGTCTGTGGCCCATGTGTGTGTCACTCGGGCTGTGGCTGTGTCTCACACTCCTGTTGCTGGTGCTGGCAGTGTGTCTGGGTCCGTGGCCCATGTGTGTGTCACTCGGGCTGTGGCTGTGTCTCACACTCCTGTTGCTGGTGCTGGCAGTGTGTCCGAGGCAGGTAGTTCACGCAGTCCCCCTGATTCTGTGATGTGAGGTGCTGATCACTTCACTCAAATGTTATTTCACATGGTGTGTCCATTGAGAACTGCGTTGCACTCTTGTGGTCCCTGGGACGGGTTGGTTGGGACACGTACTTGTGCTGCCTCTGATGTAGCTGCTCTGTACTCCACAATGCCCTGTTGCTGTTCTGATACTGCATTCTGCCCTCTCGTTTACTGCCAATGATGTACCTGCTCTGTTGGGCACAATGCCCTGTTGCTGTTCTGATACTGCATTCTGCCCTCTCGTTTACTGCCAATGATGTACCTGCTCTGTTAGGCACAATGCCCTGTTTATGCTGTGATACTGCATTCTGCCCTCTCACGTGCTGCCTCTGATGGACCTGTTCAGTGCTATGGCCTGTTGATGCACTTGGCCCCTCTCACGTGCTGCCTCTGATGGACCTGTTCAGTGCTATGGACTGTTGATGCACTTGGCCCCTCTCACGTGCTGCCTCTGATGGACCTGTTCAGTGCTATGGACTGTTGATGCCCTTGGCCCCTCTCACGTGCTGCCTCTGATGGACCTGCTCTGTACTCCACAATGCCCTGTTGCTGTTCTGATACTGCATTCTGCCCTCTGATGTGCTGCCTCTGATGTACCTGCTCTGTACTCCACAATGCCCTGTTGCTGTTCTGATACTGCATTCTGCCCTCTGATGTGCTGCCTCTGATGTACCTGCTCTGTACTCCACAATGCCCTGTTGCCGTTCTGATACTGCATTCTGCCCTCTGATGTGCTGCCTCTGATGTACCTGCTCTGTACTCCACAATGCCCTGTTGCTGTTCTGATACTGCATTCTGCCCTCTGATGTGCTGCCTCTGATGTACCTGCTCTCTACTCCACAATGCCCTGTTGCTGTTCTGATACTGCATTCTGCCCTCTGATGTGCTGCCTCTGATGTACCTGCTCTGTACTCCACAATGCCCTGTTGCTGTTCTGATACTGCATTCTGCCCTCTGATGTGCTGCCTCTGATGTACCTGCTCTGTACTCCACAATGCCCTGTTGCTGTTCTGATACTGCATTCTGCCCTCTCGTTTACTGCCAATGATGTACCTGCTCTGTTGGGCACAATGCCCTGTTGCTGTTCTGATACTGCATTCTGCCCTCTCGTTTACTGCCAATGATGTACCTGCTCTGTTGGGCACAATGCCCTGTTGATGCTGTGATACTGCATTCTGCCCTCTCGTTTACTGCCAATGATGTACCTGCTCTGTTGGGCACAATGCCCTGTTGATGCTGTGATACTGCATTCTGCCCTCTCGTTTACTGCCAATGATGTACCTGCTCTGTTGGGCACAATGCCCTGTTGATGCTGTGATACTGCATTCTGCCCTCTCGTTTACTGCCAATGATGTACCTGCTCTGTTGGGCACAATGCCCTGTTGATGCTGTGATACTGCATTCTGCCCTCTCACGTGCTGCCTCTGATGTTCAAGCTCTGGTGCCCACTTTGCCCATGCTCACGCATACACTGTGATTATACCCCTATTATGTGCAATAAAGGTAGTCAATCATGTCTCGTGGTTTGTCGTTGTCATTCATGCTTGCGTACTACAAATGTGTATTTCTATTTGCTTCCCATCAGTGGTTTCGGTAACATGACACTCCCCCTCCCTACGTCACGACCCTTGCAGGTATTCCCCTCCATGCAGCCAATGGTTTGTGCCTTACCTGTGTTGGCGTCGATGGTGGGCCATGACTAGGACGTGGTGGATCGCGAAGAGCATCGGGAAGGCGTGTAGCGCTGGGTCCATGGTGGCGAGCAGCTTGTAGTGGGTCTCTCTGCTATGTCTCTTTTCTTCGCTGTGGGGAATCCGCCGTGTTCAGACAGGTTGTATTTCCGCTGCGGTTTTATGTGTATTTTCCGCCATCTTGATTTGGGGGACGGTCTTAGACGTCTGTACGTACGGCGGAGCCTCCGGATGTGTTCCGTCCGCCGCGTGGTCGTGTGTAGTTCGACGGCAGTGCGTGCTTTTCCGTCGCGGACAGAAATTTGACACGTTTTCCTATCCTGATATGGCGGACGGAGTATCCGCGGCAGGCGTACACGGAAAAGGCTTTTTCCGCCTACTCCAGGGCCGCGGTGGCTCTTCCGTCCGCCATCCTAATGAGCCCCCATATTTGGGTTTAAAAAATCAGTATTGATGTTGGAGAATTCAAAGTTTAGAAAAAATACAAAAACAATACATTAATATTAGTCAGCTTACATAACTAAAACCAAAACACTTTCTGTTTTCGTAGATCACAGAGAACAAAATAATACGTATAAGTAATGCAGAAAGGACCCGAAATGCTCAATGCAATTTAAAAATCAAAATGGCAAAAAGAACGTGACTATGTTATATTATTATTATTGTTATTATTATTAATGTTATTATTATTATTATTATTTTATTAATGTTATTATTATTAATACTACTACTAATAATACTAATAATAATATTAGTAACAATAATAATACATTTATAATGCCTGTGTAAAATCTCTAAGTAAAATTATTTTAAACATCTACAAAGTGACAAAATGCCAGGGCACATTTCATCTCTCAGGCATGTTGTCTAAAGAATATATATATTAAGTAAATACAAAAAAACTAATTTTACAGGATCTAGATCAGATTAAAATAATGGACAATGTTTATTTATCTTTGGGTAAAATTCAACGTCTGTTCACTAACCAGATTTGATTTAGTGAAATACATCTTGCTTTATGTTTCAATCATTCAAGTAAAAGACTGTCCCTATTTGTACAGTAATTACAAATACATTTGTCATGTTCAGCTAAAAAAGATAAATGCAGCAAGTTACCCATTGTTAGATGTTGCGTTCCTGGTTAACTGGGGTGTGAGCGCGGGTCAAGCAGTAACCACAATCCTAGTCAGGGTAAGTAACCAGTAATCCCCAAATTAACCTGTGCTCACCCTCTGTTAGCTTGGCACAGAGCAGTCAGAATTAACTTAAAGGCAATGTGTAATGTATTTATGCAACACTTCAAACAGTAAAAACAGTGAAAATAACACACAGAAAGATCCCACACCAGTTTAGAAAAAGAAACTATATTTTAATAAATGAATCAAGTCCAAAATGACCAAAACGTTATTCAAGAAAACCAGGGATATTGATTTTTTATGATTTAAGTTAAAGTAGCACCAAAAAACACAAAGTGCCAACAAGAGGAATCTGGTCGGGCTGAACTGGGACAAAGTCACAAGTTCAGGCATACCGTGATGGAGGGTGGGCCAGCTACAGGTATCATGTTAGGCCCGCTAAACAAAGTACCTTCAATCCTGATTGCGGAGTGTTGCAAGTAGCGTAGAGTAGTTGAAGCAATGTGTAGGTTCTGAGATGCTATATTGAGGTGTGAGGTCCTCTGCGTTGCTATTGAGGATCCCATTGTAGGGAGCTTGTGATTCAAAGTTGGGGCGTCTAGCATGCTACACGCATCTAGGGTGATGTGTCGGTTTCGATGAGCCGCCAGGATGCAATGCGGAGGTCAACATCATCGTCCAGCTGCCATCAACGAGGGATGCGAGGACCTGAGTTGGGGATTGGTCGCACTGTAAGTAATGCAACGGTTCCGAAGATGCGAGGGGCACTGTAAAGCTTCTATGTCAGGCCCAAGCAATGAAACAGCAGCAATGTGTTGGTTCTTTCCTAAGGATGTGCCGCCCAGTTAAGGAGATAGTTCAGCAAGAGGATGAGCTGGTCAGCAAAGAAGATGCATCCGTTCTGGTGGTAAACACCTTAGTTCCACTTCCAAGGGTCCAGTATTGGGGTGGCACCACTTGGTATGGTAAACTCACAGATGGCAGAGTTCAGGTGCAGATGCAAGGGTATTGGAAGCCTGTTATGTCCCTGAGGCTTTAAGTTAGGAGGCCAGCCAACTAGCTCTTATAGGGCCATATGTATCAACAAACTATTTTGTATTTCCTAAATAGCGATTTTTAAGGAATCGCTATGTATGAAAATAATCGCTATTTTTCCTTAATCTTCCTTATTTGCGAATTCGCATTTTGCGAATTCGCAATTAAGGAATAATTTCCAATGCATTCCTATGGGCCAGGAGGCCCATAGGAATGATTGCGAAATAATTCTCAAATTGCGAATTCGCAATTTGCTAATCGCAATTTGAGAATTATTTCAAGGGTGCAGGGGTGTCTCAAAGACACCCTGCCTCACCCCTGATATGTACATGTGTGTGCATATGGCGCACATACATGCCCTATGGGCATGTGTGTGCATCACATGCCACCTTGAAAAATGCCAAAATATGCATTTTTCGAAGAATTCGCAAGTTACCATCAACTAAAAGTTGGTGGTGATTTGCGAATTCTTAACCAAAATTCGCTAGCCAAAAATGCTACATACATAGCATTTAAGGAATCGCAAAATTGCGATTCCCTAATGCTATGGCAAAATAAGGAATCGCACAAATTTGCAATTCCTTATTTTGGGAATGTTTCATACATCCCAAAACATGCAAAACGGCCGTTTGCGAGTCGCAAAGGCCGAAATTCTGCGATTCAAAAACGGCTTGATACATATGGCCCATAGTCACTCTGGGTTCTGGGGTCAGACATGCTGGTCCAGTCCTTCTCACTTGGGCAAGAGGGCAGTGGCAGCAGGTTAGCACAGCACAGGAGAAGTCCAGCAGAGTAGCAGTTGAGCAGAGTGGCAGTCCTCCCAGCAGCACAGAAGTCGTTCTCCGTGGCAGAGTATCCACAGGTCCAGAACCGTAATGAAAAAGTGGTGTCTGAGGTCTAGTTCTCATACCCAGAGTTGCCTTTGAAGTGGGGACACTTCAAAGAGATGCCTTTGAAGTGCACAGATACCCTCCCTTACTGCCCTGGCTCCAGACTCACTACAGAGGAGAATGCATCCCTTTGTGTGTGGACAAGACACAGCATACTCAGGTGTAAGTGAGGCTCTAATCTTCTCCTCCCTCCCATTCTGTCAGGATGGTGCATCAAGTCACATCTAAGCTCACATTGTGTGTGGCTGTCTAGGTGGAATACACAACGCCCAACTGCCAACTGCACCCAGACATGTCACAAGAGACAGACTCCAGGCGCAAAATGGCTAGGGCAAAGAAATGCCACTTTCTTAAAGTGCCATTTTCAGATTTCTAATTTAAAATCCAACTTTACTATAAGTTACAGTTTTAAATTAGGATCCCAGGGACACCAACTTTATCCAGTTATATCTTACCATTTTGCAATTACACTTATTAAATGTAATGAGGTAACTCCGATGTTATCCTATAGGCAATATAGGCCTTGCATTCGTGAATAACCAATATAAGAGTTTGTAGTCACCAGGACATGTAAAACTTTTATGTATTGGACCTGGCAAGAGGTTTAACTTGCCAGGTCAACATGGCAGTTTGAACTGCACACACAGGATCAGCAGTGACAGGCCTGAGACTTGTTTAAAGAACTACTTAAGTGGATGGCACAATCAGTGCTGTAGGCCCACTAGTAGCATTCAATTTATAGGCTCTGGGCACTTGTACTGTACTTTACTAGGGACTTTTAATTCAATTAAATATGTCAATTGTGGATAAGGCAATGTTACACCATTTTGGAGAAAGAGCACAAGCACAGAATCCTAAGGTCAGGAAAATACCAAGGTCAGCAAAAACAGGATGTTTGAAGGGAAAAAGTTAGCAGAAATCACACCAAGCATGCCAGGTTTAACAACCATTATCTTGAATGATTTACTGCGGGACAATCTGGGTAAATGTTGCCATGCTACTGCAAATTTCATTGGCTTAGGTCTACATGTATGAAGAATAGAAATAGCGATTTCCTAAATGGGATTTCCTGTGAAACACAAGTAGGAATTCACTATTCCTAATGTGTGAAACTCTTTTGAGTTTTATTTGCAGTTTCTATTGGGTGACAAATAGACCTGCCTCATGAATATTAAAAAGAGTAGTCACAATTTGCGACCCTTTAGGAGTCGCAGCCATCACACTGGAGTCAGCAGACCACCATGCCTGTGATTGCTTTTAAATAAAGCAGTCATTTTTTTTTTAAAGCACAGCTGTTTTCCATTAAGGAAAATGGGATGCATTTACATAGAAAGATTGAAACTTTGAATATTTTACCGATCATTCTCAAATTGAAAGGAGTCCCTTGGGGACCCCTTCCCATTTGCAAAAGAGCTACCACCAGCTTTGATTTCTTGGTAAAGTGTGGACATTTTGTGATAGTATTTTAGTCGCAGATCATCTGTACATACCATTTCTATTCAGTGTTTGGAAAGGACACCCACAACACTCCCCTTCCAAATACTGAATCACAAAACCCAAATTGCGATCTGGTAACCAGTTCCAGAATCACTATTAGGGCTTTCTACATCCCAAAACACATTTTTCCAGTTGCAAACCTGGAAAAAAGCTTTTTACATGTGGGTGTAAGTCTGCTAAGAGAGAGTTTGAGGGTCCCTTCATCCATGCAAATATTGAATAAAGGAAAGATGAGGCTCAGTAAATATTTCCTCTTCAATAGGGTTCCCAGAGTAAATGGGAAAATTCTTCCTTCTGATAGTTTCTGAGTGTAAAAGTTTTTTGACTAGTCTTATTAATCTCCCAAGAGTCTACAAATGCTCTTGTAGGTAATAATAAGAAGTGAAATCTCAATAATACAACCTAATTTCCCATGATATACCATTCATTAAGTATGATTGCAGATATGATTATGCAAAAGTGCAGGAGAGGCATGTAGCAACTCTAGTTGTGCTCAAAGCTTTCAAATTTGCAGTAAATGAACCATCAGTTACCTGATAATGTATAACCAGTTTGAATCACATCAAGTTGTATTACATCTTGATGCGAAAACTGCACTTAACCCATAGTCATTCTGACTCACTCAAATTATTTCATCTTTGGATTAACTTGTTTGCTCATTTCCATCTATATTCCTTTTTAAATAATTATGCATGTGAGTTCTCAAATTAGTAAAGTTAATCAGATGATACAACCAATCATTTAAAGCTTCAGTTCTAATAAGCCAACAGTCAAAAAAATGTGTTGTTGCCTCAACTCATGTCGAAACATAAAAAAGTAAGTCAGACTTTAAAGGATAGAATATCATATCTTATATTCACTACCCCATGTGCAATTATGTTCCCATATGTAAGAATCAGATTCAGCTGATTCTGAACGTTATCTTTGGTTGAGCCAAGGTGTCCAACAATTTCTTGGCCTGCAGTTTCAAGAGGGTGCAACTTGCTAAATTAAGATTTTTTACACTGCCCCTAAAGTAACCATGCATATATATGGTTACATTATAAGTGGATCCATATGGAGTTCCATGAGGTCCTGGAGAGTGAGTAACCCTACCACTCTTGAGTAATGTGTTAGCCATGTGTTCTGTCCCAAAAGTGGACTCTTAGGGATAATATGTGCTATATACGATCATCCCTCCACCTCGCACAGCACAGAATGTGCCTCAAACGTGTTAGATAAATATTTCCTTTAAGTCACTGCTACTATGTGAAAACCCTCTGTTCAAAGAGTTTTTTGTGTTATTTACTACATTCCACATTTACCTTTATCTAGGTTTAGTTTTAGCGAATTCATTTTCATGTTTCTAAAATAATTTATGTAATATACTTGTTGTTCCGAATGTGAATTGATCTCGAACAAATAAAAGACAAGAGGCGTTTGGCAAAACAGTAACAGTTGGATTAATTAAACGCAGTGGCTGGGAGAACAGGCGATAGAGTCATGGTCTGAAGACTGTCTGAAAGTACTTTGGTTTTGGGCCTCATATTATATATTTCACAAAGTCATTTCACAAAGTGTCAGAAAGCAACTTGTACATTCTTTTAGAATGGGAATCCGGGCCTAGTCACTGGCCATAAATCTGGTACTTTGATAAAAAGCGCAGGCGGGACTCGACCTTACGTAGACAGAGTGTGGGCCAGTGAGTATGTGTCTGGATGTCTGACATGGGGAGTGCGTGATCACTGCATGTAGTGTGCATACTGGATACTGATTGGCAAAGTGTTCCTAACTTTGTGTGGTATCTAACTTTATGGTGGTTTGGGAACAAGCGTCGCTCTGACTAAATATGTTTTATTGGCGCCAATCTTCCAAGACAATTGTGGTGTTGCTGCCTATCTGTGGGATTGATCTGAATTTCCTGTTTATATAAATAGATTTGCATAGCATGGCTAATCACATATTAGAGTCTCTTGGCTCTGTACATAGGCACAGGGAGACTAAGTGATTTGCCCAGAATCACAAGATGTTGAACCGATGCTGAGACTCAAACCTGGATCCCAAGCTCTGAAGTCAGATCTTCGCCATCACAATATACCCTATCCTTGAGGCAAAGTCACTCGTTCAGGCTGACCACGATAGAGTGTGAGTTGGCTCGGGGGACCCACTTAGGTCCAGTGCAGACAGGACCTTAAATCCTGGTGTGCAGTCTGCACAACATTTATTTGCAATACTTTGCATCGTCCGGCATCAGAGCTGATGAAGCTGTGTGTCGAGGCTTAACTAGGCTTTGCATGGAATTGGTTCTGGGAAACTGGGCAGCATAGCTTGGCAGGACCTTGTGTCACTTTGCATCAGTTTTGATTAAGCTGGCAGCTGGTCTGCAAGGCTTTACGGGGCTCCACCTCGCTTCAGTTCTGAGGAGGCTGGTAGGTGTGTGGCCTGGCTTTGCAG
This sequence comes from Lissotriton helveticus, assembly GCF_964261635.1. Classification (NCBI taxonomy): domain Eukaryota; kingdom Metazoa; phylum Chordata; class Amphibia; order Caudata; family Salamandridae; genus Lissotriton; species Lissotriton helveticus. The sequence goes on along the minus strand of NC_136065.1, from coordinate 889,558,161 downwards.
GGCTTTGTGTTGTTTTGCATCAGATCTGTTGAGGCTGGATGCTGTGCAGAGTGGCTTTGTAGGCCTTCACGTCACTTCACACCATTTCTGATGGGGATCACAGCTGGGCTTGGCAGAGCACCTTAAGGCCTACTTCCAAGGGACAAGGACTGGGATGACACCACTTGGGAGGGCAGGACTCACAGGTGGCAAGACTCCAAGTGTTAGGTTCAAGGTTGTTAGATGCCTGTTGTGTCCCTGAGGCTTCTGATCAGGAGGCTTACCAACTAGCCTTTGGAGTCACTCTGGGTTCAGAGTTAGAGGTCCAGACCTTCTCTCACAGGTAAGAGGGCAGCAGGCAGCAGGTCAGCACTGGAGGGCAACAGTCCTTCAGCACAGCAGTCCTTCAGAGCAGCAGTCCTGCAGAGTGGCAGCTCCTCCTTCCTGGCAGAGTATCCACAGGTCCAGAAGTGTTCTGAAGAGTTGCTGGCTGCGGTCCAATATTTATAAGCAGCTCTGCTTTTGATTTGAAGAAGAGAGAATATTCTAGAGGCATGCCTTTGAAGTGCACAGGTGCCCGGTCTTCATAGCCATGGCTCCAGACTAACTACAAGGGGTATGCAGCCATTCGTGTGGAGGCAGGACACAGCCTATTCAAGTGTAAATGGGGCTGGGCCCTGCTCCTCCCTTCCATCTTATCAGTAATGGCCCATACAGATGCACCTAAGCTCCCGTATTGTGTTTGCCTGTCAAGGAGGAATACACAAAGCCCAATTGCCAACTACACCGTCATGTGACCCAGAGACAGGCTGCAGACACAAATGGCTAAGGCAGGAAAAAGCCAACTTTCTATAAGTAGCATTTACACATTTGTAATTTAAAATCCAACTTCACCATAAGTTAGGATTTGTCATTACAATTAAGAACACACCAAACATTAACTTGTCACATGTTCCCATTTAGGAATTACAGCTTATTAAATATAATAAGGTAACTCTAAATTTAACCTATTGGAGAGGTAGGCCTTGCAGGAGTGAAAACAAATGTAAGAGTTTTTCACTACCAGGACATGTAAAACTTAAAAGTACATGTCCAACTTTTTAAATAATCTGCTCCCTGCCCTCTGGGCTTACCAGAGCCTACACTAGGAGTTACAAATATTTATTAAAACAGACGATTTGTGCTGGGTAAAAGGTTCATTTTGCCAGGTCGAAATGGCAGTTTAAAACTGCACACACAGGCTGCAATGCCAGGCCTGAGACATGTTTAAGGTGCCCTTACGGCGGTGGCACAATGAGTGCTGTAGGCCTACTAGTAGCATTTAATTTACAAGCTCTTGGTACCGGTAGTACCACCTTACTGGGGACTGGCAAGTAAATTAAGAATGCCAATTGGGAATAATTCAGTCTTACTATGTTTTAAGGAGAGAGCACAAGCACTTTAGCACTGGTCAGGGGTGGTAAACTGCACAGAGTACTACGGCCAGCAAAAGCAGGGCAAGCAAAACAGGAGATCTGAAGGCAAAAAGTTAGGAGAAGCATCACAGCATAGATGCCAGGTCAGCCAGTTTCTAGGTTCTACATTTTAGGGAAAGGCAGGAGGAGTACACACTGACATCAGCCAAGGCTATCAGGATCTCAGGAACAGAACTTGGGGGCCAGGAACTACCCCACAGAAGCTACCAGCAGAGGCCAGGACAAGTCCAATAAATACTGATCAGCTAAGTTCTTCCAGCAAGTTGGTATTCTTGCAGTTTTTGGGTCCCTGTAGCTTAGGAGGTCAGCCAACTGACCCTTGTAGACCACTTCTTTATCCTAGGTACAAGTGGGAGCAGGTCAAGGCCGGGCCCAGAGCCATACCCCCTGTCCAAAATGATCCAGGAAAAGGACAACGGAAGTATTCCAGTCAGGAGCTCCTAACACTAAGACCCAACGTCACATGTGCCCGGATTGAGTTATACAAGGAAGGTAAAAAATGTCCGTCCTGCCCTTGCACTTTTGAATTTTCACCCATTAAGATCCTATCTATGCCCCATAACAAATCCAAGATACCAAACTACAGAAACAGCACTCTGAAGGCCGGCTTAATTAATGTCAGGTCCTTAGTCAAGCATAACATACATACAGCTGAATTGATTGAAAGTCAAAATATCGATGTACTGTTTGTTACAGAAACGTGGGCTGAGGAAGCATCAGATGCCGACCTGACCCTGGCCATTCCGGAGGGTTATTCCATTTTTAGAGCTGACAGAAAAATGAAACGCGGGGGAGGATTAGCAATAATAGCAAAAGAAGAACTCAGGACTAAGAGCTCAGAAAGAGGAAGTAACTCGGACTGTGAAACCTTGACCTTCCAAATCAAGATCACAGATAACTACACGTTTAATGGGCTACTAATCTACAAACCACCTAGCGCAAAAACGCCCCTAATTTAATCGTTAAGTCCATTTTTAGAATCAAGCGTGACAGGCCCTGATTATACAATTTTGGGAGATTTTAATTTGCATCTAGAGAAAACCACTGACCCTAAGATAGCATCATTTATGGATGCAATGTCAGATTTCGATCTGGAACAAAAGGTACACCTAGATACCCATAACGCCGGCCACACACTGGACGGTATATTTACCTCATGTCAGAGCTTAAATAAAATTGATATTCTCATGGTCCCATACTAGAAATTAAAGAAGATACGGGGAGACCCGTGGAAACCACAACCAGGTTGTGGTTGTTCTACTCTCTTCTATCAATAACATTCAGGATATTGATTTTGTCAAAGATATTCAGAGGGTATATCACAAGAAGAACAAATCTTAATATAAATCTTCCATATAGATCATGTAAAAGCTTTGTTAACATTTCTACATTAAAATAACATGAAACGGATCCTGTCAGAAACACATAGATCCATTCAATGGAATAAGAAACATAGTCTAATTCCAAGTATATCATAATGTATTGACCAGATAAGGTGGGAGTTCAAATAATATCCCAGTAATGGTAAATCTAGGAATGTACCAAAATTCATGAATGTTGCGTGGAAACACCTATGCACCACCCATGGAATGCCTCCCGGGGGCAGAGTAACGCAATGCAGTGATTTGCACTGCCTTGCGTTACTCTAGATTTATCAAGTCACTCAGGGCCAAACAAGGGGGCCTTGTGTGGCTTGATAAATCTTACCTATGAGTTGAGTCAGTCTTGCTTCCAAGGATGACGCAACTCATTGATAAATTTGGCCCAGGATGGGTAGGGTGAGTAGCACTAGGGATAGAAAACTGAAAAATGGAATCCTCAGGTGTAAGTAGGAACCTTCAGTGGTAGATGAAGTCTCTGCATTTCTTACTTCTTTGAGTGTGTCATTTAGACATCTAATGTTTTTACTCAAGGAATATGTCAGGAAGTCTAAAATTACTTAATGGAATGCTAATGACATGTTTAACAAAAGGAAGACAAGAGTCACCATTGTAGTAGTTTAAAATAAGCTGGAGTTGATTGGAAACTGCTCGAGGAGATTCTCATCCACAAACACAATTCAATAAATTACTAGCTAGGTACACCTCATTGGTGGTCATATATCTGGAACTATCTAGCATTAGGGTGAAGTTAATTTATTGAGGCATTCAAAGGATTTATGGCCATTTACATGGATAATAAAGGATTTTGGGAAGCCCCATTGTATGAACTGGGCAAAAAAAAAGTTCATGGTAGCCAGTATGTAGGGCATTAATCCAGGTGAAGGTTCAAGCCTAATGAACATTGGCCAAACCACCCCAGCCCCCCTGTTTCTGTGGAGGAGAAGGGGACTGGAATCTCTCTATCACTGTGATAGACAGATCTATTCAGTCAATGATGTAAAATAAAGCTTTTGCAGTCATCCACAAAATTTTTAAGAACTTAAGTTTAGAAGATGTGTTACAAATTAAATACAAAGATGACCAAGGATTTACATTTTTAGATTTATATAGATTTCGGCAGTCACACTGTTTTGTGAATATGTTACCATACTAAGACTCTCCCCTGTATGTGTGTTTTGTCATACTTGTTGAATGTCCAGTAATGCTCTAATCCCCACTAATTTCTGCTGGAGAGAATCCCCTCACACATTTAAAGCACCTTAGCGAGTGCTACATACAAAATTACACAATCACTTAAAATTAAGTAATTTGCACCTACACACTTTGGTCCTGAGAAAAGCCAGTTTTAATCATAAAGGCCTGGCTGAAACATGTAGACCACACCTGGATGTAGGAGACCCTAATTAACACTCCTCTAACATCCAACAGCCTTTTTTAATGCTAACTATGACCCAGTTATTAAAATATAATTTACCCTCGGGTACTGGGATCCCTGTATAGCTTTTAAACTTTCACCTCACGTCACTACACTGCACACTCAGAAACATCCCTGCTCCGCTGTATTCAAGCATCGAAGCGCACCCAGGACACACTCGGTGTCACTGGGTGGGCCCGATGGTGAAGCATGCCACCAACCAGGTTGGTGGGTGAGGGCTTCATGAACAAACAAAAGGGTTTGTACGCTGGCTTACAGTATTGAGTCTATGTAAATTCACAAATAGTCTAGTCCTTTTTGATCTCACATATAAAACCCCGGGGATACGGACTAGCTACCTAGTCCTCTCTCTCTCCTTTGATAGTGATATACCCTGGAAGGATACCTTGACTCTACCCAGGTGCCGGCCGATAGAAAGTTTAACATTAATTTCAGGCACGGCTCTCTACCCCGAAGCTCTTTTACAAGTTCTTGGTCTGGTAATGTTGCCCAGATGAAAGGCTGCCTTTGTTGATCTGCCCTGATTGAATCACTTGACTATGTCTTCTTTGGCGGCACTGCATATATTGGCCCCAGAAGAAAATTGCAAATTCCTATTTGTAAACAGTTTAGAACCCGCAACTATAGTATAGCTTTGCGCCTGCTAAAATCGGATGCAATACCATTATTCTTGTGCGCAACAGCGAATTTCCTGGGTCATACGTGGGGATTTGGAAGAAAGGCCGAGAAACCTACCCCACCATCCCCCTTAACAGGCACATAGTGCGACACATCCCCACTAATTTCTGCTGGAGGGCAATCCATCCCAACCCTTACGGACTGCAGCTTACTGAACAACTACTTGGCGTAGATTGTTATGTGTCCATATGCCAGTGGAAGTACCTTTACAATACCTCAATGTACAATCCTTAGTGTTGCAGTTTTTAAACACGTTTATGTATTTAGGTACTTGGCAATATAAACTGATTAGCCAGTAGCTTTTTAAGGCAACCACTGCACAATTACAATTTTAATAGAATGTTTGTGTTTTTTAAAGTTGTTCATTTTATCTTTTCAAGTGTAACTGATGATTTTTATCATATGAGGAATGTATGTATACATCCTGCACTTTAATGGTCTGATGACAGAATACAGTTTATTGAATTGAATTGATTAACCCTAAGTGTAAAGAGATACCAATGTTACTTAATGAGATGAACCCAACTATCCTGGTGGATTTGGTCCATGATGGGAATATTCTTTCATGGAATATTGCTGGCCCCGCCAGAAAAGTAGGCTGTGAAGAATGGGCGCACTACATACGTAAGTATGATGTAATTTTTTTCAGGAGACTTGGACAACTGTGGATATTAGTATGGATGGGTATTATGCTCACACAATCCCTGCTGTCCCTTCCCCTTCAGGCAGGGCCAGGTCTGGACTAATGACCTGGTTCAAAGTTACACTGGATTGTAGTATAACCCCACTGCCTTCTATAAGTCTTCTGTTTCAAGCATGTTTATCCATGTGGTCCTATTGTTTAACTATTGTCTTAATTAATTTTTTTCAACTGATCATACTGCTAATCTTAATAGGTTGTTTGATTTTATGTATGGGCTGGATGCACAACTTGCTTCTTTACAAAGGATTTAAATTTATTCTAGGTGAGGATTTTAATGTTAAACTAGGGCCAACCCAGGGAGAAAATGAACAAACCATGTTTGACAGCCTTACAATTAAGAGCCATAGGCACCCAAGGAAAAGGTGGGGGCAGGTTCTCTATCAACTTATTTAAATGTTCAATCTCTTTAATGTTACTGAGCTTTGTCATCCACTCTACAAACTAAAGGTACCTTTGAGGGGGGGAGTCCTCATCAGTTATAGAAGATATTGTTGTCAGTTGAGATTTGTGTGCCAGGGTATCCAGTGCTGCCATTAATGAAAGTCCAGACAGTGTCCATAATCCCCTAAATCTTGGCAAACATATCCATAGGAGGAGGGGAGGCCCTAAAACCATGGCTTCCCAGTTCTTATTAGTCATGGCCCCAGGATTGCATTTGACATGGAGAAATGTTTCTATGAGTATCCTTTTAGAACACAATTGCACTATCCACATTCTTGTGGTATTTGTTTGCCTCAACCTGACTTAGAGTTGCCAGGTTGTGCCTATCCAATTTGTTGAACTAGGTTTAGTATGTCAGCGACACCTATAAAGTGCAAAAGCTTAGAGTGGCCTATAAGGTCACCTAAGGGACAAGGTACAACTCCAGGACAAATCCTGGGGCAAGCTGATTATGGCTTGTAGGTCGAAAGACACAAGAGCATTCTGGGCCACTGTGACAAATATAAAAAATGTGGGTTCAAATCACAACTCTATAATTACTTCCATTAGCCAATAAGCATGGATCAACAACTTCAAAGAATGAGTATCGCTCCGTCAGGTGAGGAGGAGGTGGCATTTTCCCTAGCTTTGGAATTCACCTTAGATGAGGAGAGAAAAGCAATCAACAAAAGTCCACTACAGAAGGCCCCAGGTCAGGATGGGGTTCTCATGGATTTCTTCAAATCTTCACCAGATCTGTTGGTCCCCTTGTTGTGCAACTGTTTTAATGTTATTTTTAAGATGGGCCTCCCTCAGTCATGGCGTACAGACTTTATTGTCTAGGTATTCCTTTCTATGAGAAAATCGCAATTTGAGAATCGTAATTCCAAGGGTGCCAGGGTGTCCAAAGGACACCTGTTGCACCCCTGGAATGTGCCTGTAAGTACATGTGGCGCACAGACATGCCCTAAGGGCATGTCTGTGCGTCACATGGCACTTTGAATTTTAAAAAAAAAGGAAATCGCAAAATACCATCTACTTGGAGTAGGTGGTATTTTGCTATTCCTTAATCCTGAATCGCATTTTTTAATTGACTCCTAAGGAATTGCAAAATTGCGATTCCTTAAATGATTGAGCAAAATAAGGAATCGCAGTTTTTGCGATTCCTTATTTTGCTAATATGCACCTACATAGCAAAACGCCGTTTGCGATTCGGCGTTTGCGATTGGCAAACGGCTACCAACATATGCCCCTAAGTAAACTAAAACTTTTATAATGACTTGTAATCTCAAGCAAATTAAGATGTGGGGTGTCTCATTACAAGGCCATCCCATGGCTCTCACTTTGTATTATTCTTACCTGGGAGTCGTCTTTGAAGTGAGGAACACTGGGGGCATTGTACTGCTAAAGTCCCCAAGAAACTTGCTAGCTCGGCTGCATATGTCTTCAATCTTGCCAGCCATATCGGTATAAAAAAACAGTGGCCTCCCTGTTGGAGATTTAGAGCAGAAAGCTCCTTCCCATCTTAACATATGGGTCAGGTATCTGGGGATGTATTAATTCAAATCCCTTCCAGGGCAAACAAAACAGAATATTGAAGACATTACTGGGTGTTCCATCTCTGTGTTTTACTTTTATATTGCACCAGGAGCTTGGGTGGATCATATTGAATATTCTATTAGCCCCTTGTATGCGGCACACATTTTGGCGCTGTACTGGCGATTTGAATAGTGGGTGGGATTTGGACATCCCCGGCCGTCTTTCGCACACGCCCAGAGTGATGATGGACGGCCAAGGGCTGTCCGAAGCATGCAAGGTGTTAAATTGTCCCCCTTTCTTCTTTGGTGCTCAATGTGCATTAACCCTCATGCCTCCTTTAACAAGGAAATTGTCAAAGATTATTTGCCCTGTGAAAGAGGCTTGAATATCACATGATTTACCTTCATTAACTTGACTAAACACAACATGGTCCAGATAAAAACCTCCTTTAAGTCAAATAAATGTCATCTTAGAGAGGTTCATGAGCTTATCAAACATTCTGGTGGAGAATATGCCTCATTATACGGTACACCTGTCCTGGAACAATATCTTGAGTGGATTGATCGCTCGTGAGTTAGACAGTTACTCACCCACTTCAGACTTTGTGAGATGGCTCTTGGGTTTTCCCTCCAAACTTCTGCTGTATTAATGTGATGAATTTTCACTCAAAGTCTGTTACATTTTACCTTTTTCTGTACATTTTATCTTGATTTTAGTAAAAGTTATTTAATCCCAATTGTTGGGAAATGGGGCATTAGAAGCCCAGCGACGGCTCTGGAATATTTGCAGCTGCTGCATTCTCCATCTAACCCTGTTAATTTATGTTCTTTTTATAAAAGTGCACTAATAGAAGGAAATCTGCATTGTTTTAATTGATGCATACTCTCTTTCTGAGTGGTGTGTACCACCCCTAAAATGCTATTTTAATTTGGATTACACATTTTATTTTGGCCTAATTCTTATTATGCACTGCAGCTGTTGTTACCTTTTAACTACATGTTTTTTTTGTTTGGCATTTGCACTTTGTTTGATTTGCTCATATTGGGGTGAAGATTATTCAAACAGTGGGGTGATATAACCCCCATGTGATATGCTGGTGACTCCCTGACAGCTTGATTCTCGTATTGTTCTGGTTCATTGCTGTTTATGATGTCTTTATCTGTATGCACAGTGTTGTTTTGAGATGTTTTAATATTATGTTTTTTTCTGTGATGAACTTTTATGTTTACCTTGGTAACAGAAATAAAGCTTAACTTGTACTTGGATTTGTACATTACTGTATTGACTTTTACTTGTATTTGTACATTACTGTATGAAATAGAATTTATTTAACACTTATAGAAGCAAAAAATAGAATACGTTCATTACAATCTTGACACTGCTCATATTTTGTGGTATGAAATTCCTACATGGTGGTGATATGAGGCCTAGTTAAAGAATATATTGTCAGGTTTCAGTGTATAGAGGAGGCAGATAAACATCCCTCCTTGAGGTTATTCAAAGTTTGGAGGAAGAATTGTATAAGGGCCTAGACATAAAAATAAGGCTAAGAATTCTCCAAATATTAGGTAAAAAAAGTGAAATACCTGGAGTGTAATGTCCTTACAAGTTAATAGCTCATCAGATTCAATTATACACATTCTCTTACAATTATGGTAAAGTTTATGCTTGGCAGGCAAGGAGCTGCAATAATAGAAATCATATAACACAACTTCATGAAAAGGGCAATACTTTTATTTAGAGTCTTGTATAAATAAGAACGTTTCTGACTATATGGGCCTATCACTAGTCCACCTGCAACTTTAATAAAGCAGGATGGAGCCATTTTCAATCCAAGTTAAATGTTTCATTACTACCAGAAGAGGATCAAGACTATTTTGATCAAGCAATGACAAGTCAGAAAACTTTGGACAATCTAAAGGAAGCTAAAAACCAGAAAAGTCCTGGAACAGATGGTATCCCAACCGAATTGTGGAAGATGTTATTTCTTCAAGCTCCAAACATTGTTTTATTAAAAGGTATGTAGAACTGGGAGAACCCCTGAGCCATGGCAGGAAGCTGATTTGGTTTTTAGTTATTAAAAAGAGCAAAGGACAACAGATGTAGGGGCTTATATATGAGAACCCTGCATCACTTTTGCACCATGTAAATTGGTACATGCCTGACGCAGGGTTTTCATAAAGATTTATAAAGTCATGCAAAGCCATCCTGAGTGGCTTTGAGTGGCCTCATAAACCATGAGTAAGGGGATACAGCACAAATCTCTGAGTCACCTTACTCTGCATCTGGGAGGCTTTCCATGGGCATTGTGGTGAGCTTTTGCATGCTACACCCATGGAATTTGACACTGCCCCAGATTTACAAAGTGATGGACACCTGAGCGCCAAATCCGTACACCTTCCGAGGTGAGGCATAATGAAGAGAAATATGTTTATTTCTCCTTGTTTTTTTCTCTTTCCATGTGTGCTGCATTCTGGAGCACACATGGAAACAGGGAAAACACCTTGTAGGATTTTTTGTGCAGGAAAGTGCCCTTGCTTTCATGCACAAAAACAAAGCTGCATGCAACTAAGGCACCCTTGCACCATGGTGCAAGGGTGCACACATTGGCACTAGGCTTCCGAAACAAAGCCAGTGCAGGCAGAAAGGACAGGAACATATCATATTGCCTAAATTGCTTTCACTTTGGTGCCAAAATGCCATGAATGAGGCCCTTATTTCTTACTATCAACCTATTTCATTATTGAATGAAGAAAACAAGATCCTGGCATGATAATATTCTCCATCAATATCAGCAGGGGTTCTTGCGAAGACATCAGCAGCAGCAGAATATTATGCTTTTATTGTAAATATTGACAAGTCTATCTCTAAGCCCCCTAGTTGCTCTATTAGCTAAAGCTAATGACTTTGTGTAGTGGGAGTACTCCTGGTAAGTGCTAGAATCTTTCTCTTTTCCCTGAAGATTTATGAATACAGTGTGTGTAATTTATATCAATACTAGAGGTGGACTGATCATTAATGGGGGATTAAATCATCAATATCATATCTGTGGAGGAACACGTCAAGTGCATCCTATGTTGTCAATATTATTATCCCATTTATATTGAACAATTGGTGATTAAGTTGCTTTCCATCATTATTATACCACTGTTTCAGTTTGGAGATCTAGCAATGAAGATTCATCTTTATGCTGATGAACTTTTAATCTAATCTGAATGAGTAAAGCTTAAAATCAAATTATGTGAGATGTTTTACAGTTTGGTTTGTTCTCCGAGTACCAAATAAACAAAAGTAGGCGGGATATTATGATCTGCCATATATATTATCTTGTGCAACATTGGAACAACTTGGTAAAGTCTCAAGTGGGACATTGCAGCTTAATGATCGCAAATGATGTAGAAGATTATTGGATTTAAGTGGACACATATCTTTGTAAATTTTTGGTAGGGTCAATTTTATAAAGATGTTGATTTTACCCAAATTATGACTTTTACTTAAATGCCTTCTAATGTATGTTCTGGTGTCTTGTTTTCCAAAAGATAGACCCGACATTAAACTCCTTTGTATGGGCTAATTGAAATCTGTGTATTTCCTGTAAAAAGGGGTATTTCATGCAGGTTTATCTTAATGTCCACCTGTATTACTGGGCAATGTAGATTCCACTTGATCCAGGTCTTTCTGTTCACAGAGTAAAGCTAAAACATGACTTTTAGACATTAGGTGGATATGATCGCTTGCTTGACCCCAGTCGACATTTTGACAACATTTAGCTACTATAAGAAAATTATACTGATACTAAAAAGCAATATTTCACATTCATGGTGAGACATACAAATGTACTAAAATGCACACATGAACACATATACAATTGCCTGTGGGTAAATACACCATTCCCCTCATTGTGGATTCAGGAAGATTCCATAGTTAGGAACTACATATGCTTTATAAAAGATCTGTTGTTGCTCAAAATAGTGTTAAACTTTTATTGATTTTCTTCTAAGAAAAGAAAAACAGTAGGCATTCCGTTATATAACCAAATTAGGGCAGAATTTGGGGTAGAATCAATTTGTGCTGAACTGAAGGAGCCACAACATCCATTCATCCCAATGTTGTAATGTGTTGTGGTTGTTAGCGCACAATAATTGGTGGAATGATCTGAGTGTTTGATGGGAAGAGTAGAGTATCGCAGCCTACCACATTTAGTCTGATAAAGCACTGGCACTAAATACTTCTACTTTTATGTCTGTTAGTTAGAGGAAAACACTTTTTTGACAATCCAAATTTCATTTAACACTGCAGTTAAGGGGAATGATTCACCCTGATGAAACAAACACCTTCACCCACATGCTGATCAAATGGATATCTCCATTTCATGTTCATCCCTCAAAAATCTGTGGCATGACACTTTTCAATGTATAAAAACAAATCAGCCACTTACTTGGATCTACATCATCTTGCCTAGTTGTTTGGTCTGAATATTCCTTTTCAGAGAGAATAATTATTTGCATGTACACTGCTAATGGCAGTAACCAGGGTTCTAAAACTAATGATTGTGAGAGATGGGAGTCCCCTGCTCCACCAAGTGTAAATATATGCTTAAGTTAAATAAGGCAAATGTAACAAGTAGTATAGAGGGATTGGACAGGGGCAAGTTATGTAAAAATACAAGGGAAAATGTATGTTTGCAAGGAGATTTGTGAAAATTGAGAGCAGATTATTAACATGTTATATTTTGGCTTAGGGGAGTGAAATGTGGACTTAAAATTGTAATACACATGGCGTGGATAAATATTTCAAGGGCGTTCAGGGAGATGTTATTGTATCTTTCTCACTATGAGTCCCCGAATTATGAAAAAAGGCTAAGTCCTACTGATAGGTATCCATTACCCGGACCACGCACCTCGGACGCACCAACCCGATGCGCTCCTGAACCTTTTTCCAAGCACCCCCGGGAAACGACGGACGCACCCATCCGTTACTTCCACCACCCCGCACTGAGGAACGGGGTTGCCTTTGCCGTTACTTCCTCTCGACTACGTGGCCACTTCCACGTATAAGCTCGCCACGACGTACCCGACGACCCAGTCCACCTAGCAGCCCTGATGAGTCACATCTCCTTCACGGTGTGACGAAACACGTGTCGGCTGGCTATTATCTACTGTACTGACCAACAATTGTTCTATAAAAGACTTCTACACGTACATGAACATTTGTGCTTGAATTTTGTACTTTGACATACTTTCCTTCTCGTATGTATCATTGCGTCCTGAAATCAGGACAACCAATCTCTCTTGCGTGTGCACAGGATCAAACAATTCTGGACATAGACAGATCGTTGATGGGTTCATTTTCATTGAATGCATTAGGCAAAAGCCTCAACAGCAGAAGGACAGGGTCCTGATGCAGTCATCAATGATGACAGGAGAAGTTCAGGTTTTCACGTTCTGGAGTTCTTCCATGTCAACCGGGCTATCATCAATTTCAGCATTGACAAAGCTGCTAGATGGAGTAAAAGCAGCCTTGACTTTGACAGATGTGGTCATCACGCAGAGAACACAGTGGGCAGGGCCTGACTGGGAACACAAACCAGCCCCGGAAATTCAAATGGACCGGCCACAGGGGGGAAGGTGCTGGTAGGTTTGTGCTAGTGAGGAGCACTGCTGCTGCTTTTGTTACAAGTAACACGCATGGCACCCACCACTCAAAAACTGGCCCCCATCCTTCCAGCCCACTGGTGCCCACTACGGCAAGTCTGGCCCTGACTGTGGGAGTTACAGTGAAGTCAGGTAGATCTTGGATGCATTCTTAGCAGATCAGTTGGCAGGTTTTTCCTGGTCCCCTGGTGGTTCTCCGGCCAAAACAAATCTATAGAAAGTTTCTGTAAGAAATTGGGATACAGGTTGGGAGGGGTGAAACCCAACTCAAGCAATAACAACATCCTTGTTAGGATGAGGCACAAGCCAACCCTAAAATAAACTGTGCTAAACCCTCTGGCAGCTTCACACAGAGCAACACGCCTTAACTGAGAGGCAATGTGTACAGTATTTGTGCAACACTTCAAACAGAACTAATGTTAAAAATACCATACACAAAGGATCCCACAACAAGTTTGATAAATAGAGTAATTCTTGATCACTTGAACAAGACAAAACTGACAAACATAACATTTTAAAGTTTTGAGTGAAAATAGCTCCAAAAAGCACACAGTGGCAACTGTGGTTATCTGGTCATGCCATATAAATAAATAAATAAATAGATTTGTATAGCATGGCTAATCCCACATTAGAGTTTCTAGGATCTGTCCTTAGGCACAGAGAGACTGAGTGATTTGCCCAAAATCACAAGATGTTGAACCGATGGTGAGACTCTAACCTGGATCCCAAGCTCCGAAGTCAGAGCTTCGGCCATCAGATTGATGCCAGCGAATTCACAGTGTCCCCCCCCCCCGGGGCCAAACACTGCCGCCCTGATCTTCCTAGGGTAGCCTCTGCTGGGTTCTGTCCTGTACTGCGTGGCCACCTCTGAGCACCTCTCTCCTTGTCCGCAGAGTAGGCCGCGGGACGCGCAGCATCGAGGAGACGCCGGCCATCAGGGTGGAATGCCGACGCCACACTGCTCTCAGAGTCCAGGCTCTACAGGCATGCACCAGACCGAAGTGGGGTCAAAGACGTTGTCTAGGGATCCACTGAGGGCTGCTATTCGGCTTGGGCCCAGGCCAGGGATCGGAGCGACGAGCAGGCACATCCTACTCGGTGGCCATCTTGTCCACGCCTCCCCTGGATTCATGGTTTTATTCACAAATATGTTTTACACATAGTGTCACACATAAAGCATGGAATTCACAAATAAGTGCAATTTAACCATGGTAATGGCACACATAAGCAACCTGAAATTTGGCAGCTATGCAAAGCCTGCTGCTGTACAGCCCAGGAAACGCAGCTAAATCTGCAACGTGCAAAGAATTTGTATCGGTCACACAAATTCTATTAAACAGAGTAGTCTGACTAGTCTCAATAGTGCAGCTTATCATCAATCTCTGGGAGTGTAGGGGGAAAGTAATAGGTAAGGCTGCCCCCCACTCAATTATCTGTCATTCAACAAGAGCCTTACCTAATCCATAAAACATGAGTGTACTAGACCAGTAGCCGGAGTCTGATTTACCATTATCAGTGGCTATCCCCTGAATGTGTGAAATAACACTATTCAACAGGTCATCGGAAGCGCCGGAGGGACTGTATTCATACACATTTTTCACAATAGTGTTTGTATTTGTTCACTGTCTGTTTATTTGTCACTATTCTCACTTGTGCACATTTGAATGTTAGTGTGTACTTCTTTTGTCTTCACACAGAGAGAGTGACCGATGATGAGAAGTGGGTATACCAGCTATTGCTAGCCGGGAACCCCCTCGGGTGTTGCAACCGTGAGGCACTCTCTCTGCTCTCACATTTTTCTGTTTGTAGTGAGTGGTGACCTGTGTACGTATTTTTGTTTCTAAATTCATACATCTTGACCTGTTGAATAGTGTTATTTCACACATTCAGGGGATAGCCACTGATAATGGTATATCAGACTCCGGCTACTGGTCTAGTACACTGATGTTTTATGGATTCAATAGTGCAGCATGCCTTCCTAATGATAGATGACTATGTTGAATAATGAGACCCTTGGAAACGAGAACAAAGTTGACTAGAGTAAAGTATATTTTTCCTGGCCTAATCTTCCCAGCACCAATATTCTTATACAAGGTTTGCAAGTGTTGTACAACATCGCACTACTGCATTACCTCTAAAGTCAATCCAAGTGATGCCTACATTTGAAAAGCCTGAAGGGGTGTCAGCACTACTGATTTCAGCATAAAGTTGAAGTCAGTAGATCCAACTATAGCACAATCACTAAGTCATGGTCTTCTTATATTCCATTCTATGTAGGGAGCACCCCAGGAGCTGTAGTTCTTGAAGAAATGAAATAAGAATGAAAAGGCTTTTTTTTTAAAACTACGAGCCTGGGGATATTGGAAGGCTAGCTGATAGACCTGACAGCCTTAGGGTGGTCTAATCCTCAATGTTTTGCCTACCCTTTTCACTTTTCTGACCTCGTTTTTGCTGGCTTTAGGCCTCAGGGCACTTTACCATAGCTAAACAGGGCCAATGTGTTTGTGCTCTCCACCCTAAATATGGTAACATTGGTTCATCCCCAACTGGCATATTTATTTACGTATATGTTCCTAGTAAAGTGGTACTCCCTGTACCCAGGGCCTGTGAATTTAATGACACCAGTGAGCCTGCAGAACTAATTGTGTCACCCACTGAAATCGCTCTTTAACCATGTCTCAGGCCTGCCACTGCAAGTCCTGTGTGTGCAGTTTTGCACTGCTGTGTCCATTTGGCAATAGAATCCTTTTGCCAGGCCAAAACCTTCCCGTTTTATACATACAAGTCACCTCTAAGGTAGGCCATGGACAACCCAGAGGGCAGGATGCAATGTATTTAAAAGGTCGGAAATGTACTTTTAAGTTTTACATGTCCTAGTAGTCAAAATCTCCCAAAGTCGCCTTTCACTACTACAAGGCTTATTTATGCAATTGGATAACATTGGGATTATAGTATTACATTTTATAAGTGCAATTTCCAATTGGGAAGTACTAAGACCCCAAGACCGGTGTCTCTGGAATCCTAATCTAAAATCCTAATTTACGATAAATTCACATTTTAAATGACAATTCAGGAAATGCCAGAAAGTTGAAACTTCCTTACTTTAGCCATTTGGTGCCTGCTGTTTGTCGCTGATCAGCCTGGGGTTGGTGACAGTATTGCTTTGTGTACTCCCCCTAGACAAGTTAAGGGTGGGCCCACCAGCAAAGAATTCTGAGGAGCGCAGAAAGAGTATTACAGTCTTGAGGTGGTAGGCATCAGCTCATGCAGCATGTGAAGCCTCTGGGGATCACCTAATCTACAGGGAAAATGATCTCCTTAATAGTGAGCCTTAAGCGCAAGATGCTGGGGCAGCCTGTGTGCTGATGGTTCCCCAGTTTTACTGGACCTTCAGACTGGGTTTTACTCACAATATACCCTGGCAAGACATTTAGGGCAGAACAAGTCCTTCAGCAGGTTTGTCTCCCACTTCTGTTGTCCCAGAATGAAGATAGACTCTGATGAATTATGTAGGTCATGTCCTACCTGCCAGGCCGGTGGGAAATCAGGAAAATAGCTAAAAGCTCCCCAAATCCCATTACCAGTCATTGGCACCCTCTTTGTAGGGTGGGAATCAACATCATTGGATTCTTGGACCCCTAAACAGATGTAGGCAGCAGGTTTGTCCTGGTCTTGATGGGCCATGCCACCTGCTACCCAAAGGCCAGCCTGTTGAGGTCGGAGACTGTGGCTAGAGCTCTGATGGGGCTCTTTGCCTGTGTTGGGTTACCCAAGGCGGCAGTGTCTGACAAAGGTACTAACTTCATGTCCATGCACATGTAGTTCATGCAAGATGAGTGTGATGTAACTTACACGTTTATACACCCTATCACCCTCCAACCAATGGTCTTGTGCAGCAAATCAACAAGACCTTGAAGGGCATTAATATGGGCCTGACTAAGCGCATGAGGCTTAAGTAGGACGTCCTCTTAGCATGCCTTCCGTTTGTTTTCAGGGAGGTGCCATAGAAAGGAGTAGGGTTCATTCCCTTTGAACTCCTCAATGGTCATCCTGCTAGGAGACCACTGAGCCTTGCCAAGGAGGGGTGGGAGCAAGCTCCTAGGAAACCTCCCCAAGATGTGATTATCTACATGCTGGCCCTCCGCAACCAGATGCATTTCATCTGGAAGAAGGCAAAATCAATTCAAAGGCCAGTCAGGATGTCATGAAGCTCTGGTGGGATCTAGAAGGCAAAAGCAATTTAAAGGCCAGTCAGGATGTCATGAAGCTCTGGTGTGATCTGAAGGTCACTCTGGTGGAATTTCATCCTGGCCTGAAAGTGTGGGTCATGAAGTCAGTAGAGCGCAGGACTCTCCAGGACCACTGACCAGCCCATACAAAATGAAGGAACGGAAGGGTGATGCCACCTACTTGGTGGATCTCCAGACCCCTAGCAACTCTCTAAGGGTGCTCCATGTGAACCGCCTAAAGCCTCACTTTGAGAGGTCTGAGGTGCACATGCTTCTCTTGACAGATAAGGGAGTGGATGAGGAGAGTGAACCTCTCCCCTGACCTCCTCCCTGCACAGGAGCAAAATGGGTCAGTTAAGGATGTCAACCTCTCTTCCAACCTATACCAGAACTGCAGGGCAACTGTTACTAGTTGTTGGAACAGTTTGCCTCACTATTCTCTCTCCCTCTGGGACTCACGCATCTGTGTATCCATGATGTTGACACTGGAGAAAGCTTGCGTGTAAAGAACAACATTTACAGGTTCTCAAACAGGATGAGGGCCAGCAAAAAGGAGGAAGTCTCCAAGATTCTGGCATTGGCCGTGATTAAGCCCCCCAACATTCCCTGTCCAGCCCTGTCAAGCTGGTACCAAAGATTGCCCCACTGCGCACCACACTAGAACTCAGATTCTATGTGGACTACTGAGGACTCAGTTCTGTCACTAAGAGTGATGCACCTCCCTGCCCCACACCTGCTGAGCTCATTGACAGGCTGGGAGATGATAAATTCCTCAATACCGTTGATTTGACATCAAGGAACTGGCACATCGCTCTGACTCAGGGGGCCAAGGAGAGGTCAGCATTTTCAAACCCCCAGGGCCACTACCAATTCTCGTTGAAGCCCCATGGCTTGAAAAATGCCCCTTCTTACCTTCCAACACTTGGTTTTTGTGCCTCCTACTCCGACAACATTGTTATCTTCAGTATCAGATGAGAGGAACACCTACATCACCTCTGTGAGGTCTTTCAGGCCCTGCAATAGGCAGGCCTGGAAAGCAAGTCCGGTAAGTGCCAGATTAGGAGGGTTCAGTGGTGTACCTGGGGCACCTGGTAAAAGGGGACAAGGTGCAATCCCTTCAGGCAAGTTTGAAACCATCATGGCCTGGCAACCACCTAAACCCCAGACAGAATTGAGAGGCCTCACAGGCTACTACAGAAGATGTGTTAAGTGGTATGCCACCATTGGTGCCCCCTGTGGGAAAGTATGATCTGCTTCTTATGGTTACCCCCACTTTTTGCTTGATGTTACACTGTTTTTGACTAGTCTGGCCGGGATCCTGCTAATCAGGACCCTGGCCTATCTGCTTTCTCCTTAAATGATATGTCATGTACTTAGGTACACTCCAGATTGGATACTGGGGTACCCTTGTCCAACCCTAGTATATGGTACACATGTACCCAGGGCATAGGTACCCAAGAGGTCGCCCATGGGATGATGCATGTATTATGCCACACAAGAGAGGCCGTGCAAAATGGAACTACAAGCCTGATATTGCAGCCTGTGTAAGATGGTGCATGCACCACTTACTTTAGATATAGGTTTACTATATCCATTGGTCACTACACTTAAAACCTATACGTCACCCCTATAGCAGGCCTTAACAATCCTGAAGGCAGGGTGCTGTGTTTTACGTGAGAGGGTGTCGCTCCATGAGCAGAGCACCCCTGCAGCCTTCGGAGACCCTTCTCCCGGGGTGTCTGTGACGCAGCCAGACATATAGGTAAAGGTGCGTTATGAGCTCGCGTAAAATACTATCTCGAAAACGGCTGCAACAAACCATGTCATGTTTGGTATCAAACACCTTGGAATCATACCTCCACACCAGTAACCGGTGTGGGAGGTATGCTTACACTCTTCTGAAGCAAGCTTCGTGGGGTCCCTGATCTTCCCGGTACCAGCCTTCTCGACCCACCAGCACATAATGGTTGCTGCCAACCAGAGACACATTTCTACCCTCCTGCGAGGAGAGGAAGGCAGCACAATAGGCATCCTGTCACAGGGAGGTGTGACCACCTCCTAGACAGGATTTAGTGTATTGGAACTGGGAGGGTGCACTTCCAAAGTCCCTGAAAGTCTGCACGAGGGGCATATTTGGTGTTCCTGTGCATAGTCCAGCTCAAACTAGTTCTGGGAGCCATTGGCTTCTGCTCTGGTGCAAAACTGGACAAAGGACATGGGAGTAACCTCCCCACTGTCCTGACCCTCCCTTGAGCGGGTCCCCTGAATCTGTCCAACTCTCTCCTGTGGGTACAAAAGAGCTTACCTCGTTGCAGGACCCTAGATTCGACGTGGACAAGATTCTTATCGAGAAATCCCTGAACCTAAACGGTGTGGACACTCTGGACTCCGCTGGACTTCAACTGGAATCAACTTAATCTCCCTCTCTGTCCAAAGCATCGTCTGAGCCCGTGCAGCATACAGGCTCCGTGCAGGACCTGTGAAGCATCAAGGACATCTCAAGTATCTCCCTTGGGGAGAAGGAGCCACTGCAGGTACCATAATGCAACTGACTGGTTTGCTGATACCGCGCTATTGTGGACTCCGAAGGCTCCAGCAACATAGGCGGTGGGTTCCTAAGTTCCTTAAGATTGAGCTGCCCTCTCACTCAGTTTAAGGCCAGTATCGATTGTGTGAACTGCATAACCCAAACCCCTGTGCACCACGTACTTTTGCAATTGCATATGCTTGGGGTATTCCCCAATCAAGTGCAATGGGTTATCAATATCCCCAACCTCTGTGCAGATTTCATACAAAGTACTTTGTCCTCCTCCAACTCTGTGCCCTGCAAGTTACTGTTTTGTGAAACTGCTAGAGGTCCCCTCGCGACTCCTGTGCCTTCGGCCTGTGAGTACAATAGAAGAAAAACTCCCTCGTGACCTTTACACTATTTTTTCAGGGTACAACCTCTGATGATCAGAGGTTGTACCCTGAAAAAATAGTGTAAAGGTCACGAGGGAGCTTTTCTTCTATTGTATTCATTGTTTTCCCCTCTTCCCCCTGACCTAAAAGTAAACCTTAGAGGGGTTCCCAGATACGTTACTTGGCCTTCGGCATGTGGGTCCACTGAGGGACAATCATTATTTTCTTGTGCTCCCCTACTTGCTCCAGGATGTACCTCATTTAGGGTTCTGCTTGTGCTCTATCACAGGTCTTTAACTAGAAAAACACAAATAGTGTAGATAGACTGTTATTAGGTCCTGATGAATTGCCATCAGATCTTATAAGACTAAGGCAAGAAACATGTTTACCACAATGTAGAGGGCAGTATCCTGATACATCATATCAGGATTGCACCACATCTATATTTTTTAACCAGTTGGAAGCCATATTCATTAAAATTGTTGTGGTTGGACTTCCATTTCCTATTTTAACCCTTGCACATTCCATTGACCCACACTTCACACATCTACACCTTTAGGTCCCTCACATCCACGGTACCAAACGGCATGGAATAATAGATATTTACCAAAGAGCCCCTCATGGGGTGCCCTTCAAGTATTACAGTGCCGACCTGATGAAGAGCAAGCCCTATGATGAAGCATGACATTCAGCTGGCTGGGTGTGTGAGGGTCCTAATTCCGAAAGGAGGAATCCCTCTTTCCTCCTGCTATTAAGTGAAGACATTTCCACACTTAGCTAACCTCACTCCCCATGCCTTTCAGGAACTGCATACCTATTTTGTTTGACTTTATTTGGGCATGTACGCTGGACCTCAAAAAAGCCCTTAGTCCCCCTTTCTTCTTGTTGTCTTTTAGAAAGCAGTCATTTCCTTACTTTTGCTATTTGTTGCCTGCTGCTTGCCTCTGATCAGTCTGGAGTCAGTGGCAAATTTTAATTAGGGTGGGGGCATTTGCATGCCTGTTTTGGGCAACCCCCACCGTAATTCAAATTTACCCTAAAAAAATCCCTGGCGTCTAATGCCCCCATCTGCCCTCCAGGGCAGATGGGGGCCCAGGGGCCTGAGATAGCCCCCTGAGCACTTAGAAAGTGAACCTGAAATGAGGCTCATTTCAGTTTCGGTTTCTGTGCAATGACGACAGCGTGACATGCGCGCTGATCGTCATGGCACAGAAACCTGGGAGTAGCCCTTGGGAGCTGGGGAAGCTCTTCCCCAGCTTCCAAGGTCACAGGGGAATAATAGAAATCCCTCTGCTGTCTGCAGCAGAGGGATTTCGAGCACCTGGCCTCATGACGGAATGGTTCCGTCAAGAGCACAGGGGCACCGATGCTCATGACGGAACCATTCCGTCATGAGCATCGAAGGGGTTAAGGGAGCTTAGGTGTGATTTGACGGGCCATCTGAGAGGATGGGAGGGAGGAGCTGAACCTAGCCTCACTTACACCAGAATAGGCAGTGTCTTGTCCCCACACAAAGGGCTGCATACCCCCTGTAGTGAGCCTAGAGCTAGAACAGGAAGGAAGGACCTTTGTGCACTTCAAAGACGACCTGTCTTTGAAGTCTCCTCCACTTCAAAGGCCCAACTAAGTGTAATTACTGAACTTTAGACACCACCACTTTAGTACACTAAAGGAAAGACTCTGTAGTAATGAAAGTCAAGTAGCCAAAGTATTGCTTTAACTTATTTATTCAGTCTTAGTTGCAAATTGGTAAATCAGTGTACAGAAGCCTCTTCAGGAGCAGTCTGCCTACTGCTCCGCCCATACTTCAACTGTCACACTTCACCTCACAGGTACCCAATCATTCCATTCATCCTCACCACTTCAACATTCCACGCAGCACATTCACACTGGCTGAGCAGCTAAGGGCAAAACAGCATGGAGAAACATAAATACACATACAAGATACTACATATCCCCCCACATTATATAACACACAAAAAAATGCTAAATAAAATAAATGGGTACTAACTAGCATCTCCAGGTAGGACATTCCCCCCACAGCAGCTTGCATGCAACAAAATGGCAGATAGGAGAAGATATCACCACATCACCTTGGGTTGGAGGTGTAACAGAGATTGGAGATGGCTCCGTGTCACCACAGACCGACAAACGGATGACTCCTGACAGACAGAGACAGCCCCCCAAAATTGTAATGGGACTCGATGACATGCTGGGTACCATTAGACGCGGGGATTCATCCCACTGGAATGAACATGCGGCCAGTTAACAATTCCCTAAACTCCAACCAAGCTACTTGCGGGCTGGACAAGCAGGCTAGGAAATGGCCTGCGCAGTGCGGGTGAAGCGCATCTTCAGGATTGGCGTGCAGCTTCTGAAACAAAGATGGCGGCATGCAGACATGATGACTCCTGGCACGTGGGTGTGTCAAATGTCACTGTGCAGCACTCTCATGCAATGATAACGATGTTACTGCTTGTCACACCACTGAAAACAGTCACAGGGACTATCATGTTGGTGTAAGGACCCCAATTTCTGAAAAACTCAGTTATTCAGTCTTAGTTGCAAGTTAATAAATCCATGTACTGCAGCCCCTCCGGGAGTAGTCGGCCTGCTGCTCAGCCCATAATCCAACTGTCCCACTTCACCTTTCCGGCACCCAAACATTCCATTTATCATCACCACTCCAATATTGCGTGCAGCCATTCACATTGACTGAGCAGCTAAGGGCAAAACAACATGGGAGAAGCATAAATTCATGTGCAAAACACCACAGACTCCGCCAGAGAAAAGGAATGCTGTGCTGCAAAAGGTCTGCCAGTCTGCTGCACTGCGTCTTTGCTGCACTCCTGCCTTGCTGCCCTGCTGCATACTGTTCCCCTGCATGGTTGAGAAGGACTGTACCTGCATCACTTGAACCCAGAGTGACTCCAGGTTCTTGCTGGCTGGCCTCCTGATCTTTAGCCTCAGGGACATAAAAGACATCCAAATTACATGTAGCACATGAACTCTGCCATCTGTGAGTCTGCCCTGATAAATGGTACCACCCCAGCCCTGGACCCTTAGAACTGAGGCCTAAAGATGCCTGCTTCAGCAAAACCCACGCATCCCCTGTTGAAACGGCACAACTGCGCTGTTGTGTGGATCAGAACTGGTGCATAGCCCCTGTTGCGTGGATCATAACCGGTGCATCACTCTCACTGTGTGAATCGCCCATGACACATCTGCTTTGAAACCACCACTGCGCAAGGTCACAGCATCTCCTTCGACTGCTCAACGGAGCCAACCCATCATTGTTGCTGTGCGGATCATGACCGGCACTTCGCCATCACTGCGTGGATCGACACCGACGCATCGCTTCGGCTGTGACCCATATCTTCAATGTTGGTTGATGCAGCCAGGATCAAGATACTTTTGTTCAGCTGGCCTCACAGGAACCCTGTATACAGCCCGCACTTCATCACGGTCAGGCTGAACATTTGACTTTGTCCCGGTCTGGCGCCACCAGATATCCCAAGTAAGTGCTTATTGTTTCTAGCCACGATTCTACAGTTCATTCTTTAAAAATTCGTATCTCAAGTTCTAGTTATTGGATTTTTATTATTTTGGTCTGGTTCTATTCATTAAAATAAGTGCTACTTTTCTAACCTGGTGCAGATTCTGTTTGTGTGGTGTTTTCACAGTTTTAGTGTCTCAAGTGTTGCAGAAATACTTTTCACATTGCCTCTAAGGTTAAGCCTTAAAGCTCTGTGCCAAGCTTCCGGAGGGTGAATACAGGTTAATTTAGGGTTTGCCTGCCCCTTACCCTGACTAGGATTGTGGTTTTTGCTTGACTATGGCTCATACCCCAGAAATCCTACAACCCAATTTGTAGCACTAGCCAACCAAATACACCTGCAGGAGTTACACAAAAATAAACTGGTTATATTTTGTTGCAGAGTTCAACCACAATTTTTCAAAAAGAGGACAGCCATTACATCTCAGTTCTGTTCAGAGTCTCAGTCATAACAGAGCTACAGCAAGCAGAAAGGTGCAAATAAGAAAAGTATCCATGCCAAAGGAACACCCACAATCAGCAACCATCAGATTGGAAAACTGCAGAAATTTAGAAATGCTCCATCCCCATAGGAGTCATCTAAAAATGAAGGAAAGGTGTCAAAGAATGTCATAGTAAATGTAATGGGACATAGAATGAAAAATCTTTTTGGGAGTTGGAGCATGTAACTGATTCACATTTAGAAGTGTCTGTGCTTAATGTTATGTTGATCCAATGTAAAGACAAATGATAAATAGTCGAAAATAAAAGCATGAATAAATGAATGACTGTGATATGCTTGGGTACTGAGACTCTAAAAGAGAATTGTTAAAGTAATTACAAAAGGAAAGTCCATTTAAATATTCTCTTATGTTAACAGTGGAGAAAATAAAACTATGACAGGGAGTTTTAGATTGGTGTAGTTTAGTGGGCTGCAGGGGTGGAATAATCGGGTGTGGCAATGTAAACTCCCCTTACCGCCCACCCGTACCTTTATAGGTATATATAGACATTTCGCAGCAGTTACCCACTATGGAAAATCACACGATACAGTTGCTTGTGTAAAACATAGGCGTGGCTACCTTACCGGAATGAAGATACCCTATAATACATGGTAGGGTGCTAATGTTATTTAATCCTGAAGCAAAAATAAATTCACTGGTACGAGGAAAAAAATACAATGTAAAAACACAAATGCCCCTTACCACACAATTTACTCGTGTAAACGTTCCACCTAGTGGAAAATCTGCACATGTAAACTCCGAGAAAGTAGGAATACTATATCTAAAGCAGTTGTAGATTTTCAAGAATATTACAGGGTCCCCCTTGAAACATAATGCAGTGTTCACTGAAAAGTTTTCCTCTAGATAGTTCAAAATCAAATTAGCACCGACCAATTAATAATAATATTTTTTTTCTTTGTAGATAACTTTCGTATTACTTGGTTTTATATGGTGTCTCCTATTGTATTTCTGCTATTTTAAGCGTTGTAATGAGGTTTTACAGTAAAAGAAAGTGCGGGCTAAAAATGACAGTTTCAATGCGAGTTCATGTTTGTTAATACTGAACCAATATACATCTATTCGAAATGGGGACTAAACTTCTGACTTTTGGCAGCAGGGTTAGGTGAATCTGTGCATTGTTGTATTTAAATGGAGGAAACCTTCGACTGCTAAAATAAATGGGCCTCATTTATGAGAAGTGACGCATCGCTGCGTGAAAGCAGCGATGCGTCCCTTCTCAGTGCGCCCTCCTTGCGACATGATTGATGCATCATATTTACTGTATGACGCATCATGTCGCAAGGAGTTACAGATACGTCAGTAGTTCTGACGTATCTGTAGGCAAAAAAGTCACGCATTGCTGGAGTGTGTCACAAAAGTGACGCAACTCCAGCAATGTGTCCTTTCAGATGGGGCAAGCCCCATGTGAAAGGGCTTGGGTCAGTCTGTGGCAGGGCTGCCTCACAGGCGTAAGATTTTGACGCATTTGAGTCCTATAAGTGGCGCAGTGAAATCTGGTAGATTTTACTGCGTCACTTCCATGACCCTTTCTTGCGTGGGGACACCCCCCTGCATACATTATACCTGGCCCAGGTATAATGTAGCGCAGGGATTTACAAAGTGACGCATCTACCAATATGCGTCACTTTGTAAATATGGCGCAACATGGTGCATTTTTTACACTGCTGGTGCGTCACAAAAAGTGACACACCAGTGGTGCAAAAGTGAAGCAATGGCTCATAAATGTGCGCCAATGACTGTTGGTCCACACCACTATCTAGAATCTTGTAGAAAGACAGGATAACTGCTAATGACATGCTGCCTATTTTTCTGAGGCTATGATTAAATCAATGAACAAGCAAATCAATGTAATGTGCATAAAATATTCACTTTTCATAATGTAATGTTTGTTTTAAGATAGAATCTGCTGTACTCACTACCTCTGTTCATTCACCACATTGATACATGAATCCGCACACAAACACACAGGTTGTTTTCCAATTCCTTTCAGCATCATACACTTACATCAAGCTGTGAGCATCTTGCATGCAACCTCCCATTACACTTTCACTCCCAGGTCAGTGCATAGGCAACGAAGTCCATGGAGACTCAGAAAGGGCTTCACTTGCCCTGGTCTGCTGTGTCAGTTTTCTTTTCGATTACCACAGAGACTTATTTGGAAGACTCTCGAAAGGCACCCTGCTGCCTTCAGCCATCAAAAATAAACTGCATCAATCTGCCAGTCCACTTAATTTTCCTGTGACTAGAATTTCATGGAACGAAGATCCCATGGGCTGCCTGTAGGAATATCTCTTGGGACAGATAAATCTGGAACTGTGCTTCCACAACACCATCTGTGACTAACTCTGTTAGAAGGATGCACACAAGGCCATACAGACTCTCTTAGGAGAAACAATGCCCTTGTGTTCTGACTGTTGGAGTTCATCGGATTATGATCTTTTGGAGAGAAAAGTTGATATATTAAAATATCTTTTAATATCGTGCTTTCAGGCATATTATAGTTTATTTATTTATTTATGTGCTTGTATAGCGCCTGATTAGATCCCCGAAGGGATATCTCTGCGCTTGAAATAGACAGGAATATTTGAGCTCCGGCCTGGTCATAAACAGAAATAGTAAACCATAGGCTGATTAAATGGTGGAAAAGAGGTGAGTTTTAAGGGTTTTGCGAAAGGATAAATGATTGGTGGTGAGTTTAAGTTGAAGGGGAAGGGAGTTCCGAAGGACGGGTCCTGTGTGTGCCAAAGCCCTGCTTCCCTGGCGAGATTTTTTTATTTTAGGAACCTGTAATAAATGCAGATTACTCGATCGAAGTGATCGGCCTGGCACATAGGGTAAAAAAGCTTTAGTCAAATATTTAGGGCCCTTTCCTATCAGACACCTATGAATGGTGCACAGAATTTTAAACTTCGTGCGTTGCCGCACTGGCAACCAGTGAAGTTTAGCTAGTAGAGGGCGGGAGGGAGTTCTAGATGGAACATTGAGAACTAACCTCGCCGCCATGTTTTGGACTACTTGTAGTTTGTTTAATTGGCCTTCATTAGTTGACAAAAGAAGGCCATTACAGTAGTCCAATCTACTGATCACTAGTGCCTGGACTAAGGTTTTCCTGTGACCATCAGGTATATAGGGAAACACCCTTTTCAAAAGTCCGATGGCTCCAAAACAGGTGCCCGCAACTTGGGTGACATGATGTTTAAAAGTCAAGGCTTGATCAAATAACACCCCCAAGTTTTTGACAGTCTGTTTTGGAACCGGAACTGGTCCTAATTCTGTGGGCCACCACTCCCCGGACCATAGTGTTGCTGCCTCCCCAAACAATAGAACCTCCGTTTTGCCCACATTGCATTGCAGGCAGTTCTCAGCCATCCAACATGACACAGCCCTCATGCCTTCTGCAAAAGATTTTTGCAGGGCAGGTGAGAAAGTTTTAAAGGGGAACAACAGCTGGGTGTCATCAGCGTAGGATATCGGGGTAAACCCATATGGCCTCACTAAGTCGGCCAGGGGGGCCACATACACATTGAATAATGTGGGGCTAAGACATGAGCCCTGTGGCACACCCCTGGTGAGCTCCCTAGAGATGGATTTGTGGGAGCCCAACCTGACTTCTTGGGAGCGGCAGGAGAGGAAGCTTTCTACCCAAGACAGGGCCGTCCCTCCCAACCCTACACCCCTCAGACTACCGAGAAGCACTTCATGGGACACCGTATCGAAAGCAGCAGACAAATCAAACAGCACCAGAATCATAGACCCCCCACTATCCAGTGTCAACCTGATGTTATTGGTCACTTCAAGTAGGGCTGATTCGGTGCTGTGGTTTGGTCTGAACCCAGATTGAGAAGGGTCCAGGCCTTCTGCTGCTTCAAGATGATTCGATAGGTGGGTGTTTACGTGCTTCTCCGTCATCTTACCGATGTAGGGTAGGAGGGAGATGGGCCGAAGATTGGACAAGTCTGTCCAAGGGGAAGCCGCCTTCTTCCTGATAGGGTTTACCACCGCTATCTTCCATTCTCTCGGGACTTGTCCTTTCGTCAGTGAGATGTTCATAACTGACTGGATGGAGGGCCCCAAGATGGAGATTAAAGGGGCCACCATTTTGGCAGGAAGGTGATCACTCGGGGAGCCAGTTTTCATATGGTTAACGAGGAGAGGGAGATCTAACTCACTAACTGGTGGAATAGTAAGAAAGGTGTTTTTGGTCAGTGCAGGAGGTGCACATGGAGGGGTGGGCCCTGTTACTGTGCTTTGTGAAGCCAAGATTTTATTATAAATCAGATTTATTTTGTCCTCAAAGAACATGGAGATCTCATCACACAATGTCTGTGAGGCATCATCAGGGCTCTCACTGGCTGATGGTTTTACAAAACTTAGCAAGATTTTAAATAATTCCCTCGGACAGTTACCCGCCTCTTCTAGTTGTAGTGATAGATTTTTTTTCCTTGCAAGCTTTATATTTTTATAATACTTTGCCTGAGTTTCTAAAAACATTTTCCTTTCTTGCTCATTTTTTGATTTCCTCCATGCTTTTTCTAGCCTCCTACATTTCTGTTTTTCCTTCCTGAGGTCAAGGGTATACCACTTTTCTTGTTTGGTCGGAGGGTACTGTTTATGCAGTTTTAACGGGGCTAGAGAATCAATAGCTGACTTAAGAGATTTATTATACTTTTCCAGTGCCTCTTCAGCTGAGTCTCCTTCAGTGAATTGGGGTTGTTGCCAGTGTTCACGCAGATTCTCAACTGATATTTTATGCCATTGGCGACGGAAAATAGGAGGAGGTGGTGTTCTAGCTTGTTGTTTGATGGGTCTTGCCAGATAGAACTCAATCAAAAAGTGATCGGTCCAATGGATTTCTACAGCAGGGAGGCACCTTATGTTAGTACAGTTGGAAAAAATAGAATCAAGAGTATGACCAGCTGTATGAGTTGGCCCATTGTTTTTTATCTCTAATCCCAAATTGGACAGATCTGCTGTTAACTGTATGGATTCATGATCTTCAGGATTGTCCATATGTATATTAAAATCTCCAAGGAGAAGAAAGTCCTCCTTAGCTCTAACATGGGGGGCCAGTAATTCCAGAAGAGACAGAGCAAAATCTGGATTCTGTCCTGGTGGGCGGTATGCTAGTGCGCCCTTCGATGAGACATTACTTGTCAAGTTAATTTTAAATATCATGATTTCCAATAGAGGGGAAAAGCTCTGTTCTATCATTGCTATCTTAAAGGTGTCTTTAAGAATGATAGCTAATCCTCCTCCAGTCTTAATGGGCCTATCCACGTGTATGATTTTATAACCCACTGGAACCCCTAATGTTATGGCAGTGGTAGTATGGGGTTTCATCCACGTTTCAGTGAAGAAACATATATCAGGTTGCTTAGAAAAAATCAGATCCCAGATCTGAAGTTGGTGTTTTGGAAGGGACCGTACATTAAGGAGAAAACACTTAAGTTCCGTGGGGGAAGTGGATATGGGAGCATAGACGTGAGAGCTGTCAATTGGCACCATTGATTGATAACGACATTGTCGACAAGAAAAGCAACCCTCAAGTGGCTTGCTGGATAGTCGTGTAGCACAAGTGCGCGTGGGTTGAAACTGGCGCAGAGACCTAGCAGAGTACGAAATAAAATGAGAACCTACAATAGCTGCGTCCATACCCCAAGGGCCCTAGCCCCTACGCCACGGCCTGTCGCGGACGGGCGCAGATGGGCAGGTCTTTGGCTGGTCTTCGGCATGTATGAGGCGCCCCCTGTGCGCAACCGCTGCGCGCTAGTTCCGACGAGTGGCTAAATAGCCCCTCTTGCAGAAATGCTAGAGCGCTAACCGCTCGACTGTACAGCAGGAAGTGAGTCTCTCAGGCTCGTACCTGTCCCGCCCTCCGCTCAACGGTATTGGATACCGAGTCGGACCGGGGCGGGCAGGCTGTACCACAGAGCACTGAGTTCTTGAGGGTCCTGAAGCCCTTAGCAGCGCCGTAGGTGAGCGTGCAGCACAAGAAAGGTGTATTACAATTTGCAATCAATTATAATACATTTAAAATATTATTAAAGGCGATTTTCAATTTTTCTAAAATCAGTTTTAAAAACTATCAGTTGCTATTCACAGTCACATAACCAGCCGGGCATCAAGGTTAGCAAGTATGCAGTGTGTACCTGGCATCAAAGAGCAAGCGGGGTCGACCGACACTGCCACTGTCAGTCTTACCGCAAAATGCCTCGCCTCCTCCCCGCCTTAATAGCCCCTCTTGCAGAAATGCTAGAGCGCTAACCGCTCGACTGTACAGCAGGAAGTGAGTCTCTCAGGCTCGTACCTGTCCCGCCCTCCGCTCAACGGTATTGGATACCGAGTCGGACCGGGGCGGGCAGGCTGTACCACAGAGCACTGAGTTCTTGAGGGTCCTGAAGCCCTTAGCAGCGCCGTAGGTGAGCGTGCAGCACAAGAAAGGTGTATTACAATTTGCAATCAATTATAATACATCTAAAATATTATTAAAGGCGATTTTCAATTTTTCTAAAATCAGTTTTAAAAACTATCAGTTGCTATTCACAGTCACATAACCAGCCGGGCATCAAGGTTAGCAAGTATGCAGTGTGTACCTGGCATCAAAGAGCAAGCGGGGTCGACCGACACTGCCACTGTCAGTGGTCAGTAGTTATTCCGAATCGCAATAGATACGTTTTACGATCACGCCCAATTTACTCACTTTGGTGGATAAAACGCTGAGTTAGCTGTACAAGAATTTTAACTTGTAATTTGCAGATCATAGCATATGCCAGCAGCAAGCGTTACCTAGTCATCTTGCTGAAAAAAAAAATTATTCGTTTCATGTTCATATGAATACTGAATGGTGCACGAGTGAAATGTACCACGTATAGAGTCATAGTGAGTAAAAAAGGGAAAATGAATCACTGTTGTGCCAGCGTAAGGGTAGATTAACAGAACAGCAATTAGAAAACTCCGCATTTCTTAGGACGTTCTATAAATATACTTGCTTCAAAGACAAAATGTGGCCTTCCCTTCCTAAGAATTCATGAGAATGGAGTCGGATTTTGGTCTGTTTGTCCCAAAACACAACATGTTACGGTTATTGTGTATTCAACCTTTCTTTTGTGAATCCGAAAATTCCATTTTTACTTTTTGTATACCTTATTGTTGCCCTTGCACTGAAGTCTAAAGTATCAAACAATGCTTCAGTCCTCATTTGCTCCTGTCTAATAGACTAAGAGGGTCATTTTGAGTCTGAAATATAGCTGAAACCTTCAATTCACCTCTGACGATAGTTACAGTAAACGCGGAGAAAGCTTTTGACCAAGGGCCATATGTAGGTAGCCTAATTGCGATCGCAAATGCAGAAATTCGCTAAATTTCAGCATTTGCGTTCGCAATCTGGGCAGTGTGCTATATAGCACACAAAAACCCATACGCAAAATAAGGAATCGCAAAATTTGTGATTCCTTATTTTGCAAATGCATTTAAGGAATCCCAAATTGCGATTTCTTAAATGCAATGTAGGATGCACCCAAGTTGTGCGATTTTTGCTTAAGGAATCGCAAATTACCACCATTTTCAGGTTGGTGGTAATTTGCGATTTCTTTGAAAAATTCACTTTTTTGCATTTTTCAAAGTGCCATGTGGAGCACATACATGCCCTTAGCTCATGTATATGTGCCACAGGTGCACACATGTTTATTTCAGGGGTGCAAAAGGGTGTCTTATTGACACCCTTGCAACCTTGACATTGCATTCTCAATTTGCGATTCTCTAATTGAGAATCACAAATTGAGAATGTCTTCCCATTCATTCCTGGGGGCCTTCTAGCCTATAGGAATGAATGGGAAAGTATTCCTTATTTGCGAACCTCAATTTGCGATTCGCAAATAAGGAATAGGTAGGATTCGCAAAATATTTTGCTAATCCTACCTACATTGCATTTTGCGATTCTCTAATTACGATTCCCTAAAAATCGCAATTTGAGAATCGCAAAACACATACAGGTACATGCATCAAAGTGCCCATTTGCGATTTCTTAATTGCTAAAATTAAGGAATCGCAATTAAGAAATCGCAAATTGGTATGCATTAAGAAATCGCAATTTTATTTGCGATTTCTTAATTTTCCTTAATTGCGATTCACAATTTGCGAATCAAAATTAAGGAATCCCTTCTTATTGATTCCTATGTGCCCATTGGAATGAATGGGAAGACAATCTCAATTTACGATTCGCAATTAGCTAATCGCAAATTGAGATTGCGATTTCAAGGGTGCAGGGGTGTCCAAAGGACACCCTGTTGCACCCCTGAAATCAATCTATGCACATATGTTGTGCACACACATGCCCTAAGGGCATTTGTGTTCACAACATGACAGTTTGAAAAATGCAATAAATTGCATTTTTCGAATTTTTCGCAAATTACCATGAGGTCCAACCTCATGGTAATTTTTTCCTTCTAATTGCGAATTCGCAATTTTTTAAAGTGTCATGCATTGCATTTAAGGAATCGCAAATTGCGATTCCTTAAATGCAATCGCATTTTTAGAAATCGCAAAAAATAGCGATTTCTTGTAGTTTTTGTTAATGCATCCCAAATAGTGATTTAGGAATCGCAAACGGCCGAATTTTGCGATTCGCACCGTTTGCGATTCCTAAATCACTTGATGCATGTGGCCGATATTACCTACATATGGTCCCAAGTCAACGGGGCCTATCACTGGGTCCCTAGATACATTTGGGGTACCCTCTAATTTAGTGAAGGCTACACAAACGCTATATAGGTCTTCCATAGCTAGGATCTTGGTAAATGGGGCGCTTACCTCACCTTTGCCACTTTTACAGGGTACCAGGCAAGGGTGGCCTCTTTCATCACTTCTTTTTGATCTGTATATAGAGACCCTGGCACAGACAATCAGACGGGACAAATCTATGCTTCCTTTTAAACATCAAGGTTTTAACATCAAGGTTGGTCTGTGTGCAGATGACTTAAACTTTATACATGACCAACCCAGAGCATTCAATTCCTAAATATTAAAAACATGCAGCAAGTTTTGGGGAGGTTACTGGCTATATAATAAATATGGATAACACAGAAGTAATGGCTTGGCCAATGCGAGCACTAGTTTTATTCTGAAAGATCAGATCCAATACCTAGGTGTCCAAATCACACATAGCTTAGAAGAGCTGCCTGGTAAAAATCTATCTGAAGCCTGTAAGGAAATAGGTGGTCTATTGAGAAGGTGGGGATGCTTGCCATTGGGTCTCTATGGAAAGGTAAACATCATTAAGATGATGGTACTGATGAAAGTGACATTTTTGTTTAATACCATTCCAGAGATGACCCCAACCAAGCAGATTGGAAGGCTACATGCTAAAATGTCTAGCTTTATTTGGGCACCTCAGGGCACCATTGTTGCATGAAAAAGCAGGGGAAACAATTTAAATGAGGGGGGCGGGGGCTGCCCTTGCCGAACTTTCAGAAATATTGCTATGCTTTCCAACTCAAACGTTTTTGCCCCTGGCAAACTCTTCTGATGCTACCCGATGGGGGTTGTTATACACTGCTATTATTACGGACCTAGAAGGAGAGACATTTTTATTAAAACTCAGCGTCCCAACATTTTTCTCAAGTGAGTCCAACTGAAGGTCCTCCATTCAACGCGCAAAGTATGGATCTCGGCTAAGAAGGTGATGGGGCTACTATAATACTCAGACTTGGCCCTAATATGGGATTCAACAGGGACCCCCAGAATAGTTGAAAGGTGGTTTGAGTCGCCCCTTCCATAAAAGCAGATTTTAAAAACTGGAGGGGACCTTAGAGATGATGAAACTCTGATATTTTGGCCCGACCTCTCAGCATAAACAGGTGGGGAGCTAGCAACGTTTAGGTTTTTCCAGCTGTGCTCATGGTGGTCAGCACAGGGTATTTCTCAGAGGAGAAAATGGGATGTGAAGCCTTGTTCGGGGAGAACAAAGAGATTAAAAAAGAAGTATACATATGCTATTGGGATATCGAAACAGCCATGCCCCTTTCTAACGGTTACCATGCTCTTTCCTCTCTGGAATCACAAGATTGACTACTAGATATGGTCCCCAACGCAGGTGAAAATGTCAGGCCACCCATAAATAACCCACCTGGAGCTAATTATAAAGAAAAAAGGTCATACCCACTAATAAGTGACAAAGATATTAGCCTGAGCGTCTTGAGCTGGAACGTGGCATGTCTACGCTCAAAGCTTGATAATATAGATTGGGTAAATATGATTAGGTCCTACGACATTTTAATGTTTCAAGAAACGTGGGCCACAGAAGAACTATTTATCGAGGGCTTTCATTGTTTCAGCGTACCATCCCAAGTCCATAGGATGGGGAGACCCTCTGGAGGTCTCTTCCTGGGAATTAATGTGGCCGCTGGTGGCAGAATTAAGGTAATCCCATCAGACAGTCTAGACTACCAAGCAGTTTTGTACAAAAGAGGGATTCAATTCCATCTGATTAACTTTTATAACAAAGATTTTCAGTCAGTCCCAAATAAGAGCTTCATAAAGCTCTTTGATTTTATATCGGAACTGGATAACCATTCTATTAATGGGGATTCACTGGGCCTTATACTGGGCGGAGATTTTAATGCCAAACTTTCGGAAATAGACTCTGAAACTGAGTTAGCCTATACAGCCGATCATTATGTAGAGGTAAATAATTATCCAGATTCATAGCATCACACAATTTGTCTAATGTTATGGATCTGGGAAGGGGGTCAACTAAGAACAATTGTCCGACCTATAGGGGAAGGGGCTGTAGCTCCACCATAGATTTTATTTTTGTATGCCCATTAATAGAATATCAACTGGCAGCCGCCGAGGTGGTACCATCCGATTTTAGTGATCACAACCCAATTACAATAGTGATACACACCACCCAAAGGCCAACCTTCCAGACTGATTCTGGGGCCACAAATCTAACAGTGACATCGGACAATATAAGACTATGTTGGAGGGGGGTCGACAATTGTAAAATCTTTAGTAACCTAGTAAGGAATAACTTGCCATTGTTAGAGTCTTGCCCCTCACTCGACCATTCACCAGGGCAGATAGTCGGGGATTTTGGGAAGATCTGTCAGACGATCAAGACCTCTCTTTCCAAACCCTCTGTAGAAATGGCAATTAACCCTAGATGGTTCAATAAGGAGTGCTCTTTAGCTAACAGGAAGCTGCGCAGTGCCCTTACAGCTATTCCAAGGTGCCCGTCAGAGGTTAAACTGGAAAATCTACAAGAAGGTAACTAATGATAGGAAGAAGGAGCTTCTGATAGATAAATGGGACAAATTAATTGAGGCCGCTACCCTGAATGAGGGCAGTAACTTCTGGGCAGCGGTCCATGACGTCCGATCTACTGGTCAATCAGCATCGCCCATCGGCTGCAACATAGCCAGTGAGGCATGGGTGGAACACTTCTCAGGTATTTATACCACTCCGCCCCCACATGATGAAATTTTCAAACCTGGCAGTCCAGTCCCCATAGATATAAGTATCTCTGAAGTAACGGAAGCTATTAATCAGAGCTTAGGCAATAAGGCCCCGGGCCCGGATGAGCTCCCAATTGATTTGATTAAGTGGAACCCGGTATTTTGGGCCCCCTTACTCCTGAACGTTTTTAACAATCTAACCCAGACCACTATACCTGTGACCTGGGCAAGAAGCATTATAGTGCCGATTTTTAAGAAGGGAGATAGATCGCTTCCATGTAATTACAGGCCGATCTCTCTCATAGATAATACCCTTAAAATTTTAGGGAGAGTCCTATATAATAAAATCCTGGAATGGACAGAGGCAAATGCTATTCTGGACCCATAGCAGCTGGGGTTTAGGGGTAAGGTAGGAACAGTCAAACAATGTCTCAATTTAAATTTACTTCTAGGAAAATACAGCATTGCTAGGAGGACCCCCATCTATATGGCTTTTATGGATGTGTCCACAGCTTTTGACCTAGATAATAGGTGGAAGCAGTGGGCTATCCTTATGGCTGGTGGGTTGGATGCAGCATTGGTAAACTTCCTAGCCTACCTACACCGTGATCTTCAAGCCCAAGTAAGGGTAGGGAAGGGTGGTGAGGTTTCAGGGACCATTAATATTGGCAGGGGTGTCAGACAAGGGTGCGTGTTGGCACCCCTGCTTTTTAACATATATATAAACGGGCTCAATTCCTCCCTGAAAATGGCTACGAAGGACGTCCCATATGTTGGAGAAGAGCCTATCACGGTACTTCTCTATGCAGATAATGTGGTTCTGATAGGTCGTGCCCCTAATTCCCTGCGTCTTCTTGTCCAAAGTTTAATTCATTACATGAAGGAATTAGACCTCCGGGTAAATTTTAAGACATCTTTTCTTATGAGCAGTGGGCCTGGGAAGTGCGACATGGGATCACTAACAATAGACAGTCAAAAACTGACCTCTGTAAAATATTTTGTTTATCTAGGGTTGGCCTTTGCTGCGAACGGCTCCTGGAGTGAGCAGATCGCTCACGCCAGGAGCAAGTTCTCAAAGGCCTCCAACTCTATTTTAAGTTTACCCCGCCCTAAGACCACGGGTGCCCTCGCAGCAATCCAGAAAATATATAAATTACAATGTGCCCCATTGGCAACATACGGCGCAGCGATTTAGGGAATTGTTAATTGTTCAGCAATCCAGCTAGAAGAGAACAGGTTTTGCAGGAAATTGCTGTGCACCTCATCTCTACTCCCCAATATATATGTCACAAGGAGCTTAACATTGATTTTATAATTGACTTAATTCGAGCACGCCCGGCACTTATGTGGGTCTCAGTGTGGAAGAACAAGGCAGCACTACTGACACAACAGATTATAAGGGATTGTCTCCAGTGCGATAAAGGCCTCGAAATTCCATGGCTAAGCGGTGTCACTTCCAGTTTGCGTAGCATAAATAGAGAAAGTCTTTTCCTGGATCCCACTCTGGTCGTATCAGTCCCAAAAAAGGAAATTCGGGACGCTCTTTATCAACTTTATAACAACGAGCGGTTAGTGGTGGAGTCCAGGAAAACCATGGTGTCCAACTGTTTGGACATAGAACAGTATAGGCTTCCGCTTCACCTGTATCTGACCCTCCCAATGAGTCGCAGGGAAAGGAGTGTCCTGTTGCGATTCAGGGCAGGTAGAATTCGATTTGCACTCTGTTTCCCTTTAGGCTTCAATAAAACTGGAAATCAAATTCTGTGCCCGTGTGACGATCGGAGTGAGCAAACCATCTTGCACTTTATATTTCTTTGTAAATATTACCGTATATGCTCTAAACAGCTGCTTTACCCATACTTCAGCAAGCGAAGACCAATTAGTCTGGAGCAAGCATATTGTCACATGCTAGACCTAGACAATGCTGATTTGATTTTTCGCACAGGCACTTTTCTACCAAGGGCTATAAGGGCCCGTAGGTCAATGCTGGTTCCCTGACCCCCCTGAAATTTGTCAACTGCTCTATTTTATTAATTGTATTCATTGTTTGTCGACTGCCCATGCACTAGCCACTTTTTGATATACATATATTAGTATTTTATCTTTTAAATACTTTTTATTCCTTGTCTATTTAGGATATATGTATATCGTATTTCATATTTGTAATTACTGTAATGTTTTATATATTGTGCTTTTATGGTTACGATCGTATCCGAATAAAGAGGTTTTGACTGACTGCCTATTGGGATATGGTTACTGCTGAGGACAAGACAAAAACAGAACTAAAAGAGATTTGGATGAAGGGCTTGCTGGAGCTCCTGTGTCAAGCTTTTAACCTTCACTACAAAACAGTGAAAGTGGGGTTTTTAAAACAAAACCACTTCATACTTTCACAGAGCCTATTGGAGCCCCCTGAGGATGGCCAGGATCATAAAAGGTCCTTCGAGGTGTAAGAGATGCAAAACCTTGGGAGTGGATGACAAACACATGTTTGTGGGGTGCCAGGAATTAGCCCTTTACTGGAATGAGGTCAAGAGGTGCACTGGGAGAAATTTGGGGCACAGAAGTTAAGGTGAGACATTCCCTAATCTTATTTGGAATAGACTCAGCAACGTATAAGTGGAATACATGGCAAAAGGGCCTTCTTTTTATGTTGATATTAATAGCGAGAAGAGAAATATGTAAGAAGTGGGTCTCCATCTGAGCCAACCCTGAGTCGGGATTGGGTCAATGAAGCCAGCCGCATAAGTAAGTCTGATATGGCATGTGACAAGGGCATTGGTGTGAGAAAATGGCATGCATTTGAGATATGGCGTAAAAGAGACTCAACAGTCCAATGATTACTGCACTGTTGTACTGAGTCAACCATAGGACTCGATAGACGCTACCTCTTCAGCAATATCATAAAGTCAGCACCCGCTCGCTTCGAAACAGCAGAGCCACTTTGCTCTCCCCTCGAGAAGCGTTTGAATGAGGACCTAAAAAATAAAAGATATTGTGTGTGTTAGGATCTAATCTTTCTTTTGTGAATCTGAAAATCTCTTATTACTTTTTGTATACCTTTTTGTTGCCCTTGCACTAAAGTCTAAAGCATCTAACAATGCCTTAGTCTTCACTTGCCCTTGTTCAATAGACTAAGGGGTCATTTTGAGTCTGACTGTAGATATCCAATCCATCAAACTCATGATTCAACCACAGTATTAACATGTAGGGGAAACACCAGGTTTCTTTCAACCATGGCTTAATTTGAGCTGGTGGTTGCAGGTGGGACTCAGTGGCACTCGTTTTTGTGACCCAGCATTTATTTTTCCTCTTCAGACTTTGATCTAGAACAAAAGATGCAAAACACACAAGGGGGGTACAAAGAAGGCTGCAGCAGGAGGGAAAACCATCACAATGGTAGAAAGCAGGAACTCCAAGAGTGAGATAAAGGGACAGGTAGGATCTGGTGGTAGATGAAAAAGGCATGAGGTGGAATCAGGAAGACACATGCTTGGTATTTAGCGCACTAATATCACTGGTACGAGTTTCAGGCTTCTGAGCAAAACGCATTATTGAGCAAATTAGAACACTCGAATGTTAGGAGCTCCATTGAAGACAATAGAGTGCTCTGGGCTTCTAATGGCTGGTAGACACCCGGAGCTCCAACATTCCAATGTTTGTTGTTCACAGGTGTTGCTGTGTGCAAAGGCCTAATGGATCCCGAGGCGATGTAAATGCCCTTGGGCTCACTGAGGCCTTTGTTTGTTAGAACATTCTGCCCTCTAGTGGCGGAATGTTTTAATAGTCTAAAGCCCACTGCTGGTCTAAACTGGCTAATAAAGGCCCGCTCACTTGTTAAAGGCCCTGCCTTCTGCTCAGGCCTTTAACACTGGAGCAGGCCTTTATTGGTCTTTTTTGCCTGCTGAGGCAGGCTGTAAAGCTTTATTAAAGACTGCTGTTGACAGAGCCTCAGCTAGCTCAGCCAGTGGATGTCCATCCACCTTGGGCCCAGTTTACATCAGAAGCTCTGCCTCACCACCAACGAAAGGGTAGCTGGTCCAGACAGGAAACAAAAGGAATGATCTCCACAAGTTACGCGGAAATGCTCGGCATGTCATAAGCATTGTCTTTTTGTAGAAATAAATCCACTTCTTTGCCACATGTCCACCATACATGATGGCTAGCTTAATTTCAGTTTTGGCTAAATGGCCTTTGCCAGATCTGGAAAGCACAAAATGATTGCCTCCATGTTGGTCTTCTATCAGGAAGACAAAGGTGGTGATCTCTGACAACCTATTAGAACATTGGAACGTTGGGAGCTCCATTTAAAACAATGGAGTGCTCTGGCTCCTAATGGCTGGTAGAAGCCCGAGCTCCAGCATTCCAATGTTGTTGTTCACAGCTGTTGTTGGGAACAAAGGCCTCACAGACCCAAGGGGATTAAAATCCCCTCGGGTTCACTAAGGCCTTTGTTTTATTTGTTAGAACATTCATCTATCTAGTGGCGGAATGTTCTAATAGCCTTATAGCCCTCTGCAGCAGGACTATACCGACATTAAAGTCCCGTTCCCTTGTTAAAGGCCCAAACCTTTGGCTTGGGCCATTAACACCGGAGCAGGACTTTAATGGCCGGTCTTATAAGACTATAGTTTAACACCTCTCCATGCACTAAGCTAAGTAACCTCTAAATCTTTATCGCAGTGCAAACCACACTTGCAGTAAGGATTGGGTACGGATCACTGACATAATATCGACGACACAAATATCGAGATACACAAATATCGAGTCAAAAATATCGATTGACAAAATATCGACTCCCTATCTTCAAACAGGTAAGTACCAAAATATCGACTCCAAAATATCGACTTACAAAAATATAGACTGTCAAAATATCGATTTTTTAAAATGTCTTAAAAGTAAGTTAAAACTAATATAGTAATAAATATATTTAATATAAACGTAGAAATAATTATTAAAAAAATATAATTTTAATAAATAATTTATATAATTAAAAAAATTATATCACCAAAAATTACACACACACACACATATATATATATATATATATATATATATATATATATA
The DNA here is from genome assembly GCF_964261635.1 of Lissotriton helveticus. Taxonomy (NCBI): domain Eukaryota; kingdom Metazoa; phylum Chordata; class Amphibia; order Caudata; family Salamandridae; genus Lissotriton; species Lissotriton helveticus. The sequence goes on along the minus strand of NC_136065.1, from coordinate 889,517,187 downwards.
TATATATATATATATATATTTAAACATATTATTAAATAAACATATATAACATTTTAGAAAATGTTTAAAATTTATTGTTACAACTATAGTGAGTTCAACATTAGCAAAAGTGTTGGATAGCGTAGAGGTAAAATTTACTACTCCCACTCCAGTGGGTGCAACAGTAGGGAAAGCGCTGGATAGCGTAGAGGTTAAAATTACTATTCCCACTCCAGGGATGTATGACGTTACAACGCATACTTTTACAACGCCTACCATTACAACAAAACTTTTACAACGCAAAAACTTTTACAACGCATACATTTACAACGCAAGATTTTACAACGCATATACCTTTACAACGCATACCATTACAACATAAGTATTGGTAAGTATATAATAATTTTTTGAATATGAATTAATAAAAAATATTATAATATAATTTAATATAATTTAATTTTATTAAATAAATGTAATTTAAATGTAATTTTACTTTATTTTTACAAAGTACCCCTGTACCCCAAAAACCCAAAACTGACCCTGAACCCTAAAAATACCCCTTTACCCATAAACTGAAAACTGACCCTGAACCCTAAAAATACCCCTTTACCCGAAAACTGAAAACTGACCCTGAACCCTAAAAATACCCCTTTACCCAAAAACTGAAAACTGACCCTGAACCCTAAAAATACCCCTTTACCTACAAACTGAAAACTGACCCTGAACCCTAAAAATGACCCCTTTACCCCAAAAACTGAAAACTGACCCTGAACCCTAAAAATACCCCTTTATCCAAAAACTGAAAACTGACCCTGAACCCTAAAAATACCCCTTTACCTACAAACTGAAAACTGACCCTGAACCCTAAAAATACCCCTTTACCCCAAAAACTGAAAACTGACCCTGAACCCTAAAAATACCCCTTTACCCAAAAACTGAAAACTGACCCTGAACCCTAAAAATACCCCTTTACCTAAAAACTGAAAACTGACCCTGAACCCTAAAAATACCCCTTTACCCAAAAACTGAAAACTGACCCTGAACCCTAAAAATACCCCTTTACCTACAAACTGAAAACTGACCCTGAACCCTAAAAATACCCCTTTACCCCAAAAACTGAAAACTGACCCTGAACCCTAAAAATACCCCTTTACCCAAAAACTGAAAACTGACCCTGAACCCTAAAAATACCCCTTTACCCAAAAACTGAAAACTGACCCTGAACCCTAAAATTAAAATATTTATCAATTAATCAATTATAATTAATTACCAATTATATTTTAATTAATTACCAATTAATAATTAATTAACAATTAATTTTTAAAAAATATCAATAAATAAATTAACATATTTAATTAATTATAATTAAATTACTTCCCACCCTATTCCCCTATAAACCCACAACCCGCTACAGAAAATAAATTACTAAAATTAAAATATTTATCAATTAATCAATTATAATTAATTACCAATTATAATTTAATTAATTACCAATTAATAATTAATTAACAATTAATTCTAAATTATTATCAATAAATAAATTAACATATTTAATTAATTATAATTAAATTACTTCCCACCCTATTCCCCTATAAACCCACAACCCGCTACAGAAAATAAATTACTAAAATTAAAATATTTATCAATTAATCAATTATAATTAATTACCAATTATATTTTAATTAATTACCAATTAATAATTAATTAACAATTAATTCTAAATATATATCAATAAATAAATTAACATATTTAATTAATTAGAATTAAATTACTTCCCACCCTATTCCCCTATAAACCCACAACCCGCTACAGAAAATAAATTACTAAAATTAAAATATTTATCAATTAATCAATTATAATTAATTACCAATTATATTTTAATTAATTACCAATTAATAATTAATTAACAATTAATTCTAAATATATATCAATAAATAAATTAACATATTTAATTAATTAGAATTAAATTACTTCCCACCCTATTCCCCTATAAACCCACAACCCGCTACAGACTTATATTACACAAAAAATAAAAATTATTATTAACTTACCTTAAATTCGATATTTTTGTTGTCTATATTATGTCTAGTCGATATTATGTCCATTCTATATTTTTGATTCGATATTATGTCCATTCTATTCGATATTAATTTTCTCTAGTCGATATTTTTGTTGTCTATATTATGTCTAGTCGATATTATGTCCATTCTATATTTTTTACTCGATATTCTGTCCAGTCGAAATAATTGACTCGATATTATGACTGTACACCTTGGGTACATCACAGGAAATTAACATTGGCACATACAAGAGAAGATAATTAATAAAATAATAGTAAAAGTGCAAACAGGAAACATTAGAAGCTGCATGTGAACTAGCAGCCCAACAAGTCATGGAACTGCATTTAAAGGGGTGTGGGGGCAAATTTACATTTCTTCCCATAGAACTGATTCTGCCATTTGTTTGCATCTGGGGGCTGCAAGTATATAAACACATAGATAATTACATGCTAATTACAATGGCAAACTGAATTGAATGGCAATAAATTATACATCCACCTAAACAGTAAAATAGGTGTACAGTCATAATATCGAGTCAATTATTTCGACTGGACAGAATATCGAGTAAAAAATATAGAATGGACATAATATCGACTAGACATAATATAGACAACAAAAATATCGACTAGAGAAAATTAATATCGAATAGAATGGACATAATATCGAATCAAAAATATAGAATGGACATAATATCGACTAGACATAATATAGACAACAAAAATATCGAATTTAAGGTAAGTTAATAATAATTTTTATTTTTTGTGTAATATAAGTCTGTAGCGGGTTGTGGGTTTATAGGGGAATAGGGTGGGAAGTAATTTAATTCTAATTAATTAAATATGTTAATTTATTTATTGATATATATTTAGAATTAATTGTTAATTAATTATTAATTGGTAATTAATTAAAATATAATTGGTAATTAATTTTAATTGATTAATTGATAAATATTTTAATGTTAGTAATTTATTTTCTGTAGCGGGTTGTGGGTTTATAGGGGAATAGGGTGGGAAGTAATTTAATTCTAATTAATTAAATATGTTAATTTATTTATTGATATATATTTAGAATTAATTGTTAATTAATTATTAATTGGTAATTAATTAAAATATAATTGGTAATTAATTATAATTGATTAATTGATAAATATTTTAATTTTAGTAATTTATTTTCTGTAGCGGGTTGTGGGTTTATAGGGGAATAGGGTGGGAAGTAATTTAATTATAATTAATTAAATATGTTAATTTATTTATTGATAATAATTTAGAATTAATTGTTAATTAATTATTAATTGGTAATTAATTAAAATATAATTGGTAATTAATTATAATTGATTAATTGATAAATATTTTAATTTTAGTAATTTATTTTCTGTAGCGGGTTGTGGGTTTATAGGGGAATAGGGTGGGAAGTAATTTAATTATAATTAATTAAATATGTTAATTTATTTATTGATATTTTTTAAAAATTAATTGTTAATTAATTATTAATTGGTAATTAATTAAAATATAATTGGTCATTAATTATAATTGATTAATTGATAAATATTTTAATTTTAGGGTTCAGGGTCAGTTTTCAGTTTTTGGGTAAAGGGGTATTTTTAGGGTTCAGGGTCAGTTTTCAGTTTTTGGGTAAAGGGGTATTTTTAGGGTTCAGGGTCAGTTTTCAGTTTTTGGGGTAAAGGGGTATTTTTAGGGTTCAGGGTCAGTTTTCAGTTTGTAGGTAAAGGGGTATTTTTAGGGTTCAGGGTCAGTTTTCAGTTTTTGGGTAAAGGGGTATTTTTAGGGTTCAGGGTCAGTTTTCAGTTTTTAGGTAAAGGGGTATTTTTAGGGTTCAGGGTCAGTTTTCAGTTTTTGGGTAAAGGGGTATTTTTAGGGTTCAGGGTCAGTTTTCAGTTTTTGGGGTAAAGGGGTATTTTTAGGGTTCAGGGTCAGTTTTCAGTTTGTAGGTAAAGGGGTATTTTTAGGGTTCAGGGTCAGTTTTCAGTTTTTGGGTAAAGGGGTATTTTTAGGGTTCAGGGTCAGTTTTCAGTTTTTGGGGTAAAGGGGTATTTTTAGGGTTCAGGGTCAGTTTTCAGTTTGTAGGTAAAGGGGTATTTTTAGGGTTCAGGGTCAGTTTTCAGTTTTTGGGTAAAGGGGTATTTTTAGGGTTCAGGGTCAGTTTTCAGTTTTCGGGTAAAGGGGTATTTTTAGGGTTCAGGGTCAGTTTTCAGTTTATGGGTAAAGGGGTATTTTTAGGGTTCAGGGTCAGTTTTGGGTTTTTGGGGTACAGGGGTACTTTGTAAAAATAAAGTAAAATTACATTTAAATTACATTTATTTAATAAAATTAAATTATATTAAATTATATTATAATATTTTTTATTAATTCATATTCAAAAAATTATTATATACTTACCAATACTTATGTTGTAATGGTATGCTTTGTAAAGGTATATGCGTTGTAAAATCTTGCGTTGTAAATGTATGCGTTGTAAAAGTTTTTGCGTTGTAAAAGTTTTGTTGTAATGGTAGGCGTTGTAAAAGTATGCGTTGTAACGTCATACATCCCTGGAGTGGGAATAGTAATTTTAACCTCTACGCTATCCAGCGCTTTCCCTACTGTTGCACCCACTGGAGTGGGAGTAGTAAATTTTACCTCTACGCTATCCAACACTTTTGCTAATGTTGAACTCACTATAGTTGTAACAATAAATTTTAAACATTTTCTAAAATGTTATATATGTTTATTTAATAATATGTTTAAATATATATATATATATATATATATATATATTACCTACTGGCGGTCGCCAGTAGGTATATATAGTTAGGATTTTTTCTCTATGGGTTTTTTGAAAATTCTATGTCTAATAACTTTGGCGTTTGTGGACGGAATTGGCTGAAATTTTCAGGAAAATGGCACATTTTGTTTCTGAGCAGCCCTTGAAAATTTGGGGGGGGTTCGTCCAGTGGGGGCCGAGAAAAAAGGGGGGTCCCAAAACGTGTTTTTAACATTGAGTTTTCCATAGGGCGGTTGGCCTCACTTTTAGCCCGAACGGCTGAATGGATTTGCACGAAACTTGGCAAAATTGTAGGGACTGGTAGCCCGATGTGCCTTTTGTAGGTCTCAATATATGTGCTCCAGTGGATTTTGAGAAATTAACGTTTAAAAAAAGATATATATCTGTAACAGCGGACCGGTTAGCGCTCTGGTTCGCGGACTTTTCGCGCAACGGAGCTTTGTGAAGCGAAGCTGATTGGTTCTCCGGCGTCTGTCAACATTCCAAACAGTCCGTAGCGGCCGCCATCTTGTCTCTCGGTAGGATCGAGAGACAAGAGGAGGTCAAAACAAAGGGGGAAATAACTATAAGGGGGCATAGTAGATCCTCGCTGACCCCCTAGGTTTGATGTGGAGGTTTTAAAAGGGCCCCGCGGGGCAAAAAAATAAAATAAAAATAATAATTGAACGGCTGAATGGATTTGCACGAAACTTGGCAAAATATTAGGGACTGGTAGCCCGATGTGCCTTTGCTAGGTCTCAATATATGTGCTCCAGTGGATTTTGAGAAATTAACGTTCAAAAAAAGATATATATCTGTAACAGCGCTCCGCTTCGCGTAACGGAGGTTTGCGAAGCTGATTGGTCATTCTGTCACTGGGCTATAGTTGGGCTACATCTGGCTGATATTTGGGCTACATTTGTTTTTTTGTGTGTCTGGCGGCCATCTTTGGGCTACATTGGGCTACATTGGGCTTCATTGGGCTACATTCGGCTAATTAGCAAATAGCTCATCGCAAACTAGGAATGGTAAAGAATCGCTATTTATTCCTTAAAGTTCGCTATTTAGGAAATGCAAATAACTTTGATGATACATATGGCGGTTCATCTCTAACAAGATAAGAAGCATAGGGATAGATTTATGATGACTGGCGCATCACCAGGGATGTGTTAGTCATTCTGTGCCGCTGTTCCGTCACCTATGGTGTGCTGCATTTACAATGCGGCGCATCATGGGGCAAAAACAGCACAGATGCGTGATGTATCTGTGCCGTAAAGGTGGCGCATTGCTGGAGTTGTATCGCAAGTGTGATGAAGCTCCAGCAAGGGTCGGGGGTGCCCCTGTCGCAGGGTTTCTGTTCTCACACAGAACTGTGGACAGAGGATTGGAACCTCGGCGAATTAGGGTGTCCCAAAACTCACGTTAGTAATCAAAAACTATTTAGCAAGCTAGGTACAGTGTCACATTGGATATAACAAACTCTCAATGTTTAGACAATCCAGAATATGAACTTATAGTACCTCAGGATACGTGGAACTCATGAACAGTCGGTCGTTATATATTTCTTAGAAACCAGAACATGGAGTTAAGAAGAACACATGTGTATTTGAAATGTTTATTTACTAATGCCGTCTTCTCAGGCGTAGTACCTTAGATAATAAAAGTACACATATTATCAGTAGTAAAATTACCAGCATAGTTACTAGTACATAAAAAGTGAATGGTGATAGTATGTTAACATGCTGTAAATGAATAAGAGTTAGCAACACTTATAAGCAGCCGCGGGCCGTGGAGGGAGTTACGGTGAGGCAGGGAGGCGGGGAGGGGGAGAAGCAGGGTGGAGAATACAAGTACACATATTATCAGTAGCAAAATTACCAGCATAGTTACTAGTACATAAAAAGCGAATGGTGACAGTATGTTAACATGCTGTAAATGAATAAGAGTTAGCAACACTTATAAGCAGCCGCGGGCCGTGGAGGGAGTTACGGTGGGGCAGGGAGGCGGGGAGGGGGAGGGGCAAGGTAGAGAGGGCTCCACCCTGCTTCTCCCCCTCCCCGCCTCCCTGCCCCATCGTAACTCCCTCCACGGCCCGCGGCTGCTTATATCTCACCCTCCCTAATACACATATTATATTATTTGCTAAGAAGGTCTCTTTGTGTTGGTTTAGGGCGTGTCCATACTTTAGTGTCTTAGATTTGAAGGAATCACATCAGCATACACCAGCTCTCTCTTCATGTGAACCGCATCAACTGTTGTGTATGTGTGTTCGGCAAAGCAATATAAAACCCGCCTCATGCCCAGAATTGGCAGAAGTTGCACTTATGTTATGAGTATGAAGTCGTGGAGATCAGACCTCATAACAATTCTGTATCGTGTTGTTCTTGAAACTTTAGCACTCGCTGTACAGATATAGTTTAACAAGTAAAGCAGATAGTAGACCAATAACATATTATTCTCATGTAAACCACGATGAACTACTAGGTGGAAAGCTAAAGCAACAACTAAGTGTCGTGTGCAGAAGTTGCAAAAAAGGAAAAATGGCGTTTAAACCGGTAATGAGCCCATGCTAACTTAACACGGTGTAAAGATATCCAGGACCTAGATGACACCTCCTCATGATCCGGAAACGAACTGAATAAGATAATAGAAGTGCCATCTCATGAGAGCAGATTGCAAGTTTATATGTGGACGGTCCGCAAGGTAAAGCATTAAAAACTAGGAAAATTCAATGCTAAAGAAAAATAAAACAGCCAAGTACTTTATCGAGTCTTAAGCCAATAGGCAAGGTAAATAATAAAAACTTGACAAATAAGTCAATGAATTGTCAATGAAATGCTAGTACTCAGCATATCAAACATGAAAAAGGTCTATGACATAACTGTGTATGCAAAATAAGCTGCAACAGCCTCCAATAGGAAGTCACCGTCTTCATCCGAAAACAGTTCAGCCATCCAATTTAAAAGCGGAAAAGAACATACGTGCTCTCCCAGCACCGGATCCTCTATCACCATCAGAGGACAGCTCGGTGGGTTTTCAAGAAAGCTGTGTTCCAAGAAAGACTGTGCTGCCGCCAGTAAATTCCAGGGACCAAGTAGTCCATGCATCAATGCCACAGCCATAATCCTTTCGCCAGGACAAATCAACTCGTGAGTAATGATAGGAGTCATCAGCTGATTAAAGTCGACGTCAGGAGAAACCGGTCCGCAGAGACACAAATCAATGGCCCAATCGAAATCACAGGTCAGGCAGTGAAATACAGGCTGGACACAGGTGAAGTAGGAGAACCGAAAAGATAATCCATATGCCGTGCTTAATATCGCCAACGGCATTGTGCCATAATATTCTAGCATGCGATTGCGGAACAGTGTCAGCAGCTGCAGGGTCGGAGGTTGCATAGGAGGGACATCCATATTTAAAAATGTAAAAAAGCACAAGAGCGTCCGCTGGTAATGCAAGTAAAAATGCAATCCACGAACCAGAGTGGAGAAAATGGAATGAAAGGGAGCAGGGATGACTCCAAAGATTTTCTCAAATGAAGTCACAAGACCACTGGTAACAACTTTAAAAAAGTGTGCCAGGGATTTTGTGGAGGATGCGTTAAAGATAGTCGGAAACATGTTGCTGAAATTGAAAGGCAAACCTGTGTACGGGTGTTCGCTATGTGAAGTACGAAGGTTTCACGGGCCGAACTCAAGGCCACCTCTCTCTGAGACAAAAGAGCTCTTATTCTTGTCATGCCGTTGAAACGTGTCCCAAGGTTGGTATTTGTGGCCAGATTGAAAACTCCCTATGTTCATGTGTGGGAGGAAATAGAACATTTCTGCAGCAAATAACCCGTTCACTTACTGTTACGATAAAAGGAATACTTTTAATTAACTCAGAACAATCTTCATTATTGAGCATCAAATAACTACCATTTTCCAACAACTTGAACGTGGGGATGATAGCAGGAACTGGCGTGCCTTGCAACACGCAAGCCATATTTGGTTGGTGTTTGTTGCATGAATCGTGTAACTGTATGTGCCTACACATTAGTGAATGATCTGGCGTCTCAGTGCATTCCTCTCCATTCAGATAAACTTCTTGATCATCTTTGAAACATCTGTATGTGTATGGAAGCGACCAGACCTCATGAACAAAAGCACTACCTAAAGGTTCATAAAGACCTATTGGTATATATTTCATACAATTTGAAAACTTATATAAAGCAAAAGGCAGCGTTATTAAACCGTGGATAAGGCATGTTGCCAAAAAACCCGCAATCCTCTGCTGATGATGTCACTGAGCATGTCATGAATGATGTAATATGTGACATCATCAGTAGTGGATTATGGGTAATAGTATCTCTAGTTTACTCCCCTATAGCTGTCTTTCTTTTAACATAAGTGTGTGTTTCCTTCCCTTATACTTACTGTTTTTGGTTCGCTTCCAGTTCGCGTACCAGCGAGCGAACTAGGAAGCGAACTAAGAGAAATAGAGGTTGGCACAGTTCCAAATATTGTACCAATTTTTTAATAACGGGGAGGTAGTTCTGAAAAGAACTTTTTTTTTTATTTTTCTGAACATTTTTTTACTGTTTTTGAATTTTTCGGAACAGTTTTATATTTTTTTGGGTTTTTCTTGGAGGGGGCAATGAAAACGATTCATTGTAAAGGGCTCAACAGGAGCAACAAAACAAAAAAAAGAAGTATTTATTATTTTGGGCGTTTCGGACAAACTTGCATATGATAGTCAATAGCTCTGTTGATCAGAGTGATGCTTCTTTCTCCGTAGGAAATGAATCCATCGCAAAATACGCAGGTGTGTTTTACTTCACCAAATCTCATTTGTATATTTGGCACCATCTCCCTGCCCTCTGGTCCCGTTACTTCCGGTACAACAGATCTTCTGGCCATAATAGGGAGATTATCTAGGTCGTTCCGAAACTGTGCAGCACTGTAGTTGTTAGGATGCCACCTAGTCATATGGCGATGCATTGTGTAGTTTCCGAAACTGTATTTTTTGTCGGTCCCTCTGGACAGTCTATCTTGACATATAAGGCAAGTTACGTATCTTGCATTTACTTTTTTCTGACCTTTGGGAATTTTAAAAAATTGCCAAATGAAGTTTTCTTTCCGGTGAGACGTCTTGGGCTGCTCAGGCAAAAACTGCCTCTCTTCGTGCTCGTCCTCCTGTTCCTCTTCTTCTTCTTCTTGTTGAATTACAACTTGAGCAGGTGGTCCACTCTTCCTTGGATGTGGTGGAGGTGGTGGGGAAGCACCAGCTGAAGCTACTAAAGAAGCCATTGCTCAGTGATCACAAAGGGTCTTTCTCTCACAATGATGAAAGTCAGAGTGAGGAAAGAAGGAGGGATTTTCATCATTTGGGAAAAACAAGAGTTCTCAACCAATCAAAAGTGTTCATTTTAGATTATATGACCTAGTCTTACATCATTAGGAAACCAAAAGTGAAATGAACCAATGAAAAGTGTTATTACCAAGTCACATGACTTGCTGTGTTTACGTTAAGCGCTTTGCAGGGCCTCCCTGTTTGCTTCCAGAAACCTGCGCTTTGGCACTCGCTTCGCGTACCAGTTCGCTAACGTAGCACGTCATATGACGTATCAAGCGACAACGTGGAACGTCATGCGGACGGGAGGCGTCACGATGTTGTTTTCTAACGCGGCACTTGCGGTAAAGAAACGTTTACCGGCTCGCGGTCTATTTCGCGGCATCAAGGTCAGCTAACGGGAAGCTTCCCGATTCGCGAAGCGGGAACGAAGAAAAAAAAATATTTTAAAAAAAAATTATTCATAAACATATAAAATATATTTTTGGATTTAAAGAAGAATACATTTTACAGCTACAGATATTAGCTGTTAAAAAACCAATGAAATTCAAAGAAAAAACCATAGGTTATAGACCATATATAGTTAGGAATTAGCATTTACAAAACCTTGAAAATTCACTGAAAAAACCATAGGTTATAGACCATATATAGTTAGGAAATAGCATTTAGAAAACCTTATTTTACTCACACAAAACCATTGAAATTCCATATATAGTTAGTTGCACTAACTATATATCGCGCACCTGCAATCCACTGCTGATGATGTCACATATTACATCATTCATGACATGGTCAGTGACATCACTGATGACATCACTGATGACATCTCAAATGACATCACTGATGACATCACTGATGACAACATCCAGTGACTATGTTTCTGTAAAGTTAAAATATGTCTTACATATTGAAGAATGAGTGGATGTATAAGTGTCTGGATGAAGGATTTAGTAGGTGCATGACTGACTGTATAAGTGAGTGATTAAATGTGTCTCACTGAGTGCATGGGTTAGTGACTAAACTGTTTTAAATTGTGCATCATTGTGTCTGTTGTTTTGTAATCTGATGCATGTGTTGATCATTAGCTATATGACTAACTATATGGGTTATTGATTAGTTGCCCAAGTATTTGTATGGGAGACTGAGTGTGTGTGTGGGTGTCTGGGAGGTGTATGACTCTGTGCATAGATGTGTGAGCAGTTGATTCACTAGATGTATGGGTTCAAAAGTGCATGTGGAAACATCTGTATGGGCGGTTGACTGTGTGCATGAGTGTATTGGTGAGTGAATGGATATCTCAGTGCTACATGTCAAAGTAAGTACATATGTAAAACACAGTACATGTGATAGTTGACATATATAAATAACTGTGCATAAGAGCCAGTGAATGTGTGAGTGGCTGTATGGATTATTGTGAACTTGTATCAGGGATTGTATAACAGAGTAAATATGTGTTATTATATGTTCCAATAAGTAAGGTGTGTATAACTATATAGTTGAGGAAATCGAGGTGTGATTGATTCTTTGCAAGACTGACTAGGTGTGTGAGTAACTCCATGGATGAGTGACAGTCTGTGAGTGTCTGTTTACACTGAGTGTATCTAAGGTTATATTAGAGTCTGAAGAGGTTCATTGTATCATCACATGAATGATGTCATCAGTGATGTGATCAGTAATGTCAAATGAGATGTCATCAGTGATGTCATCAGTGATGTCATTTGAGATGTCATCAGTGATGTCATCAGTGATGTCACTGACCATGTCATGAATGATGTAATATGTGACATCATCAGCAGTGGATTGCAGGTGCGCGATATATAGTTAGTGCAACTAACTATATATGGAATTTCAATGGTTTTGTGTGAGTAAAATAAGGTTTTCTAAATGCTATTTCCTAACTATAAATGGTCTATAACCTATGGTTTTTTCAGTGAATTTTCAAGGTTTTGTAAATGCTAATTCCTAACTATATATGGTCTATAACCTATGGTTTTTTCTGTGAATATATATATATATATATGTGTGTGTGTGTGTAATTTTTGGTGATATAATTTTTTTAATTATATAAATTATTTATTAAAATTATATTTTTTTAATAATTATTTCTAAGTTTATATTAAATATATTTATTACTATATTAGTTTTAACTTACTTTTAAGACATTTTAAAAAATCGATATTTTGACAGTCTATATTTTTGTAAGTCGATATTTTGGAGTCGATATTTTGGTACTTACCTGTTTGAAGATAGGGAGTCGATATTTTGTCAATCGATATTTTTGACTCGATATTTGTGTATCTCGATATTTGTGTCGTCGATATTATGTCAGTGATCCGTAAAATATTCATAGGTATTCATAATTTCCTTTGAAACCCTTGATCTGAAAGTAGTTTAATAAGACAATGTTTGCAGAGTACCCTTTCCAGCAGGACAAAACGCATCGGTGGGAGTAGTGATAAATTGACCTTGTCTGGATCTTTTCCTATAGAATAAATACATCCAGAGTATTCAGTCAGGCTTCCTTTTAGCCAATTAGCATGTATTTTTGTTCTCAAGTCACCTGGAAAGAAACACTGACTCTCGGCGGATTGGGTGTTGTTTTTTGTATTTTCAAAAGCATAAAGGTTTTGAGAATCCCCAAATCCACCACCTCACATCAAATCAAATCAAAAACATTTGTAGAGCACACTAAATACCCGTGAGGGTCTCAAAGTGCTGGGGAGGTCACTACTGATCGAACAGCCAGGTCTTGAGTCGCCTCCTGAAGGTCAACAGGTCTTGGGTCTGTTGCAGGCTCAGTGTGAGGGTATTCCGGGTCTTTGCGGCGAGGTGGGAGAAGGACCCCCCCACCGGTGGTTGTTCTTTGGATGCGCGGGACGGTGGCTAGAGCGAGGTCAGCAGAGCGGAGCTGGCAGTTGGGGATATAGAAGGAAAGTCATTTGTTGAGGTAGGCTGGGCCGGTCTTGTGGAGTGCCTTGTGTGCATGGATGAGGAGCTTGAAGGATATCCTCTTGTTGACGGGCATCTAGTGCAGGTTTCTCAGGTGGGGGGTGATGTGGCCGTTTGATGAGCTTGGTCAGGGCTCCTGGGTTGAGGGTGTTTCCGTAGTCGAGTCTGCTGCTGACGAGGGCCTAGGTGACTGTTCTTCTTGTGTCTGTCGGGATCCACCTATAGGCCTTGCGGAGCATGCAGAGGGTGTTGAAGTAGGCGGAGGAGACGGCGTTGGCTTGCTTGGTCATGGAGAGCGTTGAGTCGAGGATGATTCCCAGGTTGTGTGCGTGGTGGGTGGGTGTCCAGGGTGCCTCCAGTGCTGTCGGCCACCAGCAGTCGTCCCAGGCTGAAGGGTTGGAGACGAGGATGAGGACGTCCATTTTGTCTGTGTTCAGTTCAGTTGGCCACGGCCTTCATTTCTTCGTGGAGGTTGGCTTTGGCGGTGATGGGGTCCTTGGTGAGGGAGAGGATTAGTTGGGTGTCATTGGTGTAGGAGGTTATGTTGCGGTCTTGCTGTCGGGCAACGTGTGCGAGCGGGGCCATGTAAATGTTGAACAGTGTCGGGCTGAGAGAGGAACCCTGGGGTAAGCCGCAGCTGATCTCGGAGGTTTTGGAGCGGAATGGGGAGACGGATGCTCTGGGTTCTGCCGGAAAGAAAGGAGGTAGTCCATTCCAGGGCTTTGTCTTGGATACCTGTAGCGTGGAGGCGTGCATGTAGATTGCGGTAGCAGACGGTGTCGAAGGCAGCCTGCGGTCTCACCGTTGTCCAGCAGTGTCCTGATGTCGTCGGTGGCAGCGATAAGGGCGGTCTCGGTGCTGTGGTTGCTGCAGAACTCTGACTGGGAGGGTCCAGGATTCTGTTTTCTTTGAGGTATCGGGTTAGCTGTCTGTTGACAATCTTCTTGATGAACTTGGGCCGGAAACGGGAGCAGTGAGATGGGCCAGAAGTTCTTGAGGTCTCTAGGGTCTGCCTTCGTTTTTTTTGAGTAGGGCGTTGATCTCGGCATGTTTCCAGCTCTCTGGGAAGGTCACGGTCTCGAGGGAGAGATTAATGACGTTGCACAGGTGGGGTGCGATGGAGCTGGCGGCTTTGTTGAAGATGTGGTGCGGGAATGGGTCTGACGGGGAGCCGGAGTGGATTGTGCTCATGGTTTTCATGGTGTTATTGATGCTCCCGCTGGTCCAGGGTAACAGGGGGTCATGGTCGATGGTGTGCGGAGAGTCTGGTGTGTTGAAGTCTGTTGGGGCTGTCTGGGTGTTGAAGCTGTCGTGGATGTCTGCTACCTTGCAGTGGAAGAAGGTGGCATGGGAGTCGCACAGGGCTTGCAATGGCGGGATGTCGTTGGTGTTGGAGCTGGGGTTGGAGATTCCCTTCACGATATTGAAGAGCTCCTTGCTATTGTGCGTTGTTGTCGAGGTGGTTTTTGAAGGCGGTCCTGTTGGCAGTCCTGATGAGGTGATGGTGGTTGCGGGTGGCGTCCTTATGGGCTGCGTGGCTGTCCGAAGTTTGTTCGCTGTGCCATTTCTTCTCAAGTTTCCGGCAGGCTCGCTTGGATCTCTGGGGTGAACCAGCTGGCCCTCCTGCTGGTGTCTCTGTGTGGGAGGTGTCTTCAGCGGGGCAAGGGTGTTGGTGCAGTCATTGATCCAGCGTCTGAGGCTGTGGGCAGCGTCGTCGATGTTGGAGGGTTTAGAGGGTGGGCTGAGAGCGAGGTTTGCATGTAGTTGGTATTCAGTGATTTTTCTCCAGCAGCTGTGTGGGATCTGTTAGGTGCAGTTGTGTGTGGTGGGTTTCTGGAAGGAGAAGTGGATGCAGCGGTGGTCAGTCCAGAGGAGGTTGGTGGTGTGGCTGAAGGTGACGTGGGGGCTTGCAGAGAAGACAGGGTCAAGCGTGTGGCCAGCAGAGTGGGTAGGCCTTGTGACGAGTTGCATCAGTCTGAGGTTGGCAGGTTATCGATCAGGGTTGTCGAATTGCTGTCGTTATTGTTCTCCAGGTGAAAGTTCAGGTCCCTGAGGAGGATGTAGTCGGTGGAGGTCAAGGCGTGCGTGCTGATGAAGTCGGCGATGGAGTCGTTGAACTGGGATCGGGGTCCGTGGGCTCTGTAGATGAGGGTGCCTCTGAGGGTGGAGTTGAGGTCTGTGTGGATCTGGAAATGCATCTGTTCGGCGGTGCTGAGAGTGTCGTCGCTGCTGGCCGAGACCCTGATGCTGTTCTTGTGGACGATGGAGATTCCTCCTCCGACTCCGTTGGTGCGGTCTTTGCGGGTGATCTTGTAGCCGTCTGGGATGGCTATGGCGGTGTCGGGAGCGGAGGAGTGGATCACCCAGGTCTCAGTTAGGAAGGCGACGTCCGGGGATGATGTGTTGAGCAGGTCCCAGAGCTCAACGGTGTGTTTGCGTGCAGAGCGGTTGTTCAGTGGGATGCATCGGAGGTGGTAGAGGTCTTTCTTGGCGGGTGGTGCGGTGGCTCTGAGGCTAGTGTAGCTGCAGTTCCGGCAGGTGAAGGGACCGTGTGTGCATTTTGGGGAGGCCTTGAAGCAGTGTGGGTCCGTCCGGGTTTGAAAGTGTGGAGTGTGCTGGCATCGTAGCGGTGGTGGTCGTCGTGGTGGCTGCGGGGACCAGGGGTTCTGGCGCTGGGTGCGGTCCAGGTGCGGATGGGCGCAGACAGGCTTGCCTTAGGCGCGTGGCCGCCATATATGGGGATGTGGGAGGGAGGAGCAGCTGGGAGGCGGGAGGCGAAAGGCGGGAGGCGGGAGGCGGGAGGTGGGAGGCAGAGACAGCCAATGTGCAGTGAGGGGGTGGGCCGCAGGTGATGCAGTGGCGGAAACGGGACTGGCGAGGGCACCTAAAGGCGACAGGGCACAATCAGGGGGCAGCGAGGGGGAAACAGAAGGAAAATGGGCACAAATCAGGGGCAGCAAAGGGGAACAGAAGGTAAGAGGGCACAGAATGGAGGGGCAACGAGGGGAACAGAAGGCAAGCAAAAACGGGCACAAATCAATGGCAGCGAGGGGGAAACAGAAGGAAAAATGGGCACAATCAGGGGCAACAAGGGGGAACAGAAGGCAAGCAAAAACAGGCACAGATAAGAATGCAGGCATTGCATGGAAGAAGGACAGCAACAGAGATACAAACTTAAGGCCTACTGCTGGCCACCAGTGATGAGGCGCAGGTGGTAGCCTGCAGGTGGAGGAGGGCCTCAACTTCTACAGCAGCGGCAGCGTCAGGACACACAGGCGGAGCTGTGTGGTGGGGGAGCGACCTACCACCTGAAGGGGTTTGCTGCTGGTCCGCATGAACTCGCAAACTGCATCCTACTAAAGAAGAGATTATTTGCTTTTGGGCCTCATCTGCCTGCAGAGAAAATGCTTCAAAATAACCCTGAGCGGGAATACCAAATCATGACTGAGAAAGAACAATGGCGATGGTGAATCAGCACACAAGGACTTGGAAGTAAGGTCAACAGCTTGAAGGAATGTGCTTGGTTGATGGATGTCAATTTCTCTAGGATCACCATCAAAAGCATTTATTTAAACAGTATGTGAAATAAACTTTATACAAATATCAGTAAAGTAATACCGCCCAAGACACCTGAGACATGTACTTATTCATAAGGTTTTCTTTAGCGTGAACATGATCCCGAAGGATATCAGAGCACTTTGCAAAAGAATGGACGGAAGGACATGAATCCAATATCAACATCAAGTACGAATACACAACAGGAATAATCACATAATCCCCAAACAATCAAATCAAGAAGAGTAATACAATAAATGGGAATATAGTGGACTAGGATGGGGGGCACACAATGCAATAAGGAGAGCAGCAACAAATGATGGCGCAATGGTTGTAGGATCAATGAATTTGAGCAAAAGAAGCCTACACCCATTAAGTTAAGAATTTGTTTATTAGGAATCTTTTGTCTTCCAATTTGAAAGCAGTTGTTGAAGAGATTCTGCGCACCTCCGGTGAAAGAGAGTTCCATATCTTTGGGGCAGCTCCGGAGAAAGCTCGTGACAAGTTGTCTTTTTGCTAAGGATGAGTGGTTTCAGGAGGAAAGTGTCTGCACTTCTTGAGGCTCTACCACCACAGAATAATTCAAACTTTTACGCTAGGTACCTGGGAGTTTTGAGATGCAGGGCTTTATGCACCAGAAAGGCAATCTTTACCTGAATTCGAGCTTCGTAAGGCAACCATTTGAGAGATGATAGGACTGGGGATATGTGCTCATTGCGTTTGGTACCCGTGACCAGTCTGGCCACAGCATTCAGTGATGCCCTTAGTGGAGCCAGGGTGTATTTGGGAAGACCACAAAGCGTAGCACTGCCGTAGTCTAGCCTCGGCAAGACCAGTGCTTGAACCGCCTGCTTGAAATCCTTTTATGGAATGGTTTGAGTGTCCTCATCATGTGATTGGCTCTAGTACACACATTGCTGATATGGTTTTTCATATTCAGGTGCTTGTCCAGTGTGATACCAAGAGATTTGTCTGAGTCTATGATAAGAGGGGTGCAGATGAAAGCAGTGAGATGAGTCAACCAAAGGTCTAGCTTGGGGCTGTGATTCGGAGGAGAGATGAGAAGGAATTCAGTTTTGGATGTTGAGTAGGAGATGGTTCTCAGTTAATCAATTTTGAGGAGGCATTAGGGTAGTGTTGAGCGAGATGATGTTATCCGGGGATGAGATTTTGATATAAAGTTGTGTGTCCTCCGCATACATATGGAAGAGAATATTTGTGGAATTTGATGAGTTAGCTAGTGGTTCCAGGAAAAGGGTGAAGAGGATAGGAGATAGGGCGTACCCTTGGGGGACACCCATCAGTACTGGAGGGGGCTGGGAGAGGGAGTGGTTTGCCTTGACTCTGTAATCTGTGTTGGACGAAGGACAAGAACCATTGGAACACCCAACCCGAGAAACCCATCCTGTTCTTCAGAATGGATAGGAGGGACAACTAGTTCAGTTTTACCATTCTCACCTGGGCCCATATAACACTCACACTTTGAATTAGCAGTCGCGATTTAATAACTTAATCACCCTATCAGTGTCTAGAGGTTCTTTTAGGACTTATACCTGTAAACCATGACTTATCAATCCTTGTAACCTTTGCTATAAGTCCTAGGGATCGAAAAAGGAGTTTAGAATAAACAGGCAATGCTTAAACGCATTTACTTTTTTGTAATAACCACAGACGCAGAGAGAATTTTAAAAGTTTTATCTATGAAAGATTTTCTGAGTCAAAAGGAAAAAGGCCACAATACCGTGACCATACATTTTACAAGCAAGAATTTAACCAGTAGGACATAAAGTTTGTAAGAAATCACAGCAACACCTTTAAACATCGGTACCTGGGAAAGGTGAGAAAGGGAAATAGCACAAGGAGATACCACATGGATTATATTTACCTAGAATGGTGCAATGACCAATCCTGCCCAGGGGCTGGGGCAAATATGGACCAGGCTCCCGACTAATCAGGTGCCCACGGGACAAGACATGTGCAGATCAGGCAGGTGACCTCCTCTAAGTGCATCGCCAGCATCACACCCCTCTCTTTCTGGAAAGTCAGTTAGTACCCCGACTGGGTAATCGATAATTTCCCCACACCTCGATTCTTCTGACAGACTGCCCTGCCAGCACCTCTGCTCTTGATCTCCTATAGCAGTCGTTGGGCCAGTGACAGGTCAGCTATTCGGACAGGTCGGACAATTTCTCTATCTAAACCTACCTTAGTTATACCATTCGAGGGCAATGTACCACCCCATAATATTGCAAATCTATGTATTCCCCTTCAGTGATTGGCCAGAAAGATGAGGAGAGGTCATCAAACCATACTAAGATGAGGTAATTTCAATATTGGCTTCAGTTGATTCCGATTACCGCCCATAATTTATTTTCCCATGCACTTTTATTCCACCCAGCAATAATGTTCAACAAATTGATACTTTTTATAGCTTCAGTTCCTCCTGAGGTCAGAAGGGCATTTTCTCATAGACATCGTGGGTAAGTTGATTCTTGGCTGGGGTTCAATGCCAATGCTTCAGCAACTTCGGAGCTAGAGTGCGCACGCACAGCTTTGTCCAAGATGGAGAATTTGTCAGTATTCTGGCCCAAGTACGTGCTAACAGCAAAGTCAAAGAGAAATATTTTAGAATACAAAAATAAATGAACGCACTGTATACCACTTATCTCTACTCTAACCCCATTACTTTATTTTAACTTTTGCATTAATAGTTAAGCAGAACGAACAAGCTTAGTACAAGCAGCAGCATAAGCGTTAGCATGTGAGATTTAAAGCGGCCATTTCTTGCACTAGTGCGCGGAAGCGAGAAATTCCCTCCAAAGCTGAAATACGTCACACCACATAGATGTGGCGGATGCATGCGTAGTACGGTTCCCACATTTTTTGGTGGCCATTTTAAGACACTCGGGTTAATGTTAGTAAAAGCACATATGCAGGCTTCCCCAGCTCTCTAAATATATTGTGTAATGCAAATAATATTGGATGAAAATGTTGGTTAATATGGTATAGGTTATTTCGAGAGGGCTGAGTCCAAGCAAGTTTCTGTATATGTGAAACCTTGCTCCATCATCATGATTCGCTGTGTTGAATGCGGAGGAAAGGTCAAGGAGTATTAGAAAGCAGGAATAATTTTGGTCAAGCATTTTTTACGCCTGAGCTGCTTTTAGGCAGTCTGGGATTGTGCCTTGTGATATAGAAGCATTTACAATCCTTGTCCAGGTGGGGATGAGTACCTTCTTGATTTCTTTGAAGATGGCCGGGGCAACGGGTGTCTGAAGTGGTTAGATGGGTTGATGTTCTGAAGAATCTTGTCAATGTCTTTTTCACTGAATAGGGTCAAGGAACCCCATGACACGTTGTTCTTAGTGTTCAGGCTGATAGGTTTGCTCTTATCAAAGAGGTCCAGAGGAGGAGCGCAGTAGAGCCTTCTTAGAAGCGTGTTCAATGATGATGAGGTCTTAATTTCTCAGTAAAGAAAGAAGCAAGTTCATCGCAAGAGGGTGGACTGCCTCTGGTGTCAGAGTGGCTTGGACCTACCACTGATTGCTGTTTGACCAATTTGAAAAGTTTCTTGTGGTGGTTTGCAGCTAGATCAAGTTGGTGTCTGAAGTAGTCTGCCTAAGTGCCCTTGATTTGTTTGTTGTATAAGCTCCTAACATCTCTATTAATTATTTCAGGGAGGGTTTGGATCTCCAAACTTTTGGCTGCCCTAAGGTTACGGTGTTCAGTATTTAAATTGCCGTTGTACCATGTTTTGGATATTTTTGTTGAGGCATTTCTTTGTTGGAGCAGTGCAATGTCATCCTTGATATTGGAGATGGTCAAGTTGTAGGCGTCAGTGAGTAACTGAACCTCAACCAGGTCAGCTTGGGAGTAGAGAGCAGATTTACAGTGGGCTGCTAGCTCGATTGAATTTATTGATCTAAGATTTTTGATTTTGTTGGCTGAGCCTTCTTCAACATCACCACCCTGTTAATATAAAAGAAGATGCAGTGGTGGTCGGACCAATCATAAGGGGTAATGGTATCCAATGTGATTGTCTGCCCCTTCGAGATAATGAGGTCTAGAATTTCCCTTTTATTATGCGTTGGTTGATCACAGTCCTGGATCAGATCTTGATCCTTATACTTTGAGGCAGGTTACCCCGTGGTTAGACCAGTGAAGGTTGAAATCACCAAGGAAGTTTTGGCACACTGCTGAATCATCAACATTGCCAGTGATGCCTTCCATTGGTTGCTCAATGAAGGGAAGATTGTCTCCAGGGGGGTGATAAAAAGTGTGAAGTTTGCAAACCGGCAGGTTGTTATTTGAGATGTTTAGACAAAGGTATTCACCGGAGTAGGGGGAATATGACTCCAAGTGAGGACTCAAGAGTGTGTTCCTATGAATACAGGCTAGGCCACCCCCAAATTCTGAGTTCTCTCTAGCCTAATTTTGTCTTGAGTATGCGGTACTAGGAGGTCTAGGATAGCAGTGGAGGTGGGTTTTAGCCAAGTTTCAATGAGAATGATAATGTCAAAATCATTGTGTAGGATGAGGTCGAAGATGTTGGAGGTGTGTTTACTGGCTGACCTGCAATTGAGTAGTAGACATTTAAGTCATGACGGATTTGTAGGGGAAGGGGTCTGTATGACATTCACTATAGTGAGGTTGTCTTTATTGATGCCTCTAAGATTGAGCGGAAGTTCACTGCACAGTTTAGATTGGATGGTTTGGATTTCTCTTGGCGGGATCATGTTGGACCTTGTAGAGTAAGAGTGGAGAAGGTCAATGAGATCATTGGACACCAGATAGGTCTCAAATCTGGGCCAGGAGCGCGCGTTAGCTAAGGAAATGGTTTGTGAGCTGGAGGGGGCTAGAATCTGGCCTGTGCGTTCACTAACACTAAGGGAGGTTCTAAGTTCATTCGCAGAGGTGATGAAGGAGAGGATCACACGGAAAAGCTTGTTTGAGAGGGCTTTCATGTCATGAAGTTCAGTGGTGGGAAGGTGCAGCTGGAGAGATATGTCATCCAGGTGCGCAACCAAGTCTGAAAGGGGTAAAGGGTGAGTTGGGAAAGCGAGCGGAGAAAGGGGGCCTCAGTGGATGCCCGTGGAGTCCACAATGAAGAGGAGTGATTCCTGTGGAGGGAGTTGATCATTAGGGACTAACGGAGTTGCATGACCTTTGGTTATCAAAGTTGGATCATATGCGAGGGTGATATGGTTATTGACCTGAGGGTCAGGTACAGTCAAGGCAGGAAATAGTTGGTTTGACCGAATATGGTCCTTGGGGGGCAATTGAACATTCACCAGCGTAGTGTGAGGCATGGGCAGAGGGGTGAGGGAGGAAGAGGGATCAACTGATGAAAGAAATGATGGTAGGTCACACAGGGATCCCTCTAAGTGAAGGACGGATAGAATCAGACTAGCAGGCTGTGCGCTGAGTGAACCTGAGATGTCTCTCACCATCTTAGTCGGGAGTCTAGAGGGTTCGGGCACATCAACAGATGACAGTGCAGCTCTGTGCTCGTCTAAAGGAAAAGAGAGATTTCGGTAGAGTGAAGGCCTCCCCAGAGAGGTGGGGAGAGGACTTGTGATGACCTGAGTGCTTGAGGTGTGGGAGTAGGTGTCATTGGGTTTTGTCAAAACCGCTTTTTTGAGTAATGGGAAGATATTAGCTATCTTAATTAGACTGGCATTAGAAGCTTGGATTAGAATGGTCCCACTGTTATATAGGGTAATGGTGGCATTGGTGTTGAGCATTGACATATTGAAGGCCTATGATCTAACTGTTTCATTTTTGCGAAAGATACACCTCCTTCCACTTCAAGTGCTTGAATCAGCTCAAGGATTTTTGATTTCTCCAACCATACCCACCCCGAGCTCCATCAAAGTAAAATCAACGTTTTGGAAACCTTGTCAGCTACAGCTTTAGAAAAATCACTACAGGAGTGGAGTGGCATCCATGGAAATGTTTAAATCTAAAGGCAATTTTGTTAATTGGGATGAGTATAAATGTTTGTCCACCAATAGCGGTAGTACGAAGGAACCAGGCATGCCATTGGGATGGATGCTGGTTCCACGCCGTCTCAACAATGCAAGTCTTAACCATGAATATGCCTTTGCAAGAAATTATGTATTGTTAAGGCATGTATGGTAAAGAGATATCCGTGGTTAAGACTTGACAGGCAAGTCTTAACCCCCCAACCCCTGCCCCTGCCCTGACTCATAAAACTACCCCCTCCCTCCTGAAAATCAACCCTCTTCCCCAGGCCTAAAAACTACCCTGCCCCCCACTAAGACTTAAAAACAACCCAGAACCCCCTGAGCCCTAAAAATACAGTGCCCTACCTTAAGCCCTGAAAACTACCCCGACCCCCCAGCCCTGAAACGTACCGCAACCCCCCCAAAACCATACAGACTAACCCCTTCCAAAACCAGCCAGCCAGCCAGCAACTAGACCCGCACTGCCTTAACCAAGCATACGCCTGATTAAGGCATATGCATGGTTAAGGCAAACGTGGTAGCACTTGCGAAGTTAGAACACTCGTGGCTCTGCCGCGTTGTTCCCCACTGTTTCCCACCAGCAGCTTGTATGTGAAGTTCATAATTCCTCACTTGAAGAAATTGCAGTTTTTTCAGGCACACTGATGGAATGACATTGTGACACTCCCTCACTATACCACATTAAGTTTACAACTATTCAAAATTGCACCCTAAATTTGTTGCAAAAATGGATTTGTTCAACTATACTGTCACACACTGAAGTAATACATATAAACTGCTCTGCAATCCAGTGAATGCTAAGGTATGTACTCTTAGCTATTATTTCGCAAATTATAATATTCAAGAGAATAAAATTTGCAAACATCTTGTAGCGACCGATCATTTACCCAGTCAAAGTGAATGGGCAGGACATTCTTAATTGACTGAGTTGCTTTACAAGGATCATACAGCTTTTGCTACTGCTGGTGAGTGCACAACTGGCGGAGGGAAAAAAAGTCAACCACATAACTATCTCCTTTAAGCACGCTGGTTTGTAGGGTCTAAGTGTGACATCAGACCCCAACATTGTGTACAAGTGTTATTTACTAATGTGGAAGACACCACACTTAGTTGAACAATTGCTCCATTCTTCCTTTGAGATAATTTCTTTGTGGTTCCCCCAAGAGCAATTGTGAGGATAGCATTAAAGGTGTGCTGTACAAGATACATTGACAATGTTTAATCTTGCCTTCAAACTTACACTTAGATAGGTTAAAAATTTACTTGTGGCAAGATACATTGTTACATATAGGCAATAAGTGGGTCTGTCTTGGGAGTCCAGGTAAGTGTTTCAGCCCTTCTGCTAGACAGTGAGGGTAGCTAAACATGCTAACCTCCACTGAAATGTATTCAAAGGCTAACTGCAGAAATTAATACTGTCCATGTACAAACTATATAAAGCAGAAAACCTATGCCATTTGTTTTAAGATTTTAGACTCATTTAGTTATTTATCCATAAATGTATAAATATTCTTCTGTACAACCCAAGTAAGGGTTGGAGAAGCCTTACAACTAGATGTGAGGTGGTACATCACCGGCACCTTCCAGAGAGGTTTGATGAGTCAGAGCCAGAAGTGGGTATATTAAACATGTCCACCTTATATTTACAGCAAGAGAAATACTAATGAAGCCCAGTGAGCAATGGAGACACACCAGTTTCTATACTTAGTAATTCATGAGGCGTCTCTTATTAAGTATGATTCATTTTAACTTCCGGGCCACACACTGGACAGTTTAGAGATTTTGCAGGGAATTACTATATAGCAGATTTGTGTTAGACACACTTCAATCCTGGAAGGTTCACCGGCCAGCACCTGATAGAACATGAATTTCTATATCTTATAGAGACTTTCCCCTCAGGTCCGATTATGCAAGTTATATATATTTGGGGGGAATCTATCGTATCATTGGTTTCTAGCTCATATCGCTGTATAGGCCAATACTATGTATCCTTCTATCTGTCTTCTTCCCCGTCACCTCATGTTAGACCTGTCAGCCCTTTGGGTGGTCCCTCCTATTATTTATTTATTTTGTCCCTTTTTGCCTCCTAGTACTTTTCATTTTTATGTTCACTGGAAATTTTTGGGGTAGTCCTAGGGGTTAGGTGCTACCTTGTCCCTATAACTTTTTGAGGCCTAGGTGTTCCCTTATAATGGTGAAAATTTAGTCACACAAAATGGTGGCTTGTAACTGCCACAACTGATTACCTCAGAGGTTGAGCCATAGGACTTCAATGGGAAGGTTCTAGAACCTTCCAGCTGGTTCCAGTAGCCAGGGCCAGTCTATATAAGGGTCAGAACCAGGGCGGCGATTTTAGGAGTACCAGAGAGCTTGAGTAGAACCCGGTGAGGAGTGAAGCGGTAGAGTGGGGAGGACAGCGCACTGAGCATAGGGTTGGATCGTCCCACGGGCCGGCTATTCCACTTGGCAGACGTAGCCCCCTACCTAGTGACTGAGCCTGTCACCAATCTGGTCATCTGCAGTAACCTTCAGGACTTGTTAGTGCCCCGGAGCAGGACGACCCTGAACTGTCCGTGAATAATTGAGTAAATAGCCTAGGAAGAGCCACTGACCAAGAAATAGCCTGATTAGTGCCCCCCTTTTCCTTGTGGCCTCATCTGTACTGTCCTGTCGGGAGTGTGGGGAAGAACGTTAGTAGCATTACCGCTGCTGCCCCACGTGATCCCTGTGGTCCCGAGGTCGCAAAGAGAATCCTACCTGGTCGCGGCTGCTATCGGAGACCCATATCGCTGGAGTGTCACCGTCCGGTCACGGGCCCCCATTGAGGAGATTGTGTGGGGAGGGCCCGGTTTTCCATCGGCATAGCAGAGGGTTGAGAGGCGGAGTCACGGAGGACTGAGAGGGCGGAGATCGGAAGAGGCTGTTCCGCCTAGTGCTGGCCCTCGCTGACGACGGAGCTGAGAGAGCTGCGGAAGATGCGGTGAAGTCTCGGTCCAGTCAGCTGTAGTGTGGCTGACGTGCTGGGGCCGGAATCATCACGGCTTAGCTGCGGCGCGACTCGCTCAGGTCGCGTGAAGGAGTGTGTGGTCTGGGACAATCTGCCAAACACCCGGTAAGGCCTGGAGTTAAGTGTGAAGCCCCAGGGGCTGAGGAGGCCTCGCACGTATCATAAGAATTGTGGCGGGAGGGGAGAAGTGGAATTACCCAACCTGCCCGTAATGACATGGAACTTTGACAATAAACCGAGCCTGTACAGTGAGACGCCGGTTGGGAACACTCTACACCTGTAACCTACGCAACGAGCCCTACTACCTCAACACAAGACTCATTGTTGTGAATTCCTGCCTTGTTATTTATGGTCAAGTGTTGGAAAGAGAAGCCGGAAGGAGGCTGTAATTATCGCTAATGAGGGCTGAGGTAGCAGGGTGGGTCCGAGGTTAGAAAGGCATTGATTTTAAGGGAATTGCCTTTGTGGTTTGAAAAGTTATTTGGAGCCTCAGAGTTCACGGGGACATTCTGATAGCCCCTGTGAATCCAGAACAATCCTAATGGTGGGAGGAACTGACGAAATATCTTGTCTAACTTTCTTTAGATGCCTGCTGTGAACCCAGGTATTGGCGGGCAAATGTGAGGAATTATTGGAATACTGTAACTTACTGCCTGTAATAACGTCCAACTTCTCAGAGAAAGAGGTACAGTTGTGAGGTACTGTAGAGAAGTTGTCCAATTGTAATTTGCTTCAACTAAATATGTGAGTTATTCAATGCATACATATAGGACCAAGAATTACTACTGAGCCCATTTCCACTGGAGGAAGGAATGTATCCTTGATGCCAAGTGTAATTGTGAATGTACTGATAATCTGAAGCAGAGCTAACTTATGAATGTAATCTAAACACTACTAAGAAACCAAGAGAACTTTATAAAACAGCTCGTATTTTTCTAAACTGGTGTAGTGTCAGTTATTTTTGATGGTGCTACGCTGGGATACTGTGAGTGAGTAATGTAAGCACAACACAATTGCCTTTGGAGATTAGCCGTTCCTGCTTTGTGCCAGGCTACCCTATGTGGACTGGTGACCCCAGGTCCAACGCAATTGGTGATCAGTGGTGGGATTAGAGCTTGTGCTTGCATCCACTGTGTGTACCAAAGGCCTACACCTGGAGTTTTCTCCTAGCGGACTCCCTAATTACAGTTTTGCTTTTCCAAATGCTTTCCTGGTGGTGGGTGGGGGAAGCCCTCGCGTGATACCCTTCCTTGAAATCTTCCAAGTGGCTGTTTGATACCCTGTTGGCAAAATGGAATTTGATTTGGAAGAGTTGGAGACCTATACTGCGGCACATCTCAGAGAATTTTGTCAGAGAAAGGGGGTATTTTTCAAGCGAGGTGCGAAAAAGAGTGAACTTCAAACTAGCCTGAGGGCATGGGTGGAGGCTCATCCAGAAGGGGAGAAGGAAGAGGGAGAGAGAGACCAGGACACTGCAATCGAGGTAGATGTATTGTACCAACCTGGGGGGGAGAACCTACTGACAGGTCCCAGAACACTGTCAAGGGAGGGCAGCAGTGTCTCTGTGAGGAGCTTAACTGAAGCTGAACTAACAGACCAGAGAGAAGAAAGGCAGTTAAAGTGGGAGTTAGCGAGATTGGAGAAGGAGAGGGAGAAAAAGAGGCTGGCTCACGAATTGAGTCTCAGAGAGTTAGACCTCAAGACACTGCAAATAGGGACTCTCAATACTCCTGTTGGTGGCAGTGAATCCAAAGACACAACCAGGGATCCCAGACCCTATTTGGCAGAGGACGTAGTCGCCAGCTACAGCGCAGGGGATGACATTGCGAAATGGTTTGCTGCCTATGAGGTCTCCTTAAGAGCCCATGGGATATTGGAAAAACACTGGGGGGTGGCTTGTACAAATACATGCATCCTACAGAAAGGGATACACTTTTGGCCCTAGAGCAGGTGGAGCAGACCCACTACCCCACCATGAAAGTGGCGCTGATAAAAAAGTTTGGGCTGACTCCCGAAAAGTACCGTCAGAAGTTTAGGAGCAGTCACAAACTGGCCACACAGAATTGGGTGCATTTCCTAGACTATGCAAGGAAGGCCCTAGAGGGTTGGGTGCAAGGCAGCGAGGTGGGGGACTACGAGGGGTTGTATGATCTTATCCTCAAGGAGCACCTACTCGAGAAATGTTGCCCAGAGCTGTGACAACACCTGGTGGACAGCAAAATGACCAGCCCCCGGAAGCTTGCTGAGGAGGCGGACATCTGGGCTAGTACCCGGGTGTCCTCAAAGGGGACTGGAGGGGATTCCCAAAGGACCGGACAGGGCGCTCCCCAGAAGAAAGAGGGGGGAGATAAAAAGAGGGAGTTCTCAAGAGGCCCCCAAAATAGTTTCCAGGGAAAGGGAACAGGCTTCATTCACAAGGCTAACCCGCCAAGAAACCCTCATCCTGACCATAGTCAGCAGCCAAGGGTTGTCCGCTGCTATGAGTGTGGTGGGGTTGGGCACTATAAAGGTAATGTCAAGTGCCCAAAGAGACCACCCCCTCCCACTGGAGAAAAAGCCCCGGGAGTAGCTAGTGTAGTGCTCGGGGAGGAGTTGCCCTTAGAAAAGGGGGGGGAGGGGCGGGAGTCACCTTAGTGTCCCTGGGAGATCGGGAGATGGTTCCTAAGATCCAGGTGCCCTCAAATACTACCAAGTATGGGCATTGGGTCACCATCAATGGCCAAAGAGGGGAATCTCTGAGAGACACAGGAGCCAGTATGACTATGGTAAGAAGTCATCTGGTGTCTCCAGAGCAGGTGATTCCACATGTACTCCACCCCTCCGCGATGGCTGACGGCAGAATGGGTCACTACCCGGTGGCCGAGGTTCCATTTGAGTGGGAAGGGGTCGCAGGTCTACTTTGAGTTGCCGTAAGCCCTGCCGTGCCAGTTGATTGTCTGTTGGGGAATGATATAGAGCACAATGCTTGGAAGGAGGTGGAATACCGGACTCATTCTGAGATGCTGGGTACACCTGACTGGGCCTGTGCTAGCACAAGGTCCGCGACTACCCGGAGGGGGAGTTCGCCAGTGCTGGAGCCTGGAACAAAGGCACAGCCAGCTGCCAGGAAGGGAAAGGTCCGGGGACAGGAGAAGCCTGCCTCGGCCTCCTCGCCCCGTGAGACGGATAGGCCACCTGTGGTGGTGGACCTGGAGTCCGTGGAGGGGGATGTTGTCTCCCTGGGTAACCTACCTATCCCTGCCGAGTGGCATGTGGAAGGAGGGCCTACCAGGGAGGAGTTTTGTAAGGGCCAGAAGGAGTGCCCTACCCTTGAGGGACTGAGGCGACAGGCCGAAGCCCAGTAAGCAGGTAACGTTACTGGGAACTACCACATTTACTGGGAGGATGGACTCCTCTACAGTGAACCCAAGGCACCAGTGCTTGGTTCGTCACGGGCCTTGGTTGTCCCTCAATGTTACCGAGCCTTTCTTTTAGAACTGGCTCATGAGATACCCTTGGCAGGACACTTGGGTCAGGACAAGACTTTTGCCCGGCTTGTCCCCCACTTTTATTGGCCTTAGATGAAGGTGGCGTCCGACACTTACTGCCGGACATGTGTGTCTTGCCAAGCCAGTGGGAAAACAGGGGTGAAGCTGAAAGCTCCCCTGGAACTACTTCCTGTCGTTAGCCCCCCCTTTGAAAGGGTGGGCATCGACAATGTCGGGCCATTGGATCCACCAACTACAACTGGTCACAGGTTTATCCTGGTTCTGGTGGATCACGCCACACGGTACCCAGAGGCAATTCCTCTGAGGACCATTACTGCACCTGCAGTGGCTAGGGCCCTGATGGGGATCTTTACCCGAGTGGGTTTCCCCAAGGAAGATGTGTCCGACAGGGGGGCCAACTTCATGTCAGCTTACATGCGGGCTATGTGGAAGGAGTGTGGGGTTACCTACCGGTTCACCACTCCTTACCACCCACAGACCAATGGTCTAGTGGAAAGGTTCAACAAAACCTTGAAAGGCATGATCAGCAGTCTGCCTGAGAGCCTGCGGAGGAAATGGGATGTTCTCCTACCCTGTCTATTGTTTTCCTACAGGGAAGTGCCACAGAAGGGAGTGGGCTTCAGCCCCTTCGAACTTCTGTATGGGCACCCTGTGCGTGGACCTCTCAGCCTGGTGAAAGACGGATGGGAAAAGACTCCCAGGAAGCTTCCCCAGGATGTGGTGAGCTATATGCTGGCCTTCCGGAGCCAAATGGCTAAGTTGTGGAAGCAAGCTTCTGACAACTTGGAAGCCAGCCAAGCAGTGATGAAGGAGTGGTATGACCACAATGCTCACCCTGTGGAGTTGGAGCCTGTCCAGAGATTGTGGGTGATGGAACCTGGAGAGCTGAGTACCCTCCAGGAATGCTGGACAGGCCCCTTTGAGGTGATCGAGAAAAAGGGTAAGGCCACTTATCTAGTGGATCTTAAGACCCCCCGGCAGCCCCATCGAGTGCTCCATGCCAATCGCCTCAAACCCCACCATGAGAGGCCCGAGGTCATCTTGATGATGGTGAATGATGGAGCAGAGGGAGAGGAAAGCGAGCCTCTCCCTGATCTTTTTTCATTTCAGGAAAAGGATGGGTCGGTGGAGGGAGTGATCCTCTCACCATCCCTGACTCCTGAACAGCGGAGGGACTGCTGCAAGGTCCTGGAGCAATATTCCTCGCTGTTCTCCCTTGTCCCGGGAAGGACCCACCTGTGTACCCATGATGTGGACACAGGAGACAGCCCACCTGTGAAGTCTAAGATCTACCGGCTGTCAGACAAGGTGAAGGCCAGCATCCACAGTGAAGTCACTAAGATGCTGGAGCTAGGAGTAATTGAACCTTCAAGTAGCCCCTGGTCCAGTCCGGTGGTTCTGGTACCAAAAGCTGCCCCACCGGGCACCACTCCAGAGCTAAGGTTCTGTGTGGATTACCGGGGACTGAATTCAGTGACCCAAACTGATGCCCATCCGATCCCTAGGGCGGATGAACTCATTGACCGGCTGGGAGCTGCTCACTTCAGGGTACTGGCAGATCTCCCTTACAGATGGAGCCAAGGAAAGGTCAGCCTTCTCCACGCCTGAGGGCCACTACCAGTTCTGTGTAATGCCCTTTGGGCTCAAGAACGCTCCTGCCACCTTTTAGCGGCTGGTGAACGAGGTCCTCTCCGGGATGGAGGCCTTCTCCGCTGCTTATCTGGATGACATTGCTGTCTTCAGCAGCAGCTGGGAGGACCATTTGTGTAATCTACAAGCTGTTCTCCAGGCCCTGAAACAGGCTGGCTTGACAATCAAGGCCAGTAAATGTCAGATCGGGCAGGGGTCGGTGGTGTACCTAGGCCACTTGGTGGGCAGGGGAACGGTGCACCCCTCCAGGCAAAGATTGAGGCTATCATGGCCTGGGAGCCCCCCAAGACTCAAACTGAAGTCCGAGCTTTCCTGGGCCTCACCGGTTACTACCGTCGCTTTGTGAAGGGGTATGGCGCAATTGTGGCACCCCTAACTGAACTCACATCCAAAAGGCAACCCCGATGGGTAGTCTGGACAGAGGCTTGTCAGCAAGCCTTTGACACCTTAAAACAAGCAATGTGTGCGGCTCCAGACCTGAGAGCTCCGGATTTTTCTAAGGAATTCATTGTCCAAACAGAAGCATCAGAACATGTCATTGGGGCAGTGTTATCGCAACTCAATGAAGAGGGTCTGGATCAACCTGTTGTCTTCCTGTCCAGGAGACTGCTTCCCCGAGAACAGAGGTGGAGTGCAATTGAGCGGGAGGCCTTTGCAGTGGTATGGGCTCTGAAGAAGTTGCGGCCATACCTGTTTGGCTCGCACTTCCTGGTTCAGACTGACCATCGACCCCTTCGTTGGCTGATGCAAATAAGGGGAGAAAATCCCAAGCTGTTGAGATGGTCCATCTCCCTACAGGGAATGGACTTCCGGGCGGAACATCGGCCTGGAGTGGACCACGCCAATGCAGACGGTCTCTCAAGGTATTTCCGCCTTAGTGATGAGAACTTCCAAGGGGTTGGGTAGCTCTCCCCACTTTCAGCTGGGGGGACGCGTGTTAGACCTGTCAGCCCTTTGGGTGGTCCCTCCTATTATTTATTTATTTTGTCCCTTTTTGCCTCCTAGTACTTTTCATTTTTATGTTCACTGGAAATTTTTGGTGTTGTCCTAGGGGTTAGGTGCTACCTTGTCCCTATAACTTTTTGAGGCCTAGGTGTTCCCTTATAATGGTGAAAATTTAGTCACACAAAATGGTGGCTGGTAACTGCCACAACTGATTACCTCAGAGGTTGAGCCATAGGACTTCAATGGGAAGGTTCTAGAACCTTCCAGCTGGTTCCAGTAGCCAGGGCCAGTCTATATAAGGGTCAGAACCAGGGCGGCCATTTTAGGAGTGACCAGAGAGCTTGAGTAGAACCTGGTGAGGAGTGAAGCGGTAGAGTGGGGAGGACAGCGCACTGAGCATAGGGTTAGATCGTCCCACGGGCCGGCTTTTCCACTTGGCTGACGTAGCCCCCTACCTAGTGACTGAGCCTGTCACCAATCTGGTCATCTGCAGTAACCTTCAGGACCCGTTAGTGCCCCGGAGCAGGATGACCCTGAACTGTCCGTGAATAATTGAGGAAATAGCCTAGGAAGAGCCACTGACCGAGAAAGAGACTGATTAGTTGCCCCCCTTTTCCTTGTGGCCTCATCTGTACTGTCCTGTCGGGAGTGTGGGGAAGAACGTTAGTAGCATTACCACTGCTGCCCCACGTGATCCCTGTGGTCCCGAGGTCGCAAGAAGAATCCTACCTGGTCGCGGCTGCTATCGGAGACCCATATTGCTGGAGTGTCACCGTCCGGTCACGGGCCCCCATTGAGGAGATTGTGTGGGGAGGGCCCGGTTTTCCATCGGCAGAGCAGAGGGTTGAGAGGCAGAGTCGCGGAGGACTGAGAGGGCGGAGATTGGAAGAGGATGTTCCGCCTAGTGCCCGCCCTCACTGACGACGGAGCTGAGAGAGCTGCGGAAGATGAGGGAAAGTCTCGGCCCAGTCAGCTGTAGTGTGGCTGAAGCGCTGGGGCAGGAATCATCACGGCTTAGCTGTGGCGCGACCCGCTCAGGTCGCGTGAAGGAGTGTGGGGTCTGGGACAATCTGTCAAACACCCGGTAAGGCCTGGAGTTAAGTGTTGTGCCCCAGGGGCTGAGGGGGCCTCGCACGGAGGGTAGAAGTGGAATTACCCGACCTGCCCGTAATGACATGGAACTTTGACAATAAACCGAGCCTGTACAGTGACATGCCGGTTGGGAACACTCTACACCTGTAACCTACGCAACGAGCCCTACTACCTCAATACAAGACTCATTGTTGTGAATTCCTGCCTTGTTATTTATGGTCGCGTGTGGAAAAGAGAAGCTGGAAGGAGGCTGTAATTATCGCTAATGAGGGCTGAGGTAGCAGGGTGGATCCGAGGTTAGAAAGGCATTGATTAAAGGGAATTGCCTTTGTGGTTTGAAAAGTTATTTGGAGCCTAAGAGTTCACGGGGACATTCTGATAGCCCCTGTGAATCCAGAACAATCCTAATGGTGGGAGGAACTGACGAAATATCTTGTCTAACTTTCTTTAGATGCCTGCTGTGAACCCAGGTATTGGCGGGCAAATGTGAGGAATTATTGGAATACTGTAACTTACTGCCTGTAATAACGTTGAACTTCTCGGAGAAAGAGGTACAGTTGTGAGGTACTGTAGAGAAGTTGTCCAATTGTAATTTGCTTCAACTAAATCTGTGAGTTATTCAATGCATACATATAGGACCAAGAATTACTACTGAGCCCATTTCCACTGGAGGAAGGAATGTGTCCTTG
Organism: Lissotriton helveticus; assembly: GCF_964261635.1. Lineage (NCBI taxonomy): Eukaryota > Metazoa > Chordata > Amphibia > Caudata > Salamandridae > Lissotriton > Lissotriton helveticus. Next base: position 889,483,695 of record NC_136065.1, on the reverse strand, counting down.
ATGCCAAGTGTAATTGTGAATGTACTGATAATCTGAAGCAGAGCTAATTTATGAATGTAATCTAAACACTGCTAAGAAACCAAGAGAACTTTATAAAACAGCTTGTATTTTTCTAAACTGGTGTAGTGTCAGTAATTTTTGATGGTGCTACGCTGGGTTACTGTGAGTGAGTAATGTAAGCACAACACAATTGCCTTTGGAGATTAGCCGTTCCTGCTTTGTGCCAGGCTACCCTATGTGGACTGGTGACCCCAGGTCCAACACCTCAGGAATCCACAATGTTAGTAGCTTTCAATGAAAATTAAGGGCAATTGGTGCTCAGCAAAAGCATTAGAATCATCAAAGTTAATTCCAAGTTGGTTGTTGTCCAGATTGTGCTGCTTAATCTATATGGTTAAGACATGTTGATTGTCACCCCAAAAAATTAGCCACTGTCCCAATTCTTGTTTGCATCCTAAAGTATATGACAAAAAAAACAGAGCAATATCTTGGCCTGGACTGGTTGCAAAATCACAGAATCTAGCACATAAGGTGTGTGAACACAGGATAAGGGACTCCTAGTACAATAACCACTATTTTGTAGTGGAGGGTCCTCCGCTAAGGTAGATGAACGTTGCCCCACTGCTCAAGAGCAGTGTAAAAGAAAAATGATAATAAGTGAAGTTATTATAATTTTATTTTTAGTATCGTCAGGTTAGGGCCTGGCAGAGCTTTACTCATCTGACGGCATGGAGGAGGAATGGTTGCTGCCACCTAAAGTGTGCACAATGCCTTTGCTTGATGTGCAAAATGTCATGCACACTTTGCAAGTTCCCCACCCAGGGTGCCTTACAGCCTGGGTGAATAACATGCCAAGGCTCCCATTGCCTGTCTGAGCACCAAACCACAGCGCTCAGAACATTCACAACATTGCATTGTAGCATTGTGATTGCCTCAGGGGAGCCTGGGTGCTTACCACTCACAAGGCTGCATTGCAGAGGTGTGATTGGCTAATGGGTGCAGAGGTGCTTCCTTGAAGATGAGCGGAGAGACACGACAGGGGAGAAAAAGTGGCGAGATGCAGCGATCAGCTAAGTGATTCTTTTTTATACCTCTCCACCCCGTACTGTGCTGTCTGCCACTGCTATTTGGCAGATGCTTCTTGGATAGACCAGAGTTATACGAAACCCAGCAGAAACATGCTTAGAAATTCCAAAGTTGTCATAGAAATATTTATCCTGTAGACTAAAGGGTTTATTGAAGTTGGAAGTCTGGCCTCCACTGTAGGTTGAGAGAAAATGGAAAGGGTAAAATGTTATCCTGCCGTGCTCATCATTTCTTTTTGTTTTTGAAAGCTAACTCCCACTGTAAAAGTTTGTTTTTTGAAAACACAGCGAAAGACCCTGAGTTACAGGGAGTTTTCTCTGTATGGGTCTGGCTGCTGATTGATTCTGGGGATTGCTATGCCTTGCATGGTGCACCCAGGCACTGAAATCTAGTGATGGTCTCCCCACCTTAGATAGGATAGTGGTGACCATCACTGTGATATGAAGGCCAAGTGGCAGCCACGCCACAGGTCAAGGGTTTTCCATGGCAGAGTCAGATGAAGCTATGTTACAAAAAATCTTTGTTTACACAATCACTAAATGTGTTGCTTTTTACTCTCCGTACTACGCTTTGATGGGCTGGTGGTATAATTATGTTTATGGCTAAAAACCCAGAACATACTTTTTTTCTATAATGTATTTAAATACGAAACTTTGCTTTTTAAGTATCTTTAATTTAAACATTGCTTTTCAGCCTTGACAAAGTACCTAGACTTTATTGAGCATGTCATAACATTTGGAGGCCTATTCACAAAGGTACATTTATATTTGTAAATGTACTCATGTCTAATTCTATACCTGCACCTGGATGTAAATCTTCACTTTTTGTGTTATTCACAATATCTGAGTGGGGATGTACAGCTAACTGTAGACTTACATATCTTAACCCCCTCTGTTCAGAGAGAGGGCATCTAAAACTGAATTTACAAGTGTAAAGGAAGTTTTGTCTGTTAACTTTACAAATGTATGTGTAGCTCTTTGCCGCTGTGGTGGTGATTTCCCGACTGGAACGTAACAAGAATAGCAATTATCAAAATATTATTAGTAATGAGCAAGGCTAATGTACAGAATGTTTTTAATATTTTGTGTTATTTTAATACGATGTAAAACCATTTATTATATAATAATTTTAACATAAGAATTTTTTTTTTTTAATGCAACTGTTTTAATTAATCACGCATAATAAATAACCTTCAAACTTCAAACTTCAAACTACTGAAAGTATGGAGAAAATATTTAAGTTTGGTATTCTTTAGAAAAGAATTACAAATATTTAATATAGAAAAGTGAAAGTGAAATAACTGAAATTATTTATTATTAACACAAAAATATTACAAAATGATACAGCACATTCACAAATTAAATTAAATATGTATTAAATAATTAACAATTTAAATATATTTTTTTATTTATAAATGTAATTTCTTAAGAATAGTTTTTAAAAAACTAACATTTATTTTTAATTCACATGTATTACATTTTCTTAAAAGTTATGTGCTAAAATAATTTTAATTACTTTTTTTTTAAATACAAGTTTGCAAGGCTGTAGTTAATTTAGAAGTGTAATTTGTGAATAGCAATGGATTTACTCTTTTGTGGGTGGGTGTTGTAGCCTGACACTCCCTAAAGCTCCCCTTCTTATACGTCAACCTCTTCAATTTTGTAGAAAATAATCCACATTTTCCCACCATTTTCTCAGCCCCTGTCATATTTTCTACAGAGAGCAGAAATAAATTAGTCCGTGATTTCATGCATTTATTTCACATCACCTGATTACTCCCCGTCAGGGTTTTCTGCATCCAGATTCCCCAAGTGAGAAGGAATGTGACTCGATTTTCCAACAGGAAATATTTCATCAGACTTTTAACTACAGGCATGAATCACAAACTTCATGCTGTGGTACAGAAAGTTCTTGTACAGTAATACTACTTACTACGCGATGCAATTCTGTTAGGTTTGAAAAACACCATTCTCATGATATACTTGTTTCGTGCCATTGTAGGTTAGTTGTATGCGGCTAAATTAGATCTCCTTTGTATTCACCTTATGCAACCCACTGAGTTATCCTTGTAATGCATGAGTTCCAGTTAGCGAGTGTCACTCCATTTTGTATTTTGCAAACCCCATTCGGCTGTGTCTGAACTAGGCCCTGTTATTCAATTTGCTTGCCTCAGCTGATTTTAGTTGTTATTTTCTCTTTCGTTCAAGGTTGCTTTCTGACTTACTGATGAACAGGCCATTCTGCCTCTGCAATACCTATCCATACCTATCCATGTGTGTAGTTCTGCTCCCACATTAGGAGATGCTGAGACCCAGCACAGCAACATTGAAACTGCGAGTGTGTGTATCATCTTGCAGGTGACATCCCATCCTTCTGTGCCCCCTTTGTTAATGTTCGCCCTAAGCTGGTAATTTTCCAATGTGGGTATGGTTGGGGGCTGTTGGAGGAATGGTTTTGCATTGTAGGCTGTTGGGGGGCCAGTCCCTCAGCAGACATCTTAGGGCACAGGTCAGATTGGACTCCTCTGCAGAGTATGGCTAATAAATGCTTGTTTTTATTCTCGATTGTCTGACCGACACTTTGTTACTTGGGAAGGCATAGCATGTGGTTCTCAGTAACCCGGGTGGCCCCTAAGGGACACTTCCTTCTGTTGGCACCCAAACAGGGACCCCGCAAGGTGATACGACTCACCCGTAATTGAGTCAGGGATGCCTCTGGTCGGTTGGGCGGATCGGGGTTCCCCACACAATTAGAGCCCGGTCCTCTTGGCTGCCCCGCCCTTCTGATCGGGTGACTCCTTGTCCAGTGGTTGCCGGCTGGGGTCCTGAGAAGGTGAAACCTTAGATTTGACCGTTTGGTCTGAAGAGTCGGTAGTGGAGAATAACTTTGCTTAACCTGAGTGCACCAGGTGATCGATTTGATTCTTGGAAAAATTGCGCCATTCTTGAATGGCACAAGCCTACGGGCTGGGTCCTGGTACAGTATTTGGACTGACTTGGTGCAGTTTTCGCACTGCCTTGCTAGAACGGCACAAGCCCATGGACTGTGTCTTTGTATGGTCTTCAAACTGTCTTGGTTTGAACTTGGTGGGTTTGCGGACCCTTAAAAGACACGGAGTGTTTGCAAACAATCTGCCAGCCGAACTGGAAATTCGAATTATTTTTTAAAATGTCTGGGTCTGAAGCCTGTGTTCTTAAACTTCGTGTAGTCTCCGGACTGCAGGGTGCGGTCCCCGGGCTGTTCTGGTTTGGTTCTCGAACCCTTTTGCTGGTTGGTGTTATATTTGCCCATTGGGGACAGCGTATGTGTCTTATAAGAAGATGCCTTGTCTAAGTAAACTGGGGTGTTTTGGATGTTTGTGTTGTTCTACTGAGGCTCAGCTAGAAGAGGGCCTGCTTGCGCCTCCGGAGGGTACCCCAAATTTTGATGTATAAGTCAAGCATGGGATTGGCCCTATTATGTTTAGCACGTTGTGAAATAAATATACAGAGGACAATGCTGACTTCCAGTGGCCGCTTACTGGCACATTTGATTAACAAAAATTTAATTTCTTGCAGGACAAAATGTGTGCCAAAAAGAGCAGGAAGACGATGTTTGATTCTTTAAGAGCATGGCAGAAAGAAGCAAAGCAATGACGTATGAGAGCACCTTTGGTGTTCGCTGATTCACCTGTTCTCCCAGCAGCCGTCAGCCATAGGTTACTGATCAGCCTTGGCCTGCATATCACTAACCACAACAATCTGCGAAAATTCTGAGAGCCTACAAGGCCCAGCTTTCAAATCCTCATCCTGAAATTTTCTCGCAGTTTCTACCGGGGCCCACTACCTTCCCTCATCTCGATCCTGAGGAAGACCCCACCCGCAAGGCACAATGTTTGCTGTTCTATATAGGAGTCGAAATGTCAACAGTGTTTTGTTTTATTATCAAACATAGATGACAGAGAGTGTATATCAGCATCTACTCAATTGTGTTATGATTTGTCTTTTATGTATATGCCAGGCATCTGGCTGGATTGGTTGTTATTATTGATTGCTGATGTATATATGCGCACTACCGTCCCTTTTCACATCACTTTACCAAATCCCCCCATGCATTCATCACTCCACCCTGTGTGCACCTGTCTTTCAAAAATATCCAAATGTGAAATACATTGTACCGTATGATTTAATTTACTTCAATATGTGATAAAATAAAATTACATCCATTTTTGGAATGATTTAATGGTGGTGTCCAATTTTGATTAGATAACGTAGACCATTTCTTGTTTTCTTTATGTATTGTGACTGTTCTGGATTGAAGCATATACAAGATTACATTGTATACTCAACAGAGTGGGAACTATTTTGACAACCCCCAAGGACGGCAGTACTATCATGATGACTATGACATGGGCAAAGTGATGGGGTTTTCCCACAGCTAGGACAGCCAGGGCCAGGGACCAATTCCGGTGCCTGTGGATCAACTTGTAGTGTAGTTCCTATATTCCCAATAGGCTCTGCGCATTGGAATAATATAAACAGCAGTGTAGACGTAGGACTGAGGTCGACTAGGTCTCTACTGACTATATTAGACTTAATTAGTTTGCCAGCTAGCTCAGAGGTCACTAGAAACTTTCTCGAATGTTCAGGAAAGAGTTAACTCTCCTGATTTAGACAAGAAGGGATTAGCTTCTGACAACCGCATAAACATGACAACTTTGCTCCCTCAGAATAAAGAGTGTATCTCTAGAGTCGTGTGAAAACATTAGAGGGTTATTTCACTCGATCAATCGTGCATACTTAGTTTCACCAGAGTGCAGAGAAATAGAGAGACGGGCGTTTTCAATAAAAGGTGTTATTTATTGAGCAGTCTTCTTTCTAATGCAAGAGAAATGATTTTCCACAATTGCAATACTTATCATAAAGTAAAGTGCGTACAGTAAAAGGAGTATTATGAAATAATACTGTAAAAGCATTGATATGGTTTCTTAGCCATATGATACTTTAAAATGGATAAAATATATACTTACATAAAACCATTAACTAACGTACTCAACTGGTGCTTCTAATCTCTGCCTACCCCGGCGTACCTGACCTAAGCCTAATACGTGGGAAGGAGTAAGTAAGTAGCAGTTTTAAGTTAAGTTGGTTTCTGCCAAGGAATCTGAATCAAGAATTCTCTCAAGGGTTTAGTCAGCTCCGTTCCTGGGTAATAGAATGTAGGAGGTCTTGTATCTCTCTTTTAGGACTCGATATTCCAGCAACCCGCAAGGGTATCTGGAAACACCGGAGCTGGATTTTCTCGGCAGGAGAAAAGACAGCATCTCTCTCAGTGCGTCAAAAGGGAGGGGCGGCTTCCGTGGGCTCTCGCATCAGCTGGGCTCTTGGGCAAGTAGATAGCCGCTCTGCTCCAAACCACCGTGTGTTTGCTTAAGGCAACGTTGGTATATTTATACCTGAAAGGTGCCGGGTTTGACGTAAGGTTGGACACAAGACGTCAATAAAAGATGTCACTAAGAACTGGCCGTTCTTTCAGTGCTCGCAGGAGTTCTAGGACAAATCAAAACAAAGGCATGCGGAATTCCCATGTTTCTGGAGGTTTGGTTTGTTTAAAGAACGCATTGTACTTTCTAGGAGTCTAGGATGTAGCCTTGCCTAATTTGGACTGCAATGGCTATGACTAAATATGGATATGATTCTTATGCCTTTATAAGGATATTATTTATTATAACCACATAAGGGCATAAATCGTGAATATCGAATTAGGGTCCTAGATAGAAACACAACACACACTCCATGAATGAATGTCCATCATTACTAAAACTAAGCAATATTAAACATATAACGATGCATGTGTATTTTCCAACCCACCCCAAAATACATAATTCGCATTTGAAATGGTATATGGTAAATACACGAAAATGAGTATTGGTACTGTACGCTTTTCAAGCAGTGGTATCATTCAGTTAAATGCATATTTATATCAGCTGAATGAATTGCGAAAATTACACATGAAATGGCTCTGAATACACAAAAGAACGTCGAGACCATTTCATCACATATTTATACAAATGCTGTACATGTGCTAGAGGCTGAGGTAAAATATTGTCTCTAGAGTTCCTAAATTAGAAGCTCTGTTCTCTAAGAATAGTTCTACTTTAAGCAGATTACCATGTGCCAAAAAAAGGGTAAATATTTTGGAAGTGAAAAAAGAATAATTTCGCTTTCAGGGGAAAAAAATAGTTCCAAATGTTTTCAGTAGCTGTGTTTATCAAAAACTGAAGGCCGAATTCAGAGTTCAGGGAACGCTGTGTGCTCGTTGTTTTAAAAGTTATTCTCGTTGATCAGGGGAGAACATCATTTCAGACACACTTGCAAAAAACTGGTCTACAACATCAGGTGAAAGTTCGACCAAGTTTGAAAAGGTTGAAATTGTGCACATGTGAGAATGGTTGCTATCATCGATGTCTGGATCAGCAATGCTCACAGAAGGTTGTACCTATTTGGTGCTGCTTTCCTCTCGTACTTCACCGCCACCTACTTGTAGTGGTGAAGTCTCAACGAATGCCGTCATCAGAATAGGTAGCCGCTGGGGACAACACAATGCATGAGTCATTACAGGACCTAGCAAAGTATCGATATCCATTGGTACTGCTGATGGTAGTGTAAGACAGATGTCCAACACACATTCTTCTCCACATAGCAGACATCGAAGCACAGGTAAGATGCAATTCTGCCAGATTGGTCTGAATGAAAGAAACCAAGTTGTACTTAGATCTCCTAGCCGGGCAAATCCGAGGACTTTAGTGATGCGGTCCCGGTAGCGTATAGCTAGGATCGTTTCTCCCATCATTGCTGGAGTCTTGTCTGTGGCTTGGCTTGCCATATCGGAGCAGAAGAATCAAAAATAAAATTCCTGCTACGAGTCCCAATAGAAGAGGCAGACCGCCAAAAATGGAATGCACAAAATTCGGGATAATGCCCAGAACTGTTTCAAAGGGTGCTAACAGTCCGGGAAAAATTGTCTTAAATACATGTGCGATGCCACTGGTATCAGACATGTTTAAAATTTGACCTAACATTTCTACGAAATGCCGGGGCAATTTGTTGATAATAGGGAATGTATCTCTGCCGCTGTCCTTGCAACTTGCAGATCATACGTTTCTTTGGACGAGGTCAAAGGCACAGTTGTCTGTAGAATATTAGACTTCATTCTGCTTAAAGTATCAATTCGAATAGAAGAGATATTCAAATAAGGCCATATTGCCGCCTCCATGTCTGGATTGCTTTTTGGATACAATACTTGCATACAGCAAGTGACCATGGAACTAACGCTCATGAGATAGGCTTTTCATGGCACCATGCCATAATAGCTGTGGTCACTTATTAGAACGTAGCTGCCATTGGAAAGCTGTCTAAAGAATGGCTCTATCTGTGTTGCAGGAGTGCCGTGCAGGTGACATGAAAGGTTATTTGAAGACCCTTCACAAGCTCCGTGCAAGTTAATACCTTGACACAGAAGACCAAAGACACCAACAATATTTACAATTTAAATACTGTGATGTTATATACTTGAACAATAAAAACATATTGAAAATAAAAAATATCTAAAATACAGCAATATCAAAAACTAAAATAAAGAATTAACACTACATTAAAACGAATAAAACGTAACAAAAACCACAAAACAAAATAATCAAACTTGGGAAAACAGAACTTATTAAAATAAATAAAATCACAACTACAATACCTACATATACAAAATATAGATAGCGTTAATGTACAGTACATTTATAGAGAGAATACTAGTGATTACAATACCAGGTTAAAAAACACACACTACTCTCCAAACAGCCTATCAAATTAAATGTAAAGACAAAGGACACAGAAAAACACTACAAATTTCATCCTGAAAAGTAATTATCACGGGACAGTATCACTCTACTGGTGTGAAATTCAACATATAAATAAATCTTTACTACAAATGACCACTAAAGCAACCAACACATAAAGTTTTAAAACAAATGACACCTGAGAATGACTTTAAAAATATATATAAATAAATAAATATATAAAATCACAAAAATTAGATATTTTTTCCTCAAAAATACAGGTATGTCCACTAGAAAAAGCCAAAAAAGAAAACCCAAATAAAAGCAAAGACATTCAAAAATCTCAAGTACAAAAAAAAACAATTCTTAAAGTAAGTATTACAACTAAAGCAGACAAATGAATATTTATCGTAAAAATATTTAGACAGAAATTAAAAATAAACTAAAAGTTGTAAACTCCACATAAAAATAAAAGTAAGTATACCTTACTCCAGCTCAAATCAACAGGTACATCCTCCGCACAGATGCGACTTGTCCCTGCTGCCGACAGTTAGATGCCAACATTCTCCATATGCTCTGGGGTTATCCGGTCTTAATTGACTACTGGAACAGTGTGACAATGACCCTAGCAACTTGCACCTATCGAGCCATTCCCCCTAATTGAGAAGACCATGTATAGCACCTCTTTAGCAGAAACAAAAACTATAGAGCTGCCATACGATTTCTAGACCTGGGTCTAGTAACGATTGATCACTAAACAATGGAAATTGTCAGGACTAGGGTGGCTTGCGGTCTAGGGCCCGCCCCATCCTGTAGGCACATACGCCTGTTCCTGTGCGATCAACCCTTATGTGGTAAAAGCCATAGAGTAGCCTCTGGAGGATTGTGGTGGCGTAAATGTTTAAAGAGGCAAACCACACCTTGTTGAATTTTAATCTGTGGTCTCCATTATGTACATATCCTTTTTTGTGCATGTTCATGTGTCCTAGTATGTTTGTTCTCTTTACTAACTTTTTCTCACTCAGGATGAGTGAGATTGGGCATCTCACGCGAGATGAGTGAGATTTAGCATCTCAAGCGAGATGCGTGAGATTTGGCACGGGCGTGCCTATGATGACGTCACTGGCCGCGCCCAGTTCCCCGTGCTCACTATTCGGTGTTCTTGGAGAAGAAGGAGGTTAGTCCAGGAGCTCTGACCTTCACTTGATTTTTGGGCTCTTAGAAAGCAGTGGTGGTGAGTCCTCTAGTGCCAGCTTGTTCGCAGGAGTCTTTTGCACGATCAGAGACAGAGGCAAATTCTGGAGCAGTCAGATTCCCCAGGTCGACTCTTCCTTCGATGGCTGACATTCCGCTGGGCTTCCGTTATAGTCTTTCAGCGCAGACATCGCTTCGTGCGTAGAGTAGGTCGTACTCTACAGGTAGGACCTGACCAGCTTATACTTTTTTTTTACCTGAGCACCTATCAGTCCAGAGAGGGCTGTATTTGTTAAAGCGTATTTTGGCTTGTGGACCAGAGTGTTTATTTAAGTTTTCACAGATGTTTTATAGTGCTAATGTTTATATGAGGCTAACCTGAGTGGATTTTGTGCATGTTATTCGACAATAGAAATCTTGGTTAGTTTTAGTCTAATGCTACGTTAGCCATTTAGTAAGAAGAATCTGCTGATACTAGAGTTAAGTGTGGGCAGTATTATTCAGAAAAGTGTATAATTCTATTCACTCAAAGTGAAACAAAGCCTCATTAATGTGGTAAATATTGAGCAAGAATGTATAGACACATTCTGGGTGGCGTTATCACGAAAAAGGCAAATTGCGTTATTGTTTGTTATTTGTAGCTAACTTTTCCTTTGCAGTTCTCCTTCCCAGCTGTTCCCTTCCTAACTCTCTTTCCCCTCCGCTTGATCACTTCAATACTCTGTGTAAGTAATACAGTCAGAGTTGAAGGTATCGAGAGGTGGGCCATTTTATCATCGCATCCAGACTCCGAGGAAGGCTTCGTCTGACAGAAATCCCCTATTGACATACTGACCCGCTAGCCTGGCGCCGATCTCTGCTTAACTGGGCTAAGGCGGAGAGTGTGACGCTACACAGAGAGGACCTACTTGGCTTTTGTAAATCCCCCCTAGCGCCTCAGTGGGACACAATGGTTTCCAAGCTCCAAGAAATGGTCACAAACACACTTTTGGGGGGAGTGTTGAGTAGCACTGACACCCAAGCTGACTTAGCCCATCTGTTCCATTGTCAATAGACCGTGGCTGCATTGGCCCCCTGGCTACACTAGATGCAGCAGCAGGTCTCAAGCGTCTCCACTTTACATTCCTTGACTTATGTTATCCTCATTTTTTTGTGTCCTATGTACCCGGTTGGGTTAGAACTGTACTATACCTGAATCGTTTACATGCTACCCGGTGGTGTGACTCACCAGCACTGCTCCGCCCTTGTCTAGGGATATTGACTCATGATTTGATGTGCTCACCATAATATACACATCTGCTTTTCCTGTTACTATTGGGCATTGCGCATCGTGCTGCTGGCAATCACATTTCTTACTTTCTCCACTTGATGCATGAGCACTGCTCTGACTGTATGTTTTATTAAAAATTTGCAAAAATGTTAATAAATAGATTTAAGCAAAAAGATAAAATAGAGGTACGTAATACACAAATCGTGCAAACAAAAGCTATTATTAAGTTAGAATTTATTAATTTATAATAAGGATGGGACTACCAGTCGAAAAGCACGCTGGAAATACAACAAATGTTATTCTAATGCATGCTATGGCAGGGTTGCCTCTAAAACTAACATTGTAGAAAGTGCTAGGGAAAATTTTTGTTAGAAATTGAGTGGACGAGATTCAATACACGTAATTGCACATTCACCGGGCATTTTGTGGTCGGTCTCAACCAATGCACTGAATTGGGAAGCAGCATTAAGAAAGTACAGTCATATGCTCATACATTGTTGTGTGCTGTCTGTCTTTGTTTTTTCACAGATGGAGAACCACACATGACAGATTAATTGTCTGTCACACACACAACAGGAGCAGCTACCCTGCCCATTATAAACTGACAGGATAGGGGCTCCCCTCTTCTGTCCCCCAAGGGTGGGTGACCATTGCCCTGAAGAAAGTCAAGGACCTTTAAGGCCGACTGTTGACTGAAAAATGTTAGCACTAGGGTCATAGGACCAGAACACTCCCATTGACCCGTTTTAAAGATTTTTAACAACCCGGACAGACCCAAGAATAAAGGGAAACCGGGGATCTGTCTGAGGTTTTTTATATACAATCCCCCCTGGTCTTCACTTATCACAAAGAGCTCCCAACACTGTAGTTGAACCCACCCCGACTTGTAAGCGTCGGAGTGACCCAATGAAGAAACATGACACCACTAGTGTTTGTGAGGCTAACTAAACAAAATGGAATTGCTTTCTTCATCACCTTTTGGTGAAGTTAGACACCTATCCTAACTCTGGATACTTCCCTTTTCAAGTTTAAGTACTCTTTTCTCTGACTACTTGATGGTCTGTTGGAGTATCTTTTTTGGTTTATTAATAAAAAGTCGAGTTACTGCTTGACAGAAGTAGGCACCCTATCCAAGCAGGAACCACAATAGTAGTCCGGATTAGATTCTCACCCTAAATTAACCTGTGATCTCCCTCTTATAGCTTGTCACAGAGCAGTCAGGCTTAACTCAAGAGCCAATGTGTAACGATTTGTGCAACACTTCAAAAAGTAAAGCAGTGTAAACACCACACAAAATATACCACACCTGGTTTGAAGAAATAGAGCTGATCTACTAAACAAAACAAAACCAAAATGACAAAAATTCAATAAGTAGTACTGGAGTTATGAATTTTTAAAGAATATCTCAAAATATAGTGCTTTAAAGCATAAAGTGCCATCCAGGCCTATCTGGTCACGCTAGACTGGTTCAAATGCACATTTTAAGGCCAACGGCATTGGACCATGTGCCTGATACAGGGACCAGCCTTGGCCTGCTGAAACAGTACCTTGGTTTGGGTTTGATTTGACGTCGAGGACGAGATGTGAGAAACAAAGGAGATGATGCATCAGCGTAGATCCTGAGGATGTAGGTAATGCGTCAGTTCCGAAATGTGCAAAGTAGAGATGTGTTGTCGTTGAATCCCTCTGATGTAGGTGATGCATAGTCATCGAGTCATCAGCTGGTGATGCGATGTCTTCAAGCCTGGAAGCAGCAATGATGCGTCGGCGTAGACAGAGATGCACCGGTTTTTGCAGTTACAGCACGTAAAACCCATTTCCAAGGGCCCAGGACTGGATTGGCACCACTTGGCAGGGCAAGACGCTCAGATGGCAGTGCCCTGGTGCTGGTGATGAGTGGTAATGAAATATTTGATACACCTGAATCCTCCAACAGGAGAGTAGCAGACAATCCTGGGTGGAAGATGTGGCCTAACAGCTAGGCCAGTCCACCTCGCAGCTGGGGAACCAGGTTTGAATCTCGGCAGGGACGCTGAACATCCTATGATTCTGGGCAAATCACATAATCTCCCAGTGCCTAACAAAAACGAATGTGTCCACCTGTAACGCAACTGCCACTCATGAAAAGTGCCTTGATACCTTTGGGTCTAGTTTGCTGTATTTTGAAAAAAAAATATCCTTTGAGTCACTCTGGTTCTGGGTTGGAGAGAAGCAGCTGTAGTACTTCTTGCTCCCAGGCAAAAGGGTATAAGGCAGCAGATCAGCACAGCATAACAGGAGACCAGCAGAGTGGCAGTCCTTTCAGCAACACACCAGTCCTTCCTCCTGGCAGAATGTCCGCGGGTACAAAAAGTGCACTGAAGTGGTGGTGTCTGAGTTCCAGTACTTATACTAAATTCTGCCTTTGAAGTGGGAGGAGACTGCAAAGAGAGGCCTTTGAAGTGCACAGAGTCCCGTCTTTCCTACCATGGCTCCAGACTCGGGACTTGGGGATATGCAGTCTTTTGTGGAATGACAGGACACAGCAATTTTAGTTGTGAGTGTCAGATCCTCCCTCCACCCTGCCTAGGGTGTGTGTGGATGTCCCATTAATCACACCAAGGCTTCCCTTGTGTGTGGCTGCTGTCTGGAGGAAATGCTAAAGCCTAGCTATTACCCACCACATATGTGTATTCAGAGACAGACAGAAAGCACCAAATGGGTAAAGGAAGAAAATGACAACTTTCTAAAAGATGCATTTCACAATTACAATTTAAAATCTAACTTCACCATAAATTTGGATTTTAAATTGTGATTCCAGAGACAACATTTTGGGGGGGCCATCTCTTCCCAATTGGATAACACAATTTTAAAATGTATAAGATAATCCCAATGTTAACCTATGCAAGAGAGTTTTTCACTACCAGGACATGTTAAACTTAAAAGTATATGTCATACATTTTAAATACACTGCACCGTGCCCTTGGACTATCCAGGGCCTACTTTAGGGGTGACATATACATTAAAAAGGAAGGTTTGGGCCTGGCAAGATGGTTAACCACCCAGGCCAACAAGGCAGTTAAAAACTGCACACAGAGGCTCTGCAATGGCCGGTCCAGAGACATGTTAGAGGGCTACTTAAGTGTGTCGCATACTCTATGCTGCATGCCCACTAATGTCACATTTAATGTACAGGCTCAGGGGCACCTGTGGTGCACTTTACTAGGGACCTATAAGTAAATTAAATATGCAAGTTGTGTATAAGCCAAAAATGAAAATTTTTAAAGTACAGAGCTCACATACTTTAGCACTGGTTAGCAGTGGTAAAGTGCCCAGAGTCCTACAGCCAGCAAAAATGAAGTCAGCAAAACAGGAGGTCAGAAGGCAAAACAGCCAGGGGAAACCACACCAAGGATGCCAGTTCCCAAGTAGGTCATGTCTAACAACAATCATCCTAGTAAGATTCCAGAAAGCAAGATTAGGAAGGTTCTACAGAACCTGAAAGTGGTCAGTATGAGCTCACAAGAGCCAACAGGAGTAATGTTCCTGAAAAGAAAGCAAGCTAAACCTGGAATATTAAACCTAAAAAGAAGAATTATAAAACATCAAGGGAAAAACCTGTAACATCTAAAAAAGATACAGAACACTTCGAATCACACATAAGAAAGACACATTGTTAAATTATAATGTAATTTACTAACATTAATAAACTAACATTTACACACTGTAAGAAAGGGAGGATGGCACATTAAAGTTGTACCCTCAGCCATTCGTCAAATATATTTTAGAAAGTGGTACATTAGCTGGTGTGAATTAGTGTCCATCATAAGTAATAAAGTCAAAACGTTCTTTGGTCCAGTAAAAGGTTTCATTAATTCAAACCTGGACTCAACCCTTAGTAGCTGTGACACAGGGTAGACAGGCTTAAATTGAAGAAAATGTGTAAAGCCCTTACAAGTACCAAAACAGTTAAAAATTGAAAATACAAAAAAACAAAAACCTCACTCCAATTTATAATAAGAGAGAACATGTAAAAAGCAAACTGAGAGCAAAACAACAAAAATCAAATGAATGAAACTGGAGAGATTAATTTTTTTAAATGTAATTGGAAAAAGCAATAAGAAGTGCAAATAGATCTAATGGTAGTCAGTGGTCACCATAGGCCAGAACCATGGCTCAATTTAAGGCCATCTGTGAAGGAACATGGGACAGATACACCAAGCAGGGTGGGTCTGCTAGGGCATCGAATTAGAGAAGTTCAAAAAGCATTTCTAAGTCCCAATCTGAAAAGGAACTTTGTTATTTTCCTTAGGAAAAACTCTTCTCCACCTGGGAAAACCGTAAATCCTATTGTGACGCAAAAGTTTGGAAAGACTTCCCAAACATCTTTTGGTGCACAAGAAACCATGGGAGTAAACTTCAAAGGCCCTCAGGGTGAGCACTTAGAGAATTTCAGGGTGTCAGGCAGATGGCAACAGCAAAGTCCATTCAAGGTTCAAGGGCCACTGGACAGCTAAGATTCCGCACAGGAATGCCTTCTTTAGCTTTTTTCTGTTTCTGGAGCCATCCAGGAGATCAGCCCTATGATACCTAGGGCCAGATGTAGGTGGCCATTTACCGACCGGTAACGGCCGATTTCGGCCGTTACCGACCGGTAAATGAGTTTTCGGTATGTAGGGGGCCTTTATTTTGCAGAATCGGTAAAGTTACCGATTCGGTAAATTTACCGATTCTGTAAAATACCGAATCGGTAATTTTACCGATTCGGTAAATCCAAATGTAGGTGGGACTCTTCTGAGTCCCAAAGGCCTTACAGATTCGGTATTTTACCACCCAATCCAATTGGGTGGTAAAATACCGAATCCAGGTGTGCATGCACATGTGTGCATGCACACCTATGCCATGTGACACACAGACATGCCGTTAGGGCATGTCTGTGTGCCACATGTCCCACGTGCCTGAATTCGGGGTGCTAGAGGGTGTCAAAGTGACACCCCCTGCACCCTTGCAACATTCGATATTTACCGTTTCGGTAAATACCGATTCGGTATTTCCCATTGATTCCTATGGGCTTCACAGCCCATAGGAATCAATAGGGAATACTGATTCGGTATTTACCGAATCGGTAAATACTGAATGTTTCCGATTCGGTATTTAAAATTCTAAAATTACCTACATCTCACCCCTTCATATTTACCGATTCATAAATACCGAATCGGTAAAATTCGGTATTTAAGAATCGGTAAATACGAATTACCCTCATCTGGCCCATAGAGCTCTTTCTGTCCCTGGATTCTGACAGGATGTGGGGCTCAACATCTTCACATCTTTCGCACAGGTTGCAAATGCCAAGTGCAATGTTTTCCTTTGTCCCTGGTTACAAGTCCAGCACTGTTCTGAAGAAGCTGCCTCAGGGTGCCACATTGATGCTTGGCTGCAACTAGTGGGTAGTAGTTATTCCAGGGCCCTCCATAAGCAATGAGGTAAACATTTCTGAGGAAACCTTACCCACTTTTTCACTAGTTCCTGTTTGCTGTGCTGCAACTGGGCCAAAAAATGCTATATACCAAGGAGTTTTCAACATGTCGAAAGTGTTTGGCCACACTCAACTTGGGCTCTGGGGTCTGGGGTATCTGTGGGAGTGTCCTAGGAAAATTACGTGTCTTGTTACATCAACCACTAAAATTGAGTTTAATTCAGGCACTGTACCCACAACAAGCCCTGAGATAGAAGTTTGGTAGGATAAAAGCAGGGTCCTTCAGCAACCAGGCAGGGGATGCACAAGGTGTCTTGACATCCTGTTTGCTCCCTTTGGAGGGCGCAGAACCTTTACATGTGGTTTAGACATATGTATCATACAGAATTCGACAATGGGATATCATTAGAAGTGGCACATCCTCATGCATATTCTGCTGTTGTCAGAGGGGTCATCTCTCCCTATTGAGGTCAGGAATTTCACATGTCTTTCACACCTCATCCCGGGCTGGGCACAGGTTAGGCGTAGTCTCCAGGAACTTCAGACAGGCAAAAAGTAATTTTATAAAAGTTACTTTCCCTTAATATCTAATGAAAGTCTATCTTCATCATTATATTGGATTTTTAATAACTTACAATAATAGAGATTTCATCATTTTTCTACCTGGCCAAAATCCAGAGATACAATATTAGTATTTTAATCTGTAGTCTGATTTTTATCATAGGACACTATTCCTGCTTTTAGTCTTTCTTATGTTAGGGGCATGCTAAATTTAATTTTCTAGATGTCACATTTTTTAAATATCATTCACTCGACCATCTGGGCCACAAGGCCTACATAGGAATAACTTATTAATATTTTAAAGGCACATTTTTACCTGTCAAAATGAGTATTTTAACAGGTTGCACTGTGGGTTAAAAATGCAGGGGTCAGGCTACAAAGATAAGTCTTAAGTCATGATTTTGTTGTCACACTAAAGGCTAGCACAACACGTGCGGCAGTTCACAAGTGACATTTAACTTTCCATGCCACTGGTACAGATTCTACACCATATGCTATTGCCTTATAGGAAAGTTAAATATGCCAATCAAGGATTAACTAATTTCTCCATGTTATAGGTATTAGAGCACATAAGCTAAGCACATTGTCCCTGTACACATAGTCTAAAAACTAGCAATACAATCCACAAAAAAATTGAGGTGACCAATCATAAAGGGGCATTTTCTCACATATATATGCAAAACATATTTAATACGAAAATACCAACATCCCATTAGTGTATGCATTGTTACTTAAAAAACAAAGTGCAACTAACAATGAAATCCTAACACGTATAACACAAAAAATATCAACTATAACTCTAAAAATATCACAGATTTTGAACATAAATTGACTTGCACTATACTAGAAATCTAACCACACACTGCAATTCAGGGGTGCAACTATCATTTCAACTTAAGCGTAAGGAGGAACCTACAAAAATCCATCCTGCATCCAGAATACTACCTTAGACTTTTCACTTGAAATAAATTAAGAAACTAATTGCTTTACCAAATATCCCCGTAACAGATGTCACTAAAATTATGACGTGCACATTGAATCCCCCTATTATCAAAAGCATGACGTAATACAAGTTCCACAAATTGATTATTTTGAAGACATTAGTTGCCTGTACCGTTCAGGACACAGATGCCAACCCAGAAATCATAGTCCATGGTGGAATGTCTATGACAGCATCATATCCCAAGAAGCAAAGAGAAATGATGGAGTGGAAAGGTGGCACAGTTCCTTCCAAAAAAAGACTTGTAAGAAGCCACTCTACCAATTTTAGAAATACTTCAAAAAGAATGTTGGGCCATACATATCATTTTATTAGCCAGCCTCACAAAATGGTAAGAAGGGCTTTTTATATGTACTGAAGCTCATTCGCAATGTAGTGAAATTCCCGTAGTCAAATTCCCAAAGTGCAATTCCTTATTTCTGAATTGCAAATAAGGAATCATTATTTCAATGTATAAATGATTTGCAAATACCAAATCAACTCTGAAAGGCCTTTTTGCATGTAAAATGTACCTCCAAGTAGTGGAAACAGGTGATGACCCAGAACAAACTTCAAATAGAGACCCACAATGTAGTACATGCTTTCTCAATGGCTGCCCTTGTTTCATGCTAAAGACGTTGCACATTTTTGGAGTTCAACAAAGGAGATTTCGGAGAAAGGAGAGATTGTTTAGACAGCGTGTAAACCTTTTTAAGCTAACTCAGGAGTACATCATTGTGAATTATAACTTTAGCAGGCATGTTCTACTGGACTTAATAGATGAGCCAAACAACATTTTGGGCAGAAACACCTTAACAATTATGGCTATTGTCCTACACAGCTTCCTGACACTACTAGATATATTACTAATAATAGCTCATGGCACCAAGGGGTGGAACCAAATGCATGTTTTGAATTCCGCTCAAGAGAGTAACTTTGGCCAATAAAAAATTATAATAGCTAAGGTCCGGAAACATTCCATCACTGTGAGATACAAAGAAGAGGACTCACTAATAAATAAACTGACCCTCTAGATTAGGCATGTAAGGGGTTGTCGTTCGGTTATTCATGATGGCATCATTCATGCCTGAAAGATTTCTTCGAACAATCCAATATATGACATGACGGAGCTCACTTTCAACGAGGCAGAACTGAGTGACAACCTGGTGGCTCTTGATATTAGATCTAGTCCCTGTTAGATCTGGTATCATTGGCGTGAGTCTCCCTTCCATTTTTCACTGATTGCCTCCTCTGTTTTTTTATCTGTTTTGCTGCTTTGATGCTTTGGGCATTGTGCCTCTGCTATTCAGTGTTACAGTGCAAGTGCTCCCTATGTTAAATTGATGTATTGATTAGAGACTCCATGATTGGATTATTTGATTTACTTGTCAGACCCTAGTACAGTGCACCATGTGTGCCCAGGGCTTGTAAATCAAATGCTGCTGGTGGGATTGCAGTACTGTTTGTGCCATCGACAGAAGCAGTGCGTAAAATGTGTCTCAGGCCTGCAATTGCAGAGCCTGTGTGCAGTCAAGTACTGTCATGTCGACTGGATAAGTGCACCCACTTGCCAGTCCCTAAACATTCCATTTTCTTCTTATCAGACACCCTTAAGGTAGGCCCAAGGGCAGGGTGCATTGTATGTATAAGGTGGGACATGCCCTGATATGTGTGGTATGTCCCAATAGTGAATTACAGCCACTTTCGTTTTTCACTATTGCAAGGCTCCCTGTTCCCCATAAGGCAGAATGGGCAGATTGATTATAACATCTTATAGGCCAAACTGACTCAGGGAACTAGGTAGAAATTTGAGTTTAGTATGCCTGAACTCAGAATTATAAAACACATCTTTTCGTGAAGTTTGTTTTAACATTCAGTGTTTTAAAATACCACTTTTAGAAAATAGGTATTTTCTTGCCTAACTATCCAAGTCTGCCTCTGCTAGGTTGTGTATTCCTTGTCTGGAGTTTGAGTGACAGGGGCTGGGGGATTCCAGATGACCGGGTGAGTCAGCAATGGGCTGAATAGAACTATCTGCATGTAGATGGGTGGAAGGAGTTGAACCTGGGACCTGAATAGGGATGTGCCTGTCTTCCACAATACTGGCTCCACCTCCCCTGATGCGTCTGATGTCCCTGGCCCACACTGTCAAAGGAAAGGAGTCTTGTGAACAAAGTGCTCCAGGACTGCACAGAACTGGTTTGGGCTGGGCACAGGACCCTCTGCCTTCAGAGGACAAACGAGTTGCTAGTATACATTTTGAGGCCCAGACCCCAAGATTTTAGATCACTTCTGGAACAACAAGACAGACCTCTGCCAAGGATAAGAACCAAGGAAGCTGTAGGAGTTGTTCTTCCCCCCTTTCAGTGTACTGTGTTGCTGGGTTGGCCTACAGTGATGTCTTCAGTGCCAAGGTGAGGAGAAGGAACTTCTAAAGGACTTTAATCATCTTGTAGAATATTACTCCAAGGGCTTGAGTTGAGCTTGCCTCCTGACCGAAGTCTCAGGGATACCAAATTGTACCCCTTCTGTTTACCTGCGTCTAGAAATTGCTGTTGTAGCTGCTACAGAAGGAATTCCACAACACCGACGCGGCGAGCGATGCTGTCATCTGCATTTAAGCCGTGAGCGCTGCTCCTACTTGCAACGTAGACCCGACCCGCCAGGCGCTGCGCGCCACATCGACGCCAGCGAACGACATCATAAGCCTGCCATAGCTGTGAGCGCTGCTCCGACTTGCAACGCCGGCCCGACGCCTGCTGCTGTGCCGCATCGACTCTGAAGCAGACATCATCATGGAGCCGATCGTCGACATGGGTGGTCAAGAATCCATCGACATCGTGACATCGTACAGAACTGTGGTTTCGGCACCATTGTGACGTCACCTCCTCTCCAACACCTCACATGCCTGCACAAGCATCCAGGACACTGACGCATAATCTCCCCCAAAGTAATGAACCAATGCTGCAATGCGCCAATGGCGCTGCACCTCCCCGACGCCATGAGCTGTATTTGTTTTCACGTTTCCCAGGTACTG
The DNA here is from genome assembly GCF_964261635.1 of Lissotriton helveticus. Lineage (NCBI taxonomy): Eukaryota > Metazoa > Chordata > Amphibia > Caudata > Salamandridae > Lissotriton > Lissotriton helveticus. The sequence goes on along the minus strand of NC_136065.1, from coordinate 889,462,303 downwards.
TTCTTAGTGAGTCTGTTTTGACACCGGGCCCAAAGCCGCGCACCTTGCGGTTGGTGCCTTACTTTGGAATTTCTTTGACCTCGACGTCATGATAGCTCCAGTTGGGGTTATCTGTTGCTAAAGACTGTTTTTAAGTGAATGACGTATTTTTGAACCATTTCTACCATCTTGAAGAATTATTATTGAGTACAGTATTGTCGATTTTTGTCGTTTATGGTCTTGTGATAAGTCTATATAAAGAATACTTATTTTTATAAAACCTGTGTTGTGTCCATCTGCAGTGATTTCACTGTATTACTGTATGTGTTCACAAATGCTTAACACACTGCCTCTGAGATAAGCCTGTCTGCTCGTGCCAAGCTATCAAGGGGGTGAGCAGGGATTATCCAGTAGGGTAATCCCCTTTCCCTAACTTAGAAGCAAGGGTCCCTATTTGGTCAAAGGTGTATACCATTACTAACTAGAGACCCCTAGTTCTAACAGACCTCAAATATCCCTCCTAGACAATTTAAATACTTTTCATCAAGCAGGAACTTGCTTTTCCTTACACAGAGCAGGGGGAGACTGCCTTCAACTATGGGTAAGATGGACTGACTGAAGGACTTTTTATTTTTTTATTTTATAGTTTTATAGAGCGTGAACCAGCCCCGTGAGGGTATCAGAGCGCTTTACAGGCTTGAGGGGAAGGAATACAAGTCGTGAGGATGGGAAGGATCACATTGGGAGAGCCAAGCATACATTGTAAAGGGGAGCACGCAGTCTTAAGTACAAGCTACATGTGGGATCAAATTAAAGCAGAATATACAGGAGGTGCAAGCCGTCAAAGGTCCAATCTACATGAGGGATAACAAATTAAAGCAGATACAAATTAAAGCAGGTAGGTATAATATACATGCTGTCTCATCTCATAGGGAGAAGCCCCAGAGTGCAGAAAAATGTGTCATCAGTGGAGGCCGTGGATAATGCCGAGGAGGAGGGTGGAACAAGTCGATGAGGTGACTGAACAGTATTCTTTAGGCAAGGTATTTTCCCATTAAGAAGGTTTTGGTCCCCTTCTTAAAGTGTGCCAGGGATGGAAGTCTTCTGATGGAGGGAGGAAGAGAGTTCTAGATTCTTGGTGCAGCACCAGAGAAGGCCCGATTGTAGGTTTTTTCTTCCGGAAGCATGCTGGTTGCAGCAACAGGTTTTTGGCGGATCGGGAGTTTCTGGCTCCTCCGGATATCAGGAGTTTTTGTGCGATAAATGTAGGGGACTTCGAGTATAGAGCTTTGTGAGTAATTCAGACTAGTTTAAATTGTATTCTGGCCTCTAGGGGAAGCCAGTTCAGAGCTTTGAGGTGGGGAGAGATGTGGTCAAATTGTCTTGAGCCCGTTAGGAGTCTAGCGGCGGTGTTTAGGCAGGCTTTCAATGGGGCCAGAGAGTTTTTGGGTAGCCCTGCGAGAGTAGAGCATCCATATTCAATCTGGAAATGACTAGGGCCTGGGTTGCCGTTTTAAGGTCAGAGGCATCGAGGAAGGGTTTTAGTTTGCTTAGGTAGCTCAGGTGGAATCTAGCCGTTTTGGCCAAAGAGTTTATATGGCCTTGCATATTCAGGCTGCCGTCAAGGGTTCTACCAAGGGATTTTGCTGAGCCCACAATGGTAGGAGGGCAGTTTAGTGCCGTGATGGTCTTGATCCATTCTTGGATGTCTGGATTGGGTTTGGGAGGGGAGATCAGAAGAAATTTGTTTTTATTTGCATTGAGTTTCAGCTGGTTGGCAGTTGTCAGTTTCAGGGCCTTGTTAAGAGAGAGAATGTCCGCAGGAGAAGAGATTTTCATGTAGACCTGAGTATCATCGGCGTACATGAGGTAGGAGATGTTGGCGGCACGTAGCACCTTGGTGAGAGGTTCAAGGTAAAGGTTGAAGAGGTTGGGGGAGAGGGTTGATCCTTGGGGACTCCAACAGAAATCGGAGAGGGGGCGGATAGCTCACCGTTGATGAGGACTCTCTGAGAGCGGTTTTGGAGGAAGGATCTAAACCATTGAAGGACGGTGCCATTCAATCCCATCCTGAGTTTGAGGCATTCTAGGAGAATCTTGTGGTTCACTGTATCAAAGGCGGAGGAGAGATCTAGGAGGATTAGGAGACAGGTTTTGCCTAGGTCTAGGGCTTGGAGGGCGTCATCCACAATGTGGAGGAGGGTGGTTTCTGTGCTGTGCCCAGTTCTTAAGCCAGATTGGAAGTCATCTAGCAGGTGAAAGTTGTTGATGTGTAGCTTAGCTGTTGCACACATTTTTCCATGACTTTGGCAAGGAGTGGGATGTTGGATATAGGTCTGTAGTTCTCAGCGGAGGCAGGGTCCAGCGTGTTTTTTTTTAGGATAGGGACAACTTGGCCAGTCTTAAGCAAATCAGGAATTGAGCCCTGTTGGAGGGAGGCGTTGATTATTGCTGTCCAGGAGGGGATGATAGCCTGCAGTTAGAGGGGAGAGGATGGTTAAAGTGATTGTTCGGTTTTAAGGAGGCAAGAATTCTCGAGATAGCGTGGTGGTCATAGGTTTTAAAGTTGGACCAGTGCGCTAGGTTTTTGGGTGAGGTTAGGGAGGACAATGTGGAGGGTTGCAGATTTAAGTTCATTTCCTAGGGCAAAGATTTTGTCACAGAAGAAAGAGGAGAATTCCTCGCTTGAAATTAGGGGTTTAGGTGATTCTTTGGTGGTTTTAGCTAGTTTGTTGGATTGGTGTTTGACCAAGTCAAACAGTTTGCGAGGTCGAATTTTGGCGTTCTCCAGCTCAGTTCTGAAAAATAATTTTTTAGTGCAAAGGATTTTCTTATTGTAGGCATTTCTGGCCTGTCGAAGAAGTTTTAGATGTGATGCAGATGGGTGTTGTTTTCAGATTCATTCGGTCTGTCGAAGGGATCTCCTCTCCTTGTCGAGGGATCCACTGAACCAGGGATTTCTGTCCGTGATCTGTGGTCTTTTTAGTTTTAGAGGTGCCATGTCATCGAGAATGTCGGATATGGCGGCACAGTAATGGTCCGCTAGGTTGGGGACCAATGTGCATTGTGGGGGGGGGGGGTCAGACTCACAACGCGCTGCCAGTTTCTTGTGGTCGAGGTTCTTGGTGTTCCTAGCGCATCGTTTGGGAATCACAGGTTGAGGTGTCCATGATTTGTGGGTTCTGGGCAGGAGGAACGGTGATGGCGTGGTGATCAGACTAATCACATGGATCAATGGAGATGAGTTTGACCGCTGATTCCTTAGCAATGATCCAGTCTAGGGTGGCACCTTTTGAATGAGTGGGGAGGGAGCAGGCTTGGGTAAGGGCTTGATTGGCCAAGAAGTCTCTGATGGAATTGACCTGAGGGTCTTTAGGATCTTTCCAGTGCAAGTTGAAATCACCAAGGAAAATGTTGTTAGAGTTAGGGGACACCTTGGCTGTGATGATTTCCATGAGGAGGTCCGTAAAGGCATTGTTCTTGCCAAGGGGGTGGTAAAAAAATGTGAGTTATTGTTGGAGATGGCGAGTGTGAGGTATTCACAGGAGACAGTGGGGTCTACCGGCAGTTCCGTAACAAGGAGGTTGGAGCTGTAGATACAAGCAATGCCACCCCCTTTTTTCTTTGAGGGCCGGTAAAACCTTACGATGTTATTGTAGGGGGGGGACTAAGAGGTCAAGGAAGGGCGATGAGGAATCCTTGAGTCATGATTCAGTCTGGATCCCTAGGTCCAATTTATGACTCAGGATGAGGTCGGCAATATCAGATGCATGCTTATGGAATTAAATAGTCAGTCTAGGGGAGTGCTTTCCACTGTACCATTACCTGTACTCGATCTGAGCTTCCCAAAAGCTTTATATGATGGAAAGCAAGCTAATAACTATCATCTATCAGCTACACCAAGTCCCTTTATCCTATTATCTAGCATTCAAGGTATTCCACCTGCCGAAATACCGTCTTTACAGGTGCACCCCTTGAATGATGCTCCTATTATCCCAAAGCCGTCCGTGACTAATATCTTATCTTGAAATGTGGCTGGTTTTAACTCATAATTAGTTTGACCACATCAGAACAAATGTATTGAGGAGCATGATATTTGCTTGCTCCAAGAGACATGTTGCACTGAGCCCGTCTATAAACCCTGCTATCTTACCTATTATGTGTCAGCAAAACCAAATTCAATTGGGAGAGCACCGGGAGGTTTAACGATGTGGGTATGAACCTCTCCTACTTTAAATATTACTCTAATACACATTGATTCTCCTGATATCCTGGGGATTTTACTTACGTTTAATAAGAATGTTCAAGGTGCCATCCTCAATATTTATGCAAGCAGTGAAAAGTGTGGTCTTGCATCAAAAACTGGGCAAACTTTAAAGGACTTTCTAAAAGGACGTTGTTTCCAACATTATTTTATATTAGTGAGGGACTTTAACACTACTGTTGAGCCCTTTGGCAATGATGATGTCCAGCTTACACGCAAGGAGGATGTGGTCTGGGGAGTCCAGCCTGGGAAATTGCCCCGATCAAAAGATGGACTCAGGCTGTGATTCATTGAAGTACCGCACAGTTCAATTGGGAATTGGGGCCACTAATGGCTGAACTAAGTCAAATTCTAGCTGAGCATATTCTATTAAGTAACTTAACCACACTAGCTGTGTCGGCTATATTATGGTCGACTTGAGACTATGGTAATCTGTCAATTCCATGGTGATCATGCATGTCTGTTAATGTAAGGGTGCAAAGAGACATTGTGTAATCCATCCTTTAAATGTGTGTCACAATTATTGAACAACTGTTCAAACAGTTACTGCTACATTTTAGACATAGTTTATTCAAACTACAAAATATGGATCACCGAGCAATCCAGTGACCTTGAAAAAGAACTGCTAGGAATTAGAGGCCCACTCCTCAAGGGCACACGTTCTGTGGTGCAGCCTATTTAACCCAAACAATAAATAACCCATTCCTTCCAGCCACCACAACTGGCCCACCCCTCTCCCCAAACAAATGAAATATCCCTGACCCCAACCATTGTTGAACCAAAATCAAAATGTCCATTGTGCAGAAAGATAACTAAAGTAGTCCAAACTATATATTAGCCCTGATCCCACATCACCACACTCTCAACCCACAGCAACAACCAAGTCTCACCCACCAAAACAAAAGTTAAAAAAGGGGTAGATGGCACTGCTAGGCACGGTTTGCTAGGCTCAGGAGCTCTGTGAGGTGCCTCTCTATTTGTCTCTCATGGTCTTCTATTGGCTCAAGCCTTGCAAGGAGGCAGTGAAGTAAACGGTCTGAGTGGTGGGCAAGCAGTGAATGATTGGTGGCCGGCAGCTGCCAGCGGACTGTGGTACCAATGTCAAGAAGAAATTAGAGATAATGCTGGTGCTCTGGCTTGGATGGGGCCCCTAGGCGGCTGCCTCCTTCTCCTCCTTTTCCAAGGCCACTAGCAACTGATACTTAGCCCTAATTGCCTCCAGCTTTTGCTGCTGCAGCGGGCTGCTACATCCTGGCGAGATGGATGATGTTGACGGCCAGGAGTAGCTAAAGAGAAAAAACACAAATTGTAAACAATCCTCTGTACTAAAACCCTATTTAAGAATATGCAGTGGATGACACAGTTGCGGTATATTGATGGCCCCCTTGGGCCATTCGATGTGATGTGATTAGAGTCGCCACCATTACCTGCACACGCCTCTCATAAAACTAAAGGCTAATGGCAAATGCACTAACTGTCTGAAAGGAATTAAGGCAGAACAAGTACAGCAGCATACCTGTTAATACGTTTTTTCTTCTTTTGAAGGATTTCTTATAAGGTGCTTAGAGGGTTTGGGCCTACACAAATTTGGCCCATTTGCTAAAGAAATGGTCTAGCTACAATGATGGTTCTGGTATGCTGTTGATCATACAACTTACATGTTCTTTTAACAGCTCTAGAGTAGTCTGACCTGACATTGGTATTTTCATAGGAGATCAGTCCACTACAAACTGTTCAAAGCGATCGAGCCTTTGTCTCAGCAAAGTTTGGGAAGCTTGTTGGTTTAGAGTCATGTTTTTTTTTATTCTCTCCTATATTGCTGGTCATACAAGCTTTAAAAAACCATTGATTGCCGAACAAGAATCCTTGTGTTGCTATGCGCATGTTACTTTTCTAATCACCTCAGTCCTATTTAACCAATGACTCCCTCACCTATTATAACCTACATCCTTTTGATGAATTGCTATGTCTAGGCATTATTGTTTTCCTATGTTGTCTACAACAGAGTGCCGCAATGCACAATTATTGTGCACTTGTGTATTACCTAAAAAGCAATTATACTACAGACACTTTGTGTGGAAAAATAAAAATAAACTACATCTTATTAATGAGAAAGTCATTATGCACTATGGAATACAAGCATTCTCTTTCTTGCTGTGCTAAATTAATTAATGGAGGTACACCTCAACAGAAGCCCTAGTAGTACTCCTAGTCTCCACAGTGCAGTTGGGGATGCTGTAATAGACAATTCTATTACTCCAATGGCCCTGCCCTTCTCCAAAATGCCTTTCAATTTTACTCCATCTACAATGCAGATTAATTATATGAATGATACACGTACTGATAATATAAATCAATCATGCGGACATCCTATCTGCTACAAGTAGACAGTGGGGAAAGCTATTTACTGTAGTACAGGGAAAGGATTATGGACTGGGTACAGATTTGGCATGTTCATCACAGACTATCCCATCCACAAATGTCAAGGAATTATCCATTCATCTTTCCATGGTTCTTCTATTATTCCTAATCGTCACCCTTTTGATTTCATATGCACCATTTAAGTTATCATTCTCTCATCTACTTTTTTACCATAGAAAACCATCCATCCATATATATATATCCAATCATATCCTTCTAACCAAACATAGCTCCGAGCTAACCTTTCACATACATCCATTTACCCACACATGTATCGTTTCACCCAGGCACTCATGCTTTGCTTTTAACCTACCCAAGCATTCCTTTCACCCACCCGGGCAGGCATCCGTTCACCCATATACATATATACCCTTTCATCCATCCTTCACTAAACCATGCAGATTCCTATCATCATCACCACCCACCTATATGGCTGCATCCTTTCGCTCATCACATCCTTTCCCTCATAAATTACATATATTTCAACCATCCATTTGTACTTCCATCCTGTTTTCCCTTCCCCATCAACCCAGATGTGTAAAAGGTAATTCATGAACCTTCGTCTGCTGAGTTGCAGATCAAAGAGGACATAACTACCCCTGTGCCTGCTAAAGCAGGGTGTTCACAAGTCAACGCCCTTATAGTGTTCATATTACTATTTGTAAAATGTAAATGTAAATGTGGGTGTACTTGTAAAGCGCACTGCGACTCTATGGAGTATCCTGGCGCTGAAGACTGCTGGGGAACCCGTCCCGGTTTTCCCTGTGAGATGGCCCCTTTCTGGGTATCTCCAAGGTGAAACCATGCATCACCGGCATCTGTGGGGGGCCGTTATAGAGATGAGGCAAGCTTAATGCCCAGAGTTGCCGAGTGTGTTCCCTGGTTAGAGTAGGCACCGTGGCGAGAATTATCGAGTCCGTTTTGACCCTGGTCCACGACCCTGCCGCGTCAGGAATTGAACCCTGGTCCCGGGCCGTTCTCTGCTTACGGGTCTGCCGCCTCTAACCAGTGAGCCACACCACTCCACTTGTCAATAAGGAAGCGATGTGACTTACCATTGCCTGCCTCTGTTGATGCTGGGAATCTCTCCTCAGTGACTGCTGCCACATCCCCTCCCCTGGTGTTCTCAGAGTTCTGTATGGCTATAAACAACATTACACATTTTAGATGCCAGATACTCCTCCCTTATTTTTGTAAGGAAAATACAACCCAAAACATCACTACAGTTTGGGTACATTGTCTTAATCTTCTTAAAAAAATTCAAAACACACAGTAGATTACCTGACCTAAAATGGGTTATCTGAGTCTTACAATACCACAGGTCTAAAAGGGGAGAGAGAAAACGTACTGACAAAGCATAAGAAAAAGGAAGCTACAGACAGATTAGTACAGAGAGTTCGTAGTTAAGTAGAGAAACTTAAATTATAGAAAATAAATAAATAGGATAATGCAGGGATAAAAGAAATTTAGGAACCAGATAGCAGAGGAGTTAGAAAAAAATTAAAGGGCAGGCCAATACAAATGAAAAAAAAACATTCTAAACGAGAAGGATTAGGAGTCAGGACTCAGCCACCTCACGCTGCTGTTGTGCTATAAAGTGCCTTAAGCTCTTGTATGGCGCAAAACGCTCTGTTGCTAGGCATTTTTGCTTCCAAGAAGGGACTCCATATTCCACACATCACTGGCCCTAGGAAGGGGGGCAGGACTCAGCCACCTCAATTGCAGATGAGCTATCGAGCTGCTTAAGATCTCCTGTGGTGCGGGACATGCAGAGGTAAGCCCAGGCCAAGGGCAAGCCCATCCTGCACCCGTCAACACCAGGTGGATACAGGGCAGGGCCCCCTGTGGCCCTCCATTGTGGTGCCTCAACCTATTGGGGTAAGTCTAACAGCCTCATATCCCTTTTGAGTAAATTGGAGTAAGTCTGTATTTGCTCTCCTGACTTTATGGTGCTCCTGAGATTTCTGTGTGGGCATACTTTGGTGCTGGCTGGGGGTTACTTGAGGGCAGCCCTTTTCCCTCCTTGTGACTTTGGGAAACCATCTGTGGCAATCCAATACTCTTATGCAGTCTCTGATGACCCCTGTGCATCTTGGATCAGTCTTACAACTCAACACTCATGCCCCTCCAGTAGAGCAGAAGTTGCAGTTTGTAAAGGCGAGCAAAGCAACTGATATTGTACAGGGAATGAGAGTTAAAAACCACAAACCGGTTTTGACCATTCCCTCTGATGGTCTGACGGATAATTCAACCCTCATGTGTATAGGCATAGTAATTGAAGAACCAGAAAATCTCATGGGAGGAGGTAACTCCAGTGGCACACAGCCAAGCACTGCTCTAAAAATAGTAATTTCTATTTTTCTAAAGAAACAAAATACCCAAGTACCTTTGGTGCTGTATGGCCATCTTAACTCTGACTCTGTTGCCAATAGCTCAAATGTGGGTGACTCAAATGTGCTAGAAAGCTAGAAAATCCAAATCTTGCTCAGGTTAAGGATAATTTCAGAAACCTAAAAATTGTAAAGATCAATGAGGACTTGTTTAAAACTTTTGGGGAATGTTTCATGTGCTACCAAACGGGCTCTCAGGCTCCCCTCAAACCTGAACAAATTTTTGTATAATAAGACCTGTAATGACAGGAAGAATGAGCTTCGCCAAGCCCTTATTAGTGGTGATGCTCAATTGATACAAGGTAAAATGAATGAATATAACCTGGCCCAAGTAAGAGTGCAAAGTACGGGGAGACTCAAGTATAGGTAACTATTTATAAAGCTGCCATGTACAACGACTCCAAGAAATGTTGGAAGTTGGTGGCCAAAAGAGACCTGCGAGCCCTGAGGCTTTTAGCTAATTCCATTATCACTGAGGTGTACCAATCTCACTCCTCTGATCTTTACAAGCAGTTGCAGGGGTTGATTGATGGTGGAGTTGTACAGCCAAATATGATGAATCTTTCCCCTTCTGGGTCTCTTAATTTGGAGTTGAGTCAGTCTGTTAAATAAAAGCCATTGCAGCTAGTAAAGCTGTGAGGTTGGATGGTGTCCCGGGCGATCTCTTTCTTGTTGACATCCAGGGATGGGCTCTGTACTTTAATAAACTACTGAACTACATCATGGAAGGGGCAAGTATCCCTGCTAGCTGTAAGAGGGCTGAAATTGTCCCTATTTACAAAAGGGGTCTGCAGGATTCCCCCTCTAATTACAGGCCGCTCAGTCTCAAAGATGTAGCCCAAAATATCAAGCGAATTATAGGGAAATTGGAATCTTGGATTGAGGACCACCAGGGTCTCTCCCTCATGCAGGTGGGGTTAAGAAGAGGGATAAGTACTAGCGACCAGGTTATTAGGTGTGTGTTAATTCATTGGAAGTCAGTAGTGTTTCAAAAGGTATTTGTAGACCTAAATTCCGTGTATGATTCAGTCCCTGAGAAAAGATGTGGGCAGTCCTCAAGAAGCACGGGGTTCCATCTGAGCCTCAGGATGTCTTAGTTTGCCTTCTTCTGACACGTATGCCTAAGTTAGATGGGGCCTGGAAAGGTATCTTACTGAATGGATAGATATCCATAAAACGGTCCGGTGCATACTTGCCCCTACCTTATTTTCTTCATCTTTCAATGATGTGGTCACCTATCTAGAGTAGGGACAAAATGCCACCCATTGATTGGCTGGTTGTAGGATTCCCCTTTCATTATTTGCTGACCACCCCTCTTATATCTAAGACCCCTAGTGGTCCACAACATGTAGTGGACAATTTTGAGGCCTTTTGTTCTGAACGAGTGCTGGTGATTAACCACTCTAAAACTAAGCATGGGCGGATTTTGCGGATCCACGATTCACGGATTTGCGTATTCACGGATCGTGGATCCGCAAAATCCGCGTATTTGCGGATTAGCGGATTTGCGGATTTGGGGCGGGGCTTCCATGCGAGTGCACATGCCTCTTGTGTGTATAAAAGGTCAGAGACCGATCAGAGCAGCGGATGAAGAAGATACAGAAGCTCCTGGCCACAGGAACAGCACGAGGATTGCGCTCGTGAAAGTCAAGGATGCAAAGGCCTCTGTCCAGCATCACAGCTGATTAGCGATGGTACATTTGGGAAGAGGGCACAGCTGCCCAGCCTTGACAACGCTCACGATTGTTTTTTGGGCCGATGAATGAGTCACTGAATTTAAGCTTCAACTAGGGCACATGCTTAAATGATATCTGTAAGTGCTTTCGGTTGAGGTTTAATTTTTGTGCCAGGACCATCGTGCCAGAATGAACCCTGCCCTTCATATTTATTCAAGAAGACGCCACCGTTTTGTGCCATACCTCGTTGGCTAAATGTATAGGGCTTTCACTACACTACACTACAGCTGCCTAAAGTGCCAGAGAGTTGTCTACAGCGACCAGGTGTGTGTTACTATGCAATAGCGCCGAAGGGCGCAGGGGTCCCTTGAGTGAGCTATAAAAGCTCCTGGCCACAGGAACAGCACGAGGATTGCGCTCGTGAAAGTCAAGGATGCAAAGGCCTCTGTCCAGCATCACAACCGATTTTCGATGGTATATTTGGGAAGAGGGCACAGCTGCCTGGCCTGTTAACTATTTTAGGATGGCGCCGGCAAGCTGCCAGCGCCATCCTAAAATAGTTACTAAATTAGCTTCAACAGGAAGCTCGAATAGATAAAATAAAGCAGATGCACGAGCGCCTGCTTGATTTTATCTATTAGTGCTTCCTGTTGAAGCTAATTTAGTAACTATTTTACGATGGCGCTGGCAGCTTGCCGGCGCCATCATAAAATAGTTACAACAACAGGCCAGCAAGGCTTGAACTTTTGGCCTCGGAATCCACCGCTCGCGGATTGCGAATTTTCGGTAAATTCGCGAGAGTTCGCGGATCGCGGATTTACCGAAAATTCGCAAAATCCGCGAGCGTAGCGGATTTTGGGCTCATGCTTATCTAAAACAAAGTTTACAGCCATCAGCCCTCATAAAGATGTAGATGCTTGATAATGTTGGATGAGATCTGCTGGACAAGGTTACAGAGTTTGATTATTTGGAGGACAAGCTAAACAGATCTATGTCATGGCTGCCCCAGGTTCAGAAGAGCAGCTTGAACTTAACTCAACACTTGTGCTATTTTAAGACTTTACAGGTATTCCTGTGTAAGTCGCATTTCACCCACACTAAAGCCTTACAGGGCTATGACTGAGGATAGTGTTATGTATGGGTCTGAAATAATGGACAACACAGGTTTGGCTTTGCTTGGGGTGGCCAAGAATAAATTCCTGAGAGCTCTAATTATTCTTCCAAAAAGCACCCTTCTAATACCTTTACGCTGGTACTTGGGCATGGAGCCTGTGACCCATATGGCCTAATGTAGACCACTGCTGTATTGGTAGAGGTTGAAATATTCCTTGGGACTTGAGGAATACTTTAGAGCTCTACATGATGTGGTTTCGCTGAACAATTCTGGTAAAATTAAGTGGTTAACAAATGTAAAAAAAATTATTCTTTCCACTTGGCTTAGGAGAATTTTAGTCCTCCTCTCCCTCTACAATACACCTATCTAGGGCTAACTTAAGTCTGCATTTTGGTAGTAAATTTATGTTAGCAAAATGAGCAATGTCCTTGAAGGGTCCCTTGCTTGTAATTTCTTAGATTTTAGATCAGACTCTGGATTTCATACTTTTTTAGAATAAAAATAATCCACCGCTAGCAAGACAACTATATCTTAATTTTAGCTATGGGACGCTAACCATATTGTCTTTATTTGCCAAATGGAACGCCCAAAGCTTTATGAGCACCATATGTCCGCCACGCTGGCAGGTGGTGGAGTCTTTGATTCATTTTATTTTCTTCTGTTCCTGGTATGCTCACCCTAGGAAAGCCTGGATTATTCCACTATGCAAACAACTCAGCTGCAGACAGCTCCAGGCTGCCCTCTGGCTTTTGCGCACAGAGTCCCTGCAGATGATTCCCTGTGCAATATATAAATATCTCTAATGGAGCTGGTGCATGAGATGTAAAGCAATGGATTGATTCTTATTCTATATTCTTATTCTCATTATTCAATATGTCATGCGTTTGGCTTTATCCTGTTGCTCCTTCCGAACTAAAACTTAGGGTTAATTTGTTATGATTTTACCCCACACTATATTGATTTGACACTTTATGTTGCATTTGATGTGCACACCTTATATATTATGGGGGTTATTTACAACAGTTTAATGCAGGGCAGTGCTGCACGTCAATTTGCTGAGCTGCCATCATAAAAACAGCCAGGAATGCACTGTATCTATGAGATACATCACATTCCTGTTAAGCATGAGCACAAAATCCGTTCCGCTCGCGGATTTTGCGGATTTTCGGTAAATTCGCAATCCGCGAACTCCTGCGAATTTACCGAAAATCCGCAAATCCGCGAGCGGCGGATCCGGGGGGCAAAAGTTCAAGCCTTCAAGCTTGAAGTTGTTGTAACTATTTTAGGATGGCGCCGGCAAGCTGCCAGCGCCATCCTAAAATAGTTACTAAGTTAGCTTCAACAGGAAGCACTAATAGATAAAATAAAGCAGGTGCTCGAGCACCTGCTTTATTTTATCTATTAGTGCTTCCTGATTAAGCTAATTTAGTAACTATTTTAGGATGGCGCTGGCAGCTTGCCGGCGCCATCCTAAAATAGTTACAGGATGATGGACAGCTCACTCAAGGGACCCCTGCGCACATCGGTGCGATTGCATAGTAACACACACATGGTCGCTGGAACTAGTTGAAGCTCAATTCAGTGACGCATTCATCAGCCCAAAAACAATCGTGAGCGTTGAGGAGGCTGGGAAGGTGTGCTTCCTTCCCAAATCTACCGTCAAAAATCAGCTGTGATGCTGGATAGAGGCCTTTGCATCCTTGACTTTCACAAGCGCAATCCCCGTGCTGTACCTGTGACCAGGAGCTTCTTTCTCTTTATCTGCTGCTCTGATCTTTATTTGACCTTTTATACACACAAGAGGCATGTGAAATCGCATGGAAGCCCCGCCCGTTTGGCCCCGCCCACACACTCGTGGTGTGCACAGTCTTCCCGCCATTTACCCACTATGATGGACAGCTCACTCAAGGGACCCCTGCGCCCTTCGGCACGATTGCATAGTAACACACACATGGTCGCTGGAACTAGTTGAAGCTCAATTCAGTGACGCATTCATCAGCCCAAAAACAATCGTGAGCGTTGAGGAGGCTGGGCAGGTGTGCTTCCTTCCCAAATCTACCGTCGGAAATCAGCTGTGTTGCTGGATAGAGGCCTTTGCATCCCTAACTTTCACGAGCGCAATCCCCGTGCTGTTCCTGTGACCAGGAGCTTCTTTCTCTTCATCTGTTGCTCTGATCTTTCTCTGACCTTTTATACACACAAGAGGCATGTGAACTCGCCTGGAAGCCCCGCCCACACACTCGCGGTGTGCACAGTCTTCCCGCCATTTACCCACTATGATGGACAGCTCACTCAAGGGACCCCTGCGCCCTTGGGCGCGATTGCATAGTAACACACACATAGTCGCTGGAACTAGTTGAAGCTCAATTCAGTGACGCATTCATCAGCCCAAAACAATCGTGAGCGTCGTCGAGGCAGGGCAGGTGTGCCTTCTTCCCAAATCTACCGTCGAAAATCAGCTGTGATGCTGGATAGAGGCCTTTGTATCCTTGACTTTCACGAGCGCAATCCTCGTACTGTTCCTGTGACCAGAAGCTTCTTTCTCTTCATCTGCTGCTCTGATCGGTCTCTGACCATTTATACACACAAGAGGCACTTGAACTCGCACAGAAGACCCCCCCACCCCAGTGGGGCAGAGGGCAGAAGACCACAAAAACAAGTTGGGCAGAGGGCAGAAACGAGTGGGGCAGAGGGCAGAAGACCACAAAAACGGGTTGGGCAGAGGGCAGAAGAGCACAAAAACAAGTGGGACAGAGGGCAGAAACGAGTGGGGCAGAGGGCAGAAGACCACAAAAACGAGTTGGGCAGAGGGCAGAAGACCACAAAAACGAGTTGGGCAGAGGGCAGAAGAGCACAAAAACGAGTGGGACAGAGGGCAGAAACGAGTAGGGCAGAGGGCAGAAGACCACAAAAACGAGTTGGGCAGAGGGCAGAAGAGCACAAAAACGAGTGGGACAGAGGGCAGAAATGAGTGGGGCAGAGGGCAGAAGACCACAAAAACGAGTTGGGCAGAGGGCAGAAGACCACAAAAACGAGTGGGGCAGAGGGAAAAAGGGCACAAACACGAGTGGGGCAGAGGGCAGAAAGGCACAAAAACGAGTGGTACAGAGGGTAGAAGGGCATAAAAAACGAGAGGGTGGCAGTGATGAACCAGAGGGCGCATCACGGTCTCGCCCAAAAAAAACCCCGCGAACACGCAAAGCGCCCCGCGAACACGCGAAAATATAAAAATCCGCAAATTCGCACAAATTTGTGAATTTGGCGGATCGCGAATTCGCAAATCCGCAAATTCGCGAATCGCGAATTCGCAAAATTCGCCCATGCTTAATTCCTGTCCTTCTACCCTGCGCTGGCTCAAAATTGGCTGCCCAGTACCTATGCAGGAACCTTTTCACCATGGTTCAAGGGTGCCTGTGTTGAAATCAGGTTATTTTCGTGCAAGAAGGGACACCTTCCTTCACAAAAACAACTGTTACGCCACCCCTCGGGATGCATTCCCAGGTTTACAGTATGTTATAAATCTGGGAATGTGTCAAATGTTATGAGTGTTATGTGGGAACTCCCACCATAACACCCATGGCAAGCCTCCCTATCACAGTGTGAGGCAACAAAGCTACTTGTGTTGCATTGCCTCTCACAATATCTATGAGGTCATGAAAAGACTCACAGAGTGATCTGAGGTGGCCTCGTAGATGTGGCTCTGTAGTATGTGCCACTGGAGCATCATTAAAAGTGACTTACCAGTGGGGCTTGCAAATGAACCCTATAGTACCTTACTCTGCCATTCTTAATGGCCAGTACAGTGATGATTAATCATTTTAAGTGATTATAGACTCATATGAAGATGAGTTTCTTGTGGGCACATTGTAGCACTTACCCGTACCTACTAATGATTATATTTTATCTGGTTTTAAAATGTATTGCTTGGGTCTGACTATTGACCTCAGCCGCATTCATTTTAGATTATTTTTTTGTGTTCATGCTTTTTTTGTGGCTGTATTTGTGTATCTACTTTTTAAGGCTGGAAACTACAGAATAAAGTATTTGATGATGATGATCTGCAATTTATGAATGTATGACAGCTTTGCCTGCTCTGCGCTACATAATAAATCAAGATAAACAAAAATAAATAAAGAATAATACACCCTTATCATGTGCATTTTGAGCTACTATAAGTATACTAAGTTTTGCATTCATTCAAAGACTGTCTGCCTGTGGCTTTACAGAGCTTTCACTCTTTGACATATACACTCTTCATAATGTGCTGTGGGTTACATAATATAGCAGACTATAACTCATTTAGGATCTTATGGTGGAAATATTGCTGTTACAGTGTACCATAAAAATATGTTGAGGCACACATAAAAACCCATACTGAAATTGTGGAAGGCAGTCTAAAAAAAATAAAAATCTTGCCCACTTTAATGTTTTTTTGCTAACATATGAGAATCGCAGCATACTGAAATACACAAAAGATGATGGGATGCTGCTTTCAATATGTCTATAAGTCTAAACCACTGCCATCACTCAGAGTAACACTCCAACCCATCATTTGTTTGCTCACCATGCCACCTTAGTTTGGGCTCAGCCATATGCAATTCAGTTTTGACCCTGTTCCTTATGGGAACAGTCCATTCCAAACTTCTAAGCCAGGTCCTCCCTGAACCAGAACACAAGCAACCCAGGACCGGGTTCTAGCTGTGGGCTCATCAGTGTGGTACAGTTTGGTTCCAGTGACACAAGGAGGCGGCTTGCAATAAGTCTAACCTCTTGCAAATGCTCGGGTAGTACCCCAACCCATCATACATTTGTTCAACATGCCACCTTTGTTTGGATCCAGCCATATACAAATCAGGATTGACCCTGGTCCAAATGGTAACAGTCCAGCCCAAACTGCCAAGCCAGGTCGTCCCTGAACTGGAACACAAGCAACCCAAGAGCCAGTTTTTCCCTAGTTATGGGCTCATCAGTCGGGTACAGCTTGAAATCAGTGACACAGTGAATATGGGACCCACGTCTGGGCATACCCATGCCAGACTGAATAGTACAAGAGACACACAAAAGGTGATGCGAGGCTGCTTGCAATAAGTCTAACCAATGGCAATTGCTCTGGGTAGCAATGTTTGCTTACCATGCCACTTCAGTTTGTCCAAAACGATAAGCAAATGAGTCTTGACCCTGCTCCTCATGGGAACAGTCCAGCCCGAACTACCAAGCCAGCTCATTCGTGAACCAGAATACAAACAACTCAGAACTGTATTAGCCCAAGTTATCAGCTCATCAGCCGGGTACAGCTTGGTTCCTGTAACATAGTCAGCACGGGATCCACATCTGGGCATACCCATGCCACTTGGGGTGGTGCATGAAACACACAAAAGGTGATGGAAGGTTGCTTGCAATAATTCTAACCACTGGCAGTCACTCAGGGTAGCTTCTCAACCCATTGTTCTCTTATTCACCATGACACCTCAGTTTGGACCCAGCTATATGCAAATCTGTCCTGAGATTTCTGTGTGGGCATACTTTGGTGCTGGCTGGGGGTTACTTGAGGGCAGCCCTTTTCCCTCCTTGTGACTTTGGGAAACCATCTGTGGCAATCCAATACTCTTATGCAGTCTCTGATGACACCTGTGCATCTTGGATCAGTCTTACAACTCAACACTCATGCCCCTCCAGTAGAGCAGAAGTTGCAGTTTGTAAAGGCGAGCAAAGCAACTGATATTGTACAGGGAATGAGAGTTAAAAACCACAAACCGGTTTTGACCATTCCCTCTGATGGTCTGACGGATAATTCAACCCTCATGTGTATAGGCATAGTAATTGAAGAACCAGAAAATCTCATGGGAGGAGGTAACTCTAGTGGCACACAGCCAAGCACTGCTCTAAAAATAGTAATTTCTATTTTTCTAAAGAAACGAAATACCAAAGTACCTTGGGTGCTGTATGGCCATCTTAACTCTGACTCTGTTGCCAATAGCTCAAATGTGGGTGACTCAAATGTACTAGAAAGCTGGAAAATCCAAATCTTGCTCAGGTTAAGGATAATTTCAGAAACCTAAAAATTGTAAAGATCAATGAGGACTTGTTTAAAACTTTTGGGGAATGTTTCATGTGCTACCAAACGGGCTCTCAGGCTCCCCTCATACCTGAACAAATTTTTGTATAATAAGACCTGTAATGACAGGAAGAATGAGCTTCGCCAAGCCCTTATTAGTGGTGATGCTCAATTGATACAAGGCAAAATTAATGAATATAACCTGGCCCAAGTAAGAGTGCAAAGTACGGGGAGACTCAAGTATAGGTAACTATTTATAAAGCTGCCATGTACAACGACTTCAAGAAATGTTGGAAGTTGGTGGCCAAAAGAGACCTGCGAGCCCTGAGGCTTTTAGCTAATTCCATTATCACTGAGGTGTACCAATCTCGCTCCTCTGATCTTTACAAGCAGTTGCAGGGGTTGATTGATGGTGGAGTTGTACAGCCAAATATGATGAATCTTTCCCCTTCTGGGTCTCTTAATTTGGAGTTGAGTGAGTCTGTTAAATAAAAGCCATTGCAGCTAGTAAAGCTGTGAGGTTGGATGGTGTCCCGGGCGATCTCTTTCTTGTTGACATCCAGGGATGGGCTCTGTACTTTAATAAACTACTGAACTACATCATGGAAGGGGCAAGTATCCATGCTAGCTGTAAGAGGGCTGAAATTGTCCCTATTTACAAAAGGGGTCTGCAGGATTCCCCCTCTAATTACAGGCCGCTCAGTCTCAGAGATGTAGCCCAAAATATCAAGCGAATTATAGGGAAATTGGAATCTTGGATTGAGGACCACCAGGGTCTCTCCCTCATGCAGGTGGGGTTAAGAAGAGGGATAAGTACTAGCGACCAGGTTATTAGGTGTGTGTTAATTCATTGGAAGTCAGTAGTGTTTCAAAAGGTATTTGTAGACCTAAATTCCGTGTATGATTCAGTCCCTGAGAAAAGATGTGGGCAGTCCTCAAGAAGCACGGGGTTCCATCTGAGCCTCAGTATGTCTTAGTTTGCCTTCTTCTGACACGTATGCCTAAGTTAGATGGGGCCTGGAAAGGTATCTTACTGAATGGATAGATATCCATAAAACGGTCCGGTGCATACTTGCCCCTACCTTATTTTCTTCATCTTTCAATGATGTGGTCACCTATCTAGAGTAGGGACAAAATGCTACCCATTGATTGGCTGGTTGTAGGATTCCCCTTTCATTATTTGCTGACCACCCCTCTTATATCTAAGACCCCTAGTGGTCCACAACATGTAGTGGACAATTTTGAGGCCTTTTGTTCTGAACGAGTGCTGGTGATTAACCACTCTAAAACAAAGTTTACAGCCATCAGCCCTCATAAAGATGTAGATGCTTGATAATGTTGGATGATGTCTGCTGGACAAGGTTACAGAGTTTGATTATTTGGAGGACAAGCTAAACAGATCTATGTCATGACTGCCCCAGGTTCAGAAGAGCAGCTTGAACTTAACTCAACACTTGTGCTATTTTAAGACTTTACAGGTATTCCTGTGTAAGTCGCATTTCACCCACACTAAAGCCTTACAGGGCTATGACTGAGGATAGTGTTATGTATGGGTCTGAAATATTGGACAACACAGGTTTGGCTTTGCTTGGGGTGGCCAAGAATAAATTCCAGAGAGCTCTAATTATTCTTCCAAAAAGCACCCTTCTAATACCTTTACGCTGGTACTTGGGCATGGAGCCTGTGACCCATATGGCCTAATGTAGACCACTGCTGTATTGGTAGAGGTTGAAATATTCCTTGGGACTTGAGGAATACTATAGAGCTCTACATGACGTGGTTTCACTGAACAATTCTGGTAAAATTAAGTGGTTAACAAATGTAAAAAAAATTATTCTTTCCACTTGGCTTAGGAGAATTTTAGTCCTCCTCTCCCTCTACAATACACCTATCTAGGGCTAACTTAAGTCTGCATTTTGGTAGTAAATTTATGTTAGCAAAATGAGCAATGTCCTTGAAGGGTCCCTTGCTTGTAATTTCTTAGATTTTAGATCAGACTCTGGATTTCATACTTTTTTAGAATAAAAATAATCCACCGCTAGCAAGACAACTATATCTTAATTTTAGCTATGGGACGCTAACCATATTGTCTTTATTTGCCAAATGGAACGCCCAAAGCTTTATGAGCACCATATGTCCGCCACGCTGGCAGGTAGTGGAGTCTTTGATTCATTTTTATTTTCTTCTGTTCCTGTTATGCTCACCCTAGGAAAGCCTGGATTATTCCACTATGCAAACAACTCACCTGCAGACAGCTCCAGGCTGCCCTCTGGCTTTTGCGCACAGAGTCCCTGCAGATGATTCCCTGTGCAATATATAAATATCTCTAATGGAGCTGGTGCATGAGATGTAAAGCAATGGATTGATTCTTATTCTATATTCTTATTCTCATTATTCAATATGTCATGCGTTTGGCTTTATCCTGTTGCTCCTTCCGAACAAAAACTTAGGGTTAATTTGTTATGATTTTACCCCACACTATATTGATTTGACACTTTATGTTGCATTTGATGTGCACACCTTATATATTATGGGGGTTATTTACAACAGTTTAATGCAGGGCAGTGCTGCACGTCAATTTGCTGAGCTGCCATCATAAAAACAGCCAGGAATGCACTGTATCTATGAGATACATCACATTCCTGTTAAGCATGAGCACAAAATCTGTTCCGCTCGCGGACTTTGCGGATTTTCGGTATATTCGCAATCCGCGAACTCCCGCGAATTTACCGAAAATCCGAAAATCCGCGAGCGGCGGATCCGGGGGGCAAAAGTTCAAGCCTTCAAGCTTGAAGTTGTTGTAACTATTTTAGGATGGCGCCGGCAAGCTGCCAGCGCCATCCTAAAATAGTTACTAAGTTACAGCACAAAGAAGAACGGGTGAATGGGGATAGTTTGCGCTGGAAAGAAAAAAAGTTATTAACAAGAAACAATATTTGGTAAGCTCAAAAAGGATCAGATTCTGGTCACCCAACCAGGATCAAACAAACTGCGACTCCAAAGGGGCCACGTTTATACAATTATAACATGAAAAAAAAGTAGTTTCTAGTCCAAAGCCTGCAACAATGTTAAGTCCATAGAGTATACAGCACAAAGCGTATTTCCAATTCCAAGGGCGTCCTGTCCTTCCAAGGAATGATTCGTGTCCAAAAAATCCAGGGACTGAGTCGTTTAGGATCTCGCAATTGAGTAATTAACCTCCGAGTGCAGAGACTGGACAGGGAAGAGTTCCCCAGTGTTAGGCGGCGTTGGACTAGAAACTACTTTTTCTGTGTACCCACATGACGGTTTCGTGAAATTTTAATGCCCTGACGAAGTCGTTTGGTCTTGACGAAACACGTGTTGGCAGCGGTTGTTTTTGTACGTATGAAGATTGGATTCTACTAAAGATTGAAAAACAAATGAAGAATAAAACGGAGAAAACTTATAATCTGGACTTGATATTTTGAACTGACTTACTCCTCTTTAGCTCAGGATCTAGTTACTAAGTTAGCTTCAAAAGGAAGCACTAATAGATAAAATAAAGCAGGTGCTCGAGCACCTGCTTTATTTTATCTATTAGTGCTTCCTGATTAAGCTAATTTAGTAACTATTTTAGGATGGCGCTGGCAGCTTGCCGGCGCCATCCTAAAATAGTTACAGGATGATGGACAGCTCACTCAAGGGACCCCAGCGCACATCGGCGCGATTGCATAGTAACACACACATAGTCGCTGGAACTAGTTGAAGCTCAATTCAGTGACGCATTCATCAGCCCAACAACAATCATGAGCGTTGTCGAGGCAGGGCAGGTGTGCCTTCTTCCCAAGTCTACCGTCGAAAATCAGCTGTGATGCTGGATAGAGGCCTTTGTATCCTTGACTTTCACGAGCGCAATCCTCGTACTGTTCCTGTGACCAGGAGCTTCTTTCTCTTCATCTGCTGCTCTGATCGGTCTCTGACCATTTATACACACAAGAGGCACTTGAACTCGCACAGAAGACCCCCCCACCCCAGTGGGGCAGAGGGCAGAAGACCACAAAAACGAGTTGGGCAGAGGGCAGAAACGAGTGGGGCAGAGGGCAAAAGACCACAAAAACGGGTTGGGCAGAGGGCAGAAGAGCACAAAAACAAGTGGGACACAGGGCAGAAACGAGTGGGGCAGAGGGCAGAAGACCACAAAAACGAGTTGGGCAGAGGGCAGAAGACCACAAAAACGAGTTGGGCAGAGGGCAGAAGAGCACAAAAACGAGTGGGACAGAGGGCAGAAACGAGGTGGGCAGAGGGCAGAAGACCACAAAAACGAGTTGGGCAGAGGGCAGAAGAGCACAAAAACGAGTGGGACAGAGGGCAAAAACGAGTGGGGCAGAGGGCAGAAGACCACAAAAACGAGTTGGGCAGAGGGCAGAAGACCACAAAAACGAGTGGGGCAGAGGGAAAAAGGGCACAAACACGAGTGGGGCAGAGGGCAGAAAGGCACAAAAACATGTGGTACAGGGGGTAGAAGGGCATAAAAAACGAGAGGGTGGCAGTGATGAACCAGAGGGCGCATCACGGTCTCACCCAAAAAAAAAACAGCGAACACGCGAAAATATAAAAATCCGCAAATTCGCACAAATTTGTGAATTTTGCGGATCGCGAATTCGCAAATCCGCAAATTCGCGAATCGCAAATTCGCAAAATTCGCCCATGCTTAATTCCTGTCCTTCTACCCTGCGCTGGCTCAAAATTGGCTGCCCAGTACCTATGCAGGAACCTTTTCACCATGGTTCAAGGGTGCCTGTGTTGAAATCAGGTTATTTTCATGCAAGAAGGGACACCTTCCTTCACAAAAACAACTGTTACGCCACCCCTCGGGATGCATTCCCAGGTTTACAGTATGTTATAAATCTGGGAATGTGTCAAATGTTATGAGTGTTTTGTGGGAACTCCCACCGTAACACCCATGGCAAGCCTCCCTATCACAGTGTGAGGCAACAAAGCTACTTGTGTTGCATTGCCTCTCACGATATCTATGAGGTCATGAAAAGACTCGCAGAGTAATCTGAGGTGGCCTCGTAGATGTGGCTCTGTAGTATGTGCCACTGGATCATCATTAAAAGTGACTTACCAGTGGGGCTTGCAAATGAACCCTATAGTACCTTACTCTGCCATTCCTAATGGCCAGTACAGTGATGATTAATCATTTTAAGTGATTATAGACTCATATGCAGATGAGTTTCTTGTGGGCACATTGTAGCACTTACCCGTACCTACTAATGATTATATTATATCTGGTTTTAAAATGTATTGCTTGGGTCTGACTATTGACCTCAGCCGCATTCATTTTAGATTATTTTTTTGTGTTCATGCTTTTATTGTGGCTGTATTTGTGTATCTACTTTTTAAGGCTGGAAACTACAGAATAAAGTATTTGATGATGATGATCTGCAATGTATGAATGTATGACAGCTTTGCCTGCTCTGCGCTACATAATAAATCAAGATAAACAAAAATAAATAAAGAATAATACACCCCTATCATGTGCATTTTGAGCTACTATAAGTATACTAAGTTATGCATTTATTCAAAGACTGTCTGCCTGTGGCTTTATAGAGCTTTCACTCTTTGACATATACACTCTTCATAATGTGCTGTGGGTTACATAATATAGCAAACTATAACTCAATCAGGATCTTATGGTGGAAATGTTGCTGTTACAGTGTACCATAAAAATATGTTGAGGCACACATAAAAACCCATACTGAAATTGTGGAAGGCAGTCTAAAAAAAATAAAAATCTTGCCCACTTTAATGTTTTTTTGCTAACATATGAGAATCGCAGCATACTGAAATACACAAAAGATGATGGGATGCTGCTTTCAATAAGTCTATAAGTCTAAACCACTGCCATCACTCAGAGTAACACTCCAACCCATCATTTGTTTGCTCACCATGCCACCTTAGTTTGGGCTCAGCCATATGCAATTCAGTTTTGACCCTGTTCCTTATGGGAACAGTCCATTCCAAACTTCTAAGCCAGGTCCTCCCTGAACCAGAACACAAGCAACCCAGGACCGGTTTCTAGCTGTGGGCTCATCAGTGTGGTACAGTTTGGTTCCAGTGACACAAGGAGGCGGCTTGCAATAAGTCTAACCTCTTGCAAATGCTCGGGTAGTACCCCAACCCATCATACATTTGTTCAACATGCCACCTTTGTTTGGATCCAGCCATATACAAATCAGGATTGACCCTGGTCCAAATGGTAACAGTCCAGCCCAAACTGCCAAGCCAGGTCGTCCCTGAACTGGAACACAAGCAACCCAAGAGCCAGTTTTTCCCTAGTTATGGGCTCATCAGTCGGGTACAGCTTGAAATCAGTGACACAGTGAATATGGGACCCACGTCTGGGCATACCCATGCCAGACTGAATAGTACAAGAGACACACAAAAGGTGATGCGAGGCTGCTTGCAATAAGTCTAACCAATGGCAATTGCTCTGGGTAGCAATGTTTGCTTACCATGCCACTTCAGTTTGTCCAAAACGATAAGCAAATGAGTCTTGACCCTGCTCCTCATGGGAACAGTCCAGCCCGAACTACCAAGCCAGGTCATTCGTGAACCAGAATACAAACAACTCAGAACAGTATTAGCCCAAGTTATCAGCTCATCAGCCGGGTACAGCTTGGTTCCTGTAACATAGTCAGCACGGGATCCACATCTGGGCATACCCATGCCACTTGGGGTGGTGCATGAAACACACAAAAGGTGATGGAAGGTTGCTTGCAATAATTCTAACCACTGGCAGTCACTCAGGGTAGCTTCTCAACCCATTGTTCTCTTATTCACCATGACACCTCAGTTTGGACCCAGCTATATGCAAATCTGTCCTGAGATTTCTGTGTGGGCATACTTTGGTGCTGGCTGGGGGTTACTTGAGGGCAGCCCTTTTCCCTCCTTGTGACTTTGGGAAACCATCTGTGGCAATCCAATACTCTTATGCAGTCTCTGATGACCCCTGTGCATCTTGGATCAGCCTTACAACTCAACACTCATGCCCCTCCAGTAGAGCAGAAGTTGCAGTTTGTAATGGCGAGCAAAGCAACTGATTTTGTACAGGGAATGAGAGTTAAAAGCCACAAACCGCTTTTGACCATTCCCTCTGATGGTCTGACGGATAATTCAACCCTCATGTGTATAGGCATAGTAATTGAAGAACCAGAAAATCTCATGGGAGGAGGTAACTCTAGTGGCACACAGCCAAGCACTGCTCTAAAAATAGTAATTTCTATTTTTCTAAAGAAACGAAATACCAAAGTACCTTTGGTGCTGTATGGCCATCTTAACTCTGACTCTGTTGCCAATAGCTCAAATGTGGGTGACTCAAATGTGCTAGAAAGCTAGAAAATCCAAATCTTGCTCAGGTTAAGGATAATTTCAGAAACCTAAAAATTGTAAAGATCAATGAGGACTTGTTTAAAACTTTTGGGGAATGTTTCATGTGCTACCAAACGGGCTCTCAGGCTCCCCTCAAACCTGAACAAATTTTTGTATAATAAGACCTGTAATGACAGGAAGAATGAGCTTCGCCAAGCCCTTATTAGTGGTGATGCTCAATTGATACAAGGTAAAATGAATGAATATAACCTGGCCCAAGTAATAGTGCAAAGTACGGGGAGACTCAAGTATAGGTAACTATTTATAAAGCTGCCATGTACAACGACTCCAAGAAATGTTGGAAGTTGGTGGCCAAAAGAGACCTGCGAGCCCTGAGGCTTTTAGCTAATTCCATTATCACTGAGGTGTACCAATCTCACTCCTCTGATCTTTACAAGCAGTTGCAGGGGTTGATTGATGGTGGAGTTGTACAGCCAAATATGATGAATCTTTCCCCTTCTGGGTCTCTTAATTTGGAGTTGAGTGAGTCTGTTAAATAAAAGCCATTGCAGCTAGTAAAGCTGTGAGGTTGGATGGTGTCCCGGGCGATCTCTTTCTTGTTGACATCCAGGGATGGGCTCTGTACTTTAATAAACTACCGAACTACATCATGGAAGGGGCAAGTATCCCTGCTAGCTGTAAGAGGGCTGAAATTGTCCCTATTTACAAAAGGGGTCTGCAGGATTCCCCCTCTAATTACAGGCCGCTCAGTCTCAGAGATGTAGCCCAAAATATCAAGCGAATTATAGGGAAATTGGAATCTTGGATTGAGGACCACCAGGGTCTCTCCCTCATGCAGGTGGGGTTAAGAAGAGGGATAAGTACTAGCGACCAGGTTATTAGGTGTGTGTTAATTCATTGGAAGTCAGTAGTGTTTCAAAAGGTATTTTTAGACCTAAATTCCGTGTATGATTCAGTCCCTGAGAAAAGATGTGGGCAGTCCTCAAGAAGCACGGGGTTCCATCTGAGCCTCAGGATGTCTTAGTTTGCCTTCTTCTGACACGTATGCCTAAGTTAGATGGGGCCTGGAAAGGTATCTTACTGAATGGATAGATATCCATAAAACGGTCCGGTGCATACTTGCCCCTACCTTATTTTCTTCATCTTTCAATGACGTGGTCACCTATCTAGAGTAGGGACAAAATGCCACCCATTGATTGGCTGGTTGTAGGATTCCCCTTTCATTATTTGCTGACCACCCCTCTTATATCTAAGACCCCTAGTGGTCCACAACATGTAGTGGACAATTTTGAGGCCTTTTGTTCTGAACGAGTGCTGGTGATTAACCACTCTAAAACAAAGTTTACAGCCATCAGCCCTCATAAAGATGTAGATGCTTGATAATGTTGGATGATGTCTGCTGGACAAGGTTACAGAGTTTGATTATTTGGAGGACAAGCTAAACAGATCTATGTCATGGCTGCCCCAGGTTAAGAAGAGCAGCTTGAACTTAACTCAACACTTGTGCTATTTTAAGACTTTACAGGTATTCCTGTGTAAGTCGCATTTCACCCACACTAAAGCCTTACAGGGCTATGACTGAGGATAGTGTTATGTATGGGTCTGAAATATTGGACAACACAGGTTTGGCTTTGCTTGGGGTGGCCAAGAATAAATTCCTGAGAGCTCTAATTATTCTTCCAAAAAGCACCCTTCTAATACCTTTACGCTGGTACTTGGGCATGGAGCCTGTGACCCATATGGCCTAATGTAGACCACTGCTGTATTGGTAGAGGTTGAAATATTCCTTGGGACTTGAGAAATACTATAGAGCTCTACATGATGTGGTTTCGCTGAACAATTCTGGTAAAATTAAGTGGTTAACAAATGTAAAAAAAAATTATTCTTTCCACTTGGCTTAGGAGAATTTTAGTCCTCCTCTCCCTCTACAATACACCTATCTAGGGCTAACTTAAGTCTGCATTTTGGTAGTAAATTTATGTTAGCAAAATGAGCAATGTCCTTGAAGGGTCCCTTGCTTGTAATTTCTTAGATTTTAGATCAGACTCTGGATTTCATACTTTTTTAGAATAAAAATAATCCACCGCTAGCAAGACAACTATATCTTAATTTTAGCTATGGGACGCTAACCATATTGTCTTTATTTGCCAAATGGAACGCCCAAAGCTTTATGAGCACCATATGTCCGCCACGCTGGCAGGTGGTGGAGTCTTTGATTCATTTTATTTTCTTCTGTTCCTGGTATGCTCACCCTAGGAAAGCCTGGATTATTCCACTATGCAAACAACTCAGCTGCAGACAGCTCCAGGCTGCCCTCTGGCTTTTGCGCACAGAGTCCCTGCAGATGATTCCCTGTGCAATATATAAATATCTCTAATGGAGCTGGTGCATGAGATGTAAAGCAATGGATTGATTCTTATTCTATATTCTTATTCTCATTATTCAATATGTCATGCGTTTGGCTTTATCCTGTTGCTCCTTCCGAACAAAAACTTAGGGTTAATTTGTTATGATTTTACCCCACACTATATTGATTTGACACTTTATGTTGCATTTGATGTGCACACCTTATATATTATGGGGGTTATTTACAACAGTTTAATGCAGGGCAGTGCTGCACGTCAATTTGCTGAGCTGCCATCATAAAAACAGCCAGGAATGCACTGTATCTATGAGATACATCACATTCCTGTTAAGCATGAGCACAAAATCCGTTCCGCTGGCGGATTTTGCGGATTTTCGGTAAATTCGCAATCCGCGAACTCCCGCGAATTTACCGAAAATCTGCAAATCCGCGAGCGGCGGATCCGGGGGGCAAAAGTTCAAGCCTTCAAGCTTGAAGTTGTTGTAACTATTTTAGGATGGCGCCGGCAAGCTGCCAGCGCCATCCTAAAATAGTTACTAAGTTAGCTTCAACAGGAAGCACTAATAGATAAAATAAAGCAGGTGCTCGAGCACCTGCTTTATTTTATCTATTAGTGCTTCCTGATTAAGCTAATTTAGTAACTATTTTAGAATGGCGCTGGCAGCTTGCCGGCGCCATCCTAAAATAGTTACAGGATGATGGACAGCTCACTCAAGGGACCCCTGCGCACATCGGTGCGATTGCAAAGTAACACACACATGGTCGCTGGAACTAGTTGAAGCTCAATTCAGTGACGCATTCATCAGCCCAAAAACAATCGTGAGCGTCCTCGAGGCAGGGCAGGTGTGCCTTCTTCCCAAATCTACCGTCAAAAATCAGCTGTGATGCTGGATAGAGGCCTTTGTATCCTTGACTTTCACGAGCGCAATCCTCGTACTGTTCCTGTGACCAGGAGCTTCTTTCTCTTCATCTGCTGCTCTGATCGGTCTCTGACCATTTATACACACAAGAGGCACTTGAACTCGCACAGAAGACCCCCCCACCCCAGTGGGGCAGAGGGCAGAAGACCACAAAAACGAGTTGGGCAGAGGGCAGAAACGAGTGGGGCAGAGGGAAGAAGACCACAAAAACGGGTTGGGCAGAGGGCAGAAGACCACAAAAACGAGTTGGGCAGAGGGCAGAAGAGCACAAAAACGAGTGGGACAGAGGGCAGAAACGAGTAGGGCAGAGGGCAGAAGACCACAAAAACGAGTTGGGCAGAGGGCAGAAGAGCACAAAAACGAGTGGGACAGAGGGCAGAAACGAGTGGGGCAGAGGGCAGAAGACCACAAAAACGAGTTGGGCAGAGGGCAGAAGACCACAAAAACGAGTGGGGCAGAGGGAAAAAGGGCACAAACACGAGTGGGGCAGAGGGCAGAAAGGCACAAAAACGATTGGTACAGAGGGTAGAAGGGTATAAAAAACGAGAGGGTGGCAGTGATGAACCAGAGGGAGCATCACGGTCTCGTCAAAAAAAAACCTGCGAACACGCAAAGCGCCCCGCGAACAGGCCAAAACGCCCCGCGAACACGCAAAGTGCCCCGCGAACACGCGAAAATATAAAAATCTGCAAATTCGCACAAATTTGTGAATTTTGCGGATCGCGAATTCGCAAATCCGCAAATTCGCGAATCGCGAATTCGCAAAATTCGCCCATGCTTAATTCCTGTCCTTCTACCCTGCGCTGGCTCAAAATTGGCTGCCCAGTAACTATGCAGGAACCTTTTCACTATGGTTCAAGGGTGCCTGTGTTAAAAACAGGTTATTTTCGTGCAAGAAGGGACACCTTCCTTCACAAAAACAACTGTTACGCCACCCCTCGGGATGCATTCCCAGGTTTACAGTATGTTATAAATCTGGGAATGTGTCAAATGTTATGAGTGTTATGTGGGAACTCCCACCATAACACCCATGGCAAGCCTCCCTATCACAGTGTGAGGCAACAAAGCTACTTGTGTTGCATTGCCTCTCACGATATCTATGAGGTCATGAAAAGACTCGCAGAGTGATCTGAGGTGGCCTCGTAGATGTGGCTCTGTAGTATGTGCCACTGGAGCATCATTAAAAGTGACTTACCAGTGGGGCTTGCAAATGAACCCTATAGTACCTTACTCTGCCATTCTTAATGGCCAGTACAGTGATGATTAATCATTTTAAGTGATTATAGACTCATATGCAGATGAGTTTCTTGTGGGCACATTGTAGCACTTACCCGTACCTACTAATGATTATATTTTATCTGGTTTTAAAATGTATTGCTTGGGTCTGACTATTGACCTCAGCCGCATTCATTTTAGATTATTTTTTTGTGTTCATGCTTTTTTTGTGGCTGTATTTGTGTATCTACTTTTTAAGGCTGGAAACTACAGAATAAAGTATTTGATGATGATGATCTGCAATGTATGAATGTATGACAGCTTTGCCTGCTCTGCGCTACATAATAAATCAAGATAAACAAAAATAAATAAAGAATAATACACCCTTATCATGTGCATTTTGAGCTACTATAAGTATACTAAGTTATGCATTTATTCAAAGACTGTCTGCCTGTGGCTTTATAGAGCTTTCACTCTTTGACATATACACTCTTCATAATGTGCTGTGGGTTACCTAATATAGCAGACTATAACTCAATCAGGATCTTATGGTGGAAATATTGCTGTTACAGTGTACCATAAAAATATGTTGAGGCACACATAAAAACCCATACTGAAATTGTGGAAGGCAGTCTAAAAAAAATAAAAATCTTGCCCACTTTAATGTTTTTTTGCTAACATATGAGAATCGCAGCATACTGAAATACACAAAAGATGATGGGATGCTGCTTTCAATAAGTCTATAAGTCTAAACCACTGCCATCACTCAGAGTAACACTTCAACCCATCATTTGTTTGCTCACCATGCCACCTTAGTTTGGGCTCAGCCATATGCAATTCAGTTTTGACCCTGTTCCTTATGGGAACAGTCCATTCCAAACTTCTAAGCCAGGTCCTCCCTGAACCAGAACACAAGCAACCCAGGACCGGTTTCTAGCTGTGGGCTCATCAGTGTGGTACAGTTTGGTTCCAGTGACACAAGGAGGCGGCTTGCAATAAGTCTAACCTCTTGCAAATGCTCGGGTAGTACCCCAACCCATCATACATTTGTTCAACATGCCACCTTTGTTTGGATCCAGCCATATACAAATCAGGATTGACCCTGGTCCAAATGGTAACAGCCCAGCCCAAACTGCCAAGCCAGGTCGTCCCTGAACTGGAACACAAGCAACCCAAGAGCCAGTTTTTCCCTAGTTATGGGCTCATCAGTCGGGTACAGCTTGAAATCAGTGACACAGTGAATATGGGACCCACGTCTGGGCATACCCATGCCAGACTGAATAGTACAAGAGACACACAAAAGGTGATGCGAGGCTGCTTGCAATAAGTCTAACCAATGGCAATTGCTCTGGGTAGCAATGTTTGCTTACCATGCCACTTCAGTTTGTCCAAAACGATAAGCAAATGAGTCTTGACCCTGCTCCTCATGGGAACAGTCCAGCCCGAACTACCAAGTCAGGTCATTCGTGAACTAGAATACAAACAACTCAGAACTGTATTAGCCCAAGTTATCAGCTCATTAGCCGGGTACAGCTTGGTTCCTGTAACATAGTCAGCACGGGATCCACATCTGGGCATACCCATGCCACTTGGGGTGGTGCATGAAACACACAAAAGGTGATGGAAGGTTGCTTGCAATAATTCTAACCACTGGCAGTCACTCAGGGTAGCTTCTCAACCCATTGTTCTCTTATTCACCATGACACCTCAGTTTGGACCCAGCTATATGCAAATCTGTCCTGACCCTGCTCCTTTTGTGAACAGTCCAGCCCAAACTGCCAACTCACGTCCTCCCTGAACCAGAACTCAAGCAATCCAGGACCGGTATTGCCCTAGTTATGGGTAAGCCTGGGCGGAGTTCGTGGAGTTCAGCGTAGGCGGAGTGAGTTAAAAAAAATGTGGTTTGCAGTACTTTTCAGCGCCACGTGTTTGTCTGCGCTATGAAATTATCGCGAATGGCACCATGCACAGCGCAAGCGGGTGCTGCTTCCTTTCTGTCGGTCAAGTAGATTTGCTACTCGAGGGGCAGCTTTCTCACAATGAACGGACAGTATCTCAAAGTGAGCGGTCGCACGCATACGCGACCACTCCCTTTTGGAAATCTGACCTGCACGTTGAGAAATCTCACCGGGAGGTAGATTTTCCTTGCTTGCCAACTTGGTGTTGAGAAGTGAGTGTGGGGAAAAAAATCTGCAGAGCAGAGTGGAGTGGAGTTTTTCAAAACTCGGCGGGCTCCGCATAATGTGGAGTGTGGATAACTCCGCAAACTGCGAGCAAAGCGAAGTTCACCACCCAGGTTTAGTTATGAACTCTTCAGCCAGGTACAGTTTGGTGAGCACAGAACCCATGTCTGGGCATACCCATGCCACTTAGGACGATACATGAAACACTCAAAAAATGATTGGAGGCTGCGAATAAATCGCACCACTAGCAATCGCTCGGGATGGCACTCCAACCCATAGTTCTTACCACGCCATGTCACCTCAGTTTGGACCAAGACATATGCAAATCAGTCTTGGCCCTGCTCCTCATGGGAACAGTCCAGCCCAAACTGCCTAGCCAGGTTCTCCCTGAACCAGAACACAAGCAACGCAGGACCAGTTTTGCCCTAGTTATGGACTCATCAGCTGGGTATAGCTTGATTCCCTTGACACAGTGGGCACGGGATCCACGTCTGGGCATACCTATGACATGTTGGGCTGTTCTTTAAACACACAAAACGTGACGGGAGGCTGCTTGCAATAAGTCTAACTTCTGGCAATCGCTCTGGGTAGGACTCCAACCTATTGTTCATTACTCACCATGCCACCTCAGTTTGGACCCAGCCATACACAAATCACTCTTGACCCAGCTCTTCATGGGAACAGTCCAATCCAAACTGCCAACCCAGACCCTCCATAAACCAGAACACAAGCAACTCGGCTACATTCATATTATTGTTTATCTGCTACTGTTTGAGAATTGCAGCAGTCTGAAAAATATAATGCATGGATGAGATCACTGAATAAATTTCGTAAGTATGGTTCCCCACAGACACAGAAGGTGTAAAACCATTTCATACATCAGGTCTTGTGTCCTTCAAGTTTTTATTTGTACAGCATTCAACTTTGGTGGCGTGTTTCACATAGGAAATAGATATGCCTGACTGCTTTCTTAAGTTATTGAATACATTATGTGGCCCTTAACCTGTATTTTGTTTAGCTCTAATCTTATGGGGTCGGTTGCACAGAAGGGCATACGTAGGTATAATCCTTCAATCCTTCAGCGTCGTCACACTCCGTTGCCGATCTGCGTTCTGTCCGAAAAAACATCTGTGTTGCTGTTCACTGTCTGGTGTGAAAAGCATATAAAAATGTAATGAACACCAAATGCAACAGATGTTTGGACAAACTGTCCCCGTTGTTTCTCTGAGTCGGATTGGAAACCATAGAAGGTACTTTAGTCTGTCTGAAGCAAGGCATGCGGGGAGAACTTTTCAAATTAATTATGCACTTTAAAAAACCTGGCAGGGAACAAACAAATGATCTGAAACCGAACAGTGGATTCATTAATTTTCTTTCATCCTTTCCTCGTGGTAACTGCAAGATTTTAATTGTGACCTTGTTGCCCCGCAGTGTAATTAGCAGCAGCTGCAAAGATAAAATCGTGTTGGTTTTTGTACTTACAAAAATAATGGCACTTGGGTTCCTTTATAGTTGTACTAAAAAAACATAAAAGTATTTTGCATAAGAAAAACTCTTGATAAGCACCTACCGCTGAACCTTAATCTTCGAGGTTAAGCCTTTTTAATTCCCCGAGAAACAAACAGTATTTCTGAATCATGTTTTAATAAAAATGGACTGAAGAAATGTAATTATTTGATGAGTAAATATTTCTGCTAGAAATGCCACAATCTTTTTTTTATAAAATTGAGACACGGGTAAAGGCATTTTCAGCAAAGTCAGCTCTGTGCTAACTGTAGTGTCTTGTAAGTATGAATAGAGGTACCCTTCTGATCCATGATAAACTCCGTAGGAGAATGAAGTCATTGTTTGGGCGCGTCTGGGAGTGGTTCATAAAGTTTAGGACAAAGTGCGTACAGTTAGCAGTGGCACTCTTAAGAATAAAGACCTACACTACAGAGCTCTGTATATGAGGTGGTCATTTGCATGCTCCTGGGCTGGGGCGGATGCTTCAACTGGCGATGAAGATCGGATGTGTTGCTGAAGAAATGAGAGGGCTCTCCCTGAGAGTTAGCCAAAGTCCATCAAACTCCTCATGCGTCCCACGTGCGCCTAAGTCAAAGTAAAGCAGATGATGGTTGGCGTATGTGAGTCAAAGCATTACTCAAGCCAGTGCACAGGTTTTGAATAAGGCGAAGACCCTGAGGTAAGGTTTAAAGAAGAGGTACTGCGCCACCACATAACATCGAGCTGTCAAACACACAGAACGTAGCAATAGCCAGGTGCAAAAGTGTGCCAAAAACAGAAGAATCCAGGTGCCAATAAAGACTAAAGGCAGTGAAAGCCTAGTACCATTCAGGAGACTCGAAATGGTGATGACCACATGCAAGAGACAAAAGTTACTCACCATCAAAGATGAAAAAGAATGTAAATGTAAATGTAATTTTCACTTGTATAGTGCCTATCACCCAGGGTCTCTAAGCGCTGTACGAATACCGCTGTGGAACCCTTCCTGGCCTGTTCCTGTGAGGTGTCCACTCCTGGGCACCCCCAAGGTGAAGCCAGGCATCCTAGCATTGTTAGGGCCGGTGTTAGAAGCCATATGACAGCAGATTTGCCGCAATGACACTGATGCAAGCATGCGGTGGGGCTTAGAGATTATATAAATGGGGCCAGTCCAAGCGGGCATCAGAAAGTGCTGGGGAATGTCCTCCTCTCACTGTCAGTAGCTACACAACTGGCTATGATGCTGCCATTTTCCACAAACTGATGTTTCGATTGATACTGTCAAAATGCACATTTGTGGCGCCAGATTGCCTGCATGGTTCTAAAAATTAGATGATTTCATCGATGCACTATAAGAAGTAGATGGGAAAAAGATCATCACATACATAAATATCCTTGTAGTTGATGGAGTGAAGGAAGCAATAAAGAAAATACCCCAAGCTGATGAAATATCTTACTGTAAGTTCAATACAATGACGAACATCGACTATGAAAGCTGCATCTTCAACCAAGTGATGCAGCAAGCTGGAGACACAATGGATGAGTTTGCCAAAAGACTTGAGACCCTCATCAAGCATTGCTAGTTCAATGTAATCACTGATGAAGAAGCCATCCACCTCTGATCCAGTGATGGCTGCCTTACTGACTCGTTCGGATGACATATGCTGTGCAAGACACTCAGTCCGGAGAGAGTTCTAATGGCTGTGAGAGAAGAAGAATGTGCAGATCGAGAAGCTACTGATACAGAATCTGGAGTAGCCCAGAGTGAATCAGCATTTAACATGAAAAGTAAGGAGAGACACAAGGTCAAGGGCCATAAACTGATGTCTCGAGAGAAAAATAAATAGTTTTTCAGACGCGGATTCTCCTTTCTGCACAAAGGTAAATGTCCCGCCAGTGGCCAATCCTTAAAGGCTGCAGGAAAGAAAATAATTTCATAACCTTTTGCAAAGCAAAAGAGAAATCAACTGTATCTCAAAGAGAAAACAATGCCAGACAGTTCCAGACGCCATCTAGCCACTCCCACAAAACCAAGCAGCGACACAAATTGAGGCAAGTGAAAACTAAACAAGGTTGATCTTCATCAAAATCATCTTCCAAAGGTTCTTCAATGTCATTGTCGAGCGACAGTGAAGAAGATGGCTGTACGATGATGACGTTGACGGGTGAACGACATACGCATGTGGGTTTGACTTAAAGCGGAGAAAAGTCCAAATGTATGTGAGATCGCAAGGTGAAACAACCAGGTTCCTTTGGACATTGTTTCACGATCACATCAAAGGTGAATGGTTGTCCCTTTTATCATCAACAGTGGTGCATCGATAAACATCATGCCAGCAGAGAAGTATCATGAACTGTCTCTGGTGCCCTGTCGCCCTCCTTCAAAAACAAAGGTATACACATAGGCTGCCTCCATGCCATTGCAAAGTAAACAATCATTAGTGGCAAACATGGGAAACAAGAAGACGAAATTACAAGTGCTGAGTCGTGTTCTTCAAGGTACTCCCTCAAGAGCATGTTTACTTAGTTTCAATACAGATGCTGACATGGGTCTGATCTCCACAATGATAACATAAATGTGCATGCAGGCATAGTAAATCAGTTCATGTTATTGTTTTATGAACTAGGAAAGCTTAAGACCATAAAAGTGTAACTTCAGATCAATGATGACATTCGTCCTGCTGCTCAACTACATAGTCAAATTGCTTTTCACTTGAAGGAACCTGTTGAGAAAGAACTGGAAATGTAGGTAAAGCATGACTTCATTGAATGCTCTACTGGTCTGACAACATGGGTTTCACCCACAGTGGTAGTGCCTAAAAATGACAGTGGAGGTGCTGTGTGCATCTGTTTATTTTATTTATTTATTTTAAAAGTTTTATAAAGCGCTGGCTAGACCCGGAGGTATCAGAGCGCTTTACATGAGCATCAGATCATAGTTACAGGTTACATTACATCGTTACAAAGGTTACACAGTTCTTAGAGCATGGCAACATAGTTACTTGTCGGGTCGAGATAAACAATGAGCACAAATACATAAGGGGAACAGCAGGCAAGGTGAGAGATTCAGGGGAGGGGGGGTTGGAGCATGGGGAAGTAGACAGATAATGAAGGTGGTAAAGAAGAGGGGAGGGTGAGAGACACAGCATGGGAAGAGGAGGGGAAGGGTGACGGGGACACAAACCGGTAGACGAGTCAAGGCAACGTCCAAAGTCCAGTAAGCTGTGATCCCAGGGAAAGTGGTATCACTTCCCTATATCTGTTGCGAGAGGCTCCCTTTATGCAGTGGACTCTCTCAGAGGTGTCTCTTAGACTCCAAGTCCTACACACTGGATCCTTCCCCAAAAAGGGGAGAGGGAGTGCTTTGGCAAGGGGGGCCATAACATACCTCAAGTGTGAGTGGCTCCCTTGGCGCAGTGGACTCACTCAGCGGGTTCCCTGAGACTCCAGAGTATAAATATTGGATCTTTCCCCAACAAGGCGAGGAGGAGTGCTTAGTCAAAGGGCACAAAGGACAGAGGGTAGGCTGAGTAGCAGGCAAGGGGAGAGATTCAGGGGAGAGAGGATAGGAGCTAGGGAAGAGACAACAAGGAGAGATGAAAAGAAGTCTGCCTAAAGGCCGACTAGGTAGGTGACGACCAAGGAGGAAATCCACGGCCCATCTCCCCTATAGCTAAACCAAGTAGCTCCATCGGGCATCAGACAAAATAGTTCAGTCTCAATACATTGAGAGAGGAGGGAAGGAGAGACATAAATAGAGGGAGGATGCGGTAGGAGACGACAGGAGAGACGAAAGGAAGTGCAAGAATGTTGTTCAACAATATACCAGAAAAAGATCAACAAGTAAATAATATTTCAAACAAACAGCAATACATTAGGGGAGGAGAGAAAGGAGAGAGAGAGTAGTGGGGGTAGGGGAGGAGGGAAAGTGAGGATAAGGAAAGAGACAACCGTAGAGACGAAAGGAAGTCTGTCTAAAGACTGACTGGGTAGGTGACGGCCAAGGAGGGAATCCACGGCCCATCTCCCCTATAGCTAAACCATGTAGCTCCATCGGGCATCAGACAAAATAGTTTGGTCTCAATACATTGAGATAGGAGGGAAGGAGAGACATAAATAGAGGAAGGATGCGGGAGGAGACGACAGGGGAGATGAAAGGAAGCGCAACCATGTAGTTCAACAATATACCAGAAAAAGAACAACAAGTAAACATTAAATCAAACCGTCGGCAATACATTAGGGGAGGAGAGAAAGGAGAGAGAAAGTAGTGGGGGGTAGGGGAGTAGAGAGCGTGAGGATAAGGGAAGAGACAACGGTAGAGACAAAAGGAAGTCTGTCTAAAGACCGACTGGGTAGGTGACGACCAAGGAGGGAATCCACGGCCCATCTCCCCAATAGCTAAACCATGTAGCTCCATCGGGCATCAGACAAAATAGTCTCAAGTGGTGAGGGAAGAGGTTCACAGAAAAACAGGGTGGGGACAAAGAGCATGTGAGGGCAGAGGACAGAAGCTGGAAAGAGTAGAGGGGGAGGGTTGGGGGAAGGGAGAGAGGGAAGGTAAGGTCAGAAGAAATGCGGGAGCGTTAGCCCGAAGTCCGGCTGGGTAGGTGATAGTCAAAGGAGGGAGCCCAGAGTCAATCTCCCCCATAGCAGGTGAGGTAGCTCCACCGGGCATCATACAAAAGTATGCAGGTGTCCCCTCAAGTCGTATGCCCCAAGTCCAGCAGTAGAGCTCCAGTATGCACTCCTACACCACTCCCAGTCAGCACAATACCAGGGCATCAATATTGCATCGGGGGAAGGGCGCAAGTCACGCAGTACAGCACGCCTTGCAGCCTGCACATCACCCCACCTCCGTACTCTTACAATGATGCCAGTGTCCCATCAAGAACACCTCTTCCAGTCGGCAGCTTCTAGGTGCAATCCCCACAGTCTCGCAGCACCTCAGCCTCCTGTTTTTTTGCACCCGACTACGTGTCTATTTGAGCCTTCCAATGCACACGCCATCCGCTAGTTGCTCGTGGGTCCGAGCAGTTGGCTTCTCTCTTTGTGCGCCCAAGCACCAGCGGCATATCCCAGACTGCACGCCTTCACTGTTCGTGGTCTCCACACTTCCAGGGCCCCAGCATTGCATGGGTGGAGGGGCGCAAAGCATTCAGCAAGGCGCTTATTTAAGTCTATGCACCACCCTACTCTTGCACCCCTATCATGATGCCAATGTCCCTGTTAGTATCTCGTTTGCACACCACAGCTGCCAGACTCATGACCCTCAGCCTCGCAGTACCTCAGCCGCTCGTCTCCAGCACTTTCACATTCCTCCGGATGCCATCTTGCAGCCCCTACGTCTTCCAAGGCTGCCGGATCTCTCCCTCAGTTCCAGGGACCACTGGCAAGGCTGTGACCGTCCGCCACCGCTTGCCACCGCCCCCGCTCGTCTTAGGTTTCACCCGCGCCGTTGATTCTGCCATTTACACCAGGGGCCGCCATTATAATAATCCAAACAGGTCTACCGGGATGTGGCCTACAACCTGGCGATTGGAGCGCACAACCTGGTACCTGATAACGTTAGTATAGTGTGCAATGAAGGAGCGCTCCCCGATCCATAGCGCTGATTGTACTGGTTTTGTACACCTGCTCAGCACAGGACGCCGCCACATCGGGTCCCGTCCGCCATTTTGTAGAGGTGCTCAGGGAGTCCCACATTCGTACCACACCAGCCCTCCGTAATGACGATCAGGCGGCTATTACACTGCCCTCAGAGTTTGCTCTCCTCCATGTACTGCCTGTACATCGGTGCACTGCTGTCATGCGTTGTCCCACATGTTCTGCGCTCAAGCGGCAGCTCAGCACTCAGAGGATGCGAAGCGGTGCCATCTTCGCCAGCACAAAGCCGCTCCCGGAGCCGACCCGCGATGGCCAATTTCGTCTGCCCTCCTTGGCCGTTTTTCACCACCGTCGCTTTCCACAGACGCCTGGCCCCTTCCAATCTAACAAGGCCATTCAGAGAGAATGACATTGAGGTCTGCACATTGCAAACATAATTACATAGCTGAATACGGCCAAAGTCTTTTCTCGCCTTGATCTGAACAAGGGATATCATCAACTCGAACTAGAGTAAAATTGCGGGACATTACCACTTTGTTCACCCACTTTGGTTTGTTTAGATATAAAATATTGAGGGCCTAATTATGGGTTTGTGCCTAACTGGATGTTCAGTGGCGGTCAGAGACTGCCGCACCTGCGGTCCGACTGCCATATTACAACAATGGTGGTCGGACTGCCATAGGACCACTGCAACTGCTAGGGATCCGCAATCCCTGGCAGTGAGGCAGTGATCAGAGGATACAATATGCTTGGTTTTGCGGCTTCAGCATGCCAAGTATATTTGGAGTTTTCCTCACTGGCACAAAACTGTGGCCTCGTGACCAAAGGATGCATGCAAGGAGGCACATTGTGTGCCCCCTGTCTGCATGCACCCACTTTCCTGCACGGCATGGACTGTGCTTTGGAGCTTGCATTACAGTTCCTTTATAATAGGCGCGGCTGTGGGAATGCCAAAGGACTGCCTGCTAGACAATGAGGTAACTTTTAATCCAGCGGGTGGCTGACGGTGAGGTTTGTCGGTATGAGATGTGGCCCACTCCTACACCGCACAACTCATAATCAGACCCTAAGTTTCAGGGCGTCGTCAGCTGCAGAACTCTTTCAGGATGTCATTCGCTGCATAATACATCCTGTCACACATACTTCTAATTATAGCGATCAAATATTTGCATTTGGGGCCCCTCAAAAGAAACATGACAAAGCCCTTACATGCATATGCCATTTGCTTGCTGACGCTGGTCTCAATTTGAATGCAGAAAAGTGTGAGTTTCATAAATCAAGACTAAAATTCTTTGGGCATATTTTCTCTGAAAAGGAAATGACACCATATGCAGCTAAATTACAAACTTATCATCCACTACTTCACTACAATATGTGACCAGGGTGTGATCCTTCCATGTCATGGCCAGTTACTGTTCCAGTTATATTTGTGATTTTCTGCATATCATAAGATAGAATGCACACCAATGTAAACGGTTCTTCAACCCGTTAAAAGATGCTCAAGGCAATATAAAAAAACAGAAGGCATTGCAAGAACAAAGAAATAAGGAGACTCAAATTGTTTTAGAACGTGCACATGGCATTGTATATTAGGGAACAAAATTATAATAACAATAGAAAAAACTGTTTTATCAGAACTGTACATGAATACATAACAAAACAACCCGTATTGGACTTGGTGCTGGGTATGCGCTCCCTTTTCCTTGCGCCCTTTCTCCTCCCACTCCCTCCCATCCTTACTTTCTTCCTTCCTTCCTCGTACAGCACAGTTTTTCTGAAATACAACCCGGTCCTGATGAAGATCCTGATTTACAAGGATTGAAACTTCATCGACCCCTCAGCTCATTAAATGCGCATTCCTCAGTTTGGCTCATCTGAATCATCTTCGCTAAAAAAAATACTTACCTGTGCATTGTAACTGATTTTGAGCCATATGAACCTTCCGATTCACTGTATATCTTGAACACATTTCACACTGTGCCGTTCACGCTGAACACAATTGTCACTTGCGTCGCCATCCATGTGTCACTTGCACATACCCAGCACCAAGTCCAATTCGGGTTGTTTTGTTATTTATTCATGTACAGTGCTGATACAACAGTTTTTTCGTCTGTTATTATAATTTTGTTCCCTAATATACGATGCCATGTGCACGTTCTAAAACAATTTGAGTCTCCTTATTTCTGTTCTCGCAATGCTTTCTGCATGCATATTTAACTGTCTAAACAATAATACCAGTTGGGATATTGTTTTTTTAGCTTGATTACCTACCCTGATCCCAACTTGGTCTATGGGTCATACTCCTGTAGTTGATTACAAGGCAATATAAAGCCATCCTTGTTTAGGCCCTCCGTCCATGCGCTTGAGTATAAATATAATCACTGGAGCCTCGTCAGGTTCCATCCAGGATGCACAGCAAATAAATGAACATTAAATGAGATTCCAAAATTAATTTCCGTTTTTCTTTGAATGTTATTCCAAATGTACTCCATGCTAGTTTCAATGTTTTTCATTAATGCTTTATAGTTCAACGACTGCCGTCTGGCTTTGCTCATTAGACACGTAGAGGTGCAAAATTCCTCCTCATGATTTAAAGTACAGATGGTAATACCAATGTCTTTCGGGCCTTCCCTTGCCCTCGATCAGAGAAACTCTACAAAATGAAAAACACTTATTAACAGCTGTAACTATGAAAATAATTTTTCTGTATCAAAAAAACAGTTTTTTCATAAAACCCCTTATGCACACATAATCTATAATGAAAATAACAATTTTTTCAAAAAAACCCTTATGTCCCCTGAACAAATAATGAGCAAAACAATATTACACAATAGTGCTAACTATTTGCTAGTAAGTGTCTTTTCGTTCAAGCATATCAATCTTCGATAGTGTAAGTAATTTTAAACATAATACTCTCACACGACCTTTGCAATAAACGTGCTACAAACCTTATGGATCGAAACAGGATGAGCAAATTTAAAACAACGATTAAATATTCAGCAAACTTTCATCAGTATAATCCCTCATGCATTTCACATCTCTCCTGCGTGCTCAGTTAAAACCCACCCAGTGTCTGCAACATTTAACTCACAAATCACGTGATAAATATTCATGTGACTCTGCATGTCATAGAAGATGAAAAAATATTGCTTTGATTGTGTTCACCACAATAAAGTAAATAAATAAATATTATTTTATCCAAACGGCATCCTCCAAATCAAATAATGATGAAAATCAAATAATGATAAAAACACAATCTAGAAATTAATCAATCTGTGAATGTAATAATGGTAAAACTAAATAGTGATAGAAGATGTATTATCATACAAACAAATAGTAATCCATGTGTGTCTAAAAACATACTCAATGCTGAATTCAACAGTGCAAGCTGATAATGTTTTGATTGCTTTAAACTATGACTAGCTATTGCACCTCTCGTGTCCTTTGTCGATGTCAACAACTACTTCACCACAAGATGTGACCTTGATGTGATCCTTCAATGCCATGGCCAGTTACTGTTCCAGGTACATTTGTTATTTTGCCACTGTCAGTGCCCCTTTGAGAGACTTGCAAAAAAGGAACGCTGTGTTCAAGTGGTCACCTGAATGTGATTGACATTTTAAGAAAAGAAAACATTTAATTGAGAGCACTACTGAAATGTCTATTCTGATCCAGAGCTTAATACTGAGATTGCAGTAGATGCTTGACTAGTGGGATTGAGTGTGATCCTTGCCCAGCACAGTAAACATCACAATGGCCAAAGCCACATTGTGGCTCATGCAAGCTGAAGTCTTTCACAGACTGAACGTGCTTATTCTAAACTTGAGAAAGAAAGCACCTCACCTTTGTTACTGACAAACAGGCGTTGCTCACCATTTCTGGGAATCTGAAAGCCAAGATGCCCCCTCGGATTGAGACTTTGGGTTTGCAATTAGCAGAGCATGATTACAATATTGTGCATAAGCGAGGGAAAGTTCAAAATCCCACTGACTGCTTTTCATGAGTGCCAGTGCAGTGTCCCAGTACAACATCTAAAGATGCCGAGGCCTATGTTAACTTCATAGTCAAGTCAGGCATACCTGCAGCTCTTCCGGTGGAACTAATTCTGCTGCTACAAATACAGATCAAGGTCTGTTTGTTCTCAAAGACATTATTGCCCCGCAATTTTGGAAGAAACACACTCGACCTCCTACAATGACTTAGAATACCAAAAACTCAAAAAAGTTTGCGAGAAGTTTTATGTCACTGAAGAAGGCAATATATTCGGAGGCTCTCGAATTTTCATTCCAGTAGTCTGCGACAAGAAGTCATTGAACTAGCCCCTGAGGGTCATTGTGGCATTGTCACTGCCAAGAGAGCTCTTTGAGAATGAGTGTGGTTTCCTCACCTAGATGAAAGAGTTAAAAGACAAGTAAAGGCTTGTCATTTGTGCAACTGCTTATCTCCCAAAACAACACAGCATCCATTAGTTATGTTCGCCTCCCAAAGCAGGTGTGGCAGAGCATTGCAATTGATTTCTTTGGACCCCTTTAAAATGGACATCATCTCATGGTAGTTGTTGAAGCGTACTTACAATATCCCCTTGTTGAAGACTTGTCGGCAACCACATATAACAAAGTAATTGGGACATTAAGTGACATTTTTGTGACATGGGGTGTCCAGCCCATTTTCAAGTCTGACAATAGCACATCATTCAACAGCCAAGAGTTTAAAGATTTTCTCACTAACTTGAAAGGCAAATATCAGAAAAGAAACCCTCTCTGGATGCAGGCCAATGGTGCTGCAGAATGCCCTCATGGGCAGTCTAAAGAAAGTACTTCAATGCCTGGGCTAGAAGGAAGGGATCTCAAATAGGCTCTATCTTCAGCTCTCAGTGCTTACAGATTAATTCCTCATTCTACTACAGGTGAAGCCATCTTGATGTTTGGGAGACCCATGGGAACCAAATTGCCGCAATGGACCACTTATAGGTCGAAAGATGCATATGAGATACATACGACGGATTCCGTGCAGAAATCCAGAATGAAGACATGTGCTAATAAATGCTGATGTGCTTCGAACACATTTTTCAAGAAAAGAGATTGGATCCTGGTCAAGCCGAAATGGAAATGCAAGTATGATGCTCTATTTATTACTGAACCCCTGAGAATTGTA
Organism: Lissotriton helveticus; assembly: GCF_964261635.1. NCBI lineage: Eukaryota > Metazoa > Chordata > Amphibia > Caudata > Salamandridae > Lissotriton > Lissotriton helveticus. The sequence continues at coordinate 889,418,122 of NC_136065.1, read as the reverse complement.
ATGAGCTAAGGACATATGGTGACCCCTCAACATGCCGGAAAGTTCATCATGAGAGACTCATCACACTTCAAGAACCTGGCTTGATGTTCGTCAGCTCCAGTTGTCAGAAGTGAGACCTGCTCACATGCAAGTCTGGAGTGCCCAACTCCTACTACCTCTGCATCTCCAGTGCCAGGGGTAGACTGCTCATCCACCTCATCAACCTCTCACTACTAGGTCTATAGGCCAGGCTCAAGCATCTCAATGACTCATTGAGGAACTATAATGTATATGTGTAATATTTGTACATTTTATTTAACAAGGGTGGAGATGTAGTGTCTTGTAAGTATGGTTAGCGAGACCCCTAAGGTCCCTGATGGACTCTATGGGAGAATGTTGTAATCGTTTGCGTGTGCCTGGAGTGGTCATTTGCGTGCTACCAGCAGGGGAAAATGCTACACTAACTACTATGAGCCCACCCTGAAGCCCCCAATATGTGATGGAAGCATCCTCACTTTGAGGCAGATTATGAGTCAGACAGGGTTTGAGTGATGATCATGACTAGCCAGGTGTTCATGTACCTGAACTTTTCAGATGTGGGAAAAAAGTGTCCGATTTTATCAGTCTACTCAATCATTCTTAAGGCACAGCAGAGTATGCAATGCTTGCTTTGTCATCATCCACCTATCCAACAATTACTGATTTAAAATCTTCTGTTATTCTCACAGTTAAAATTCTTTCGCAAAGTTCTGACAGAAAATGGATATTTGCCCTCCAATAATTTAGGAAGGTGCTTGCTGGAGCACTTATTTTAGAAGTTGCAGAGACTCCAGTATTCTGTGTGAAAGAAAAGTGTTACCAGTTGCTAATCTAATCTCAATATTGCAAGCATGAAAGTCTAGGGGTGGTTCTGTCACTTGGCAGGCATATCATTGTTCAGCTTCACCTAACAATTAGGTAGCCATTGCTCAGGGTTTTGTTGGGACAGAAGGACAGAACTGCAGCACCCTTCAGGCCTGGAGCCTCAGCTCCTAGCAACTTGTATTACTCTCCTTTTCTCATAACCACTTGACAGCCATGCCACTACCCAGGTTCACCACACAGGTAGATCGCCATTGCTCAAGTGTGGGCTGAGGGGACAGGATAACAGGACAGCAACTCCCATCAGGCCCTGCTGCCTCAGCATCTAACATCATGTACTACTCTCCTTTACCCATAGCCACTTGGCATCCATGTCACTACTCCGGTTCACATCACCGATGGTAACCATTGCCAAGTATGGGCTGTGACAGTAGGACAGGACTGGAGAGCCCATCAGGACCTGTTGCCTCAGCATCTAGCAACATGTACCATTCCCCATATCCATGTGTCAGCCATGTCACTACTCAGCTTCACCTCACAGGTAAGTACCCATTGCCAAGTGTGTGCTGGGACAGCATAACCAGACTGCAACTCCGATCAGGCCCCGTTGCCTCAGCACCTAACAACATGTACTACTTTCCTTCCCCATACCCACTTGGCAGCCATGTCACTGCTCAGATTCAGCACACAGATAGGTTGCCATTGCTCAAGTGTGGGCTGGGCCAGGATAACAGGACTGAAACTATGTCAGACCCTGTTGCCTCAGCACCTAACAACATGTACTACTCTCCTTTCCACATAGCCACTTGGCAGCTATTTCTTTACTCAAGTTCACCTCACAGATTGGTCGCCATTGCTCAAGTCTGGGCTGGGACAGGATGACAGGACTTTAACTTCCATCAGGCTCCTTTCCCCATTTCCACTTGGCAGCCATGTCACTACTCAGGTTCACCTCACAAGTAGGTAGCCATTTCTCCAGTGTGGGCTGGGACAGGATGCCAGGACTGCAACTAAATCAGGCCCTGTTGTCATAGTGCCTAACAACATTTAGTACTCTCCTTTCCACATAGCCACTTGGCAGCTATTTCTTTACTAGGTTCACCTTGCATATGGGTCGACATTGCTCAAGTCTGGGCTGGTACAAGATGACAGGACTGCAACTTCCATCAGGCTCTGTTGCCGCAGCATGTTAGGATTCATGCGTAGTCCTCTTTTTGTGGCCATGTCTAGGTGCTCATGTGACCTGCTGGGGGGAGTTATAAGCTGCCTTCTCCCTGTACACTGTGCTTGATATCTAGTCGTGTGGTTTCTAGTCTTGGTCTAGAGACAGTTTTGTACTTTGGAGCGCTTTAGCGGCCGTTCACGGGCTCGTGAGCTGTTTGGCACATTTCTTGGCTCCTTGTATTTCTTGCCCTTTCCTACTTGTCTCTCGTTATTTTCCTGCTGTTCTTCATTTACCTAGAAGTGTTTGGCCCATCTTACCTTGCATTTCCTCCCTTCTTTGTTGGGTTGTCTAAGCCTTTTTAGCCCGGCTGGGTTTTGGGGGTTGCTGGGGCTCTGGCGCCCTCATGAGAAATTGATTGTGGTCCGGCCGGACTACTGTTACGGACATTGGCGAGCAGTGGGAATCGCGGTACTATTACTTCCGCGTCTTTTCTTCCCCTTCGACATCGTTGTTCAGGGGTGGAGCGAAGTTCAGGTCCTTCCGGGTCCAGCAGAAGCCGCGTTGGAAGCCGGCAGTGCACAGCGTCTATGTCCTGCTCCTTCCCCGTATGTTCTGTGTACTCTCTGTGAATTCCGAAGGATGTTTTTTCAGTCATTATAACAACTTTTTCCTCCTGTATTGACTGCTCTGTGATCTCCAGAGCCTTTCCTAGTATTATATCCCCCTTCCATTAATCCTGCATTGCCGATTCCCTCCATCAACATCGGAGATCTCCACAAGCCTTCTGATTCAGTTATTGCGGGTAAGGAGGTGTTTGGGTTATACTGGGCATGGTCACATCTAGAGGCACTATGTTTTGATTGTAGTGACATATGTGTTAGACTGTAACCAATACCTGTTTTTGTAGGTGCAGTCAGGTGGAGATAAGAACACTGGTCATTGCAGAAGTCCCTAGAAGAACCTTTTGGGATCCCTTATTTGTCACTTCCCCTACCCCGCCCCTGTCCATTGCTCCTCTGCTGACCCATTGATTTACTTCCAGTGGGTCGCTTATGGGCAAGGGTAGTGGATCGGGTCATTCATCGCTCCTGCATTGTATGGGCATAGTCGGAAGGAACCAACAGAATATCAAGCCCACGTTATTATTACATTGCCTGAGCGATAATGGACAAATCCACAGGGGCTGTAGGTGGAACGGCTGTTGTTCCAACCTTACAGGACGTGATGGGCGCATTGTCTGCCCTACAGGACCAGATACATGATTTAAGGCAGGAAAATGTGGCATTGAAGCAGGAAGTTGGGGCCATGATTAGTAGAGAGAAAGGACAACACAGGGTTCAGGCTCAGGTTTTGCAGCCTGCGACCTTCCAATATGGAGGTGGGATGGGTCAGAGCTCTGGTAGTGGGGTACCCTTAGCAGTTACTGTGAATACACCTGTTCCGGTGCCCTTAGCTCCGCCGGAGAGATTTACAGGGGATAGTGGAAAGTTCGGTAATTTCATGAATCAGTGTCTCCTACATTTTATGTGTAAGCCTACTGCTTTCCCCAATGATTCGGCCAAGGTAGCTTTTACGATATCGTATTTGGCTGGTACTGCTGCCCAAGTGAGAGTGATGATCCGGTGTTGACCAACTACCCTGCGTTTAAAGAATTGATGCATGGATTGTTTGCAAAACACGCATTTATGCAGGCTAGTGACGCGGAACTGTTGAAGTTGCGGCAGGGCAGACAGGATTTGCTGACGTATATTTCTACCTTTAATCGTCTAGTATCCGAAACCCATTGGCCTGAGGATAAGAGGACCTCGCTGTTCTATCAGGGTCTTTCTGAGGATCTTAAGGATGTAGTGTCACAGGTGGTGGATCCTCCGATTGATTGTGCTGCCTTTATAGACCTTGTGGTTAAGTTGAACCATAGATTATCTGAGAGACGGGGGGAAAAGAGCCGTTTTCAGGCGTCTCGGGGGGGATACGTGAAATCAGACAGTAAGATAACCGGAGATACGAAGACGGTGCCTGAACCCATGGAAATCGGTGAGGTCAGACATCCGTTGTCCACTGATGAAAAGAAGCGACGCAGAGTACTGAACTTGTGTTTGTATTGTGGCCAAGGTGGTCATTGTGCTAGGGAATGCCCAGTGAAGCCTTCTGGTGCCTCATACAGTAAGAAGATAGCTTGTTTGTATCATGAGGGAGGTGGTGTGAGCAAGGAGAGACAGCAGAGGACGTATGAGGTACTTGGAACCATAGACAGGGCACCAAGGCACTTTATTATCAACGCCCATTTATTGCTCTTTGGCGATAATAGAGTGTCAGTGTCGGTGTTATTGGATTCCGGGGCTACAGGGAATTTCCTTGACATCGCGCTTGCAGAGAAATTGATGATCCCCTGTTGTGTAAAGGACCAGCCAGAGCCCGTGAGGGCGATAGATGGTACGGAGTTAACGTCGGGGTCTATTACTAGGCGGACTGTGCCATTGTATCTGGTGTGTGAAAATGGACACTCTGAGATGGTGTGTTTTGATCTTATAGATGCCCGTCCTTTGGTCTGGTATTGGGTGTGCCATGGCTGCAGGAGCACAATCCCAGGATTGATTGGGTGCAACGATTAGTGTCTTTGGATTCGCCTCATTGTTTGAAGCATTGTTATCAAGAGGCAGGCGAGAAGGCGTTTCCGTTGTCCTGTGCTGTTACTGAGGCGGGTTTGGTACCATCACAGTACATGGCATATAAGGAAGTGTTTGATATAGATCAGGTGCAAGCTCTTCCCCCCCACAGGTCTTACGACTGTAAGATCGACTTGATACCAGGTGCTCCGCTCCCTTGTAGTAGGGTGTATGCTCTCTCGGAGCCCGAGGAGTTGCATCTCAAGGAATATCTTGATGAGATGTTGAGATTGGGGTTTATTCGTCCCTCCTGTTCGCCAGTATCATCGGCAATCTTTTTCATTCCGAAAAAGGAAGGCACGTTGCGAGCATGTGTGGACTACCGAACGTTAAACAAAGCCACAGTAAAAAATAAATACCCGCTTCCACTCATTCCTGTATTGTTGGACCAACTCCGTAGGGCGACAGTGTTCACCAAGTTGGACTTGCGGGGTGCTTACCATCTTGTGCGTGTCCGCCCCGGGGATGAGTGGAAGACGGCGTTTAAGACCAAACATGGTCTGTATGAATATCTTGTAATGCCGTTTGGTCTATGTAATGCGCCGGCGGCGTTTCAGTACTTTATTAATGAGGTGCTCCGGGAGTATCTAGATAGGAGTGTCATCGTGTATCTAGATGATATCTTAATCTTCTCGGAGACAGGGGCCTATCATCAACAACATGTGACACAAGTGCTGCAGAAACTGCGAGATCATCATCTGTACGCAAAGCTAACGAAGTGTCAGTTTGGTACCCCTAAGGTGGAGTTCTTGGGGTTCATTGTTTCGGCGGGAGGAGTCCGGATGGACCCAAGAAAGATCGAGGCCATCGTCACTTGGCCCGTTCCAACATCGGTCAAACAGATACAGGTCCTGTTGGGTTTCGCCAATTTTTATCGGTGTTTTATTTCCCATTTTTCGGATATCGTAGCCCCCTTGACTCGGTTATTGAGGAAGGGGGTTCCTTTTGCTTGGTCATGTGAGGCACAGGAGGCGTTTCAGCGGTTGCTGGAGGAATTTACGTCGGCGCCTGTATTGGTACATCCTGATCCTGCCCTGCCGTTTTTTGTAGAGACAGATGCCTCGTTGTGTGCGGTGGGTGGGGTGTTGTCCCAAAGGGATGGTGAGACCGGTTGCATGCATCCCATCGCCTATTTCTCTAAGACCTTGCTGCCAGCGGAGCGCAATTACACCGTGGCCGAAAGAGAGTTGTTGGCCATTAAGTTATCCTTCGAAGAATGGAGGCATTATTTGTGGGGAGCCCGACACACCATTACGATTTATACGGATCACAAAAACCTAGAGTTCTTTCGTTCTGCACGTGCTTTGACCCCTCGCCAGATGCGTTGGGTTCTTTTCTTTAATGAATTTGATTTTGTCATCACCTATAGGCCCGCAGCACAGCAGATTAAATCTGACACCCTTTCTCGTATCCACGTAGACCCAGGGAGTTGGGACAGGGAAAGGAAGGTAGACCCATGATTGCTGGTGACAGGATCATAGGGGTGGCGGCAATGGAGGATTTTCCGTCCGTGGTGAGAAATCTGCTACGTCAGGAGAATTTGGCCCCATGGTTGTCGTTACCCCATATTTTGGTCCAGGACGGATTGCTGTATCATGAGGGTAGGTTATTCATTCCCCCTGTATTGAGAGAAAGGGTTTTGGAGTGGTGTGATTCGTCTGCTCTGGCAGCACACCCTGGGATACCAAAGACGAAGGAGATGTGTCTGCGGTGGTTTTGGTGGGAGACGGTGGCACAGGACATTCAGGGTTATGTGGCAGCTTGCCCGGTTTGTGCCACCAGTAAGCCCACTCATTGTAAACCGTCAGGGTTGTTGCGGTCTTTAGAGGTCCCTCCTGCACCATGGCATACTATTAGTATGGATTTCGTGACCGAGCTTCCAGCTGTTTCCGGTTTTACCGCCATTCTTGTGGTGGTTGATTTGATCACAAAAATGGCGCATTTCATTCCGCTATCCAAGATCCCTACTGCCAGAGAATTGGCTGTGGTGTTTATGTCTTCCGTCGTACGGATACATGGGTTACCATCTGCGGTGGTGACAGACCGGGGGGCACAGTTTGTGTCCCATTTTTGGACGGAGTTGTGCTCTGTGCTAAAGGTGGAGATTAGATTGTCTTCTGCTTATCATCCGCAATCTGACGGACAGACGGAGCGCACCAACCAGACCATGGAGCAATACCTTAGGTGTTTAGTGTCTTCCCTGGGGTGTGATTGGGTAACGGCTCTGCCCATTGCGGAGTTTGCGTACAATAATAGCTTGCATTCCGCTCTGGGTATGACTCCCTTCTTTTGCTCACTGGGTTACCATCCTAGGGCACTGGCTATCCAACCTACAGGGCGGGTGCCAGCCGTAGACGATGTATGTAAGCGGCTGAGTGATATTTGGGGAGTTGCCCGGGCGCAGTTTCTAGCAGCTTAGGCTAGTATGAAAGAACAGGCTGATAAACAAAGGGCACCTGCTCCTGCCTATCATGTGGGTGAGCAGGTCTGGTTGGCCACTAGGAATCTCAGACTCGGTGGTTCCCGTAAATGACAGCCTAGATATGTGGGTCCTTTTCCGATTGTGCAGGTCATTAATCCCGTGGCTATGAAACTTGACTTGCCCAATGACTATAGGGTTCACCCTGTGTTTCACACTTCCTTGTTGAAGCCCTATGTGCCCTCTACCCAGGTGTTGCCCCCGCCTTCCCCTTTGGTTGTGGATGGTCAGGAGGAATTCGAGGTACGGGCTATCCTGGATTCAAGACGGAGGAGGGGTCGTCTATTCTATCTGGTTGACTGGAAAGGCTATGCCCCGGAAGACCGTACCTGGGAACCTGCTGGGGGGGTTCATGCTCCCCGGTTGGTTAGTTTGTTCCATCGCCAACACCCATCCAAGCCTCGCCCGGTGGGGAGGGTTGTTGTGGGGGGGTACTGTAAGGATTCATGCGTAGTCCTCTTTTTGTGGCCATGTCTAGGTGCTCATGTGACCTGCTGGGGGGAGTTATAAGCTGCCTTCTCCCTGTACACTGTGCTTGATATCTAGTCGTGTGGTTTCTAGTCTTGGTCTAGAGACAGTTTTGTACTTTGGAGCGCTTTAGCGGCCGTTCACGGGCTCGTGAGCTGTTTGGCACATTTCTTGGCTCCTTGCATTTCTTGCCCTTTCCTACTTGTCTCTCGTTATTTTTCTGCTGTTCTTCATTTGCCTAGAAGTGTTTGGCCCTTCTTACCTTGCATTTCCTCCCTTCTTTGTTGGGTTGTCTAAGCCTTTTTAGCCCGGCTGGGTTTTGGGGGTTGCTGGGGCTCTGGCGCCCTCATGAGAAATTGATTGTGGTCCGGCCGGACTACTGTTACGGACATTGGCGAGCAGTGGGAATCGCGGTACTATTACTTCCGCGTCTTTTCTTCCCCTTCGACATCGTTGTTCAGGGGTGGAGCGAAGTTCAGGTCCTTCCGGGTCCAGCAGAAGCCGCGTTGGAAGCCGGCGGTGCACAGCGTCTATGTCCTGCTCCTTCCCCGTATGTTCTGTGTACTCTCTGTGAATTCCGAAGGAGGTTTTTTCAGTCGTTATAACAACTTTTTCCTCCTGTATTGACTGCTCTGTGATCTCCAGAGCCTTTCCTAGTATTATATCCCCCTTCCATTAATCCTGCATTGCCGATTCCCTCCATCGACATCGGAGATCTCCACAAGCCTTCTGATTCAGTTATTGCGGGTAAGGAGGTGTTTGGGTTATACTGGGCATGGTCACATCTAGAGGCACTATGTTTTGATTGTAGTGACATATGTGTTAGACTGTAACCAATACCTGTTTTTGTAGGTGCAGTCACGTGGAGATAAGAACACTGGTCATTGCAGAAGTCCCATGAAGAACCTTTTGGGATCCCTTATTTGTCACTTCCCCTACCCCGCCCCCTGTCCATTGCTCCTCTGCTGACCCATTGATTTACTTCCAGTGGGTCGCTTATGGGCAAGGGTAGTGGATCGGGTCATTCATCGCTCCTGCATTGTATGGGCATAGTCGGAAGGAACCAACACAGCACTTGACCAGATGTACCAGTGGCATTTCCCTATAGCCACTTAGCAGCCATGTCAACATTGATCCCCATGTCTGATGGAGTGCATATATTGCCTACAAAGCTCTGCTCAGGTACATGTCTACTTATTCAGCCAGAAATCCACCAGGTCTACATAAATGAAAAGAAAGACAACACAACAGACACCCAATGAAGTGTGTAACAGAAATGCCAGTAATGCGTGAAGGTAACATAACCTCCACTATATTGATGATAAACCATTGGCTTTGAAAATGCACACATGATAACCAGTGAAACATTAGCAAAACATTTTTCAATTGTTCTGTATTGGACACACCTAGAAGTCTGATTTTACCAATACCCACGTACCTTCTACAGTGATCTTGCATCAAGCCACTGGGAGATGTGAAGTCCATCCCTATTGTCAACATGAAGTGGGGCAGTGCAGCTAATGCTCATGCCAATAACTATTCATCTCATTGATGTCACACAAAATCTTGCTACACTGTCAAACACAACAGCTATAATCCGAAATATCACCCCCATCCCTTTTGTCCCTTCTGTGCTGCAACTCATTGTGTTCCAAATGATGTGCAATTTACATACTATACAGAGTACAATGACACTCTACTCTGTTTCGGCAGGTGGATCCCACACTACATCTGGTGATACACAAGATACCAACCACAGCCCAGCTCCACCCCAGGTTCAAGCCAACAGTGATGCAGAATCTCCTACACAAATGGACGTGGAGGACCTACCTGGTTGTTATGGACAGCCTGGGTGGACAGAACCAGTAAGTCTCACTGTACCCATGACCACACTACTCATCCCAGCGGAAACACCTGAGCTGACCACTGCTCCAACAAAACGTGGACCTAGTTCCAGCAGCAACATCACCAGCACCCCAGTCCTAGCACCGGAGGTGAGCACTGACACCACTCTCACTGAGGATGTAGGGGCTAGTGGAAAGGTGTCTGTTGGTCCAGCAGCAACATCACCTTCACCCCAGTCCTAGCTTCGGAGGTTAGCACTGACACCACTCTCATTGAGGATGTAGGGGCTAGTGGCAAGGTGTCTGTTGGTCAGCCTAATGAGGGCACTGGTCCCACTGAAGGCCAGGCCAACATTTCCCGAGTAATAGGTGCATATGATGACAACCAAGGACCGATGGGCCAGGTACTAGAGGAGCTCGAGGAAATGAAGCAGCTACAGTGGTCCATAGACCACCGTTCTGAACCACACAATGATAATATGGGCCTGCTCATTGGGGTGGAGTGGGACATCTACACCACCTTCTGCAGGGTTTGCCCCCTGCCATCTACCCCTTCCTTTGGCTAACCTACTTCTGGGCCATCTACATCAGCGGCTGCCACAGGAATGTAGGCCTGGGCAGAGGAGGACTCCTCAGATACCTTAAAGCCTGCAGCAGCAGATCCCCCCTGAAAATATAAGGGGATATCCAAAGAAAAATGTAGATGATTCGGGTGGCAACTCACCCACCCAACCCAGGAATAAGAGCCACCGATGATGTCATCCTTTGTGTATGGCACATTAACTTTGTTGACAATCTCTGGACAGATTTCTTTTCTGGTGGCAGTACCTTTTTGAAATTTGGACTCCAGACATTGTGACTATAACTCGAATGCTTCCATCCACCACCAGTGACAACTACAGCCCTGTGTTTTCACCATTGCACTGTCAATGTACTGTAAATTAAGCAACAAAATCCACTGCAATAAATACACTTTCCACACATCCAGTAGCTCATGCTGTATCATTCACATCTAGGAATAAATTAAATCAATACCCCCGAATGTAAGTAGAACCAACTTGTGTATGCATGGACATGTTGAATCTGGAAAATGTTCATGTCACACAACACTAACATAGAAGTATACAGTCTCAACACATATTTATTACTGTGGACCAACCTTAGGAGGTCATAATGTTGTCCACAGAGTGAAATGACACATCAATAAAATGATCATTTTCAGTGACTACAAATTTCATGTTCAGAACTCAAGAGCATATTTGGTAAGGATACACGCCAAAATCAGCAGTAATGTAAAAAAGTGTCAGAGAATCAGCTCGAGCCATATCGACTACACCACAATAGGAATCCCACATCATATATTACTATGACCCACAACATTGAGATCACTTCAGTAACTGAGCACAGTTACAGACCAACCAAGTGTAGAATCCCAACAGCTCAGTGATATACAATGATGAGACAAATGAACACCCACATCAAGCTTATACACATTGAAGACTAACCCAATGTGAAGAGAGACAATCCGTTTTTGGCCAAACTACCACATTGTGTAGTAGAACATGATGGCACACATATTGCCTAAAGACCACCACACGACAGGTCAGAAATACAATGGTGTATAAGCAACTTCCATACTATCGCTGTGCAAGCTGCCTTGGTACTGGAGTTGCGCACCACAAGTCTGTGCCAGGCATTCCCAGGAACATACCCTGTCCAATTTGCGCTGTAGAAAAACATCTTACACCTGCTGATGTCACTATTTTGAAACGTCCAGATGAAGATGGCAGGGCGAAGGTACCCACAACAGACCAATACACAAAGCAAGCAAGTCAAAAGCTCTCTCCACTAACAGACCTGCAGTCACCCATGTCTGTACACACCAAACCATCAACCATCAACCACCTCCTCAGCCTGCACAACCACAGTAACTGTAATAATCAGAGTCATGACATCTTTCAGCATACTTGCGCTCAAGGGAAGAAGTTGATGAGCTGTTGACAGATGTCATCTCCTTCATTGTCACCACCATAATCATCACTACTCATTTCTGGTGCCTCAAATAGGGGGTCCTGCTGGTCTCCATCCTCTATTATAAGAGGTATGTTCCTGCGCAATTCAAGGTTGTGGAGAATGCAGCAGACAACGGTGATCTGACACACCTTCCCAGTGAGTAGAGAAGGGCTCCTCCAGACTTGTCCAGACATTGGAATTTGGCCTTCAGGAGCCCAAAAGCCCACTCCATTGCCCACCGGGTTGCACCATGGGTCTTGTTGAAGCAAACTTCTCCTGGCACTGTTGGATTCTCAGCAGGGCCAACAACCATGGCTGAATGGGATGCGCTGGATAACTTAGATGGGAGACACGCAGAAGTGCATTTATGATTCAGACATCTGCGGAAGATGTCACCAGACATCACACACACAAAGGTTTGACACATCACACTCACCAGCAAGCCAGGCCCTCTCCAGTTGTACTTGTGACATAAACTGGGGTTTCGTGCTGTTTCGCATTATGTAGGAGTCATGGGCAGATCCTGGGATTTTGGCACAGACATGTGAAATGTATAAATCGGCTAGACAAGCCACTTACATATTGATGATATGGAAGTTCTTCCGGTTCCTATATACCTTTTCACAGGCTTGCCGGGGTACTGGGGCAATATCTGTGCCATCAATAGCTCCAACTACATATGGGATGTGACCTATGGCATAAAAGTCTCCCTTAACAGTGGCCGAATCTTGACTTTTGGGGAACTGTATGTAGCTATCGATGTGTCTCATCACGTAGCATCACACTAAACATCAGTTGGGACATTCCTCCTGATATGGCCACTCTGTACTGAAATAAACCAGTGGCTAGTAAGTGCAGTGTTGCCATCACTTTCGCTGTTGGTGTCAGAGCTGCGGGGTAGGTCTGACGAGGACATAAGGAAGGCTTCAATAGGTCACACAGATCCTGTATTATCTACCTATTGAGACAAAACTTCCTGATAAAGTCCCTTTCTTCCATAGTCATTAGGTATGGAAATACTGAAGCCCTCCATCTTCACCATCTGCCAGGGTTCCTGTGTTTGGAATGGAAACACTTATTGTTGGTGGTCACACAGTCCACACTAACTCATACTAGGATACAGCCAACAGTCATGTGATTTAACAATAGTGCATTTGTGAGCAGTGTACAGCATTACACATCATGTATGTATCACAGTACACATACCTACATGCCAAGTTCTAGTATGAGGAAAGTGGAAGAGATGGAAAGAAAAGAAGGAAAGCAGCTGGGTCATAATTGACTGCACCTCCTGGACTAGTCACTAAGTAAAGATGATATTGCCCACCTCAAATGATCTGCCACTTGTAGCTCATTAAAATAAATATAAGAATTGGTTGGATGAGAGGCACAACACAAACAATTGGTACAGAAAAGCACATCAATAAAAAGCATCAGCAGAGAGTCGTTTCTGGTCTTTTACTTTCAGATGTGCTTTATATGCGATTGATAGAACCAGCCAATGCATTTCGCCCAAACATGGGCTTCTTCAGGGCTTTATTGGCATACAATACAAATATAGTTTAGAATATTGGTATAAGACCACAAGAAACATTTTTAACGTGCGAGAAAAACAAAAGTTAGAAAAAAGAGGAAAAGAGAGGAGAAGAGAAAAAGGCAAAAAAGGAGTGATGGAAGTTGGTAAGATGGTGAAACCGTGGAGGGGATAGGATAGTATGTGAACAAAAGAAGATGGTGAGGGCACCAGTGACATCCTAAGGGTGTGCAAAATGTGGCATGGTAGTTAAAACTGAAAGAATCCTTTGGAATGATAAGCACAGTGGTTCCAAAGTGACACCATAGGTGAAACTAACTCTAGAAAAGTACCAGTGCTCAGAAAAAAGTTATTTGGATCTGATGGTAGCTAGCTTACCAATAAATTGTGGTTTGAGTTAGATCTTCAGCAGCTGGGTCAAGAATAAAGATTAAAAACAGTTCTGGAAAAAAAAAGCCCCAAAAAATCCCGTTAAGCACGCCAACAACCGGAATAATTGGATAGAACCACAGCTTGTGCAATGGTGTGTGCACGACATACCTAGGGCGTGGTGATGAAATGGCATAGTAGAGTGATGTCCTATATGTATAGGTAGTGCGATGTACCTGCAGGAAAATGAATATTGTGTTAAGCACGAGGAGGATCTCCAGCGCTAAACGCTAAATACCCCGTAGAGTGAACCTTGTAGTCAAGTAATGTTACCACAAGTGTCCTAAACTAAGAAAGAGCGGTCGAGCATCCACTTAAAAAATAGTCAAAAGTGAAGACGCCTAATTCGTGAGAAAAGCACATCGTTTTAAAAAAAAGGGGGGTCTAGAGTCAGGTCGAAGCAGCAGTGCCCAAAATAGAACTAGTATTTGCATGGTGCGCGTTAAGTGCTCAAAATGAAAAGCACATTGAATATGTGTTTAAGATAAAGGACGGACCAGAACTAAACGATTACAAAAAGGTAAAACTGCGAACGTCAAATAATCAAAACGAGTGGCGCATAAGAGATTAGGTGGGAGGGAGGGGATCATTTATTTCGGTATTCGTCATCTCATGGAGTGGAGCCGTGTCCGGGATGCGTCATGTAGTCAGCATGTCAATTAGAAACTGACCTACGCTTGCAGTGTCTTCCTACCTTTATTAATGTTTACAGTGTTGCAGAGTTGGCAATGAGTGCTTGAAGTCAGGTGACACACAGTGTCTGTAGATGTTCAGCAGGGATGTTTGATCTACCCACACTGACACATACACACACTCTCTGTCTTCTATGTTGTGGAGGCTATGTACAGTGTTGTGTAATTGTATGCTTCAATCTGTTCCTCTTGTTCTACAGAAGAGGAATTTGAGTAGACTTTATGTAGGGTGTGTGTGCTCACACAGGAGCATGGCTGATGTACATGAGGACCTGACTTCCATCCGTGCCTCCTGTACATCTGTGATTGAAAATTGCCACACAATGATATAGATTCCTCCGTGTCATAAAGCGCTACATCTTGGTATCTGATACTTCAACCTACTTTGTATGTACAGGTGATAAGGATAGTTGTTTTTGGCCATGGTTGCTAGTAGCATTAGATATTGGAGGTCCTACTGTGACTTACTTCCATTAAATCATGGTGATGCTTCTGTTCTGACCTGACAACAGTGTGTATGGACTGTTATGAGTGTGCTTGCTGTTCCATCTGCAGCAGTGGAAGGTGGTACTGCTGCTGATCATGAAATGTTTTGCACCCTGAGGGTGTGAGCAAATATGGAATGTGCGTTGGGTACCTTGAGAGAATCTGCTTTGGCTACCCGCCAGGACTAATGACGGACATACCCGAGAACACTTCAAAGTCTGCTACACAACTCACACTACTCAATTTGTTGAGGGCCCCTTCCGGCCACCCAGTCCTTTCAGTGGGTTGATACTAACTGAGAGGGTCTCTGAGAGGGGTGTGCCTTTGGTAATTGTGGCTGTGTCTTATGAAAATATTTATTGTACATAGGTACTTATCCTAGTGAACCACCTCGGGAGTATTTTGCCGCTTATGCCATTGCTACCAGATATCTGCAACAAATTACTTTAGACCTGGGCCCTTTCCAGGACGTATGGCTTTCTGATAAGCAACAACTATGTCTTTTTTGTGTATTTTGGAACAGCTTATGTTCTGACATGATTAGACTGTCAGTGAACTATGAGGAGTCTCTTAGAAGTGACCATACAGAGACTGAAAGGAGATGATGCTGCTGACGTCAGTTGTGGATTTGTGGATCCTGCGGGTGATGGCTAGGATGGATTGCACGATGGCTACCCGTCTCACTACATGCCTTTTAGTACTACCGGTGCTGGGTTCCGGCGGGACCCAGATCACTTAAAGGTCTGATGCCCCCTCATGTCTATCGTCACTACACATATGTATTGGCAAGTTATCCCAGCGTGATGACTGGGACACATATTGCTCACACACCCACAAACATGCATACAAGAGTAAGTCCCTGCTTTTTATTGGTGGCCCACCGATTTACTATGGGATCTCAGTGGAGGGATTGATGTGTCGCTTACCGCCTGTTGTGTCCATGATATTGGGCCCAATTCGGATCCCGATCAGACGGCCTCTGATTCGGATTTTGCTTTTACGGATCCGATTCGTAGCCCTTTTCCCGACCAAACCATACATAGGTCTGAACGACCAAGTACGATGCAAATATTGCGTATGCGTCAACCAAATCGTTTCCCAACCTGGTCCCGTCCCAGCCGTACGACTCATTCATAGACAAATCGTGCCATGCAACGGAGCTGGGTTCCAAGAGAGCAAGTATGATGCACGATTCAAACAGCCTTCACAAGTCGGTATGTCCAGATCGTAAAAGCTGCCGGAATTGTTCTTTGGGGGCCCCTAGCAGGCCCCCTTCACCTGGAGCCCTCCGAAGCAGGCCTGTGGGGGACCCATGGTACCTCCTTCCCATGCATGCACAGTGTGATGGGCACCATGGGGTGCCTGCCACACGGTGTATGCTTTTCCCCACCCACCCCTTTTTGCTATGGGAGCCTGTGTATTCATCCAGTAAACAGGATCCCATAGAGTTAAATGGGATTCCGAGCAAGCCGAGTCCGTAAGAATGCGGATGCATCGTACTCGCTCATTTGGACTCCAGGTGCACCAATCGCTCATAAAGCCCTACGGATCCGAGTCGTTTGGAGGATTTTACTAGGGAGATCGGAATCTGGCCCATTGTCAGGTTTCCTCATCATTGAGCAGGTACAGCAGTGGCAGGATGTGTAATGCAGAATCCATGTCTTCACAGGACGTGTGTAGCTGTGTGGAGGTTGTTTTCGGCTTTTTCTCCCTCACATTCCACCATCTCTGACTAGATGGTTGGACCAACATGGCCGCTGCGTCAAAAACGTTCATCGTAATTGGGCAAGCTTATTAACAGCAGTTCCACCCTCAGATTGGCTCCAATGGGCCTTTCCGAAGTCCCCGCTGTAGTGATTTGCTTTCGGATTCGGAAGGACCACTTAGATCTGATTTCAGTTTAGATCGGCCCGACCTGCATAGTTATCTGCCCCTTAGTGCCAAGCTGAATGTCTTTCGGAATACTAAGATTTCTCTCTAACTGAATACTAGCCATGAACTACTTGATATGTAAGCCTCTCAAAATTCCCTACTTCCATTAAGTTGCGCCACTCCTCTGCACCCATGCATCAGTTTTGGAGACGTAAGCAATCACAGAGCACTCAAATTAATATCCATTCCTCAAGAGAGCATGTTAGCATAGCAGGGATCTTTGGTCTTCCCTGGGCCTGTACAAATGCATTGTAGAAAGATGACATGGTGATTGGGTATTCCACTGCATATCCGCTCCAAAATATCGACTGACAATGGCTGCCAAAATATCATGGACAAAAACAGAGAAGGAAGGTACATTGTTTTAACCTTTTTTTCAATAATCAAAGATTAGAATCGAGTTAACTATCATATAGTAATTTTAGTGGTCCTTTAAATTGTTTTATCATCATGTTTTTATTCAGTTAGCTATAGTCATGTGACATTCATATATATATATATATATTCACAGAAAAAACCATAGGTTATAGACCATATATAGTTAGGAATTAGCATTTACAAAACCTTGAAAATTCACTGAAAAAACCATAGGTTATAGACCATATATAGTTAGGAATTAGCATTTAGAAAACCTTATTTTACTCACACAAAACCATTGAAATTCCATATATAGTTAGTTGCACTAACTATATATCGCGCACCCGCAATCCACTGCTGATGATGTCACATATTACATCATTCATGACATGGTCAGTGACATCACTGATGACATCACTGATGACATCTCAAATGACATCACTGATGACATCACTGATGACATCTCAAATGACATCACTGATGACATCATGACACACCAATACCAGTTACTACATACGCACTCACTGATTCCTACGTCTACACACACATTCACTCATTCACCCATACAATCACTCATACATACAGTCACTCATTATTACAACACTATCATATGCACTCATACACCTATGCAGACAGTCACACACTGCCACTCATCCATGGAGTTACTCACACACCAAGTCAGTCCTGTAAAGAATCAATCACACTTCCATTTCTTCATCTATACAGTTAAACACAGAACACCATACTTCAGTGACATCACTGATGACATCACTAATGACATCTGAAATGACATCACTGATGACATCTCAAATGACATCACTGATGACATCATGACACACCAATACCAGTTACTACATACGCACTCACTGATTCGTACGTCTACACACACATTCACTCATTCACCCATACAATTACTCATACATACAGTCAGTTATTATTAGAACACTATCATATGCACTCATACACCTAGTCAGTCCTGTGAAGAATCAATCACACTTCGATTTCCTCATCTATAGTTAAACACAGAACACCATACTTTTCACACATATACTAACACATACTTACTCTCTTATACAATCACTGATACAAGTACACATTGATATGCACAGAGTCACACACCTCCCAGCCAGCCACACACACACTCAGTCTTCCATACATCCACTCATTCTTCAATATGTAAAACGTATTTAAACTTTACAAAAACACACAGACACTAGATGATGTCATCAGTGATGTCATTTGAGATGTCATCAGTGATGTCATCAGTGATGTCACTGACCATGTCATGAATGATGTAATATGTGACATCATCAGCAGTGGATTGCGGGTGCGCGATATATAGTTAGTGCAACTAACTATATATGGAATTTCAATGGTTTTGTGTGAGTAAAATAAGGTTTTCTAAATGCTAATTCCTAACTATATATGGTCTATAACCTATGGTTTTTTCAGTGAATTTTCAAGGTTTTGTAAATGCTAATTCCTAACTATATATGGTCTATAACCTATGGTTTTTTCTGTGAATTTCATTGGTTTTTTAACAGCTAATATCTGTAGCTGTAAAATGTATTCTTCTTTAAATCCAAAAATATATTTTATATGTTTATGAATAATTTTTTTTTTAAATATTTTTTTTTCTTCGTTCCCGCTTCGTGAATCGGGAAGCTTCCCGTTAGCTGACCTTGATGCCGCGAAATAGACCGCGAGCCGGTAAACGTTTCTTTACCGCAAGTGCCGCGTTAGAAAACAACATCGTGACGCCTCCCGTCCGCATGACGTTTCACGTTGTCGCGTGATACGTCATATGACGTGCTACGTTAGCGTACTGGTACGCGAAGCGAGTCGCAAAGCGCAGGTTTCTGGAAGCAAACCGGGAGGCCCTGCAAAGCGCTTAACGTAAACACAGCAAGTCATGTGACTTGGTAATAACACTTTTCATTGGTTCATTTCACTTTTGGTTTCCTAATGATGTAAGACTAGGTCATATAATCTAAAATGAACACTTTTGATTGGTTGAGAACTCTTGTTTTTCCCAAATGATGAAAATCCCTCCTTCTTTCCTCACTCTGACTTTCATCATTGTGAGAGAAAGACCCTTTGTGATCACTGAGCAATGGCTTCTTTAGTAGCTTCAGCTGGTGCTTCCCCACCACCTCCACCACATCCAAGGAAGAGTGGACCACCTGCTCAAGTTATAATTCAACAAGAAGAGGAAGAAGAGGAACAGGACGACGAGCACGAAGAGAGGCAGTTTTTGCCTGAGCAGCCCAGGACGTCTCACCGGAAAGAAAACTTCATTTGGCAATTTTTTAAAATTCCCAAAGGTCAGAAAAAAGTAAATGCAAGATACGTAACTTGCCTTATATGTCAAGATAGACTGTCCAGAGGAACCGAGAAAAAATACAGTTTCGGAAACTACACAATGCATCGCCATATGACTAGGTGGCATCCTAACAACTACAGTGCTGCACAGTTTCGGAACGACCTAGATAATCTCCCTATTATGGCCAGAAGATCTGTTGTACCGGAAGTAACGGGACCAGAGGGCAGGGAGATGGTGCCAAATATACAAATGAAATTTGGTGAAGTAAAACACATCTGCGTATTTTGCGATGGATTCATTTCCTACGGAGAAAGAAGCATCACTCTGATCAACAGAGCTATTGACTATCATATGCAAGTTTGTACGAAACGCCCAAAATAATAAATACTTCTTTTTTTGTTTTGTTGCTCCTGTTGAGCCCTTTACAATGAATCGTTTTCATTGCCCCCTCCAAGAAAAACCCCAAAAAATATAAAACTGTTCAGAAAAATTCAAAAAAAGTAAAAAAATGTTCCGAAAAATAATAAAAAAAATATAAAACAAAAACAATTAAAAAAAAAGTTCTTTTCAGAACTACCTCCCCGTTATTAAAAAATTGGTACAATATTTGGAACTGTGCCAACCTCTATTTCTCTTAGTTCGCTTCCCAGTTCGCTCGCCGGTACGCGAACCGGAAGCGAACCAAAAACAGTAAGTATAAGGGAAGGAAACAGACACTTATGTTAAAAGAAAGACAGCTATAGGGGAGTAAACTAGAGATACTATTACCCGTAATCCACTGCTGATGATGTCACATATTACATCATTCATGACATGCTCAGTGACATCATCAGCAGAGGATTGCGGGTTTTTTGGCAACGTGCCTTATCCACGGTTTAATAACGCTGCCTTTTGCTTTATATAAGTTTTCAAATTGTATGAAATATATATCAATAGGTCGTTATGAACCTTTAGGTAGTGCTTTTCTTTATGAGGTCTGGTCGCTTCCATACACATACAGATGTTTCAAAGATGATCAAGAAGTTTATCTGAATGGAGAGGAATGCACTGAGACGCCAGATCATTCACTAATGTGTAGGCACATACAGTTACACGGTTCATGCAACAAACACCGACCAAATATGGCTTGCGTGTTGCAAGGCACGCCAGTTCCTGCTATCATCCCCACGTTCAAGTTGTTGGAAAATGGTAGTTATTTGATGCTCAATAATGAAGATTGTTCTGAGTTAATTAAAAGTATTCCTTTTATCGTAACAGTAAGTGAACGGGTTATTTGCTGCAGAAATGTTCTATTTCCTCCCACACATGAACATAGGGAGTTTTCAATCTGGCCACAAATACCAACCTTGGGACAGATTTCAACGGCATGGCAAGAATAAGAGCTCTTTTGTCTCAGAGAGAGGTGGCCTTGAGTTCGGCCCGTGAAACTTTCCTGCTTCACATAGCGAACACCCGTACAGAGGTGCAGACCCTTTTCAATTCAGATTTGCCTTTCAATTTCAGCAAGATGGTTCCGACTATCTTTAACGCATCCTCCACAAAAGCCCTGGCGCACTTTTTTTAAAGTTGTTACCAGTGGTCTCGTGACTTCATTTGAGAAAATCTTTGGAGTCATCCCTGCTTCCTTTCATTCTATTTTCTCCACTCTGGTTCGTGGATTGGCATTTTTACTTGCATTACCAGCGGACGCTCTTGTGCTTTTTTACATTTTTAAATATGGATGTCCCTCCTATGCAACCTCCCACCCTGCAGCTGCTGACACTGTTCCGCAATCGCATGCTAGAATATTATGGCACAATGCCGTTGGCGATATTAAGCACGGCATATGGATTATCTTTTCGATTTTCCTACTTCACCTGTGTCCAGCCTGTATTTCACTGCCTGACCTGTGATTTCGATTGGGCCATTGATTTGTGTCTCTGCGGACCGGTTTCTCCTGACGTCGACTTTAATCAGCTGATGACTCCTATCATTACTCACGAGTTGGTTTGTCCTGGCGAAAGGATTATGGCTGTGGCATTGATGCATGGACTACTTGGTCCCTGGAATTTACTGGCGGCAGCACAGTCTTTCTTGGAACAGAGCTTTCTTGAAAACCCACTGAGCTGTCCTCTGATGGTGATAGAGGATCCGGTGCTGGGAGAGCACGTATGTTCTTTTCCGCTTTTAAATTGGATGGCTGAACTGTTTTCGGATGAAGACGGTGACTTCCTATTGGAGGCTGTTGCAGCTTATTTTGCATACACAGTTATGTCATAGACCTTTTTCATGTTTGATATGCTGAGTACTAGCATTTCATTGACAATTCATTGACTTATTTGTCAAGTTTTTATTATTTACCTTGCCTATTGGCTTAAGACTCGATAAAGTACTTGGCTGTTTTATTTTTCTTTAGCATTAAATTTTCCTAGTTTTTAATGCTTTACCTTGCGGACCGTCCACATATAAACTTGCAATCTGCTCTCATGAGATGGCACTTCTATTATCTTATTCAGTTCGTTTCCGGATCATGGGGAGGTGTCATCTAGGTCCTGGATATCTTTACACCGTGTTAAGTTAGCATGGGCTCATTACCGGTTTAAACGCCATTTTTCCTTTTTTGCAACTTCTGCACACGACACTTAGTTGTTGCTTTAGCTTTCCACCTAGTAGTTCATCGTGGTTTACATGAGAATAATATGTTATTGCTCTACTATCTGCTTTGCTTGTTAAACTATATCTGTACAGCGAGTGCTAAAGTTTCAAGAACAACACGATACAGAATTGTTATGAGGTCTGATCTCCACGACTTCATACTCATAACATAAGTGCAACTTCTGCCAATTCTGGGTATGAGGCGGGTTTTATATTGCTTTGCCGAACACACATACACAACAGTTGATGCGGTTCACATGAAGAGAGAGCTGGTGTATGCTGATGTGATTCCTTCAAATCTAAGACACTAAAGTATGGGCACGCCCTAAACCAACACAAAGAGACCTTCTTAGCAAATAATATAATATGTGTATTAGGGAGGGTGAGATATAAGCAGCCGCGGGCCGTGGAGGGAGTTACGGTGAGGCAGGGAGGCGGGGAGGGGGAGAAGCAGGGTGGAGCCCTCTCTACCTTGCCCCTCCCCCTCCCCGCCTCCCTGCCCCACCGTAACTCCCTCCACGGCCCGCGGCTGCTTATAAGTGTTGCTAACTCTTATTCATTTACAGCATGTTAACATACTGTCACCATTCGCTTTTTATGTACTAGTAACTATGCTGGTAATTTTGCTACTGATAATATGTGTACTTGTATTCTCCACCCTGCTTCTCCCCCTCCCCGCCTCCCTGCCTCACCGTAACTCCCTCCACGGCCCGCGGCTGCTTATAAGTGTTGCTAACTCTTATTCATTTACAGCATGTTAACATACTATCACCATTCGCTTTTTATGTACTAGTAACTATGCTGGTAATTTTGCTACTGATAATATGTGTACTTGTATTATCTAAGATACTACGCCTGAGAAGACGGCATTAGTAAATAAACATTTCAAATACACATGTGTTCTTCTTAACTCCATGTTCTGGTTTCTAAGAAATATATAACGACCGACTGTTCATGAGTTCCACGTATCCTGAGGTACTATAAGTTCATATTCTGGATTGTCTAAACATTGAGAGTTTGTTATATCCAATGTGACACTGTACCTAGCTTGCTAAGGAGTTTTTGATTACTAACGTGAGTTTTGGGACACCCTAATTCGCCGAGGTTCCAATCCTCTGTCCACAGTTCTGTGTGAGAACAGAAACCCTGCGACAGGGGCACCCCCGACCCTTGCTGGAGCTTCATCACACTTGCGATACAACTCCAGCAATGCGCCACCTTTACGGCACAGATACATCACGCATCTGTGCTGTTTTTGCCCCATGATGCGCCGCATTGTAAATGCAGCACACCATAGGTGACGGAACAGCGGCACAGAATGACTAACACATCCCTGGTGATGCGCCAGTCATCATAAATGTATCCCTATGCTTCTTATCTTGTTAGAGATGAACCGCCATATGTATCATCAAAGTTTTTTGCATTTCCTAAATAGCGAACTTTAAGGAATAAATAGCGATTCTTTACCATTCCTAGTTTGCGATTAGCTATTTGCTAATTACAAATTACCCATTCATTTCCTTCATTTCCATAGGGCGGTTGGACTCACTTTTAGCTCGAACGGCTGAATGGATTTCCACGAAACTTGGCAAAATTGTAGGGACTGGTAGCCCGATGTGCCTTTGCTATGTCTCAAGATATATGCTCCAGTGGTTTTTACGAAAATTAACTTTGAAAAATATATATTGGGCTACATTGGCCTATATATATGTTGGAGCCCAAATGTAGCCCAATGTAGCCCAATGAAGCCCAATGTAGCCCAATGTAGCCCAAAGATGGCCGCCAGACACACAAAAAAACAAATGTAGCCCAAATATCAGCCAGATGTAGCCCAACTATAGCCCAGTGACAGAATGACCAATCAGCTTCGCAAACCTCCGTTACGCGAAGCGGAGCGCTGTTACAGATATATATCTTTTTTTGAACGTTAATTTCTCAAAATCCACTGGAGCACATATATTGAGACCTAGCAAAGGCACATCGGGCTACCAGTCCCTAATATTTTGCCAAGTTTCGTGCAAATCCATTCAGCCGTTCGATTATTATTATTATTATTTTTTTTTACCCCGCGGGGCCCTTTTAAAACCTCCACATCAAACCTAGGGGGTCAGCGAGGATCTACTATGCCCCCTTATAGTTATTTCCCCCTTTGTTTTGACCTCCTCTTGTCTCTCGATCCTACCGAGAGACAAGATGGCGGCCGCTACGGACTTTTTGGAATGTTGACAGACGCCGGAGAACCAATCAGCTTCGCTTCACAAAGCTCCGTTGCGCGAAAAGTACGCGTCCTGGGACGCTGCCAGGTCCGCTGTTACAGATATATATCTTTTTTTAAACGTTAATTTCTCAAAATCCACTGGAGCACATATATTGAGACCTACAAAAGGCACATCGGGCTACCAGTCCCTACAATTTTGCCAAGTTTCGTGCAAATCCATTCAGCCGTTCGGGCTAAAAGTGAGGCCAACCGCCCTATGGAAAACTCAATGTTAAAAACACGTTTTGGGACCCCCCTTTTTTCTCGGCCCCCCCTTGACGAACCCCCCCCAAATTTTCAAGGGCTGCTCAGAAACAAAATGTGCCATTTTCCTGAAAATTTCAGCCAATTCCGTCCACAAACGCCAAAGTTATTACACATAGAATTTTCAAAAATCCCATAGAGAAAAAATCCTAACTATATATACCTACTGGCGACCGCCAGTAGGTAATATATGAAAAAGAAGTCCTGACCGCTATGTATGCGGACACTACAGGAGCAGACCACTTCTCCAGAAAGATGCTTTAAGAACAAAATTCAATAATCGCCATTACACCGTTAATCGTGTTGCAGTGAAGATTTAATTGCAGCATTGACAGAGCAAGTGCTCTCCATGACGCGTTTCGCTCCGCAGGCGGAGCTTGATCACATGACGCGTCAGGAGTAGGTGTTACTTTTAAAGAGATTTAAAAGCCCTAACAACATTAAAAAATGGATGAAAAGGCGAAAGTGAATATAAAGGCACAGTAGCTTACAAAAATAACATGAAAAGGTTAAACATTTGAAATGATGAATCACGATATTGCGTTAATTTGAGCATAGTGCTCTAATTGCAAGGATCACAGATGAATTCAAATCACATATATATGAGGAAATAAACAGATATATATATACAGTAATATAGCAGAAAACACACTATTATGCAATAATAAAGTTGAGAATAGAGTGCAAATGCATAAATTTCATTCTCGTCTTGTTAGCATTATATAGATGAAATATCTCCTAATTTTAACTCTGTACTAAAGTCAATTGCAGAATTAAAGTGCATATAGACTGAAAGCATATAATGTAATCAGAGTTTCCTTGTAAATACAATAAAGTGCAAGAGTATTCATTATAACCATCTTTTCAAGAGTTCCTGGTTTGGCAATATAGTAATAATCATAGTTTGCTACTCGCCTAATATAACAAAATGCTAGTGCGTGAAAAGTGCAAACGACTCTCTTAATATATATATATTTTTAAATCTTATAGCAATGTAAAATATTTTGTGGGTTGTTGTGTTTATATGGGGAATGGGTGGCTAGTGGATTTTCAATATTAATTTATATTTGTTGATTAATATGTTAATTATTTATTTTTGTACTTCTTTACATGTTTAATAGCATTTGTAATTGTGCAATTATTTAAAATGTTACATTGTCAGGTTAACTCAGGAATTTGATGAGTAGTGTTTTAAACAAAATATAAAAACATTGATATTAATGATTTATGTTATAAGCATGCACTCTCTTAATTTTGGAAAATATTTTCATATCTCTAACTAATTTAAAATTAGGAAACTGTTTATGTATATATTTACAATTATTTTATCAATGTTTATTATGGTTTGCAGGATTTATTGGAGTTTGGGTGGGTAATGTCATTTTTAAAGTGTATATTTTTTGTTGGTAAATGATTAATATGAATAATCTGTACTGATTTTTGTTGCTTTTTATATAATTATACGTTGTATAAATTGGCAATCATTTGTTTATTTTTATTTTTATTGTGGCTAGTCATTTAATTAAAAAAAAATATATATTCTAATTGGATAATATTTTAACTATGTTAATTTTTAACAGATATCGCTTTAGGCTAACATTTCTAGTTTTTTGTACAACTTATTGAATTATGTTATTATATATTTAAACAAAAAATATTTAGTATATTTTTGTTACTGATTGTAGGAGGTGACCCATTTCTTTAAAAAAATACATTATAATTTATTTAAAAACAACATTTAGAAAAGTAAAAGATTTTCTGGTTGTGAATTAATTTTATGTTATTCAAAGATATTTTACCGTTTTTTGTTTTTAGTTTTGTGGGTTTTATTTCTAAGGTTAAAGCATACAATTTATTTAAAAAACGATTTTCAATAGATTTAATACATTTTCCAAATTCTTATCAATTTGTAATTAATCATAACAACATTTTAATATTTTTAAGATATTCAATTGTAAAATATATTTCAAAACTTTTTTTTTTAATTCAGAAACACATTTTAATAAGGGGACTAGTATTTTTGGGGAATTGTGAAACTAACTTCACTAATCATACTTTCTAGAATTTATGTTGAACTGCAATTAGATGAGTAAATATCACATTCACCCGCAATAGGAGAGCTTAACTCATGCAATTTGTTGCAGCATAATAGAGAGAAAGTATATCAAAATTTTGCATGATTGTGCAGAATTACACAAGGAACAAAACCCTGCAATTAGCGCTATTGTCGCAGTGTAAAATGCTGCTCACATCCACAACTAACCTGAGGATGCATTTTGCACTAAGAAACCAGCACTTCATGCAGCAGAACATAAACAAAAAAGCAGCTACTCAAGCTCTGTTCCTGTGCTCTTGGGTTGGCATTTTTGTCTAAAATTAAGCAAAGTTATGCAAACTGACTTAATTGCGCAGTTTTCAGTAATTTCAGAGTAAAACAAAATTGCAGAAATTACTTTGATTTTGCCGACACCTAATAGCCCATCCATCATTTTATAAACCTTTTCTAATCTTTGTGAGACTAAAGTTAGAGTACTAAGGGCCAGATGTAGGTAATTTTATTTTACCACTTCTTAAATACCGAATCATACCGATTCGGTATTTAAGAAGTGGTAAAATAGAGGGGGGGAGATGTAGGTATTTCAGATTCGGTAAATACCGAATCGTTAAGATTCGGTATTTACCGATTCTGTAAATACCGAATCGGTATTGCCCATTGATTCCTATGGGCCCTGAAGCCCATAGGAATCAATGGGCAATACCTAATCTGTATTTCCAGATTCGGTAAATACCGATTTTAGCAAGGGTGCAGGGGGTGTCACTTTGACACCCTCTAGCACCCCAATTACTGGCTTGTGTGCCATGTGGCACACATACATGCCCTAAGGGCATGTCTGTGTGTCACATGGCACAGGTGTGCATGCACAGATATGCATGCACACCTGGATTCGGTATTTTACCACCCAATTGGATTGGGTGGTAAAATACCGACTATTGAAGGCCTGTGGCACTCTTCAGAGTGCCACCTACATCTCTATTTACCGATTCTGTACATTTACCGATTCGGTATTTTACCGAATCGGTAAATGTACAGAATTGGTAAAATTACAGATTCTGTACTTATGTAGCCCCCTACATCAGAAAACCGTAATACCGGTCGGAAACGGCCGAATTTGGCCGTTTCCGACCGGTATTAGGGCTCCTACATCGGGCCCTTAGTCACAATAACTATCAAGACTATGCTCACCAAGGAGTCACTTTACCACCAAACTGATGATGAAGTCCATTTACATAAAAGGTAGCTGACGAAAATATTAGTGCTTGACCTTCAACCATTTGTGTGAAAGGGGAAGCAGTTCTGGAATTTGTGGAGATCCTCTGTACACAATGGAAGGTTCTCAGCTAGAACTATGTCTCTGTTGCTGTGCCAGCGCTGCACCGTCAAGTGCTAACAAGGGTTGATGAAGCTATTAAGGAATTAAGAATAGCGCTTTTCAATACATTCACCAAGCAATAGACAAGCGCACATCTTGTCATGCATCAGATTTGTGCATTAATGAACTCTTGGTCTTCTTCAAGGGAGTAAATGAAACACTAGTAACTGGTCTCACCACTGATGATACCTTTTGAAGCATTTGTGCCATTCAACAGTTGTGATATTTGCCATTGAGAAATCACATAGAGCTGCCATCTTGGATGATTTTAATATCAAAGTCTATGAATGGCAACAAACCACACGTCTTAACACTGCACCCATTGCCACTGACATTGAAAGTAATGTTGTCAAAGTCATGGCTGAAGGGTGATACTTCCCAGGCCTGTGTTTAGCTCATTGCATAAACTTAATTGTGCATGACTTCCTCAAAAGAGAAGTAGTCAACAACATACTGGTTGGCTGTTGCAGTATTTGCACTCATTTTAGTCATTTGTTCAAAGCCCAGAAGCAGATGAGGATCATTCAGCATGCTAATTGAGTGCAACTGCCAAATGCATGATGATGGAGGTGGGAAAATGAGGGCTAGTGGAGTGCCTGACCCAAATACTAAAGTCTTTTGTCGTTATGACATAGGAAGTCAGTGAGAAGGACAGAACCATAAGCCAAAAGATCTCATTGTTTCCCCTTTGCAGGTATGATTGATTTGCAAATATGTAGGAGCCATTTAGCAATGTAAATGAAGAAGCTTCTGCTTTCGTCAACAGCCTAATCCTTTGCTTGAACATAAATCAAATGCTGTCAAAAAGAGATTGTGCCCCCTGAAGAGTACATCTGTGCAGAAATTCTGGGTGAACAGTACAAAAAAGCACTATCTACTTTCATTCCTTTCTCAACATGGAATATCTCAATTTCCAATATATGGATTGCCAGGAAATTGAATGATCTAGATGATGAAGATTTGCAAAACTCAAAGCTGAAGTGCAGCCATCAACCTCTTTTGGAGGACAGTGCTGTTGCCTCTGAGCCATCAAGAAGCTTGTTGCAACTGTATCAGCACCACCCAATAACATGGCCAGCTATTACTAAACAAAGAGAAACAACAGCTTTACTTCTGATATCTGGTATAGGCTGGTTTCAGATGTCAGGACCTAAATCAGTTGGACAGCCTAAGGCAATGCAGCACAGCAAGTGTCAACAGGCATGACCATTAGATGCTGACCCACAACTATCCAAACACCAATTTACCTAACAATGGCATCAAAAATGTGATTTGAGATGGCATCAGGGATGTCATCAATGATGTAATTGAACATGTCATGAATAATGCATTATCTGAGGTCATGACAGTGCATGGAAGGGGCACAAGTTATAGTTAGCACAGTAAACTATAACTGGCTAATTTCAGCAGCAGTCTCTCAGTTAACTCACAATTAATCAACTGTACCTTTCCACGGTGAACAACTTGAACAATTAGATCACTAACATTCTGTGTTCATGACAAAAGCTGGAACTCTTGAAGCCCATTTCCTTTAGAAATTAATAAAGTAGGGGATTTCTGTTTGATTTTTAAAATTTTATTATTAGTTTAACACACATTTATTTTGCATTTAAGGTTTTCTGTATACAGTTATCTGAAGGTGAAGACACAACAAGACACAATATTTGGTAGATATCTGAACCTGCCACTACGGCACAGATTAAAGTTCCCACACTTATTTGAGCACTGCAAACTCTACATGTAATGAAGACAGCCTGGCGACGAGCCAGATAAACAGGGCCGCCCTTCCAGCCCTCTTCATTTTTTTTCCAGTTGTTGCCAGTTTTAATTTCACCATCTGACCTTACAAATCTTTTGCCTTTTTTTATTTACATTTTTATTCATCAGAAGGAGTAAGTAACAGAGGAAAAAACAGAAGGACAAAAAAACGAGCTTCCAAAAAGAATAGTGTAGAGTGGAGTAACAAAGAGTGGGGTAGAGTAGAGTTCAGTGGCGTACAATGGAGTGGTGTATAGGGTAATACTGCACATTAAACTAGTTTACAGTAGAGTGGCGTACAGGGGAGTTGCATTGAGTGGAGTAGCATGGAGTGGATTGCCGAACAGTGGTGCTGCTTACAGTGAAATAGAGTAGAGTGGGTTGTCATTCAAAGTAGTGGTGTACAGTGCAATGGTGTACAGTGGAGTGTGTTCAAATGTAGTAACGTAAAGCGGAATAGCATACAGTGGAGTGGTGTAGAGTGGATTGGCATACAGTGAAGTGGTTTACAGTGGAGTGTTCTAAAATTTACTGGCATAGAGTGGAGTGAGGTACAGTTGAATAGCGTAGAGTAGAGTGGATTAGAGTTTAGCCAAATACACTGGAGTGGTATACACTGGTATAGTGTACACCTGAGTGGGAAAGAGTGGAGTGGCATAGAGTGGAATAGCGTACAGTAGAGTGGTGTAAGGTGGAGTGAGGTACAGCACAGTAGCAAAAAAGTGGAAAAGCATTGGATCAAGTATTGTAGAGTTGAATACCATACAGTGGAGTGTTCTAGAGTAAAGCAGGATAGACTGTAGTTGTATACAGTGTAATAGCCTATTGTGGAGTTGCTAGAAATGGGGTTCTTTAGTTGGCAGTGGTTTGCACCATTGTCCAGGTAGTGATCCTTCTTTCTAGTCAGGGTAAGGGTGATACACTTCTAAAATAACCCCTGCTCACCCCCTTGGAAGCTTGGCATGAGCTGATAGGCTTATCTCAGAGGCAGTGTTTAAAGCATTTGTGCATGCATACAGTAATACAGTGAAAACACTACAAATGGACACCACACCAGTTTAGAAAAATAAGTAATCTTTATCTAAACCAAACAAGACCAAAACAACAAAAATCCACAATACAGTAATAAAAGTATGACTTTCAAAAGGTAGAAACACTTCTGTTCAACGCAAATTGCAGATAACACAAAGTACCTTGGATGCGTCCAAATCAAAACCAAGACCAGCCACAGGGAAGGTGATGAACCCATTTCTTCTGTGCAGGGAAGGGGATGAGTCGGTTCCTTACTCCGGGGGAGGTGATGTGTCAGTTTCTTACTGTCACGCAGGGGAGGTGATGCGTCAGTTCCTTACAGAATGGGAGGTGATGCGTCAGTTTCTTTCTGTGCTGGGAGGTGATGAGTTAGTTTCTTACTGCTGCCCCAGCATCCGTGTACACTTGGCACCCCAGTGCGATGCATCAGGATCGGGGATGCGCTGGTTCTCGATGAGGATGTGGCTACGGCAACGGCACTTGCTTAGATTTCTTCAGCCGCAGTCCCACAATACGTTGGTTCTTGCAGCCACACAGCAGGGCCTGCTTCAGAATCAGTGCAGTGATCTCTGCCTCCGTAGATCAGTGCACTCGATGCAGCATCAGCGATTTCTCGAGCCACGTACAGGCACTGCATCAGTTTGTTCGGCGATGCATCGGAAGCAGGTATGGATGCATCACGCTTCTCCTTGTTGTGTTACTTTTCCAGCTCCCAGCAGCAGGAACAACCTCCAGAGGCCCCTCTTGGCAGGTCAGGACTCTCAGCAAGGGAGTTTAGGGGAGCTTGGGGTGAAGTCTTGGTATCCCTGAGACTTCAAAAACAGGAAGCAAGCTCTTCTTCAAGCCATTGGAGATCTTCCTGAAGCAAGGGGTGCAGCACACAGCAATGTCTTTGTCCGTTCCTTACTATTAAAGCTAATGGGGTAACCTAATATCCTGCAGAACCTGGGATTTCTAGTGGTATGTAACAACAAATGGTTCTTTGGAGTGTTATATTTCTTCAACATGAATTGCTTGAATGTCCTGGATCAATGGGGAGAGAAAGAAAATAATCAATATACCAGGTATTGACTAATTCTCACTCACCTGTTGCCCTTGGAGCCGTGGGGGAGCCGGACTGCACGCCCCAGCCGCCACAGCGGCCAGCACCACCAACGCCATTCCGGTTGCTCCAGGAGGTGCTTAATAGGCGTCTAGGACTCCCGCAGTGCTGGAGCTTGCTCTCCTGTTGCCCTTGGAGCCGTGGGGGAGCCGAATGGCACGCCCCATTCTGCACAGCGGCCTGCACCACCAACGCCATTCCGGTTGCACAAGGAGGCGCTTAAAGGGAGTCCATGTTGCCAATGATATACCCCCTACTAGCCCCCAGAGTAATCATAGCAAAAGCAAAGGTGGGATCCCTGCAGATCTTATTTTGAGCAACAGATTTGCAGCCCTCAAGGAACAGACAGCCACTCCAAATCCATCTATCCACAGGGAGAACACGGGTCCCCTAGGCACAGCATCCAGCGGGGTGAACATGACCACTCACCATGGTGACTGTGGGGTGGTGGACACCAGGACATAACCAAAAATCTCAAACTTTAGAGGGAAATCATAGCCCTTAAAAAAATAGTAGGGGCTTTGAACACTCTTATTTCCAAATTATATCTCACAATTGTAGATTGCAGCGGTATGGAAAAAGCACAACCTCTGGGTCCTCTGTGTTTAATTATGTTTACAAAACCTAACCAGTGCACCAATAGTGGCTTATCAACAATGCACAACACCTATATTATCAACCCTGTACTTCTGACCTGTAATCCTAGTAGCCATGAAGGGGATCTCTGTAATAAGTTAGCCCGACATGATAAATTGCTAGCTGGCTCCAGGGGAATCAACAAAGGCATAACTGGGCCAATGCGGCCACAGTGAAAGAACCATTCCACCAGACCATAGGCCGCAGTGAGGTGTTCCCACATCTTAGGCCCCGCCCAATCCCCCACTATGCCCCCCAGTGTACCATCTATATGACTAATGTCCCTAAAGTCAACAACAAATATGAGTCAGGGAAGCACTTGTAAACAAAGCCATTCACTTGATCAGACATGTAAGGGGCTGCCGATCATTGAATAAGGACCATATTTTGAGGACAAGAAGATGCATCCTGAATAATAACACTGCTGACGCAGTAGAACTATCCCTCAAAAGTGAGAATCTGGTACATAATTTAGTTGCCTTGGAAGCCAGATCTTGCTCCCCACCCACTACCACTATCCAACTGAAAATGAACATCTTTCCGTGTGTGCCTCCTTCTAAGACCATAGCGGCGCCACTCAGAGTCACACCACTCTCGTCTCTTTCATAATTTGATTGACTGGCTCTGGAGTTCCCATTGAAACATGTGCATCCTTCTAACATCAATCAATATGCTACTTCCCCTTTGTTGCATACTGGCCTCGAAGGCTGCTCTGCCGAGTACGAGCCAGTGCCTTATAGCTTCCATCATGTATTGCATGCTCATTCTGCCACACATTTGGGTGATGAGGTTCAGGCTGATGATAGGACTTTGTGTACCTACTTGCCCAGGCATATCGTCCTGCTTGCTATGATACCTGCCACTTCTAAAACACATCCCCTCCTGTAGATGTAAGGAAACTAAAAATACCCTCATGGAACGTGGCGAGCATAAGGGGGAAACTAGATCTCCAGCATTGTCTCAAGTTCATTAACCCACATGAGATCTGCATCCTGCAGGAAACTTGGAGCCTGAGCCCCATTTTTATCCCAGGCTTTGTAACTTTTCACAAACCGACAATCCCTTCCAAAGAAGGATGCCCATCTGGAGGGCTCCTCACCTTAATTAGTATCACACTCACTTTTACCTCTGAGGAGCTACCTACCAACAACTCCGATATCCTCTGGGTTAGACTCAAAGGTTCACTGGACAAGTGCATTGATCTTTATAATGTCTATGCAAGGAGCCCAAGAGCAGGCAGACCACAACCCGGCAGGCCCTAGATTAGAAATTGGACCCAAAGCAGGCTGCCTATCCATTAATCGTTGGAGGTGAGTTCAATGTAACTTTTGAGCCCCTTGATTGGGAAGATATCCTTGAAGTTAACGAAGAGAAGAGCAAGTGGTTGGCTCCTCCCTTGGAATTACCTCCAATAATGAAGTGACACAAGCAGACCTCCAGCTGAACTCCCTAACCCTGCCACACAGGCTGCCGGCCGTAAACAGAAGGACCATTTTCAACAAAAGAGGAGGAATGACTTTTGCCTGGCTAAATGGATCAAGAAGGACAGATTATATGCTTGTGGACCTTATGATATGGCCCAGTGTACTAGATATGACGATAACCCAGACATGCGAGAGCAATGACAACCCCCTTTTTTTTTACAATGGAGCATCTGTGAGTGAAAAGAATAGGTCAACTCCCGCTCTCCTTGCCACAAGGAGATGACTCCCAAAAATGACAAGCGCCGGCTAAAATGGCCTACAGTCCTGGCTGATGAACACAAACTTAGGGGCCCATTATGAGGTCGGGTGGATTGCTACCGCCAGCCTAGCGTGGGCAATCCACCCGACATCCACACTCGTTTTCCCCCCGTCATATTAGTATGGCGGGGGGGACCTCGGCGGACGGAAAGACCGTCCGCCGCTTTTCCGCCCCGGTCACCTTGCGGCCGGGGTGGAAAAGGAATAATATGGAGGCGGTGTCTATCAGACACCGCCAGCCATATTATGTTGGGCGTCGGTAGGTGTCTTTCCGCGGCGGCGATGCCGCCACGGAAAGGCATTCAGTCTTCACTCTGGGGGACCCCTGCGGGTCCCCAGAGTGAAGGAGAGGTGGGGGGTGCACACGGGGGGTACCTGTGGTACCGCCCTTCATTTGCATAAACAAAGCGGCAGGCACCACGAGGTGCCTGACGCTTTGTTTATACAAATGCATCAATGCATTTTTAGCATTGTGGCCGGCGGTGCAGAGACCACCCCCCACCACCATGCTAAAAATGCAGGATATGCCTGCTCCTAATACCCCCATGGGACCCCCGCCCTTATAGTGGGCGGTCCCAAATTCCGACAGGATGGCGGGCGGACAAAATCCGCCCGTCATCCTAATGAGCCCCTTAGTATTTTAAAAAGCGATCATGAAACCCATCTAGGGGTGTTGTTTCCCCGGACAAACGACACGATTACACCAACTAGCTGCAGTGCTCTACATTCCCCGTTCTTTAACCACTTGGCGAGAAATTGTATTGTTCCCTCATCCGAGGCCCACTCCAACCAGGCAAAATCGACCAAAATGACCCTATTGTTCACAAAAGAGTGTAGATCCCTGAAAAACATCTGTCTCTATCCCTAAGCAAAAAGGATATCCTGCCAATTTGGGAACTGAAGGGCCAATGCAAACTGGCCCAGGACAAGGACAATAGGGAATGGGATGAAAGCAGGTGGGAAGAACTTGGGGAATCCATCCTGCACCCAGACGTCAGACTGTTTTGGATACTCGTGGACAAGTGATACAATGAAAGGTCCCCACCACTGGCCAATAACATCTCAGCCATTGAGTGGCAAGATCACTTTGGAGCACTGTACTCAATCCCTAAAAACTTTGATAATGATCTAGTAGTGCCTGTACCATTCTATTTATCACATTATCTTTTATTCACCAGAGAGGAAATACTGAACTCTCTGGATGCATTTGTACCCGCTAAAGCCTCTGGGCTGGATAGTATCCCAGGAGATCTCTTCCGCTCTGATAGGGAAAAGTGGGCAACATATATCCTGACCCTGGCTAATGATATCGTGGGTGGAGGGAGGATCCCAGAATCTGGAAGGGGGCGGGAGTGATCCTATTATTAAAATGGACAACAGGTCCAACCCTTCCAATTATCGACCAATTACCCTGATTGACTATGTCCAAAAAGTTCTCTGCCACTCGCTACTAGCGAAAATCACGGGTCGGATGGAGAATGACATCCTCTCTTCCCTCCAGGCGGGCTTTAGACAGAGAACTGGCACTGTTGATCAGGTCTTTCATCTCTTTTTGCTCTATTGGAAGGTAGTTCAGCTGGGCAAAGGTAGCTTATACATTGCATTCATAGACTTAAAATCCGCCTTTGATCTCGTTCCCAGGGACAATTTATGGTGGGTGCTCAGGGATATGGTTATGCTGTTGAGTATTCTCACATTCCTTGCCAGGTTTCATGAAGAGAACTTTGCCAGGGTCAGACAGGGCAGCCAGGGACAGGTTGCAGACTCCATTAGAGTATAGCGGGGGGTCTGCCAAGGCTGCGTCCTGGCCCCAACCCTATTCTCACTTTACATCAATGGTGTTGTCAAGCTTTTATCAGCTACCCCTGCGGATGTCCCCTCCTTGGCTAAGCAGAAAATCGCCACTCTTCTGTTCGCAGACAATACCCTTCTCGTCTCGAAGACCCCAATGGGCTTGCAAAAACGTTTAAACCAATTCAAGCTCTTCTGCGATAGGAGGGATCTGGGAATCAACACATCCAAAACTCAGCACATGTTACTGAATCCCCACAAGTCCTTTAAGGGACAATTGTTCCTAGGTTGCACTCCACTAGAGAGAGTGAGCTCCTTCAATTACCTCGGAATTAAATTATCAGAGGGTATGGCCTGGAAGCACCATCTTAATAAGGCCTATCTTAAGTTTTCCTAGGTAACTGGGGCTCTGCGTAAGGAGCACCGCCTTTCTTACACCAAGCCTATTGCACAAGCTTTGAAACTCTACAGTTGCAAGGCTATTAGCAGGACTCTTTATGGAGCCTAGCTGTGGGGTATAGAAAGAGCAATTGACATGAAAACCCAGGACAACAAGTTCCTCAGAAACCTGACCTCTCTCCCGCAAGGCACCCTCTCTTTGCCCACCTTTGCTTGACTTGGGCATCAAACCCACTAGTGACCAAGTGAAGCTCTGCCCTGGAAGCGGATTGTTTCCACTCCGTAACTGTCACCTTACGCTTTGGCCTTTGAGGAGGTCTGTGCTTTAGACACTGCAAACAAAATAGGCTGGATCAAATATGTTAAAAGCCTCTTGTCCAGCTTAGGTATCCCTGGCCATATTATTGTTTGTCCTCCAACTCAGAATAAACAACAGATTAATTTATTATATTCTGAATGGGTTGAGTCCAAAGCATATATAGATGGCTCACAGGGAAAATTATCAGAAACACTCAGAGACTTCAAATTTAGCTGCACTTTTTCAAGCTACCTTGATATAATTAAAGTGCCGTCTGATCGGAAGCTATTCATCCAGTTCAGGCATGGTAGCCTGCCTGTTAATGCATTCACAAAACTCATGGTTGGTCAATAGAGCACAGCAAAAGGGCTGTCTCTGTTGTCCTGGCCCACACAAAACCATCAGCCATTTCTTCTTTGCCTGCACAGCATATGCAAAACCTAGGATTAATGTCTGACTTCTGTTTGCATGCAACTTGGCAGTAGAGTCTTTAGAGAGGCCATGCCCATACTGCAATCTGATGCAACACCTTTTTTCAGCTGGCAACTAACAAAGGTTTAGGCCACTCATAGGCGATAAGAAGGTGGGAAAAGACAGCCCCCGGCCTACTATTGAGAATTGTAATGGTGATGCCCTGCCTATATAAGTATCTTTCTGGCCATCTAACTCCCAGATGTTTTGCTCAATGGACACCCTTGATTGACGTCTATCTGTTTTTATTGTGATGATTTGCTTTGTAAATGATTTTCATATAATTGTGCGCTGCTTATGATTGTATCTTCTTATAATGCACATGCACTTTAGACAAGGGACTCTGCCAAATTTGCACATCAACTTTTCCGTGGTTGAAAGATTTACTGATGTAAGCTCCAACTGTAAGATATTTCTGTTAAACTTTTATTGTCCGCTGTTTGAAACTTTCTATTGATTGCCTTTTTTTAATTGTATTGCCAAGTCCTACCATATGTCTAGCCCTGTCCCCTTATCGATATGGACGTTGCTTAACTTGTATCTTTGTTTCTTTTATAGTATTTTACCAAAATAAACTGAGTTTGACTGACTGACTTACTAACTGTTACCTATTAATAAGCCAAGACACCAACAAGCTATGAATTTAAGACACAGTATATTATTCATCATATATCGTGAAGCCTTACAAATAATGGCGTATCAAAGGCACATACAGATCTGCTGTATAATATTTAAATAAACAAATAAACTTGACACAGTTACAGATGTTAACATACAATACATACATTAATCAATATAGTGTCCAAGGATACATGTATATGTTGGAGCAGATGTCATATTTTGCTTGGATATGTAGGCTTCTGTACATAGGTAATTAACACCTCTATTTGTCGTCAAGGTTTTGACCCAGAGAGGTTAAGTGTTAGTATAAAACATCAAAGACGGGTCTTCTTCAGGACTTGGAGTCAAATGGAGCAGCCTGTGGTGAGGGAGCCTAAAATAGTAGGCGTCCTCATCGATATTCAAGATCTGGTTTCAAAGGTCTTTGAGGGAGGGATGGTCTGTATACTTGTTTCACAGAAATCAAGTGTCCCTCATGATTCGTCATCTGTGGTAACTGGAGCCAATGATTAGACTCCCATGAGTAAATGGCTGGCTTGCCAGCGTCTCAGAGATCCAGAACAAATTCTCGTGAGGGGTGACAGTAGCGCATCTCACCGTTTGTAATTGAAATGTTTGATTCCCTATTGATTATGGTATCAATAATTGTGTTTCCTTGATTAACTGTGCCTATTCCTTCAACTTTCACACCTTTGAGCACCCCCCTTCCTTCCTTCCTCCCCCTCTGGGGCTATTCATCTAATATGAAGTCATATGAAGTAATTCTATTATTGCAGTTGTCTGGTGTTGTAAATAAATTGCAATACTTTTGAAATTTTTGACATTTTTGATTTTCTGTTTTGACTTGTTTGTTGTTAGCCATTGAAGCATTGTTAGTGTGTGTAGCGAGTACAACACACCCTTCTTGCGGGGACCCCCTATTTACATGTATCACATAGCGCCCAGGTCCCCGTGACTGCATGGGTAAAACCCCCCCTTTTTGTAACAACTATATTTTGATGACACCTCAAATGACATCACTGAGTGTTAAACATATATTCCAAGGTACCACAAAAGTTAAAATGTTACGTTTTCTGTACTACTGAGTGATATAATATATATTATGTGAGTGGCTATGTGACTGTGTACATCTATTTGTGAGTGGTGGTGTGAGTGCCCTATGCATGCATGAATAGGGTAAAGTGATTGTGTGGGTATGTGAGTGAGGTTGTAAGTGCGTATATGGTTGAGTGAGTGGCTGTGTTAAGAGGCTGCATGGGTGAGTAAGTGGGTGTGTGAGTAGCTGTATAGGTGAATAAGTGGGTGTGGGATTAGCTGTATGGATGAATGTGTTGCTGTGTGAATGGCTGTATGGGTAATTGTCTGGTTGTAGGAGTAGATCTATAGATAAGTGAGTGGTTGTGTGAGTACTTGTATGGGTATGTGAATGGATGAGTGAGTGGTTGTGTGACTACATGTATAGGTCTGTGAATTGGTATGTGAGTGGCTATGTGGGCATGTGAGTGGGTGTATGAGAGGTTATTTAGAGGTGAGTAGGTGTGTGAGTGTTTCTAAGGATGATGTCATCGGTGATGTCAGACGATGTAGGGGAGAGGATGTAGCATTACAGCAGCTAGAGCAGTCGGCTTTGAAGCTGGAGAACGGGGTTTGAGTTTTGGCACCGACACTCAACATCCTGTGATTCTTGGCAAATCACCTAATCTCCCCATGCCTAACAAAAATGAATGTGTACATCTGTAACAAAACTGGTGCTCATGTAAATCGCTCTGATACCTGATTTCTCAGGTCTAGTTTATGCTATATAAAACAAAAAAGAATTAAAAAGATGTCCTCAACGATGTCATTCGAGATGTCATCAGTGATGTCATCAATGATGCCGACCATGTCATGAGTGTTGTAATATGTGAGGTCATAAGCAGTGCATTGCGAGGGTGTAAGTAATTATAACTTCTGACTTTCATTGATTTTGTACAAGTAAAATCTGAGCCTAACTATAATGCCCATGTAACCTCTGTTTTTTTAGTGAATTTCTAATGATTTTTTAAATTCTATTTCCTAACTCTAAACTCTCTTTAACCTTTTTTCAGTGAATTTCTCAGTTTTTGAATGTGGTTTCCTAACAGTAACATCCCTGTAACCTTTGTTTTCAAGTGAATTTCTATGTTTGTTTTAAATTTTATTTCCTAAGTGTGACCACTAACCTTTGATGAGTGTGTGAGGGAAAGCATTGGCATCTCAGTAAGTCAGGTTCAGGTTTCAAGTCTTTATTTCGATTATTATCAAATCATAAAAGACACATTAAAATTCGATAGTTTATCTGTCAGACAAGATTTTAAGCAAAAAAGACTGTTTAAAAATGAATAAAGCAAACATCACTAATCAGATACTGAACACATTTAGAACAAACTAATAGAAGTAAGATAAATATGAGAAGCATTAAATATCAAATAAAGGAGAACCCGAGTTAAAAGAGAGCACAAGTTGTTTTTAGAAATACATAAGAATTCAGATGCATTAACAGTAAACCAATACTTGCTTAGTGTTCAAGGAACACGGATTAGCTAAAACAGATAAACAATGATTAAAACGGATACATATTCTATCAATTAACGGAACAATGAAAGTGGGTCCCAGGGGCTATAACATGTGTTTTAGCCTTAAAAGCCAGGCCCAGCCCAAATATTTTGCCAGACATACAACAAAGAGTTCAGAGGTGTTGGTCTTTAGCACCCAAATGGCTTCCGCAGGTGTTTTAAATGGCAGTAAGTCTTTGAGTGGATGTGTTAGTCTCTTAGTGGGTCAATGAGTCCGTGTGAGAATATCTGAGTGGGTTTGTGAGTGGGTGAGTAGTGTCTGAGTGCTCTCCATTTTCTACTTGATATTTCTAACTTCTGTTTTGCCTTTCCTGCTTGTTTTTCTGACTTTTATTTTCCTCTTTCTCTTCATTATTTCGCCTCTTTTTGCTGGTTTCTCATTTTTATTTTTCCTCTTGCTGCTGATTTCTGACCTCTATTTTACCTGTTTTTGGTCAGTTTATTCTGATCTTTATGATGCCTCTTTCTGCTTCTTTATGACCTTTATTCTGCCTCTTTCTGCCCCCTTTCTGACCTTTGTTTTGCCTCTGTCTGCTCGTTGCTGACCTATATTTGACCTTTTTCTGCTCATTGCTGACCTTTATTTTTCCTATTGCTGTTCATTTCTGACCTTTATCATCAACATCATTAAAATACTTTATTTCAGTATTTTGCCATAAAAGCATAAATAAGACAACACATTTTAAACCCTCTGTAAAATTTTAATAACATATAAATAGTTCAAATTTCGAAAATACCAATAAT
Organism: Lissotriton helveticus; assembly: GCF_964261635.1. Taxonomy (NCBI): domain Eukaryota; kingdom Metazoa; phylum Chordata; class Amphibia; order Caudata; family Salamandridae; genus Lissotriton; species Lissotriton helveticus. The sequence continues at coordinate 889,377,120 of NC_136065.1, read as the reverse complement.
GTAAGCACAAACACTCAGCTGTCCTGCATCCAAGAGAACTTGTACCATTACCTATTTATATAACCTATATCTTTACACGGGTAAAGACTCTAATCTGTCTGGCCACTCACTAGTTCTCCGCATGTCTAAAAGGTATGGAGCAAAAGCTAGACACTGTTCAGTGTCTTCTGCAAATTTCCTTCCCCCAAGAGTACGGCAATCTGGTACAAGCCATTTTTTTCCTGACAGTTTGATTAGGCTGCTTAATGCCTGCTCCTTATAAACCTGAATCACAGAGGAAGTTGATGGGAATGCGAGCTTTTCACCATTCTAGTCACCCCCCTTTTTTGCACCAGTTTAAGACTGAACATGTCTATATGGGGCCAGCAGTCTATCTGTTCTGTGAGTGTTAACACCTGATACTCAAATGTCTGTACTCACTTCAAGGGAATCCCTAGCATTTCTGGGCTCGATCTCATTGAATAGCATGGGTTCAGAACCATATCTTTTGTTTTGGCCATGTTATTTTCTAAGCCTGCCCTTAAAAAATGAAACAAATAAGTCTAATTTCTTTTATATGCATCCTAATTTCCTTTAAGACAAATGGGCTGCATTTAAAAATAAAAAAGCGGCTTTATTAAAAATCAGTCCCAGACATGGTGGTCTGCTGAGCCCAGCAGGCCACCAAATAGTTTGGGCAGGGAAAAGGGTGTGGTCAGACACTACATCATAACCCAGAAACGTTTGTTCCTTTGCATCATGGTACATTCAGTGCACAATTTGTGCTCCTCTCATTGTTGACTGCGGAGTCATCATTTCAGTCAACACTGAGGGGAGAGCAAGTTGTACCATGAAACAAAGGAGCAAACTTTTCTGTGTTATGATGTAGTGTCTGGCCATACCCTTTTCCCTGCCCAAACTATTTTTCATGACCTCCTCTACCATTTGTCACACATTCCTAATGATCCTTTTCATAAAAATTGCATTCCAGCCCATTGATTACACTTTATCCGGCCCGAGCAGGAGATGATGGCTCGACCTGGAGAGTACAGACTAACCGGAGAGTACAGTCCGGGTGAGGAGAGTATGGTCTGGGTGCGGAGATTCTGGCCTGAATGCGGATGTAAAGTTGGGAGTTGTAAGTGATTTCTTCGAACAACAATAATTGTAAGTGCCATCTGTGAATAACAGAAGTAGTAAGTTTAGGATTTTGTCTCAGATTAGTTCTGTGAATTGGCCCCAGAGTATTTAATTCCAAAAGTCCACAAGAACGCACCCAACCCACCAGGTTGTCCAATAATTTCAGCTAAAAGAAGCTTGATGAAGAACACATCTAAAAAATACATAGTTTTTTCTCCAGCAATATGTAAAAGACTCACAGTCTTTTGTAAAAGACAGTGGGGACTTTCTGAGGCTAATCAATGATATCCCTATGGAAAAAGATTATTATGTGTTAATTGCTATGGATGTCACAGCATTGTACATAAGTATATCACATTCAGATAGTTAAGGAGCTATGCACCAATTTCTTCGAAGCAGACCAGTCATCTTATACAGTAATACTAAGATGTTATTAACTATGGCGAAGAGGTGTTTGGAGGGCAACTTCTTCCTGTTTGAGGGGAGTGGTATTAACAGATGTGAGAGACTGCATGGGCACCTGTTTCGCTCCCAGTTACGCATGCTTGCATGTGGGCTGGTGGGAGTAACTGGTGCTCCTCAGGGACCATGAAGAAACATGGGCAAAACACACCATAATCTGGACTAGATTTATCAATGATCTTTGTTGTGGTGTGCAAGGGGTCGGTAGACTCTGCAGAGCCATTTGCTAGAAAGTTGAACATCAAAAATCTGAATTTAAATTGCACGTATGACATAAGCACATCTAAGGTGACATTCTTGGATATTGAGGTGTATGATCATGAAGGGAAACTGAAGACAGGTTACATAGGAATAATTCAGTAAGGAACACAACCCTTCATGCCTCCAGTTTTCATCCTAATTACACAAAGATGGGTATGGTGAAATGACACATGCTAGAAGAAACTGCAGCACAGTATATGATCGGACAATGTGTCAGGATGAAATGGATAGTAGGAATGAGTAGAGGGATTACAGTGCCACAGTACTGAAAGCAGCTCAAAAGGTGGCAAACAAAAAGAAAACAGGAAACAATGTTGTTTTCCAAATCAGAATCGAAATGAAAACGAAGGATGTGCAGGGAGCAATAAGGTTCTTAACACGTTTAATATCCAAGAGAAAGAACATAGAGCACTTTTGAGAAAAAAACTGGCATGTGATAAAATCAGATCCAGTAATAGGGACATTGGTGCTAAAATATCCTTTAAATATATGCAGAAGGGCACCACCCCTAAAGGATGCAGTTGTGTGGAGCTGCCTAGAGACACAATGAGAGCAAAGTTGGTTACAACCACATACTGTATGTATTATGTATTGGGAGTACTACACTGCTTGTACATAAGAGAATATTACAGCACATGAAGGCGATCACAAACAATGTTCACACAAACCCAAAGGCTCTCCACTGTGAAACGTATCATCAAAAAGACCCTAAATCAAGTATTTTGTGAATGAAGCAGTACCCACTAGCAAATAAGAGGGTGCCCACACTAATTTTCTGAGAGAAGTGGAAATGAGGATGCAAAACACTGAATGGTTTAAACTATGAAAAAGAGCTACACTCGAGTCTCTAAAAAGAGGAAGATGAAAAGATAAGAATAGATGTTGGTGAAGCATAATGAGGTGTAACCCCTAAACCTTGTCTTCCTCGAGAATCTTTTTATTTTCTTTTTCATAGTTTGATATATACACATGGTCTAATTTATACAACAAACCCATTTAATATATTAATGTGGCTAATGTAGGCATGTGCATGAAATATACAGCAGACAGTGAGGAGTGAATACATGTAGGAAGACAAAGAAAAAACTCAGAACAAGTGACTCCCATGAAAGGTCTGGTCTACATTTTAAGAACCCACAAGAGATAAACTCCTACAAAAGGAGTAGAGAAGTATGAACAAGTGTGGCATGATAGCAGCAGAGTCATGCAGTAATTGAATCAGTGATATTCCAGTAATGATGGGAGGAGTTTTTAGCACTTGCTAAAAACCAAAGAGGAATAATGATTGCATGTGAAGAAATAGCAGATACAATGTAAATATGATAAATTGCAATATGGGATATAAATGTACATTTTCACAGTAAACAGAAGTTTATAAGAACCGTAGTGGGATTATGAATCATGAAATTTAATTTATGTATGTGGGGAGGAGTCTGTGATTAATGGGAAAAGGGCTGAGTACCCACTATGACAAGGAAAAATTGTGATAAACAGCATCCCCATTTGTGTGTGATTTGGATATTTTACACCATCCAGGCACTTACCAGTCAGTAAAACCCATTACACAAACATTTGTTCATCGCATTTGATGAATGTAAAAAGATTCTTTGCTACCACTCTAAAATGTAGACCTTGACCATTTTGTCTAGTTATTTTCATTTAAAAAAGAATATATTAAAAATCTCTAAAAGGTCATATCTTGTATAAAAAATAGACATTAAATCCTATTTTACGTTTCTATTGTTACAGCGGCTATCTTTTAAGCCACCAATTTTTTCTTCATTAACAGTCCCCCGCATAAACCTTACTTCAATACTTACTATTCAAATTGAATGATCTTCAAATCACTTATCTAGAGAGGTAGTTGTTTTCCTTCATAGTACCATTTCCATAGTGGGTGTGTACATTAATTCCTCTTTTGTTTCCTTTTCTGTGATTAAGACCTTTATTCCATTTAGCCTTTTCTAATACCCTAGGTTTAAAGTGCTGGTGCATTGTGCAACTTAGTCAATAATACTTTGTTTTTACATGTCCTGCAGATATTGTTCCTAATGGTACTTCTTTATTATAGTACAAGTGATTTATGTTAATTGTTCCATTGCTTTTTTACATGCTTTTACAAATGTAACACCTCTACAAATGAGCGGTATTGAGGTTCCACCTAGCCACGAAATTACTACTTGCGTGCAAGGTCTAATTTTTAGATCTCCGAAAATTTCTATCAGTAAATATTTTCTTTCTTTCAAGAACTTTGGGCAGACACAGAAAATATGTACCAGGGTTTCTTCCTTGTATTTACATAGTCAACATTCTTGGTTTGATGTCTAGTCCTTCCAAGTTGGGATTAGATCTTTTGTTTCCCATTTTCCAAATCTGTACTGAATGAATTGGTTTTTTATTGACTACGAAAAATGAGCTGTGAGATAATCCTGGGGCATTAGTTTTTTGTACTAATTAATCACTGTCCAGGCATGTTGTCTTAGCGAAAAGGTGTTTTTGTCTATTAAATATGAGAGTTGTTTGACTGAAATCTTTATTACACGATAAAAAGCTTGTCTCCCAATGCTTGCACACTAAGCTTCTTATTCTCCTAATCCCTCGATCGTCTGGTTTAGGTGTTGGCCCCATGAGCCTTTTGTGTTATTCTGTTTTTGCTCCTCTATTTCCTGCCAGCACAGATGATTGATGGATCCTTTATTGGCGCAGAGTCTCCAGCATAATTGTATAAATGCACCTTTGCATTAATATTTTTGGTTCAACAGACCAAACTCTAAGCGCACTTGTGCCGGAGATGCTGATTTCAGAATGTTGAACAGTGATTTATATACTCTTGTTTGAGATTTTTTAGTATGCCTTCCTCTCGTCCTTTCAGCGACTCTGTGAGCCATATGTCACAGTTGGCATCAACTGGGTGCACATCACTGTTAACAGATGTCCAAGTGAAATTCATCTCAATTTCTTCTTTAGGATTTTAAAGCCGTAGTTCTGAGATCAAGCTTTCGCTTACATTACTTCTATCTGTTGTTTTCCTTTCATTTGATGTTCCACAATAAAACCTAGATATTTGTATGTTTTGACTTCCTCCACTTTTTTCCTTTCTAAAAACCAAGTATGCTTCTTGTTCATTGAATCTACCAGCTGTACCACTTTTGTTTTTTTCAAGTAGAGCTTCAGGTCTTGCTTGTCCATATAACTTTTATGGGCATTTGCATCAGTAATATTATGTTGTCCGCATCTGAAGGTATTCAATTTCTTCGTGCACCAATCTTGGTGGATGAGAGTTGATATTCCTTAGTGCTTCTTCAAGATCTATCAGGTATATATTAAATAAGCATTGGGCCAATGCGCACCCCTGTTTTAGTGAGTTTTTTGTTAAAATGTTGTTAGTTGCACACGCTCCATCTCCTATTTTGACCTGAACCCAAGTTCTTGTGTAGAGCTCCTTGATTGCCTTCAAAATGCGGCTTGGTACACCCCATGCAGCCATATTTTCCATAGGTGCTCCCAAGGCAACCAATCGAAGGCAGACTTGAGGTCTATATGACCCATGAATAGCTGTGTTTTTCTTTTTCTGGCCTTTTCAGCTAATAGAGCCAGAGCTGTTAGATTTGTCAATGTTCCCACACCAGCCCTGAATCCTGTTTACAGTTGGGGTAAAAACTTGGTGTCTTCTAGCCAGGCTTCAGGTTGTTCTAATAAACAGGCTGCGTAGAGCTTTGCCTCCACATCGATAAGGACTATTAGCTTGTAACTCGCTGGGAATTTTTTTTATATTGTCTAGAAAATACTACCATTCCATGATTCTAGGATGTTATTCATGTAATATAGCTCTTTAAAGAATGGGGTGAAGTATTGTGCCCAATAAGTTGTGGGCCTTTTAAAAAGAGCATTGGGTATGCTGTTTGGTCCAGCGACCCCTTCCGATTTTAACTTCTTTATGATTTTTCAAGTTGTTCAGTGGTCACGACGGGTGACGGATTTACCATTCAGTTAATTATATTTGCGTTTTCCCATTTGTTGTTAACGTTTGTTGCCTGTCTTACTTGATAAATGTTCATTTTATTATCTCCGTCCATCTAGTTCACCTATCTATAGGTTCTGATTTGGTATACATTTCACAAACTTCTTTTTCACACAGTTCTGCATTTATCCCTGCATTTTGGTGAGGTGTCCTCCCTAGAGTCAAACCGTTTATATGTTGCCAACATTTTTTGCTGTTGTTTTGTTTTCTTCAGATGAGTAGGTGGTTCCACATTTACTGTTGGTATCTTTTTTTTCTTCCCAGAAGTTTTTTTAAACTGTGTTCTAAGTGCACATAATTTAGTTTTATCACCTCTTATTCCTTGCTTTGCCTGTTTGAAACTTTTTTGGTTTCTTGCAGTATTTGCATGTTTTCTTTCTGTAGCTTCCTAGTATACCTAGTTTGCATTCCGGTTCCCCCTTGGTATTTCCTGTTTGGAATGTTCGTGCTTCTATGATTTGAGAATTTTTCTATTAACATGTTTAAAGATTTTCCTATTTTTGTTGTTGTTTCCCCTCTTTTGTTTGTTCCTTATCCCTATTTTCTTGATGATCTTTTAATGTGTCCAATGATCCAGCATGTAAATACATCTCCTTCATCAGCTTTTCTATCTCTTTTTCCCGCCATTTCAAGCTCTTTAAGTTAAATGTGACTGGAGGAAACAGTCGTTCTATTCTTTTGTGATTCAGCTCTGAAGTGTACTTTATTTCAATAATTTGGGAAAAGTGAACACTCTCAGTGCGGGGACTAATTTGAAAATGGCGTACCTGCTTCATTGCATGTTCACTTACAAATGTGTGATCTAATGTTGAGCACTTGTTCCCACTTATAAAGGTGATAGAAGCTGGTATATCCCCTTTTGTATTTCCATTCAGGAGCCTTAAGCCAAGCTTTTCTGATTCGGTTACATAAGTGTTCCTGTTTTCATGCAGACTCTTTGTCTTCTTAGTTTTTACATATATTTGTGTTGAAATCTCCTGTAATTATAAAAAACGCCTGTTTATATTGTCTCTGAAATTCCCAGGTGATAGATTGGCGCTTTGCTAGAGGTTCCTCGTCTGGAGAATTGTGGCCTTAATGGTATGGCCCCTCTTCTCTACTGTCACCAGAAACCATTTTGTTTTGTTTTTTTAAATCCCAAAAACTCCTAAATGATTTGCTAATATTAAAAATATCAGGTACTACAAGAAGTCATTTCAATCTGAACATTGGAAATCTGAAGAAAAGAAAACTGGGTGGGGACTTACCTTCTAGAATATTCAAAAAAGATATAATCATTATAGTTAGCTCAGGTAACTCTAACTGCTGAATTTCATTGTTATGTATGAGTAAACATTGAGTCAGACTATAACGTTCCACTAACCTTTGCTTTTTTTCAGTGAATATATATATTAGGTGGAGAGCTAGTCCTATACTTAAAGACTTTGCTGTAAAATGACTAAGAGAATAAGAGACTTTGTCACTTTCTAGCTCGGCGTGGATGGCACTGTGCCAATCTTATGCCTAAATACTATGAAAGAAAAAAGGGGAGCAGATTCCAAGTGTTGCTGATGTTGTATGGTGTTCTATATTGGGGCAGCACTCCACCTAAACTTGTTAACTACCCAGAGCTCCTTATGTCTTTTTTGCATAATGTATGCACCACGCTAAGGGCCCGATTCTGATCTCATTAGGAAAGCACTCCATACGACTCAGATCTGGAGGACTTTCCAAACGAGACGTGCTCCGTGAGTCTGCATGAGCGAGTATGATGCTGCAGTATGCTTATGGACTCGGTGGGCTCGGATTCCTATTGAACTCTATGGGAGCCCATGTACAGATGCATACACAGGCTCCCATAGCAGAAAAGGGGTGCGTGGGCAAAAGCGTTCACCCTGTGGTGGGCACCCCATGGTGCCTTCCACACTGTGCATGCCTGGATCGCGAGGACCCATGGGCACACCCCCGTGAGAGATTCAGAGTGCCCGGGTGAAGGGGGGCCTGCTATGGCCCCCCCGAAGTATGCTTGAAAGGATTCATGACAGCATGTGACCTACTGCGGTGTAATTGATACTATTACTCCCATCATACATTAATGTTGTTCATTGGAACGTGCATTGGCAGAAGAATGGAAAAAAAAGAGGGAGCGCATTAGTAGTTAACACAGTTGCTGTCATGTTTTTCTAGGCCAATGAGGAAGGGCGATATGTTTGAAACGCGTCAGACCAAATGAACTGTGGGGAATCATGCCTTTGGATTGCCGTTGAATTGTCAGAAGCGCAACTTACCTGGGTGTGCCAGTGTTTGGGTAACTCTGATGTAAGTATAAATATGTATATATGTATATATATGTATATGTGTATACTTCAAAATAATTAATAAACTAGTATCTTTTATTTAGTTTAAAACTTTAAAATTATATAAAAATAAAATATATATATATATATAAATATTTTAAATATAAAAACATTCTGGAATAAATTAAAGCATTAAACTATGAAAAAATATTTAAACTTAAATTGCTCAATAAAATCAGTGCAACAGTAGGAAATGTGTTGGATAGCAAAATAATTAAATTTACTATTCCAACTCCAGTGAGTGCAACAGTAGAGAAAGTGTTGGATAGCTGAGGGGTACAAATTACTATTCCCACTCTAAAGAGTGCAACAGTTGGGAATGTGTTGGATAGTGGAGGGGTAACAATGACTATTCCCACTCCAGTAAGTGCAACAGTAGGGAAAGTGTTGGATTGCAGAGGGGTACAAATTACTGTTCCCACCCCAGTAAGAGCATCAGTACAAAAGTGTTGGATAGCAGAGGGGTACAAATTACTATTCTCACTCCACTGAGTGCAACAGTAGGATAAGTGTTGGTTAGCGGAGGGGTAAAAATGACTATTCCAACTCCTGTCAGTGCAACATTACGGAAAGTATTGGATAGTGGAAGGGTGGAATTTACTATTCCCACTCCAGTGAGAGCAACAGTATGGAGAATGTTGTATAGCGGAGGGGTAAAAATTAGTATTCCCACTCCACTGAATGTAACAGTAGGATAAGTGTTGGTTAGTGAAGGGGAAAGAAATGTATTCACACCCCAGTGAGTGCAACAGTAGGGAAAGTGTTGGATAGCGTAGGGGTAAAACGTACTATTCCCACTTCAGTGGGAGCAACAGTAGGGAAAGTGTTGGATAGCAGAGGGGCAAAAATGACTATTCTCACTCCAAAAAGTTCAACAGTAGGCAAAATGTTGGATAGCGGACGGGTAAAAATTAGTATTCCCACTCCACTGAATGCAACAGTAGGATAAGTGTTGGATAGCGGAGGGGTAAACAAATGTATTCACACCCCAGTGAGTGCAACAGTAGGGAAAATGTTGGATAGCAGAGAGGTACAAATTACTATTCCAACTCTAGAGAGTGCAACAGTAGGTAAAGTGTTGGATAGAGGAGAGGTAAACATTACTATTCCAACTCCAGTGAGTGCACCAGTAGGGAAAGTGCAGGACAGTGGAGAGATGAAAATTACTATTCCCACTCTGGTGAGTGCAACAGTAGGGAAAGTTCTGGATAACTGAGGGATAAAAATTACTATTCCCACTCCAGTAAATGCAACAGTCGGATACGTGTTGGATACTGGATAAAAACAAATTACTATACACATCAAACACTTAGAAAATATATATATATATATTTTTCCCAGCAGCTGCTTTCTTTCCAGCATACAGCACTCTCAGACAGTGCGATTATAGGATATGGCAGAGCCAGGCGTTATCACATTATTTCCAGTGTTCCCTTCAAATAAACTTTTCCACAAGCACTCATAGGTAATTGAGTTATTCAATTCAGTTTTTATTCAGGCAATGGCATATCCTGACAAGTTTGTAACCTTACGCATTTCAGTCTAGTCACAAACCTTGTTCACGGGTGAACAAGGACTGTGAACAGACTGAAACGCGTATGACACCAGTTATAGTTAGCTGGAAATTGTACTCGCATAAAACCATTGAAATTCCCACGTTATAGTTAGTTGGACTCAATATAACTTGCACGTGCAATGCACTGCTGATGACGTCACATATTACATCACTCATGACATGGTCAGTGACATCACTCATGACATAACTGATAACACCATCCAGTGAATGTGTGTCTTTCTGAAAAATATGTTTTATATATGTATATAAAAGTTGATGGAAGAATAAATGTTTAAATAAGTGTCTAAATGGATGTTTTAAAAAAAAAAATGATTGATTAACTGGCTTATTAAGTGTATCTTAGTGAATACATATATTAGTGAGTAATGTTTAAATATTTAAATATATGTATTAGTGTTTCACTTTGTGTATAAGTGGCTGCATGGGTTGGTGAGTAGCTACATGTGTATGTATATGGGTTATTAGATGTTTTTCTTAGTATCAGTACAAGTGTTTGTATGGTTTGGTGGGGGTATTACTTAGCACATAGATGCATGAATGACTGACTCTCTGTTTGTATGTGTTTTGAAGACAGCATATGTGCAGGACTGTATGGTTGGATGAGTGTGTATATGTGTGTGTTAGTGAGTGAATGACTGTCTCACTAGTGTCTTTATCAGTAATTACATATGTTTTAATCTAGTATATGTGAATATTGATGTATATAAGTGAGTATATGTGAGAGTAAGAGATTGTAAGAGTTCCTGTTTAAATAAGTATGTGTTTCTATAAGTGATTGTTTAAGAGAGTAAGTATGTGTAAGTTTCCTTAGAAGTAAGGTGGTAGTGTGTGTATAGCTGTATATGCAAATAAATGGATGTTCAATAGTTTATTTGCATGTGTGAGTATGTGTGTGAGTAACTTTTGGATGACTGTCGGTGTGTAACAGGATGTATAGGTGTATCACTACATATGATGAGTGAGTATATGTATGAGTGACTATATAGAACTGCTGGTGAATGAGTGGATGTGTATATAGATGGTGGAATTATTGAATTGGTTGTTGTAACTGGTATGGGTATCTCCATTTTTTTGAAAATTGTAGTTTCTTTTTTTGAATATGTGTTTCAAGGGTTACATTACAGTGAAAGGAGGTCTGTCACTCTGTCACAAGGATGGTGTCATCAGTGATGTCATGAGTGATGTCACTGACCATGTCATGAGTGATGTAATATGTGACGTCATCAGCAGTGCATTGCACGCGCAAGTTATAGTGAGTCCAACTAACTATAACGTGGGAATTTCAATGGTTTTATGCGAGTAAAATTTCCAGCTAACTATAACTGGTGTCAAACCTATGGTTTTTTCAGTGAATTTAATAGGTTTTTTAAATGCTAATTCCTAACTATAACTGGTGTGAAACCTATGGTTTTTTCAGTGAATTTCAAAGGTTTTTTAAATGCTAATTCCTAACTATATAAGGCCTGAAACCTATGGTTTTTTCAGTGAATTTCAAAGGTTTTTTAAATGCTAATTCTATTAGCGGATAACGTTTTTATATATTCAAACGTTTTTTTTAATGCTAATTCCTAACTATATAAGGCCTGAAACCTATGGTTTTTTTCAGTGAATTTCAAAGGTTTTTTAAATACTAATTCCTAACTATATAAGGCCTGAAACCTATGGTTTTTTCAGTGAATTTCAAAGGTTTTTTAAATTCTATTAGTGAATAATGTTTAAATATATTAATATCCTAGTGGGACCACCTGAGCAGCCCTAAGGGGTCAGGGTGTTTCTACCCTGCCCCCTTTTTGTGTTCTACACGTTTGTTTTTCTGCTTTCTTGTGCCTCAGTCTACTGAGACCCAAGATGGATGCCAACACTTCCTGGTTAGAAGTGTTGACAGCCAATGAGCATGCAGCTTTCTCGGGAAGGCATGCTGATTGGCTGTCACTGTCTGTCAACACTAGCACAAGATGGATGCCAACACCTCCTGGTTAGAAGTGTTGACATCCAATGACCATGCAGCTTTCTCGGGAAGGCATGCTGATTGGCTACCACTGTCTGTCAACACTCAAAACCAGGAAGTGTTGACAGCCATCTTGTGCCTTGTTAGAACCAAGGCACAAGAAAGCAGTGAAACAAAGGTGTGAAACTCTCAAAGGGGCCAGAGTAGAAACACCCTGACCCCCTAGGCCTGCTCAGGGGGTCCCACAAAGACCCCAAAGGCAACACAAAAAAAAAATGTATATCGAACTAATTTAGGAGATTTAATTACCTGGAGGGGGGAGGTATCTGAGTTTCAGTACACATTCAATCAAAATTGGGTTTGTTTTTTAAATCTTGATAAATACTGTGCGAAGTATGCGTTAAGTAGTCCCTAAGATTTGGTTGGGCGAGACGTCCCTGATCCAGCTCCTCATATAAGGTACCTATTGCAATGCGTGGTGTCTTCATTGCCCAAATAAAAGCCAAAAACATAGATTCTACAGTAGAAAAAAAAATCCCTGGTAAAAAAACATGAAATAGTGGAAAACACAAAGTTAAATAAGGGCAGAATGAACATTTTTATCAGGGCATCCCGACCCAGAATCGTCAATGGCAATGTATTCCATCGAGCAAACATTACCTGAATCTTCTGAAGAAGGGGATCAAACTTTAGCCCGTACAAATCTTTAACTGATGCTGTAAAAAACACTCCAAGGTATCTCTTAGGCTTAGTATTAATACATCTACCTATATCGGGATGCAGTACTGGATTCCCATCCCCACATACCAAGATTTCTGTCTTCTTTTTGTTAATACGGTATCCCCAAGGGTTTCGAATTCCTCAAAGATCTGAAATACTTTAGTTCGAGAACGTAGTTCAGGTTTATTTAGGAGCATAATGTCATCGGCGTATAATTTAATCTTAGCCATTGAAGGAATCGGGGGAAGAATATCCGCACAGTTCCTTATTGCGACTGCTAATGGTTCGATAAAGAACGCGAAGAGGACGGGTGATAATGGGCAGCCTTGCCTTGTTCCCCGTTTAACTAAAACTGTCCCAACCATTGCCGCATTTATAATAACATTGGCTTTGGCATCAGTGTAAAGATTCCGAATTAAAGTTATATTTTGGTTCGGAATACAAAAATGCTCCAAAATAATAAAAAGTGTTTCCCATACCACCAAATCAAAAGCTTTTTCTGCATCTAATAACAAAACCAAAGCAGGAATCGCTCGTGTCTCAAAATAATCTAAAGCTTCTATTAAATAATGAGTGTTTGTAATCAAGTGTGAACAGCAGTGTTGATGCGTAGGCATCTTGTGTAGGCCTGTCTTCATAGTCACATGGGTACATTTGAATGTGTGCACTTGAGTAGTCATACAGTGTGATTGGCCTGCCATTGTCAGATGTGTTGAGGTGTATGTGCCCCTGCACATGACACCTACACACATGTATGATCCAGATAATGAGTGCCAGTTAGTTTATATTATCAGACATGTGCTTCAGATTGTGGGCAAATATAGGAGTTGTAGCTTGAGCACTGTGCAGTGAGTCAGTGTGACCTTGCAATCCTGGGGAACACCTACTTGTTGTCTCTGTCAGTTGCGAGTATGCATAGTGTGTCACTGCAATGTCTGTGTTGTGTTTTGTTGATCAGCAATGTGTCTTGTTTAAGTTTGTGCTCACTGTGCTGACCTGCTCAGCCAGACTGACATTATATGTGACTTTTCTCATACATTGCTGTCACTTGACACATTTTTTGGGACAAGTATAGTATGTGGTATGAAGAGTCATACCATCCCCTATAGGTGCTTTTGATGCCTATACATTGTGAGTTACTCCTCTATGTGTTTTTGCACTGTACACTCCTCACCTGTCCAATACTGATTTACATACCACTTCAGTCGCATGTCTTCCAGCCCATGCCTTGCCAGTGTGTGACCCTCACCACCACTTCATAGTGTGACACTATACTGTGGGAGTATGATCTGTGTACAGGACCAATGTGCCACTCAGGACATTATCACAATTTGTTATGTGCTATTTTCTTCTACTTGATTGCAGTCGTGGTTGCTCATGTGCAGTGCATATGTCTGATCAGCACAGTCCTCTAGTCATGTTGGATGCATCTGGGTTTTCCTGAGTTGTGCAGGTGTGGGCGATGGCTAAGGTGTATGTCTGTTTGCTGATATACTGCTACCATTCCTGAGTATGATGTGATCTGTGTGCTGTTATGATTTGTGGAGTGGAAGTTCATGGTGGAGCATTCAGATATGTGTGATACTGGGTTTTTTGGTGTTCACACGCTGATTGCACTACTGTCAGTGTATGTTGCAGTGTACTTGCCTGGTGTGCATCCCCTGATGTCCAGTTGCGTTTGCTATGTGATGAATTAGTATGTGCACATGTTGTATTTTTGTTGTTGATGGATGCAGTGTTTGGCCTGTGTTGGCTATTTCTACTGACAGGTGCATGGGTGTGTGATGTTCTATTTGCATGACATTGTATGTGAGTAGTTTGTGCATTGTGATACATTCTGATGGTGGTTGAATTTGTAGTGTGCATTTATTGTGTGAATGTCACATGCAGCAAGGTGGATTCTTGTTCTTGAGCTTCTTTTGAGTGCACAGTTGTGCTATGTCATCCTATATTTGACCTCTCACTTGTCAGGAGTGTGCATGTGCATACTTGTGCTAAACATTGACACCATGCTCACTTAATAACTGGTGTGGTGTCTGTGTCTGTGTTAGCAGATTGATCACAGTTAGTGTTCATGATTGGCATGTTTAATGCAATTTTTAAATGGGTTGGGGTATTGTGTCTGTGCATTTGTCCAAAGTGAAAATGTTGTGTATTCCTGTTCCTTCTAGGGTCACATTGCATATCCACTGCTTGCATGCACATGGCTCTTTGTTGGATTTCTTTTGATTTTGTTTGTGAGATTTGTGTTTGGCTATTGGTTTTTAATCAGCATTGGTTCAGACATCCCTGAGTGGGATTCTAACATTTGTAGATGCACACCAGTGTATGTCATTGGCTGTCAGGAAACTCGCAGGACCTTGTTTGCACCTTTATCTGTGTTTCTCACAGGAGTTGAGTAGTGCAGGTGTGAGATGGGTAGATGAGGGGTATGTGTGAAGGTCCTACTTGGGTTTGACAGTCAGGGAGTGTGACAATGAGCCATGTGTGTTGTGATAGTGACATACACATGTCAAGGTAGTTGACACAGATGTGGGGGGGGGCTTCTGACACTTCCTATCATTCCTGGGCCAATGCCTAGCTTGCATTGCTGTCTCTCAGAGATATTGCACAGATGTTACTTTAGTTTAATTTCATTCTCTGTGTCACCCATGTCTGATTTGATGTTCTAAGGGAAGTGTGAAATGTTCCTTCTCTTGCATGTCATGTACAAATGCTGTGTGGCTTGCTCCATGGTTTTCCTGCACTGTGTAGTCCACTTTGGGATAGTCTATTTATTGTCACACATTGCTGCTGACTTATGGTATGTGTATTTGGCAAAGTTTCAGTGTGGGATCTGTCTGAGAGACTTGACATGCAGTGTGAACATTTCCATGGTTATTAATATGCAGAGTGACTCTTCATTTTTTAATTTACTCACTTTGATGCACATGAGTGGAAGACAGGTGTGAGGAGAAGGGTTGTCCCGCCCCTGACCTTCTGTGCAGGGTGTTAATCTTCACCCTCACCTTCCCAGTCAATCTAACTTGCCCTTTGAAGTGTGAGGTGCAAGGTCGAGCCAAACCTGTCTGCAAAATAGTGCATGGAGGGGGGGCACAAGAGGAGCACACAGCATGGGCAGAAATGGATGTGGGAAGCGTACTGTGGGCTGTGAGCTACTGATGCAGGGCACCATGTGGGTAGGGTAAAGGTGTAGCCCTGGGCAGCTGCCCACACTGCGCATGCCTGGCACCACCCCTGCCTACTACAATGTGTGCAGGTTTTCCCACGTATTCACCACTGCGGTGACATGACCAGGACATTGCTGTGATTTCTAGGTTGATGGGTGAGCCCGGTGCGGAGGTTTCAATTTCTAGCAAGCAGGATATGTGTAAGTACACTGGTGGATATGTTCATGTCTCCACCATTGTCTCAATGGGTGGGGAGCTGGTTCCAATGGACAGGGGCAAGGTGAGAGAAAGCTTTTCCACCCATCTGTGATTTCTTAAACAGAGGAACAAGGATACGAGATTTAGTTCCTGAGCGAAGGGACCTTGTAGGAATATAGTGATTGAGTTTCCTTGCAAGGTAAGTGGGGACCTAGCCATACATGGCCTTGTGGACGGTGCACCAGATTTTAAACGTTATTTGCTTGCGTACGGGGAGCCAGTGAAGCTGTTGAAGAAGGGGAAGGGAAGCCATTTTTGGTGGAGCATTCAAGACAAGGCGCACAGGGGTGTTTTGGACTACCTGCAGTCTGCACAATGAGAACTCATTGGCTAAAACCAGGAGAGCGTTACTGTAGTCTAGGCGGCTTAGTACCAATGCCTGAATGAGAGTTTTGCTTGTGGACTCCGGGAGGAAAGGGAAGACTCACCATAACAGACCAAGCACATGGAAACAGAAGCCGGCAGTATAGGCCACATGTTCTTTCATGGTCAGTGCCTGGTCTAGGCGTATGCCAAGATTCTTGACAACCGTTTTGGGTACAGGGGAGTCGCCAAGATCCATCATCCACCTGTCAGGTGACCAAAGTAGTGGTGCAACTCTGAAGGGCATGATCTCGGTCTTCTCTGCGTTAAGCTGAAGGAAATTGCTCCTCATCCAGTTGGAAATGGCTATCATACCTGCGGAGAAAGTAGGCTTGGCTGCAAGAGTGGATTTATTAAATGGAAAATAGAAGCTGAGCATCGTCAGCATATAAAATGGGAATGAAACCTAATGTCCTAAGTAGGTCGGCCTTGGGAGCGACATATATTAAAAACGGTTGGACTCAGACTAGAGCCCTGAGGCACTCACTTGGTCAGCTCCATAACCTTTGACAGAAATGGACCAAGGTTAATGGTCTGAGAGCGGGATGAGAGAAAGCTCACCATCCACTGAAAGGCTAGTCCTCAGAGTTCCATTTTCTTCAGCCTCCTGAGCAGGATCTTGTGGGAGACCATGTTAAATGTGGCCGAGAGGTCAAGCAGCAAGAGTAACATTGATTGTCGGCTATCCAGGGACAGCCTAATGTTGTCCGTGACAGCAATCTGTGCTGAATCAGTACTGTGCCTGGGCCTGAATACAGATTGAGAAGGATCAAGGTTTCCGGTGGATTCGACATGGTCAGACAGGTGTTTATTGATGTGTTTTTCCAGTAATTTGCTCAGGAGGGGTAGTAGGGAAATGGGCCGGAAGTTGGACAGGTCTTCCATAGGAGCCTTAGTATTCTTATGTTCAAGTTCAAGTTCAAAAGACCTTTATTCGAATTTCATAAAATTCATAAAAGTACCACAATAAAAACAATACAATTATACAACAAATACAAGATTACAAAAATTCATGAATTTTTAAAAATCTAATACATTTCTCATAAGACTGTTTTCAGGGATTTTCCATCGTTTTACGTGCATATGTTATATGTCTCAAAAAAGTGCTGGTGCGGTAAATTAATTCATCTGTGTCCAGGGAAAGTAGCATTGAATAGAACTCCCCTAACAAGAGGGGTCTATGTTTCCTAAAATACGGAGTTAAAAACCAATTAATATATTTTAAATAGAATTTACAGAAAAATAGAAAGTGCAAATCATTCTGTTTACTAATACCATCACACGGGCATGGGTTATAATCTGTTGTGTGCTGGTAGCCCAAGGGAAAGCCCAGCAAGAAATTTATTGAGCCAGCACTCAGCCGGAACAACAGTGATCTCTCCCAGTTAGTCATAGGTAGGATGAGGTATTGTGCGAGATTTCCCCTACTTAGATCATTCTTCAAGTAAGTCACAACAGTTGATTTGAGAGTTTCCCTTTCCATTCGTTCTGAATTATAAAGTGCATACAGTGCATGTTTGACCTCAGTTTTGTCTTTAGGTTCGATTTTACTTGGATCGGAGAAAAGATCTTCCATGTTCACGTTGCTCAGTGTTTTAAGAACTCCCGCAAGCCAGGGGATCAACATGCCGTGGTCGCATTTAAGACAGTCTTTTATGATGTTTTGCGTTAGGACGGCTGAGTTGTTCCTCCAGATCCTGATCCAGAAAAGAGCTGGTCTAGATCTAATAAAGTCACATACGTAGGGGAGGTTAAGTTCCTCATGACAGATCAATTCAGAGGATGAGATTGGGGCACCCAGTATTTTCCTACAAAATCAACCTTCTTCTCGCTGGATGCTAGAACTTTTTCTCAATCCCCAAACATCAGCCCCGTATGTGACGACCGGTAGGCACAGTAGCTTAAAAAATGTTTAAATGGCTCTAGTGGCACCTATATTCTTCGGTCGGGGCACACTCAAAATAGAATTGTTGGCTTTCGAGAACTTGCCCATGGCGTGGGCTATATGCCCACTCCATGAGCCGTTCGCAGCGAAAGCCAAACCAAGATACGGGAATTTAGTTACAGATTCTAGTTTATCTGTCCCTATATGTATAGAGTTGACTTTGTGTTTCCCGGGACCACGTGGCATAATAAAAGATTTTTTTAAATTGACGCGCAGGTCTTAGCCCTCCATGTGTTGAACAAACCCTTTGACAAGTAGGCGGAGGGCATTTGGTGTTCGTCCCAACAACACTGCATCGTCAGCATATAATAAAACTGGCAGTGGTTGCCCCTGGATACTTGGTACATCGCTGGTCACTTGTTTTAAGGTTTTTGCCAGGCCTTTAATATAAATATTGAACAGCAGGGGTGCTAAAACGCACCCCTGTCTTACCCCTCTACCGATATTAATGGGTCCAGATACTTCTCCACCTGCCCCAATCCTAACTTGTGCTTTGAGGTCAGTGTGGAGGTATGCAGAAAACTAACAAGAGCCTCGTCCAATCCATAGTTCAGAAGGATTGCCCACAATTTGGATCTGTTGACCAGATCGAAGGCGGATGAAAGATCCATGAACGCAAGGTAAATAGGGGACGATCGTGCAATGCTATATTTGTCGATAATCAGTTTCAGATTCAAGCATTGCTCGACCGTCCCCACCTTGCTTCTGAATCCCATCTGGCACGGGTCCAATGGACCCGTATCTTCAGTCCACTCTACCACCCGATTATAAATTATTCGCCCCAAATTTTTAAGGTGTTGTCCAATAAGGAAATCGGACGGTAATTCACTGGGTCTGATCTCTCGCCCTTTTTAAAAATTGGGACTATGGTACTGGTAGCCCAAGTAGTGGGCATGGGTGCTTTAGGAAGGCTGTTGAAAACATTGAGCAGGATTGGTGCCCATAGATCCGGGCTGTACTTAATTATATCTATGGGCAGACCGTCAGGGCCTGGGGCCTTGTTTCCAAGACTCTCTTTGATGGCTATCTCCACCTCATAGAGATCAATCTCCAAGCCGTGGAGATGGCCTCCAAGAAATCCAGATAATTCCTCAGTTGGGGCGGCGTATATTTTAGAGAAATGGGCCTCCCAAGAGTTGCTGGTTATATTGCAACTGATTGGGGTTAGTTGTTTGCCCATTTCACGCATTTTCCTAACGGATGACCAAAAAGGGCCACTATTTTTCAGATTCGTGTTCCCAACCAGCGACTCCCATTTTTCTGTCAGTAATCCCGCCTTCCTCTCGGCTATTTTGAGTTTGTAGAGTTTCCTGGCTGCCTGTACCTCTAATAGGCACCTTGGTTTGGTGGCTAATGCCCTGTGCAATTCCCTGTTTGCTAATGAGCAGGCAGAGTCAAACCACCTGGGTTCTTTCTGCTCTTTTGGTAATGGAACTGACAGGGAGGTTTTTATTGCTAAACACAATTTGCCAAAGTAGTCAATTATCCTATGTCAGTTCCCATCTGTAGTTAGGCAAGAATTAAATAGCTTGGGATGTTCCCTGTTTACACTTTCTAGTATAGCCCCGCTATCGACTCCCCTCCATTTCAGACGCAAGCCGTCACCTGTGGGTGTAATGTCTCTTGCCCCATTTAGTTTGGTGTATACCTTGTTTGGACCTAATTTTAAGGTCACAGTGAGAGGGTTGTGGTCACCAAACAAGGTTTCTACCACTGTAGATTTTATCACACAGTCTAATAAATGGGGAGACATAAAAATGAAGTCAATTGTGGAGGAACATTCCTGCCCTCTGAACGTAGGAGCATGAAACTCGCTTTGGGTATGGCTTAAATCCATAGCGTTACTGAGAGTGTGCTCAGTTAGTATTTTAACTAGTTCAATGCCCCTTCGTTCGGATTGATCTGGGTAATTTCTGTCCTTAGTCCTGCCATTTTTAGTAATTTTCGCATTAAAATCCCCCCCAATTAGAATCCCTGTTTCCTCCCCAATTTCAGAGTTATTTTCAAGGTTCCGTAAAGTCTTAGAGGGTGCTTCAAAATTTTTGTGGGTACAGAATAAAAATCATTGTTATAAAAATTAATTAGATAAATCCGGGTCTTTCGCTTGAACTCTAGAATCTGTATATTTGGGTTTCCTCTGGAGAGGTCTGTAATTGTACCGCCGGCAAGTATCCTGATGCCAATAAACAAGCCCCCCACGGCGCGTCCTGAGTCAGGCTTTGGTGCTGTTACACTGAAACAATGGTAGCCCTCAATATGTAGGTTCTCCACAGCCCATGTCTCCTGGAACATAATGATGTCTTTACCGTCCAGTAACTCAGCCCATTCTGGGTTCGACAATCTTGACTCTAGCCCTGCCACATTCCAGCTAAGGTTGGACAAGTCACAGTGATTACTATGTCTAGCTGGTTTACTTCTGTCAATCTTAGCTGTACTCTGCATGGGGTTGAATGATGTAAAAGATACAACCTCTTGTGTAGTTGCAGTTGTGGTAATATACTGCTGTGCTAGTGTTTCCTGAGTCGGAGTAATTGGTGTTGAGGGTAGATGTTCCTCAGTGTCAACGCTTTCATCTAGGCATTCACTGTTGCTTCCCCTTATCCCTAGTCAGTCCTGATCTTCTAGGTTTGAGAGGGCATATTCAAACCGATTATGGGTTGGGATGTTATATAAAGGCATCAACTCATTCTGACCAAAATATAAGTTTGAATTAGAACTAAAGTGTGGTCTCCCGCTATAATTGTGTGAAGGCATGATAGGGAAATGTGGGTGTGGTATAGAGTGTCCCATGAAATTAACCTGGTGGTGCTGGGCTGGAGAATTCATGAAGTCAAAGTCTTGGTTTGGTTGGAAAGATGGATATAAGTCCCTGATTCCAAGATTTTGCTCCAGATGCCGCGCCGCCGGGTTAGTCAAGGGATTAGGCATAGGGGCCAGATGTCTATAAAAATAACCCAGGGGAAGCAACGTCATGTTGAATTCCCAGGGTGAGGGTAGTGGGGCATTAGTAAGTGTTTTTTGAGCCCATTGAGGGGACTAAAAGTTTATAACTATGCAAACTTTTTTCTCAGTGGGCCCACCCACCCAACTCTTTGTGTTTGGATGATCTCTCTTGCTCCATCCATTGGGAAGTTACAATTTGTGGATAACCAATGGAGGGTCTTATTATTAAGAGTTGTATAATTTTCCTCTTGGTCATTCTTTAATTTAGGCACATTGACCAGGATCAGCACATATGCCCCACATTCAGGCGGAAGATTAATGCTGGTGGGAATCTTCCTAGTGTTAGATGCCATGTTGTGTGCAGATTGAGCTGTCGGGCGATTTTGGGGCTCAATCTTAGATTTGTGGGTTGGGACCCTTTTGCTTTTATCAGCGTTAGGATCCGTCCTTGCCACACTGGGTGCCTTAGTTGTGTTTAAATTGGGGGCATTTTTAACTAGGGGTTGGATTTTACTTGTACTGGGTGCAGGCGTAGTTGGAATTGGCTTATTATGACTATTTTTAGCCTTAGTGCCACCTAGTGTCCCAGCATTAGGTTTATTTATTGGAATCTCCCCTATACCGAAATTTAATACATGGTCATCCAACACTCTCAGCCTCTTCTCCTAATTTAAGATTTGTTAGTTGATTGGTCCTAAGAGGGTGGACAATAATGTTTCCATCCGCCCACAAAATACTTCGTTCCCCGATGCCATGCTAGCTTCTATGGGTAAAGTGTTAATTACAGGCAGTTCGTCTTCTCCCTTGTCCCTTTTCTGCTCTGCGGCGGCAGAAAACCTCTGATTTCGCTTACGACCACCCTTATTTCTATGTGTTTTTGATGGTAGCTCAGTGTCTAAGTGCTTCAATTTTCTTTTGGCTTTTTGGCCCAGGGTTCGCACAGGAATGCTATCGCTTTTGTCACCTTCCGAATTTAATATATCAGGATCCACATATGAATCATTATCATCTAAGTGTAGGTGATCATTTACCAATAGTGCACAGGAATCTTGACTGATATTCATATCAGGTCCAAGTAAGGTGGGTGTTGATGATAACCTACTACCTGGGGTGAATTGTGCCATTGGGGCCGTGTCCACGATTATGCAGTTCTCATTAGAGTCAATACCTGGTAGGCCTGCATAAGAAGCAGCAAGTAAGGAATACGCTGAGTTGTCTTGGTTTAGAAGATGCGGGGGCAGGCTTGATGGGAGCGAGAAACGCCTTTCAGTGTTCTGAATGGCAGTAGCAACAACATCAATTGTCTTCTGGAGCATTTTATCGATGGCGGCCAGTGTAGGCCACGGAGTGGTAGCAGTTGGCTGGGCTAGTTTGTTCGCAACAATTGGCCTGGGTACTGCCGGTGTCTTTTTCCCCATGATTCTAAGATGTTGTTTAGTCACTAAAATAACTGTATCACTGATCTGGTGTAAGTCACAGGAATGATGGGAGGAGCTGCCAAGGGGGATGGCCCAGCCCAGCCTCTTCTGGCCTCTGAGGGCCACAGAGGGCCCGCCCTTTGCCCGGGCTTAGCCCGGCTGAGCCCGCGCGCGGTCCCGCGATGAGGGGGAAGTCGTTGTAATTTATGCGCCGGTTGGCGCTCTGGAGCCAGGTGCGACTTCAGGCCGCAAAGGACGCCGGTAGTTGAAGTCCCCCCCTCCGCTCGGCGGCCTCACGGAGCTGTCCTAGCTGCGAGGCGGCGGGAGTCGGGAGGTTGGCTGGGTCAGCAGGTGAGGTCAGCGCGGCCACAAACAGGCAAGTATCCCCGTCTCTGCGACCCCAGTAGCAGTTAGTTCAGTGGGCCGGAAGTTGGACAGGTCTTCCACAGGAGCCTTAGTATTCTTATGAATAGGAATGACCTGTGCCGCCTACCATTCAGTGGGGAGATGTCCCTCTCTTATTGAATGATTCAGAAGTGCACAGATAGGCGCAGAAAGTTATTATGCCTCCCCTGGGGAAGTGTACGATTTTTGACGGATTCCCAGTTTTACAAGTCCCTGCAAATCTGGGAATGTGTCAAAAACCATGGGAGTTGCATAGGATCACCCACCACAATGCCCATGGAAAGCCTCCCTTGCACAGAGTAAGGCAAAACAGCAATTTGCACTGAGTTGCCTTACTCCAGATTTATGAATCCATTCAAAGTTGCACAATATGGCTTGGCATGGCTTTATAAATCTTAATTAGAAGCTTGTGTCATGTTTGAACCACTTTGTGTGGTGTAAATGTGACACAAGCCTCTCATAAATATGCTCCTGAGTGTCTGAGCTTTATTATGAATAGTTGTATACAGTTCTAAAACCATTTGCAGTAGGGTTACCAATATTTGATTAACACCATAAGGTGTGATGTCTATGAAGTATATGGTATAGGTTCAATATTGTATTCTACAGGAATATGTTTCAATTAAATGGGTGGCATGAGTGAACCTTAAGTGGTGCTTCCTAATATTCCGAGCTATTTGTCACTTACTTGTATTCCTCCAAAGCTCTACTGCTTTAAAGACTAAGGGCCTGATTCTGATGCGGTTAGGAAATCTTCCTGATCGAATCGGTTTGAAAAGGGTTTCCCACCGACTCGGATTGGGAGAGTCCGACCAACCGAGTATGATGCATCCGGATGCTTCCAGATTCGATTTGGTTGGACTCCAATTGACTTCTATGGGAACCTATGTAGCTAATCGCATTGTAATCTGGCCCTCGGTGTGAAAGACGCATTCCCGATCTGATACAGAAGGAGCAAATGCTGTTAGGAGTGCTTCCTAACTGCATCGTAATCAGGCCTTAGGTGGGAATGCTTCCCTAACCGCATCGGAATTGGGCCCAATTTTGTAAAAAAGTAAGTTGGATGACTTTTTCCAACTTCCTACTATTTGCCTGGAGTATCATTTCTGGCCTTAAATCAGAGTTTCCATCTGACCTATGTCTTCCCATTACACTTTCCAAAGTGGCACAAGTCTTCAATCCCTTTGCAAACAAAGTTTTGAATACCTCATTGTCATCAGCAATGGTTCAGGTGCAATGGAATTGTGCCAGAGTTCTGCCTTTGCTTAAAAATCCTACTGCTGATCCCAAAGTTCAAGTGAATTACAGTCCCATTTTCCTTCTCTCTACTTTTTCAAAAGTTTTTTGAAAATGTGTAAATTCAGTCCGGATTCAGACCTCTTTTTAGCACTGACGGAGCCCTGTTAGAGGTCACCTAGCATATCAAGGACACCTTATATAAAGAGGGATAAGCTGTCTTGATTATGTTGAGTCTATCAGTGGCCTTTGATACTGTCCCCCACTTGAGACTCTATCTCCAATCTATTGGGATTGATGGCCCATTCTTGAAGTGGCTCACTACCATCTTCGATGAAAGAAGTCAAGAAGTTTGGATGCCACCTTTTTACCCCACACTTTGTGAGCCATCAGTTGGAGTGCCTCAAGGCTTGCTATTCAGTCCCACCTTATTCAGTGTTATTCTTATGCCCTAAGGTGTGTTAGCTGAGACCCTAGGGGCTAAGGTAATCTCATATGCCAACGACATCCCTCTTCTTTTCACCTGTGCAAAAGGAGAAGAGTTCACTGGCGAGGCCATTGAAAACTGCCTCTCAAATGTGTTTAACTGGTTGTCCATCAACCAAATAAAATGTGATGCTGACAAAACAGAGATTATCGCTTTTGGTCCTACATTGCCAGACTTTTGGAGGACCTTCTGGCTGAAAGACGCTCACCTCCCTGACACACAAGAAGTCACTGTAAAGCAAGTTTGACAGTGCCCTTTCCTTCCAAACCCCAGTCCAGGCACTGGCTTGTTCCTGTTTTGGGATGCTACTCACTTTGAACATTTGTATTCCTTTACTGTCTGTTGAAGCTAAAACAATTTAAAAAAAAAAACGAATTTCGGAGGGCGCGCTGCATCGCATTTTGCGATGCATGGCGTGCTACGAAATTTGATTTATTTATTAAATTGTTTACTTACCTGCAATTATCCATATTCCGTTGTTTACCTCTGTCCACCCTGCCCCTCCCCTGCACTGCCGCCCTGCCCCACCGAACTCCCTCCACGGGCCGCGGCTGTCTGAGCGCTATATAACTCTCATATCATCATCATCATCATTTCGTCAGTGGACTGCAAATCTATTTTGAAGCCTCCATCGAAATATGTTGACCTTTATATGAGACACTTTGACTCATTGACAACATCCGTTTAAGACTTAGTGCCATGACCATACAGAACATTGAAAACTTTGACTGAATCAATCCAGGACGTTCTAAGGACTTTAGACATTGACTGTTCATATGCCAACGTCCCTCAATCCCATGTGCTAAATGTAATAAAGCTGGTCCTGACATCCACACAGAATATCAAATACTTTTATTTTATTCCTGCCTCCTACACCCCTGCCTCAGGAGTCTTAAAGGCTCAGAGAACCACGGGGCTGATGGCCTCTGTCGGGCAGAATAACGCAAGGTTACAGGGGCTAGCACATTTACTGCTGTCGTAATAGCATTCGTTAATTCGAAAGCAGCTATGTTAACATCTTTGGCTGAGCTAATGGCAGATATCTGAATTAGAGGGGCAAGGGAAGAATTAGTAACCTTCCTAAAATCTCTTCTAGGTTCCATTTTACTAGGACCAGTCAACTTAAGGTTGCTAGGAAAAGCCTGAAGTTCCATCGGAACGGCCAGATGGTCAGACCAGCTCAATGGAATAGGTAGGTCCATTTTTAACCTAGGATCATTCGAAAACACCCCATCCAAGATGTGACCCACCTGGTGGGTGGGAGATTTAACCAGCTGCTGAAGGCCATAGGCGGACAAGGAGTCCAAGAGAGTAACAGAAACTCTGGAAACAACATTGTCCAAGTGAAAATTTTAATCGCCCAAGACTGTCAATTGGGCACAGCGGAAATAGGGTTCCAGGATGTTAAGCAAGGACTGGCTAAAGTCAGTTCTAGGACCCGGGGGTCTATAGATCAGTATGCCCGTAAAAGGGGCGGCACTGGGGAGACCAAATAAAAAATGAAGAGCTTGGATGGGATCCAAGGAACCAGACAGTTCAGAAATACGACAGATATGGGATGTCTTATAGAGGATCCCTAGTCCACCTCCTCTGCGCCCAGCTCTATCCAGTCTGGCCAGCGCATATCCTTCCGGAATCGCTGCCACCAGATCAGGGCCGGAAAAGTCAGAGGCCCAGGTTTCAGTAATGAACACCCAAGTGGGCCTTCTTACCAGAACGAAATCACTAAAGGCTATGTTATTTTTCACCAAAGATCTTGCATTGATGAGGAAACCACTTTCATTCGTGGAACTAGTGATACGGGGTAGGAGAATGGGAAGGGAAGGCCTAGGGGGATCACCTATCAGCAACTTGCAACGGCTGGCAAAGCAGCCACAGCAAGGTGAGTTTCGCAAAACCTCCGGAGAACAGGAAAATTGACATGGTAACCGGGATGGTTTATAGGCACATATATCCTGATAAGAATATTTAAAAGTTACGTGAGTATCTACAATTTTGGTCTTCGGTGGAAGCACTAACATCTGGACGGCCGAATGGTGGCCCCCTTCGCTGGGAGTCTGCCCCACACCAACAGATTCTGCGAAGAATCTGGGAGTAATGATCGACCCAGCTCTCTCAATGGCACAGCAGGTCGATAGAACAGTCGCTACCTGCTGGGGCATTATTAAAATCCTTCGAAAAATCAAACACTATTTGTCCCCTCAGGCTCGTAAGCAGGTCGTTGTTGCACTGGTTGCCTCGCGACTTGATTACTGTAATGCTCTTTATGCTGGTGCTAACAAAGGTCTGATGCAGCACCTACAGACTGTCCAGAATGCGGCGGCCAAATTTGTACTGGATGCTCCTAGATTATCCTCCGCCACGGCTGCCAGGAAAAGCCTGCACTGGCTCCCTATTGAGTCCAGGATTGCCTTCAAGACTCTCTGTATGACCTATGGGGCGCTTGCTGGCAATGGGGCTGAGAGCGTGAGGAAACTGTTGCGCCCATATGCACTGGATAGAGTTCTCCGTTCCTCAACCAAGAGTCTGTTGGTGGTGCCTCGTGTTCGTAGAACTAAATGGGGCGGGAAGGCGTTTTCAACAGTAGCCTCCAAGTTATGGAACAGCCTTCCCCTTGAAATCAAATCCCAACCGTCGGTCCAGAACTTTCGGAAAGCGCTAAAAACGTGGTTATTCTCAAAGGCGTACCCGTAGTGCTGGTTATCTGGTCATTCTGATTTCTTTTGTTTAGGCGCCTTGATGCCTTCGGGCTTAGTAGCGCATTATAAGACTTATTTAATTTCATTTCATTTCATTTCATTTCATTTCAGGAATGTATCAGTATATCATTATGGTTAACTCATTGTATATTTGAAATTAGTTTCAATCCGAAAATTAAGGGAACTCTTATGGGTGCTACCTGTGAACCAGATTTATCCGGTCTGTGTGTTGCCCGATTTGAGAACAATTCCATTTGTCAGATTGAATATCCTTTTGATGGGTCTGTTAAATGTGGGTTCAACATTTATGTGATATATTTATATTGCTTTGAGGGCCTCATTCAGCATTGCTGCCTTTTCAATAATGTCCTAACTCACTTTGTTAGGATTTGCAATTTACACTGGATTATGACAAGACCAGCTTTATGTTTTTGAAATTCTTGGTGAAGGTAGATACCAGTTGTTTTTATACCAACTTGGATAGGAAAACAATGGATAGGAATACACTCTTATGATATGACAGCCAACAGCCATTCAGTCTGAGAGATAACTTACCCCATGGAAAATTCCTCTATATTAAAAGGAATTGTGGTAGAGGAGATTACTATTTTAAGGAGTCAACGTATTGGTTGCCTGCAGCCATCTGGGGTGGTCAGTTTGTAACACACTTAATAGAGCACAATAAAGTGACTGTCAAAGTTTATTGACAGTGAAAGAAAAAGCCCTGTGGGTGGCACATGTGACCACTTTTAGAAATATAACAATGATCTGAGACCGAGAAGAATGATAAAATAAGAATTGACACTTACCCAATTCTGGTGACTTTAGTGTTGCTGAACTTTTGTTCTTATTTCAAAGATCATCCATATTAACGGCAAGTTAGTCAAAGTTCGTGTTGAAGCTTTTAAAAGATGACGAATCATTGAATGCTGCGGTTAAAACTCTATTACAGCCATTTCAAAAGTGGACACTGCATGAACTCTGATACTACCGGAAATTTAAAATAATTTTTTGTTAATGCCAAGAAATAGACACTGATACACATTTATCCTGTAACTGTCAGAATGTCATTTACTGGATTAAGTGCCCATGCGGGTAACGTTATATTGGAAAAATCACACAGGAAGTGCAAAATTCCATTTCGAAATATCAATCATGTATTAGGTGTGGTGTGTTAAATGCCCCATGCTGTACTATTATAAATACAAAACCATAAGGAAATAGATATGTTATGGTTTGCTATTGATGCTTATACTGCTTTAGAAAGAGGTGTTAAGATAAATAAGATTTTAAAAATGAAAAGGAAAAATGGATATGGAAATTGGACATAGTGAAATGTGGCCTTAATTCTGCAGTGGAATGTGCGCATTGGCTGTTCTCTAGGAACAGATCACTAGATGCTCTGACCTAAAGGAGCCTTAAATACCCTGCTGTAGTTTGCCAGTATCTTAATAAAGGAGACTGATTTACAATTTTCTTTATATAAAAATATAGTAGATTCACTTTTGAGTAAAAACAATATACGTGTCCCTTGGTTCTATTGATTTTAGCAATATCTTGTTCTAATTTGCTATGAATATTTGGTTTGGCCATTAAAGGACTATATATGTTCAAACAGCCCAAATTAGGAATGTTAGAGCACAAATGGTCGCATCACAATTATCTGATTATAGAGCAATTCACTTATTTTTGTTGACGCTTCTTCATAGGCCAACTGCTCTGTGGCATAAAAGGGGTATACACTACAGTATCCACTGTATTCATTCACGATACCTTGAATGGCCGACCTCAAAGGATGTAGTGGTAGCTTGTCACTTCGGTTGCTGCGTATATGTGTTTCTCTACATGGTCGAAACAGCATACACTAGAATATTTGGGCTGATTAATGTTCCAGCAGCTATGTGACAATTGCGGGTGATTACTGTGCTAATATCTGCTAATAGTTTGTGGTCTGTCTGTGGTTTGTGGCCTGTCCTGATTTTCAGCATCTTTAGACAAATATAATGAACTGAAGTAACCTTCCTCCCATGAATGGTCAATATTGAGCTGTTTGCAAGAGGATAGTTAACAAGATAATAACTTGGACGCAAAATGCTAGCATGATAATTGCGACAAGGTTACAGAGTTTTCAGGCGAAAAATAAAAGCAATGCTTATGATTTACTACTGACAACAGCTAAAACCTGCGAGTGAGAATGATACGGTCACATAGGCAAAAGATAACACTCCTATAGCTGTATAGATGAGTGTGAACTCTGTGAGACTCTTTTTCCGAAATAAAACTTTGGCACACCCCAATGTGCCGTCCGTCGGTGGTGTCTTTAAGAGACTCCTACCAGCAGGGTTTTCTACTGGCAGCATCCTACACTTCTCACTGAATCCCTTTCTTAGATAAAGCATGCCTTCCACTATTTGCATAACAAGGCGACACATCTTCTACCAGGATCTAACCTTGACATTTCAAATGCCACTCAATGCAGATAGCGCTTGTGCCAATTAATTTTGTTAGTTTTAACTGGCCAGGGTGAGACACAGACACCACACTACGGTAGTCAATGCATGACATAATGCATCCTTCGAAGGTCAGGAAAAAGACTAAACAAAGTGTCACAAATATATAAAATGCAGAGTCAATGACAATGAAAATCAGGTAGCTGGCTACGTAGAAAGTGGGAAAGTGCTACCCCAGTAGCTCCATCAGTACATGGAATTTGCTTTTACCCATTTTCACAATCGGCTTTGTGAATAGGTTCTGCTAGTCCCAGCTACTAAAATCACATTGTGAACTCTATAACGTGAAATGCTGCACAAGACAGTTCTGCATGAACTAAACTTCGGGCCCTCATTTAAAAGAGGTCTGCGCCTCTGGAGTGTCACTTTTTTATGACGTTTCGGTGTCCCAGGCATCACAATCATATCTATGAGGCAACACAAAGCCCTTCGTTGCCTTACTCTACGTAAAGGAGGCGTTCCATGGGCACTGCGGTGTCTTTTGACACATTCCCAGATTTCTAAGGATCTGTAACCATGGGAATGCATCAAAACTGCGAATCCCCATGGAAGGCGTAATGAAGAGAAATAACTTTTATTTCTCCTCCTTTTTTTACTCTTTCTATGTGTGCTGTGTTCTTCACCACACATAGAAATAGTAAAATGTCTCCATTGATTATTTTTGTGCAGGAAGGTGCCCAATCATGCACAAAAACAATTCTCACAAAATGCTGACAGTCTTGCATCATTGTGCAAGGGTGCCTGCATTGGCAATAGGTGAGCGCAGCAAGTAGCCTTGTGGCGCTATTTTGCACCAAAATGTTGTAAATGAGGCCCTGAATGTCTGGGTTGAGAGGCAGACTGAGGGCCTCATTTACATGTTTTTCAAGCAGGGCAGCACATTAAGCCTCTTTGCTGTATTGCCCTGTGTTAAAAGGAAAGGACAGGAATGTGTTGTATTTATGATAATCAGCAAATTTGTGACCTTTCCCAATGTGCTTGTTTGCCATTTTGGCTTCCTTGCACCATGGTGCAAGGGATTCTGTGTTGTACCAATGATAGACATCTTCCTGTACATATCAATGGAGCCATTTTCATTCGTCTAGGTGCTTAGAAAGAGGAAAATATGAGGAGAAATAAAGCTATTTCTTCTTGTTATGCCTTCCTCGGGGAGGCATAGGCTTTTGAAGCATTCCCAAGTCCTTGTAAATCTGGGAATGCGTCAAAAACCATAGGTGTTGCATGAGAGCAACCTTTGCAAAGCCCATGGAACATCACTTTGACACAGAGTAATACAACGCAGTGACTTGTGCCGCTTTGCCTTACTTCATATCAACGAGGCCATGAATAGCCATGCAAAGTGGCTTTGCGTGTTCTCGTAGACCAGGGTCTGCACTCTGAGCAGCTGCTGCATCAAAAAAGTGATGCACTGGCGGCGCAATGGGCTTCTAAATAAGCACCTGAGATTCTACTTTTTCATTTAAAGCATGATACGGATTTCCATTTGTTTTTAAATTCGCATGCCCTGTGATTGGGCCTGGTAATGAGACACACAAATAGTGTGGTGTCTCAGAAGGGTAGTACTTTCATCATAATTCAGTAATCTCAAAATACATCTGAGAACTAAGGTTCGAGCACTGTCTTGATTTTTCAAACCTGCAATTGTTTTAATCCTAAAAAGGGAGCTTTCATGGATTAGAGCGCAGCAGGATTAGTCGAGTAAAATGGTTGGAATCTGTGCTCCTGCCCTGGTTACCTTCATTATGTTGACAAAAGAAATAGACCAACTGCTGTGTCAAATAAACAGCTGTAACTGGCAAATAACCCTGGGACTAAATTCTGTTTTCACAGTGGGGAGCACACTTCAAATGCAGACCTTTCTGCTGAATTACGTTGCAATGGTTTCAGAAAATAATATAGTGCTTATATTTTTATATTATTTACAGACAAGGCAGACTTCTGATGTCAATCTCGGATGTTTCATCATACATCATTTCTTCGCTATTGATTTGTTGTATATCGCTGACTATAATGTTATCCAGCTCTTCAATAGAATCCTTTGCCCTCTGGCGTCCCGTCATTCCGTCATGTTCTATTTGTGTTCTTGATCTCGAAGTAATCTCTTTTGAGATTGCAGTATGAACCCGTAAGAAATGGAATGCGGCCAATAAAATTCCCATAAGGCTCCTGTTTTCCACAAAAAAACAAAAAAAAACCTGGCTGGATGCTAATAGCCAATCACCATATGCTTCGTTTTTCATTTCTCGAATCTTTTTTCTAGCCGACATTGGGGCTGTGCAATAACCTAGGTGTGAGAATTCCCATGATTGAGAGTGATTCACAGCTGTTCTATATGTCCATAATACAAAAGGGTAAAAAAAATAATACGGTCTAACATGACTGTAATTTACCTCGTGTCTGTTTCGAATTAGTGAATGAGGAATCGAGCAGTGGTGGCTGGTGGATTTTGAAAGTAGTTCCGGCATTTTTTTTTGCCGGTGAGTATAATGAGCGAGAAAGCCCGAAGTGAAAAATAAGAGTGCAGGGGGCTTCTGCCCAGCCATTTTTTTTTTCAAAAAAATGATTCAAATGGTGGCTTTTACCCCACGTATTTACTGCAAATTGTTGCCCAATTAATTGACGGTTTTGTTCAAACATTTAAGTTAAAAATCTGAACTTAGCATCTTATGCCAGCCGACTATTTTGCTGCCTCTTTCTGTTATTGCATCCCGGTATATAATAGAACAACTGACATCACACCTTAAACAAGCCAGGGACTACTTTCATCACAGGCACTGTGTCAGGAGGAGCCCTACTTCCACCCTATGATGCATTGCTCCTAGTCTTACTGCTGATGGCCACGGGGCGCTCTACCATTAAAAGTCACTCTACCATCAAAAGTCATCCTGATGCTATGATGAACTATAGACAGAATGTGAAAAGACCCCATCCGATTTCCCCTCAGTGAAAATGGCACAGCGCAGCCGAACGTCTTCGCGTCTGCCCAGAGTGGAAGTTAGTTTATATATAGTTCAGGAGTTTCTAGTGAAATAAACACTCCTCCCTTTGTGTGCTGCTTGAAGTCTGGAGGAAGTTCTCCACCCCAGCTGGACTTGCATGAACCGTGACACCACTGCCTGCCCCTGATAATTCTCATACCCTGCCATCTGTACCCACACTGCGCAGAGCTTCCCACATCTGCAGCCCCTGGCTCGTTCACTCATGACACCTCAGTAATCCTCATTAGAGCTCTGGAAGGGGGGGAACAAACTGGGTGGGTAAGCAAAGATAGCACAGAGGGCTGTGGAGGAATACATGGGCCCTTATCTATGAAAAGTGACGCATCGCTGCGAGAAAACAGCGATGCGTCACTTTTCATTGCACCCTCCTTGCGACACCAATGATGCGTCATTTTTACAGTATGATGCATCATGGCGCAAGGAGTTATAGATACGTCAGTATTTCTGTAGGTGCAAAGATGGCGCATTGCTGGAGTATGTCACAAAAGTGACACAACTCCAGCAAAGGGTCATTACACATGGGCAAGTCCCATGTTAACTGTGCCTTTGTCAGTCTTACATTTGTGACACACTTCAGCAAAGGGTCATTACACATGGGCAAGTCCCATATTAACTGTACCTTTGTCAGTCTTACAACTGCCTACCGCCCTACCTGCCCTACCCTACCACCCCACCACCATAAGTCGCAAAAAACCCAATCAGCAAACCAACTCACAAAAAAACTCGCAAAAACCAACTCGCAAAAAAACAATCACCACAAAAAGACAAAAGGTAAAAAAAAAAAAAAAGGCTATTTCTGGCCCACCGACGGCCCTCATCTCAAGTTGTCCCATAAACCAAAGGAATAATCGCACCACTCAACCTGAAGCATCTCGATCATGAGATCCGGGAGGCTACGAGGCGAGGAAAATCTAGCTGAAAAACCACAGGCGAAGACAAAAAAGGCCAAGGGGGGCCCTCCGGGCACCTTCAACGAGGCAGAGGAAGGGCCCGCCGTAGGTGGGGGCAAGAGCCCCAAAAAGCCAATTCCGGAGGAACAAGGCATTAGTTCAACAGACCTTGCAAAACCCCCTCTCGGCTCGATACTCCAATGTTATAAATCAGGATTGCAGAGCTCTGACGCGGGCCCTAAGGGGCCCTACAAGGTCAGCACAGTCTGTAGCCCCATGGCCAAGAACATGGAATTATCGGACTACGACGCCACACCATCACTGAACTACAAAGTTCAAGCTCAAACTCAAGCCCCGCACCTCAAATCAAGCAAACGGGCATTGATTTCAGATTTTCTTAAAGTCTTTCAAAGACTCTCCACTGGGAATGGAATGGAATTTCCACCACGTGAAGCTAGTTCGAAATTCAACAGTACCCAACACAAAGCGCTCAAGGAGGGCACGAACAAAGGTGCCACACCGCCATCATCACCATCACTTCACATAAGGTGTTACAGCGAACCTTGTAATGCTTTTAACCCCGGGAGTGGGGGAGCTGATCCTCCCGGGTCGTACAATCAAACTACCCAACAACTAGCAAATGGCTCGGACCAATCTAGGGGGCACCCACTTCCCGAGCTTCAACAACTAGTCCACACATCTCCGGCTCGCGTTTTAGTCCATTGGGTCCCGGACGCAAGCAATGACTCTGTCTTTCTCGAGCAAAGCCCGCAATCCATTCAGAGAATAACCCCGACAACAACCGAGGAACGCCCCTCACAAATACAAACTACACTCAAAACCCACTGCCATCGGCAAATTCTCTTAGTAAATTGAGTGGCCAGTCCACACTGGTACTAGACAAAAAGCACCGCCTTCCATCTGTTGGACTAGCAACGGAAGAAACCGATGCCATCAAACACAGTAAGACATCGAACCTACAGGAAGAAAACGTAACCACAAGTGAGATCGTAGAACTGGAAGGGAGTATGCGTCAGTTCGCAGTCCACCACGATCAAACCCCTGGCAAGGAGGAAGGTGACGCCAAAAGTTTATCGTCAAGGAGCGCGCAATCGCGAGAGCATCGCAATCAATTAGATCCCCCGGCGCATTCTCTTACCTCACCCAAACTTAGCCATATTCAGGGGGAAACATCAGAGAGCACCCAATCGGTCTCCATTTGGCCGCAATTACTGAAGACAATGGAAGCCATAGGCGTCGCCATGTCCTACCATGCGGACAAACAAGTTGACCTGCTCAACCTCTTGGCCTTCCACGTTCAGGGCATTGAATCAAACTTACAAGATTTAAATAATATGATCACGAAGGTGCAACTTAACAAGGACTCCACCTTTTATACTTGCTACTGCACAGACATAATAGATAAACTGGCTACAGTACCCAGCCTGATGACGCAGATACTGGGGGCTGTTATGGAATCCACAACGGATTCACTTACTGCAACAACTACAACCATAAGACAAGCCACCAGCCAACACCACGCCAAAGAGGGTTCAGACAGGCCGACTGAGGTTAGCAGTGGCGAAGCAAGCTTGGTATCCCAAGACAAATCATGTTCCTCTACCTCTAATGACACCACGTCGCCAGCAAACCCACACGAAAATAATACAGCTGACCACGGAGAGGAAGCATACTCAATTCAGGCGTCCCCACAAACTGCGGCACTCAGCCCCAACCTTACTGTTCAGGCACACTCGCTTACTAAAAGGGAAAGGAAGCGCCAAAGGAAAGCTAGAAAAGCAAAAGCACACAGTCGTGGCGCACAACCAAAGCTCCCCAAACAAACCAACAACGGTCTCAACAACATCGAAGATAAAGAGCAGTTAGAGGGTGCCCCACCTCAAATTAGAACAACTCCAGTACAAGGGTTTATCCTAAAAGCCCTACCCCCTGACAAGGAAACAACCATCCCAAAAAGAGCCACAGATCGTACAAATCCAATCCAGAACGCAACAAAAGTGTTCAGCATTTTCAACCCACCCGGAGAAAAGCCAAATCGTAAGTCACCAACCGATGAGCAAGTTATCAACACAAACATCGAGCGAAGTAAAAGTTCAAAGGACACTGTCTCATCCACTCAAGCAGCAGAATACAAAAGACAAGTTGGCATAGACATACCCGCAAATTTCAAGGGACCAAACCCACGAGAATTGCAGGATGGAGAAACCCAAGTACCACCAGCTCCAGTCCTAATCGGACAAATAACTACAACCAGTGCACAGCTAGTCAACCTGCACACTTTAGAGCCAGAGGTAGATCGGGAAGGAATGTCTCTCCCAATCATCAAAGAGAGCAGTCGACCAAAAATCCAAAAGCGGCACACTTTAAGCAACAAAATCGAGCTAATTCCGAAGTACTGTTCAAGAGGGACCTATGACATCTTGAACAGAGGGGCAATCTTAAGACTCTTAGAGGAACTACCAGGCCTGAGCCACCTAAAATCATGCGATTTGGAACTAGTAGAGTTCAGACCAAACCCTTCTCAACCAGGCTCCGAATCCACGATAACAACATGGATTGATCATATCATCACAGAACTAATCTTGACCCATCGGGAGAATTTTGCCTCATGGGGCATTGATCTAAAAAAAAGTGGAGCCAGCTCGATACCCCAGCCCGCTGCGGAAACAAAACCCAAAACGGGCCTCCTAAAAAACGCCAAAAGACCAGAGCTATGGGGCAGCATAGAAGAAGAAGGTCACCATCTCAGGCAAATTACTATCACGTTTGCCCGTCAGGTGAACGACCTGCCCGAAAGGCACCAACTCGCCCCTCTGGCATCGACCCATAGGAACACAGACTGAACCAACAGCAATCAAATGGCGGGGAAAGAGCCGGGTTGCACGCTCTGTTCATGGAATGTCAATGGTCTAAATGCGAAGCTGGAGGAAGAAGACTTTGTAGAGTTCATCACCCAATTTAAAATACTAATGCTCCAGGAAACTTGGCAGACTAAAAATACGCCTCTTGTGGGATATAAAGAATTCTTCACACCAGCACATAAGGAGGCACGCTCCGGCAGGGCAAAAGAAGGCCTATCCATTATCATATCGACGGACCTCCTATGGCCACTCAGTCGCATTGACCTAGACTCTACATGGATGCAATGCATTAAAATTGAAATCTCCCCAAACATGGGCCTTCTGATCGTGAACCTCTATATGCACCCTGGCGGAAAACATAAAAGGAAGAGGATAAAACAACTAGTCACCGCAATCAACATGCTAAAGTCCACCTACCCAAGCGAAAATATGCTTATAACTGGAGATTTTAACATGAATCTAATTCAACGCCAGGAGGGAACCCTCCCCACCCACATTGTCCCACGGCAGGGCAATCATTGCAGACAAAGTGCAACGGGAAGGAAATGTGCTACGGAGTTGGAAGCCCTCCATTTGTACACCTTAAATGGAAGGGGTCATCTGGACACACCGGCTGCCCAAACGAGGGTCTCTAAGAATTCAGGATCAACCATAGACTATACTCTGGCCGACCCCGACCTATTCTTTCACATCAGAGACTTCCATATCCAGGAATGTGGAGAAAGCGATCATTTTCAACAGACCTTCACCTTGACAATCCAACCGAAAAAATCGGAGCAAGCGTTGCCTCTATCCTTGAACACCCAAATCTTTTACCTACAACGGCTACATTGGAATGAAGAAAACCGTGCCAACCTAATGGTGTCATGCCACGCATTGCTTTCTTCATCTGACACATCAAAGGACATAACAAAGACTTGGGAGTCCTTTGTAGTGGACATAAACAAGAAATTTCAATCCGACCACAGAAGACAAAACGCCATAAGAAACAGAGGAGGGAAATGGTACACCCCAAAGCTGCGACAACTAAAAAGGCAAATAAACACATTTCTCAGGGCTGAACGCAAAAAGGATCCTCACTTTTCAACACAAACTCTGAAAACAATCGAAGCCTTAAAAAAGAGCTAAAAAGAGAGACCAATTTGGCAAAGAGAATGCACAGGGAAAAACTAGCGTGCACCATACTCCACGCTAGCAACCTACAGAATTCAAAAGACTTTTGGGCAAAAATAAACTTCATGCTCAACGGTAAACATCGACAGTTCAATTCAGATATGACTGACCAGCTTTGGTGTAGCCACATTGATTTATTATATAACTTCACATACGATACATCACTAGATAATAAAGCTGCCCCTCTCCCAGAGTGTGCCCCGTCAAGCCTGAGAACAACGACAGTCTCAAAGCCCTCCGACCTCAAAGCTACTTGCGAACCATCAACAATAAAGCATACAGGAGACACCGGCCTGATTACATTAACGCAGGTCTCTAACACCATAAAATCATTGAGAGCAGACGGAGCGCCTGGACCAAACGGTCTCCCCAATGCCCTATTTAAGGAAGATCCTACATTTTGGGCCAGTCAATTGCTCCCCTTATTTTGTCATAGTCTAAAGACTGGGAACATCCCCGAATCGTGGAGGGGCAGTATTTTACATCCAATACATAAATCTGGGTCCCGCTCTGACCCTAACAAATATAGGCTAATAGCCTTAATAAATGTGGAGGCCAAGATCTATGCGTCAAACTTACTGGTAGAACTGGAGGCTTGGGTCAGCAGTATAGGGCTAATCCCCTTGACTCAAACAGGCTTCTGTCCAGGAATGGGCACCCTCACCAACTTATCTGCGATAACCCTACTAGCAAAAAGGGCAATTGACAACTCCAACTCGCTGTACACTTGTTTCTTGGACCTAAAAGCGGCCTTTGATAAAGTGCCCAGATCCAAACTCTGGGCCAAAATGAAAGCCTGGGGAGCGCCGCCAAAGCTAATGGGAGCAATCATAGAGCTTTACTCACAGACCTGGGTTCAAGTGAAAAAAGGAGACGGCCGATGCCTGACAAAGAAATTCCGTACATTCAATGGTTTAAAACAAGGCTGCGTATTGGCCCCCTGTCTTTTTAACATTTACACTGCGGACCTAGAAAGTGATCTACGCTCTATTCAGGGGGACCCACCAAAATTGGGTAATTCACCCATAATGAGTCTACAATACCCAGACGACATTGTGCTCTTGTCACAAACTCCTCTCGGCCTACAACGTATGATCTCTAAGCTCGCGTCGTACCTCTCAAATGCACAACTGACAATAAATCTAAAAAAAACAAACGTCTTATATTTCTCCGGCTCTTGCAAGAAAAGACAAAAATTTGTCTGAAAGATAAATTCCACCGCACTAACTCAGGTAGACCAATATAAATACTTGGGCATCCTACTGGACCACCAACTAAAGTATAAACAGCACTTGGAACAGGGGAAATTAAAAGTTAAGCAACTCCAATTTGCCTTCAAAACAGTCCAAAAACATCTATGCGGAAATTCCACTGCCCACATTTTAAAGATCGTAGCTGCTAAATTCTTGCCATCGCTTACATACGGCTCTGAGATGATGGCAACCCGGGACTCCACAGTGCTAAACCTCGCCCAATCCAGCCTGTTTAAAAACCTTTTTTCAATCCCGCGTCACATTTCGCAAGCCCAAATACGCTTGGAATACGGTCTCACAAACCAGCTCCCGGCAAGACAAGGAGCCCTTGTCAAATACCACTGGCGAATGAGGGACGCAGAAGATCATTCCCTGGCTCATCTGTGCTGGCTGGAAGTGGAAAAACAGGCAGGACTCCCCAATTCCACATATAAGTCCCTCAGGCTAGCGCTTCAATCATTAGTACTGGAAGAACTCTGGCTTGTACCCATGACCTACACTGCTTTCAAATTGCGAACCAACAAAGCAATTAAACAAGCGTCACTACTAATGGATAAAGCTGCAGTGGCTGGCAAAAGCCACGCCTGGATCATTTTGCCATCATACATCCACTTGAAACCCCATCCATATTTGCATGACTGCTTCAGGGACTATTACAAAAGGAAACTAAGCTTGTTAAGGCTGGGCTGCTTCGTGAGCAAAGATCGGATCCCCAAATGGCTACGGTCGTGGACAACCTCCGTCTGTCGCCTTTGTGACAACGGCGCAGAGTCAATACTGCACTTAATATGTATATGCCCAGCACTCCAGAACCTAAGGAAAGCGCTCCTGCTACCACTCTTAAGAGACGCTCAGGTGAGAACCTGCAGGGGGGCCGTCATCATATGCCTCAGTGGGTCTTGGATAAAATTATCTTGCAATACCATAAAATTCCTGGAGCATGCTGCTAAAGAGCTGGAAAACAAGGCAGTAACCAAAGAGGAGTCAGGATAACAGGTCTGGTCAAAGCCGGCCATGGACTCATGTTCTTTTTCCTAACGGACTTTTTTGTTTCCATTCCCTAGTATTCCAATTCGTGTCATAAAAGTGTACCCCGATCCAACTTATATTCCTCCCCTAAGTTACTTTTTCCCTTAGATCACTTTCTGAAAAGCCCGTGTAATTTTAAGATGTTATCTTCTCTTTCTTTGAATCTGATTTTGTGCTGTTTTTAAGATGTAAATATTGACCGCATGGTGGTAAGCTCCACCCTTTTAGGATTTTTTTCACAAATCAAATAAAAGTATTATCTTATCTAACTGCCATGAGGCAGGAGTAAGATATTGACGCATATTCGTCCTAAAAGTGGCACAGTGAAATCAAATAGATTTCACTTCGTCACTTCTACGACCCTTTCTTGCTTCGGAAAGCCCTCACTGCATACATTATACTTGGCGCAAGTATAATGTGGCGCAGGGGTTTACAAAGTGACACATCTACATAGATGCGTCACTTTGTAAATATAACGCAACAT
The DNA here is from genome assembly GCF_964261635.1 of Lissotriton helveticus. Lineage (NCBI taxonomy): Eukaryota > Metazoa > Chordata > Amphibia > Caudata > Salamandridae > Lissotriton > Lissotriton helveticus. The sequence goes on along the minus strand of NC_136065.1, from coordinate 889,336,533 downwards.
GGCACATTTTTTTTACACTGCTGGTGTGTCACAAAAAGTGACGCACTGGGGGAGCAAATATGATGCAAGGGCCCATAAATAGGCACCAGGGTTTCCCCAAGCAAGGTGCAGCCTGGCAGGTGACTGAGGCAGGCTTCAGCTCGGGAAGTGGAGGAGGCCAGTGGCAGGATACTGAGTGGACAGGTTGCTGGAGGTGCAGCAACCGGAGGTACACCACAAGCTTCTAGAGGTGACAACACTGACTGTGTGAATGCAAAAGGAGTTTGAGGAGGTACACTTGAGGGGAGGAATAGGTTGTCTGACCACTACAGGGGGAGGTTGTGCCACAGTGGTGTAACACAAAATTAAGGGGCCCGTGAAGAATGTAATGAGGGGCTCCCTCAGCCCTTCATATCTGATCAATATTCCTTGGTGTTGAGCTGAAAGGACCTCCTGTGCGCCGCAGGGACTGCAGGGCCCTGTGTGATGCCCCTCGAAAAGGGGTGAGCAACCTGTGGGTGCCAATAGGAGGCAACTTTTAGGAGCCACTCTTTTATGTGTATACCTGGGGCTAGGCGTTTTCTTTGCAGTTTTGTTTATATAGGGCCAACTGAACCCAAAAGTACTAGAGGGAAAGGCTTTGCTTTTGATTAAGAGAACATGTTAATGATGTACAGGTTTAGTAAAAACCAAGCACATTACCTCCAACTTGACTGTAACCCAGTAATTTCTACAGCAGTGAACATTCCAGACTGAAATGGTTCGTCCAAGTTATTCAGGGAGTACTGGAATCATTTAATAGCAAAGATTAATTCAATTTATCATTTTTATGGCTATGCATGATTTACCATTTAAAATAAACCATCCAAAGTTGGCAGTGTATGTATGAACCAAGACACAATGCATGTACAATTTCACTAAACAACACAGAATTTCATCCCTGTCAAATATCACGTTTCTGCGGCTACCTAAAACACTGTCTTCATAATGGTATGGCCTTGCAGATAATTTGGTGATGAAACCTATACTTTGTAACCTTTTTCTACTGGTCATGATCAGATCGTATTTTACACTTGTCTTAGTTTTCTTGCAAGCACATCATGCATTCAATCACATTTAGTTACCTCCGGACTTTGTTTTTCTTGAGCGAATTTGAAAAACTGTGTTTGGCCAATTGTTGTCACTTTGCTTTTTGTTTGTAATGTTCTTTTAAGAATAATTCCTGCTTTGTTGTCCAAATATTCTTTGTGAAGTCTTTTTGTTGAGCCTATGAAAAAAATCATGTATTTACATCTAAGTAAATGAATTTAGAAAATGGCACAGCTGAACAGGAGCATTTTATTTTTCATCACATCGCAAACTGCACAATATCTAGGCACAGAACAAAGGAAGGGGAAAGAAAACTGAAGAGGAGATAAAACATGAGTCAAACAGAGACATAGGGGTGTATTCAGAAGCACATGTGATAACTACCGCAAGAGTAGCGCAACGCAACTTCCAACATCGCAGCCTATCGCTGGAAAACAATCCTCTGTCAATGTGGAATTCACAACAAGGTGGTAGCATGCAATAGACACCAGATAATGCAGCAAATGTCCGTGTGAAAATCAATGCCACGCCGCAAAAATACGATACACGAACGCAAAAAAAAGCGATGATGCCAATCGCGGGACAAAAAGAACCGAAAACCAGCCGCAGGCCTGCTAATCCCATGCGACTGGCAGGAGAAGGCACCATAAAAATCCTGTGAAAAATACACCAGAAACAAGCCAAAACACGTAGCAAGATGGATGCACTCTGACCCAGCGCAGAGGCCTACTCGAACCCCACAACCCCCACAGACCACCAGCAAGGAACAATGGGGTCGGGGAAGGCCAAGGAGAAGAGGGAGAGGGAGATGGGGTGCAGACCGCAGGAAAACAAGACCAGCGTCACAGAGGCAACAGAAAACTACCAGCAACTGACCCATTAGCAGAGGAATCCAGCACCCCCAAACAGTCACAATGTACACTGCCATACAGTCTGCATGCAAACTAGCACAATGCACCAACATATGTGCTAACACAAAGGCAACACGCACCTCCCCTTCACATCGCAGAGGGGCACACAACACCTGCAGCAGAGCACATAATACAATGCATCAGTGATGCCGGAGAGGACCACCACACCATTGACACCGACACCCTACAACAGCCCATGGATATCCCATGCAACCTTCCACCAGGACCCGGACAGCCAAGCTACTCAGAGTTGAACACCAAGCCTGCAACAGACCACACTGCAGGAAGCACCCGCAGGCACAGCTGGCTCATAACACTTCACCCATTCACACATGGTACCCCAATGGCATGTTTCACCATGCCAAAAGGAGGTGGCCCAACAGGTGTGAGTGGGGGCCGAACCCATGGAATGCAAACCAGGACACATTAGTAGGGGTTGATCACCCTACAGGGCCCACCCACACCCCACTAAGGAGACCCACACTGCCATAGAGTCACATACAGATGCATATGTACAGCACAGAACCACGCCCAGGGGTGCACAATTAGCAGTCAAACACCCTTGTTGACTGTGCGTACAATGGCCCTGGCCACTCCCCTCACAAATGGAGTGGGTGACGACAAAGCTACATGTCCAAGTCCCGACCCGCTGCTTCCGGTGACATGTCTGCATCCGTGGTACACCGCACAATGTAAAGTCGTAGGACCCAGGGAAGTGCTGAGCAGGGTAACAGGCCGATGATGGCATTCATGATAGGCCTGAGCAACCACGAAGTCTGTCTAGACCACCGCTTCAAACCTAGCAGAGGTGGTCCTTACGGTGGTGGCATTTGCCTACTGCGGTGATACATTGTCTGGGCCGGTCTGGACTCACTTTGGTGTGTAAGCCCTGGTGGGACTCATTTGGGCCGGAGGCTGCGTACAGCGCAAGGCCACTGAGTCATGGTGTTGCTGAGCCCAATGCCCACGCCTCGGGCCAGCCTATGTCTCAGGAGAAGGGGTCCCAGACTTGACCAGCACAGAGTTAGTGGCCCCGGATGCACTGCGGCCAGCACAGGCACCCAGCCACGGGACGGTGATTTGTGGTGCAGGCAGATGGGCCATGCGACCTGAGCCGCTAAGCATCATTGTCCGAGGTGTATGTTTCGGAGTGTTTCGTGGGACTGTGGAAGGTGTCCTCCAGGGCAGAACACTGAAAGGTTTGATTTTATCAGTAAGCATCAAATGGAGGAGTGGAATGTGAAAGCCCGTTGCCACCAACAATTTGGTATCAGCTACATGCAGGTGAAAACTGCCCCCTAGTCCATAGGCTCAGACGCGACCAGAGAGTGTCCATGAATGTCCTGGAACACACGTAGTGGCACCGGGGCTGAGTGGGGATGCAGACTGCAATTATGCCAGTACACTGATATGAACTCCGCCTTTGCTGAATCATGACTCTTTGACCTACTGGACCACAGTGTAGGCTGTAGGCAGTGGTCAGCAGTGGGCCACAGCAACGTGTCTTTGGCTCGCGATGCACAGCGCTAGTGACACCAGGGCAGTTGTCGGTAGTGTACGAACACCTCCGTAACAATGATCCTTTTCTCTCCACCACGTTGTGGCAGGATGTGTCGCAAGATGCTCATATGGAATTATGCTTCACTGATCAAAGGGAGTATGGTTCTGTGGTCGCTGTCCCGGATTTGAGGTCTCTGCCATTCAGGAGCCAGGACCCAGTCTCACATATGGGACCCACTGAGCCGCAGAGGTAGACGGTAGAATATGTAAACGAGAAAGGAGTAATGTGGGCCAGCGTCGGGGGGACAGCGGTGGTCTGAAAGGCTGGTCGGGTCACTGGCCTCTGGCTTGGAGCTTACACTGTCGCCAGCAAACCCACACGAAAATAATACAGCTGACCACGGAGAGGAAGCATACTCAATTCAGGCGTCCCCACAAACTGCGGCACTCAGCCCCAACCTTACTGTTCAGGCACACTCGCTTACTAAAAGGGAAAGGAAGCGCCAAAGGAAAGCTAGAAAAGCAAAAACACACAGTCGTGGCGCACAACCAAAGCTCCCCAAACAAACCAACAACGGCCTCAACAACATCGAAGATAAAGAGCAGTTAGAGGGTGCCCCACCTCAAATTAGAACAACTCCAGTACAAGGGTTTATCCTAAAAGCCCTACCCCCTGACAAGGAAACAACCATCCCAAAAAGAGCCACAGATCGTACAAATCCAATCCAGAACGCAACAAAAGTGTTCAGCATTTTCAACCCACCCGGAGAAAAGCCAAATCGTAAGTCACCAACCGATGAGCAAGTTATCAACACAAACATCGAGCGAAGTAAAAGTTCAAAGGACACTGTCTCATCCACTCAAGCAGCAGAATACAAAAGACAAGTTGGCATAGACATACCCGCAAATTTCAAGGGACCAAACCCACGAGAATTGCAGGATGGAGAAACCCAAGTACCACCAGCTCCAGTCCTAATCGGACAAATAACTACAACCAGTGCACAGCTAGTCAACCTGCACACTTTAGAGCCAGAGGTAGATCGGGAAGGAATGTCTCTCCCAATCATCAAAGAGAGCAGTCGACCAAAAATCCAAAAGCGGCACACTTTAAGCAACAAAATCGAGCTAATTCCGAAGTACTGTTCAAGAGGGACCTATGACATCTTGAACAGAGGGGCAATCTTAAGACTCTTAGAGGAACTACCAGGCCTGAGCCACCTAAAATCATGCGATTTGGAACTAGTAGAGTTCAGACCAAACCCTTCTCAACCAGGCTCCGAATCCACGATAACAACATGGATTGATCATATCATCACAGAACTAATCTTGACCCATCGGGAGAATTTTGCCTCATGGGGCATTGATCTAAAAAAAAGTGGAGCCAGCTCGATACCCCAGCCCGCTGCGGAAACAAAACCCAAAACGGGCCTCCTAAAAAACGCCAAAAGACCAGAGCTATGGGGCAGCATAGAAGAAGAAGGTCACCATCTCAGGCAAATTACTATCACGTTTGCCCGTCAGGTGAACGACCTGCCCGAAAGGCACCAACTCGCCCCTCTGGCATCGACCCATAGGAACACAGACTGAACCAACAGCAATCAAATGGCGGGGAAAGAGCCGGGTTGCACGCTCTGTTCATGGAATGTCAATGGTCTAAATGCGAAGCTGGAGGAAGAAGACTTTGTAGAGTTCATCACCCAATTTAAAATACTAATGCTCCAGGAAACTTGGCAGACTAAAAATACGCCTCTTGTGGGATATAAAGAATTCTTCACACCAGCACATAAGGAGGCACGCTCCGGCAGGGCAAAAGAAGGCCTATCCATTATCATATCGACGGACCTCCTATGGCCACTCAGTCGCATTGACCTAGACTCTACATGGATGCAATGCATTAAAATTGAAATCTCCCCAAACATGGGCCTTCTGATCATGAACCTCTATATGCACCCTGGCGGAAAACATAAAGGGAAGAGGATAAAACAACTAGTCACCGCAATCAACATGCTAAAGTCCACCTACCCAAGCGAAAATATGCTTATAACTGGAGATTTTAACATGAATCTAATTCAACGCCAGGAGGGAACCCTCCCCACCCACATTGTCCCACGGCAGGGCAATCATTGCAGACAAAGTGCAACGGGAAGGAAATGTGCTACGGAGTTGGAAGCCCTCCATTTGTACACCTTAAATGGAAGGGGTCATCTGGACACACCGGCTGCCCTAACGAGGGTCTCTAAGAATTCAGGATCAACCATAGACTATACTCTGGCCGACCCCGACCTATTCTTTCACATCAGAGACTTCCATATCCAGGAATGTGGAGAAAGCGATCATTTTCAACAGACCTTCACCTTGACAATCCAACCGAAAAAATCGGAGCAAGCGTTGCCTCTATCCTTGAACACCCAAATCTTTTACCTACAACGGCTACATTGGAATGAAGAAAACCGTGCCAACCTAATGGTGTCATGCCACGCATTGCTTTCTTCATCTGACACATCAAAGGACATAACAAAGACTTGGGAGTCCTTTGTAGTGGACATAAACAAGAAATTTCAATCCGACCACAGAAGACAAAACGCCATAAGAAACAGAGGAGGGAAATGGTACACCCCAAAGCTGCGACAACTAAAAAGGCAAATAAACACATTTCTCATGGCTGAACGCAAAAAGGATCCTCACTTTTCAACACAAACTCTGAAAACAATCGAAGCCTTAAAAAAGAGCTAAAAAGAGAGACCAATTTGGCAAAGAGAATGCACAGGGAAAAACTAGCGTGCACCATACTCCACGCTAGCAACCTACAGAATTCAAAAGACTTTTGGGCAAAAATAAACTTCATGCTCAACGGTAAACATCGACAGTTCAATTCAGATATGACTGACCAGCTTTGGTGTAGCCACATTGATTTATTATATAACTTCACATACGATACATCACTAGATAATAAAGCTGCCCCTCTCCCAGAGTGTGCCCCGTCAAGCCTGAGAACAACGACAGTCTCAAAGCCCTCCGACCTCAAAGCTACTTGCGAACCATCAACAATAAAGCATACAGGAGACACCGGCCTGATTACATTAACGCAGGTCTCTAACACCATAAAATCATTGAGAGCAGACGGAGCGCCTGGACCAAACGGTCTCCCCAATGCCCTATTTAAGGAAGATCCTACATTTTGGGCCAGTCAATTGCTCCCCTTATTTTGTCATAGTCTAAAGACTGGGAACATCCCCGAATCGTGGAGGGGCAGTATTTTACATCCAATACATAAATCTGGGTCCCGCTCTGACCCTAACAAATATAGGCTAATAGCCTTAATAAATGTGGAGGCCAAGATCTATGCGTCAAACTTACTGGTAGAACTGGAGGCTTGGGTCAGCAGTATAGGGCTAATCCCCTTGACTCAAACAGGCTTCTGTCCAGGAATGGGCACCCTCACCAACTTATCTGCGATAACCCTACTAGCAAAAAGGGCAATTGACAACTCCAACTCGCTGTACACTTGTTTCTTGGACCTAAAAGCGGCCTTTGATAAAGTGCCCAGATCCAAACTCTGGGCCAAAATGAAAGCCTGGGGAGCGCCGCCAAAGCTAATGGGAGCAATCATAGAGCTTTACTCACAGACCTGGGTTCAAGTGAAAAAAGGAGACGGCCGATGCCTGACAAAGAAATTCCGTACATTCAATGGTTTAAAACAAGGCTGCGTATTGGCCCCCTGTCTTTTTAACATTTACACTGCGGACCTAGAAAGTGATCTACGCTCTATTCAGGGGGACCCACCAAAATTGGGTAATTCACCCATAATGAGTCTACAATACCCAGACGACATTGTGCTCTTGTCACAAACTCCTCTCGGCCTACAACGTATGATCTCTAAGCTCGCGTCGTACCTCTCAAATGCACAACTGACAATAAATCTAAAAAAAACAAACGTCTTATATTTCTCCGGCTCTTGCAAGAAAAGACAAAAATTTGTCTGAAAGATAAATTCCACCGCACTAACTCAGGTAGACCAATATAAATACTTGGGCATCCTACTGGACCACCAACTAAAGTATAAACAGCACTTGGAACAGGGGAAATTAAAAGTTAAGCAACTCCAATTTGCCTTCAAAACAGTCCAAAAACATCTATGCGGAAATTCCACTGCCCACATTTTAAAGATCGTAGCTGCTAAATTCTTGCCATCGCTTACATACGGCTCTGAGATGATGGCAACCCGGGACTCCACAGTGCTAAACCTCGCCCAATCCAGCCTGTTTAAAAACCTTTTTTCAATCCCGCGTCACATTTCGCAAGCCCAAATACGCTTGGAATACGGTCTCACAAACCAGCTCCCGGCAAGACAAGGAGCCCTTGTCAAATACCACTGGCGAATGAGGGACGCAGAAGATCATTCCCTGGCTCATCTGTGCTGGCTGGAAGTGGAAAAACAGGCAGGACTCCCCAATTCCACATATAAGTCCCTCAGGCTAGCGCTTCAATCATTAGTACTGGAAGAACTCTGGCTTGTACCCATGACCTACACTGCTTTCAAATTGCGAACCAACAAAGCAATTAAACAAGCGTCACTACTAATGGATAAAGCTGCAGTGGCTGGCAAAAGCCACGCCTGGATCATTTTGCCATCATACATCCACTTGAAACGCCATCCATATTTGCATGACTGCTTCAGGGACTATTACAAAAGGAAACTAAGCTTGTTAAGGCTGGGCTGCTTCGTGAGCAAAGATCGGACCCCCAAATGGCTACGGTCGTGGACAACCTCCGTCTGTCGCCTTTGTGACAACGGCGCAGAGTCAATACTGCACTTAATATGTATATGCCCAGCACTCCAGAACCTAAGGAAAGCGCTCCTGCTACCACTCTTAAGAGACGCTCAGGTGAGAACCTGCAGGGCGGCCGTCATCATATGCCTCAGTGGGTCTTGGATAAAATTATCTTGCAATACCATAAAATTCCTGGAGCATGCTGCTAAAGAGCTGGAAAACAAGGCAGTAACCAAAGAGGAGTCAGGATAACAGGTCTGGTCAAAGCCGGCCATGGACTCATGTTCTTTTTCCTAACGGACTTTTTTGTTTCCATTCCCTAGTATTCCAATTTGTGTCATAAAAGTGTACCCCGATCCAACTTATATTCCTCCCCTAAGTTACTTTTTCCCTTAGATCACTTTCTGAAAAGCCCGTGTAATTTTAAGATGTTATCTTCTCTTTCTTTGAATCTGATTTTGTGCTGTTTTTAAGATGTAAATATTGACCGCATGGTGGTAAGCTCCACCCTTTTAGGATTTTTTTCACAAATCAAATAAAAGTATTATCTTATCTAACTGCCATGAGGCAGGAGTAAGATATTGACGCATATTCGTCCTAAAAGTGGCACAGTGAAATCTCATAGATTTCACTTCGTCACTTCTACGACCCTTTCTTGCTTCGGAAAGCCCTCACTGCATACATTATACTTGGCGCAAGTATAATGTGGCGCAGGGGTTTACAAAGTGACACATCTACATAGATGCGTCACTTTGTAAATATAACGCAACATGGCACATTTTTTTTACACTGCTGGTGTGTCACAAAAAGTGACGCACTGGGGGAGCAAATATGATGCAAGGGCCCATAAATAGGCACCAGGGTTTCCCCAAGCAAGGTGCAGCCTGGCAGGTGACTGAGGCAGGCTTCAGCTCGGGAAGTGGAGGAGGCCAGTGGCAGGATACTGAGTGGACAGGTTGCTGGAGGTGCAGCAACCGGAGGTACACCACAAGCTTCTAGAGGTGACAACACTGACTGTGTGAATGCAAAAGGAGTTTGAGGAGGTACACTTGAGGGGAGGAATAGGTTGTCTGACCACTACAGGGGGAGGTTGTGCCACAGTGGTGTAACACAAAATTAAGGGGCCCGTGAAGAATGTAATGAGGGGCTCCCTCAGCCCTTCATATCTGATCAATATTCCTTGGTGTTGAGCTGAAAGGACCTCCTGTGCGCCGCAGGGACTGCAGGGCCCTGTGTGATGCCCCTCGAAAAGGGGTGAGCAACCTGTGGGTGCCAATAGGAGGCAACTTTTAGGAGCCACTCTTTTATGTGTATACCTGGGGCTAGGCGTTTTCTTTGCAGTTTTGTTTATATAGGGCCAACTGAACCCAAAAGTACTAGAGGGAAAGGCTTTGCTTTTGATTAAGAGAACATGTTAATGATGTACAGGTTTAGTAAAAACCAAGCACATTACCTCCAACTTGACTGTAACCCAGTAATTTCTACAGCAGTGAACATTCCAGACTGAAATGGTTCGTCCAAGTTATTCAGGGAGTACTGGAATCATTTAATAGCAAAGATTAATTCAATTTATCATTTTTATGGCTATGCATGATTTACCATTTAAAATAAACCATCCAAAGTTGGCAGTGTATGTATGAACCAAGACACAATGCATGTACAATTTCACTAAACAACACAGAATTTCATCCCTGTCAAATATCACGTTTCTGCGGCTACCTAAAACACTGTCTTCATAATGGTATGGCCTTGCAGATAATTTGGTGATGAAACCTATACTTTGTAACCTTTTTCTACTGGTCATGATCAGATCGTATTTTACACTTGTCTTAGTTTTCTTGCAAGCACATCATGCATTCAATCACATTTAGTTACCTCCGGACTTTGTTTTTCTTGAGCGAATTTGAAAAACTGTGTTTGGCCAATTGTTGTCACTTTGCTTTTTGTTTGTAATGTTCTTTTAAGAATAATTCCTGCTTTGTTGTCCAAATATTCTTTGTGAAGTCTTTTTGTTGAGCCTATGAAAAAAATCATGTATTTACATCTAAGTAAATGAATTTAGAAAATGGCACAGCTGAACAGGAGCATTTTATTTTTCATCACATCGCAAACTGCACAATATCTAGGCACAGAACAAAGGAAGGGGAAAGAAAACGGAAGAGGAGATAAAACATGAGTCAAACAGAGACATAGGGGTGTATTCAGAAGCACATGTGATAACTACCGCAAGAGTAGCGCAACGCAACTTCCAACATCGCAGCCTATCGCTGGAAAACAATCCTCTGTCAATGTGGAATTCACAACAAGGTGGTAGCATGCAATAGACACCAGATAATGCAGCAAATGTCCGTGTGAAAATCAATGCCACGCCGCAAAAATACGATACACGAACGCAAAAAAAGCGATGATGCCAATCGCGGGACAAAAAGAACCGAAAACCAGCCGCAGGCCTGCTAATCCCATGCGACTGGCAGGAGAAGGCACCATAAAAATCCTGTGAAAAATACACCAGAAACAAGCCAAAACACGTAGCAAGATGGATGCACTCTGACCCAGCGCAGAGGCCTTCTCGAACCCCACAACCCCCACAGACCACCAGCAAGGAACAATGGGGTCGGGGAAGGCCAAGGAGAAGAGGGAGAGGGAGATGGGGTGCAGACCGCAGGAAAACAAGACCAGCGTCACAGAGGCAACAGAAAATTACCAGCAACTGACCCATTAGCAGAGGAATCCAGCACCCCCAAACAGTCACAATGTACACTGCCATACAGTCTGCATGCAAACTAGCACAATGCACCAACATATGTGCTAACACAAAGGCAACACGCACCTCCCCTTCACATCGCAGAGGGGCACACAACACCTGCAGCAGAGCACATAATACAATGCATCAGTGATGCCGGAGAGGACCACCACACCATTGACACCGACACCCTACAACAGCCCATGGATATCCCATGCAACCTTCCACCAGGACCCGGACAGCCAAGCTACTCAGAGTTGAACACCAAGCCTGCAACAGACCACACTGCAGGAAGCACCCGCAGGCACAGCTGGCTCATAACACTTCACCCATTCACACATGGTACCCCAATGGCATGTTTCACCATGCCAAAAGGAGGTGGCCCAACAGGTGTGAGTGGGGGCCGAACCCATGGAATGCAAACCAGGACACATTAGTAGGGGTTGATCACCCTACAGGGCCCACCCACACCCCACTAAGGAGACCCACACTGCCATAGAGTCACATACAGATGCATATGTACAGCACAGAACCACGCCCAGGGGTGCACAATTAGCAGTCAAACACCCTTGTTGACTGTGCGTACAATGGCCCTGGCCACTCCCCTCACAAATGGAGTGGGTGACGACAAAGCTACATGTCCAAGTCCCGACCCGCTGCTTCCGGTGACATGTCTGCATCTGTGGTACACCGCACAATGTAAAGTCGTAGGACCCAGGGAAGTGCTGAGCAGGGTAACAGGCCGATGATGGCATTCATGATAGGCCTGAGCAACCACGAAGTCTGTCTAGACCACCGCTTCAAACCTAGCAGAGGTGGTCCTTACGGTGGTGGCATTTGCCTACTGCGGTGATACATTGTCTGGGCCGGTCTGGACTCACTTTGGTGTGTAAGCCCTGGTGGGACTCATTTGGGCCGGAGGCTGCGTACAGCGCAAGGCCACTGAGTCATGGTGTTGCTGAGCCCAATGCCCACGCCTCGGGCCAGCCTATGTCTCAGGAGAAGGGGTCCCAGACTTGACCAGCACAGAGTTAGTGGCCCCGGATGCACTGCGGCCAGCACAGGCACCCAGCCACGGGACGGTGATTTGTGGTGCAGGCAGATGGGCCATGCGACCTGAGCCGCTAAGCATCATTGTCCGAGGTGTATGTTTCGGAGTGTTTCGTGGGACTGTGGAAGGTGTCCTCCAGGGCAGAACACTGAAAGGTTTGATTTTATCAGTAAGCATCAAATGGAGGAGTGGAATGTGAAAGCCCGTTGCCACCAACAATTTGGTATCAGCTACATGCAGGTGAAAACTGCCCCCTAGTCCATAGGCTCAGACGCGACCAGAGAGTGTCCATGAATGTCCTGGAACACACGTAGTGGCACCGGGGCTGAGTGGGGATGCAGACTGCAATTATGCCAGTACACTGATATGAACTCCGCCTTTGCTGAATCATGACTCTTTGACCTACTGGACCACAGTGTAGGCTGTAGGCAGTGGTCAGCAGTGGGCCACAGCAACGTGTCTTTGGCTCGCGATGCACAGCGCTAGTGACACCAGGGCAGTTGTCGGTAGTGTACGAACACCTCCGTAACAATGATCCTTTTCTCTCCACCACGTTGTGGCAGGATGTGTCGCAAGATGCTCATATGGAATTATGCTTCACTGATCAAAGGGAGTATGGTTCTGTGGTCGCTGTCCCGGATTTGAGGTCTCTGCCATTCAGGAGCCAGGACCCAGTCTCACATATGGGACCCACTGAGCCGCAGAGGTAGACGGTAGAATATGTAAACGAGAAAGGAGTAATGTGGGCCAGCGTCGGGGGGACAGCGGTGGTCTGAAAGGCTGGTCGGGTCACTGGCCTCTGGCTTGGAGCTTACACTGGCACGTGGTGGGCCCTCCATGACACACGCCAGTGATGGATGCTGATTAATGTGGCCTCGCTGCATAGGATCATCCCTGACAGGTTTGTGGTCCAGCCGGCCGGGGTATGGCAGGCGCACAGGATCTCAGGCAACTCAGCTAACAAGGACGGCGTCTGCCTCATGGTGGGGTGGGAGGTGCTGCCCTGGTATAGACATTGGGCTTTCCGGAAGAGGACAACACCAAGGGCTACCTGCTTTTTATTCACAACCCTACGCTGGCCAGGCATACGCCAGCCCATCCCACTCTGCTCACACTTACGTGTGGGGCGTAACAGGTAACAGTTCCGCAAGGACCCCCACTAGATTGGGTGACATGGTTGCGTCCACTGTCCACTGCACTCAATTCCCCAGAGGTGTATGTCGCCGTGGATACAGCGGTTTGTTCAGCCCTTCGCCTCCACTCTTGGCATGGTGTATTTTCCCAATCATGATTCTACTGCATCCTTCACATATGCCTGGTTGCCTCCTCTCCCAACATTCTTCCATTGTGTGGCTGAGGTGCCATGCCGTAGATTGGTCATGTTCACGGGTTGCACAGGTTACCATTGTGAGTTGTTCTATCGTGTCTGGTGGCTGGGCATGTTGTTGTGCATCTTGGTTGTGGACATGTGACGTGTGCATTGCCAGAGTTTTGGATTGCATGGTTGTGAAGTTGAGGTGAGTGGGGTGTTAATTGGGAAGTTGCTAAGGGGCTGCGCATTTCCCTTTGTGCCATGCTGGGATGGTTGGTTGCTGTTGGACTGTCGGAAGGTGAAGGGAACATCCACACTGGCTGTGTATTAAGAGGCAACATTCGTGAAGGTCTCACGGTGTTCGGATGTTGCCTGCACATTGGTGTGTACTTCCTGTTGGGCTGATTGTGTGCTGTGTCACCAAGAGACATAGGCGGGACATGTGTGCAGTGGATTGCTCTTTACACGTGCATGCATCCAGCTATGGTGTATGGTCCTTGCTTGGTCTCCAGCATTTCCTGCGCATTGTGTTGGTTGTAAGGGGACTGGGGTGCCAGGATGATGGTGATGTCCAGGACAGGCGTGGGAGTCTTGGATGTGGCTGGCTGTGAGACTCAGCTGACTCTGACGGGAGTTGTTTGGAGTGTGCCAGGGGCCACCCGGTGGTGCACAACCAGCAGCTTGGTGTGGGTTTGGATGTTGGTTGTCTGCTGTGTTGGTGCCATAGGCTTGATAGGCGATGATGGCCAGGATACGTATGTTGGTTGTCCCTTTCAGCCTGTAGTGGACAGTGACATTGTCAGATGTTGGGCCTGTGAGGCAGGTGCGTTTCCTGGGGGGTCGCTGTCTTTGTCTGTGCTGCCTCTGTGGTGGTCCACGGGGCTGTGCTGGGTGGGTGTTGTGACCCTCTTAGGTGTCAGTGCTGCATGATGAGTGGCTCCATGGCATCTGTTGCCCTTCCAATGACGCCCTGTTGTGGTACAGGCTGCCACCTGACTTTACACCAGGTCAGAGCTAGTGTAAAATTCCCGCTGCTAATGCACCTTATTGCATGTTTTCTGTTCATTTCGCCGATCTGTCTGATATTTGTGAATGTGGTGTTGTTGCAGCTTTTGTCACGGAAACGCCTACTCTGCATCTCATTAGCGATAGTTGCGGGGGTCCTCTGTGGCAATGTTTTTTGCGGCTGCTATCGCGGGAAAAGTGGTGCTGTGACCTGTTAGCACCTGCTTGTGAATGGTGGGGTAAATGTATCACAACTTTGACTGTGATGAAGTGCCTTTAATTCCGCGATAGCTCCTTGTGAATATGCCATATAGTCACAAGATATTTAACAACAAGGGGTTTGGAGCTTACACTGGCACGTGGTGGGCCCTCCATGACACACGCCAGTGATGGATGCTGATTAATGTGGCCTCGCTGCATAGGATCATCCCTGACAGGTTTGTGGTCCAGCCGACCGGGGTATGGCAGGCGCACAGGATCTCAGGCAACTCAGCTAACAAGGACGGCGTCTGCCTCATGGTGGGGTGGGAGATGCTGCCCTGGTATAGACATTGGGCTTTCCGGAAGAGGACAACACCAAGGGCTACCTGCTTTTTATTCACAACCCTACGCTGGCCAGGCATACGCCAGCCCATCCCACTCTGCTCACACTTACGTGTGGGGCGTAACAGGTAACAGTTCCGCAAGCACCCCCACTAGATTGGGTGACATAGTTGCGTCCACTGTCCACTACACTCAATTCCCCAGAGGTGTATGTCGCCGTGGATACAGCGGTTTGTTCAGCCCTTCGCCGCCACTCTTGGCATGGTGTATTTTCCCAATCATGATTCTACTGCATCCTTCACATATGCCTGGTTGCCTCCTCTCCCAACATTCTTCCATTGTGTGGCTGAGGTGCCATGCCGTAGATTGGTCATGTTCACGGGTTGCACAGGTTACCATTGTGAGTTGTTCTATCGTGTCTGGTGGCTGGGCATGTTGTTGTGCATCTTGGTTGTGGACATGTGACGTGTGCATTGCCAGAGTTTTGGATTGCATGGTTGTGAAGTTGAGGTGAGTGGGGTGTTAATTGGGAAGTTGCTAAGGGGCTGCGCATTTCCCTTTGTGCCATGCTGGGATGGTTGGTTGCTGTTGGACTGTCGGAAGGTGAAGGGAACATCCTCACTGGCTGTGTATTAAGAGGCAACATTCGTGAAGGTCTCACGGTGTTCGGATGTTGCCTGCTCATTGGTGTGTACTTCCTGTTGGGCTGATTGTGTGCTGTGTCACCAAGAGACATAGGCGGGACATGTGTGCAGTGGATTGCTCCTTACACGTGCATGCATCCGGCTATGGTGTATGGTCCTTGCTTGGTCTCCAGCATTTCCTGCGCATTGTGTTGGTTGTAAGGGGACTGGGGTGCCAGGATGATGGTGATGTCCAGGACAGGCGTGGGAGTCTTGGATGTGGCTGGCTGTGAGACTCAGCTGACTCTGACGGGAGTTGTTTGGAGTGTGCCAGGGGCCAACCGGTGGTGCACAACCAGCAGCTTGGTGTGGGTTTGGATGTTGGTTGTCTGCTGTGTTGGTGCCATAGGCTTGATAGGCGATGATGGCCAGGATACGTATGTTGGTTGTCCCTTTCAGCCTGTAGTGGACAGTGACATTGTCAGATGTTGGGCCTGTGAGGCAGGTGCGTTTCCTGGGGGGTCGCTGTCTTTGTCTGTGCTGCCTCTGTGGTGGTCCACGGGGCTGTGCTGGGTGGGTGTTGTGACCCTCTTAGGTGTCAGTGCTGCATGATGAGTGGCTCCATGGCATCTGTTGCCCTTCCAATGACGCCCTGTTGTGGTACAGGCTGCCACCTGACTTTACACCAGGTCAGAGCTAGTGTAAAATTCCCGCTGCTAATGCACCTTTTTGCATGTTTTCTGTTCTTTTCGCCGATCTGTCTGATATTTGTGAATGTGGTGTTGTTGCAGCTTTTGTCACGGAAACGCCTACTCTGCATCTCATTAGCGATAGTTGCGGGGGTCCTCTGTGGCAATGTTTTTTGCGGCTGCTATCGCGGGAAAAGTGGTGCTGTGACCTGTTAGCACCTGCTTGTGAATGGTGGGGTAAATGTATCACAACTTTGACTGTGATGAAGTGCCTTTAATTCCGCTATAGCTCCTTGTGAATATGCCATATAGTCACAAGATATTTAACAACAAGGGGTGGTGATGGACAGAGTTTCTGAATTAAGCAGAATACTCTCACCCAGTCAAGAGATCAGGGCTAGATCCAACACCGTTTTTTAGCTCACTGCACCATCCCAGCTCAGAACCTGGCTATATGCAAATTAGTCTGTTCCTGTCCCAGTGCATGATGGGAACAGGGCAAACCAAACTACCAAGCCAATTCTTACACTGGGAAGAAAACAAGCTTCCGGGGACCGGTTTCTGGCATTTCAGCCAACGTAGGCCCGGCTTGCTTGAATCCTGATGGTGCAATGAGCAAGGGACTCACATCTGAGTATACCCTTCCACGCTTAGGGTGGACAAAATATTTAACAACAAGGGGTGGTGATGGACAGAGTTTCTGAATTAAGCAGAATACTCTCACCCAGTCAAGAGATCAGGGCTAGATCCAACACCGTTTTTTAGCTCACTGCACCATCCCAGCTCAGAACCTGGCTATATGCAAATTAGTCTGTTCCTGTCCCAGTGCATGATGGGAACAGGGCAAACCAAACTACCAAGCCAATTCTTACACTGGGAAGGAAACAAGCTTCCGGGGACCGGTTTCTGGCATTTCAGCCATCGTCGGCCCGGCTTGCTTGAATCCTGATGGTGCAATGAGCAAGGGACTCACATCTGAGTATACCCTTCCACGCTTAGGGTGGACAAAATATTTAACAACAAGGGGTGGTGATGGACAGAGTTTCTGAATTAAGCAGAATACTCTCACCCAGTCAAGAGATCAGGGCTAGATCCAACACCGTTTTTTAGCTCACTGCACCATCCCAGCTCAGAACCTGGCTATATGCAAATTAGTCTGTTCCTGTCCCAGTGCATGATGGGAACAGGGCAAACCAAACTACCAAGCCAATTCTTACACTGGGAAGGAAACAAGCTTCCGGGTACTGGTTTCTGGCATTTCAGCCGTCGTCGGCCCGGCTTGCTTGAATCCTGATGGTGCAATGAGCAAGGGACTCACATCTGAGTATACCCTTCCACGCTTAGGGTGGACAAAATATTTAACAACAAGGGGTGGTGATGGACAGAGTTTCTGAATTAAGCAGAATACTCTCACCCAGTCAAGAGATCAGGGCTAGATCCAACACCGTTTTTTAGCTCACTGCACCATCCCAGCTCAGAACCTGGCTATATGCAAATTAGTCTGTTCCTGTCCCAGTGCATGATGGGAACAGGGCAAACCAAACTACCAAGCCAATTCTTACACTGGGAAGGAAACAAGCTTCCGGGGACCGGTTTCTGGCATTTCAGCCGTCGTCGGCCCGGCTTGCTTGAATCCTGATGGTGCAATGAGCAAGGGACTCACATCTGAGTATACCCTTCCACGCTTAGGGTGGACAAAATATTTAACAACAAGGGGTGGTGATGGACAGAGTTTCTGAATTAAGCAGAATACTCTCACCCAGTCAAGAGATCAGGGCTAGATCCAACACCGTTTTTTAGCTCACTGCACCATCCCAGCTCAGAACCTGGCTATATGCAAATTAGTCTGTTCCTGTCCCAGTGCATGATGGGAACAGGGCAAACCAAACTACCAAGCCAATTCTTACACTGGGAAGGAAACAAGCTTCCGGGGACCGGTTTCTGGCATTTCAGCCATCGTCGGCCCGGCTTGCTTGAATCCTGATGGTGCAATGAGCAAGGGACTCACATCTGAGTATACCCTTCCACGCTTAGGGTGGACAAAATATTTAACAACAAGGGGTGGTGATGGACAGAGTTTCTGAATTAAGCAGAATACTCTCACCCAGTCAAGAGATCAGGGCTAGATCCAACACCGTTTTTTAGCTCACTGCACCATCCCAGCTCAGAACCTGGCTATATGCAAATTAGTCTGTTCCTGTCCCAGTGCATGATGGGAACAGGGCAAACCAAACTACCAAGCCAATTCTTACACTGGGAAGGAAACAAGCTTCCGGGGACCGGTTTCTGGCATTTCAGCCGTCGTCGGCCCGGCTTGCTTGAATCCTGATGGTGCAATGAGCAAGGCCACTATAGGTGTAGCAGGGTATACTCAGACATGAGTCCCTTGCTCACTGCTCCATCAGGATTCAAGCAAGCCGGGCCGACGATGGCTGAAATGCCAGAAACCGGTCCCCGGAAGCTTGTCTACTTTCTGGTGAAGAATTGGCTTGGTAGTTTGGTCTGCCCTGTTCCCATGATCCACTGGGCCAGGGACAGACTAATTTGCATATAGCCAGGTTCTGAGCTGGGATGGGGCAGTGAGCTAAATAACGGTGATGGATCAAACCCTGATCTTTGGACTGGGTAAGAGTGGTCTGCTTAATTCAGACACTCTGTTCATCACCACCCCCTTTTCTGAATCGTTTTTGGCCACTATAGGTGTGGCAGGGTATACTCAGACATGAGTCCCTTGCTCACTGCTCCATCAGGATTCAAGCAAGCCGGGCCGACGACGGCTGAAATGCCAGAAACCGGTCCCCGGAAGCTTGTCTCATTTCTGGTGAAGAATTGACTTGGTAGTTTGGTCTGCCCTGTTCCCATGATGCACTGGGCCAGGGACAGACTAATTTTCATATAGCCAGGTTCTGAGCTGGGATGGGTCAGTGAGCTAAATAACGGTGATGGATCAAGCCCTGATCTTTGGACTGGGTAAGAGTGGTCTGCTTAATTCAGACACTCTGTTCATCACCACCCCCTTTTCTGAATCGTTTTTGGCCACTATAGGTGTGGCAGGGTATACTCAGACATGAGTCCCTTGCTCACTGCTCCATCAGGATTCAAGCAAGCCGGGCCGACGACGGCTGAAATGCCAGAAACCGGTCCCCGGAAGCTTGTCTCCTTTCTGTTGAAGAATTGGCTTGGTAGTTTGGTCTGCCCTGTTCCCATGATGCACTGGTCCAGGGACAGACTAATTTGCATATAGCCAGGTTCTGAGCTGGGATGGGGCAGTGAGCTAAATAACGGTAATGGATCAAGCCCTGTTCTTGGACTGGGTAAGAGTGGTCTGCTTAATTCAGACACTCTGTTCATCACCACCCCCTTTTCTGAATCATATAGTCACAAGAGCGCATTCATAACCACTTTTAACCAGTGACACCAGGGCAATCACCTCTAGGGGAATCATTTTGCTTGCCAGGGACTTCACGAAGATCTGCGTGGCTCTAGCTCCATCTCCTTCTACAGGACGATGGTGAAACTGAAACTTCAAACCTGCACAGCTGCTGACGCGAAGTTTCAGTGGCTGCCATTTCACCTCACCCTTTCCCCACTCTGTGACGTGTGGGGAAGGTTGGGGTGACTGGCTGAATGGCATATATCCACAGCATTACAGGGCTTAAGCCTGCAGCGCTTGTGACTACCTTGTCTGTGACGCTATAAACATCACAGATAGGGGAGGCACTAAGGCATGCCAGGGGCCCGAGGCAGGTGCAGGAAGTTTCACCAGCCCTGGATAATCTCTATGATGACAGTGCAGGCACTGTTGTATGCCTGCGCCAGCCATCAGTTAGTGTTACACAAGCTGCCTCAGGCAGCTGCTGGACCTGGACAACATTTTTCTTTATTGTACCTAGAGTAAATAATAGATTATTATTCACTCTTGGTATATTAAAAATAAAAATGATCTAGAAAACAAGGAGGGCATAGTCCCGGATCCCTTAAAGGAGAACCACCCCTGGAATCGAGATTAAAGTAAAAATAGATGCCATTTGGTGAGTTAATAAACATGGCACTCTTGTCAAATCAAATCAAATCAAATCAAATCAAAATAACTTTATTCGGTTTTCAGTATGAAAGCCACAAAATTACAAATATACACAGTAAGTAACCATTAAAAACATTAAAAAATTCGTAATATGTTAAAATTAATCTTTCTTATACTAGACAATGCCTTTATTAAAGTCCATATTTAAGGCAGTTTTTATGTTTCTCATAGGTTCGTACGATGTTTAAGGCACACTCTAAGGTAATGTGCCACAGATTTTGACACTAAAGTGTTTTCCAAAAACTGCAATGCCAAATATGCTGGGCGGCATCTTCTCACCTTCATTACTTTTAAGATTGGTAGGATCCACCTTTTACGGAATGATGTATAAAATGTACAAAAGAAAAGGACATGGATTGTGGACTGAGAGGAAGTAGAGTCACAAGGGCACATTGTAGTATTGTGTGTCCAGATGTTCTGAGTAGGAAATGAAACCATAATATGAAAAAGATTGAACCTGAAACGGGTGAGGAGTAGTTTTTCGAATTGGGTCAGATCATGTTGCAGATATGGTTGTATAGAAGGAACAGTTTGTATCATTAGGCAGTGTTGTACTGATGGCTTACTTATTTCTTTCATCATTCGTAGTTGGGTTAAATGAGACAGACATATATTTTTTAGTTCTTTTTTCGCTATGTCTGTTACTGACTGCGGATCGTCAAAGAACCTCGAAAAACCAATGTCTGCAAGAAAAGATTTTACATAACATAACCATTTTATCTTTTCCGTATGCTCTAGTTTCATACAATCCTCAATGATTGCTCTTGTGAGCTGACATTCTTCCGTGGCGTATATTCTGCGCCATAACATTATGGGGTGGATCTTGATGAGATCTGAGACATGATCTACTCCGAGTTCCAAATGGCATCCAAATGTGGTTGTGCTCTTTGGGACAGCAAATAAGAACTTAAGGAAAGAGTTTTCAATTTTCTGTATTTGTTCTACGTTTGCTATTCCCCAAACTCCTGCTCCGAAGATGGCCGTGCTAATGCATTTTGCATTGTAGATCTTTATCATCTCTACCAGGGTTTTTTTTCCTAGGCGAAGAGAGAAAGCTTTTAGGGCGTCCACTGTTCTTATGAGTGATAGCTTACGAGAGATGATTACTTCTTTCCATTTGAACTCCTCGTCAATGGTGATGCCGAGATATTGATAAGTTTTAGTTCTTTCAAGGGGCAGATTGTCCACCAGGATTGTCTTCACCTTTTTCCCCTTGTTGCCGACATGCATCACAAAGGTTTTTTTAATGTTGACTTTTAAATTGAGGTTAGTCATAAAGGTACAATAGTTGTTTAAAGCTCGCTGTAGCTGAATCGGAGTTCGGGCAAGGATCACCGCATCGTCGGCGTATAACAATGCTGGGATTGGTCGCCGGCCTGCAGTTGGAAAATCTTTTGCTCCCTGTAGCATTGCCGCCTCAAGTCCATTAGTGTAGAGGTTGAATAAGAAGGGGGCCAGCACGCACCCCTGCCTGACCCCCTTCTGTATTGGAAAGCTATCTGTGAGTTGGCCTTCCAGTCCATATCTTACTTTTCCCGTGGCGCCAGAGTATAACTCACGTAGAAAATCCACGATTGCAGGCTCAATCCCCATTTCCAACATTATTAGCCATAGTTTGGAATGTTCTACACAGTCAAAAGCTGCCGTGAGGTCGACATAGACCATGTGCAGACTAGCTTTTTTTACTGTTGTGTATTTTGCGGCCAATAAAGTTAAGTTCAGGACTTGGTCCACGGTACTCAGACCCGCCCTAAACCCATATTGAAGGTCTGAAAGTACCCCATGTTCTTTGGACCACTCCTTGAGACGATCAAGAAGTATCCTCCCCGCCATCTTTCCCGCTGAGTCCAAAAGCGAGATGGGTCGATAACAGGAAGGACTGTCTCTGTTGCCTTTCTTGAAAATAGGAACCAAGATTGATGTTGACCAGGAGTGAGGGAGGTTAATTTCCTTCGCTGCGTTCAATACCTTTGTTAAAAAAGGGGACCAAAAATCAGGGAAAAGTTTGTAAAGGTGCATGGGAACGGAGTCTGGTCCTGGCGCTTTGCCATTTTTTGCTGACTTAATGGCTTTCTTTGTCTCATTGATGGTGAAGTGTATTTCCGACGGGTAATTCACCAATGGAAGGACAGGTAGAGGGGCTGGGTCTCCTGATTTTACTTCTCCAAAAACCCCTGAAAAATACTGTACCCAATCCTGCGCATTTATTGCAATATCTAAGGAGGGACCCTCATTGCTCCCGGCTAAGAATGGCGTCTTGACTATTCTCCAAAAGGCTAGACTATCTTTTTGAGTACTGCTATCTAAGAGTTGTGTCCAGAGGTTGCATTGTATCTATTTTTTCCTTTGTTTAAGTGCATGCGCATATAATTTCCTTAGTTGCACTATCTCTTCTCTGTTTCGATCTTTCTTTGCTAGGGCTTTCTTTAGGTTCGAATAGGCTTTTGTACAGTGGCTATTAAACCATCCTTTTCTTAGTGTGTTATTTTGTTTTCTTGGTTTGGTTAGTTCGTTTCCTATAATTTTCACTGTTGCATTGTAACCGTTCAGAATTTCAGCTGCAGTAGCAATAGGGTTTAGGCAATTATCGATATGGGTCCTGCATTTTTCAATTATTCTTTTGCTGATTATTTCTTGATTTAGGTTACCCCACTTTAGGGTAAAGCCGTTCAGTCTGTTTAGTATGAGTGTTTCTTGATGCAATAAAGCAAAATAGTCCTTTATTTGGTTCTTATGGTGATCAGGCTCAGAGTAGGTTAGTTTAAGTGGATAGTGATCACTTAGTGCATTGTTATTCACTTCGAAGTGCTTTATCCGTGTTGCGTTGTTGGTAGAAACTAAGATGTAATCAATTAATGTTTGAGTGCCTCTTCCATGAAAGGTTGGTGTAAATTGGGTTGTCGGTGTCATTATCATATTGGCAAACCCTAAATCTAGCTCAATCATGATAGTCTGCATGTTATTTCCTTCCTCCGTATGAGAAAAGTGAGTTAGAAGATTGTCCTGGTCATCTGTGATCCCGCATGTGGGTGCGTTACTTTTACTGCATAAGTGTTGATTAAAATCTCCATCCCAGATTATTGAGTGTGTAACTTTGGCGTATTTAATTTTTTGCATGTTTGTTACGTCGCTGATTTCACTTAGAGCTTTGGATAGTTCTGTCAGGCTCATATTGTTATAAAAGTTTATTATTGTGTAAATAACTTGATTAGTTACTTTAATGTTAATCACTTGATAATTCTGATGGAGTGCTATGGGCGTTGTTTCCTGACAGGGCCAAAGGTTCGAGATGTATGTTATTAGGCCCCCTTTGCTTCTCCCTGAGTGTGATTTTGTTGCGTGGGAGAAGTATGTTCTGTATCCCACCAAGTGGACTGGATCGTTCAGCCACGTCTCCTGAAGACAGATTAGATCATTTGTGTGGACCAAGTCCAGAAAAGTTTTCTCCAGATACTTGGTTGCTAGACCCGCCACATTCCAGAATAACAAGTTCCTCTCGACGTTAGTTGTAATGTTATTAGGTTGGATCAACAAAGGGGGGGTACTTCATGTGCCATTGGGTTTGGGGGGTCTACATTCAGGGCTGCCACAGGCAGTCGGTTATTTGGGAGAGGTAGTGGCATTTTCTGTAGACCAGAGGCGGGTTTTGGATGGTGAAGCCCGGCTTTAATTTGACTGTCTCCATTTTGGATTACAGATTTTGGAGTGGCGTCGTGTGTTCTTAGTTTTAATGGGCTTTGTACCTTTCCAGAAATCATCAATTTAGAGGTACTCGCTGGTGAAAGTAGATGTACACTGGTTTTAAGCAGGTGGCTTGGCGTATAATGCTGTGATAATGGTCAGTCGACCATGTCTAAACAGCTATAATGATTAAAAGTCGGAATTCCAGTCCAGGGCTCTTTATACAGTTGTTGATATGATCTCCTGCCAGAATTATTCCAATCACCTTGTTCTCTGTGTTCATATCCCCAATCCCCCTGAGGGTAGTACCTTTGATTAATACCCTGACCCCTGTTACCTTGATACCAGTTTCTTGGTCCTTGTTCGGGTTGACTCCAGGACCAGTTTGATGGCCAGTTAGGGTCCTCGGAGCGATGATTTTGTCGAGGATAAAAAAAGGATAAACGTTTAACGTTTATGCCTTCGTTATTTTCTGGAATGTCCCAAGAGCAGATGCGGTCCACTGCTCGTGGATTTTCGAAGTTTACTATTATACAATCACCAAGGATTGTTTTTGGCTGGTGGCCTATCCAAGAAACCCTTCTTACCGTGGTGATTCTGGTGATGTTATTGGGGTGGCTGGGCCTGTTGATATTTAGCCAATATCGTGCTTTATTTAGTAGGGACCAGGTAGGTTCATCTGTGTCTCTGCTTAGTTCAGGGACGCCCGTTAATATCGCTACAAAGGGAGCTGCTTCCGGGGGAAGATTTACTACTTTTGGCCATCTTTTATTAGGTCGTTCTGGTTTTCTGGTTTGACTCTGTATTTGTTCGTGTCTAGGAGTATTTAATACAGGTGGAATGGAAGGAGTTATTACCTGTTTAGCTTTTGTAGAAGTGAGGTTTGTAGCTAGTTGGTTTTGAGGACCAGAGGTGATTTTAACATTGTCTTGGTCGGGGTTCGTTTTCGAGGAAATAATCTGATTTGTTGATTTATTTTCCAATTCTCTTGTATTATTGGTTACGGTATTTGAAGTATTTATGATAATCGGTTTGTTCACTGATTGTTTCAATGAGTTGGTAGCATTAATTTTTCCGGAATTGATGGCATTGCCTAGAGGAACAGAGAGGTCGTTTTTCCTTGGGTTGGTGGTTGTTTTGGCAGAGGCAATTAATATAGCCAATTGTTTTTCTATTATTTCGAGACTTTTTTGTAAGGGTTGCAATTGATGTTTTACTATTTCCAAGATTTCTTTTAACAGGGATGTATCTACCTTGGGGTGTCTTATACTTTTTTCCATGTGAGGAGCCAACATTTCTTGTCGATTCTGTTTTGTGCTAAGGCTATTCGCATAGTCTCCGACTATGAGCACATCAGAAATAATGTTCTTGGAGGATCCTGTAATGACAGTATTTTGTTGGTTTTGATGACTAGGGAGTAATTCAGAATCTGAGTTTGTAACAGTTATATGTGTTGGACTATTAGATCGTAGTTCTGTATGATTCTGTTTTTTTGGAATTGCTCCTTCCCTTAAACCTCTGGATTCTGACTGTGATAAGTCATTATTTGTTGGTTGTAGGGTTACAAAGATGTCAGGAGTCTGTTCGAGATCCTGGGAAGATGGTGAGTTAGACAGTTGCGAAATTACGGAGAGGTCGACTGTGTTTGGTAGTGCATGTATTTCAACATTTGTTTCCACAGTCGACTTGTTTTGAGATACAGTACTTGGGGTTTTGGCCTGTGCCAACATACCCATAGATGAACGTCGTGCTTGGTCTAGCTCGTATGAAACACGACGATCAATCATCAATACTGTATGGTCTATAGTTTCATTTACTTTATGAAGAAATTGTTCGATAGGACCAACAGTGGTATTCATGGTTTTTTTAATGGTTTTACTTCTGGTACCTCTTGTTGTCATTGTATACTAATGAGCCAGATGGGGTAGAGTGTATGTATCTTAAGTTAATAATGTGTCATTAATAGGGGTACGGCACTCTATGTCTTCGTAGCAAACTTTTACTCGCAATTTTACCTTGGCTTAGGTGTTAGGGGGGTGTGCCCGGCCCTGTCTCCTCCGGTCTGTGACGGGCTAGGACGGGCCCACCCTTGGCCCAGGCTTCGCCCAGCGTCCCGCTCGCGTCCCGCGAGAGGGAACGGCGACGCCCTTTATGCGCTTCCTGGCGCGTCGCGAAGGGGGTGTGGCTGGAGACCTCGAGGGCTGCCGGGAGTTGTAGGCAGCCCCTCGCCTCGCTCCACTCGGCGGCCCCGCTGTCAGGTGAAAACAAACAGCAGGACGGCGGAAGGGAGGCGGTGGGAGGTCTCAACAGCACAAGGATCCGATTGTATGGCAAAGCCTTCCTCTCTCCGCGTGATACAGGTCAGAGTTTCTGCGGAGCTAATCTGGCAAAGCAGCGTGTCACAACTCCTTGTAACGGCGGCGCCCTTTATGCGCCTCCTGGCGCGTCGCGAAGGGGGTGTGGCTGGAGAGCTCGAGGGCTGCCGGGAGTTGTAGGCAGCCCCTCGCCTCGCTCCACTCGGCGGCCCCGCTGTCAGGTGAAAACAAACAGCAGGACGGCGGAAGGGAGGCGGTGGGAGGTCTCAACAGCACAAGGATCCGATTGTATGGCAAAGCCTTCCTCTCTCCGCGTGATACAGGTCAGAGTTTCTGCGGGGCTAATCTGGCAAAGCAGCGTGTCACAACTCCTTGTAACGGCGACGCCCTTTATGCGCCTCCTGGCGCGTCGCGAAGGGGGTGTGGCTGGAGACCTCGAGGGCTGCCGGGAGTTGTAGGCAGCCCCTCGCCTCGCTCCACTCGGCGGCCCCGCTGTCAGGTGAAAACAAACAGCAGGATGGCGGAAGGGAGGAAGTGGGAGGTCTCAACAGCACAAGGATCCGATTGTATGGCAAAGCCTTCCTCTCTCCGCATGATACAGGTCAGAGTTTCTGCGGGGCTAATCTGGCAAAGCAGCGTGTCCACTTGTCAACAAATGTAGAACTCGGATCGGGCAAAAAGCCATATTCACAAAAAAGTTTGATTACTGACTTGAAGGGTCAGAAATGGTGACAAATCTTTAGCAGTTGCACATGGAATACACATTTCTTATGTTGCAACATGTGGAATGTTACAGATTATGCACTCTTTGCCAAACTAAATGGGACCCGAGGTTCTACAAAGTTAAGCATATATTACTCACCTCATCAAGCAAATAAAGCAAAGAATACAACCCAATAACCAAAAAAGTCACAAAGCAACAAAAAACTGCCTCTCAGAGTGATATGTTTCCATTAAAACCACTTTGCCTTCCTGCACAAAACCAATCCTACCTGCAACGCAAGCACCCTGTGCTGGCACTAGGCTTATAATTGTGTGCCAGCACAGGCACAGGAGAGGAATTCGCCACATCTGGATAGATATTTTTAATCGATAACACTGACTCCCAGTGTTCACTGGGCAACGTTTGTTTAAAAAATGATCTTTTCATGGCTGTGCAGGCCACCATAAAAATGACATCATTGCAATAGATTTTATGTTTGAACTTCACAGTTAGACCTGTGGATCCTAATTCATGTTTTATCCCCCTTTCTGTTTTTCTTTCTTTGTTTTTTTCCATTTTAGTCCGTAA
Source organism: Lissotriton helveticus (assembly GCF_964261635.1). Taxonomy (NCBI): domain Eukaryota; kingdom Metazoa; phylum Chordata; class Amphibia; order Caudata; family Salamandridae; genus Lissotriton; species Lissotriton helveticus. The sequence continues at coordinate 889,308,945 of NC_136065.1, read as the reverse complement.
ACGGCTAGGTAATTCAGAAGCACAGAGTGTCGGCTAATCTATTGTGGATGACGGCTCAGGCAATTCATCTCTGAAGTCCTACACGCCTGACACGGCGGAACCTCGTTCATTTGACCTCAGTCTATGGTGAGGAGTGAGAAGCCCTAACATGAATCTCTGAACTCATCTACTTTACTGAAATTAGAGGGAGCTGGTGTAACTCCCAAAAGCAAGTCAGGTTTCACTGAGCTTTTTTGTTTCAAAATAACTCACTGCATTATTTTCGTGTAAACCACATGTATTTGAATCACATTGTTAGGTCTTTGAATGCAATACCAATAGTATTGAACCTCTTCCCTCTCCTATTCTGTTTTATTTCATGTTTTCCATTTTGAATGCTACCCAAAGGAGCCTGTGGTGAGATTTCATGAGTAAAAAGAGAAGGTCTTCTCATCAAGGCTGCACAGGAGGACTATTTAAATAATCTTAATGTGGCATTGTGCCTGTTAGGACCTGTATTGGCAAAGTAGGCCTTAGGGCCTCTGCAAAGCCCCCATCTTGTTTCACTCCCTTCTTATCTTTGCATGAGCCACACCCCAGCATTTCTTCTTCTCTTGCTCTGCCACTTAAATGCGTTTGTTCCATGACATTACTCATTGACAATACCTCTCTTCCTTTTCAGACAAACATTGCACCTCCTAAGTATATAGAAGAGACGCCGGACTCAAAAATGGCCGCACTAACCTTACTGCCATGCCATTAGTGCCATGCATAGCCCGTATCTGCCCAGTGCCTGACCCTTGATAACTCACCATTTAATTGCCTCCCAGGAGTCACCCTCAGTCATGTGCTCCGGTGAATCAACAACCAGCCCTAGAGCAACAGCACAAATCTCTCTACCCTCAAAGGACGGCTCTGGTAACTCTATACCACTTTTCCTATAGGGTGCTGTTCCCGTCCTACCTAGTCACAATGCCATCCGCTACGTCAGCCTACACCAACGAGCCATGCGAATCACTTAAAATCGCATGGCTCGAACTCCTTCTCGATCAGTTTCCCCCCAACCTCTCACCCAAAGCGAGAAAAAACTTTAAGCAAAAACTGATCAGACAACATCCTGAATCACTATTCATAGACATCTACCACTGCTCCTCCAAAGGACAGGTAAAAATGGATCTCATCTTCCACACTGAAAGACCCGAAATATGAAACTCCATCCTCAGATCGCAACTCAATATTTCAAAAATGACTAACACTTCCCATAGCTGCATACTCATTCTCAGCCCCTAACTGCACTTGGGGAAATGGGAACACCACTGTGAGCATCTACTCCAATGACACAGTCCTGATACAAGCCAACAATGACAATCTAGAGTCCTTTGATGCCCTCTTCCCATCTCTCTGGATTGCCCTCTCTCACGCACTCCTCCCCTGCCCACCCGTCCCCCTGTCCCTGAAGAGCCTGACCCGCCAACAGAACTCTCCCACCATTCCGGTACACCCTAGTAACAACACCAGCCTCCCGCCATGAGATATCACCCCCAACTTTACCAGAGAAAACAAGACCCCACTACCCCCTCCAGAAAACATGCCCTCCATCCCTCCCACCCCACCTCAAACGACTTCAACACACAGTACGTGACTGCTAACCCCCTCCCCAGACCCACATGCAATTTTACACTGATGTCCCAACACGGCCCCCGCCTCCCCGCACTCTCTGCCCCACCTAGAGCCCACGTGTACAGCTCACACACAAAATGGCAACTTAACAACTTTAGGCTCTCCCCCCTCAGGTTTAACATACCCGCCCATATACCCCCACCAACATAGAAACTAGGCAGCAGCTCACCCACCTTGAAAGCCAGATAAAAACCAAAATAGCCGCCGCAGTGAAGGGGTTAAAGGCCCTCTGTTTCTCTCTCTAAAAGCCCTTGCCTGTGATTTGGGCCATGGGCTATAAGGCTGTAATCTACATTAATCTTGATATGCCATGAGTCAATATTGTGGTCTCAAAATATTTGTTGGTCATTGTTTTCGGACTCAATATTGTGACATACACCCCCCAAATAGGCAACCTAACAAACACATACTCTTCCATCAATAGCACTCTCGTGGATTAGCATTCTACCCACCTGCACATTATTTTTTGTGACATGTCATCATGGTTTAGTGCTGTATGAACTACATTTTTAGAACAATAGAAAATGATTAACAACTTCAAATATAAAATTGGTGTGAAATGCACAGCTATTTTGCACTGAAAATTCAAAATAGTTGTTAGGTTCTTAATATGGTCAGACATATGGGATGACAGGGGCATCTCAGCAAATGTGAAAATCAAGATACATGGTGTACACACAGCATAACATCTTTACCCACTAAAACAACCAATCATGGTTTACTAATACCCCCACAGTTATCCCTTGAAGATATTGCCGATGACACTCTACTAGAAAATGTGCCTATATGATGTATCATCAAGCAAACTACCAAGTAAGTTAAAGGGTCTTAGGGAAATTTACAGACCAGCGCGGATAAGTCCCCCTACCATACACCACAATACCACAGAATCCGCAGGTCCCTGAAAAAATTATATATAAACAGATAAGCTAAACTCAACAGGATGCACAACCTTGGAGGTAGCCCGCTTTAAGAGGACGGAATCCTATCACCCACCGAGGTGGCATGCTTCATCATTTGGGATCTTTTCTTGGCTGCAACCTGGTGCAGCCAAGGAGCTACAACTCCTTGCTAGTGTAAAGGAGGAGCTCTCGGATGTTTTAGTGTAATCCAGGGGCTAGATCTCCTAAGAACAATGAAGCAATTCACTGTGTGGTGAAAGTATATTGTGCAGTGTAAACAAAAAAGTGTGTTAAAATCGACTACCAGCAGAAAAATGAGTTTATTTAGTATACCATGGTGTCATATATTAAATGCAGTCGAACCGCGATCTGAAAAAATGTACAAACGCGCAGGTGAAGAATATAAGGAAGGTCTACATGATTCAGCCAATCTTGATCATGGATTGATCATGGCTTTCTTCAGGACCTGAGTATTACTACTGCAAAAACTAGTGAGTGTAATATCACAAAACAAAATTATTATGAAGTAACAATAGAACCAACCGTATGCCTGTGTGCTTATTTTTACAAAGTGAACACCTTTGAGAAAGAGAGAGAGAGACATGCTCAAAATAAACACTCGTTGTACTTGTCTGTTTATATAACAAAGCATACTTAATCAATAAGAGTGCTGGAAATTACAAAAAGAAAAACCCATTTGTATAAGCCTTCTTACCCGTAAGATATCCGGGAGAACCACCCACCGCTCCTGGTAACAACTCAGGGCGTGAGGCAACGCTCTGTGAAAAGAAGAAAGAAAGAACTAATACCCTGCAACTGGCTAGCTCTTAGAAACTGGCGGTCCAACTTGGCACCTCCACTGAATTAAAAAGAGGGAATTTGTATGAGGTCCCTCAGATGTGTAAAGGAGACAGTCCAGCTGTTCAAGTTTCAATAATAATATCAGTAGTGGCTAGAGTTTATTTGATCAGGCTTTGAAAAATTAGTAATCCCATCGCCCAACATTGTAATAGCCTCAGTGAGTCAGTCAAACGTAAGGTTATATATTGATTGACTATACTCAACACACACTGTCAGGAGATTTAGAAAATGCATCAGCATGATTGATTATCCCGAGCGGTAAACTATGCTTGTGCCGATAACCAAGTATATTAAAATAGATCCAGAAGGATACATTACAAGTCGCCGGTTAGTTTCTCAAACCAGCCCCATGTTGCGCCGTAACCCGACTACCAGACTCGTTGGTTACGGGCGATGTGCACGTCATCAACGGTCCTCCCCAGGTAAGGCTGCTTAACAATTCTATTTAACGCCACGCACTTCTCCGTCTGCTCCCGCTCGTGACAGCCAGGTACAAGCCCAGGGTAGCGACAGAGAGGTGAGTGCGGCAGCGGCAGGCGGGGTCTATGGCATGCTTTCTTCTCGTTGCTGTAGGCGCTGGTTTGAGAAACTAACCGGCATCTTGTAATATATAACGTTACATTTGGCTGACTCACTGAGGCAATGGAATGTTGGGCAATGGGATTACAAATTTTTCAAAGCCCGATCAAAGAGTAAAGAGGTGATGCGAGTATATAGCACAACCTCAACCCTGTTTACATGCACACCAACCAAGAGTCTCAGAGTCTCAGAGAGGGACAGGATAGACCCATTAACAACCTGGCCAGTAGTTATGTCATAAATATCTCTTTAAAAAGGGATGTGTCCTGATGGTTGGATAAGCCCTTAGTAAACTTAAACCAGCCCAATACTCCTGCTAACAACTAACATCAACCTTTTACTTTAAAACTGTAGAAGATTCATACTTTATAGCCAAAGCTATATCCCCTTTGACATTTTAGTTTACAGCCCACATACAGTTATTCACAACGTTCTGAGTTAGGGTTAATATTTTAGCTATGATGCATTAAGACTGATGGAGTTCTGCCTTCCCCTACTGTGATTTGTCCTTGCAGACTAATCAAGGTCTCTTTACTGATACATAACTTTACTTGACCCCTGTTGTTCACCTAGCAGTCAACATCTGTCTGGCTGTGTCTGGTTTTGTCATCTTTTATACTTTGCAGCTGTAACTTTCTATCCTTATTCATGTGTTGTTGTGCCCTAACCACTGATTGTGTGACTTTTCCTGTATTCTCTGTATTCTGCATACAATGAGTCACTGGTTTTAGTGTCCTGCCCACCATTCACTCCACAATGAGAGCCTGTAAACAAGTAATTCCAATCACACATAGTCCCACTTGCCTCTGCATGCCATACTGATCATCCTCAGCTGCAGCCAGTGCCCCCTGTTCTTTTATTCAGGATCCAAGCTTGGGCATTGGCTAATGGTCAACTGTGCCCTAAATGCCTCAGGAATTGAAGAACATTTGGCTCATCTTGAGTTTCACTCCTGGCACTAGACTTCTAAATATCCAGCAGGTGGAGAAAAAAAGAAAGATAAAAAGGTCTCAGATGCCATGACATTAGGTCTGAGGAAGGGAGTTTTCATGACTAATAATGTGTGCTTATTAAGAAGTACAGAAAAGTTCGATAAACAGCTCCAAATACAGTTTTGTCAACCACATCACTGGTGACAAAAATGAAACCTAGGGGTTTAGATGTCAGTCAGGGAATAAGACTATAATTTCGCCCACAAGGTATGGCAGTAGCTGGAATGTGTTCAAAGCTTTGATAAAACTGTTTTTATATCTCTTGCTATCAGACAGAAAAATTGTGGCAGTGGCCCTGATAACCTCTAGGCTGGACTATTGTAATAATCTGTATGCAGGCTTCTAGAAACCCTGCAGAAACCTCTGGTGGTTAAACACTCAATGCTGCCAGACTAATACTAAAACTCCCTCATCGCTCTTTAGCATCAGCAGCCCTGAAAGTACTTCATTGCCTGCCAATTCATGAAAGGTTAATTTTTTTAATCCTTTTACTTATTTTCAGACCCTTTAGAGGACTCGGGCCAAAATATTTAGGGGCATATTACCAAGTGCAAGTATCGCCGCTTTCTCGGCGAAGCGGCGATACTGCCAGAGCCCAATTACCAAGGGCATTTTAAAGCCTGCCCCAAGCCCACTTTTCATGTTGGTGATAAACATCGTTAATGACATGTAAATGGGCGTTCCCACGTCCAACCACATGAAAAATGTGGTTAGAGGTGAGAACGCCCTATTACCAAGGAAGGCGATGGGTGGAAAAGACCTGCGATAAACTCATTTATCGCAGGTCTCCCAACGCCTGCTCTGACCAGGCGTTAGGCATTGATAACTTGGGGGTGTGGATCATAAAGCTGAATCCACCCCCCCATATTATCAAGGCCCACATTAGCGCATGAAAACAACGTCGGATTTCTATTTGCCTACCTGATGCGCATTGCTAATTGAAATCGGGCGACAGCCGGCGATACGGGAATGTGCGTTGTGCGTTTTCCAATGCACTCCTTGGTAATATGCCCCTTAATTTCCAGATTCACCCACCATAGGGCAACATGCCCTCTTAGGTCCTCACAAGCTAACCTGCCCGAACCCCACAAACACAAACTAAAAACCCAAGGAGGAAAATCATTCACAGTTCGGGGCATTAGGACCTGGAACCAGCGACCCTGGGAGTTAAGATTTAAAGGACTCAGAGAGGATTTTGTAAACAGCAGCTTTAGACTTGGATTAATGGCATCTCTGATGCCTTGTGCTACTCACTTATTCTCTAACACATCACTCCCCCAAGATTGATCAAGTTTAGCTAAGATTACACTGCCACACTCATTGCTGCTTGGCGCCAGGATGCTCCTCTCATACTCAGATGGTGGCAGTCTCTCTTTGCAGGAGTCCTGCAAAAAGTGTGAGTGGGAGCAGTGGTTTTACATTTTAGTTCGAGTATAAATTGTCATAGGTGAAGTACAGATGGGGATGAGTGTGCCTCATGGCTTAGCCCCAATGTTGCCATATTATACTTTTAGGACAAAGTGCTCTGTGAGCCATGTAATCCTTGGAGGCGTTCTCCTATAACTTTTTGCATTCAATGCTCCTATTTTCTGCCTTGGTTTTGGATGGCTTCAGATCACTTTACCACTGCTAACTAGTGCTAAAGTGCTTGTGCTCCAATCTTAAAACATGGTAGAATTTGCATGCCCCCAATTGACACATGTAATTTACCTGTCTCTAGTAACGTGGAACTGTCTGTACTCAGGGCCTGTAAATTAAATGCAGCTAGTATCTCTGCAACACTGAATGTGCCACCCACTTAAGTAGCTCTTTAAACATGCCTCAGGCCTGTCGGTGCAGCCTGTACTTCAAACTTAAAACTGCAATTTCGATCTGGCAAAAACAACTTTCCCCAGGCCCAACCCTTCCTTTCTAATACATTTAAGTCACTCTAGGGCATAACAGTTCTAGTATAACAGTGTATCAGCTGCTGATACACTGATTGTAAAATGACATCATGCTGCTTATTCTTCTCGTTATACAATGACAGCCTTTAATTTGAAAATTGAGTGCAACACTGCTATTAAAGAAACCTACTTTAAAAATATGAATTTTGTGATTTACTGGAATTGCTAAAGAGGAAAGGAGGATGTGATTTGCATTGTGAAACATGTGTTGGCCAATTTGTGCTTGGACAAAATATTTTTATGAATATGTACATATTTTTTCCCTTGAATCCTTTCTGTGTATGAAATGCCTTGGGCAACAGGTTTATCCTGGTTTCGGGTTATGTGTAGTGGCCAAAGCCCTAATTGGGATTTTCACCTGGGTGGGGTACCCAAAAGAAGTAATATCTGAGACAGGCACCAACTTAATATCAGTGTACATGACATCAATGTAGGATGAGTGTAGGGTATGCTCCAAGTTCTCCACATCCTATCACCCCCAAACAAATGGGGGTGAGGAGAAATTCAACAAGATCCTCAAATGCATGATTATGGGCCTGCCTGAGTCCATGAGGTGGACATGGGACGTCTTCTTGCCATGCCTTCTCTCTGTCTACAGGTAGGTACCACAGAAGGTAGTTGGGTTTAGCTAATTGGAGTTCCACTATGGACACCCTGAGAGGGGACTTCTCAGCCTAGTGAAGGAGGGGTGGGAGAAAGTTCCCAAGTAGCCTCCCCCCAAGGATGTGGTCAACTACATGCTTCCTCTCCACAACCAGATGCAACACTTCTGGAGGAAGGCTAAAGAGAATCTTGAGGCCATCCAAGAAGTTTTGAAACTCTGTTGTGACCAGACGGCCACTCTGGTCAAGATTTCTACTGGCAAAAAAGTGTGGGTTATGAACTTTTGCCCATCCAAAACTGTTGGTCTGGATCATATGAGGTGAAGTACTGAACTGGGGAGGTCACCCACCTGGTGAACCTTAAAACCCAAAGGAACCCTTAAGGGTACTCCAAGTCAATGGTCTCAAACCACAATATGAGAGATCTGAGGTTCACTATGCTCCTGGTGACATAGGGTGTGGTAGAAGAGGAGTGTGAACCTCTCCCTGACCTCCTATCCACCCATGAGCACAGCGAGTCAGTAAAGGGTATCAACCTCTCCCCTACTCTGACTCCATAACAGCAGAGAGAATGTCACCAACTGTTGATGCAATTCGCCTTCCTGTTTTCCCTCAACCCCGGCAGGGGTGGATTCTTTATGGGGTCATGAGGGCATCGTTCACTGTTTCTTTGCCATATTAAAAATGTTTATGTTTAATGAATACAATTTAATCTTTCTTTTTTTACCCCAGTGCGCGGCAGGACCTTTACCCAGGCAAAGAAGTTACATGGGGGAAGGGGGAAGCCTCCACTCCAAGCCTTCTTGATGATTGGCAGGGCCAGGTCTCCTTGGGGTGAAGTGCGCATGTTGGGTTGGATGGGGGCTTTCCTCTGACCAGTATGATATGCTCACTTGAGCCCTTGCCACGTTCTGCATTATAGGCGCCATGGGGTTTGCTGTTTTGGCCCCCAAGGCTCCAAATGAGCATTGGCAACCTCTGACCAGTGGTTGCCAAAACGCAGCCAATCCTTTAACGGCTGGAGCTGCAGGGGTGGATCAAGGCCTGAGGGAGGTGAGCTGCGCATCTGGAGGCAGCACATCATGGTTGTTCTACCCTGTGATGTTGGGCTAATGAGCTCTGTATTATAAAATACAGTCCACCCTCCCAACCCCCGACACAGGAGGACAAGGAACACAGGGGAGCGAGGACCCCCATACTTTGGGACAGGCAGCTGGGTGGAGCGGGAAGAGCGGAGCATGGAGCCAGGGGCCAGTGGCTGTATCACTGCTGATGTGAAGTGAGTGGGGCTGGAGATTCAAAAGTAATCTTCTTACTCACTTTTATTGTTACCTGGTACTCTTGTTTACTTTTATATATCTTTATGCAGCCGGAGTTGATGGGCCCCAAGAATGTTTCAGAATGCTGAGTCTTCTAGCAACAGCAGTTGGAGTAAACAGAGCTCATTACAAGCATGTCCTGTGCATTCCCCACAGGAATTTGCTGTGACTTTGAGCCTGGCAGCTCACCCTGAGTGAGGCTGGCATAGATCCAGGTAGAGGGCACGTGTTTCAGGAGAATATACAGTTGTGACCTTCAACACTTTTAACCTCCTCTCCAACTAAAACCGTTTTATTGAGGGTCCTGAAGGAAAAACATGCTTTTTTACAAATACTCTACACCGCACTGCATGTAAACTTAAAGCCAGTGAGAGTGAAGTGCACACCTCCACCTATCATTATATCACTTTTATTTTCTCTCCCTCACACACGCTGCTCTCTCTCTTACTGTCTCTTTGCCTACCCCTCTCTCTGAATCCCCCCCCCTCTCTCTCTCTGGTTTTCTCTCTCTTTCTATCTTTCTCTCGTGATCCCTCTCCACACCCGCTCTCCTTCTAGTTGACAAGTTAGAAAATGCATTGTTACACCCCTGCGTGAAGAGGAGGGTTTCAAACCTTTTCTGAGGGAGACAGTGTAAGCAGTCCATTCTTGTTGGCTGACAGTGCAGCCTTGTGACTATTTTCTCCCCATTGCCCCCCCTGCATGGGCTGGCTGCCATTGGTCCCTCCATTACATTGGTTTTACATTCTGTCTTACGATAGAACCATGAATGCTCTCATAAAAAACAGGTATTAAAAGACCACCAGAAGCTCCATAATATGCAAAGTAGTATTAGCCTGTGTCCCGCTGTTACAGGTTTAAATAATTGTGTGGCCTATTGATGTCCTACCAACCATTGCTTTATTAACCGTCTTTCTTTCTCAAAATTGCTTGAAATGCACCATTTCCACACTCTTTTTTCAGATTTTCCGGGAGGGTATACCCCCCTCTGAACACCCCATATGATGGTCAGGCTTGCTCGTTCACTCCCCACAAGGCACTCATTCCAAACTTATACACCTCACCACTTCCAAAGGTGAACAGCTGCCTCTGCCCCCTGGCATACACACATGTATACCCACAATATTTATACTTGAGACAGCTTGCCTGTAAATAATACAATTTACAAGATGTCAAACAAGGTGGGAGCTAGTATCCAAGATGCTGGCATTAGGGGTGATTGCATCCTTTTGCAGTCTCTGGTTTAGCCCATTGTGCTGATACCCAAGGCTGCCCACCGGGTGCCATCCTTGAACTTAGGTTCTATGTGGATTCAAGAGTACTCAATTTATTCACTAAGACTGATGCTCAGCACATCCCTGAGCTCTTGAGCAGAATCATGATTCAGATAAGGAGTGTAACCTTTTAAATGACATTTTTAAGTTCTAGACCATATACTGACATAGGGGGTCACTACAATGGCAGAGGTACCGCCACCGCTTGGATGGTGCTGCCCCTCCGCCATCTGGCTCCCATTTCCCCCGCCACATTAGGATGGCCGGGGGATGCTTACTGACTGCTGTGGTCACAACGACCGCCCTCCACACTTCTGCCATGGCAATCGTCACAATTGCCTGGCAGAGAGGTCAACATGTGTGACATGACGGCCTTGCCTATCAGGCACCGCCCGGCAGATTGCAATGCTGGCATCAGCCAGCATTTTCAATGCGGTTCCACCACCATGGAAAGGCAGACAGAGGCTGGGTTCTGGGGCATATTGCAGGACCCCTCTGTGTGGGGGGGAGGTTCAATGTGCACTGGGCCCCTACATTTCCATGCACGAGGTGGGAGGCAGCGCGTGGTGCCTGCCACATTGTGCATGGAAATGCACTAAGTGCCATTCTTGCATTGCAGAAGGTGCTGCTGCCAGCAGCACCATCCGCAATGATCAGGGGCCTGGATGCACCCGTCATAGTGGTGGGCACATCCTACTACACTGAGTAGGACTGCCGCCTTACCAGCGGTTGGTCCCAGCTCTGCAGCGATGGCGGGCGGACTGATGGCTGCCTGTCATCATAATGAGCCCCTAGGATTGGTTCTAATACCCGATGTGGGTGCATCATTACATATACAGATACCATGTGCAGCTATGGTTGTTAGGACATTACGAGTGCCCCATCTGATTTTGCAACAAAAGCAATGCTAAGTAATAGCAGAAATAACTAGCTGTTTCTCAAATTCGAATCCATCCACATAATATTACAGGTGGTGCTGAATAGACTCCGAAAGAGAGAACTAATTATATTGGCCTTTTGAAATTTGAATTTGGATGAATGCTAAAATGGAAAATTCATTTAAATAGACAATTGTCATACAATGTTGATGAAATGAGGCACTTGATCAAAAAAGCAGCCAGATGGGCAAATGATGCCCATGATAAATTAGAAGAATTAACTGATGAATATTGCAGTGACATTAGTAAGGTGAAAACTGCGAGAAATAATACAAGATGTATTTGACTCAAAGAAAGAAATGATTTAGGTTGGGTGACTTTCAATCAATCAATCAGGGAATTGTAAGCATGCTACTCATCTGTGGGGGTCTCAAAGTGTTGAGGGGGAAGGGGGGTACGCAGCTCTGTTTAGCCGAAGAGCCAAGTCTTGAGAGTCTTCCAGAAGGTGTTCAGGGAGGGGGCGCATCCGATGTCTGCCTGTTGGTCATTCCAGGTCTTGGCTGCAATAGGAGAGAACGATCTTCTACCTGATCTGGCTCTGTGGGTGCGTGGGGTTTTGGCCAGTGCGGGGTTGGGAGATCAGAGGTTTCTTTTGGGTACATGGAAGTTGATTTTGTCGATGAGGTATTTGGGTCCATTGTAGTGTAGGAATTTGTAGGTGTGTGTGAGGACTTTGAAGATGACTCTCTTCTCCATGGGGAGTCACTACAGTCTCCATAGGTGTTGGCTGATGTGTTCATGCAGGGGGATGCCGAGGATGAGTCTGGCCTTGGTTTTCTGTATTGTCTGGAGTTTGCTGAGTAGGGACTTGCAGATTCCAGCGTAGAGTGCATTTCCATAGTCCAGTCTGCTGGTGATGAGTGCGTGGGTGACTGTCTTCCTTGAATCAAGGCGGATCCATTTGATGTTCTTGCGAAGGATGTGGAGGGTGTTGAAGCAGCTGGAGGTGACGGAGTTGACCTTTCGGTTCATGGTGAGTGATTAGTCGAGTACAATGCCGAGGCTTTGGGTATGGCTGGAGGGGGTAGGTAGGCTTCTGAGGGTGGTGGGCCACCAGGTGTTGTCCCATGCTGATGGAGTGGTTCCAAGGATGAGGACTTCTGTCTTCTCGGCGTTGAGTTTGAGGCAGCTGTTGGTCATCCAGACTGCCACGTCTTGCATTCCTTTCTGGAAGTTGAGTTTTGCTGTGGTGGGGTCTCTGGCGAGGGAGAGGATGAGCTGGGTGTTGTCTGCGTAGGATACAATGTTGAGGCCGTGTTGTCAGACAATGGCTGCGCGGGGGTCCATGTAGATGTTGAAGTGGGTCGGGCTCAGAGATGACCCCTGTGGGACTTCGTGGCTGAGTAAAGGTGGTAGTCTGATCCTTTGGCTTCTTCCTGTGAGGAGTGATCAGTTCCAGTCCAGGGCTGTTCTTGAATGCTGGAGTCATGTTGTCATCAAAGATTTAATTGAAAAGACAAGGAAAGAGGAACACATGGTGGAAATTTACTACATGTGCCGTGGACGAGAGCTGATTCTTATGCTTTTACTAGAAATTTTCCAAAACTGCAAGAAGAGACTGAAAGGAGGAACATGGACGTGTATAGATTGGCAGCTATTCCTCAAATGCTGTGGAATGATTTGAATTCATTATTTAAGGTTGTAATCCCTAGTGATTTGTGGTCTGATTGTACAGTTGCTGTCACGTGCAAACTGAAGAAAGAAGAAGGTGCCTGAAAAGGATATTGATTGGGCACATTTTGAGAACTTCACAAGAAAAAAGAGTCAGTGCATGTTTATTATGAGAGCCTCATGCAGATTTTCTAGAGGGACTCCTAAGGTGATGATCCAGACAAACATGGTGTCACTGGTACTTGATTCTACATCCATTATTGAGTTGCATCCAGAAATCAATGGTCATATATAGCAAAGTGAAATGTGTTGACAGGCAAAGAGTATATATGAGATTTTAAAGCTGACTAAATTCAGTAGTGATTGGTTTGATGCTATACAAAGGAGAAACAAAGAGAAGCTGATGGTTGCCCAGACAAAGCAATATGAGACGACTTCCCAAAAACTGTTGATGGGTTCAGACATGGGTTATACTCAATTTGGAAATTCTGGAGTGAATGGAATGACTCCCAAGTGTTAACCCAGGGGGACTACAGCCTCCAGAAGTCCTTGAGTGTTGAAGGTGGGGTGCAGGGAGGAGCACCAGCACTAGCACTTATAGTGCTTTCCTCACTCCAGCAGCGCAGGACATGCTCAGGCACAGCCATGGCCAAGACTGGGCCAAGAGCTGGCACGCCTGTTCCCATCAGAGCCTAGAGGAGTCTGGGCTGGGTCAAACCTCTTTGCAGTGCAATAGAGAATGTAAGCCTCCCTGTGGCTGTCATTGGAGAAACTGTGAAAAAGTATCTAAATGGGGAAGAGGAATTCAATTAACCCCATGGGGAAGTCATGGGGGAGATTTACGAAGATTTTGCACTGTGTTTGCATCACAAAAGTGATGCACGATGGCACAATTTTTTTTTTGTCTAATTCACTTTCCAGTTTTAACCTTGATTAGCATGGTAAAAAATGGAAAATTAATGCAAAGCAGCGCATGGCCCTGATTTACATTACTTAGAGCAATGGGGACGTGCCAAGGGTGGAGCATGGGTGTTCCCATGCAACCACCCAAGGTTTCTCACACTAAACACAATTTATTAAATAAAGTAGATTGGTTTTAGCATGAGAAAACTGTGCCTTTTTAAATTAGGTGCAAGGAAGGAGAAATGCTTTCAATTGTCCTTCCTTTTCCAACTTTGCATGTTTTCTGCACTGTGCAGCCCGCATACCAAGTGAGAAAAGCTTTGCATCTTGTCTAGGCATTGTATTTTGCACGGAAAGGGTACCCTTCCTGTACATAACCTATGATAGACTCACACACACCCTCATGCTATGGCGATACGGTGTGTGCGTGGCGCATGGCAGCTATAATACATGCCGGCACAAGTGAAAGAGGAGGAGAGAGCCACATCTTTGAAGATATGGTGCTCTCCTGCTCCCTCCCTGTCACACAGCGCAGCACAGCCTCACTGGGGTCTGTGCTGCCTTGGAAGGAGTTTTTACAAATCTCCCCATAGGAGTTCAAAATCTGTATCTTTAATCACTCATTTTCCTACCAGTGCGTTGGGTGTGATAAACTCAGAGGCTGACTTGGTACAGGAGAGACTAGAAGCACAACAGCATCTTAGTCACTGCACGTCAGTTTCTGAACCTCATTAATGCTTCTGGTACTCCTCCAGGTGTTTTGAGCTCTGCGCGTAGATCTGATATGGTTCAGAGAACTGTACCCAACCCTTAAATATTTAATGTCTCATTGCCTATTACATCTGATAGCCAGCAAACTAATAATTCCCCACCGACAAAGCAGAAGAAGAAAGCTACTTAGAGTCCCAGCTCTATGAACACGACCAATCGAGTACAGATGAATGTTGAGATGGGCTGTTGATTTCTGACACTCCTATATTACATGATTTTAGTGATTTGTACTTTGCATTATGTGACCATTTCAGTACGAGTCTAAAAGCTTTTGAGGTTAATATTAAAGGCTTATGCAATAAAATAGAGAATCACAAGAATGGGTTCCATGGAAGTAGGCCAGGTACATGCACTAATGTTGTATAGCTTCCCACTTGAAAAGGAGAATGTGGTATCCAAAGCACAGCAACAGTTTGGTCTGGACTCATGAGGTAAAGGATAGGAAACAGAAGTTTGTATTGGAGAAGCAGAAAGACTATCCAGTCTTTTGCAAGGCATTGGAAATAAAGGAGACCGCCCTCAACACAAGACAAGGTCAGATTAGTATCCCCAAAGTTCCCTTGCCAATTCATCCTCATTTGCCAATAAACAAACTGGTACCCTGTAGGGATGCTCCACAACTTCCCCCTGCATCTTCCCCATGCGTGATTGACCTTGAGAATTTCCCTCACCTGAGTCACATAAATAAAGAATGTTGGAGCGCTTTACTGAACAAAGTAGTGCATTGGTCTAAAGCAATCCCCAATGAGATAATCAGCACTTGCATCCAGTTTTGTGGGGCTCTAAAAGATCTGATGATCTCTAATAAAGCCCCCAGGACTTGAAAGCCTTCAGGATGGTTTAATAAAACATGATCAGTGCACATTGGAATCTTTAAAAAGCACTGAAGATGAATCCCCTGATTCGAGAGGAAGTCCAGGAGTGCAGGAGGCTTTATAGGGAGGGGATAACACATAGAAAGTGTAACATTAGAAAACAAGCATGGCAAGATCTTACAATAGCAGGTCATTTAAAAGATAGTTGAACATTTTGGAGGGTCACACATTTTTTGGAAACTGCAGCTTCTAATTTGGAACCTCTGATACCTGCTAAGGATTGGGTAGTTCACTTTTATATTACTGCTCACCGAATGGTGTAGGTCTTGTGGAGGAGAATGAGGCACCTATGAATTTTGGTAAAGTCTCCATTGCTGTCTTTTAGGACTATACCCCTGTAGTTGGCCCATCCCTGCAGTATCTTTGCATATTTCTGGGGTCATACTCTGCTACCTTGAGGCCCATGCTCTGGCCCATCCCCCTTTTCCAGGCACCAACGGATGGTGATGTGTTTGCTTTCCGCATGTTTGCTTTCCACATTCTAGCTATGTCACTTTTCCAGGCACCACCGCACCCAAATCACTTTTCACTTTTCCAACCACGCACCACTGCACCCAAAAGCTGCCTCTCCGCTGCTGGGGCAAAGTCTGGGGCCAGCTGATCACCACCATCGCCCAGAACCCACCCACTGACCCCACCAACCCAGACATCGCAGCCCACAACCTCAGACAGTGGATCGACAACTGCGCCAACATCCTCGCCCCGTTCAAGAAACCCTCCAACAGCCACACCAGCAAGAGAGCCACCTGGTTCACCAACGAACTCCAGACCTCCAAACGCGCATACCGAAAACTGGAGAAAATATGGCTCCACGAACGCACACCGGACAACCACGCAGCCCACATCGACGCCACCCGCAGACATCACCACCTCATCAGACTAGCCAAGAGATCCTCCTTCAAAGACTGCCTGGATAAAAATGCACACAACAGCAAAGAGCTCTTCAGCATCGTAAAGGAACTCTCCAACCCCAGCGCCAATACCAACGACATCTCGCACTCGCAAGAACTGTGTGACTCACTAGCCATCTTCTTCCATCGCAAGATCGCTGACATCCACGACAGCTTCAACACCACGACCGCCCCGACTACAAGAGATTCCACCTCCCCTGTGAACACCACCAGCGCCATCCGCCTGACCTCCTGGTGCCCACACCACATATTCAACAAAGCAGACGCAGCCATCGCACCCCAACTACGGAAGGTATTCAACATCTCCTTCAAAACAGCGACATTCCCAGAAAGCTGGAAGCACGCCGAAATCAACACCCTCCTCAAAAAGCCCAAGGCATACCCCAAGGACCTCAAGAACTTCCTGCCCATCTCCCTGCTCCCGTTCCCGGCAAATGTCATCGAAAAAATTGTCAACAAGCAACTGACCCGCCACCTGGAAGACAACAACATCCTGGACCCATCCCAATCTGGATTCAGACGAAATCACAGCACCAAGACAGCCCTCATCGCCACCACAGACGACATCAGGCGCCAACTAGACAACGGCGAAACATCAGCCCTCATCCTGGACCTGTCGGCCGCCTTCGACACGGTCTGCCATTTCATTCTAAAGACACGCCTCCTACAAGCAGGAATCCAAGAGAAGGCCCTTGACTGGACCACATCCTTCCTCTCCGGCAGAACCCAGGTTGTACGCCTCCCACCCTTCCAATCCGAAGCCACCAACGCCATCTGCGGCGTCCCCCAGGGCTCATCCCTCAGCCCGACTCTGTTCAACATCTACATGGCCGTCCTCTCACTAGTGGCCCGCTAGAACAACTGCAACATCATCTCCTACGCCGACGACACCCAGCTCATCCTCTCCTTCACCAATGACCCACACAGCACCAAAACCTTCACGAGAGAATGAAGGACATCGCCGACTGGATGAGAAGCAGCCCTCTAGACTGAACTCAGACAAGACGGAGGTCCTCATCCTCAGACCCACCCCCTCAGCCTGGGATGACTCCTGGTGGCCGAGCACACTGGGAACAGCACCAACACCCACCGACCATGCACGCAACCTTGGAGTCATCCTCGACTCCTCCCTCTCCATGTCTAAGCAGAACTCAGACAAGACGGAGGTCCTCATCCTCAGACCCACCCCCTCAGCCTGGGATGACTCCTGGTGGCCGAGCACACTGGGAACAGCACCAACACCCACCGTTCATACACGCAACCTAGGAGTCATCCTCGACTCCTCCCTCTCCATGTCTAAGCAGGTCAATGCCGTCTCCTCCTACAACACCCTCCACATGCTCCGCAGGATCTACAAGTGGATCCCGACCGAAACAAGAAAGATGGTTACACAGGCCCTCGTCAGCAGCAGACTGGACTAGGGCAACACACTCTACGCAGGAATCCCAGCCAAACACCTATGACGACTACAATGCATCCAAAACGCCTCCGCCCGATTGATCGTCAACGTCCCCCGCCGCATCCACATCACCCCCCACCTGAGAGACCTACACTGGCTCCCCGTCAACAAGAGGATCACCTTCAAGCTCCTCGCCCACGCACACAAAGCACTCCACAATGCCAGACCAGGCTACCTAAACAGCAGACTCAGCTTCTACACCCCCACCCGCCAGTTCCGCCCTGCCAGCCTCGCACTCACCGCTGTCCCCTGCATCCAACGAACGACCTCTGGCAGCAGATCCTTCTCCTACCTCCCCGCCAAGACCTGGAACACCCTCCCTACCCACATACGACAGACCCAAGACCTACTCACCTTCAGAAGACTCCTCAAGACCTGGCTCTTCGAGCAGTAGCAGTACCCCCCCTCCCATCAGCGCCTTGGGACCCTCACAGCTAAGTAGCGCGCTCTACAAGTACTCTGATTGATTGATTGATTGATTTTCTCCAATGTGGGCCCTAAAAACAACATCTGCCTCTATACTTACTTTAGGAGCTAGTGGAATCACCCAGGGAGGACCTCCCTGAGGCAGGACATCATCCCTGCCAACAAAAAGTCAATGCAACAAAGCTTCACACTGTGTGAGGAAAGTATCCTCTTACGCTCCACAACAAAGGAACACAGTTATCAATTACACCCGTGCCCCAGGGGCATCGCCTCGTATAATAGGCTATATGTAGGTATTTTATTTGTATTAAGCAGAGAAGGGCAGGGATTGCTGCCATACTCGGAGCCCCCAGGGTCTCTGTACAATCATTGTCATCTAAATTGTCAATGTCTGCCTCCCAGGCCACCCTTAAAGTCGGCAGTGTGGTGGAGCTATTCGTTATCAAGAACTGATACATTTGGGTAATCTTATGGGTACCCAAATCTCCCACTAAGAGCTTGCCCTCTAATGGGATGAACTTTTGGCAGTTCATGAACATTACAGAGATATGGGGTTATATCATGGCGGAGCTGCAGATATTGGTATAATTGGCTACAGTGTAGCTGATAACCACTTTGCATCTCCTGGAATGTACC
The DNA here is from genome assembly GCF_964261635.1 of Lissotriton helveticus. Classification (NCBI taxonomy): domain Eukaryota; kingdom Metazoa; phylum Chordata; class Amphibia; order Caudata; family Salamandridae; genus Lissotriton; species Lissotriton helveticus. The sequence goes on along the minus strand of NC_136065.1, from coordinate 889,290,281 downwards.
TCACGTAACATCTCCTACAGTAGATATTCCAATGATATCCATTTCTGGAATCAAATATCCCCCAAACAGCTGCACTTTTGGTCATACGTGACATCTTAGACACTAGACCCAAACCTCAGCGTGTCCCTACAGTTTTCATACTCCAACTGTTGGAAATCTGTCTGACCAGGAATTTCTTCTCTTTCAACCAACAATATTTCCAACAGGTCAAAGGGACCGCCATGGGGGCCATTTTTGCTCCAAATCTGGCCATATTGTTCATGGATAAGATAGAGTCGAACTCCATTCTAACATCTTCCAATCCCTTTTCATCGGGTATCTCCATCTGGAAACGATACATCGACGATATTTTTCTGATTTGGAATAGTGATGAAGGTAATCTAACTCTTTTCATTCACTGGCTGAACAATAACTGCTGCGGGTTGACATTTACCAGTTCCATTGACACCGAATCTATTGCCTTTCTAGATCTAAATATATATCATCTTGATGGCCTCCTACACACAAGGTTACACCGTAAACCAACAGAAAGGAATACTCTGCTAGCCTACAATAGTAACCATCCCAGAGCCCTTAGGGATTCTTTACCTCATTCCCAATTTCTCCGTATTAGAAGGAATTGTTTTGCTAAAGAAGATTATTTTATGGAAGCTGCTGTGCTATCAGAGAAATTAAAACAGAGAGGTTACCCCAATAGGTTAGTCAGGATAGCAGCCAAACGTGCCTGGTACTGCCCAAGGGAGGCACTTCTCTGTCCTAAAGAAAAAGAGTCTAACACTAGACTAGCTTGTGTAACAACGTTCTCGCCAGTGTCTAATGAACTGAAAAAAAGCATACTTAGACATTGGCCTACCTTGAATACAGGTGCCCTTCATTATGACCGTCCCCTGTTTGCCTTCAAAAAAAGTTCAAACCTTAAAGATCACCTGGTTAGGGCTGCTCTGCCTAGTCCCCCCACCTTGGGCACAATTGACTCCCTTTGGACGCAAACACCACTAGTGGGCCATGCCAAATGCGGTTCATGTAACGTATGTGAGTTTACCCTTGAAGGGAAGTCGTTTGTATTTAATAACGTCACCATCCAATGTAAACATTTCACTAACTGTAACAGTACTGATGTGATTTATTTGATTCGATGCCCCTGCAAACTAATCTACGTGGGACAGACAAGGCAGAAAATCAAGACAAGGATTTGCCAGCATCGGAGTCGTGTGAGATGTAAAACACCAAACGCCCCATTGGTGGATCACTTCACCAACAAAGGCCACACAGACAATAATTTAAAATGGACTGTCCTTAAATCTGTGAAGTTACCACCCCGTGGAGGTGATATTGGACCTTTGCTCAACAGAGAAGAACTCAAAATGATCCTACTATTTGACAGTACACGAAATGGACTGAATCGCAGTAAGGACTGGACCTCACTTCTGTGAAAAATTGTTGCCTTAACTCGGAACTATGGTTGACCCCTACTTCTGTGATGTTGTAATTCCAGCAATGGGTTGCGCAATTGCAGCCCTGGTTTTTTCTGTTCTTATTTTGGTATTCAAGTCACCTGCATGCCTTAGTGAATTGCACGCCCCCCTTTTAAAATTCGTCACCCCCCCTGAACCATGGTTGAGACAAGAGTAGAATAGCCACTCTAATATGTCTGCCGATTAATCCATTGCCCCACCAATATGGCCGCCACACTGTGCCACTTTCCCACTCCAATATGGCCGCCACGCTGACTCTACCGTGCACGCCCGCTCCTTGTCACTCCACGGCGCGACCGTGCACCGGGATGTTACTTTGAGTTCCACCGTGAACCTCAGGTAAGCTGGCTCTCCCTCCCCTTTTTTCCCCCCTTCCACCAAGGGTAATGCATATTATGGCCTTAGATCATAATTGTTACACGTTCTAATTTCAGGAGCCCGTACGTTAGCTATCACGCCTCAATACAAGGGATTGGGCACCTAGAAGTTCCCAGGTAAGCGGCGTCCGTTAGCGTTCTGTCTTAACTGCCCGGGCTTGGTCCTTGTCACGCATAATAGCCCTTACATTACCCCATCCATAGGTCACTTCCTGGGAATCAATTGTACCCCACGGCCGACTGATGACCGCCACCCCAGCGACAGCACGGGATGCATAATTCCCTGACCCCGTGGGTTACCATTAAGTGTGGGTTAACCGTAAATTGAGGTAAGCCCTCGTTCCTAGTCGCATGGATAATTTCGGTTATGCTGTTGTCTTAGGAATCCCTTAATGACTTATATCTGCCTTCTATAGGTTAATTCCAGCCCCTCTGTTTTCCGACCGATGTCGGTGCCTAATTACCATATATTACGCACCTACCCTAATTACAAGGTAAGCCCCCAATTGATTATCCTCAGCCTCTGATTAGCCACGTAAGAAGCGTTGTCCACACTGTGGCTCCACGACTCATAGACATCTTACGCCCACCCCCGAGCCTGTGCTAACCGACTCCACCCTTCTTGATCCTCTATCAGGAACCACATAAACATGGGGTTGTAGCACAACCACTACGACCTTGGCGGCTTATCATTCTCCACATTCAGATGCACCATCTAAGCATGCCCTAGGCACTTTTATAGAATACGTTTTTGTCACTTCACAATTAGGATTAAGGCATGGCTTCATCACTTATGCGTCGTGGATGCTCGGCACAGGTTGCCTGACACCTTACACATGTCTGACCTATGACACTCCTAAGCATGGTATGTGAATGCCTTGGAACTTACAGTTGAGTATACCAGTTGGCTAATTAATGTTATATGTTCCCCCCTTCCTTCCTGTTATTACAGGCTTTTTAATTCAGGCAACCTATCAAATGTCCTGATGATGATCCATCATTGGAAATTGGATCGAAACGCCGTCGACTAAATATGTGTTTAAACACTAAGTTCACTATGATGTGCTAAAATTCATGTGTTTTCCGCATATGTGAAGCAATTATACCTTAAATTCCTTTTGCTCCTGTCTCTGTAAATGCCTGAAAAACCTTAGTTATGTGTAATGTGTATTGTTTGTGCAGCACTGTGGATGCAGGACTGTGTCCCACTGCTTTATTGTTGGTTGTTGAATCTAAACTATTCTATTATTGAATAAATTCTATAGTCCGGCTGGACTATTTGCTTATTATAGTGCATATTGTGGCCTATAATTATTGCAATTGCTAATTCTCTCTTGTCAAGGGTCGTTGTCCTTTACTTATCCATTTCTGGAAGCCACCCAATAGAGCCGCATCTTGAAAGAGGGTACCCTGCCACAAAGGTGTCCACTGCGTCAATCTCCCCCTCTTCCCCATATGCTGGAGAAAGCATCTCCACGTCTCTATGACTGTTTGGGCTGCCGGGGAAAGGAACCCCACCCTCCTCCCTCTATATATGTTGTCAAACAGGGAGGCTTCACCCATCTCTTCATCGCATAAGCTGAGTCTTCTCTAGGGGCCAGACCAACAGTCAATATTAATCAATAGGTGGGAGGCAACAGAGTAAGACCGAACATCCGCGGTGACAATGCACCCACAGTACGTGGACTGAAACCATGTCCGAAGGGCAATAAGTGCTGCCCCTCCCCACAAAGAAACCCACTCGGCACTGTGTTAACCTGTCGAAACCATGATGGAGGGATAGTGTAGGGGTAGTTCTGGAGGTGATATAACAGTTGTGTAGGGAGACCATTTTGAATATTGTGGACTTGTGGCTATAAAGACCATGCCTTCCCTTCCACTTTGAGGCGTGATGGCACTGGGGCTAGATTATGGGTCCACAATAACAACCACATCATCACCGGAGCCAAGGAGAGCTCCTCATCAGTTATAGCCACATCCAGCTGAGGATTAGCGGTATCTGTCAGACACCGCGCGGGCAAGGCTTCGATAAATTCTATCATTTAATCCACGTTGAGCATAGACTTCCCCAAAATAGGAAGCAAAACTTTGAACCAACTCCTGGGGAACAGATAGCAGTGCCCCTCTCTGCATCCCAGATCACCAGCACCAGAAAGAAATTACAAGCTGCCTAACACAGTCTATGTAGCATCCTGCTCAAGTTGTCTTCTCATTGGTATATGTGGCCTTGCACAGCCTGCCATGCCGGTTTAATGTCAAGGAGTAGCTGTTGGTATTGCTGCTGGTGCAATGCCATGCCACACCACCACCTTCTCAGTGGCTACTCTCCTCCAACATCTGCATCTGTACCTCAAGGTTGAACAGGGTGCGGTTTCTATGTTTACTCTCTCCTGGGCAGAGAGCCAGCTTCAGGGCTTCTCATAGTATTGTCATAGAGGTTGCTATTGCGGTATTAATGATAAAATATTCTTCAATGGACCGATAGATAAGTGCTTTATAAGGATTCCACAGATGCCATGGTGACAGGAGCAAGCCACAATTCAGACGCTCTGGTCCCTTATGGAGCTTCAGGGCCACTGGGGAATGATCTGTGAGCCCTCAGGACAATATGTCAACATTGGATACCCTACAGATGTAGCAGCTGGGGTCAAACAGATAGTTTATTCTGGAGAAAGAGCCATGGACTGCGGAATATTTTGGACTTCCAGTGTCAGCTGGATTATAGGCCCTCCAGCCTAGATGGACAACAGGGAGCCCAGTCTGAACCCCTGAGCCCCAACCCCCCTCCCCCGATAATGCGCCACCTGTCTACCTCTGGATGCATTATGTTGTTCCAGTCTCACAGATCACTGAAAGGCCACCAGACAGTACCCCCACAGGCCAAACACCTGATCAACAAAGGTCTGTCCCAGGGGAGGTGCAGGGGCATACACACTGCCAAGTGCTTTTCTGAAAGAATATCAAAACCACAAATATGGTGAGACATAAATATTGAGTCAAAGATATCTATCCAAAAATATTATATTCCTATACTTAAAATTAAAATAACAACACTAATATTGAAAACAAAAATATTGTTTTTTAATATAAACATACTTTAACATTGTAAAGATTAAATATATGATCATTAAACTGTAATATAATATATACTAAATGTATTTTCATAATTTAAACGTACATTAATATTTTAAACTTAATTTTGAAATTCATATATATGTATATTTATTTAAAATACATAATTTAAAGAAATTATTAAACAAATAATTATACTTTATGTTACAATGTACCCATTTTTTATAAACTTCAAGACATTAACACAAATATACACAACACATTACAAAGAATAAAAAATAAAACAAAAATAAAATAAAACAAAATTACCAATGTAATTACACGTAAAAATAAATGGAATAAAAAAGACCATATTTCTATAATATATTACATATTACAAATATTAATAAATAAAAAATAATATCAAACACACAAAAACATCACTGTACTATAAATGTAAACAATATAAACAAAACTATAACATTGTACAAATATTATATTTACTATTCTCTCTCCAATTTCTGCAACAGTAGAGAAATAGTTGAACACAGAGGATGGGTAAAATGCACTAATCCCACTCCAGTCTGTGCAACAGTAGGGAAAGCATTGGACTCTGGAGGGGTACAAACAAGTATTCCCAATCCAATGACTGCAACAGTAGGGAAGGGAAAGAGTTTGATTGCAGTGGAGTAACATTTATTATTCCCACTCCACGCAGTGCAACAGAAGGGAAAGCTTTAGACTCAGGAGGGATAACAATTTACTATTCCCACATCAGTTGGTGAAACAGTAGGGAAAGTGTAGGATTGCAGAGGGGTAACATTCACTATTCCCACTCCAGTCTCTGCAACAGGAGGGAACGTGTTGGACTCAGGAGGGGTCCAATTTACTATTCACGCTCCAGTCTGTGCAGCATTTGACAAAGTGTTGGATAGCAGAGATGTAAAATCTACTATTCCCACTCAAACCTCTGCAACTGTAGCGAGAGAGTAGCTTTCTTCGAACAAATAAAATATTTTAAGAACTACATTAAATAACAGCAAATATGAATATTTAAATCTAAAATTTATGCATGCATGGTTTTAATTAGAAAGATTACATATTTCTTACATTGTTTAATACATATTTTAAATAATAGTAATATAATTAAAATGCCACACTATATTTTCACAATTACAGCCAAATAATATAATGTTATTTACAATTAAAAACCATAACTCAATTAACATATAACATAACAAATAACATTTTTGTAAACAATGCATAACTAGTTTTACCTTTATTCTTAATTAAATAATTTCCTCCCCTATACCTTTACAAACTAAACAATACACACCTAATATATATATATATTACAATTATTATAATAATTCATTTGACTGACATTTTGCACATCCCCTGTTGTAAATATATGCATTTTTCTTGACTGGTGGGAGTACCAAAGGCAGTGTTTTTATTTTAGAGATTGTCTAGACTTGTCAGACACAAGGAAAGCAGGCAATAGCACTTTGGTGGCTACTATGGGCAGCAGGTGGTATTCCACCCCAGCACGTATAGTTTCCCATGGTAGCCATCAAATTTTCAAATTGTATAATTGGTTGCCTTGCCAGACCCAAAACCTATTTAGTCAGATGATGTCCCTTCCTCTCTTTTTTAATGTCAATAGATTGACTTTTAACATGTTTTCTTATAGTATGGCAACTGCATCATGATGCTTGTATGTTTATATATTGAATACCATGTTAACATATCTATGAGTGTTCTTGCTGTATTAATTGGATGTGTTTTATGGGCTGTGCCCAAAATAAATGATGTATATATATAATTATAGATTTAACATAATTAATTATCATTTAACAAATAATATTAAATAGGCAATAACAATGTTATTATATTTAATTACATTCCCACCCTTAATCCCCACAAATCCAACAGCACGCATCTAATATATATATTTTTTTAAATGCATAATTTAAATGATTAATTATCAATTAAACAATTATGAATAATCAACTTATTATATAATACTTATATCTAACTAACTTCTCACCCTTTTCCCCTGCAAACACAATACATACCTCATATATAACTTAAATGTTTCTTAATAACAAAATGTAGATAATTATCAACTAAAAAAAATAACATTAATTATTTAATATTATAATTAATTTCGCTCACGTTGTTTACCCCTACAAAACCCACAATGCTCATCAAAATTAGTAATAAAAATTAAGTTGATTATACAATTTGCATAATTAATTATCAATTAAATGATGAATAATAGATCAAAATTAATAAATAATTGGAATGAAATAACTTCTCACCCTATACTCCTATACACCCAAAACCCACACATAAAACGTAATGCTATACAATTTTTTTCACAATTACATTAATACATTCTCTATTAAATAATTGATATTAATTCATAATTAATTATAAATAAATTATTTTCCACCCTGTACACATATAAACCCCACAATGGCACTATTAATGCAAATAAAGTAATAAATACAATCAAAGAAAATAAACTATATTAAAAAACATTACCAATAGCCATACAAACAAAAATAATTAAAATATATACTAAAATACATAAAGATAACTACACATTTATATTATTAGCAACAATATTTTTCTCAACGATGTTAACATAGATATTTTTAACATCAATATTAAAGATACAGATATTTTTAACATCAATATTTCATACCTTAAAATTGATAATTTTGTATACGATATCTTTGCACACAATATTTCTGCATCGTGATAAACCAAAACTCAATATTTATCCTCCGCAATTTTTTTTCTCCAATATTGCGTCTGAATACCCTGCCAAGTGTAAGATGCTCTCCATATACTGTGCCAGTTACTAGTGAATATCTCCCATAGCTTTCTGTCCAGACTTTAGTGGGCTGGAAGGGAACTCTGTGATGGGGATACCTATGCCTCATGATTCTCTTGTGAACCAGGAGTTGAAAATCTGTGTATAGCCATACCTGTACAGGCAGGGTACTCTAGAGCCCAGGAGATGCATCTTCTGCAAGAGAAAAAAGTTTGCCCCAATTATTTTGGCCTGTTTTAAAACTGGGCCTCGTTTAATATTGTTGGTGGGGGCCACAGGGTCTGCGTTAGTAATTATGGTTAGTAGTTTTGGAATTTCACATATGGACCTAAGGAGGTACATGTACTGGGTATGTGCACTAACCCCTTTCCACTCCCCATCCCCCTCCTTCAGTAAACGAGAAGTATCTGTCACATAAAAAGACCCTTCCAGGATCCCAACAGGGGGGCATATTACCAACCAATAGAGATAATTTTTGTCTCTAACTTATTTAGAGACAAAAATTATCGCCGCAAATCGGCGATTTTTATCGCAGATAAACCTTGCTATTAGCAAGGTTTATCGCAAATGCGATAAAAAACGGCCGCAATGCATGAATATCGCTGAAAAGTCAGCGATATTCATGCATTATCGAGCAAATGCTCTTAGCCATGTTATCCACCTCCCATTGGATAACATGGCTAAGAACTGCTCCTGGGCAAGTGTTAGCTTTTGGAGATATTCGCGCTTAGCGCGAATATCTCCAAAAGTTGGTAATAGGAGATAGCGATGTTAGCGACTGTTTTCAGTCGCTAACATCTTGGCACGCCCACTTTGCATGTCATTAGTGATAAATATCACTGACATGCAAAGCGGGGCCCAAGATGGTCACTATCTCCTATTAGCTGTCGCTAACTGGTGTTAGCGACAGCTTGGTAATAGGGAGATAATTTTATCTCCGCTTTCTTGGCTTTTAAAGCCAAAAAAGCGGAGATAAAGCCCCTTGATAATATGCCCCAGGGTTTTCCAAGAGAGTATCGCCAATTAATCCCCATAACCCCTCCCCAACTAGTAAACTGTGACAGAGAGAAGTAAACCTTTTCCTTTTACCTTTTCCCTAGGGGTGCAGTCAAACATGTAAGTCCAACCCTTCTAAAGCATGCAGAATTTCCATCGCCTGAGTGGTGCCACTGGTAATAGAGCAGTCAATCCTTGTCTGGGGACATGCATGCCTCATTGATCCACCATATACCAACTAGGGTGCATCATCTCGATGCATGTTCCTCCAGAAGGAGCGGGATCGATTCCAGTGCTTTAAAATGGATTTTGTGGAATGTTTCTGTCTATAGCTTTGCGATGAATCATAGTCAAAGCAGAGCTGAATCTGTTGTTTCAATGGCACTGGTTCATCTGCCCAGGCAAAAATCTCTTGTGGAGAGTCAAAGAACAGAGTCTGTAAATTGAAGACAACCTTCAAGCGTGCAGGATAGATCAAATGTACTGGATCTTAAAATCGTGCAGGCGCTGTTTTGCCGCCATGAATGATTGATGCTGTGAATCCCTTGGTTAAGATATATCAGTAATACATACAGCAAGCTGTTTCATCTATCAATTCAGGTAAACCCTGTACAGGTGACGACCTTAACCAACAGGTAATTAAGGATGTTTTCTTGAACTACAAAATGCAAACTCATATAATGGTAGCTAGGGAAAAAGCAACTTTTATATTTTACCAATCTACTGAGCTTAAGATGCGTTTTCAAATGTATTTAACTCCGGCCACAAAGCCATCACATCGCTTTGTATTGACTAGTCTCAGATTAGGAATTGTACACCATCTAGTTGCTTTCCCTGCAATGAAATCCTGCCCCCCAGATTTTACCCTCGTTCTTGTGATGGACAGTCTAAGCAAAGCACAGTCCACTTTATACTCTTTTGTAATTTTTACTTGAATTGTAAGTGTCATTACTTAAAACCGTTCTTTTTAAAACAAAATGTGAGAACACACGAAGCTGCAATTAAATTATTGGTGATCTTACAGATCTAGGGGTCTGTTTTAATGTTGCCTAATTTATTTTAAAAGCCATAAATGTAAGGAAAATCATTGTCCTCTAAAAACTAGTATCTACTTGATAAGGATTTGTTTTATGTAAGTTGCTCCTAAAACGTTTTAAATTACTATTTTTATTAATGTATTTAATTTTGCAACTGCTTTTGTGGTTGTTTGTACATACAAAATAAAGCTTATATTGAATTGAATTGATTGACGCTGTTGTTGTGCCATTTTCGTGTAGTCCAGGAATATTACTATGTTTTGTGATTGAAAAAGGATCTGGCAAAGACTAGTCGTAGTCTCACCATAGACGGAGGTTTCTTCAATAGTGCTCTATGGGCCCTCTGACAAAGCATGCTGAAAGGGACTCAGCGGGTACTATTGATCTGAGTCATTGTGTCAGAAATGTGTCCACGGAGGACCCCTGATACCCATTGGCGAACCCTCTAAAACCAAAGTATTTCAATGCGCGCTGCCTTTCGGCATCATTCACCCATGCCACCAATTCCTTCATCATAACTGCCAAAGTGTTACCTTTTTTTTGTAGGGACATCACTAGGTCTTCAACACCTGATACCCTGGCCTCTGCCTGGGTGATCCTATCCACCGCTTTCAGCAGATCTTGACAGGACAGGGTAATGTCAGGGTAATTGTCTAGGCCAATACGTACTGGCTCTCCTGATTCTAGGGCTTCAGTACCAACATTGGTGTATTTGTCCATAGTGCTTTGTTTGAATTTGGTAGAGGGTAGTTTATCCTTTGTCATTCAGGACGGCAATCCCATTGGTCTGCTCTGGGTCACTGTTTGGGTTCACTGGTGTGCACGACCCGCCAAACCCTCACATGTGGTTCCTAGGGGTGGCGCGAGCAGTCAGTGGGGGGCAGCCCCATGCTGCAATCCACACTGATGGAAAGGGAGCTTGTCCTCAGCGTGGGGCCATGCTGAATGAGTTTACCCAGCCTCGGCCAGTCCCCGTCACAATTGTCATCAGGGCAGGTGGCTGGGCCCAGCTCTGAGATCCTCACGGTGTCATGGCTGGGCAGCAGGCCCTCATCAATGGCTCATAATCATCACTGCAATCATCACTGTATGGCCACTCTGGCCAGATGATGCCCTCCAACACTGGGCGACTCTACAACCTCTCGCTGGCCTAGTCTAATTTTGACATTCAAGGTGGGTGCACCTTTTCTCAGCCCTCCAGGCCTCAACATCTGCTGTTGCAACATCCACATAGGGCCCTTCACCTCGGCACCACCAGCAAGGGGCTCTAGCCATGGCCGGGATCTGAAAGTTCCTTTCGGCAAGCCGCCGGGATCAATCTGCCAGGCCCCAGTCACCCCAGCCTCGACGATCTGTCCATTGGGTGCTGGAATACTTCAGATAGAGGAAAATCCAGGGCTCTCCTCAACACCCAGCGTGGCCGCGTCACTGCCATCAAAGCTGCATCAGGCAAAGTTGTAGATCAGGACCACAGAGGGAGGCGTCACAGCTCCCACGTCGGGCAAGCACGTATCTCCTGGCCATTTGCCCCCCAGGAGCACACCATTGACCCATGCCGTGTCTCCTCTGGTGAGTTCCCAGCTAGTAAGCCTATGGCCTTTGCTTCTTTCTCATGGTCCATCTGCTGTCTTTTCACCTGTCGATTATGTGCACCACCATTGCTCGAGTATCTTTTCAGGGGACAGGCTGCAGCCTGAGATCCCAAGGCCAATGTCGTCTGGTGCCTCTGTTCTGTCTTGTGACTCACCAGAGTGGCAGTCATCCCTGTAGCTTCTAGGCACCCCCCTCCACCCCTTACACTGTCACTGGTTTGGCCAGAATTTGCTACTAGTGTGGGAGAATATTGACAGATTAATGAATGCCCGCCTGGAGCTCACCTACAGTGTGTCCGCCATTTTAACCCACTAGGCGATGCCCCATAACAAATGTTTTAAAGACTGTTGCTAAATTCTCAATTCCTTCTGAATGGCTGGAATCAACTATTGCACCCAGAATTAAGAAAGGTGATAGAAGCAGCCTTGCCTGTTATCAACCAATTTCTTTGCTGCACTCAACTATTAAGATACTATGCAGGGTCCTTTTTGCTAAGCCGGAAACCTGGGTAACACAGAATGCTATCCTGAATAATGTGCAATACTGTTTCCACTGAGGCTTAGGGACAGTAGAACAGTTGCTAGATCTGTATATTTTAACTGCTAAATATATCCTAGGAAGGGCACACCCATCCATCTGGCATTTCTGGACCTGACTAGAGATTTTTACACTGTTAACCACTCTAGGCTTTGGTCTATAGTGTCCAGGATGGGTGTGAAAGAACCATTGACTGGGTTACTGAAAGACATGTACAGGGAAACGACAGCGTGGTGCAAGTTGAACAAAACGAAGAATGCACAGAGCCTATGCACTTTGTTAGAGGAGTATGTCAAGGCTGTATACTAGCACCCTTTTTATTTACTCTTTATATTAACAGACTGATGGACTACTAAGCTGTAAATGGAAAAGGCCTGCCTTTCGTGGATAGACGCCTGATCCCAATGTTGCTCTATGCTGCTGATGCACTTCTGCCTGCCAAGACTGCGAATAGCTTTCAAATCGCTGTACCCTATTTATGAATACTTTGGATTTCAATGTTAATCTTACACATAATTTTACGATGATTTCTGGCCCAAAGAATACCAATGGTCTCCGAGACTTAACAGAGCACTCTGTTGTAGGGCAAGTTAAAAATCGTACTTAGGGGTCAATTAGGATGGCGGATGGAGACGGGTACCGTCCGCCATGGTCGCGTCAAAATCACTCCCGCCCGCACCGCGGAGAATCCGCGGTTGCAATTAGGATATTCATGTCAAGAAACTCCAACCGCGGCGGACGGATCACATCAAACACCGTCCGCGGCGGATGTAACACATCAAACACCGTCCGCGGCGGACGGAATCAACAGAACACCCACCGCCGCGGACGAACATGACCGCGGGAACAGGCCCAACCGCTGCATTACCTGCGGAGGGTCCGGACGCGCGATTAGGATAATGCAGCCATTCCAACGGAACTCACTGCCGTCCTCCTCCGCCGCGGAAACAATACTTCGGAAAACGGACCATGACTGCGGAAGGACCACCAAAACACCATCCCTGCCGTCAAACCGATTATAAAATGACAGACGGAAGAAAATAGAAAACACACTAAACAGAACACCCAACCACCTGAAACACCCACCCCCAGCAACTACACGCCCCAATGACACCCCCCAAGCACCGAAAAATGCACCGAAATCACCACACCCAATCAATCAATCAATCATAACATTTGTAGAGCGCACTTCTCACCCGGAAGGGTCTCAAGGCGCTTGGGGAAGGGGTCCGCTATTGCTCGAACAGCCAGGTCTTGAGTTGTCTCCTGAAGGCGAGATGGTCCTGGGTCAGCCGAAGGTGGATGGGGAGGGAGTTCCATGTCTTGGCCGCCAGGTAGGAGAAGGATCTGCCTCCGGCGTTGGCTCTTCGGATGCGTGGTACGGCGGCGAGGGCGAGGTTTGTAGAACGTAGCTGATGGGTGGGCGTGTAGAAGGTCAGGCGGTCATTGAGGTACTTGGGGCCCAGGTTGTGGAGAGACTTGTGTGCGTGGGTGAGGAGCCTGAACGTGATCCTCTTGCTGACGGGGAGCCAGTGCAGGTCTCTCAGGTGGCCGGAGATGTGGCTGCGTCGGGGGATGTTCAGGATGAGTCGGGCGGAGGCGTTCTGGATGCGTTGGAGTCTTTTCTGTAGCTTGGCTGTGGTTCCGGCGTAGAGGGTGATTCCGTAGTCCAGTCGGCTGGTGACGAGTGCCTGGGTGACCGCCTTCCTGGTTTCGGTCGGGATCCAGCGGAAGATCTTGCGGAGCATGCGTAGGGTGTGGAAGCATGATGAGGAGATGGCGTTGACTTGTCTGGTCATCGAGAGGGAGGAGTCCAGGATGAAGCCCAGGTTGCGTGCGTGGTCTGTTGGCTTGGGAGTGGTGCCCAGGGCGGGGGGCCACCAGGAGTCATCCCAGGCAGAGGGCGATGGTCCCAGGATGAGGACTTCCATCTTGTCTGAGTTCAGTTTCAGGCGGCTGTTCTTCATCCATTCGGCGACGTCTTTCATCCCTTCATGTAGGCTAGTTCTGGCGGTGTCGGGGTCTCTGGTGAGGGAGAGGATCAGCTGTGTGTCGTCAGCGTAGGAGACGATGTTAAGGTTGTGCTGGCGTGTGACGGCTGCAAGAGGTCTCATGTAGACGTTGAAGAGGGTGGGGCTGAGTGATGATCCTTGCGGGACGCCGCAGATGACTTCGGTGGTCTCGGATCGAAACGGGGGGAGGCGGACTCTCTGTGTTCTTCCGGCAAGGAACAAGATGATCCACTCCAGAGCCTTCTCTTGGATACCGATGTTGCTTAGGCGTTGAACTAGGGTGCGGTGGCAGACAGTGTCGAACACTGCAGAGAGGTCCAGGAGGATGAGTGCCGCTGTTTCCCCGTTGTCGAGCAGGGCTCGGATGTCGTCGGTGGCTGCGATGAGGGCGGTCTCGGTGCTGTGGTTGGCTCTGAAACCGGACTGAGAGGGGTCGAAGGATCCGTTCGTCTTGAGGAAGGCGGCAAGCTGTGGAGCGAGATGGGGCGGAAGTTTTTGAGGTCGGTGGGGTCCGCTGTTGGTTTCTTCAGTAGGGCGCTGAGCTCGGCATGCTTCCAGCTCTCCGGGAAGGTGGCGGTGTTGAAGGAGGTGTTGATGATGTTCTGGAGTTGGGGTGCGATGGTGGAGTCGGCCTTGTTGAAGACGTGGTGGGGGCAGGGGTCAGTTGGAGATCCGGAGTGAATGGTGCTAATCGCGCGGGCTGTGTCTTCCATGGTCACCGTGGTCCAGGTGCGGAGGGTGGCGGTGGGGGGCGTTGGTTCGACGGTAGGGTGCGTGGATGGTGCGTCGAAGCTGTTGTGGATGTCGGCGATCTTGCGGTGGAAGAACGAGGCGAGAGAGTCGCAGAGATCTTGTGAAGGAGTGATGTCGTTGTTGCCGGTGCTGGGGTTGGAGAACTCCTTGACGATGTTGAAGAGTTTCTTGCTGTCGTGGGCGTTGTTGTCCAGTCATTCCTTCAGTGATTTCTTCTTGGTGGTGCGGATAAGCTGGTGGTGCTTGCGGGTGGCGTGTTTGAGGGCGGTCATGTTGTCTGTGGTCTGGTCGCGGAGCCAGGTTTTCTCGAGGGTGCGGCAGTTCTTCTTGGAGTCCTTGAGTGCGTCGGTGAACCAGGAGGCCTTCTTGCTTCTGGGTCTGCTGGGAGGGTTCTTCAGTGGTGCGAGGTCGTCGGCGCAGGCGGTCAGCCATTGCGTGAAGTTGCGAGCTGCTTCGTTGGGGTCCGTTGTGCTGGCGGGTGGGTTCTGGCTGAGGGAGGTGGTGAGCTGCTCAGCGGTGATCTTGCTCCAGCTCCTGTGAGGAACCTGTTGCGGGTGGTAGTGGGTCATGGTTCTTCTGAAGCTGAAGTGGACGCAGCTGTGGTCGGTCCAGTGAAGTCCGGTGGAGTGGCTGAAGGTGATGTGCTTGCTGGAAGAGAAGACGGGATCAAGCGTGTGGCCGGCGTAGTGGGTGGGGGTGTTGACCAGTTGCTTGAGTCCGAGGTTGGCGAGCTTGTCCAGCAGGGCAGTGGTGTTGCGGTCCTTGTTGTTCTAAAGGAGGATGTTGAGGTCCCCTAGGAGGATGTAGTCAGCGGAGGGGAGGGTGTGCGGGCTGATGAAGTCCGTGATGTCGTCGCTGAATTGTGTGCGCGGTCCCGGGTGTCATAAGACAAGGGTGCCTCTGAGCGTCGTCTTTGGGTTGGCGTGTATCTGGAAGTAGAGGTGTTCTGCGGCGGAGAAGGTGTTGTTGGAGTCGGTCGTGATGCGGATGGTGTTCTTGTGTACGATGGCGATGCCTCCTCCGGTCTGGTTGATGCGGTCCCTCCGGGTGATCTTGTATCCGTCTGGGATGGCGATGGCGATGTCGGGTGCAGAGGAGGCGTTCATCCAGGTTTCCGTGAGGAAGGCGACGTCTGGTGAAGTTGTGTCGAGCAGGTTCCAGAGTTTGATGGCGTGTCTGTGGATGGAGCGGGTGTTGAGCAGGATGCACTTGAGGTGGGTCTTGCTGGTGCTTGGCTTGGCGGGTGCGGTGCAGGTTCGGAGGCAGGTGAACTTGCAGGCCTTGCAGGTGAAGGGTCCATGGATGCGTTTCGGGGTGGCCCGGCAGCAAGCGGGGTTCCGGCCGGCATTGAGTGCGTTGAGGGTGGCAACGTTGTGGGTCTGTCGGGTGGTCTCGCATCGGCGGGGGCCAGGGGTCCTGGCACTGGGCGCGGGTCAGGCGCGGACGGGCGCAGACGGGCTTGCCTTTGGCGCGCCATCGGCGCACAATCGGCGCACCCGCTGCGCGTGACCGCTGCGCGTTCGGGTGGGCGTCATAAGTGAGGAGCCGGGAAGGAGGAGCAGCTGGGTGGCGGGAGCGGGGCGGCGAATGGGCAGGAGGGGGCCGGGCCGCAGGGAGTCAGCGGCGGCAAAATGAGGAAAAAAACGAAGGGCAAAAACACAAGGCAAGGCAAGCAAAACGAGGCAGAAGCAGTGGTGTGTGGGGGGGGCCACCTCGCCTGGTTACAGGCTCAGCCCACAGAACACCTGATTGCCAACAACCATTGGGACACCACCACCACACAGATTATAAAATGAATCCCTCCCACTACCACATTCCTTTGCATCACAGCATAGCTGCAAGCAAGAGCCACATTACCACGAACAGCAGACACACACCAATACACATACAACCTGCACACAAACACACACACCACACAAACCAACACAACACCATCCCTACACACCACACACCTGCACATCCCACCCCACCACACCAACACCTTGCACATCACACACCATGGCACCCAAGAAAAATCCAAAATTCACTGACAGTGAGTTGAAGGTCATGGTGGATGAAATCATCCGTGTCGAACCACATCTCTTCGGCAACCTAGTCCAGCAGACAACCTTGGCAACCAAAAATCACAGGATAGTGACCAGATAGAGTCTGGCGGAGGGTGACCGGCTTGGACTGGAGGTGGGTGACTGGCCTGGACTGGCGGTGGGTGAGCGGCCTGGCAGTGGGTGACCGGCCTGGACTGGTGGTGGGTGACCGGCCTGGACTGGCGGTGGGTGACCGGCCTGGACTGGCGGTGGGTGCCGCAATAACACTGTAAGGGGGTTTCCCAACTGCCATTTCAGATTGCATCATCAAATGTATCTTTTTGCCTGCACCGCCACCGCCGAATGCGTGCACCACCATAGCGGTGCCAGTGAGTGATTATTTTCAAATGCTGCACCGTCGCGGTAGCGTGCACATGCGGTTGCCGGTGTGTGAACGTGACGGTCCGTACACATGTAGCCAATGGGAACAGGTTACGCGTTGCGCGTAAGCGCATTCAAAAATTGCGGAAGACGTGCACCGCCACACCAATGCGAGTCATTGGCCCATTTTGAATGATGCATCCAGGGAAAACCAATTGCTGCAGACGTGTGCCACTGATATGAGCTCAGGGCCCTATATATGTGTGAAGATTTTCTGCACACATTCACTGCTTCCAGCCACTGCTGCCTGCGACCATCACCTCCACCTGCTGCTCCTGAGCTATCCAACAACTGCTGCCTGCGACCGTCACCTCCACCTGCTGCTCCTGAGCTATCCAACAACTGCTGCCTTCAACCGCCACCTCCACCTGCTGCTCCTGACCTATCCAACAACTGCTGCTGTAGTGCCACAGTCCTGGACCTTGCCATGTCGAGAGTGTGAGAGATCCGGTCTCGTCCCTTCACCGCATCGGAGCTGGATGTCCTTGTGGACGCTGTGCTCAGCCACTAGGAACGGCTCTACGGTGCCCCCGGACAGGTGGTAAGTGAAGTGGGTAACATGCTGGTGGGCATGAGGTGGTCACTGACTCCTTGCTTCTACAAGCTTGGCGGTGTGCTGTGGGACCTTCACATGTGTTGTACAGTGCATGTCTGCATGAAGATACGTGTTTCTGCAATGTTTGTGAATGCCAAACAGTCCACTGACATTCCCCTCTTATCTCCCATCCTGGTAGGTGAAGCTGCACCTTCGCAAGGCCGTCTGGAGGACCATAGCATGTGATGTACGGGCAGTGGGGGTGTGCAATAGATGGCACACACACTGCCACAAGCGCTGGGACGACATATCCAGGCTCAGCAAGAATGTTGCAGAGATTACACTGGGGATCATTCCAAGAACAGGCCGCCTTGCCCGAAGCACCATGACACCTCTAATGCACCGCATAATTGCTGCGACGCATCCTTACCTGTCTGCCTGGCTGAGAGGGAATCGACATCTAACTAGCGGTAAGCAGACTGTATGTGTCTGTAACTTGTGAGTGCATGCATGTATTCATGCTCAGACACAGTAGTGACATCCGTGGTGCGTATCTTTTGCATATATTGCATGTTGGTGTCATTAGCGGAGTGAGCGGTAGCACCCATGTCCGCAAGGTGGACATACCAGTTGATTTGTATTTGAGGGTTCCAGGACATGCCGTTGAGTTCTGGTGTCCCATGGCATTACATGTGTGGTGGTCTGCATGCACTTGCCCTGTTTTTATGATGTACATGTTTCACAGACACCCACAGATCTATGATGTGAGGATGTGTGGTAGGGGTGGTTTGTGTACAGGATGTGTGCTACATGTCAATCGACTGTAAGGAACGGTGTGACATTGTAACCTTCAGTACGTGAGTGTGGCACTTAGGTTAACATCTCTTCCCTCTCTCTTCCAGCTTTTGCCAAGGGCACTGACACACAGACGACGGAGATGAGTGGTGGCAAAGCATCCAAATCCGAGATGACACACACGCAGACTGACACTGAAGAGGGCAGCCACGGAGAGGGGGACAGAACCGTCCCTGAGGACTCACATGTGGAGACACCATCGTCCTCATCCTCAGAAAGTGTTGGTGAGTCAGCAGTGTTGTCACAGACAGGGAGTGGGCAATCGACACCTTCAGTCGGGACACAGCACACAGGCCCACACTGCCACCCACTGCAACATGTACTGCTCGTGCTCGCCAGAGGAGGGGGAGCAGAGTTGCCTTCGGCGCAGGCACCGCAGAGCCTGCCCCTGTGACACAAAGTGCACTTTGTGCAAAGGCTGTTGATCTGCTGCGACAGCTGTGTGTAGGGCAGACCAACATGATCAATGCATTCCAAGACCACGATAGGAAGTTGGGGCAGGTGGTGGCATTCATGGAGGGGATGCATGGCGATGTTGCTGGTCTCCACAAAACAGTTCAGTCATTGACAAGCACTGTGTCTTCAGCCATTGTACAGTCGCATGGACAGGGTGCTACTTCTGTAACACCATCCACACCACTTGATGTTACAGGGGAGAGTCAATTATCAGACCAGGCCTCTTATTCAGGTTACTACACTAGGAACAGCCACAGGCAGCAAGGTAGGGCACGGAGGGCACAGACACCATCCCCTAGGACTGGGATATCTTTCTCCGAAGACAACGTGAGCTACACTGGAGTTGACACACAGGATCATCAAGGGGTGTTGGGGAAATAGATTCACATGCTACACAGGCATCCCCCACAAAAGTAACTCCCAAGGCAAGGGCACAGCCCAAGTCCAGGGACACTCCCAAAGACAAGAACACTACAAAGGAAAGGGCACCTCCCAAGTGCAGGGACACTCCCAAGGACAAGGACACTACAAAGCAAAGGCCACCTCCCAAGAGCAGGGACACTCCCAAGGACAAGGACACTACAAAGGAAAGGCCACCTCCCAAGAGCAGGGACACTCCCAAGGACAAGGACACTACAAAGGAAAGGCCACCTCCCAAGAGCAGGGACACTCCCAAGGACAAGGACACTACCAAGGAAAGGCAACCTCCCAAGAGCAGGGACACTCCCAAGGACAAGGACACTACCAAGGAAAGGCCACCTCCCAAGAGCAGGGACACTCCCAAGGACAAGGACACTACAAAGGAAAGGCCACCTCCCAAGAGCAGGGACACTCCCAAGGGCAAGGTAGCTTCAAAGGAGAGGGACACTACAATGGACAAGTCTGCACCCAGGGACAGGGCACCGCCCAGGGATCAGGGACATTCCAGAGACAGGACACCTCCTACGTCCAAGGCACATCCCATGGCAAAGGGTTCTCCCATGGACACGAGCACCATCAAGGACAGGCATATATCAAGCTCTGATTATCAGCCGTCTTGATTACTGCAATGGTCTCCTGGCAGGAGCTAATGAAGAGGTCCTCAACCGCCTACAGGTGGTACAAAATACAGCAGCGAGGTTGGTGCTCAATGCTCCCCCTAGGTCTCCTTCTAGACCTCTATTGCACAAACTTCACTGGTTGCCAATACGGCAGCGAGTGAATTTTAAGATCGGCTGTATAATCCACAAAGGCCTCAATGAATTAGGACCTGAGTACCTTGCTACTAAGTTTGTTCCCTACGTTCCTACACGTACCCTTAGGTCTGGTGAACAGCTCTTGTTGAACATTCCAAAAATCGCCAAAGCAAGGCAAGGGGGTAGGACCTTGTCTGTGGTAGGCCCAAGCTTTTGGAATTCCCTCCCGCTTCCTTTAAAACAGTGTGGGAGTCATCTAGAATTCAGAAAATGTCTGAAAACTTTTCTGTTTAGCCTATGCTAAGCATTTATCCGCTGGTCTCTACTAGACTTCTGGTATTAAAGTATTAAAATATCTCCCCGTAGCTCCATCTAAGCTCTCCACTCTAGGTGTCATAAGCGCGGAGATACTCCTTCGGGAGTTTATTCATAGCGCTATAAAAACCTATAAATAAAAATAAATATATCACCCCTGGCTGCACTGAGGATGATGTTTGAGGAACGTACAACACATGTGTCAGCGGTGGGGTCCCCCCATACCTCTACTTCCATCCACGCCCCGCAGAAGCAGAGGAAGGAGTACACTGTTGTTGCATCCCCCATTACACATGATGCAGAGGGCAGAAGGCAGGCCCACAGCAAACGGCAGGCAGGGTCCAGCACGTCCCCAGAGAGCGGACCACCACAAGCATAAGATCCACCTTTGATGTCTGATTGATGATGCCACTCCACTTACCAGTCCAGTCATGTCCGGGGTGCCACTATATTTCACCAAAAAACGGAGGCACACACCAGTGACACATGACCACCTCAATGTCGCTCAAGTACAGCTTTCCCCAGCTCCCAGGGCCACCCTGCCTCCTGGCCCATACAGCCCTGCGGCTCATCATTTCAGTGGTCCTAGTGGGTCAGCTGCAGTTCACTCTCATGTGTCAGATAGTGGCATTGTGTCTATTGTACGCTGTCATGCATCATGTAGTAGCACTGTGTCAGTTGTGCCCTCTCCTGTTGCAGGTACTGGCACTGTGTGTGTCCGCCACTCTCATGTGTCAGATGTAGCCATGGTATTTGTTGGTCAGTGTACAGGGACATGTCCTGGCAGTGTGTCTGGGTCTATGGCTCATGTGTCAGTCACTACAGCTGTGGCTGTGTCTCACACTCCTGTTCCTGGCCCTGGCGGTGTGTCTGGGTCTAGGGCTCATGTGTCAGTCAGTAGATCGGTGGCTGTGTCTCACACTCCAGTTGCTGGTGCTGGCGGTGTGTCCGAGGCGAGTAGTTCAAGCACTCCACCAGATTCTGTGGTGTGAGGTTTAGTTGCCATCACTCAGATGTCATTTTACTTTGTGTGTAGATTGACGAATGTAACCACCCTGACATTATCATTGTCCTTGTGACGGGTCGCTTGACACACGTACTTGGGTAGCCAGTGATGAACCTGCTCTGTTGGCCTCAATGCCCTGTTGCTGTTCTGATACTGCATCTGCCCTCTCATATGCTGCCTCTGATGTACCTGCTCTGTTGGCCTCAATGCCCTGTTGCTGTTCTGATACTGCATTCTGCCCTCTCATATGCTGCCTCTGATGTACCTGCTCTGTTGGGCACAATGCCCTGTTGCTGTTCTGATACTGCATTCTGCCCTCTCATATGCTGCCTCTGATGTACCTGCTGCTCTGTTGGGCACAATGCCCTGTTGCTGTTCTGATACTGCATTCTGCCCTCTCATATGCTGCCTCTGATGTACCTGCTCTGTTGGCCACAATGCCCTGTTGCTGTTCTGATACTGCATTCTGCCCTGTCATGTGCTGCCAATGATGTACCTGTTCTGTGCAATGGACTGTTGATGCACTTAGTCCCTCTCACGTGCTGCCTCTGATGTACCTGTTCTGTGCAATGGACTGTTGTGCACATTGCCCCTCTCACGTGCTGCCAATGATGTACCTGTTCTGTGCAATGGACTGTTGATGCACTTAGCCCCTCTCACGTGCTGCCTCTGATGTACCTGTTCTGTGCAATGGACTGTTGATGCACATTGCCCCTCTCACGTGCTGCCAATGATGTACCTGTTCTGTGCAATGGACTGTTGATGCACTTAGCCCCTCTCACGTGCTGCCAATGATGTATCTGTTCTGTGCAATAGACTGTTGATGCACATTGCCCCTCTCACGTGCTGCCAATGATGGACCTGTTCTGTGCAATGGACTGTTGATGCACTTAGCCCCTCTCACGTGCTGCCTCTGATGTACCTGTTCTGTGCAATGGACTGTTCATGCACATTGCCCCTCTCACGTGCTGCCAATGATGTACCTGTTCTGTGCAATGGACTGTTGATGCACTTAGCCCCTCTCATTTGCTGCCTCTGATGTACCTGCTCTGTTGGCCACAATGCCCTGTTGCTGTTCTGATACTGCATTCTGCCCTCTCATTTGCTGCCTCTGATGTACCTGCTCTGTTAGGCACAATGCCCTGTTGCTGTACTGATACTGCATTCTGCCCTCTCATATGCTGCCTCTGATGTACCTGCTCTGTTGGGCACAATGCCCTGTTGCTGTTCTGATACTGCATTCTACCCTCTCACGTGCTGCCAGTGATGTCCATGCTCTGTTGTACCCAGTGCCCATGCTCTTGAATACTCTGATATTATACAACTATTATGTTGAATAAAGATAGTAAAACATGTTTTGTTGTTTGTCGTTGTCATTCCTGGTTGTGTACTTCAATTGTGTATATATTGGTGCGATCGTCAATGTAGTTTCTCTAACATGACACTCCCCCTTCCAACGTCACAGCCCTGGCAGGTACTCCCCTTCCGCCCGCAATTTGTGGGTTGGCGTACCTGCGTCGTCATCGATGATGCTCCATGACTTGCTGGTGGTGGAGCACGAAGAGAATCGGAAATGCGTGTAGCGCTGGGTCCATGACGGCGAGCTGCTTGTGGTGAGTGTCTCTGCAATGTGTTGTATCTCCGCTGTGGTGATTTCGCCGGGTTCAGGCCGGTTGTTTTCCGCAGCGATTTTATGTGTGTTTTCTGCCATCGTGATTTGGAGGACGGTCGGAGACGTCATTCCGTATGGCGGTGTGTCTGGATTGGGTGCGTCCGCCGCGGGGTCGGGTGTACTTCCGCGGCGGTGCGTGCTCTTCCGCCGCGTACGGAAAATTGACAGTGTCTCCCATCCTAATATGGCAGACGGAGTGTCCGCGGCAGGCGGATGGAAAAAAGTCTTTTTCCGCCTACTCCAGGACGGCGGTCGTCCTTCCGTACGCCATCCTAATGAGCCCTTTATTTAGGCATCTCTTTTAGCTCCTTTCTTACTTGAACCGTTTGATCACTTTTCCATCCCAACAGTTAGAGGGATCGGTGGAAGCTATGTTTAAATTTGCACAGAAACTTGGTCATAAACCCAGAAGGGAAATGGTTACTTTGTAATTAAGTAAATGCCTGGCCATTGCTATTTGTGGCACTGGTTTATCAGAATATTGATCAGCTACAGCAAATAGAGAACAGATTTGCCGGAAGACTTCTGGCGGTCCCACAAGGCTGCTCTACTTGTATTTGCCATGGTAACTATGGTCTCTCCTTTTTGGAGGACCAAGTGAAAGTTCACCCTTGTGTATTGTGTATTTCGATATAGCAGAAGCATAATCTGATCCTTACTTAACAGATTAGTAAGGTTTGCATAAATTTAAATAAGGCCCATCTCATCCAATGGTTATCCTTTGTTAAAAAGGGCATGTTCCGAGCTAAGGTGGTTAGAGGTATTTCATAATCCAGTAAGGGAATGTCTATAAGCAAAAATATTGGTAAAGAATGGTATAGGGTGAAGCTGGAGCAGTTACGTTTACCCAAGGCAGCAAATTCGATTACAGTCTGCAACCATCTTGATTTGCTTATTAGCAGAGTGATATAGCCTTCTCTGATGCAGATTTTGAACCCTCAGCATACATTCTATCTAACACGATTTAAGCTAAACTTGGTGCATCTTTTGGTGGTGCTCCCAAATGGCAAAGCTTGGAAGAACGATCTTAGCCCATGTCCTTTTATATTAATTCTTCGCAAAGCACATTTTACTTTGTTATATTTTGCAAGCTTTACTCTGAGGCCAGGGATCACTATATTCTGCCAGTATTACATGACTCCAAGATCAGGAGGGGCAAACAAGCAATAAGTGCCTTGTAGCAATTTCTCCCTGTTTTGATATGTGTAAATATCCTAAATGTTATTTTAAGAGCTGTGAGAATAAGGAAGTATTATGCCACTAAAATATGGAAAAATGCTTCATGTATATAAGCCTTGATATGATTTTAATTCTTTTTTGCAATGTGTTGTGTTGCTATTTTCATTAATTTGTATACTTCTTCTTTATTGCTATTGATTTCAAGGAATGTACTTTTATGGTGGTTATTTTTATGCAGAATAAAGTTAGTTTGATTGATTGACTCAAATGCAAGATGCAAGAATCGGAAATGGGTCAATGCAAATCAACGTGGTAAAAAAGGAATGACGAATAATTCTGGAATTAATACAAATGTGGAAATGTTGACGAGGAACACTGCTTGCCACCTCTGTGGTATAGTTGGGCATTGCAATGTGAATGCAGACAAAACCAGAGTGAATTCTGAATGAGTTGTTCCTCAGATGCAGACACAACATATCAACAATGGTCCCATCCCAATAACATTAAAAAATGAATTGCCATATATTCCAGGCTACTAGCAGAATCCACTGTTTCCCATTATGATTTACAACAGTTTTCTTCATGGAGTAATTCACAGTGACAGTTCCAGAGAGGGTAGGAAGATTGGTTACTTGGAGCAGTCTCAGGCAGACCTGAGTGACCCATACATTGATGGCGAAGTCAATGTCACCATTGCTTCATTTTGAATTGATACTGGTTCTACCTGTTCTTCTACAGTTCATTCTGTGAAAGTTCCAAACCTACACCTCTTGGGAAGAGAAGTCCAAGTTAGAGGGAACAGTAATAAACACATTGATTATCAGGTTGCAAAAAATGCCCTAGTTAAAACTGGAGAAATAGTGAATAAACATCAGTTCATTTGTTGAAACGACTGATGTAGCATCAGTGTTCAAAATCAAAAGCACAAAATTTAAGGGTTAATTTATTTTCAGCTTTAACAAAAGATAACCTGCTTCTGGATTTAAAACAAGCTACCAAAGAAGAGGTGTTGGATTTCTTTGGTAAAGAGATAGGACTGATAAAAAGTGCACAACCGGTCAAAGCTAGAATAAAACCTGATGCAATTTTCCCCAGAATTAAGAAATATAAATGTTCAGGAGAAACAGAGGTGGGAATTAAACTTGTTATTGAAAACATGATTGATCAGAGAATCTTTCTGGCAGTGCTTGGTAGCCCTTGAAAATCTCCTGTGATGGTGATGAAGCATTAGATGTTCCCCAAACAAAAAGACGTCTGTCAATTCATGAGGTGATCATGGGCAGAGCAATGAGATTGACAAATTCCTTCAGCTGCAGTAGTTTCAATAACTGATGACATTGTGTCAGATGACTGTAAAGACCTGGCTGATATTTTTAAATCTGTCGTTCATCAAGTGAATATGGTAGCAGAAGCAATGAAGGAGATACAGCGTCACTGATTGAACGCCAGAAAACTGGAAAGTGGACTGAAAATGCCTGATGAAGAATTGCCTTTAGGAGCCTTTGTGTGAACTCTATCAGGTGATCCTAATGACTAACATTGCAGTAAAATATGCTTGAATCCTGCTGTTAATCTATGCCACTCACTCAAAAAGAGTTAAAGCAGTAAATGCAGAAGTGGTAAAACAATCACTAATTCACAGAGTCAAGTTCACTGCATGGATTCGGGGGTGGGGGGGTGGAATATTGAAACTGGTGTGGAAAAGGAAGTCATAAACATTCAGATCAATGAAAGTGAAAGTTCTGGTGAAGAAAATGATACCTCTACCAATGATGCTGCTGATCAGTTTTAAAGTGGGAATTAGAGTGAAGAGCTGCTGCAATGTCAAAGAATGTCAAAGTCAAAAACATGAGTGGCAACAAGAAGAAGTTGTCTCTGAACCAGACCATGAAA
This sequence comes from Lissotriton helveticus, assembly GCF_964261635.1. Lineage (NCBI taxonomy): Eukaryota > Metazoa > Chordata > Amphibia > Caudata > Salamandridae > Lissotriton > Lissotriton helveticus. Next base: position 889,264,054 of record NC_136065.1, on the reverse strand, counting down.
GACTATAGTGGAAAATTTTAGTCAAAAGAACTGCCAAACAAAAAAAAACTGTTTACAGTTAATCTTCCGATCAAAATTGACCAAAGTTCAATTCCATCAGTGAGTTGAAAAACAAGTGAAAGGGAGATCAGAAAAAAGCAATGAAAAGTACCTGTGAAAAAAAGCCTTTTCAACCAGATTAAAAAAGAAATAAAAGCTAATCCATGAAAAATCAGAAGTGCTTGAACTAGATTCTAGAAATGGGGACAGTATCTCACCTGTTGCTGAAAGACCAGCTTGAAAGAGAATATCAAATTAAAAGTGTATGTCACCAGAACGGGGATATCGAGCAATTCTGTCAGAGGAATCAGTCAGATTTATAGCCCAATAAAATGTTGACACAACAGTTCTGAAAGTCAGATTAAAAGCGAATCAAAAGTAGAAGAACCACCTTGACATTTTTTAAAAGACTGTAAAGATTGAAATTTCAAAATGAAATCGATGGAGAAAAATGTAATGAAAGTATAAACTGAAAAAACTTTAAAAAAAGATGATCGTTTTGATTATTGTTTTGAATAGAAATAATGAGAAGAGAAGAAATTTGACATTTTTTTAACGAAACATTTTGATAACATTTGAATTGTGAGTCTCATGATAAATTGTCAATCTTAATAGAAAATGGTGCACAGCAAATAATGGAAACTTGTTGGTTTGACTTTAATATTAACAATATTAATAGTCTTAGTTGATCTGTTGTTGTGCTTACTATCTCTGGTGAGAATGCCTCCACAAGAGTTTAATTAACCATAAGACATAATAAAGGGAAACATAACAGATTAAAAGATAGAGAAAGTTTAGTTAGTGGATTTCAAGCTATCATTTATACTAGGGGCATGGCTTGCTGGGCAGCAGAATGGCTGCTCCCTGAGTGTGCTCCGCTGGGCGAGACAAAATCCGGCATAAATCTGCACATATAAAAAGAAGGGAATTTTGCAATAGCTGGGGGATTGGTGGATGCCTGTCTGAACCTGCGGTAGTAGGAGGGCCACTGCCTTGAACATCTGCTATATGTTGGCTTCCCCTTGAGAATGGGTGGTGGAGAGTGTAAAAAGTGTCGCACCCACACCATGGGGAGTTGGGTGAGCTAATTCAAGTGGGCGCAGAAGGACACCCTTGCTGTGGAAACACGGGCCGCGAAGTTTGCAGAGCAGTGGTCCAAGCATACGCTGTGAACTGGGCGCGCCTGTGCAGGTGTACCATCATGGGGAAGCAGGATGCCAAACAGCCCAAGATTAGCTTAGAGCAGCGACGGTCGAGTAGGCAAATGGAGCCAGTCTGACCTCCATGATTTCCAAGTCGAGACCAAAGATCAACTGTCATAGATGGATAGACTCTTGGGTGTGATTCGTGTGAAGAACGAGGATTTGGAGGCCAGATTGCGCCGCAATAACATACGCATCAAGGGTATCCCGGATACGACAGCGATCATTAAGAGGGAAATTTATGTGGCTGACTTTTAAGAGACCTATTCACTGAAAACGTATCACCTATGTTTGCTGTTGAAAGAGCGCATTGCACCCTGGGAGCTCAGCCACCGGTTGGAGCTCCGCCACGTCCTATTCTGGCGAGGATTTTAAACTATCAGGACTGGGATGTTGTACTCCGTCAAGCACGAATCAAAGGGACTACGTCAAACCAAGGAAATCAAATTGCCGTCTATCCGGATTTCACTCCGGCAGTTCAGGCAGTCAGGAGAGAATTTTTGGCAGCGAAACGGATCTTACAGCAAGCACAAATTCCCTATTCCCTGCTTTACCCAGCCAAACTTAAAGTATTCTTTGATGGGTCTTCTCACTTTTTTATGCACGCCAAATCGGCTATGAAGTTTGCCAAGCATGTAGGTGGAAAGCAGAAGAAAGCTGGCACTCGATCTGAAGATGCCACTGAACATCAGCTAAGTGATAATGACTGATGTGTATGCTATGACACTCCACTTGATATGCTATCCCTGCCTTCATATGATATCAGGGACTTTATTGTTGGTTAGGTTTGATGATGGGCATAGGACTCTGGACTGGTATTGATGATGATAAGTATATAGCATTGTACAGCTCTTGCGTGCTGCGGTTATCCATATGCAAAATATATTCCTTAGAAGCATTCTGTTGCTATGTTATTGCAAATGTGAGTTGTTTATTGCTGATCTGACAACGGTGGGAAACACCTTATCGTAACAGCAAGGGATGGTGGGAGGAGTAAATGCTGCCTGAGCCACGGTTTTGTTATTTTCACGACCAGATGCAAATTCTTTTCCTTGCAGTTTCTTTGCCACCCCACTTCGGTAGGGGATGTCGTTCGGCACTCACACGGCCTCATGGGAAGATTCCCAGATATATTTCTTTTTTAGTTGTTGTCGTTTTGTACGGGTGGGGGTATGCTTCAACCTGATTGGGGGGTTGATGTGGGTGGGAGGATGGGACGGAGGGTAGTTTCATATTGGGTTGGTGATGTGTGGTCATGCTGTGGTGGGCATTATGTACGGGACAAGGAGACATTTGCAGATGTGGGGAGGATGCGGGCTGAGACTTGTGGAGATGCCTCGATACGCTTGAGACTATAATAAATTGTGTTACCTGGAACATACGCGGACTCAAAAACAGCAGAAAAACCAGTTTGGTACATACATATCTTGAACGACACAATATTGATCTATGTATGTTACAGGAGACTTATCTCCGCTCCCCGACCTCTGTGAAACTTAGACATAATAGATGGGGATCATCTAAGCCTCAGTATACTCCAACTTTTCCAGGGGGGTGGGTGGCTGTGCTGGTAAAACGGGGACTAGACTGGAGAGAGCGAGATGTTTATGCAGATCCAGAGGGATGATACATTGTTCTATTGGGATATCTGGGTGGCACTCTGGTAACACTGGTGGCGTTATATGGGCCAAATGTGGATGCACCTGGATTGTTTCAGGATGTGTGGGCCAAGGTGCGGGCTACTGGTTGCATCACGACCCTTCGGGGGGATTTCAATGCCATTATTCATGACGAGCTAGATAGACAGGGCACAGCGTGCACACACCACCCAGCAGCAAGTAAAGTCCTCAATGTTCTGCTAGATGACGGGGACATGGTAGACATATGGCGACTACAGAATCCATTAACTAAGGAAGCTATGTGTTTCTCGGAGGATCGTCATGCCTTGTCCGATCTGGACTACTGGCTGATGACCAGAGATGTTGTCAGTTGGGTAGTAGAGGTGAAACACTTGGCTAGAACCATATCTGACCACTCTCCGTGTCTGCTGACTATCTCCCTACCCAACACTATACGTAGAGCATTCACCTGGAGACTCTCCCTGCATGCGTTATTGGAAAAAGCATTCAAGAAGGGAAATCCGTGATGACATTTCAGAGTACTTTGCATTGAACATGGGGTCCGTAGACATAGAGGCCTCTCTGTGGGAAGCCTTTAAGGTGGTTATCAGGGGGAAATGTATATCTAGGCAGGCAGGAGTCCTGAAGGCCATTAGAACCAGTCTGGGGAACATAGAGTCTCAAATACAAGATCTAGAGATGTGTATCCATGATGGGGTAGGATGGGGGAGGATCGGCCTTAATGGCGGATTTGAAGAGCAAGTTGTTGGAATATGATGAGGAAGCACAGAGGGAAGTAAAATTCCTAGGGAAATATGCGGAGGCCCATAGATACGGAGAGGGGGACAGACCAGGGCGCACGCTTGCCGGTATGCTTGGAGCTCCACACTCTACGGCCTTTTTAGGGGATCCCCGGCTATTCTGGATTCATTCTCATCGTTCTATGCAAAATTATATACTACAACTCAGAGTGCCCAGAAGGTATGCAGGAATTTTTAGACTCAGTAGCGTTGCCATGGTTCAACGATCGACATAGAGAATATATGCACCTACCCGTTACCGTTGAAGATGTCGCTGACGTAATCAGGAGTATGCCATTAGACAAAGCCCCTGGGTCGGACGGGCTGACGACTGCAATTTATAAGGTGTACGTTGAGGAGCTTGCACCTAGATTATTAGCAGTGTTTGGAGAGGCACATGAAACGGGCATATTGCCTCAATCAATGCGAGAAACTATTATTATTACACTATTAAAGCCAGGAAAACCTGGACTCTTATTGGCCTCTATCCCTTATAAATTTAGATGTCAAAATATTTGCTAAACTAATAGCAAACAGACTGCAGCCTATGCTTCCCATGATTGCTCTACCGGACCAATCAGGCTTTATTCCCGGTAGATCCACCTCTCACAACCTTTGCACGTTTTTTTCAGTACTACATTACCTCCACCCTGACGTGCAGGCTGCGATGGTGTTCCTGGATGCCACAAAGGCTTTTGATTTGATCGAATGGCCTTACATGTTTAGAATTTTGGAGAGGATGGGATTCGGACCGCTGTTTCTCAGGTGGATAAAACTGTTGTATACCAAACCTATTGCCAGGATACGAGTCAATAACCTTATTTCAGACCCTTTTCCAATCACACGAGGAACGCGACGGGGCTGCCCGCTGTCCCCATTATTATTTGCCATAGCGATGGAGCGCGTATTCGACATCACCATACTGACAAAGGTATAGGATTTTGTGCTCGGAGTCTTTTAATATCACTATACGCTGATGACGTTACCCTGTACATATTGAACCCGGAGCGAAACTTAGATGTAGTGCTGAGGGAATTTATTAAATTTGGTGGGCTTACGTGAATATCCATGAATTGGAATAAGTTGGTGATATTTCCACTAAAGGACAACACTAAGGTGGTCACCTCGGAGTTCCCGCTAAAGTGGGAAGAGGACACAGTGAAGTATCTAGGTATATGGATTACCTGAAATGTGCAGGAGCTCTGCAATCTGAACTATGGCAAGACGGTCAACTGGTTGGAAGGTAAGGTAGCTCTAAGGAGCAGACTCCCATTGTCTCTGGCCGGTAAAATTGCATTGTCAAATTGATAATTCTGCCTAAGTTCCTGTACTTGTTTGTAAATTTGCCACTCATACTCACTCAGTTCTTTTTCAGGACTTTAAGATCGTTGCTGATTTTGTTGGTGTGGGCGGGCAGCCAAGTCAGGGTGTCATGGGAGTTGTTCTCGCTGCCTACCGGGCAGGGAGGGTTGGGTGCCTCTGACATGAAATGATATGCACTTTATGCGCCGGCACAATATCTACAATATTGGGTGCATCCAACGCCGTTTCAACCACATGTTGCTGTGGAAAAGGATGCAGTGTTGCCTGTTCCACTTTGAGTGACAGTATATCAGAGACATAAACGGCCCACTGACGGGATTGACACGGCCGAAATGCTTAGATGGTCATGGGAAGGTCTGCGGAGACGGGCGAGGATACCTATATTGTCTGCTCCCTCGGTCCCCCTTGCACAAAATCCTATGTTACCCAACGTCAGAGATTCAATAAGTGGCAAGATTGCACAGGCAATGAAACTTAATACGTTTGCGGACCTATACCCAGGAGGGGCGTTCAGGGACTATCCGACAGCCAAGAAGGGAGAGAGGGTGCCATTTGGGGAGTTATTTTGTATCACAAACTCGGGCAGCCTGTCGAGAGATACATGCAGATTTTCCATCTCAGCCACCTACCTTGAATGCACTGGAGAACGTATTGACCACTCCGTCACCACGTAAATTGATTACCAGACGATACACACGTATGCAGACAGATGCCCCTGGGGTGACTTTGAAGGGTCGTCTTAAATGGGGCCCGAGTTGCCCACCCACATGACAGACGAGGAGTGGACATACTGCTGTGCTCAGATGACTGATCTCTCCCCTAACTATAAACTCAGACTGATCCATTTAAAATGTTTACACGGCTATTATAGAATGCCTATTAGCCTATATAGGATGGGATTAAGAGAAAATGACTGTTGGCGGTGCGGAATGGATGCTGCATCGTTCCTCCATATGGCTTGGGAGTGTCCTGCTATTCGTGTACATTGGCCTCTTATTTTTGAAATCCTGGACCTCAGGGTACCCCCATCCCCATTGGTGGGAATACTAGGATACGTCAAAAACACGCACATTAAAAAACACTAGCTGCACGGGCTACTTTTATTGTTTGCCAGGCGTCAGATAGCAATTGTTTGGGGAGAAGGACGCCAACAATCAAAGATTGGCTGAGGGAAGCAAAATCTGGTCAAACACAGCTGGCGACGTACTGGGAACCTATGCAGCCGGCCTCTACGCCTAGGGAGATATGGGAACCATTTATTGAATGGGTTCGGGCACAAGTGGTTGACTCTGGTAATACTGGAGGAGCCGGAGATGCAGGAAATCCTGCGATATCTTCAGAATGCAATGTGTAAATGAGCTTAACTTGGAGATACAAGAAGATATTAAATGTCGCAAGACAATAATAAGTATATGCACTAACATATTTCAAGTGGGGTTTCCATGTTATCTGACTGTCAGGGAGACTCATGCCGTAAGGTGTGTATATATACAAGTTGGTTGATATGTCCGCAGGTCTATATTGTAATTCCTGCCCTCACAGCATACGTTGTTTGGTCCAATGTACATGTCATATGCTCCCGCTCTGGATTTGATTGATTGCACATTACTGAACTGTTATGTTCTTTGTATTGGATTGTACCACTCTTTTGAAAATCAATAAATAAAATTTAAAACAAATATATTATTTTTACTAAAATGATATGGAAGTATTAGATCTGTTTTATTTGTACTTTTCTCCCTTCTTCTGCAGCTGAGGGTGGAGGTATACACACTTTCCAAATTATTATGGGTTGTCACACACAGTGTTAATTAGTATACTTAATAATAACTAGTTTCAAGTTTATTTATTTGCTTGATTAATTAAAATCCTACAAAAATGCTTAAAATATCATCAAGTATAAAAAGATTTCAAACACTATATACACAATTTTTCTCATGTCGTATACTTACTAAAATACAATACACAGTATATTTTGGGATACAGTGGATAAATAGTTCAGATATTACTCCTCTACTTTTTTTCCAACAGCACATACAAATTTTACAAATGCAGAGTTCATAAATATATCTTTAGAATTTAGGCATGCCGTCAATGCTTGTCTACATGTCCTTACTCCACGGTCATTTAATAGTCTCTTAAGGGTAATTTTCCTTTCAGTTTCTAATTCAGGGCAAAGACATAATAAGTGTATAATGTTCTCTTGTCCACATTTGCATAACCTACATGCAGTGTTCTCTTCACTGCTCTTCCATGTAGGTAAGTGACATAAACCCAGCAATAAGCCAAAACGTGCTCTGATAAAGATTTGTTTATTTTTCTGCAACTTTGATGTTTCAAGATATTCTTGGACTTTTTTTTCATAAATCTATTTATAATTGCCCATGCATGTTTTCTTTTTACAAATATATCTTTATCTTTTATCAGCGACAATTGATTAGTAAGTTTGTTAATTGTTTTTTTTAAAACTTTCCTGGGTAATCGTATTTTCCAAAATTGATATTGCACCAAATTCTTCCTTCGCTTTATTTAGATAAGACCAGGCCTGCAGTTTCCTATTGTCTTTGACTTCTTGCCACAATAGCTGGGACATTTGGTTTTTTGATAGTTTTTTATTCGGTTCCACACTTTAAGAGCTTGACCATTTCTTGCATATAGCTGGTTATTTATCCCAAATTCCAGCCTCACCTACGCTTTTGAGACGTTATTCGGTAGGCAAAATAGGATTTTATACGTTTTTGCAACTGTGTTATTAATAATCTCCGCATCTTTCCCGTTTAATACCTCACAGCCGTGTGTCAGGGGTGGTAGTGATTTTGCCAAAATGATCTTTAGTAAAGGACGATAAGACAAGGCAGTTATTGTTTTCTGTATAATCCTAAATGCTGCAACCAAAGTATTAGCTTTTCTGGTAATATCTTTTTTTTGCGGAAGAAAATTTCCACTGTCATTAAATATAACTCCAAGATACCGGTAGGAATCTGTTCTAATCTAATTTGTTCCAAAATCCATTTGTATTCATTTTTAAGTCTTGTATTTTTTGTAACTACCATTACTTTGGTCTTAGTTTCATTTATTACCATCTCATTTTCTTTTGCATACCTTGATATACGATCGATTAACCCTTGCAACCCAACTTTTGTTTGACTTAATAGTACAACATCATCCTTCTACAACAGATTAGATATTTGCTTGTCATCTGACCTAGGCGGATGTGCTTTTACTTTGTTCAGTGCGGGGGTGAAATCTGCTAGAAATAAATTAAAAAGCAGTGGGGTAAGGACACACCCTTGTTTTAATTATCCAGTCATATGTATTTTGTTGGTTAGTGTAATAACTAATTTTTGACTTCTTGAGGGATTTCAATGTGTCATTGATGGATTTATCTGTCTCAGATAATGAAGATTCTAGTGATGGTTTTAATTATGGACTTTAAAAATGTAAATGCACAAATTAAGCTTGGAACTAAACCTATTAAGCAGGAGCATGAATTTACTAAGGAATACAATGAGTGGCAGTTAGACATTGTTAGAGATTGGAAAGAGGAAAATGCTATAAGTGAACAAATCAGAGAAGAAGAAAAATGTAGATTTTTGAATCTACATCTTAGATTGTGAATTAAACAAGAAAGGCAAGGAGAAATATGTATGGTGTTATAAAGCTCTTAAAAGCAATAGGGCTAAATATATGGGGGAGAGTGAGTCTGAAAGGAGCTATGTAGTAAGTGATGATTATTTGACTGGTGGAGAGCCAGTTATGAGTAGAATGTATTATGTGTAATGAGAATGCCTATTTAAATTTGCTGCACAATTGGGTTGAATCTTGTTTTCTTGCTCTGGTTTTCCTACAGTTTGTTAAATTAGTGAAATGGATGATGCAAGTTTGAGGAGAGTGAAACAAGGGTTTGCACAGATAGTTCTAGATATAGTAGGTGTTATTTGTCCTCCAATCAGTGTGGAAATTAATTATGTGAAAACTAGACGTTTATCTAAACTTGTTGGTGGATAGACATGCTTTAAGTAAACCTGGAGTGCAAGCTCAAGTAATTTGGAACTAACTGCTATTAGAGCTATGGCCATGTAGAGCTGCTTAGCATTCGATATTCTTGTGAAGATAGGTGGTGTTTGCAAAGTACTAAAGGTTGAGTGATGTTGTTGTTAATTAGTAATAACAGTCCTAATATTAACTCCTAGATAACAAACTTGACTGATCACTCTCATGAACTTCAATCGTTAGAACAACATGGCTTATGGAAAGATGTAAGTTCCTGGATTAATGAGAATGGGAAAGGTTTTAGTTAAAATGGTGAATGGGTTGGTAATTTGGGTGGTGGAACCTTGTATGTTATAATAACACCTACAATAATTATAATGATTTCTGCAATTTTTTTGTTTCTTTTCTTAAACTTTTTTGGGCTGTCTGAATAAATATTTTGGGAATAAAAATGAGAAGATACCACTAAAGAGGAAGTGGTCTGAAGATTACGAGATGACGAATATCAAGGATCGCATCTACAAATAATTAAACATGGTGGAGGAGAATTCTTGAAAGAAGCAGAAAGAGATGCAAGCTAAATGAACTTCTCATTAATAAAGGTTTATTAGTAGTTTTAATGATTATAAAATAGTTATAGTGGGCTATTGTATAATTGGTTTTCAGATCATATTTACCTGCATTGATAATAATGTAAAATTTGCAATTTTGCACTTTATCCTGCAGATATAGACTGAATTAATATAATTGCAACTGATAGAAATTTCCTGTTATGTGTAAAAGTGAAGTTATTAAGGTGTTTTGTTTAGGCCACATGTCTGCATAAATCTCCATTTTAAACAAAATTGATGCCATCCCTGTAACTCAGAGTCAGACTGGAAACCGAAAGCAGCCCTGGCAAATTTGTCAGAGCAGCCTCCGAACTGTACAATAGTAAGTGCAGCGAGCCTGACCACTACAAAGTGTCATTTTATGGAGGTTCACCCATCCAAGAATATTTGGAAAACAAGTTTGTGTGGTTAAATAGGTACCAGGTACTCACACTTCCATTTTACATGCCCACGTTTAAAGTTGACATCTTTTTGGATGATAACTTTTAACACATTTGCTTGTATGATTACATTCCTTCACAGGCAAAATGAATTTATTTATTGTTGTTCATTTGGTGATAACTCTGGGTGGATAGAATCAACAATGACCACAAGACCAGGACTCAGGCACAGAAAGAATGAGTGCAGTTTATTATATAAACAACACTACACCTCTGTTTTGGCAGAGGAGCATCTTGATGGATTATCGAAAGTTACCCCATGCCTGAATTCTAGCCCAGCTACATTCCAAAACCATCCTGAAAAGGACATCTGTTTGGCCTACACCAAGGTTGGCTGGTGGATGACATACGGCTGCAGGTGAATGGGGAGTTAGCCTACTCTGAGGTATTCTGGCAGACCCACACACCCTATGTTCTAAAAGATAGGCAGTGCTAGGTAGGAGTGCCTTTTCATGTATGCATATAATCAATGCTAAGACACAATGGTTGAATAATTAATTCAGTTTCCCCAGTCTTGGAATGCTGGTAACATTGTTTTGCACCATTCTATTAATATTTTCAGTGCATCTATTTTACACAAGAGTACAATTGCTTCAAAAGTTATTTGAAATTCTTCAATAAATGTTTGTAATGCCTATTTGTCTACTTTTTGTGTCTCCCGTTGGGCATGTCTCAGCTACTAACAAAAGGGTAGAATCTGTTTCCACAATTTCCTTGTGGGCATTAGGGTTGCCATGTTCTGAGGTTGCAGGCACCCTTCGGTGTCCTGTCAGTTTAGGGGCCCAGATGGAGCACTGTGAACTAGCCAGGAAGAAAGTCGACATATTCTGATGGTATGAGCGGACACAGTCCCACATAGTTTTAAAGCTTATGTGCCTAAACGCACAATCCTACTTATAAAGTAGGAACCGTACGATAGGTGCATTCTACAACACATTTGTTATTATATATTTAATTATATTAGCTTTAAAAGCATAGTAAATGATGACCTTACTGTGCTCCAGGATACAACAATTTTTGTTGGGGCTCTTCAATGATTGCCTCACTATCACTTCCAACAGTGCCTCTCATCTCTCCATTGACCCTCTCTTAAATCCATTTTATTTGTTTTATAGCACCTCTCATACTAGTGCAAGGTGTTGGAGTACTTTACATTACACACACACACACACTCACACACACACACACACGCACACACGCACAAACACACACAAGCACAAACACACACAAGCACACACGCACATGCACACACACACTCACAGAGTGAATCATAAATGTGTAAATCAGTATATGAAAAATTTTATATAAAGCAAAGGGGACTACTAGATGTAGGATTCACATGTTATCCATACTGGTAGGCAGTTTTTAAGATTGCTTTGTCTGGAGAAGTACAAACTCAGGATTCAGAACAAAACAGTGTCTAGGGTTGACTTTAACAATAGGAACTTATTACTGTTTTTTTTAGCAATATCAGGGTAATGAAATATTGGGGAAAGCAATTCTTTCTAACCTGACCAGGCAGCTTGCATGAGGCTCTTGGATGGCAGCTCATAGCTCACAATTGTAACTTATGAACTGCACAGTACCAAAATAATCTCCATGACAAATACAGTAACCCAATGAGCAATGCACATAAAATATTGTTCTTTAATATGCATGGTACGCGTTCTTTGCAACAGGCATATTAACCCTCTACCTTACCATAGATGAGTCAAAACTTCCACTAGACCAAACTCCCATCTCTCTCCAGCAGGTACATTAATCACCAGAGTTAACTTGACATTGTTATTATTGCCCAGAAACTGCTGAATGTACAAGGAACTTTGCAGTGCTTTTAAAACGACTTCACTGCTGCAACTCCGGCCTCCCATCCTATCAGCCTCCTAGGGAAATGCTTGACACTTGGTGCAGTCAGTCTAGATTTGATGTCACTCACTCCTTTATCCCCACAGCACACATTCTCTCACAACAGGCTTCAGAGAGCACACAGTTAAACTGACGGCATAATGTTTTTTCCCTCCTGCAGTAGGTGTTGGCATCTTTTTCCCTGGAGAGAGTACCTAATGCACAGAGAAATAGAGACAACATACTCGTCAACTATTACAGCACTTTCCATGGAAAAACATTGATCGTTCATATCTGCACACTATTGCTAACCGAAGTTTTAGGAGTTATTGCCTCTCTTCTTATATTGTCTGTGTGTAATAATTAAGCAGTCTAATCACTATATATATCGGAAACCCACTGCCACTAACAGTGTCCTTCATGCCAGTAGCGGACATCCGGACCATCTAAAGTGGAGCATCCCGTATGGAGAGATGCTCAGCGTAAAAAGAAACTACTCAGAACCAAAGGATATAGAAGAAACTATTGAAGACACTGGTCTCAGATTTCTGGCAAGGGGATATCCTATGGAGGTCGTTGAACAAGCTAAGACAAAAATACAGGCAAGACCTCGATCCACACTATTGTAATCAATGGAGAAGGCGGAAAATGAAGAAACAACTCGCATCATCATAGATTTCAACGTAGAACATCAAAGTCTTAAAAAAATCATAAAGAAAAATTGGAAAATCCTGATGTTAGATGATTCATTAAAAAAAACCCTTCCACCAACTCCCCAAATAACTTACAGAAAGACAGCTTCTCTGGGAGATATCCTCACACAAAGTCACCTATCCGCTATCAATCCACGGAACGAGAAAGGCAACAAACCCTGGCTTACAACACCTGGCTTCTGGAAATGCTCTAAATGCAAAGCCTGTGAGCATGGCAAAAACACACTCTCATATGAACTACAAAATGGAAACATAGAAAAAATCGCTGATCACATAACGTGTGAATCCAAATTTGTAGTATACGTCCTACAATGTCCATGCCAAAAACTATACGTAGGCAGTACAATAAACAAATTGAAGCTACGTATATTACAACACCTTAGGGCGATCAAGAATCAGGATCTCTCTTACCCAATGGCCAAACACTTCCAGGAGAAACATTCTAGTAACAACCAAGAACTCAAATTCTTTGGTGCAAAACTGGTTAAGCAGCATGAAAGAGAAGGAGATAGAACCTTAGAACTTAGAAGAGCAGAATCAAGGTTCATCTTGGCACTGGGAACAGAGAATCCTTTCGGACATAATCTGGACGCAGAAGTGCATGTACATTTATAGAATAACAACATCTTTGGAAAACACGTGTAAATGCTGTTGGTCAAACTGGATGAGAGAGAAAACAATCCAAGGTTTAAGAGGAAAAATGACTAAAAGTCCTATATAATTGAGCAAAAAGGATAATGACCATATGAGCACAATATAGATGGTCACACCTAATGTCATAGTGCTAGGGCAGGGTATATTGAATAATTGATTGACTGACCTGACAGATAAATGTTATATCTCTCCTCAATCCATCTACTCTCCACCTTTACCTTCCCCTATTCTGCCATGAATAATTAATCTCTTGATGCTTACTATGAACTATTGAAATTGTCTGATATAGTTATTAGGAATACATTGTACCTCATACCTACTTTTCCTATTTTTATGATACCTTGGAAATTTGCATTTTTACTGAGAAGTCATGAAGGGAGGGATGTTGTTCAAAAGAGGTTTAATTTGCCATCTTCAACCATAGGGTACTTTACCTATATGTTTCTTTGCTCATAAAATTGTGTACATAAATGAAAGTCTAAAATGGCCACTGAAAAATAAGTGATTAGAAGGGTTAACAGTCTAGTCTGTTTTTAATGGTAATGAAGAAGGGACTTTAAGCACCTTGCACTTTAAATGGACTGTTTGGACTGCAGGACTCTATGGTCCAGTCGAAGGCAACCGCCGAAACGCGTCTACCGTCCTCTTTTGTCTGCACGATGGTGTTGAAAGAATAATAAACAAACCTACCTGAAAAACGAGTGTTGGACCCTGTTTGTGCTATGGTGCTTCGGACGCTCTGGTTGCGAATTGGAGCTGGCTGTGTCTGTTCTTCGTTGAAGATATATATATATATATATATATATATATATATATATATATATATATATATATATATATATATATATATATATATATATATATATGTTCACTGAAAAAAACATCGTTTCAGGGGTGTTATGGTTAGATGGACATTTCACTCATATAAAACCATTGAAATTCCCCCGTTATAGTTAGTTGTACTAACTATAACTCGTGGGCCCGCAATCCACTGCTGATGATGTCAAATATTACATCATTCATGACATGGTCAGTAACATAACTGATGACATCACTGATGACATCATCCAGTGAAAGTGGTTTGGTTCGTTATTTAAATGTGTATTATATATATATATATATATATATATATATATATATATATATATATATATATATATATATATATATATATATATATATTACCTACTGGCGATCGCCAGTAGGTATATATAGTTAGGATTTTTTCTCTATGGGATTTTTGAAAATTCTATGTCTAATAACTTTGGCGTTTGTGGACGGAATTGGCTGAAATTTTCAGGAAAATTGAACATTTTGTTTCTGAGCAGCCCCTAAAAATTTGGGGGGGTTTCATTAAGGGGGGGCCGAGAAAAAAGGGGGGTCCCAAAACGCATTTTTCCAATGTTAATTTCCATAGGGCGGTTGGCCTCACTTTTAGCCCGAACGGCTGAATGGATTTGCACGAAACTTGGCAAAATTGTAGGGACTGTTAGCCCGATGTGCCTTTGCTAGGTCTCAATATATGTGCTCCAGTAAATTTTGAGAAATTAACGTTAAAAAAAAAATATATATCTGTAAGCGCGCTCCGGGCAGCGCCCCGGTTCGCGTACTTGACGCGTAACGGAACTTCGCGAAGCGAAGCTGATTGGCTCTCCGGTGTCTGTCAACATTCTAAACAGTCTGGAGCGGCCGCCATCTTGTCTCTCGGTAGGATGGAGAGACAAGAGGAGGCCAAAACAAAGGGGGAAATGACCATAAGGGGGCATAGTAGATCCTCCCTGACCCCCTAGTTTGATGTGGAGGCTTTAAGAGGGCCCCGCGGGTAAAAAAAAAAATAAACATTTTTTTGTTTTTTTTGCGTGGGTAGCGCCCGGTACGCGCACCGGGAAGCGGTCCGGGGAGCGTACTATAAGGAAAAAAGAATGATAGACTATGATATTTTGAAATATTGTATGTTTATTGATTGTTCTTTTTGTTGTTTTTTTTTTTAATTTAAGTAGCAGTATTAATGATTATTAAATATAAATGTATTTTTGGAATTGTGCACAGTATACTATAAGTCTGACTTTACATTATAATCAATTTGGTACTAGTTTATGAATTACATATAAAAATGATTAAAGACTCAAACAATTTTTTTATATTAAATATAATTTTATTTTTCTGATTCTTTTTCAAAATTTAATAGAACGTCTAACATTTGACTGTCCGATATGTCCTCTTGTTGAGTGAACATAACTTCCCACATTTGACCGTCATCATAATGAAGTAAATAATCCACAGATTCTACACATTGTAGAAGTTCATGGTCTCGTGATTCATCCATGAATTCCAAGTCAATGGGTTCAATTATTTCCTCATTGTTCATGTCTAGGACAATTTCAAAGGAAACGTTCTGTTCTCCTTGCATTTTTGTGCTGAAATTTGAATAAAAAATAAATATATCAGTAGAGATAGGGCACTGTTGGGTTTAAGTTCAGACAGGTACTTTTGAGGCATGAAGTAGTACTATTAAAAAGTGCCTGTGAAAAAGCCTATGTAAATTCATAATTATACCACAGAAACCTAAATCAATCCATAATTATAATAAACAAGCCTTTCTCAATGTCTAACTCTTACAGAGGGATAGTATATAACTATCTGAAAATGTTTTCAAATTTATAAAATAATATCTTACCTTTTAAAAACAAGTTTAAGTTGTGAGTGAAAATGATCTTGCAATGTAGTTCAGGAAGTAGTAGTCAAAATGGCTGTGTTTCTCTCTTTTTTTTATATATATTCAGGTACATAACCAATCAAATGTCAGGTAAAAAAAGTAGAAAATGAAAGTAACATTTTAATTGGTTGTCAATTCCAACACTTCAGATGTGTTTTGTGAAGTAATTTACCTCAGGTTATTTAGGGAGGTCTACAGGCTAAATGGCTAAATGGAATTCCAATCAAATTTGTGAAAATGGTAGGGATTGGTATGTAGTATGAGCTAATCTATATTTGGTGAAAGTGTCTCCAGGGTTTCTTCTGTAAATTACTTTCCCACCTTTTTTAATGGAGCGCTTCCCGGTGAGCGCCCCGGTACGCGAACCGGCAGCGTTACGGGAGTCCACCATTTTGTGTTTCGGTCGAATTAAGATACAAGATGGAGGGCAAATAATGTTCAGAATGGGTAGAAGGGGGCACGGTAGACGTATTTTGACCCCCTAGGTTTTCTGAGGGTGGCTGAGGAGGCCCATATGTGCGAGAAAAAAAACATTTTTAAAAAACAATTTTGCGCGGTTAGCTTCCGGTTCGCGTACCGGGTAGCGCTCCGGGGAGCGTACTTTGTTGAAAATTAGTGAAAAAAGTTAGAGTAAAATAATAATTGTGAGTGATCAGATGTAGGGTAGCTCTGAGAAGAGCTTTTGGGTTTATGGTACATTTAGGTACTTATAAGTAGGTACCAATGCACAGTTTTAAATTCATAATGAAAACTCTGTTCCCTTCATCTGAGAAGTGAACTCCATCTCCTCTGTAGATATCTTGCATGTAGTAACATAAGTTATTGTTGTAGATGGAGCCCATTCCATGGACTCTCATGTAAGCTGAAACAGATTTTTTTACATGCTTCCTCGATTTCTCAATTTGTGGACAAAATTGGTTCGACCACCTCCATTTCTGTCTTTGGCATATATTTGAATATACCAAGGCAGTTTGAGGAAAAAGTGCCATCAATTGCTCAAAGGTGTCCTTTAAAAGCATTTCCAGACCTACCCCAGTCAAAGTGCCCAAGTCATTTCCTCCACAGTGCACAATTACCAGATCAGGTTTAGGCAAATGCATAAAGGTTTTCACCAATGGTATCAATTGGTGACATTTTAATCCTCTGTGGCCAAACCACTTAATTTCCACATCTTGTAAATTGAGGTTAGGTAAGTTTCTGTTATCAGCATACCTCTGAGCCCAGTAGATGTAACTATGTCCAACAATCCAGACAGAAAACATGGTGAGAGAAGGTTCTGCTGCAGTCAGATGAAGTGTGGCAATGAAATGGCAGTTGAAAAAATAAGAGTTTAAAATGAAAAAAACTGTGGAGTTTCTGTGTTAATGAAGCAGTAGCAGTGATTGGTGGATTTTGATTGCTGAAAACAGAAAGTTAGGGTGCATGGATGAGTTCTTTGAAAGATGTAATTTGAATGGTCAAGAAAAAATCATTTTATGAAAGATTGCACCGGATACGCAGGTGTACTGAGAGTTCAGAGTTCAATTGAAACATTGTTGTGTGAACTTGCAAACATCAGAGGTCTTTCAGGAGGTGGTTGCTATGCAAAAAAGGCAGAAAGGGCAGAGGGGGGAAGGGTGTTGATTTGAAAAAAGTGAGGGAAGAGTTTTGATTGGGTGACATGAGAGATATGTGTGATGAAGTACAGCTTTTCTGTGCTTTTTATAGCTGCAGACTCTGGAGTGCATACCTTTTGCTCTGCTAAAGACAATTTGGTGTGTTTCTGAGACTGTTTTGAAACTCATAAAGTATTTGCTAAGGTGAGAAAAGATTCATTTAATTTAGATAGAGAATAGTATGGTTTAGGGAGAAAATTATGAAGAAAGTTGTGTATTTAAAATGTTGCTTTGTGTCAAGTGTTTTACAAATAGATTTTGTTTCTTTGTGATACATAGCCATGTTAAAAATGACGCAAAAATAGTGCAAGGGTCTTACAAAAATGCTTTCATGTGTCTTAGGGTATTTTAAGTCACTTCTCCATGAATGTAGGTATATAATTGTTTTAGAAGATGTGTTTGTTTAAAAACGTTTTTTGAAATCAATTAGGTTTCTTGATATGTACTGCTAGAGTTTCATAGGTTGCTTGGGGCATATTTTCAAGGCTTTTGACTTCCTTTGATGTAATTTTTCCCATTTTAATTTAAGACCTTTCCCTGTGGTGCAAGGTCCTTGTAAATATGCCCCCATCTGTGCTTGGCAAATTTAGATTTTAATTCTTTGACTAACATAGCCATGTCAAAAGTGACCCAAAAATGTTGCAAGGGCCTTAAAAAAACGCTTTCATGTGTCTTAGGCCATTTTAAGTCATTTCCCCTTGAATGTAGGTATCTAATTGATTTAGTTGATGTGTTTAAAAACGATTTATGAAAACAATTAGGTTTCTTGATATGTACTGCTAGAGCTTCATAGGTTGCTTGGGGCATATTTATAAGGCCTTTGTGTCTCTCTGATGTTATTTTTCCCATTTTAATTTAAGACCTTTCCCTGTGGTGCAAGGTCCTTGTAAATATGCCCCCATCTGTGCTTGGCAAATTTAGATCTTGATTATTTGACTTACATAGCCATGTTAAAAGTGATCTAAAAATGGAGCAAGGGCTTAAAAAAAACGCTTTCATGTGTCTTAGGGCATTTTAAGTCACTTCCCGATGAATGTAGGTATATAATTTATTTAGATGATGTGTTTAAAAACGATTTTTGAAATCAATTAGGTTTCTTGATATGTAATGCTAGAGCTTCATAGGTTGCTTGGGGCATATTTATAAGGCCTTTGAGTCTCTCTGATGTTATGTTTCCCATTTTAATTTAAGACCTTTCCCTGTGGTGCAAGGTCCTTGTAAATACGCCCCCATGTGTGCTTGGCAAATTTTGATTTTGATTATTTGACTTACATAGCCATGTTCCATACAGTTCTAACCTTCTGCATAGTCTTTGATATGCTAGACTCCATCTGCACTATGAGATACCTAAGCAAAGGAAACACAGGTGATGTGATTGTGAAATGAGGAAAAGAAACTCCATATTTTTCAATTACATCATCTGTGTTTCCTAAGTTTACGAATGACATTGTGCAGATGAGGTTTAGGTCTGTCCCCGGACACAGAAGAGGTCTGGCCTTTGTTCAAGAGTGAAGTGGATATGACTTACTTCATTGGTAGGCCTTCACATGTATTATCTCCTCTGTACTCTTCAAAAAGCGTAAATTTCATCTGCAACCCTGAGTAGGCCTCACCTCAAACAAACCTCTGGATAGGCCACACCTTATCGTCATCCTGAATCAATCATTTAAAATGTTAGGGACAGATTTATGATAGGTGTATGCCTCTTTTGCGCCACTGTGCGTCACTTTTGTGACGCAGCGGCGGTGCAAAAGATTTGCTATGTGGCGACATATTTACAACTTGATGCATCTAGGCAGATGTGTCATGCTGTAAAGTCCCGTGCCACATGAAACTGATGCAGCAGTGATGCAAAAGATGCACCATGTTGCAAGACAGGCCTCATTTAATCTCCAACAAGATAAGAAGCTGAATCTTCTGTAAATGTCAAAATTGTTGTATACACTGCTCAACTTATGTGTACTCTTTGATATGCTAGAGTCCATCTGCACTATGAGATACCTAAGCAAAGGAAACACAGGTGATGTGATTGTGAAATGAGGAAAAGAAACTCCACATTTTTCAATTACATCACATGTGTTTCCTAAGTTTACGAATGACATTGTGCAGATGAGGTTTAGGTCTGTCCACGGACACAGAAAAGGTCTGGCATTTGTTCAAGAGTGAAGTGGACATGACTTACTTCATTGGTAGGCCTTCACATGTATTATCTCCTCTGTACTCTTCAAAAAGCGTAAATTTCATCTGCAACCCTGAGTAGGCCTCACCAAAAACAAACCTCTGGATAGGCCACACTTTATCGTCATCCTGAATCAATCATTTAAAATGTTAGGGACAGATTTATGATAGGTGTAAGCTTATTTTGCGTCATTGTGCGTGACTTTTGTGACGCAGCGGCGGTGCAAAAGATTTGCTATGTGGCGACATATTTACAACTTGATGCATCTAGGCAGATGTGTCATGCTGTAAAGTCCTGTGCCATAGGAAACCGTTGCAGCAGTGATGCAAAACATGCACCATGTTGCAAGATAGGCCTCATTTCATCTCCAACAAGATAAGAAGCTGAATCTTCTGTAAATGTCAAAATTGTTGTATACACTGCTCAACTTATGTGTACTCTTTGATATGCTAGAGTCCATCTGCACTATGAGATACCTAAGCAAAGGAAACATAGGTGATGTGATTGTGAAATGAGGAAAAGAAACTCCACATTTTTCAATTACATCACCTGTGTTTCCTAAGTTTACGAATGACATTGTGCAGATGAGGTTTAGATCTGTCCACGGACACAGAAGAGGTCTGGCCTTTGTTCAAGAGTGAAGTGGACATGACTTACTTCATTGGTAGGCTTTCACATGTACTATCTCCTCTGTACTCTTCAACAAGCGTAAATTTCATCTGCAACCCTGAGTAGGCCTCACCTTAAACAAACCTCTGGATAGGCCACACCTTATCGTCATCCTGAATCAATCATTTAAAATGTTAGGGACAGATTTATGATAGGTGTATGTCTCTTTTGCGTCACTGTCCGTCACTTTTGTGACGCAGCGGCGGTGCAAAAGATTTGCTATGTGGCGACATATTTACAACTTGATGCATCTAGGCAGATGTGTCATGCTGTAAAGTCCTGTGCCACATGAAACCGATGCAGCAGTGATGCAAAAGATGCACCATGTTGCAAGACAGGCCTCATTTAATCTCCAACAAGATAAGAAGCTGAATCTTCTGTAAATGTCAAAATTGTTGTATACACTGCTCAACTTATGTGTACTCTTTGATATGCTAGAGTCCATCTGCACTATGAGATACCTAAGCAAAGGAAACACAGGTGATGTGATTGTGAAATGAGGAAAAGAAACTCCACATTTTTCAATTACATCACCTGTGTTTCCTAAGTTTACGAATGACATTGTGCAGATGAGGTTTAGGTCTGTCCACGGATACAGAAAAGGTCTGGCCTTTGTTCAAGAGTGAAGTGGACATGACTTACTTCATTGGTAGGCCTTCACATGTATTATCTCCTCTGTACTCTTCAACAAGCGTAAATTTCATCAGCAACCCTGAGTACACCTCACCTCAAACAAACCTCTGGATAGGCCACACTTTATCGTCATCTTAAATCAATCATTTAAAATGTTAGGGACAGATTTATGATAGGTGTATGCCTGTTTTGCGTCACTGTGCGTCACTTTTGTGACGCAGCGGCGGTGCAAAAGATTTGCTATGTGGTGACATATTTACAACTTGATGCATCTAGGCAGATGTGTTATGCTGTAAAGTCCTGTGCCACATGAAACCTGCATCAGGTTTCATATAGGTGTTTTGTTGCAGGGTGGGCATTCATTTGCATGAAAGCCCTGTAAAACTAACACAGTGAAATTTAGAAGATTTCACTGAGTCAGCTTTATAGCATTGCTGAATCAAATCCTTACGCCTGTTTGAAACAGGCATAAGGAGTGAAG
The DNA here is from genome assembly GCF_964261635.1 of Lissotriton helveticus. Taxonomy (NCBI): domain Eukaryota; kingdom Metazoa; phylum Chordata; class Amphibia; order Caudata; family Salamandridae; genus Lissotriton; species Lissotriton helveticus. The sequence continues at coordinate 889,242,482 of NC_136065.1, read as the reverse complement.
CAAATGACAAAATGACCCGCACAAGGAAAATTATAAACAAATTGTATTTTTTGCTAGATGATGCAATAGTATTTACAAATATACAGCATGAACGCTTTCGAAGGAGAAGTAAGATCCAAGTCTTGAGAGTTGTGTTAGAGGACTTTTTATTCATAAGCAAACATATTGGAGATTCAGAAAATTGCTAGCTGCCAACGCGTTTCGTCACCACCGTGACTTCTTCAGGGCTAGAAGCAATTAATCATAAAACAAGAAATTACACATAGGAAATATTTACACAATAATAAAAAAACAAACAAACACATCTTATATATACCATATATACAAAGAAGATAGGTGCTAGCCATAGATAGGTTTGTATAGATAGCGACAGCATTGGATTACAACTCCAAAGTATGAGCTAGTTCCCAAGAATAGAAGATGGAGCAATATGGACTAAATAGAATGTATGTCTAAATCAAGATTTCTATGCATTACCATAGATGCCCGCCATTTAGTGAAGAATTTCTGATGGTCCCATAACACCGCAAGACCTGAACACACAAAAATAAACAAGACACTATTTGGGGATACATCAGACTACCTTTGATATTGTAAGTAAAAGAGTTTGAACATTGTGAACACTTTTTAGTATGACACATTTTACAGATTGAGTTGTTACTAAGGTGCATTGTATACTCTTAGATCCGTGTGATACAGATGGTAATACCGAAAACTGCTGTATAATAGAGGAAATAACTGAGGAGTCAGACTACATACTAAGGGAACTAGGAGAGAGGATTTTGAATGTAAGTGTTATTTAAACTTATTAATCTTGTGCATATCACCTACATGTAAATATAGTAATCTAATATGTATATTTAACACTTCATAGGTGTTTTCATTGATGTATTTCTGTCCAAACGACGCAAGCTCTATCTATCACAGTTCAACTGATTTTAGAGGTATGCAAAGTGTTTTTGTAAAAGGATACCTTAAAAATGTGGCATGAAGAGTATTATGTTGTAGTATTGGAATTATAAATATACCAATGAGAGAGATAGTTTTAGTATATATTTGGAATATATGTAGTAGACATAACAGATAGCATCTTAGGAGTGAAACAAGATGGGTCTTTGAGGCTGATTTCCTCCCTGTGTTAGCTTCTCATCCTAATCTTGTGAAAAAATAAGAAATAATAGTATTCGTGACACTATCGAACGCTTTCCAAATGCATGTAGCAGAATGATGCAAATCTGCACTATATATAAATAAAATAAATACAGATTACAACAGACACCATGGAATTTTTTAAACAAGATAACCAATGGTTATTTGCACTAGGCATAGTGCAACCACCATTTTTTTAAATCTTCTTTGTATATATGGTATATATAAGATTTGTTTGTTTGTTTTTTTATTATTGTGTAAATATTTCCTATGTGTAATTTCTTGTTTTATGATTAATTGCTTCTAGCCCTGAAGAAGTCACGGTGGTGACGAAACGCGTTGGCAGCTAGCAATTTTCTGAATCTCCAATATGTTTGCTTATGAATAAAAAGTCCTCTAACACAACTCTCAAGACTTGGATCTTACTTCTCCTTGGAAAGCGTTCATGCTGTATATTTGTAAATACTATTGCATCATCTAGCAAAAAATACAATTTGTTTATAATTTTCCTTGTGCGGGTCATTTTGTCATTTTCATTGCATGTGATGTTTTGCATCACTATTTAGGGGGTGTACACGGGTCACGCCCTCGACCTATACGCACAGGTCTTTGAGCAATAGATATAAGACGACATATAGTGGAATAGTGTGCAGGCAGAAAATAGCTCTGACCCAATCTTGTTGTGTTATATAAGGAGTGAAGCACCATGCAATGTGTGGCTTCCTCCTGTGCATTGCAGTAGACATGTCGTGTTTACGACGTGATTCGTGCAATGTGCTGCTTTTGCGGCACAGATGCATGACGCATCTGTGCTGTTTTTACTCAATGGTGCTCCACATTGTAAATGCGGCACACCATGGGTGGCAGAGCAGCGGTGCACGTTAACTGGTGCATCCCTGGGGATGCGCCAGTTAACATAAATTTGCCCCTTTACATTTAAGTATGTGCAGGGGACACAGAGTCGGTGAGGCTTATCCAAGGTTAAGAAGAGATGAGTCCTGTTTACTGAAAACTTGGACATAGGCCTCACCTCTTCAGCATCGCTGGACATGGCTAAATAATAGCTGCAAAATGTTACTCTTGTTAAACAATTTTACTATTATAGTCTCTGAGATTTGTGCCTTACTCTGCAACATCTCATTGTTGTTCTCTTTTTTTAAAGATAACGACAACATCAAGCATGAGTGATAATGAGCAATCAGTTGATCTTGATCTTATCGTTGAACTTGTGATTGAAACGTCAGTGGAAGTGGATCCCTTAGATGATTTAAATCCTGAGGATGATGAAGACTATGATGAGGATGCCGATTTGTCAGAATTGTATGACATAGGGTGGGAAGCTGACCTGCTTGAGCCTATGGAACTATAAACATTTATTTTTAAAATTTAGAAGAAATGAAAAGTAAAAATGTAAACCGTTTCATTTAAAATTAAACACACCTTCAAAAACAGGTTATGTGTAGTGTCTTCAATAAAATATTAAAATATGCTCATAAAATTAGATCAGATTCACATATAAAACAGCACAGGTAAAATGTAGAAGCATTCAATTTCTTTGCTACTATTTGTGAATACTAAATTTGCCAATGCACTAAAAATTATTCTAAGTAAAAATGACAAGTAGTGTGTTAAGTTTTTGATGACTGTTATTGATTAACTGTTTGGTAATAGTGGTTAATAAAAAAATTTATTATATTTTACCACAGATTGAACTGCAGATCATTTCAAAATTTGAGAATGCCGTCTAAGGATAGAATCAGAAAGGCTACAAAACGTCAAAGACAGCAGGTTCAACAATTACTGCAGCAGTCCTCTACAATAAAAAATCGTCAAGTCACCAAGAAAGCACCGGGTAAGAGAACGAAAGCATTCATAAGAAACATTTGTAAAAAAAAAAGTAGTACTACAGAAAATGTTTTAGTCCAGAAAAAGAGAAGCAATTTAAACGGAAAGGAAAGGCCAATCAAAAATGTTACTGCTAGAGCAAGAGATAACTCTGTGCATGATAGTAGAAGGAAACAACAGTTTAGGGACATTCGTAAACGAATGTTCCGCAACAGGATAATTGGCAATTTGTTAAAAAATATTAAGAAAGGTGAACAGAAAGTGTTTTTTTATAAGAGAAAAAAAAAAGTTGAGAAAATTATTGATCAGGCATTCGTAATTAAGCGAAAGTTATTTATTTTGATAATCAATAGAATTAGGAAGTTAAACAAGGCAATTTATGATTTCAAAACAAATAGTAGATGGAAGAGAACAGTTAATCGTAGTAATTTTTGTGAAGTTTTTTCAGGAGAATGGATGCATAGTTCAAGTTGTGAGGCATTTTTTAATGAGGAGAGTTATTTCCAGGATAATGATTTGGTGCATGCAGTTGACACCAGTGGTCGAGCTTATGAGGTGAAAGATGGTTGTCCAGTTGAAAAAGAAAAACTTGTGACAACAGAGGCAGAAGAGATGTTAGGTAATGAGGTTTTAGGAAGACGTCCTAAGGGACCTGTGTACACCTGGAAGTGTAGTAGTATTTGCAGTGTGCGACAGGATTCCATCAATTTGCTTTGTGATTTTGTACGGACATTTAATAAGAAAAGTTTGAAGCAGAAAATGAAGTTGTTGCAAGAATTAGATCCTTGCAGAGTGAGAGAAGTGACAGGTTTGCATGGTCATTCACTGGCTTGTCTTTCCAGGAGAGTATGCCAGAGTGTTATTCATCATTTCAGGATGCTAGCAGTGCATCATAATAAAGTGAGGAAATTAGTTAGAATGTTGTATCATGCTAAGAGTCCAGCAGTTATGCTTAAACAATTATGCGCTGCTCTTTTGCATGGTTCTGAAATAGATGTGAAGAATATGTGTGAAGAAATTGAGTTTTGTTACTTTGGAAGTAAAGAGGAGAATGTTGAAATTGACCCAGAAGAAGAGGGTAATGTGGAAGATAGTGTACAGGTTTCCAGTACAGATAATTTTCAGAAGGAAATTGCCACGTTTCAGGTGAAATCAAGTGAGAGGCCTAATTTCACTTGTGTGTGTTGTCGACGCACTTATTATAAGAATCAGACTAAGTTAGTGGATTTATATGCAAAAAGTGAAAGGGAAAATAATAGTGAATGGATGGATTTCGCAACATACTTGATGGTAGAAAATTGTTTTGATTTGGGATTGGATCAACGTGTGTGTACTTATTGTTGTAATAAATTAAATCAAAACCAGATGCCTGCTAGAGCGGTTCATAATAATCTGGAATTGGTTGAGATTCCTTCTGAATTGAAGGATTTAAATACTTATGAATCTATTTTGATTCAAAGTATCCATCCCTTTCAGGCTATTGTAAGAATGGAGCCAAAGACAGGGAAATTGCCTCCATCAGATTTACAGAGAGGATTAAAGGGAAGAGTTGTTTATTTGCCTCTAGATTTGAAGAAAAACATTAACACAATTGGAGTAGAAAAAGTGGAAGAGGAACCTCTGGTTATCTTAGTTAATGGGGTTCCGACAAAGAATAAGAAAATATGGCAAGATTTAGTAGATGTTAGGAAAGTCAAAAAGGCAACATTGTATTTGAAAAAAAATAATAAGTACTATAAGAATGTATATGTTGCAGAAGAGGAAGTAAGTGAGGAAGAGGATAGCGATTTGTGTGCTGGTCAAATTGAGAAAGTAGAACCCTCTAAAAGTGAAGAAATATATGAACATTATAGTGTTCATCCTTTGCATTCCAAGGAAGTCATGGGGAATGCTATTGAGTTGTTTCAAATGAAACAAGCCAAAGGGAGTCCCATTAGTGTTTGGGAGGAAAGTTTGGAAGCTCGGTGTTTCCCACAGCTATTTCCAACAGGTCAAGGAGGAAGATATGATGAGCGACCTCATCAAATTCCTGCTTCTGAATACCGGACTTTACGATTGTATGCAGAAGATGCTAGGTTTCGACAATGCATTCCCTATTTGTTTCATCTCCTGTTTGAAAGCGATCTGTCTGGACTGTCATATGCAGTGAACCACATCTTTAAAAGTGGTATACAGATGCAAAACATTTCGGCAAGTGACTTTATGGATAAAGTCAATGTCCAAGACAGTATTTTGGATTGTCACCTGATTAATCTCATGGCGTGTCAGCGTGGTACTAATGAGTACTGGTACCGTCGTCATGGTGATTTAAAATGTATGCTGAGGAACTTAGGAACTCCCACATGGTTCCTCACTCTGAGCTGTGCCGAGTATGGCTGGGAAGACTTACTTGAATTTCTACGAGAGGCAAATGGAAACATTGAAAACATCGAATTCAAGACACCCGGAGAACTGTGCTCTTTGGGTCCAGTGAATGTATGCAGGTACTTCAATCATAGATTTGAAGCTATGATGTCTTTCATCATGAATAAGAAGAATCCACCTCTTGGAGAGGTGTTGGATTTCTTCTGGAGAAAGGAGTACCAAGCAAGAGGTGCTCCTCATATACATATGCTGCTGTGGATCAAGGATGCACCTACATTTGGAACAGATCCAGAAGACTTAGTGATGAGTTTCATAGAACAGTATTCTACATGTGCTGTTCCAAATGCAAAGGAGGACAAAAGCCTAAGAGAACAAGTTCTACGCTTCCAAAGCCATCGTTGTGGAAAGTACTGTCGTCGTAAATTCAGAAACAAGGACAAGTTCTACACCAAATGTCGTTTCGCCTTTCCACGACCGGTGATTTCTAAAGGAAGAGTGAACAGTTTGATGTCTTCGCTGCGACATAATGTGATGAAGAAATCACCTAAAAACACATACAATTTGAAAAGGAACGAAGAGTCCAAGTACATCAACGACTACAACCCAGTGATTTTGTCCATGTGGAATGCTAACATGGATATACAGTTTGTGGCTGATAACTGTATGGCTGTGGCTCGGTATGTGACATCTTACATCACCAAAAAAGAAAAGACAGAATTGAAGGATATGTGGGAGGACATTTCCCATGAAAAGAGCCTCAGTAAGAAGTTGTACAGTTTCAGTCTGAAGATGTTGTCGCATCGAGAAATCGGAGCTTATGAATGTTCTGACCGGTTGTCTTCAGCAAGTCTCTATGCCAAATCTAGGAGTATCGTTTGGGCGAGTCTTGGTCTTGCTGCAACGCGTAATCGAGTTCTGAAACCTGTGCGGGAAATTGAATATTTGGCGGAAAAGGAGCCAAACAGTACCGATATTTTGAAGACCAACATGTTGGATACATATTATCCAAATCGAAGCAGTCACCTCGAGAATGTTTGTCTGTATGAGGTTCTACAAAATTACATATTCAAGAGGAACATCAAAGAAGATATTGATAAAGGAGTGTATGCTGTAATTGGAAGTGAGGGATGTCTGGTCAAGCAAAGAAAATGCCACTTGGTAAACCATCGAAAATTGAGTGGCGAATCTCCTGAAAAAAAGGAGTTTTTCTATTTAGCACTTTTGCAACTTTTTAAGCCTTGGCGTGCAGAAGAGGAACTGCTTGGAGATTTCCTCTGTTACGAAGACTCTTTCACTGCCGCCAAGGAGACCATAGAATGTCCTGCTTTTCCCAAATATCTTGAAATGTTGAATGCGGAAATCGAGCAGGAAGCAACGATTGCAGCCGAGATTGCCAGAGACAGTTCTCAGGACAGTCAGAGTTCTGTTTCATTGAGTCAGGATCCACTAGGAGGACCTGTTATCGAAAATGAAGCTGCCACTGCCATGAATGAAGTGGAAAGAGCCATGGCACATGCTCAGGAGGATGTGGTTAACTTAGAAGACTTGGAAAGACAACTCAACGTTGAGCAGAGGAAACTATATGACGAAGTTACCAAGCAAATTGATCATGGATTAAGTCATGAGAAGAAAGAGTGCTCATGTACGTCGTTGAAGCCTGTCCGACTGTACATGAGTGGAGAAGCAGGAACTGGAAAAAGTTTCCTCATTAAAGCAATTTCATGATATTTGCAGGAAAGGACTGAGTCATCGCTGTCTTGTGTTGTCACCGCTCCAACTGGACTGGCAGCACATAACATTAAAGGTATTACTTTGCATCGTCTATTGATGCTGCCAGTGGAGCATGATAACAAATTACAATACCACAAGTTATCTGGAGATGCTTGTTGTGAAGTTTCAAGAGTCTTGAGGAAAATGAAACTTCTTATCATTGACAAAGTAAGCATGGTTTCTAATGTCATGCTTGCCTTTGTGCATTTGAGAATGCAAGAAGTTCTTAAAACAGAGTATGATGTGTTATTTGGTGGCAAACACATCATTGTTTTCGGAGATCTTCTGCAGCTGACACCAGTGAAAGGACAACCTGTGTTCAAAATGCTCACGCATGAAGATACCAGGAAGTGCCTAGGGAGCATTGGCAACGTCAATATATGGTTAAACTTCAATTATGCTGAACTGCATGAAAATATGCGTCAGGCAAAGGATGAAGATTACAAGAATATTCTACAAGATGTTAGAATTGGAAAAGTGACCGAGCATGGGAAAGAAGCTTTACATGTACGATTACTGTCAAATTTATATCCAGAACAAGACGTTGTGCCTGAGAATATTTTTCAGAAAATTACTGAGAAGAAATCTGGAATATGTTTGATGCCAACTCTTGCAGAATGTGCCATCTTCAACAACAAAATGTTGCATTTAGAAAACCAAGAGATTGTGAAACTGGAAGCTATTGACAGAGTAGAGCATATGGGATCAACAATTATTTTGTCTGAGAATTTGAAAACAAAATTGGATTCATTAGAGAAGACTATATCTAAAACTGCAGGTTTTGAAAAGACTCTGAATGTGTGCTTAAACTGCCGTATAATTTTAAGAAGGAATTTACATGTTGAAAGAGGTCTGGTAAATGGATCAATGGGTAATGTTGTTGATTTTGTGAAATACAGAAATAGAGATGGAATTGAATTTTTAAAAACTAAATTTGATGGCATTGAGGAAGTACAGCTAATTGGTCGTTGTTCTGCTAGATTTTTGCTTGTAAAAGACTTATATGTTCGCCGTAAGCAGTTTCCTGTTTGCTTGGCATATGCGGTGACAATCCATAAATCGCAAGGTTTAAGTGTAGACAGTGCATTGGTGAATATTGGCAGTTCTGTGTTCAAGGAGGGTATGGCATATGTGGCATTGTCACGAGTTAGAACTTTATCGGGATTGTACTTGATTGAGTGTGATGTCACAAACATTTGTGCGGATCTAGATTGTGTTAAGGAATACAATAGGTTAAGAAGAGAGTATGCGCCACATTTGCCTCAATATCCTTTGTTTGAGAAACGTGTGGTAGGCCGGAAACGAAGAAATGTGACCAATAGTAGGGAGGTTGTAGCAAAAAGACGAAAAGTCGATGAACCTGAAATTATAAGCAGAAAGAAAAAGGATTCTGTTGAAGATGTTGTTGGTTTTCAATTTGAAAACAGTTCTGGTGTCAACTGCTATGCTAATGTAGTGGTTAATATTTTGTTTTCTCTAGAAAATGTAAAAGAAGAGATTGTGGTCAATTCTGATCAAAGATTTTGCAGTTTGTTAAATTCTGTGTTAGAGAAATGTACCACTGATAGAACAAAAATAGAAAGTGTGTCTGAAATTCGAAATCTGTTAGACAGATGTTCAGGTCAAACACAATTCTCTCAAAATATTCAGCAAGATTGTCAGGAGTTTTTAATGTATATGCTTGATGTATTGCATGCTGAAGGTGTAGATGTAGATCACCTGTTTGGGCTTTCTTATCAATGGCAGCATGACTGCGAGAACTGTAGGGTATCAAGTACTACTAGTGTAGACTCAGAAAGATTTATATATTTAACTTTGCCACACAGTAAATCAGTGTCCTTTAATAAGCTAGTAAAAGCAGCTGATCACAACATGGAGTGTAGCCAATGTAAGTCTGAAATGTTGTCAACATTATTTATACGAACATATGGCCAGTATGTCATTTTAATGTTCCAACGATGTAGGCCTGATGGAACAAAATTGACAACTTTAATTAAAAATTTTGTGGCTTCACAGTTGTCAATATCAGGAAGGACTTTTGTAACTGCAGCAATTATATATCATGACGGTCCTTCAATAACATCAGGACATTACACAGCTTATTTAAAGTCTAGAAATGGCTGGTCATTCTGCAATGATTCTGTTTTAACTTAAAAAAAAAAATTGCCTTTTGACCTTAAAAATTCTTACCTGGTGTTTTTAAAACCAAAATTTTAGGGAAGGGATCTCAGGATTTGCTCTGAGGAATTTCAAGAGGTTCTAATGGCTCCTACACGATTTGGCCTTGAGGATAAGTGTAGTACATAGTCAAAAGTTATTTTTGAGTTTTAAATAGTTCCTGGAAAAAAAGAAGATTTTCTTACAGAAAGTGGTGGGCAGAGATTAGTTGAAGGACAACAGAGTATTTCCCAAAGCAAACGGTGTTCTTACCATAACACTTGACGTCATGGAAAAATAACTGCACTTTGTATGAGTTCAGAAAAACTGTTTCTTTTTATAAGCTAATTCAAGCAGCCAATCAAAACATGGAGTAGAGGGAATGTAAGTCTGCAATGCTGTCTAGATTATTGGTCCAAACTTTTGATTATAATGTCATTTTAAAAATCCAACTATATAAACCTGATGAAAGTAAGTCTTCAACTTTAATTACAAATGTTGTGGCTACACAGTCGTTGATTTTAGGAAGAACATTTGTAACTGCAGCTATTATATGGCATGATGGTCATTTGACAAGATCCGCTTATTACACAGCTTATTGAAAATGTAAAAAAATTTGCTGTTTCGGAAATTATTCCCATTTGACTACGATACAATGTTGTCTTTTTACTTAAAAATATTCTTACTTTCTGTTTTCAGAAAAGAGAATTTAGGGTAGGTAACTGGCGTGTAATGATTCTAGGGGTTGATATAATTTTATCTACTGTTTTATATTGCTTTGTGATTAAAAGTGATGTAGAGAATTAAATAATTGTAGTAGTCATAGAGGTAGTGTAAGTCTGCTTCATAGTAAGCAGTATCAGTGTCATAGGAAATGTAGAACATGAGTGAGCAAGAAGGGTAAGATATTACTAGTCCAGGATTGTGAAAGTGATCTTGAACGTTTTCTTTCTGAAAGTTGCGGAAATACAAAATGACGGGATTTGCTTACAAGAATTCCAAGAGTTATAAATGGCTCTTACATGATTTGGCCTTGTGGAAACGTGTGGTAGAGAGCGAGAAGTCATTTATTGTATGTAACATATTTTTCAAAAGGATGGAGGTTTTCTTTCAGAAAGTGGTGGGCTGAAAATAAAAACAGCACAACCGAGTGTAAGCTGTTCATAGGACATCCTTCGACGTCATGGAAAGTAAGTTACTTTTGAGGAGTTCTGATTTCTGATTGGTTATGTTATATGGGTTTTTTAAATACAATCATTTTGATTGTGTTTTTTTTCCCCGCTGTTATATGATGAATACCTTCAAGTCACTATTTTTAGTGAAATTTGATAAATTCTGAGAACAGCAAAAATAAACCATTTAACATGTATAATTAATTCTGTACTTTTTGTATGTATGATATACATTTAGAACTGTGTAGTAGGCATGGAGAAGCTGAGGCTTCTATAAGTGTCAAATTTGTTGCATACAGTGCTCACATTCTACATAGTGTTTCATATGATATAAAGGCCTGAACTTTATGATAGACTACATCAGCACAATGAGATACGTAAGCAAAGGAAACACAGGTGATGTGATTGTGGAATGAGCAAAAAAAAATTGCATGTTTTTCAATTAAATTACCTGTGTATCATAACATTACACATCACATTGTGTAGATGAGAATTAGGTCTGTTCCAGGAGACAGAGGAGGTCTCACATTTGTTCAAGAGTGCAGTGGACATGACTCACTTCGTTGGTAGGCCTGCACATGTACTCTCTCCTCTATACTCTTCAACAAGCCTAAATTTCATCTGCAACCCTGAGTAGGACTTACCTAAAACAAATCTCTGAATAGGCTACACCTTATCAGCATCTAGAAACAATCATTTAAAATGTTAAGTGTAGATTTATGATGGCCATACGCCTCTTTTGCGCTGCTGTTCCGTCACTTTTGTGACGCAGCAGCAGTGTAAAAGATGCACCATGTTGCAAGATAGGCCTCAGTTCATCTCCAGCAAGATACTGTCAGTTTAAAATGTATATAATTAGGACTGTGTAGGGGGCATGCAGAAGCTGAGGCTTCAGTAAGTGTCAAAGTTGTTGCATGCAGTGCTGCACTTCTGGGTACTCTTTCATATGCTAGACTACATCTGCACAATGAGATACCTTAGCAAAGGAAACACAATTGATGTGATTTAGAAATGAGCAAAAAAAATTGCATGTTTTTCAATTACATCACCTGTGTTTCCTAACATTACACATCACATTGTGCAGATCAAGTTTAGGCCTGTCCAAGGAAACAGAGGAGGTCTGGCCTTTGTTCAAGAGTGAAGTGGACATGAATCACTTCATTGGTAGGCATGGACATGTATTATCTTCTCTGTACTCTTCAACAAGCCTAAATTTCATCTGCAACCCTGAGTAGGCCTCACCTCAAACAAACCTCTGGATAGGACACACCTTATTGGCATTCTGAAACAATCATTTAAAATGTTAGGGACAGTTTTATGATGGCTGTGCACCTCTTTTGCGCTGCCGTTGCATCACTTTTGTGAGACAGCAGCAGTGCAAAAGATGCACCATGTTGCAAGATAGGCCTCACTTCATCGGCATCAAGATAGTGTTAGTTTAAAATGTATATTTTTATGACTGTGTAGGGGCATGGAGAAGCAGAGGCTTCTGTAAGTGTCAAAGTTGTTCAAAAACTGTTTGTCCTTCAATCTTTTCCCTTGTCTTTTCTAATTTTTAAATACATGTTTTAATATTTTTCAAATGTTTGTTCTCTCTTTCACAGATTGAAAGTATAAAAATAACAAGTGACTAAGTTAACGACAATTATAAGGTAAATGTTTTGTACTCTTTTCGTTACATTTCTATCACATTTAAATTCTATTAGTTTCACTACTTCATTTCTTTAACCCTCACTTTCCTGCCTTTGCTACTTCCCTCATTCCTTTCTCTATTACTTACTTACTCTACTCCTTCCACTATTTTTCTCAGTCCGTCTCTTCTCATACTTCCTCACTCTTGTTCACTCACTCCGTCTCTATTACTTTCACTGTCTCTGACTGATCACTCTTTCACTACTTGTTCATTATGCTTTCTCTGTGTAGTTGAAGCACACTAAGGGGCATATTATGAACACAGCCAATAAAATTATTGCTGTTTTTATCGGCTGAAAACTGCTGCAAAAGCGGTTTTAGCGGCAGTTTTCTGCCGCAAAAGCGACTTTAGCGACACATTTCTGCCGATAAAAGCTGCAAAACTTTTATTGCCTATGTTGATAATATGCCCCTATGTTATTTAGATTTCTTTGCTGTTTCAATTATTCTTTTTCTGTTACTTCTTCTTTTCTGCTTTCTGTTTTTTCTCTCTGTTATTCCACATGTTTTAATCTTATTTTGAACATTCACTCACATTCTCTAAGAAACTCTTCTTTGTTATTCTTCTACTCTCCTTTTTTTCTTTCACTTCCTTATCTATTTTGTTTTTCACAATTATATAATCTTCCATCTTTTCTTCGGTAAATAAATCTATTAAACAGTATCTCTGGTTTAGTCCCTATAGCTGTCTTTCTTTTAACATTACTCTCTGTTTACTTCCCTTATACTTACTCTTCTTTAAAAAAAAATGTTGGTTCACTACCGGTTCGCGTACCGGAGAGCGAACCGGGAAGCGAACTAAAAGAAATAGAGGTTGCCAGAGTGCTAAACATTCTAGCAATTATTTTATAAAGGGGAGGTAGTTCTGAAAAGAACTTTTTTTAATGTTTTTGTTGTTTTATATATTTTTTTTATTTTTCTGATTTTTTTTTTTTTTTTGTATTTTTTGAACAATTTTATGTTTTTTTTGGTTTTTTTGGGAGGGAAACAACAAAAAACAGGCATTGGAAAGGGCTCAACAGGAGCAAAAAATTTTAATTTTTTGGGGCGTTTAGAGCACTTGTGGTTTTCATATGCTCTGTTTATCAAAGTAATACTCATATTGCCACATGAGAGTAAGTTACCACAATATATACACACTATCTTCATGTGCACAAAGTTTTCTTGAATGTTTGGCACTGTTTCCCGTGCCTCTGGCCCCGACAGAGTTACCTGTGCCGATGTCCTGGCCACAGGAGTTGGTGGGTTGTCCTGGAGGTCACGCATCTCTGCCCTGCTGTAATTTAGTGGATGCCACCTCTGCATGTGACGGTGCATAGTATAGTTGCCGTAACTATACTTCTTATCTGTGCCTCTAGATAAGTCTTCCTTGCATATGAGGCATGTCACATATCGAGCATTAACTTTTTTTTGTCCTTCAGGAAAAGAAAAAAACTGCCAAATAAAACTCTTTTTATGGTGAGATATCCGGGGCTCCTCACGTAAAAACTGTGTTGCCTGTATTTCCTCTTCCTCTTCTTCATCCTCTTCCTCCTCTGTGTTGGGAAGGAACTGTGGAGGTGGTCCTCTCTTCCTTGATGGTGGTGGTGGTGGTGGTGGGGGTGCACCAGCTGCAGCTACTAGTGAAGCCATTTTCTACTCAGCAAAATAGGTCTTCCTTTCACAAAGTTGAAAGTCAGAGTGAGAAAAAAGGTGTGGGCTTTCATAATTTTAGAAAAAAAATAGTTCTAAACCAATGAAAAGTGTTATTTTTAGGTCACATGACCTAGCCTTACATCATTAGGAAACCAAAAGTGAAATGAACCAATGAAAAGTTTTATTAACAAGTCACATGACCTGTTCCGCTTATGTTACGCGCTGCGGGACGCGCCCCGGATCGCTTCCGGGGAGCTGCGCTTCACGCCTCGGTTCGCGCTCTGGAGCACTTCCGGGTGCGCTAACGCGGCGCGTCATAAGACGCATTACGCGGCAACGCGATACGTCGCGCTTTCGCGACGCGCCCCGGATCGCTTCCGGGGAGCTGCGCTTCGCGTCTCGGTTTGCGTACCGGAGCACTTCCGGGTGCGCTAACGCGGCGCGTCATAAGACGCAATACGCGACAACGCGATACGTCGCGCTTCCGCGAAGCGTCACGATGTTGATTTCTAACGCGGCAGGTGCGCAAACGGAACGTTTACCGGTTCGCGGACCGGGTCGCGGCAGCAAATTGAGCTAATGGGAAGCTTCCCGGTTCGCAAACCGGGAGCGAACAAAAAAAAATAATAATAAAAAAAATTATTAATAAACATATGAAATATATTTTTTGATTTAAAGAAGAATACATTTTACAGCTAGAGATATTAGCTTTTAAAAAACCAATGAAATTCACTGAAAAAACCATAGGTTATAGACCATATATAGTTAGGAATTAGCATTTACAAAACCTTGAAAATTCACTGAAAAAACCATAGGTTATAGACCATATATAGTTAGGAATTAGCATTTAAAAAACTTTTTTTACTCACACAAAACCATTGAAATTCCATATATAGTTAGTTGTACTAACTATATATCGCGCACCCGCAATCCACTGCTGATCATGTCACATATTACATCATTCATGACATGGTCAGTGACATCACTGATGACATCACTGATGACATCTCAAATGACATCACTGATGACATCACTGATGACATCTCAAATGACATCACTGATGACATCACTGATGACATCTCAAATGACATCTCAAATGACATCACTGATGACATCTCATTTGACATTACTGATCACATCACTGATGACATCATTCATGTGATAATACAATGAACCTCTTCAGACTCTAATATAACCTTAGATACACTCAGTGTAAATAAACACTCACAGACTGTCACTCATCCATGGAGTTACTCACACACTTAGTCAGTCATGCAAAGAATCAATCACACCTCCATTTCCTCAACTATACAGTTATACACACCTTACTTATTCAAACATATACTAACACATATTTACTCTCTTTTACAATGCCTGATACAAGTTCACAATGATCAATACAGCCACTCACACATTCACTGGCTCTTATGCACAGTTATTTATATATGTCAACTGTCACATGTACTGTGTTTTACATATGTACTTACTTTGACATGTAGCACTGAGATATCCATTCACTCACCAATGCACTCAGTCAACCGCCCATACAGGTGTTTCCACATGCACTTTTGAACCCATACATCTAGTGAATCACCTGCTCACACATCTATGCACAGAGTTATACACCTCCCAGCCACCCACACACACACTCAGTCTCCCATACAAATACTTAGGCAATCAACCAATAACCCATATAGTTACTCATATAGGTACTGATCAACACATGCAGCAGTTTACAGAACAACAGACATAATGATGCACAAATTAAGACAGTTTAGTCACTAACCCATGCACTCAGTGAGACACATTTAATCAGTCACTCATACAGTCAGTCATGCACCTAATAAATCCTTCATCCAGACACTTATAAATCCACTCATTCTTCAATGTGTAAGACATATTTTAACTTTACAGAAACATACAGTCACTGGATGTTGTCATCAGTGATGTCATCAGTGATGTCATTTGAGATGTCATCAGTGATGTCATCAGTGATGTCATTTGAGATGTCATCAGTGATGTCATCAGTGATGTCACTGACCATGTCATGAATGATGTAATATGTGACATGATCAGCAGTGGATTGCGGGTGCGCGATATATAGTTAGTACAACTAACTATATATGGAATTTCAATGGTTTTGTGTGAGTAAAAAAAGGTTTTTTAAATGCTAATTCCTAACTATATATGGTCTATAACCTATGGTTTTTTCAGTGAATTTTCAAGGTTTTGTAAATGCTAATTCCTAACTATATATGGTCTATAACCTATGGTTTTTTCAGTGAATATATATATATATATATATATATAGCAATCTGCCTTGAAGACTGAGTGGATGTATAAGTGCGTGAATGGAGGATTTAGTAGCAATGTGATTGACTGTCTAAGTGAGGAATTTAAAGTGTCTTACTAAATATATGGGATAGTAATTAAACTGTATGAATACCTGTATCACTCTATCTCTTGTTGTGTAAACTACTACATAAGTTGGTTACTAGCTATGTTGAAAGTCTACATTAGTTATTAGTTAGTTAAGTAAGTATTTGTATGGGATAGTGAATGAATGTGTGTGTGGTTGGGTGGGACGTGTGTGACTGTCAAAAGATGTGTAAATAGTTGATTTGGTAGGTATATGAGGTTAAAACTGCATGTGGAAACAGTTGTTTGGGTGAGTGAATCTCTTTATGGGTGTGGTGATGAGTAAATATATTTCTCAATGATATATATCCAACAAACTAAAAATATAAAAGGCAGTGTATGTGACAGTTGTATACAAATAACTGTGCATAAGACTCAGTGATTGTATGCGTCACTGTATGGATAACTGTATACTTGTAATAGTGATTTTATAACACACTAAGTATGAGTTGATATCTATATGAATAAATAAAGTGGTGGTTGTGTAAGTGTGTAGCTTAGTAAATGTAAGTATGATCAATTGTTTGCATAAGTGAGTAGGATGACTGCATAAGTGAATAGGATGTGTGCTAGTGTGTAATGTTGATGTAGATCTATAAGTATATTTAATAGTGTTCTATTGATCTTTGTTAGCATGTATGAGTGAATCTGTAGGTAAGTGTTTAGATGTGTGTAGATGTAGGAATCACAGAGTGGATTTTTAGAAACTTGTACTGGTGTGTCAATGGTTTCAAATATGGTACTTCATATTTTATAATGAGTGTTGAAAGGTTATGCTACTGTATGATGAGGTGTATCAGTTTGTCACATGGATGATGTCATCAGTGATGTGATCAGTGATGTCATTGAGATGTAATCAGTGATGTCATCAGTGATGTCACTGACCATGTCATGAATGATGTAATATGTGACATCATCAGCAGTGGATTGCGGTCGCGCGAGTTATAGTTAGTACAACTTACTTTAATGGGGGAATTTCAATGGTTTTATACGAGTCAAATGTCCAGCTAACTATAACACCCCTGAAACCTATGGTTTTTTCAGTGAATTTCAAAGGTTTTGTAAATGCTAATTCTTAACTATTACATATGGAAAACCTGTTTTTTTGTTCGTGAATTTCAAAGATTTTTTAAATCATAATTTAAAAATATATTTATTGTTTTTTAAAATATTTTCTGACTATATTTTTTAATCATTTTATTTTTAGATGTTATTTTTTAAATTCCATTACACTTTTTTTTATTATTTGTTTTTTACATACAAATATATATTTTATCATTATTATATATTGTTCATCATATACTTAAATTATTTGTATTTATTTTCTTTTTGTTTTGGAGTTGCGCACCGTACGAACACCCTGCTCGTTTACAGCGCAAAACGTGTCCGCCATTTTACGGTCATTGTGTAGGATCCGAGTAGGGTGCGCGACGGGTACGACTTCTCCAACGCGGTTGCTATGCGACCTGTGCGTGACGCCTGGCACATACTCGAGATGTACGTATAACGTAACGGACGCGCGGTAGCGCGTGACATCATATACATATGGGATGCGGTGGGTTTGCTGCTTCCACGATTTCTTTAAAGTTGGAAAACTCATTTCTATATATTTAATATAAATATTAAGAGAAGAGATTTTCTGAGGTTATTATAAACATAATATTCTTTAACTTTGTTAAACAGTACAAAACTTTTTAATGCAATTTTGTGAAGTCGCGCTGGACGCGATCACGATACAAGCAGGGTGTGTATTGAGTGCTGCTCTTTCTTTTTTGGAGAAGAGATTCATTTAAAGGTACTATGACTGCTAATCCTTCATCATCCTCTGATTCAGAGAACTCATCACAGCAAGAATTTGTTTCTGAACCTCCACTAAAGCAAAAATATACCAGCATTGTCTGAAAATATTTCACCTTTCCACCAGGCCTAAAAAAGGGGACTGTAACAAAAGTTACTTGCCGAATATGCAATGAAGTGCTTTCAAGGTGAAACCACAACAAAAGGTACTCATGCAGAACTGCAAGTATGCGGAAGCACATACAATCTAAGCATCTGGTCAACTTTGCAAAGTGAGGTTCCGTGAAAATCGTTACGACGTTTTGGGCATCGCCGAATATGGACGAGTGTGGTATCTATGAACCGTAAATGACGAGTTTAGTAAGTGTACGCGGTATCGCCATACTACTCAGAAGAGTTCGTCTCATTTACAGGTTTTTTCCAATGAACCCGCGGGCTCCATTTTAGATACGGCATCCATTTTGTTTCTTGCCCTCACGTAGTCAGCGAACAGGCAACTGTCCGCATCGTGACCTTTTGTTCCCAAGCCCCACAGAAGAAGCATATGCCTTTTCACGCGTCTTTTATGAGTAGGGGGAGGACACTGCTAAAGCAGTTGCCTCCGCTCGAAGGTGATTCTGCCGTGCCGGTCTATTGTTTCAGCCTCGCACGTGCTGGGATCAAGCCCTTTTAAGCTACGATTACGAATCCAATATTATCCTCACACTCTCTCCTCCCTGTTGTCTGACTTCCCTGCAGCTGTTCCTGTCTCTTTCTCTTGCTTATTTACAACTCAAGTGGAATGTACCTAATGGTGGGAAGATGTGCTTTTACAGTTGGAACTGGTGATGTTAATGTAATTATGTTCCGGGGTTCTGAATACATGAAAGCGATCCTTTTGAATTTTACTGTGGGAACTGAGCTGTAACCTTTTGCTTACATATTGTGCAATGACAAGATCTTGTATAAAAGAGAGCGACCCACAAATGCAATTGGAAGCAGACTCTCAGAACCTACACTCCGTTGTACTTCGTGTGACTTTTGCTTCCCTGCAGTAATAAACTCTGATCTTTGACGCCGAAGGAAGTCTCCCGTGTCTCTGTCTTTAGTGCGCCAGAACAGGTATCCCACGAAGGTTTTTAGGTGTTGTCCCCTGGCACCGCTGGGCCTTAAATAGTCCAGTCCTTCAGTTGGCGCCCAACGCGGGGCCACATCGGCGGTACCGGTCCAAAGCCTGACGATTGTGAGGAACTTCGTGTGAAATCTCCGAGGAAAAGGTGCACCCCGCTTCATCGATCCTGTTGTCGAAATAAGTGGTCCGAAGATTTTTCCCGCGAAGATTCCCGCCTCCTGACGGCTGCGACGGACCAATGCCCTGACTGTCGACCTGTTTTCGACGCCTGGCGTAGACCTTTCGTACAGCGAGACGATAGACGGGCCTTCCTGGTGACGCCATTGAAGCTCTCAGTTAAGTATTTGTGGGTCGCTCCCAGTCCTTAGTTGTTGTTTCAGCTTGTTGAAGCTTTGTTGTTTGCATGGTTCCATTGCATTTGTGGTTCTTAGTTGTTGGTTCTTAGTTGTTATTTGACAGTTGCAATTGCCAAAAACCGAGGGTTTTGTCTTTCACGAAGATTCAGTACTTCGGTAACCCTTGAAGTTCGATACTAGGTTAGTGTGCACGATGCCTAGCCATAGTGGTTTTCTTGGTTTCTTTAAATGTTGCAACAAGGATTCCCGGTTGGAGGACTCGTGTCCGATACCTCCAGTTGGAACTCCGATATATGAGCTCTATAGTCGACATGGTGTGGGCCCTATTATATATAATAAATATTGGGTCCGTTACACGAAAAAAGATGGTGTCCTTAGTTGGCCACCGCACGGAAGTTTTGAACTTGCGATTTTAGATAATCTTGAAGCTAAATTGTTTAAAAAGAAAGCTAGGCCAGCTATGTTTGATTCCTTTCGGTTGTGGCGTAAAGAGGCCAAGCAGAAAGAAATCAAGCAACTTAAAAAGGATCGAAGAGAAGGTATCGTTCCGATAATGCAAGTTGTACAACAATGTAAGCGAGCTAAAGAAGAAAAAGAAATCGAAGTTTCTACTAGATTACATCATATGAGGATAGACAAATGTTATCCGGTTTTACCAACTAGTCAGGATAAGAAAGAGGAGGATTTAAAGGAGGTTCCCTTGTTAGCGTATTTGATGAAATCGCCACCTCCTTATGCACAGGGTGCTACAGCCCCTGTAGTTCCTCCTGTAGTTCCGCCTGTTGTTCCTCCTGTTGTCCCTCCTGTTGTTCCGGCGGCTGTGGGTCAGCTCGTTGTTGGTCCTACGTTTGTCCCACCACCTGTCTCTATTCCTACTGCTCCTTTGCCTGTACCTTCTCAGCCTCTTGTCCCTGCCACCCCGACTATCTTGCCTGCTTCTGCTGTGTCTGCCTTCACTTCAAACGTTGTGGCTCCTGTTCTTCTTTCTCCTTCTGTTCGTAATCGTATCCCTAACACTGTTGCTACCCTTTATTCACCGCTTTCTGGTCAGTTATTTCCATCCGATACTTCTGAAACTCCCCAAAGAAGAAGTCAGATCCCTAGTGGAAGGGAAAAAGAGACGTTAGTGACAATGGCACATAGGTGGATAAGACATCCTGCCAACTACCCTCCACGCATGGTTTTCGAGACGTTTTCTCAGTTTAATGAGCCGACACAGAGATTCGTGTTCGAAGAAATGTGTAACTTTTTGAGGGAAGAATGGTATAATGACAATTTAGATAACGTACCGCCCGATATGATTGAACTTCAGAGTCAATTTTCGAGCGGTATGATTGTAGGTGGCGATGTACGACGTGCCTTAGAGCGATTGTTATCCTTTAGATCCGCAGTGCCTTCTCGTGTGTCATTTAATGATGACGACTTAGAAGCTTGGAAAGCGGCTCCCGGTCAGTATCCTATGAGAGAAGTTCCGCCAGTATACATGCCAGGTGCTCCTGCTGCTAATCCTCCGATTCTTCCACATTTCCAAAGAGTTTGGATACACCTCCCATGGAAGCGATCAGAAGTATTGCAGGTCAAACAGTCCTTGCCTGATCCACGCAAGAATCCGGCGGGTTACTATACGGAGTTGTCTCCACTGGTAGATGCTACTATTATGAACCTTGCCGACATCGACATGCTGTTCGGTAATGTTGTGCCACAACCGGTTTGGGCGAAAATTCGTCAGGAAAATCATGCGAATGAGTTAGGCGGTGATTGGGCTGCACTAATAGCAGCTGATGGCCGACAAGTTGGTGGGGCTAAGCCTGAGCAGTTAATTACGGATCTACCTCAGAGAATAATTACACTTATGAAAACTCTCATGCCAGCGATGAGGGTGAACTGGGATAAATTAGCAGCTTGTAAGCAGAAGAAGGACGAGAGTGTCTCTGATTTCTTTACTAGATTCGAAGAGGCATTTGTCGATCATAGTGGTCAGGATATGGGCACTGAGGGAGGCCAACGGTTGTTTGTTGACAAATTCGTGTTGAATTTGTTGCCTGAACTATGCAACAAATTGAAGAATTCAGAAAGTGCATGGGCTGTTTCAACCACTGCACAGATATTAGCAACAGCTCAATATTATGAGAATAGGGAAAAAGAAGAAAGTGATTGTGTAGATAAGAAAACGAAGGAGCTCAAAACGAAGGTTTTGTTGCAGCAAGCGTATCCTCCACGTTCAAATCAAAATGATTCGCAACAGCAATATAGACCACAATCGCAATCCTCCAGAATACAGTCACGTCCTGACTCCTCTGACTTCAGATCTATGCTTGGGTATAACCAGTGTGCATATTGTAGAAGAGAGGGACATATAAAATATGATTGTCCGGCTTTACGTGATCGCCTTAATGGTGTATCGGCACGAGGGGGTCATGGTGGTCCTCAACAAGCATCTCGAGGTAGAGGCCGCGGTACCTTTCAAAATCAGACTGGGCGCCCCAATACGTCCTCGGACGCGAATAATTGTTTTGACCAGCGAAATGTAAGGTCTGATAAATCAGCGCAGTATTATGCGGACGACTATTACGTTGAACATGAGACTGTTGTAAACGATCGTTACTAGGACAGCCACCGACAGAGAGAGGGAGTAGTATCAGTTCCGGTTGATCAGAGTGGGCCTTACGTCGCAGTTGCTACATCTGGCGTAGTTGAGCCTTTTCTGTTAGACACTGGTGCGACGAAAAGTTCCATCATGCATTCGAAACTCCCTGGCGCACCTTTGTCCGGCTTAACAAATGTTTCCGTTGGATTCTCTGGCGCCCCTGTTAGCAATCCTGTCTCTAGCCCTTTACCCCTTACAATTGGCCCTCGTGAGCTGGAGGCTCCATTGATTTTATCTACTGGTTGTGGTGAGAATCTTCTGGGCTTGGATTTGTTAAAACGGTTATACGCGACTTTGTATTGCTCTCCTGAAGGAGTGGAGCTTACATTAGGTCGGAGAGTAATCTCTCCTATGTACTTGTCGATCGATAAATTCCCACCGGAATTGAGCTCCCTTCCTGCGTCTCTATGGGCCACAGGTCCCAATGACGTGGGTCTCTTGGACATCCCACCTTATATGATCAAGCTGAAACCAAATGTGCGATTGCCACGTATACCTCAGTATCGTATCTCCATTGAGGGAGAACGGGCGCTATTAACGATTGTACACGATCTGATCAAAAAGGACGTCGTTGAAGAAACTCGGGGAAATGTGTGTAATAGTCCTGTGTTACCCATTTTGAAACGAACTGATCCATCTAAACCTCCTGTGTACCGTTTCATAATTGATTTGAAAGAAGTAAATAAAATCGTGATTCCACAGTTCCCCGTGGTCCCTGATATCACGACTTTGTTGACCCTGATTCCAGCGTCTGCCTCCTGGTTCACGGTGATCGACCTAAAGAATGCTTTTTTTAGTATCCCGATTGCTGAGGAAAGCAGAGACCTATTCGGATTCTCATTAGGTGGTCGCAGTTTTAGACTGAAACGTGCGCCACAGGGCTATTGTGAGAGTCCGTCGATCTACAGTCAAGCCCTTAAAAGTCAACTTGATTCATTTGTATTACCGGCAGGCGCAGCCTTGATTCAGTACGTTGACGACCTGTTGGTCGCCGCTGATACCGAAGATATTTGTAGAACTGCTACAGTATCATTGTTGCGGCATTTATGTGACTTACATCACAAGGTGTCACCTTCCAAGCTGCAATATTGTTGCCAAGAAGTAACCTACTTAGGTCACTTATTGTCAAAAGAAGGGAGAAGGTTGACCCCAGAGAGAATTGCAGCGATTACCCGAATGACTGTGCCAAAAACTCAGAGAGATGTACGTGCCTTTCTAGGTATCACGTCATACTGCAGACAATGGATCCCAAATTTTTCACTATTGGCGAAACCATTGTTAGCTCTCACGTGCAAGGATGTGCCGACTCCTTTGCCATGGACTGAAGAGTGTCAAAAAGGTTTTTCTGAATTACGTGATGCGTTGTGTTCGGCTCCTGTGTTAGGTACTCCTGATTACAGTAAGCCATTTACACTGTACGTTCACGAGAGGGATGGTTGTGCGTTGAGTGTCCTGACGCAACAATTTGGTGACAAACAGCACCCATGCGCATATTTCTCTTCGACCTTAGACCCAGTAGCTAGAGCTTTGCCGAGTTGTTTAAGAGCAACAGCGGCAGCTGCGGCGTCCATTCGACAGTCCGCAGGTCTGGTCATGGATAATATGCTTACGGTGATGGTTCCGCATGCAGTTGACACTCTTTTGCACCGAACGAAAACTCAACATTTGACGAGCGCAAGGTTGTCTGGGTATGAGCTGATGTTACTGGCTAGTCACATACGGATAAAGCAGTGTAATGTGTTGAATCCAGCAACATTATTGCCGATCAACACGGAGTCAAGTGATGTAGCACCACATGACTGTTATCTGAGAACTGAAGAAGAAACGAAGGGTTGTATTGACCTAAAAGATACTCCATTGGTAGATCCCGATGGTACTTTGTATGTTGATGGTTCCTGTTTTAAGTTACCGAATGGTGATGTGACGACTGCGTATGCTGTAGTGACGTTGAGTACGATTGTGGAAACTGCAAGATTGAGTCAGAATTCGGCTCAGGCAGCTGAGTTGATTGCCTTGACGAGAGCGTGTGTGTTGTCTAGAGGAAAACGGGGAATGTGTTTACAGACAGTCATTATGCATTTGGTGTGGCGCATAGTTTTGGGCGATTGTGGAAAGAAAGAGGATTTTTTACGTCGCATGGCACGAAGATTCAGCATGGACAGCTTGTGAATGACCTTTTAGATGCACTTACATTGCCTAAGCAGGTGGCCATAATTAAATGTAGTGCTCATTGAAAAGTGACAGATGATGTTGGTCATGGTAATGCGTTTGCAGACGAAACTGCTAAAGAGACAGCTAGAGATCTGACACATCGAATGTACATTGCGAATTCAGTAAGATGGCCAGCAGAGACTAGCATGTGTGAGGACACGGTTGAAAGTGTGAAGGAAATACAGAATGAGGCCACTGAAATGGAAAAGACTAAGTGGAAAGAAAGCACGGGAAAGTTAGACGAGAATGGATGTTGGGTTGACTTGTCAGAGAAACAGAGATGGATGTTACCGGATGCATATGTGCTTGCTATTGTTACAATGGCCCATGGCACAGCACATATTAGCTCGAAGGGCATATGCAAGTTATTGTCTCCTGTATGGAAGAATGATGGGATTACTAAATGTGCAGAGAGAGTGGTTAAGAATTGCATGGTATGTTTGATGCATAATCCCGGTAAGGGCACCCCCACTCCACCTGGTCATTTTGCCCCTCCTACATGTCCTTTCGAAGTTATCCAATTGGACTTCATCCATATGGAGAGATGCAACAATTTGAAGTATGTTTTGGTCGTAGTATGCGCATTCTCCAGATGGATTGAGGCTTACCCTCTTAAGGATAATACTGCCCTATCCACAGCTAAAATTCTGCTCAAAGAGTATTTCCCCAGGTACGGCATGCCTCGGATTGTATGGTCGGACAACGGAAGTGAGTTTGTGGGAAGTGTGATGAAGAGTGTGTGTCGTGGTTTAGGAATATCCCAAAAATTTCATAGTGCTAATCATCCTCAGTCAGCAGGTTTGGTGGAAGGATATAATGGCACCCTGAAATTGAAGCTTGCTAAAATCCAGGCAACGACTGGTTTATCATGGCCCGACGCTTTGCCTCTAGCTCTCTTATCGACCAGGGCTACTGTACACTCTCGAGTAGGGCTTAGCCCTTATGAGATTGTGTTCGGCCGCCCTGCGAACATTTGGGGGGTTCCGAGACCTAAAGAGTTTAACAGACTTGAATATCCAATGTTGATTGATTATCTATATGATCTGACTGCTAAATTGAGTTTGATTCATCAACAGGTCTTTGAGGCTCTGCCGTCACAAACAGAGGGTCCTAGTCATCGGCTCCAACCAGGGGACTGGGTCCTCACCCGTAATTTCGGACGAAAACGCCATCTTGAGCCGAGATTTGTGGGACCCTTCCAGGTGCTACTAGCAACAAGGACGGCGGTTCGACTGGAGGGACGGAAACACTGGGTGCATGCCACCCACACCAAGAAGGTTCCGCTTCCTCTGCCGGCAGACACATGGATACGTAAAGGTTTTTCCTCGTCTGAAACTGACGTTCCCCAGCGCTTTGTCCCATTTAGCGAAGCTCAGCCCATAGGGAACACTTCAGTTTTATCTGACACCCCTGTTGATTCCTCTCAAACAATTTCCTTTCCTTCATCATTGGAGAATTCAAGTACTGAACAATTGCCTGAACAATCGAACACTCTTTCGCCATCCAATCCACTGTTTGAAGACCAGACTCGACCCGGAAGAAACCGATACTTTCTTCGTACACGCAATAAAGATGAATACATTTTTTATTATTTTGATTTCAAAATACCCCCTCACATTTTGCCTTGACCATTGTGGACATTTTATTATGTATGTATTTCTTTTCCAGAACAGCTAGGAGACATATATAAAATTGATTACTTAACTGATTAAAACCTGCCATCTGGGTTGGCCGTAGGGCCGCGCGGGTACTTCTTTCTGTTTAGCAGTTATTGACATTAGGTCAATTTCTTTTGTCGATTTCTGGGAACTCCTGGGAATTGATAATCGCTACTCAGAACGAAGTGCGTCAAGAACGTTGCGGACGGTTGTTAGAGGATGGAGTTCTCCAAGCTGTCGAAGCTAGAGGAAAAGACGGCGCAAAGATCTAAATTGTACAGCACATTTCGAACAAAATGTTTTTTATTACAGGTTTTCATGTTGTTCCTAACTGTTTCTATGCTGCTGGTGGGTGGAGTATATTTTGGCTTTCAATCATTACTGCCTTCTGCCTTACCTACCTCTCCCCTCCTGCTTCATCAGAAGGCCCGAGTACGAGTGGACCAACACCATCACCCTCTACCGCACACCCTGATATTCGTCCTCAATTTGGGAAACTTAGAATGAGCTGTGAAAAATGTGGTCGGCTGATAGCATATGGAGAGCAGTTGGTGGATCTGGTGTGTTGAGCTGCTGACCACCCCCATTGTTAGATTTCTTTTCTCCTCTCCTCCCAGTTTTTAGTTCTCTTTTCCCAGTTCTCATGTTTACCCCTGTTTCAAAAAAACAAAAAAATACAAAATCGTTCAACCCCCCCACCCCAAAAAAAACAACAAAAAGAAAAAAAATTGTTCTTTTCAGAACTAACTACTCTGGTCAAAGAAAGATCTAAACTAGTATGCCATTGTGTGCAAGTTGAGATGAATGTATTTGTAGTGCATAATTGACTCTAAAAATACATTTCTGATGTGTGGTGAATGCATAAGTGCAGAATTATAAGGAAGTGCTGCAGCATGACACTGTAAACTGTTTAACTACAGCGTGATGTGGTACTTCTGAAGCACAAGGATGTAACATATGTACACAAATATGTTGCAACTCTGTGCTTCCCTCTGCACAGCTGCAGAAACTGCAGGCATGTGGTGACACAGGCACCCTAGCACCATGGACATTGTTTTTGTGCAAGAAGGGACACCTTCCTGCACAAAAACAATCAGTAAAGGCATTTTTCTCCTTTAATATATGCTGTGCATTCCAGCATATATTGAAAGTGAAGAAATGAGAAGTGAAATCTATTTTCCTCGTTGTGCTTTGCTACACCAATAGAAGGATGGTGTAGCATTCACAAACATGTCCAGATTTATGATAAATCTGGAAATGTGTCTTGTTTTATCAGTGTTCTGTGCAAACACGCACAACAAAACCTATAGAACACCTTTTCAAGGCAAAGTACTTTGTATAATGAGATTATATTTACATGGAAAAGAAAAGGTATACAGAATGCCTTTTCCTCACCTTATAAATAAGAAAGAGAGTTAATGGCTAGGCCGATTGGTATTATAGGAGTAAATTTCGGTATTGATAACAGAGAACAAGATACATTTACAAATACTTATGTTTTAGGGAACCAATAGTACATGTTTATATATTACTGAAGGGAAGGGATGCAACCTAATATGACATTTGCAAAAACACTGAGTAATGTGGTTTAAATTAAACAGTTTCATTTCTTTTAATTCTGAAATTATCAAGACCTGCAGAAGAACCATATGAGTCTATTCTGTAGTGTACCCTATATCTTGCAGACAGGCGTTCTGAAGCTGTCCCCTATTTTAAACCTTTTTGCATTGCAATTTTCTGACAGAAATCTAGTCCATCCATTTTCCTTTGCTTCCACTGTGTGGATACACAGTTCATTCTCCATTTTAAGACTTACTAAAACTTACCTCAAAGGTAATACACGTAAAAAGCAGTACACATTTTATTTACTTGTTTTTATAATCTAATTGGTGGTAAATTTGATATTCTAAAAATAAGATCTGTAAAAAATAGAAAAAATAGTTATAAGATATAATACATTTTTAGCAGCACAGCATAATTTTAAAATTTTACAAAGTAATTTCTTTGCCTTTTTTGCTGTTCTCAGAATATATTGAATTTTACTAGAAACAGTGATTTCAATTGTACTCATCACATAACAGCAGGCAAAAAAACCAATCAATTAGATTTAAAAAAAAAAAAACAATAATACATATATAGTAAAATATTAGATAATTCAAATCACACGTATATAAAATGATTACTGCAAAGAAAATGTTGTAACTTGTTCAACAAAAAGTCCATAATTCAAAGAAATACATTTCCTTGAGGCCAAAGTGTATTTTTGCAGTAATTTTATGTAAATTGTCCAATGATAATCCTGTAAAATGATAACAATAAATTCCTCAGAGGCTGAATTATCTTCTCAAAACTTTGGCTTTAAAAATATTAGATAGGAATTTGGCAATTCGAAAGGCAAACGTTGTTTGAAACCCAACTCAGCATCATTACAAAGACTCCACCCTTTCTCACTTTTGAGATTTGCAGTGTAATGTCCTGATGTTATTGAAGGACCATTGTGGAAAATGAATGCTACTGCTACAAAAGCCCTTCCAGATATTGATAGTTGTCTAGCAACAAAATGTTTTATTAAAGTGTCCAATTTTCTTCCATCAGCTATACAACGTTGCATCATTAAAATTATATATTTTCCATATCTTTGGATAAAGAACATTTCTGATTTGTATTGCCTACACTCCATGTTTTGGTTTGCAGCTTTAACTAATTTACTTACAGACACTGATTTACAGTCTGGTAATGTCAAATATAAAAATCTTTCAGTGTCTACATTAGTGCTACATGTATACATACAATTTTCACATAGATGTTCCCATTTAAAACAAAGGCCAAAAATATTCTCTAATTCTACACCTTCATTTTCCAATTCTGTAAGCATATACATTAGGAACTCCTGAGCATCTTGTTGGATATTTTGTGTAAATTGTGTAGAACCAGAACATACATCCAAAAGATTACGAACATCAGAAACGCTTTGTATTTTACTTTTATCTGTTCTCAATTTTTCATAAAGAGAATGTAACAAGGAACACAATCTTTTTTCCTGATTCTCCATAATTTGCTGTTGCAAACCTTCAAGAAAAAAACATTGACCACTACATTAGCATAGCAGTTGACACCAGAACTATTTTCAAACTGATAACCAACAATCTCTTCAACAGTGTCCATTTACGTTGTGCTTGCAATCACAACATTTATCTTGTTTTTTTCCCTTCTCTACTCATTCAGTACAGATATTCTCATACCTTCTTTTCCGAGCACAACCCGCTTTTCAAATACGGGATATTGACCTAAAGTAGGAGCATATGTTCTTCTTAACCTATTGTATTCTTTGACACAGTTGGCATCTACAGTAATCTTGGTATCATCAAAATCAATCAAAAACAAACCAGATAATGTTCTGACTCTGGACAAAGCAAGATATGCCAGACATTCTTTAAACACAGGATTTCCAATGTTCACCAAAGCACAGTCTACACTTAAACCTTGAGATTTATGAATAGTCACTGCATATGCCAGAGAAAATGGAAACTGTTTTCTAAGGACATATACATCTTTAACAAGCAAAAAACTAACTGAACAATGACCAATTTGTTTTACTTCTTCAATCTGATCAAATTTAATCTTTAAGTATTCAATACCATCTTTATTTTGATAATTAACAAAATCCACAACTTTGCCCATTGCTTCATTAACTAAACCTTTTTCTACATCCAAATTACGCCTTAAAGTTATCCAACAGTTCAAACATGCATAAAGATTCTTTTCTAAGTTTTAGATATTGATTTTTCTAAAGAATCCAATTTTGTCTTCAATTTTTCTGTCAAAATAATAATGATTCCTTCATGTTCTATTTTATCAATGGATTCTATTTTTATTATTTCTTCATTTTCCAGTTTCAAAAGTTGTTCGTTGAATATAGAACACTCGCACAGTGTTGGCATTAAGCAGATTACAGATTTCTTATCTGCAATTTCCATGTATATTTTCTCAGGAACTATATTTTCATTTGGAAACAAATTGGAAAGTAATCGAGTCTGTAAAGCTTGTTTGCCATATTCTGTCAGTAGTCCAATTCTTAAATCTTGGAGAATAGTTCCATAATCAACATCATTTGCCTGTCGCATATTTGTAATGAGTTCTTTGTATTCAAAATATGACCAAATGTTCACGTTTCCAACACTACCCAGAGACTTTCTCGTGTCTTCATGTGCAAGTGTTTTAAAAACTGTTTTCCTTTTACAGGAGTCAGTTTCAGTAAATCTCTAAAAACTATGACGTGTTTTCCTCCAAATAATACGTCATACTCTGTTTTAAGAATTTGCTGCATTCTTAAATGCACAAAGGCAAGCATTACGTTTGATACGATGCTTACCTCATCAATAATAAGAAGCTTAATTTTCTTCAAAACTCTTGAAATTTCACAGCAAGCTTCTCCAGATAGCTTGTCTTATTCCAATTTGTTTTCATGTTCTACTGGTAGCATTACTAAACGATGTAAACTAATTCCTTTAATGTTGTGTGCTGCCAACCCAGTTGGAGCAGTGACACCACAAGACAAATGCGCCTCAGTTGTTTCCTGTAGATAACTTGTAATTACTTTAATTAAAAAATTATTTCCTGTTTCAGCTTGTCCATTCACGTACATTCGGATAGGTTGAAATGACGTGCATAAGCACTCTTTCTTTTCATTAAGTAATCCATGTTTTTGCTCAACATTTAGTTGTTCTTCCAGGTTTGCTAAGTTTGTTACATCTTCTTGAGCTTGATGCATTGCTGTTTCCACCTCCTTCATGGCGATTGCTGCTTCGTTTTCAACATTTCAACAATTGGTTGTCCTAGTGGATCTTGACTCAGCGCAGCAGAACTTTGATTGTCTTGAGAACTGTCTCTAGCAATCTCAGCTGCAATTGTAACTTCTTGATCAATTTCATTGTTCAACATTTTCACATAATTTGCAAAAGCACTGCATTGTATGCTATCTTTACAAGCATTAAAGGAATCTTCATAGCTCTGGAAATCTCCAAGTAATTCCAATTCTGAACGCCATGGTTTTAACAACTCAGCTTCCTGTGATTAATCAATTTTCCTTTCGCTTGTTTCACCAAACATCCTCCGGAACGAATAACTCCATATTTTCCATCATTGTTATTATCTGTAGTATTCTGTTTAAAAGTGTATTTTTGCATGACTTCATAGAGACACATGTTCTCAAGATGATGACTTCTGTTTGGGTAATGTGTGTCCAACATATTCGTTTTCAAAATATCTGTACTTTCTGGATCTTTTTCTGCTTAAATATTAAATTTCTTGAACAGATTTCAGTACCCGATTTCGCATTGCTGCAAGACCTAGACTCACCCAAATGATTCTTCTAGATTTAGAGTATAGACTTGCCGATGATAACCGATCTGAGCATTCATATGCTCCGATTTCTCGATGCGATAACATCTTCAAACTGAAACTGTATAATTTCTTACTTAGAGTCATCTCATGAGAAAAATTCTTCCCACATTTCTTTCAATTCTGTCTTTTATGATTTTGTAATATAAGATGTTACATATCGAGCAACAGCAATGGATTTGTCCGCAACGTACTGAATATCCATGTTAGCATTCCACATGGACAAAATGACTGGGTTGTAGTCATTTATGTATTTTGACTTTCTATTCTTCTTAAGTTGTAGGTATTTTTGAGGACTTTCTTGTGATAGTATCTCGCAAAGATGACATAAAACTATTAACTCTTCCTTTCGATATTACAGGATGTGGAAATCCACATTGGTGGCTTTGGAATCGTAAGACTTGTGCTGTTAAGTTGTTTTCTTCTGTGCTTTTGGGTACAGCACATGTCGTCCGCATCTTTTCCAAATTTGGGAGCGTCCTTAATCCTTAACAGCATCTGTGCACGAGGAGCACCGTTTCCTTGATACTCCTTTCTCCCAAAAAAATCCACTTCTTCAAGAGGAGGATTTTTTTATTGCAGATAAAAGACATCATAGCTTCAAATCTATGATTGAAATACCTGTATACATTAACAGGATCCAAAGAGCAGAATTCTCCAGTTGTCTTGTATTCAATGTTTTTTATATTCAAATTTGCCTCCTGAAGAAATTCTAGTAAATCATCCCAAGCGTACTCAGCACAGCTCAGGGTTACGAACCATGTTGGAGTTCCTAAGTTTCGTAGCATACATTTTAGTTCTCCATGACAACGGTACCAATATTCATTAGTCCCAAGCTGACATGCCATTAAATTAATGAGCTGAGATTCTAGATGATAATCTCTCTGGTGCACTTTATCCATAAAATCTTTTGCAGATACATTTTGCAGATGTATTCCAGATTTTAGAATATGGTTGACTGCATATGAAAGTCCAGACAAGTCACTTTCAAACAAAAGATGATATATATAAGGATACATTGTCGAAATCTTGGATCTTCTGCATATAATCTTGTTGTCTGATATTCAGATGCATGAATCTGCACAAGACGTTCATCATATCGTCCTCCTTTCCAGTTGGGAATAACTGTGGAAAACAATGAGCTTCCAAGCTCTTTTCCCATACACTCATGGGACTTCCTTTTGCCTTTTTCATTTGGAACAAATCAATTGTGTTTCCCATCACTTCTTTTGAATGAAGTGGATGCACACTATAATGTTCATAGATTTCTTCACATCTTAACATGTCCACTTTTTCAATTTGTCCACTTGACGTTTCAGTATCTTCTTCTAAAAGTATTTCTTCTTCTCCTATATAAACATTCTTATAGTATGTATTGTTTTTTATCAAATACACTGTTGCCTTTTGCACTTTCCTAACATCCACTAACTCCTGCCAGATTTTCTTATTCTTAGTTGGCACACCATTAACAAGAATAACTAGAGGTTCACTTTCTACACTCTCTACACCAATAGTTTCAATATTTTTCTATAAATCTAATGGTGAATACACCACTCTTCCTTTTAATCCTCTTTGTAAATGTGAAGGAGGCAATTTACCTGTTTTAGGCTCCATAGGCACAATAGCCTGAAACGGGTGCACATACTGAATGGGAATAGACTTATAGGTATTGAGATATGTCACTTGTGGAGGAATAGCAACTAACTCTAAATTATTATACAAAGCTCTAGCAGGCATTCTATTCTCATCTACTTTGTTATAACAATATTTACAAATACACTGATCAGAACCCAAATCAAACCAATTCTCTACCAACAAATAAGTTGCAAATTCCTTCCACTTATCATTAGTTTCTTTTTCACTTTTTAAATACAGATCAACACTCCTAGTCTGATTTTTGTAGTGAGTTTGGCGACAACAAATACAAGAAAAATTTTGGCTTTCACCTAAGTCACCTTAAACTTTCTAATTTCATTTTCAAAGTTTTTGG
Source organism: Lissotriton helveticus (assembly GCF_964261635.1). NCBI lineage: Eukaryota > Metazoa > Chordata > Amphibia > Caudata > Salamandridae > Lissotriton > Lissotriton helveticus. Next base: position 889,209,110 of record NC_136065.1, on the reverse strand, counting down.
TACAACTATGTGCAACATTCTCTGCAACATTTTCTTCTATTAATGTTTGAGTTTCTCCACTCTCTTCTTCAGGACCAAAGTAACAAAACTCAATATCATCACAAACCTTTTTCACATCTAATACTGACCCTCGTAAAAGAGCACTGTTCAACTCATTTAACTTTAGTGCTGGACTTTTTGCATAATACAATCTTCTCACTAACTTCCGCATTTGAGTATGGTATACTGCCAACATCCTGAAATGGTGAAAAACACTTTGACATACTTTCCTTGAAATACACGCCAGAGAATGACCTTGCAAACCAGTATGTTTTCTCACTCTGCAAGGGTCTAGTCCTTGCAACAGCTTAATCTTTTGTATAACACTTTTTTTTACAATATACTTGTAAGAAATTGCATAATTTATCAATAGATTCTTGTCGTACAATACAAATACTACTATAATCCCAAGTGTACACTGGAGCTTTAGGATGTCTGCCTAGAACTTCATCAGCTATCACTTCTTCTGCATTTCTAGGAACCATTTGCTCTTTCTCAATTGGACAACTATCTCTAACCTCATAAACTCGACCACTGGTGTCAACTGCATGCAACAAATTATTGCTCTGTAAATAACTCTCTTCATTAAAAAAAGGCTCAGAACTTGAATTGTGTTTCCATTGTCCTAAACAAATATCCCAAAAATGAGTTTTGTTAATTACTCTTTTCCTCTTACTTTTGTCCTTCTTTACATGTATTGGTTTATCTATTGATCGAATTCTCTTCAGTACTAAAATGAAGAGTTTTCTCTTTACTTCAAAAGCCTTTTCAACAATGGATTCAATATGCTTCTTCTTTTTGTAAATTGTGTTCTCTTTCTATTTTTTTTGTGTCTTTCAGTAAGTTTTTCACAACTCTATTGTAAAATAATTTTTGGCGGATTTCTTTATATTGGTTTTCTCTTCTTTTACTATAAGTTGTATCCTTTGTTTTTACATTGCCTTTTTTGCCTTTCCTATTCTTTTCACTTTTTCTTGTGCTTGAAACATTTTCACTTCTTTGCACAGTTGTATTTTTTTCTCAGTCTAGTAAAAATAATTTATAAAGTCTTTTGATGTCTTACCCGAATTTGTTCTCTTTTTTGCCACATCATGTTGGTCTTCCAAGAGTTGTGGTTGAGTTTTTTTCAAATGAGTATCCTTTTTCTGACTTTTTATTCGTCTTTCTTTCTGCGGCATGATAACTTTATTTTAATGATGATAAACAGTATATGTAAAAAATAAACACTCATAAGTATTAAGTAAAAATAAAAAAAAATTGTACATTTATTTTACTATACAAACACATTTCATATAAATTCTAACTAAAGAATTGTAGACCTGAAGCAGAACTGTGAAAGTTGTAAGAGCACTATATACATAGTGCATACCAGTTTGAAGCACTCCAAAACGCTAAAACCTGAAGCACTTTATGAGTACATACATATTTTCTAAATGATCACAATACTATAATTGGTTCACTTTTACTTTAGTAAATAGATTACTACATGGTACATGAACAGTCGCTATGGTTTTGCAACCCTAAAGATTTAGAATTTAGAGTAGTGCAGTGTTTGTCTAGTGTAAGGACTCGTGCTGGGGTAGTGTTCTTGGGTAGCACAGTCATATTTGGGTAGTGTAGGAGGTTGTGCTGGGTAATGTTTTAGAATTAAGGGAACTGCACTGGTGATTGCATAGTATAGGTGATCGTACTGGGGGTACATTTAGGGTTTAGGGTAGTGCAGTGGTCTTTGTGTAGTGTAGGGGGGTCCTGCTGGAGTAGTGTTCTAGGATAGTGCAGTTGTTATTGGGTAGTGTAGGAGGTCATGCTGAGATTTATTTAATGTTTAAGGTAGTGAAATGGTGTTTGGGTAGTGTAAAGGGTTGTACTGGGGGTAGATTTAGGGTTTATGGTAGTGCAGTGGACTTTGTGTACTGTAGAGGGTCCTGCTGGGACAGTGTTCTAGGATAGTGCAGTGGTATTTATATAATGTACAGTGTCATGCTAGGGATAGTGTTTTAGGATTTAAGATAGTTCAGTGGTGTTTGTATACTGTAGGTGGTCATGCTGAGTACTGCAATGATGTTTGACTAGTGTAGAAGATGGTGCTGAGGTACTGTTCTAGGGTAGTGCAGTGGTGTTTATGTAGTGTATGGGGTCATAATAGGGATAGTGTTTTAGAGTTTAAGATAATGTAGTGGTGTTTGTGTAGTGTATGGAGTCATACTGCAGTAGTGTTTTACGTTAGTACAGTAGTGTTTCAGTAGTGTGAGGGGTTATACTGGAGTAGTGTTCTACGATAGAACAGCCGTGATTGAGTAGTGTAAGAGGCGGTGGTGGTGAGATAGATTTAATGTTCAGGGTAATGCAATTGTATTTAAGTAGTGTCCAGGGTCGTGCTGCGTAGTGTTTTAATATTCAGGGTAGTACAGCAGTGTTTATATTGTGTAGGGGGTCATACTAGGGGTAGATGTAGAGTTTAGAGTACTGCACTGGTCTTTCTGTAGTATAGAGGGTCGTGTTGTGGTAGTGTTCTAGCAAATAAACTGGTGTTTGGGTGGTGTCGAAGGTTCTGCTGAACTATATTTAAGATTTAGGGTAGGAAAACTGCAACATTCTATTGCCATTAACTTTGGCGTCGATTGATGAATCTTCTTGAAATTTTCCAAACTTTTGGCCAGCTCAGTTCAGCTTCTTCCCTGACAGTTTGCGGGGTGATTGTTAAAGCAGGTGGCGAGAAAAAAGGGCAGTCACAAAACGTGTTTTCCCCTTGTAATTTCCCATAGGACCTTTAGCCACGGCTACAACCCGAACGGCTGAACGGAATTACACCAAATTTGGCAGAGAGGTATTCCTCAGTTTTGACTTGTGGTGGCAATCCGTTCAGTAGTTTCTTTGAAGATTACGGTTAAAGTCATTTATATATCTATGGGCGCGGAGGATCTGCAGATTGTGTGAGGATTTGCCTCGTAGGATAAGCGCACCGTCCTGATCACGCGCTCAATTCTTCAAGCATGAAGAAGTATATGCCACGAATGTAGTTACATGGTTGCGTTTTATCGACGATCTTTTCATTGTCTGGTGGGGAAGTGAGGAAAGTGTGTTGGAATTCATAAATGAAATCAATGAAAATGATTTTAATTTGAAATTCACTTTTAACATCAGTAAACGTACAGTAACCTTTTTAGATATCGAAATCTTAGTTGATAAAAATGTTTTAACCACTACCCTTTTTAGAAAGCCGACTGCGGGGAATACACTTCTGCACGCGTCGTGTGCACACCCTTCACATCTTATTAGAAGCATCCCCTACGGGGAGATGCTCCGGATCCGCCGCATTTGTAGTGATCAAGAGGATGCTAAAATCAAACAGAAGGAGAGTGGTGCCAGATTTCTAGCCAGGGGCTATAGTAAGAAGATGGTGGATGCTGCTATAAATAAATCCAGGGAGAAGCCCAGGGAGGATCTCCTTGTGTATAACGCTCAGACCCCGCAGCTAGCTTCAGAAACAGGACCACAACTGGTGAGGCTAATTTTAACGTACTCTAAGCAGGAGAAAGAACTTAGGAGCATTGTTAGACGCAATTGGCACTTTGTCCGGGAAGACCCGGTAATAGGTGACCAGATGCCCGCCAATCCATCCATCTCCTTCAGAAGATTAGTCAGTATGGGAAATATGCCAGCCAAGAATAACCAGGAATGTGACCGGAAAGAATATGGTTGACCACTAGGAAGGGATTTTATAAATGTCTAACCTGCAAGGCCTGTCAGTTTGGTTGTAACACCAACACATATATAACTTTTCCAATGACATAAGGGAAATGAAGCAACATCTTACCTGTAAAACTGAATATTGTGTTTATGTCTTGGAATGTGATTGCAAACTAAAATATATAGGCAGCACCAAACTGGCAGTACATAAACGAGTCCTTCAACATCTAAGGGCAATAACCAATAAGGATCAGACATATCCAGTTGCAAGGCACTTTCAGGCGGTGCATGGCAGCAATCCTCAGTACCTGCGGTAGTATGCGATTGAAGCTGTCCCTGTTATGAGAAGAGGAGGTGATAGAGAGAGGTGATAGAGAGGCTAAACTTAAATGCCTGGAGACATCTTACATTTTAGAGTTTGACTCTAAGTGAGTCATTAGGATGTCCGCCCACCACCCTAACAGAAATCGGGACCGCCCGCCATAAGGGCGGGGGTCCCGTAGGGGGAATTAGGATGTGCCCGCCACAGTGGCGGGCACATCCTACATGTTTTGCATTGTGGTGGGCGCCACAATGCAAAAGATAAGAGAACACATTTGCATATGCAAAGCGGAAGGCACCGCGCGGTGCCTGCCACTTTGCATATGCAAATGTGGGGGGGTACCCACCTTGTTCTCCCCCTAAGCTGGCATCACCTGGGGGCCCCGCAGGGGGCCCCCGCAGTAAACACCACATGCCTTTCCGTGGCGGCATTGCCGCTGCGGAAATGCCCCTGTATGTGGACATTGTAATATTGTATTGTAATGTATTTCAATCTTATATAGCGCAACACTGTCACCCAGAGGGTATCCTGGCGCTTTGACAAAACATAGCTGACACACACTCACAGAGATCACACTACTCTTGGAAATAAGTAGGTTTTCAAATTTCTTTTAAAGGATGGAAATTCGCCTTGGCTCCTCAATGGTAGCGGAAGAGAATTCCAGAGCCTAGCAGTGAAAAAGCTCAAATAATATAATAATATGGTGGCGGTGTCCATATTATTCCATTACCACCGCGGTCGGCTGGTAAAGCGGCGGACGGTCTTTCCGTCCGCCGCTGTCCCCACCGCCATCCTAATCTGGCGGGGGGATGCAGGCATGGATGTAGGGCAGATTGCCTCCACCAGGGTGGCGGTGGTCACCACCACCCTGGCGGAAGCAATCCACCCGACATCATAATGACCCCCTTAGTCTCTGGGAGGATTGAACGTCACTGAAGACCTTCACACCTTTCTATAAGAAATCTACGCCCCAGGAGCTGGTAGCCATATATCTATTGTACCATACCCTGTGGGGACCCAGATAAAAATAATAATTTATAGAACTGAGATGTCAACTTTCAACATAAGGGTTGCTAGCGTAAAAAAGTTAAGGACAGTTGATGGGGCAGCAACATTAAGATATTAGTACTGGCAATCAGAAAACCAATATATTGATACTGAGTGCTCAGCCGTTTTTTTATGATAGTTTTTTAGACGTGAGGGTAGTTTTATCTTTGTGTCTTTTAACTGGTCATTTTAGATTGGTTATTGCTGTGTATTTGATATGGATATTGATTGTGTATGTATAATAATGAATTTATCCCCTGTGAATATTCCTTTCCTCAATGAAATGAAGAATAGTTGAACTGATGAGGATTTTAGATCTGTCCAACCATGATGTAACAGTTGATAAAATTTACACAGCCTTTTTTGCACAATGTCTTCAAATACTGTAGCACAATAGTCACTTTAACCCTTCTTCCCCTTGATATTTCAGCACATACAGGTACATGCATCATTGTTGCCGTTTGCGATTCCTTAATTGTGAAAATTAAGGAATCGCAATTAAGGAATCGCAAACGGCAATGCATCAATAATTCGCAATTTATTTCGCGATTCCTTAATTTTCCTTAATTGCGATTCACAATTTGCGAATCGCAATTAAGGAATCCCTTCCCATTGATTCCTATGGGCCAAAAGGCCCATAGGAATGAATGGGAAGACAATCTCAATTTGCGATTCGCAATTAGCTAATCGCAAATTGAGATTGCGATTTCAAGGGTGCAGGGGAGTCCAAAGGACACCCTGTTGCACCCCTGAAATCAATCTATTTGAAAATGCACAAAAATGCATTTTTTAAATTTTTCGCAAATTACCATGAGGTCCAACCTCATGGTAATTTTTTCCTCCTAATTGCGAATTCGCAATTTTTTTAAGTGTCATGCATTGCATTTAAGGAATCGCAAATTGCGATTCCTTAAATGCAATCGCATTTTCAGAAATCGCAAAATATAGCGATTTCTTGTAGTTTGATGCATCCCAAATAGTGATTTATCCACTTGGCTGCTAAGGCATGTTCCATGATTTACACTAAATTTCCATTGAAATCAATGGGAACTCCATGACGAGTTACCCTTGTCATTAGCAGCCAAGTGGTTAAGAATCGCAAACGGCCGAATTTTGCGATTCGCACCGTTTGCGATTCCTAAATCACTTGATGCATGTGGCTGATAGTCACTTTATGAGGTATTTCCGGCATACAGTATTTTTGCAAAAAATTTATTCCGCTGAAAGTATCAGCCAATTTGCACTGATACATGTATAGGATTTCCTACAGTGGATGTTTAATACGGGAGCTATATGTATATAGCTCTTGGCCAAAGTGGGATTTATATGCTACAGTCTATGTAATATTGAGATTTTCATTTTGCATATATTAAGGTATAAACCCTGCCCCTGAATAGGAGTTATTGGCTGTAGACTACAGTTTCAAATGAAGAGTTATGAGCTCATCACACCCATAGGCGAGCTTAGCAGAATTTTAAATGTATAATTTTCATTTTATTTTTTTTGTTTTCAGCCTGTTTTGGAGAAGCATTACAAGTTGGGTCTATAATATGCATTTAGGCAAGAATTGTTATTATTTGTCATTTACTATTACAATGTATTTGCTAAAAACAGGTATATGATATGTTTGTAAAATAATGTATTACAACATGCGAGCATTCAAGCAGCAATAGTAACATCTTGTTATTGAATATCATATTGTATACATAAGACCCCCGCAAGTGTGGTAGTATTATATTTTATTTATATTTATTTCAATTTTATTATTTTAATTATATATGCCAAGGTGTATTGAAGAATGAGTGGGCGTGTGAGTGTCTGAATGGATAATTTAGTAGGTGTGTGACTGAACGTATAAGTGAGTGATTAAACATGTCTTACTGAATGCATGGGTTAGTGACCAAACTGTGTGAATGTCTGTGTCAGTTGGTGTGTAAGCGGTGGAATGGGTTGGTGAGTAGCTACATGAGTGTCTATATGGGTTATTGATTGATTGTCTGAATATCTGTATGGGTGCCTGAGTGTCTGTGTGGCTGGTTGGGGGAATGTGACTCTGGACATAGATATGTGAGTGGGTGATTTACTGGGTGTATGGGTTCAATAGTACATCTGTGAAGGGCTGTATAGCTGGGTGAGTGTGTGTATGGATGTGTTAGTGAGTGAATGGATGTCTCAGTGGTAAATGTGTGAGTAACTCAATATGTGAAAGGCAGTATATGTGAGTGTTTGAGTATATAAATGAATATATGTGAGAGTTAGTGATTGTGAGAGTGGCTGTATGGATTAGTGTGTGTTTGTATCAGTTATTGTGTAAGAGAGTCAGTATGTGTTAGTATCTGTATGAATAAGAGAGGTGGTGTGTGTATAACTGTATAGGTGAGTAAATGGAAGTGTGATTCGTTGCATGACTGACTAGGTATGTGAGTAACTCTACGGATGAGTGGTGGTATGTTAGTGTCTGCATAGGTGTAGGAGCACATTTAATAGTGCTGTATTGATGAGTGACTGCATGTATGAGTGAATGTATGGGTGAATGAGTGGATGTGTGTGTAGACCTAGGAACCAGTGAGTGGCTATGAAATAACTGTTATTGGTGTGTCTATGGTATTGAAAATGGTAGTCTATTTTAGAGTGGGTATATCAAAGGCTGGATCACTGACATAATATCGACGGACAGAATATCGACTTGCAAAAATATCTATGCCAAAATATCAACAGACAGAATATCGAGTTTGTATCTACAAACAGGTAAGTACAAAAATATTGAGTCCAAAATATCGTTTACAAAAATATAGTTTATTAAAATATCGACTTTATTAAAAACAGTGTTAAATTAAATTAATAGTTAAAATTAATTACTAAAATATACTTAAAAATACTTACATTAACTTATAACAATAAAATAATTAATGAAAGTTATAAATAAAATGTTTTACAATCATATTTGTTAAAACATATATATATATATATAGTAACATAATATAATTAAATAATATTCAATATTATCACCATACGATAGCAGAAGTGTAAAGTAACAAAACTCAATATCATCACAAACCTTTTTCACATCTAATACTGACCCTCGTAAAAGAGCACTGTTCAACTCATTTAACTTTAGTGCTGGACTTTTTGCATAATACAATCTTCTCACTAACTTCCGCATTTGAGTATGGTATACTGCCAACATCCTGAAATGGTGAAAAACACTTTGACATACTTTCCTTGAAAGACACGCCAGAGAATGACCTTGCAAACCAGTATGTTTTCTCACTCTGCAAGGGTCTAGTCCTTGCAACAGCTTAATCTTTTGTATAACACTTTTTTTTACAATATACTTGTAAGAAATTGCATAATTTATCAATAGATTCTTGTCGTACAATACAAATACTACTATAATCCCAAGTGTACACTGGAGCTTTAGGATGTCTGCCTAGAACTTCATCAGCTATCACTTCTTCTGCATTTCTAGGAACCATTTGCTCTTTGTCAATTGGACAACTATCTCTAACCTCATAAACTCGACCACTGGTGTCAACTGCATGCAACAAATTATTGCTCTGTAAATAACTCTCTTCATTAAAAAAAGGCTCAGAACTTGAATTGTGTTTCCATTGTCCTAAACAAATATCCCAAAAATGAGTTTTGTTAATTACTCTTTTCCTCTTACTTTTGTCCTTCTTTACATGTATTGGTTTATCTATTGATCGAATTCTCTTCAGTACTAAAATGAAGAGTTTTCTCTTTACTTCAAAAGCCTTTTCAACAATGGATTCAATATGCTTCTTCTTTTTGTAAATTGTGTTCTCTTTCTATTTTTTTGTGTCTTTCAGTAAGTTTTTCACAACTCTATTGTAAAATAATTTTTGGCGGATTTCTTTATATTGGTTTTCTCTTCTTTTACTATAAGTTGTATCCTTTGTTTTTACATTGCCTTTTTTGCCTTTCCTATTCTTTTCACTTTTTCTTGTGCTTGAAACATTTTCACTTCTTTGCACAGTTGTATTTTTTTCTCAGTCTAGTAAAAATAATTTATAAAGTCTTTTGATGTCTTACCCGAATTTGTTCTCTTTTTTGCCACATCATGTTGGTCTTCCAAGAGTTGTGGTTGAGTTTTTTTCAAATGAGTATCCTTTTTCTGACTTTTTATTCGTCTTTCTTTCTGCGGCATGATAACTTTATTTTAATGATGATAAACAGTATATGTATTAAGTAAAAATTAAAAAAAATTGTACATTTATTTTACTATACAAACACCTTTCATATAAATTCTAACTAAAAAATTGTAGACCTGAAGCAGAACTGTGAAAGTTGTAAGAGCACTATATACATAGTGCATACCAGTTTGAAGCACTCCAAAACGCTAAAACCTGAAGCACTTTATGAGTACATACATATATTCTAAATGATCACAATACTATAATTGGTTCACTTTTACTTTAGTAAATAGATTACTACATGGTACATGAACAGTCGCTATGGTTTTGCAACCCTAAAGATTTAGAATTTAGAGTAGTGCAGTGTTTGTCTAGTGTAAGGACTCGTGCTGGGGTAGTGTTCTTGGGTAGCACAGTCATATTTGGGTAGTGTAGGAGGTTGTGCTGGGTAATGTTTTAGAATTAAGGGAACTGCACTGGTGATTGCATAGTATAGGTGATCGTACTGGGGGTACATTTAGGGTTTAGGGTAGTGCAGTGGTCTTTGTGTAGTGTAGGGGGGTCCTGCTGGAGTAGTGTTCTAGGATAGTGCAGTTGTTATTGGGTAGTGTAGGAGGTCATGCTGAGATTTATTTAATGTTTAAGGTAGTGAAATGGTGTTTGGGTAGTGTAAAGGGTTGTACTGGGGGTAGATTTAGGGTTTATGGTAGTGCAGTGGACTTTGTGTACTGTAGAGGGTCCTGCTGGGACAGTGTTCTAGGATAGTGCAGTGGTATTTATATAATGTACAGTGTCATGCTAGGGATAGTGTTTTAGGATTTAAGATAGTTCAGTGGTGTTTGTATACTGTAGGTGGTCATGCTGAGTACTGCAATGATGTTTGACTAGTGTAGAAGATGGTGCTGAGGTACTGTTCTAGGGTAGTGCAGTGGTGTTTATGTAGTGTATGGGGTCATAATGGGGATAGTGTTTTAGAGTTTAAGATACTGTAGTGGTGCTTGTGTAGTGTATGGAGTCATACTGCAGTAGTGTTTTACGTTAGTACAGTAGTGTTTCAGTAGTGTGAGGGGTTATACTGGAGTAGTGTTCTACGATAGAACAGCCGTGATTGAGTAGTGTAAGAGGCGGTGGTGGTGAGATAGATTTAATGTTCAGGGTAATGCAATTGTATTTAAGTAGTGTCCAGGGTCGTGCTGCGTAGTGTTTTAATATTCAGGGTAGTACAGCAGTGTTTATATTGTGTAGGGGGTCATACTAGGGGTAGATGTAGAGTTTAGAGTACTGCACTGGTCTTTCTGTAGTATAGAGGGTCGTGTTGTGGTAGTGTTCTAGCAAATAAACTGGTGTTTGGGTGGTGTCGAAGGTTCTGCTGAACTATATTGAAGATTTAGGGTAGGAAAACTGCAACATTCTATTGCCAATAACTTTGGCGTCGATTGATGAATCTTCTTGAAATTTTCCAAACTTTTGGCCAGCTCAGTTCAGCTTCTTCCCTGACAGTTTGCGGGGTGATTGTTAAAGCAGGTGGCGAGAAAAAAGGGCAGTCACAAAACGTGTTTTCCCCTTGTAATTTCCCATAGGACCTTTAGCCACGGCTACAACCCGAACGGCTGAACGGAATTACACCAAATTTGGCAGAGAGGTATTCCTCAGTTTTGACTTGTGGTGGCAATCCGTTCAGTAGTTTCTTTGAAGATTACGGTTAAAGTCATTTATATATCTATGGGCGCGGAGGATCTGCAGATTGTGTGAGGATTTGCCTCGTAGGATAAGCGCACCGTCCTGATCACGCGCTCAATTCTTCAAGCATGAAGAAGTATATGCCACGAATGTAGTTACATGGTTGCGTTTTATCGACGATCTTTTCATTGTCTGGTGGGGAAGTGAGGAAAGTGTGTTGGAATTCATAAATGAAATCAATGAAAATGATTTTAATTTGAAATTCACTTTTAACATCAGTAAACGTACAGTAACCTTTTTAGATATCGAAATCTTAGTTGATAAAAATGTTTTAACCACTACCCTTTTTAGAAAGCCGACTGCGGGGAATACACTTCTGCACGCGTCGTGTGCACACCCTTCACATCTTATTAGAAGCATCCCCTACGGGGAGATGCTCCGGATCCGCCGCATTTGTAGTGATCAAGAGGATGCTAAAATCAAACAGAAGGAGAGTGGTGCCAGATTTCTAGCCAGGGGCTATAGTAAGAAGATGGTGGATGCTGCTATAAATAAATCCAGGGAGAAGCCCAGGGAGGATCTCCTTGTGTATAACGCTCAGACCCCGCAGCTAGCTTCAGAAACAGGACCACAACTGGTGAGGCTAATTTTAACGTACTCTAAGCAGGAGAAAGAACTTAGGAGCATTGTTAGACGCAATTGGCACTTTGTCCGGGAAGACCCGGTAATAGGTGACCAGATGCCCGCCAATCCATCCATCTCCTTCAGAAGATTAGTCAGTATGGGAAATATGCCAGCCAAGAATAACCAGGAATGTGACCGGAAAGAATATGGTTGACCACTAGGAAGGGATTTTATAAATGTCTAACCTGCAAGGCCTGTCAGTTTGGTTGTAACACCAACACATATATAACTTTTCCAATGACATAAGGGAAATGAAGCAACATCTTACCTGTAAAACTGAATATTGTGTTTATGTCTTGGAATGTGATTGCAAACTAAAATATATAGGCAGCACCAAACTGGCAGTACATAAACGAGTCCTTCAACATCTAAGGGCAATAACCAATAAGGATCAGACATATCCAGTTGCAAGGCACTTTCAGGCGGTGCATGGCAGCAATCCTCAGTACCTGCGGTAGTATGCGATTGAAGCTGTCCCTGTTATGAGAAGAGGAGGTGATAGAGAGAGGTGATAGAGAGGCTAAACTTAAATGCCTGGAGACATCTTACATTTTAGAGTTTGACTCTAAGTGAGTCATTAGGATGTCCGCCCACCACCCTAACAGAAATCGGGACCGCCCGCCATAAGGGCGGGGGTCCCGTAGGGGGAATTAGGATGTGCCCGCCACAGTGGCGGGCACATCCTACATGTTTTGCATTGTGGTGGGCGCCACAATGCAAAAGATAAGAGAACACATTTGCATATGCAAAGCGGAAGGCACCGCGCGGTGCCTGCCGCTTTGCATATGCAAATGTGGGGGGGTACCCACCTTGTTCTCCCCCTAAGCTGGCATCACCTGGGGGCCCCGCAGGGGGCCCCCGCAGTAAACACCACATGCCTTTCCGTGGCGGCATTGCCGCTGCGGAAATGCCCCTGTATGTGGACATTGTAATATTGTATTGTATTGTATTTCAATCTTATATAGCGCAACACTGTCACCCAGAGGGTATCCTGGCGCTTTGACAAAACATAGCTGACACACACTCACAGAGATCACACTACTCTTGGAAATAAGTAGGTTTTCAAATTTCTTTTAAAGGATGGAAATTCGCCTTGGCTCCTCAATGGTAGCGGAAGAGAATTCCAGAGCCTAGCAGTGAAAAAGCTCAAATAATATAATAATATGGTGGCGGTGTCCATATTATTCCATTACCACCGCGGTCGGCTGGTAAAGCGGCGGACGGTCTTTCCGTCCGCCGCTGTCCCCACCGCCATCCTAATCTGGCGGGGGGATGCAGGCATGGATGTAGGGCAGATTGCCTCCACCAGGGTGGCGGTGGTCACCACCACCCTGGCGGAAGCAATCCACCCGACATCATAATGACCCCCTTAGTCTCTGGGAGGATTGAACGTCACTGAAGACCTTCACACCTTTCTATAAGAAATCTACGCCCCAGGAGCTGGTAGCCATATATCTATTGTACCATACCCTGTGGGGACCCAGATAAAAATAATAATTTATAGAACTGAGATGTCAACTTTCCACATAAGGGTTGCTAGCGTAAAAAAGTTAAGGACAGTTGATGGGGCAGCAACATTAAGATATTAGTACTGGCAATCAGAAAACCAATATATTGATACTGAGTGCTCAGCCGTTTTTTTATGATAGTTTTTTAGACGTGAGGGTAGTTTTATCTTTGTGTCTTTTAACTGGTCATTTTAGATTGGTTATTGCTGTGTATTTGATATGGATATTGATTGTGTATGTATAATAATGAATTTATCCCCTGTGAATATTCCTTTCCTCAATGAAATGAAGAATAGTTGAACTGATGAGGATTTTAGATCTGTCCAACCATGATGTAACAGTTGATAAAATTTACACAGCCTTTTTTGCACAATGTCTTCAAATACTGTAGCACAATAGTCACTTTAACCCTTCTTCCCCTTGATATTTCAGCACATACAGGTACATGCATCATTGTTGCCGTTTGCGATTCCTTAATTGTGAAAATTAAGGAATCGCAATTAAGGAATCGCAAACGGCAATGCATCAATAATTCGCAATTTATTTCGCGATTCCTTAATTTCCCTTAATTGCGATTCACAATTTGCGAATCGCAATTAAGGAATCCCTTCCCATTGATTCCTATGGGCCAAAAGGCCCATAGGAATGAATGGGAAGACAATCTCAATTTGCGATTCGCAATTAGCTAATCGCAAATTGAGATTGCGATTTCAAGGGTGCAGGGGAGTCCAAAGGACACCCTGTTGCACCCCTGAAATCAATCTATTTGAAAATGCACAAAAATGCATTTTTAAAATTTTTCGCAAATTACCATGAGGTCCAACCTCATGGTAATTTTTTCCTCCTAATTGCGAATTCGCAATTTTTTTAAGTGTCATGCATTGCATTTAAGGAATCGCAAATTGCGATTCCTTAAATGCAATCGCATTTTCAGAAATCGCAAAATATAGCGATTTCTTGTAGTTTGATGCATCCCAAATAGTGATTTATCCACTTGGCTGCTAAGGCATGTTCCATGATTTACACTAAATTTCCATTGAAATCAATGGGAACTCCATGACGAGTTACCCTTGTCATTAGCAGCCAAGTGGTTAAGAATCGCAAACGGCCGAATTTTGCGATTCGCACCGTTTGCGATTCCTAAATCACTTGATGCATGTGGCTGATAGTCACTTTATGAGGTATTTCCGGCATACAGTATTTTTGCTAAAAATTTATTCCGCTGAAAGTATCAGCCAATTTGCACTGATACATGTATAGGATTTCCTACAGTGGATGTTTAATACGGGAGCTATATGTATATAGCTCTTGGCCAAAGTGGGATTTATATGCTACAGTCTATGTAATATTGAGATTTTCATTTTGCATATATTAAGGTATAAACCCTGCCCCTGAATAGGAGTTATTGGCTGTAGACTACAGTTTCAAATGAAGAGTTATGAGCTCATCACACCCATAGGCGAGCTTAGCAGAATTTTAAATGTATAATTTTCATTTTATTTTTTTTGTTTTCAGCCTGTTTTGGAGAAGCATTACAAGTTGGGTCTATAATATGCATTTAGGCAAGAATTGTTATTATTTGTCATTTACTATTACAATGTATTTGCTAAAAACAGGTATATGATATGTTTGTAAAATAATGTATTACAACATGCGAGCATTCAAGCAGCAATAGTAACATCTTGTTATTGAATATCATATTGTATACATAAGACCCCCGCAAGTGTGGTAGTATTATATTTTATTTATATTTATTTTAATTTTATTATTTTAATTATATATGCCACGGTGTATTGAAGAATGAGTGGGCGTGTGAGTGTCTGAATGGATAATTTAGTAGGTGTGTGACTGAACGTATAAGTGAGTGATTAAACATGTCTTACTGAATGCATGGGTTAGTGACCAAACTGTGTGAATGTCTGTGTCAGTTGGTGTGTAAGCGGTGGAATGGGTTGGTGAGTAGCTACATGAGTGTCTATATGGGTTATTGATTGATTGTCTGAATATCTGTATGGGTGCCTGAGTGTCTGTGTGGCTGGTTGGGGGAATGTGACTCTGGACATAGATATGTGAGTGGGTGATTTACTGGGTGTATGGGTTCAATAGTACATCTGTGAAGGGCTGTATAGCTGGGTGAGTGTGTGTATGGATGTGTTAGTGAGTGAATGGATGTCTCAGTGGTAAATGTGTGAGTAACTCAATATGTGAAAGGCAGTATATGTGAGTGTTTGAGTATATAAATGAATATATGTGAGAGTTAGTGATTGTGAGAGTGGCTGTATGGATTAGTGTGTGTTTGTATCAGCTATTGTGTAAGAGAGTCAGTATGTGTTAGTATCTGTATGAATAAGAGAGGTGGTGTGTGTATAACTGTATAGGTGAGTAAATGGAAGTGTGATTCGTTGCATGACTGACTAGGTATGTGAGTAACTCTACGGATGAGTGGTGGTATGTTAGTGTCTGCATAGGTGTAGGATTGAGTGACTGCATGTATGAGTGAATGTATGGGTGAATGAGTGGATGTGTGTGTAGACCTAGGAACCAGTGAGTGGCTATGAAATAACTGGTATTGGTGTGTCTATGGTATTGAAAATGGTAGTCTATTTTAGAGTGGGTATATCAAAGGCTGGATCACTGACATAATATCGACGGACAGAATATCGACTTGCAAAAATATCTATGCCAAAATATCAACAGACAGAATATCGAGTTTGTATCTACAAACAGGTAAGTACAAAAATATTGAGTCCAAAATATCGTTTACAAAAATATAGTTTATTAAAATATCGACTTTATTAAAAACAGTGTTAAATTAAATTAATAGTTAAAATTAATTACTAAAATATACTTAAAAATACTTACATTAACTTATAACAATAAAATAATTAATGAAAGTTATAAAAAAAATGTTTTACAATCATATTTGTTAAAACATATATATATATATATATATAGTAACATAATATAATTAAATAATATTCAATATTATCACCATACGATAGCAGAAGTGTAAAAAATACTATTCCCACTCCAGAGAGTGCAACAGTAGGGAAAGCGTTGGATAGCGTAGGGTTAAAAATTACTATTCCTACTCCAGTGAGTGGAACAGTAGGGAAATCGTTGCATAGCGTAGAGGTAAAAATTACTATTCCCACTCCAGTGGGTGCAACAGTGGGGAAAGGGTTGGATAGTGTAGGGGTAATAATTACTATTCCAACTCCAAAGAGTGCAACAGTAGGGAAAGCGTTGGATAGCGTAGGGGTTAAAATTACTATTCCCACTCCAAATAGTGCAACAGTAGGGAAAGCGTTGGATAGCGTAGGGGTTAAAATTTACTGTTCACACTTCAAAGAGTGAAACAGTAGAGAAAGCGTTGGATAGCGTAGGGGTAAAAATTACTATTCACACTCCAGTGAGTGCAACAGTAGGGAAAGCGTTGGATAGCGTAGGGGTAAAAATTACTATTACCACTCCAGTGGGTGCAACAGTAGGGAAAGCGTTGGATAGCGTAGGGGTAAAAATTACTATTCAAACTCCAAAGAGTGCAACAGTAGGGAAAGCGTTGGATAGCATAGGGGTAAAAATTACTATTCCCGCTCCAGTCGGTGCAGTAGTAGGGAAAGCATTGGATAGCGTAGGGGTAAAAATTACTATTCCAACTCCAAAGAGTGCAACAGTAGGGAAAGCGTTGGATAGCGTAGGGGTTAAAATTACTATTCCCACTCCAGTGAGTGCAACAGTAGGGAAAGCGTTGGATAGCGTAGGGGTAAAAATTACTATTCCCACTCCAGTGGGTGCAACAGTAGGGAAAGCGTTGGATAGCGTAGGGGTAAAAATTACTATTCCAACTACAAAGAGTGCAACAGTAGGGAAAGCGTTGGATCGCATAGGGGTTAAAATTACTATTCCCACTCCAGTGAGTACAACAGTAGGGAAAGCGTTGGATAGCGTAGGGGTAAAAATTACTATTCCCACTCCAATGAGTTCAACAGTAGGGAAAGCGTTGGATAGCATAGTGCTAAAAATTACTATTCCCACTCCAGAGAGTGCAATAGGAGGGAAATTAAATACTTCATATATTATTTCAATAAATATAAATTAATATCTGTACAAAATTAATTAAAAGTAATTACCAATTTAATATATTATAATAATTAATCAATTAAAATTACAAATTAAAATTATTTATTACAATTATTTACCTATTAATACAAATTAATTACAAATTAACAATTAATAATTTAACATTTAAAAATTAATTAACAAATAATTCAAATTAAATATAATTAAATAAATTGATTTATTTCATTAATTATAAATAAATAACTTCCCACCCTATTCCCCTATAAACCCACAACCCGCTACAGAAAATAAATTAGTAAAATTAACATAATACGCAATTAATCAATTAATTAAAATTAATTGCCAATTATTATTTAATTAATTACCAAATATAAATTCATTAACAATTAATTAAAATGAATACCAATATATAATTTTACATATTTTATTCATTATAATGAAATTACTTCCCACCCTATTCCCGTATACACCCACAACCCGCTACAGAAAATAAATTAATAAAATAAAATAATTAACAATTAATCAAAATTAATTGCCAATTAAAATGTAATTATTTACCAAATATAAATTAATTAACAATTATTTAAAAATGAATACCAATAAATAAATTAACATATTTAATTATTTATAATTAATTTACCTCCCACCCTAATCCCCTATAAACCCACAACCCGAGACAGAATGAAATTACGCAAAATTTTAACATACAAATTTCATTAATTAAAATAAATTATAACATAAATACATACTTTTCACACATATAATAACATAAAAACACTATAAAAATTAGATATTATTAAAAATTCGATAATTTTAATAACCTATATTATATACTTCGATATTTTAACTGTCTATATTTTTAACATTCGATATTACATTACTTACCTTAAAAACTATATTTTTGATGTCTATATTCTGTCCAGTCGATATTTTGTCCAATCTATATTTAAAACTCGATATTATGTCCATTCGATATTTTGTAGTCGATATTTTGACTGTTTACCTCAAAGGCTATATTAAGTCTTGAAGAGGTGCATTAGATTATCACGTGGATGATATCTTAATTGATGTCAATTGAGATGTAATCAGTCCTGTCATCAGTGATGTAATTGACCATGTCATGAGTGATTTAATATGTGACATCATTGCAGGGGCATGAGTTATAGTTAGCTCAACTAACTATAATGGCCGAATTTCTTGTGTTTTGTACAAGTGAGATGTCCAACTAACTATAACGTCCCTGAAACCTTTTGTTTTTTTCAGTGAATTTCAAAGGTTTTTTAAATGCTAACTTCGAACTATAACGTCCCTGAAACCTTTGTTTTTTTGTAATTTTAAAGTTTTTTTTAAGTGATCTTTTATAACTGTTATATGTACAAAATATTTTTACATAGGTCATTTGTTGTAAAAATATTATGTTTTTCTTTTCTAAAATATATACTTTTGTTGATTTTTTGCAAAAAAGTGGAGTCGCGTCCCTGGTCGTGTAGCTATCTCAGTGGGTGCGCGATTTCAAGCCACCATATTGGTAAAGTCGTGGTGGATGTGCCCTTGGTATGCAACGGGTGCACTGTGTCCGGCTCCACGTAACGTAACGCACATACGTGGTCAAGCAGGGTGCGCGACTCACGTAAAATGTTTATATTTTAAAAGTATATGTATATAACTTTTATATGTGTATTAAAGAAAGAGATTATCTAAACTAAATGTAAAAATCATATATTTGCAATTGCAATAAAGGTAGATTATTGTTAAATATATTTTTCGAGAGTTGCAACGGATGCACGTTTGGTATGCGATGGGTGCGCGTTTTCTGGTCCCGCGTAATGTCACGTACGTATGCAGTCACGCCGGGTGCACCACTCCCGTAAATGTTTATGTTTTTAAAGTATATGTATAAAACTTTAATATGTGACAAAACGTGACGGAGATCTGAGAATGTGTATAGATTATGGTGCCTTGAACAATATTACGATAAAGAATTGTTATCCTCTTCCCCTGATTTCAGTTCTTCTAGATCAACTAAAAGATGCCAAGTTAGATTTACAAGGGGCGTACCATTTAATTTGAGTGTGAATTGGAGACAAATGGAAAACAGCATTCAGAACAAAGTATGGATTATATGAGACCCAAGTAATTCCCTAGAGTTTGAGCAGCGCTCCTGCAGCCTTTCAGTACTTCATTAATGATGTCCTGAAGAAGTTTATTGATCAATGTGTGATTGTTTACATCGACAATGTTTTGATTTATTCCTCAACAGAAAAGGAACTTTAGCAACAGGTCAAAAGAGTTTTGCATTGCCTGAAGTAAAACGAACTCTACGTAAAACTTAAAAAATGCGGTTTTGGAGTGAAATCTGTGGTTTTCTTGGGATTTGTAATTTCTCCTGAGGGTCTTACCATGGATGTTAAAAAGATTGAGGAGGTCTTAAATTGGCCTCCACCAACCTCTGTGAAAGAAATAACAGCGCTTTATCTGGTTTGTAAATTTCTATCGCAGATTCATTCGAGATTTTTCCCTGAAGGTAGCTTCAATTACTAAATTGCTACGGAAAGGAGTACCTTTTCAATGGTCCGCCGAGGCAGAAGATGCTTTCCAGTTCTTGAAGAAGAGTTTCACCATTGCACCAATTCTGCTACATGCGGATCCTACTCAACCATTTTACTTGAATACTGATGCTTCTGAATATGCCATCGGAGGGGTACTTTCACAGAGACACAAAGAGACTGGACAGTTGCATCAGGTTGCATATTACTCTAGAAAACTGCAACCAGAGGAAGTAAATTATACTATTTCAGACAAAGAACTCCTCGCTATCAAAAATTCCTTCCAAGAATGGCGACATTACCTTCTGGGAGCCAAACATGTGGTGACTGTATTCACTGATCACCAGAATCTTCAGTTTCTGAAGTATGCCAGAATGCTCACACCCTGCCAACTTAGGTGGTCCCTGTATTTCACCAATTATGACTTTGTAATAACTTATCGGCCGGGAAGAAATAATGGAAAGGTAGATGCCTTGTCTCGCATTGACACAGATGGAAGGAAGAGTTCCGTTATTGACCAAAAGATGATTCCTGAAACTAAGATCGTTGGAGTCACTAGTGAGAAAACTCTCGTAGACAAGGTCAAAGAAGCCTTAACTTCTGAAGAAATGCTGAGCTGGGTAGAGAAGGAGTCAGCTTGAGAAATTGTTGTTGGATTACCATTTTATTCCAAGGCCTTGTACTTACCATTCAAAGAACTTCAATAACAAGCGTTGATCAACTGTGACTTTCAAACTAAAACTAAAACCACAGCTAAAAATACACCCAGTGTTTCATGTTTCCCCTCTTAAAAAGGATTCACCCCATTTGAAAGAATTGAGAAACAGAGAATCTATTTTAGTGGAGGGACAAGAAGAATTTGAAGTTAAAAGAATCTTAGATGCAAGGTCCATTCAAGGGAAAATCTTCTATCTTGTAGACTAGAAGAGTTTTGGCCCAGAGGATAGATCATGGGTGGAACAATCAGATATTCATGTTTCCTGATTAACCAATATTTTTCACTCGCAAAATCCTCACAAACCTCAGCCCGGAGGCTTAACCTTGCGAGGGGGTACTGTCAGGGTACAGGAAAAAGGAATCAGAGCTCTTCAATGTTCTCCAGTGTTTGCTATTGAACCGGCATTTCAAGGATCACCCGCTCGCAAAAGGTCATGGGTGATTATAGCGTGGAGCCGGGCATGTCTCCCCTGTACTACCAAAAGGGAGGACCGTGGTCGAAGTTGCCGGTCTAGTCCTGCTCTCCTTGACACAGGCATGAGGTCTAAATCAGCTGTGAAGTGTGCTGGTTGATTTTAGAACCGCACACTTCATCAATGGATTGTAGGAGATTAGTCATGTTCTTTCTGTTGTCTAGTTAGATAAAAATAGTGTAGTTTTGAGCCAGCCTGAGGCGCAGGTTAGAGCGCTTCGGTGTGTCGGGTTAATTAGTTAAGTTATTTAGAACTTGAGAGAAATACCAATTTAAAATACATAGGATGATAGAAATATAAAGAGATGAATTAATACTTATCCTTTGAATAAGGGAGAAGAAAGAAGAATTCAGAAGATAAGATAGTAAGGCAGAGAGTGAATGAACGAATGAGTGAAAAAGATTAAATTGAACGAATGAGTGAAAAAGATTAAATGAACTCACAGGTTCAAAAATAGTTTATAATGCAGCATACTAAAGTATAAAATACTAATATTGTAGAATAGAAGTGGAGCAAAAGCCATAGGCACTCTGGGTAAGGAAATAGAGAGAGTGTAAGACGGTGGACAAAGAATAGAAGGAAATTAGTAATTGTGTGCTTTTCTGTTACAGTGATTTCCACTCATGCCTGAAAATAGACAGGGAGTAAGAAAGGAACAAAACGGTGTATGGCAGGAAGGAAGAAGTAGAGTGGATGAGTCAGGAGGCCAGGCGGTCTCTTCTCTGTCCCATTCCCCTTTTCCCCGGCTGGGTTTGCACGGCCATTAGTTAACCCTTGAGTTGGTGGCTGTGGGAAACCAGTGGTGGAATTTGGAAAATCTCATTGTTCTGCTCCTGGGAATGTCAGCACTGTACGTAACCATGACCCCTTTGACAGTATAACAGGCTGAGAAGGTGGAAGAAAAGAACCCTATGATAATTCCCTCGCACCAAAAACCTTTCATGCGCCATAGTGGCTTATGCAGGTACAGAGGGATACAATGTAGTATATACCAATAATCTTCACAGTTAAGATCTGTGATAATGACCATGGCTGCTACAAAAAGGGAGTAGTTATGTGGTGAAATCTTTATTGTGATAATATATTGTGAAAATATAAAACTATACTTGCGCCGAGTGGCTGGGTAAATATGTGTAACGACCACATAATAAAGATGATATTAAAAACGAAGTGGATCAAGTGAAGAAATTCTTATCTATTCGGATGTGCACTCCTTGGAGCGGGGATGAAAAGGGTGGGGAACCCGTGACGTGACCGTCAGCATACTGTGGGTCCTTTCCTTTCCTCCTGTGAAGATAGAAAAGAGAAAGAAAAATCGATTAAAATCTCAGGTATGAACATATGAAGTTCTACGTGCACAAAATATACAATGTCAGGCATCATGTTTAGAAGAACCACAGTTACTTAGATTATGTCAGAAATCCTTCGGTTTCAACACCCCATTGATTCCTAACCACAAATTTCATTCCTCAATTAATGTGCTGCCAATTCATCATCAAAGTTATGCCCTGCAGGCTACCTGGTTTTTAAATCAAAGATCCATCTAGACTCTTTCTTCCTCAGCTTAAGTTACCTGTTTCCACCTCTCTGTAATTATGTAGTAGCACAGGAGAGAACTATTGGACAAATGGTAGTCTTGAAAGTGTCTGGCTACAGGCTAATGTGAGTCTTTGTTGTTTATAGCCCTAAGATGTTCTAGTACACATTTCTTTGCCATCAGGGTGGTACTTCCTACATATCTCTTCATACAGGGGCATTCTAAGATGGAAATAACATAAAAGGAACTGCATGCAAGGAATTGATTAATAACAAAATTCCTATCGGGATCAGGTCTACTGAATTCCTTAACGATGTGACTGGACTTGCACGCCTTGCAATGCCCACAAGGATAGAATCCTTTTAGATTATGTATGTTGGTTCTGCGGGTTTCAGTGATATCCCTGTGTACTAACATGTCCCTAAGACGGCGGCTCCTTCTGTATGTTATTTTCGGTCGGTCACTGATGGTTCGGCCCACAGTTGTGTCACTCTAAAGAATGCCCCAATTGTCTGCGGGGATTTTTTGTACTTACCGAGAGTCCCTATTATAGGTTAAGATCAGTCTGGTTTTCTGAGACTCCTGAGTTACTTCCTTAGGTTTAAGAAGTTCTTTTCTGTTTGTAGTTCTGCTCTTGGACTGTGCCCGATCCAAAACTCAATCTGTGCAGGTGCATCAAACAGAATATAGTATGATAGGTGACCTCAACTGAATTGAGAAAAACTCCAACCTTCCCATTAAAATTAAAATTTGGATTTTTTTTATATATTTGTTTATGAATTAAATTAAATATTCCATAATGTGTGTATTTGTTTGATGGGGCTTGTTTATTGTTTAAATCATAAAAATTGATTCGGCCTCAGGTCTCAGGATTCCAATAATGACTTAGTGGAGGGGTCCTTAGATTCCAATAATAATTAGGTGGGGTTCACAAAAGTCAAAAGTCTAATAATCACTGCACCATATCCTCCCTTATAACTAATGAGCCTGGTTTCCGTCTGATTCTGTGAGTCCTTGCTGTTATTGGCTATTGGTTCAGTTTTACTCAATACATACATACATATATATATATTTTTGAAACCAAAAAGCCTGCGCTTAGGAAGTCACTCGACATTGCCCACAATCAGTTTCAGCCTGCTTCCTTAGTTCGTGTAAAATTTCTGGGGCCGACGCGTTTCAGGATACCACTCCCTTCTTCTTGGGCCAGCAGGCAGGTAAATGAAAAGCGCACCATCTTTGCTTTTCTTACTTTTATTATATATTGCTCTGTACCCTCCCAGTGGGCGTGTTCAATTGCCTTCTGGGACATAGAGTTTTTATGGTGCGATATAATCTTGACTTTAGTAAGCACATTAACCTGCGTGCATTATTCATTAATCATTGTTCACCTTAGTAGGTAGTAAGCCTTGGACAGCAGGCTCAAATTAGCATGGCGATGTTCTGTTCCAGTCGGAATTGTTTCTAACTGCAGACTCGCAGACTGGTTTACTTTCTCCTCAGTCAGCGATGGTGCACCTCCCCACGGCTGGCTGCCGTGAAAACCAATTTTTGAAACCAAAAAGCCTGCGCTTAGGAAGTCACTCGAGATTGCCCACAATCAGTTGCAGCCTGCTTCCTTAGTTCGTGTAAAATTTCTGGGGCCGACGCGTTTCAGGATACCACTCCCTTCTTCTTGGGCCAGCAGGCAGGTAAATGAAAAGCGCACCATCTTTGCTTTTCTTACTTTTATTATATATTGCTCTGTACCCTCCCAGTGGGCGTGTTCAATTGCCTTCTGGGACATAGAGTTTTTATGGTGCGATATAATCTTGACTTTAGTAAGCACATTAACCTGCGTGCATTATTCATTAATCATTGTTCACCTTAGTAGGTAGTGAGCCTTGGACAGCAGGCTCAAATTAGCATGGCGATGTTCTGTTCCAGTCGGAATTGTTTCTAACTGCAGACTCGCAGACTGGTTTACTTTCTCCTCAGTCAGCGATGGTGCACCTCCCCACGGCTGGCTGCCGTGAAAACCAATTTTTGAAACCAAAAAGCCTGCGCTTAGGAAGTCACTCGACATTGCCCACTATCAGTTGCAGCCTGCTTCCTTAGTTCGTGTAAAATTTCTGGGGCCGACGCGTTTCAGGATACCACTCCCTTCTTCTTGGGCCAGCAGGCAGGTAAATGAAAAGCGCACCATCTTTGCTTTTCTTACTTTTATTATATATTGCTCTGTACCCTCCCAGTGGGCGTGTTCAATTGCCTTCTGGGACATAGAGTTTTTATGGTGCGATATAATCTTGACTTTAGTAAGCACATTAGCCTGCGTGCATTATTCATTAATCATTGTTCACCTTAGTAGGTAGTGAGCCTTGGACAGCAGGCTCAAATTAGCATGGCGATGTTCTGTTCCAGTCGGAATTGTTTCTAACTGCAGACTCGCAGACTGGTTTACTTTCTCCTCAGTCAGCGATGGTGCACCTCCCCACGGCTGGCTGCCGTGAAAACCAATTTTTGAAACCAAAAAGCCTGCGCTTAGGAAGTCACTCGACATTGCCCACAATCAGTTGCAGCCTGCTTCCTTAGTTTGTGTAAAATTTCTGGGGCCGACGCGTTTCAGGATACCACTCCCTTCTTCTTGGGCCAGCAGGCAGGTAAATGAAAAGTGCACCATCTTTGCTTTTCTTACTTTTATTATATATTGCTCTGTACCCTCCCAGTGGGCGTGTTCAATTGCCTTCTGGGACATAGAGTTTTTATGGTGCGATATAATCTTGACTTTAGTAAGCACATTAACCTGCGTGCATTATTAACCAATCTTTTTGGTTTCAAAAATTGGTTTTCACGGCAGCCAGCCGTGGGGAGGTGCACCATCGCTGACTGAGGAGAAAGTAAACCAGTCTGCGAGTCTGCAGTTAGAAACAATTCCGACTGGAACAGAACATCGCCATGCTAATTTGAGCCTGCTGTCCAAGGCTCACTACCTACTAAGGTGAACAATGATTAATGAATAATGCACGCAGGTTAATGTGCTTACTAAAGTCAAGATTATATCGCACCATAAAAACTCTATGTCCCAGAAGGCAATTGAACACGCCCACTGGGAGGGTACAGAGCAATATATAATAAAAGTAAGAAAAGCAAAGATGGTGCGCTTTTCATTTACCTGCCTGCTGGCCCAAGAAGAAGGGAGTGGTATCCTGAAACGCGTCGGCCCCAGAAATTTTACACGAACTAAGGAAGCAGGCTGCAACTGATTGTGGGCAATGTCGAGTGACTTCCTAAGCGCAGGCTTTTTGGTTTAAAAAAAAACCATATATATATATATATGAAAAGCAGTTGCAGCCCAAGCTGGTGTCGGCGCTCTGTTAATGGCGTGGTGCAGTGTTCTACGACTGGGCTAGTCGTTCAAATATTGCTCAGGGTTCCCAGCAGGGAAATGAAAACGCACTCTCTCGTCTCTTTAAGTTACAGCGGTTTAGTCAGCAACCAATACCCAACGCGTTTCGATTCTTACAAAGCTTGTTCACGGGATGTTGATCCAGTTTCTAAGTCCTCCTTTTAAACCCAGTGTCATGTGACTTCCTGTGTTTGCAATGGATGCATGCTGGTTGATGTAGTCTCCACTGCATCTTCCTCACCAGTTTGCTCCAT
Organism: Lissotriton helveticus; assembly: GCF_964261635.1. Taxonomy (NCBI): domain Eukaryota; kingdom Metazoa; phylum Chordata; class Amphibia; order Caudata; family Salamandridae; genus Lissotriton; species Lissotriton helveticus. The sequence goes on along the minus strand of NC_136065.1, from coordinate 889,182,994 downwards.
TATATGTCCATATACAATTTTTTAAAGAAAATGAGGGGGGGGGAGAGTGCATCTTATGGTATGCAGACAAGGTTTGTAACTCTTTGGTGAGTTTTTGGTGACCAATTTGTCTCTCAGATGAGACAATTAGATCGACCGTCTGGTGTCACTTGTTGCAATTTGCAGTTTGTCTGTTTGTCAGCAAAGTTATCACAGAGTCATTTTCACTGTGTTTTTTATTGCCCTCTAGTGGGCAGGTTGAATTTGCTGAGTTCTGGGGTTCCACTTAATGATTCTTCTGTCAGTTAAATGAAAGATGTACATAAAGTTCTTCCGTGAGGTTTAAACGTCTAGGTTCTAGAGTCCTGAAGTTAATAATATGTTTCGACTCTTTCCTTCTCAGGTTTTTGAGGCGGTCAGCCCCTCGTTCAGTTTGGGGAATTTGTTCTATGGCGCAGAATTTGAGTAATTCCCATTTGCTTTCGTGCGATTGTTCCATATGTTTCGCTACTGCATTGGAGCTATCTCTATTCGTTGTCGCACTCGTATGTTCTAATATCCTCTTCTTTGCTTCGAAGGTTGTGCTCCCTATATATTTTTTGTGACAGGGGCATTCAATTAGGTGTATCACATATGCACTTTTGCACGTCAAGTGTTGGGATATTGTCCATTTGGTGCCTTTTCTGATTTCTATTTCTTTCGTGGGTTTTGCAATTTTACATACTGTGCAGTGTCTGCATGGGAAGAAACCTTTTCGTTGCAGCCAATCAATCTTTGGTGTTTCTTTGTAATGGCTGTTCACTAATCGATCTCCCAGGTTTCTTGCCCATCTGTAAGTTATGTTCGGATGGTCACCTATAATTTGTGCCAAAGTTGGGTCAGTCTTCAAAATTGGCCAGTGCTTCTGTATGATTTTCGACAATTTGTTGTTTTCGGCACTCTGGGTAGTTATTAATCGGATCACATCAGTGTCTGATTGTTGTTTATCTTTTTTATACAAAATTTATTTGCGATCCTGTGTCAATACTCTGTTCAAACTTTGTTCTACCACCTTAGTTGGATAACCCCATGCTTTGAATCTTTTGATGGCATTTCGACTGTGTCGCTGAAATTCTTCCATGTCTGAACAATTACGTCTGAAGCGTAAAAATTCTCCGTATGGAATACTCCATTTGAGTTTGTTATTGTGAGAACTTTCACCATGGAGAATGGCATTCGTCGCTGTCTGTTTGCGATGCAAAGTGGTTTGTATAGTTCCATTTTAATATAGATTTCTGTATCCAGGAATGTTACCCTATCTGGGCTAATTTCCATTGTGAATTTCAGATTGGTGGTAGTGTTGTTCAGCTTTTCGAAGTATGTTAGAAAGTCATCCCTTGTGCCGTCCCAAATAAGCAGCAAATCATCGATAAATCGAAGCCACAAGATGATTTTCGCATTCCATTGGTAATTGCTGGAATGCCACGCCAAATGCTGTTCGAACCATCCCATGGTTAGGTTGGCGTAGTTGGGCGAAAATGAAAAGCCCATGGCACATCCTTTTATTTGCTTGTAAATGTTTTTATTGAACAAGAAAATGTTTTGGTTCAAACATAAGAAGATCATTTCGTTCAACATTTCGTTGTGATCTTTATATTGGATGTTCCGTTTGGCAAGGAAGTATCTGCAGGCTTGTGTCCCTACTTGGTGTTCTATGTTGGTGTACAATGACACCACATCCATCGTGATGAGTAGGTAATTTGGCTCCCATGAGACAGTTTCCAGTTTTTGCAGTAGGTCTGTCGTTTTTTTTACGTAGGCCGGTAGTTTTTTTACCAAGGGGGCCAAAAATGTATCGACATAGTTCGATATGGGCTCCATAAGTGAGTTTTTAGCTGAAACAATTGGCCTCCCAGGTGGTTTTTGTTTGTCTTTGTGTACCTTCGGGAGGTGGTAGAAGGTGGGTACCACTGGGTTTTTATTATCCAAATATTTTCGTTCTTGGTCATCAATCAGGCCTTGAGCATGCCACTCGGTTAATTTCGTTTGTAATTTAGATTGTAATTCCTTAGTTGGATCTTTCTCCAGTTCTATGTAACAATCTCTATCTTCCAACTGACGTTGGGCCTCTGCAACGTACTGTGTCTTTTCCATGATGACGATGTTTCCGCCTTTATCAGCAGGCTTTATCTCAATTGTTGTGTCCATTTCAAGTTGTTTCAATTTTTCCATTTGTGATTTGGTCAGGTTATGTTAATTCCTATTTGGCTGTCATTTATAGAGGTCTTCCAGTACTAGGTCTGGAAAGAGATCAAGTTTGTTGCCAGGGGGAAGTTGTGGGTTGAATTTCGATTTGAGTCTCAAACCACTCTCACTGGCTCCCTGAGTGGGCAATGTCTCTTCCAATGTCCTTAGTGCTTCTTCCTCTTGTGATAAAGTTGTGGCTCCCATGGTTACCAACGTACTTAGTCCACTAAGATTCAAAGCAAGGGGTTATCCAACTAAGGTGGTAGAACAAAGTTTGAACAGAGTATTGACACAGGATCGCAAGTAAATTTTGAATAAAAAAGATAAACAACAATCAGACAATGATGTGATCCGATTAATAACTACCCAGAGTGCCGAAAACAACAAATTGTCGAAAATCATACAGAAGCACTGGCCAATTTTGAAGACTGACCCAACTTTGGCACAAATCATAGGTGACCATCCTAACATAACTTACAGACGGGCAAGAAACCTGGGAGATCGATTAGTGAACAGCCATTACAAAGAAACACCAAAGATTGATTGGCTGCAACGAAAAGGTTTCTTCCCATGCAGACACTGCAAAGTAAGTAAAATTGCAAAACCCACGAAAGAAATAGAAATCAGAAAAGGCACAAATGGACAATATCCCAACACTTGACGTGCAAAAGTGCATCTGTGATATACCTAATTGAATGCCCCTGTCACAAAAAATATATAGGGAGCACAACCTTCGAAGCAAAGAAGAGGATATTAGAACATACGAGGGCGAAAACGAATAGAGATCGCTCCAATGCAGTAGCGAATCATATGGAACAATCGCACGAAAGCAAATGGGAATTACTCAAATTCTGCGCCATAGAACAAATTCCACAAACTGAACGAGGGGGAGACCGCCTCAAAAACCTGAGAAGAAAAGAGTCGAAACATATTATTAACTTCAGGACTCTAGAACCTAGAGGTTTAAACCTCACGGAAGAACTTTATGTACATCTTTAATTTAACTGACAGAAGAATCATTAAGTGGAACCCCAGAACTCAGCAAATTCAACCTGCCCACTAGAGGGCAATAAAAAACACAGTGAAAATGACTCTGTGATAACTTTGCTGACAAACAGACAAACTGTGAATTGCAACAAGTGACACAGACGGTCAATCTAATTGTCTCATTGGAGAGACAAATTGGTCACTAAAAACTCACCAAAGAGTTACAAACCTTGTCTGCATACCATAAGATGCACTCCCCCCCCCCTCATTTTCTTTAAAAAATTGTATTTGGACATATAATGAAGCAAACTGGTGAGGAAGATGCAGTGGAGACTACATCAACCAGCATGCATCCATTGCAAACAGGAAGTCACATGACACTGGGTTTAAAAGGAGGACTTAGAAACTTGCTCAACATCCCGTGAACAAGCTTTGTAAGAAGCGAAACGCGTTGGGTATTGGTTGCTTAATAAACCGCTGTAACTTAAGGAGACGAGAGAGTGAGTTTTCATTTCCCCGCTGGGAACCCTGAGCAATATACATACATACATATATATATATATATATATATATATATTGAACAGCAAGAAATCCTTCTGAAAGAAAGAAGACACCGCACGCCACTTCGCATTAAACCTTATTTTAATTTTCTGTAGGTTCCCCACCTACGCGTTTCGGACAGGAACTGTCCCTGATCACGGTACAAACAAAAAGAGGATTCAGAAGGATTTCTTGTTGTTCAACATTAATTGCGAGGGCGTCCCGGACCTCGCCGCCAGCACCAGCCATAGAGTTGCTCCTCTCGTATTGGGACATTTGCTGTAACGATATATATATATATATATATATATATATATATATATATATATATATATATATATATATATATATATATATATATATATATATAAACACACAGAAGAGTTGCCCCCTTGGTGAAAGCCACACGACGCCAGGTAAGTATTATGCGGTTTATTGGGAGAGCTGCAGTTGCCTCGTGCAAACATCCAACTGAAAATAAAAGTCAATCGCCAACGCGTTTCGTGCGCTGTACGCACTTCTTCACAGGCTGATTTCATGAATGGTGCAAGCAAAGTCAGGGCACCTGTATTTCATTATACCAACACGCCCCAGTGGGCGTAAACAGTCCCGCTGCCTGCTGGTTGATGTAGTGCCTTGTGTTATTTTCCGAGTGGATTGCTTGCCAATAATCATTCAAAGTTCATAAAAATTCCCCCGTGGGTAGATAGAGGTTTCCATCAAGGCAGCGACACCATCCGCCTCTCCTCCCCGCTCCTGGTGCCTCCAAATGCCGGCGTAGGTTGACGCCAGCATGCAGACCGAAGGCTCGGCAGGGCTTCCACCGCGGCCGGACCAGCCGCATCCATACAAAACACACAGAAGAGTTGCCCCCTTGGTGAAAGCCACACGACGCCAGGTAAGTATTATGCGGTTTATTGGGAGAGCTGCAGTTGCCTCGTGCAAACATCCAACTGAAAATAAAAGTCAATCGCCAACGCGTTTCGTGCGCTGTACGCACTTCTTCACAGGCTGACTTCATGAATGGTGCAAGCATGCTGGTGTCAACCTACGCCGGCATTTGGAGGCACCAGGAGCGGGGAGGAGAGGCGGATGGTGTCGCTGCCTTGATGGAAACCTCTATCTACCCACGGGGGAATTTTTATGAACTTTGAATGATTATTGGCAAGCAATCCACTCGGAAAATAACACAAGGCACTACATCAACCAGCAGGCAGCGGGACTGTTTACGCCCACTGGGGCGTGTTGGTATAATGAAATACAGGTGCCCTGACTTTGCTTGCACCATTCATGAAGTCAGCCTGTGAAGAAGTGCGTACAGCGCACGAAACGCGTTGGCGATTGACTTTTATTTTCAGTTGGATGTTTGCACGAGGCAACTGCAGCTCTCCCAATAAACCGCATAATACTTACCTGGCGTCGTGTGGCTTTCACCAAGGGGGCAACTCTTCTGTGTGTTTTATATATATATATATATATATATATATATATATATATATATATATATATATATATATATATATATATATATATTTATTTATTTTCACTGAAAAAAAAAATAGGTTTGAGGGACATTATAGTTAGCTGGACATTTCACTCGTACAAAACCACAGCAATTCTCCCATTATAGTTAGTTCAGCTAACTATAACTCGCGCCCCCGCAATGCACTGCTGATGACATCATATATTACATCACTCATGACATGATCAGTGACATCACTGATGACATCTCAATTGACATCACTGATGACATCACTGATGACATCATCCAGTGACTGTGTTTTTCTGTAGAGTTCAAATATGTTTAATATATAGGGAAAGGCTTATTGAAGAGTGAGTGGGTGTATAAGTGTCTGAATGGATGTTTTACTAGGAGCGTGACTGACGCTATAAGTGAGTGGTTAAACATATGTTACTGAATGCATGGTTTAGTGACTAAACTGTGTGAATCTATGTATCCATCTGTCTGTTGGTGTATAAGTGACTGCATGGGTTTGTGAATAACTACATAAGTATCTATATGAGTTATTGATTGGTTGTCTGAGTATCTGTATGGGTGCCTGAGTGTTTCTGTGGGTGGGGTGTGTGTGACTCTGTGCATAGGTGTGTGAGTGGGTGATTCACTGGGTGCATAGTTTGAAGTGTGCATCTGTGATGGACTTTATGGGTAGGTGAGTGTGTGTATGGGTGTATTAGTGGTGAATGTATATCTCGTTTATACATGTGTAAGTAACTACATATATGAAAGGCAGTATGTATGTGTGTTAGAGTGTATAAATGGCTAACAGTAAAAGTGTGTGATTGTGAGAGTGGCTGCATGGATGAGTGTTTGCTTGTATCAGTGATCATATAAGAGCATAAGAATGTGCTAGTATTTGTATGACTAAGTGAGCTGGTGTGTGTATAACTGTATAGGTCAGTGGGGAGCGTGGCTAGCAGGCCATGTGAGAAGATGGGCACTGCTCGAGCTCCGGCGCTGACGGGGGCTTAATTCGATTTAAAATATCCTGGGGGGGCCTCAAGGTGTGAATCCTGTTGCCAGTACATAGCTGGAGACCACTGGTGCCCTCGGCGCCGGCCGATTGCGAGGGTGGTGAGCACATCGCCGAGATTCCCGGAGTGAGGCCCGTGGTGGGCGCGCGCAGGCCAGGGCCGGGACCCACAGTAGCGAGAGAGGCCGAGACACTCGCTGCCGGTGCCACCGGAAGTCTTCGGAGGACCGGCCCGAAGACATCGCCGGGACGCCGAGAGAGGGGCACACTGCGCAAGGAGGAAACGAGGGAGAACCCGCCATCACTCCGGTCCCGGGGCGAGGACTGCGGGGGCCAGGAGAACTGCCGAGAGGGCCGGTGCTACGGTGAGCCACGCGGAGGGGTCCGTTTGCAGGAAGGACGGCTGAGAGTGCTGCCGACGGACCGGGAGCGGGGGCGATCTAGTGCCCCGGGAGGTTGGTGCGGGCTTGGGTTGCCTCCCCTCCCCCCCCCGCCACCCGTATCCGCTCCTCGCCCCCTCCGCATTCATCAGATCGCGGAACACTGGAGACCGAAGTACGCATGGGACCGCCGGTAGGCGACAGCGAGCCCACTGCATAACCCCCCCACTTCAATTTTGGCGGCGATAGCGAGGGGGGCCCCTGCACACAACAGAGGGGTCACCAGGTTGGTAGAAGGCGCCCTGCTGCAACAAGACTTTTGACGTGTCCAGGAGCTACTCAGTGGGAGTACGGGGAGATGCCTGAAGAACCCCCCCAGGGAAAAAGACTCCCCTCCCCATCCATAATAACTCCGGTGAATCAAGAGAAGTTAGGAGAAGGAGGACTGCTCCCCTCCCCACAGGACAAAACACGTGAAGGAGCAGAGCTGGAACCGGGTAGATTGCTGCCCCCCCCCCCGGACTGGCCACCCACTCCTAAACCCAGCCAGTTGTAAGACATCGGACGCTGTTCCTCTTGGGGGCCCTAACGTGGGGACACCCGTGAGGTGGACTGCGGAGAGACCGGGAGTACTACGCGCCATGGTCCGTAAAGGCGTCAAGACGGAGGAAACCTTGGGGGGAACAGCCACGGTCCGTACAATGCCATTCATGGAGGGGGAGGGAACCTCATCGACATCCGCTGCACAACATCAAGCTGAGGGCCAACAAATGGATAAACTAGACATTATATTACAGGAAATAAGAGACTCTAGGGCGATATTGGAACAGCAGATTGGTACCCTGATGACGAATCTGTCCCTGCTCAAGGCGGATCACGGCAAACTGGTGGACAAAGTCAAAGACCACGGCCTGGCATTGGGGGAAGATCACACCGACGATGGCGGAGCATACTGTCTCCATACAAAAGCTTCAGCAACAGGTCACCTCTCTCATAGACTGAGTCGAAGATGCGGAAGGCCGAAACCACCGCAACAACATTCGCGTTATAGGCCTTCCGGAACGCTTTGAGGGGGCTCAGGCGGCGGACTTTATGGAGCGATGTTTTCGAGATCACGTTGCTGAAGAGGGACTATCACCGGACTTCTGCGTAGAGAGAGCACACAGAATCCCGACGGGCAGACCTAAATCTGGCAACCCCCCACGACCTCTCATAGTGCGCATCCTGAATTATCATGACCGGGATGTCCTTCTGCAGAAGGCGCGCGAGAAGTCCCTCATTCAATACAAAAACCAGAAAGTCTCCCTCTACCCGGACTACACCAACACGGTCCAAAAACTACGCTCCTCATATCTGGAGGTGAAAAGGTTATTGCGAAAAGCCAACCTCAAGTACGCACTGCTTTTTCCAGCTCGCCTGAAGATAATACATGATAGGAAGAAGCACTTTTTTGAGAGCCCCTCAGACATCACGGAATGGCTGGAAGTAATGGGTATTGACGGGAGCCAAAGGACCACGCAGGAGTCGAACGCCGATGGAGTGGGAGACACGCAAGCACGTGGCCCAACGGGGTCCCCCAAAATGCGGCAGGGAACGCCGAGACATGGACCCTCACGGAAGTAGCAAAGAGAGAATCAGCTGGATGCAGTGGCGGCGGTGGGCGCTTTCAGGGACGACCCTCAGAAGATTGCGACGGACTCGGAAGATAGCACGGTCCACTCGGACTCGGACCACAGTGTGCTACTATTCCCTACCATGATGCCGCGTGCAGCTGATGACGTGATGGACAATTGTGGGAGAGAGGACCAGACCGGAAGCGGCTGACCTACCTGCGAACCGTATTGTATTTTGCTGTTTAATTTTACTATGCTCTGAGATGTTTTTCCTTGGTGGGCGGAGGGTGGAAGATACTCTGTACAAGTATTTTGTCGTTGCATGGGACTGACAGATCTGGGTTTTATTACTTCACCTGCTGCAAATGTACATTGGTAATGATGCCCCTGAAGTCAGCTAGCCGTTCAGCCAGCAGAGCCCACTAGGTGGGAATGTGGACTGAAATGGTGCTGGGCCAACCCCCCGAAGGCGAATGCACCGGACCTCTAAACTTGTTTAACCTTGGTTTATTGTTGGGCACAGCTTTGTTTTTCTGCTGCGCCATTATTGTTCAGTTTTGTGCATGGGATTGGGGATGGGACGTCTCCTGGTGGATAGAGCGAAGGGATCAGGTAGAACGGCTCGAGTGGCCGCAGTACAAGTGCCCAGATGACTATGGCTGAAGTAACTGGAGCATACAGAATTACAACCTGGAATATACGAGGCCTGGGGCGGTGCAGAAGAGGCATAGCATACACTTGTTCCTGCTCAGACACCACACACAAATTGCCTTTCTTCAGGAATCCCACCTCACCGACTCTGAGGCCACTAAAATGCGAAAAAAGTGGAGGGGCGCGATTTTTTCTACAACTTACTCCGCCTTCTCTAGGGGGGGCGACAATTTGGGTCAGGCATGGTACACCTTTTATGGCATTGGAGAAGTGGGTGGTTGAACAGGGCAGATACATATTAGCGAAGGACACGTTAGATGGTACACTTATAGTCCTTGGCTGTGTATATGCACCGAACTTTGACCAGGACAAATTCCTGTAGAAGGTGGGTCTGGCGTTAGCGGACTGGGTGGACATCCCTTGGGTCATAGGAGGGGATTGGAACATGATCCTGGATATAGACCTGGATAGATCACATCCCCCCCTACAGGTGGCTGGGGTGTCCAGATTGACGGACTTGTTCTGAACGTGGATGGCGGGCTGAGGCCTGAGGGACATATGGCGCACACTTTATCCAGCGGGCAGAGTATACTCCCACTATTCACATTTACACATGCTACTCACTAGGATAGACAGGTTCCTATGCTCCGACTCCATAGTCGCAAAGGTGGAGACCCCGGAATATCTGGCAAAAACTTTCTCTGACCACAGGCCTTTGATGTTTCGCCTCATGTGGGGTAGGGCACCGACTCCGGTCCCCACCTGGTGCCTCGATCCGCTCCTACTGGAGGATGGCCCCTTCCGGACATCTCTGTCCGAAACTCTAGTTGAGTATTTTGCAGACAACTGGGACTCTGCCTCCACTAATCTGGTGGTGTGGAACGCCATAAAGGTGGTGATACGTGGCGCAGCGATAGGACAGCTCGCAGGTACCCGACAGGAACTACACCGAAAACTTTGCAGCATAGAGGATAGATTACAGACACTAGAGAGAGAAGTAGGAGTTGATCCTGCAAAGAAAAAAGATTTGTAGAGGGAAAACATAGAACACGCAGATACTCTAGAAACGGTTCGTATCATAGATCACAAAGAATACCTTCGTCGACAACACACGGAGGCGGATCGGTCAGGGGCACTATTGGCTCGCTTGGTGAAGGATCGCCCGGATGTCCCGGTGATAACCCAAATCAGAACTCGGTAAGCATGGGCGTAAAATCCGTTACGCTCGCGGATTTTTCGTATTTTCGGGGAATCCGCAATCCACGAACTCTCGCGGATGCGGCGAGAATACGCAAATCCGCGCGAAGCGGATTTTTTGTTTGTGTTCGCACTGCTCGCGCTGCTCGCGGTCCGCGGCGCGGGCAGGAACAATCTCGCACTAGCGAAAGTACAAAAATTACTTAGTAAAGGAAGTGGCCCAGTCTCCAACTTCCTGTTCCTGTCCAGCAAGCTCCTCCCATAGGGGTGGGGTGAAGGAAGTGCCCCAGTCTCCAACTTCCTGTTCCTGTCCAGCAAGCTCCTCCATTTCCTGGCCACTTTTCGATCATTCTTGACTGGGAAGGATTACTTTTTGTGGTTGCTGCTGGATATTTGGATTTGAGGCCTTTTGGATTACTTTTGGATTCGAATTTTGATTTCACAAAGAAGTAAGTTGATGTTGTTTGTTTGTGGTGATTTTTGTGTGTGTTGTTTTTTTTTCGACTTTTTTGGGGGGAAAATCTGCAAGTTCGCGAGCTGAGGATGTTTTTGCTTGTGTTCGCACTGCTCGTGTCCCGCGCAGCAACAATCTCGCACTCGCGAAATTGTAAAAATTACAATTCTGCTGCACATGAATTGAAAACCACCAGGCTTATTTATGGGTGCATGGATGATACAACTGTTTTGTTGAAATTATTTTTGTTAACATGATTCTGGCCAGGGCATGGATGACATTGGATTGTGCTGATTTTTGTGTGTTTTAGGACTTTTTGGGGTGGTGTTGGGGGCTTGCTATGGGGGTGGGGGCCATTTTATTGTCTGGTCCCGTGTGGGTGGGGGTCTAGGGGCCATTTGTAAGTTGTGTGCTTTGTGCCATAGGCCTGCACCCACTGTGCTCTGATGTCATCCATTATGCCCAGGGGGGCCCAGAATCGGTCTGTTCGCGGATTTTGCGGGTTTTTGCCACGTTCGCGCCGTGAAGCAACAATCTCGCACTCGCGAAATTGTAAAAACTGCAATTTTGCACCGGAAAACCACCAGCAGGCAGCATAAGCCTTCTGAAAATGGATGGATGGCATTGGATTGTGGTGATTTGATTTGTGTTGTGTGTTTTCACTTTTTGGAGTAGGGGTTGGGTGCTGGCTATGTTGGTGGTGGCCATTTTGAGGCATGGTCCTGGCCATGTGGATGGGGGGGTCAAGCGGCCATTTTGAAGGCAGGCAGTGAGCTTTGAGACATAGGCCTGCACCCATTGTGCCTTGCTTTCACCCATTGTGCCCAGGCGGAGTCAGGGGTACATAAAAGCACAACCCTCTGTGTGTGTGCTCTCTTGGATCAATGTTAAATTCCTGTTTCCCAAAAATTTAGCAAATCCTAATTTTGAATATTCCATATTGTGTGGTGTGCACGTGTGTATTCATAAATGCCTACTTGCTAACTGTTTATTCAAGCGCTACATATGCAACATTTATATTTACTGATGTTCCTCTGTCTTCGTTTGCGTTTAGGTGCACAAAACTACGCATCATCGTTGAGCATCAGTGCCAGGAAGAAGTGCTGCTGCGGCCTGTTGTTCCGACATCTGAAGAAGATGGCTCCAAAAAGAGGTGCCCGTAGGTCCTCTTCCAAGAAAGATGTCTCTACTAAGGAGAAGAAGAAGCAAGTGGCACCACTTACCAAGGCGACTGGTTGCTCAACCAAGACATTTTTTGGGCAACAACAACAAAAAAAACAAAGGCCCACCATGAGTGCTGCACAGGTAGCCTGTTTAGTTGTTGAATCACCAACAACCAGTGATGTTGGATCATCGCAAGAAAGTAGCAGCACGCCATCAACACAGGTTTTAACTCATCTCACAAGTACTATTCAACAACCAAAGCCGCAACAACAACTGCATGGGCTACTAGTACAAGCAGAAGTACATGCGCAAGGAGCTGTCCAAGAAGGAGCTGTCCAAGAAGGAGCTGTCCGAGAAGGAGCTGTCCGAGAAGGAGCTGTCCGAGAAGGAGCTGTCCGAGAAGGAGAAGGCCGAGAAGGAGAAGGCCGAGAAGGAGAAGGCCGACAAGGAGAAGGCCGAGAAGGAGAAGGCCGAGAAGGAGAGGTCCATGGAGACTTGCAAGTAGAGGTCAGTGAAGATGGCCATGGAGCGGTGCAAGTGCCCACAATGGTTGTTCTTCCAGAAGTAGGGGCACAGGAGGAAATTGACTTTGGAGCCGGGGTATCATGTCAGGAAGACAAAGCCACTCCTCCTGATGATTCATTTTCTCCCAGCTCCCCAGCAAGGAAAAGATCAAGGAGGGTGTGTAGAAGTTCCTCTTCAAGCCCCGCTCCATCAGATGATGATGTGGATCTAGATTGGCAACCATCTCTGACGTCTGAGAGGGAGGCACACCATGAGCTGCGAAAGGTATCACATGGTAAAAGGAAGGGCCCCGGAAAGCTCATACTTATGGATCCGAACGTCGGACTTGATGAAGTGGTGCATTCTGATGTTGTTGAAGAGGATGACTGCAATGACCTAGTCATCACACATGTCAGTCCAGCCACACCGGCCATGCAGCAGACAGACATTTACACCCTATCCCGACGTCATGCTGAGCGTGACCCTGGCGACGTGCCACTGGTAGCACCACCAACGCAGTCAAGTAGTACCACAAGTTCAACAAAACCTACAGCTCCCATATTTTCTCCCCAGAGGGGGACTCCATCCAGCTCGACTCCCTCAAGTAAGGTTGCTGCAATAATTGCACAACCCAGTAGATGTCTGCAAGGCTCATCCACCACTGCTTCATCTGGCATTGGCAGCAGTATCACCTCGTGTGGCAAAACCAGAAGTTTCCAGTCCCCAGTTTGGAACTTTTTTAGTGTCCATGAAAAATATGATAACATAGCCGTTTTTTGCATTTGTAAGACTAGCGTTAGCCGTGGTAAGACTGGTACCAACTATGGAACCGGAGGCCAGATAGGTCATCTTGAAAGAAAGCACGCTGTCGAATGGTTTCCGCACCTAGCAAACGTCAAGGGAAAGCGATCCCAAAGGGCAAGTGGCCAAAATATACCCATAGTAGGTGTTTCATCTGAAGATGATGGGGAGGTAGAAGAAGCGTCAGACATGTGTCCGGTTGCACCCAGTACCCCTTGCAGCACCACACCCTCCGTAACACATAGCAGGCACACTGAGAGTCTGGGAGACACACCAATGCGGAAAATGTCAACACTGATCAGAAGTGGGTCGAAGAAGGCATCAGCATCATCCCGTAAATTTGTCCAGCGCACCATTTCAGCCATGTTCTCCTCAGATGCGCAATTTCAACGCAACCACCCAACTGTACGCCTCTATAACACTAAGCTGGCAAAAATGCTAGCGGTGGACCTTCTCCCTTTTTCGTTTGTCGAAGGTGTGGGTTTCCTTGAACTCGTGGCAACATTGGCCCCTAAATGGAAGGTTCCTAGCCGGTACTATTTTGCCAGGGTTGCTGTTCCAGCACTACACAAAGAGATGCTTGAGTTGGTGGGGGCAGCTTTGCAGAAGAGTGCTGTTCACACTATACACCTGACAACAGACATGTGGACCAGTTGCCAAGCCCTTGATTACATGTGCATCACTGCACACTGGGTCTCTTTTTCAGGGGTTATTAAACAGATAAATGCAGGTGGTGACTTGGTCGAGATTTTTAAGGGTGCTCGTAAACATGCAACATTAGCCATGTTTGGCATGGAGAAAAGTCATACTGCAGTCAACATTTTGGCTGACTTTAACAAAAAGGTCTTGAAATGGCTGCGCCCAAGACATTGCAAGGTTGGTTATGTTTCTACAGATAATGGCAGGAATGTAGTTAAGGCCATGGAGGACGGTTTCTATTTCAGAGTGCCGTGTTTGGCGCACTGTATCAACCTTGTTGTGCAAAATTTTTTGAAAAAAGAACTTGCAGTCGACAAAACACTGACCATCTGCAGAAGAATATGCACACATTTCAACCATTCTTTTAAGGCCCGGAAGGAGCTGAGGCGCAAGCAAAATGAACGTAGAATGCCAGTGAAAGCACTTATCCAGGAGGTGGCAACACGTTGGAACTCAACCTTCTACATGCTTGAGCGTCTGCATGAGCTGTTTCCAGTAGTCAATGAGTATTTCTACAACCTGGGTGGTGATACGACAGGAATGATGCTAGCGGTGGAGCAATGGCAGCTAGTTAAAAGCCTGACAGACATGCTTCGGCCTTTTGAGGTCTTCACGCGTGACGTGAGCAGGGAGGACTGTTCTTTGAGCAAAGCTATCCCACTGTTGCTGAAGCTCGAGCACCAAGTCAAGGTGGTGTCTTCACAATTAAAGGACGTTGGAAAGAACGAAGCACATGAGTTGGCGCAGAGATTATTACAACGCCTAGTTAGCAATGAACGGCTTGTAAATATCAAGAAACAACAGCACTACATTTGTGCTACTATTCTGGATCCACGTTACAAAAAGCCATTGTTTGGCAAAGTAATAATTCCTTTTGAAACATCGGATGTTACAGAGTACAAAGGTTGGCTAGCTCAGTCAGCCATTCGTTTTGAAATAGAGCGGAAGGAAACTGTAGGAGAAGACAGTACTACTAGTGAATCAGCAGGCGATCAGGCGTCCCAAAAAAGCACTTCACCATCTGTGCCTGTGGCAGAAGTGAGTGACTTTCCCTCTGAGCCGTTAACCACACCAGCAACCGTATCATCTGCACCAGGCGCATGCGATATGTCTGAAGCGAGTTGGCTAACTCAGCTAGGGTTTCCTGGTCCTAGAAAGGACACAGAAGTGCAAAGTACAGGAATCCGGGAGGACATTCTTTCAATGGTGCAGGCCTATCTGGATGACTCAACAGAGGTCAATATTACTGAGGACCCATTGGCGTATTGGCATGGGAAAAGAAAAATATGGCGAGAGCTCACCAACCTGGCTATCAATTACTTGTCTTGCCCACTCGCAAGCGTGTCTTCAGAACGTGTTTTTAGTTCTGCTGGTGGCATTGTGACTTCCAAAAGGTCCCGCCTCTTGCCCGCAAATGTGGAGCGGCTCACCTTGATAAAGATGAACCAGCACTTCATACCACCAGATTACAGAGTACGAGAATGCACGCAGGAAGAAGAGGACACCGCCCTACCCGAGGAAAGTTCTCCTCAGTTACCAGAAGTAACCCCGACTGATGATTTAGCAGAGTATGAGGACGAGTTCTGCTTCCCTGACAGCGAGTTCTGAAAATGACTCAATCATTCATTCATTAATTGTAAATAGTCCTCCTTATTCACTTTTATTCCTGTGTGTCTGTCTTTCTTTAGCAAGTGCTTCATCACATTCCCAACAAAACTGTAATCAACCAATAAAACAACAAGCCCATCAACAGAACTGTCTTGATTTTGATGCCGCAGCATTCCTCAGGTTCACAACAGTTAGTTGAGAAGAACTCAGTCCTGGTCGTCTATCCTGAGTCCTCCTCCTCCAGACTCACCCTATCCATTACCCATAATGCTGATGCCTGGATTCTGCACAATGAAGAAACTTACTTAACGTTGACGAGTCCCCCACTGTGAATTCCAGGTGGAGCCAGCCCTCAAACACAAATTACAGGTAAGATAAGCGTTTGGATGGGAGGTAGTATAATGGAGTATTCGGAGAGGCGAGAGAGTGACAGTGGTACTAGCAGCAAAGTCCTAGGGCTCTTGAATTAACAAACTCTGTGACAGGCATTTACTTTGGAAAACATTTGGCCTATTGCACGTGAACGTGTAGGCGTTATATTGCTCGCTTGCCTGTCTCAGGGGTGCTGTCTCTGGGGCTTCTAGGTTTAAGGGTTGTGTCAGCACCGCTACCACATTTCTAATGTTGATTGCTTTTGATTTGCAGAAAATCCACGCCGGGAAACTCCAGTTGTGGCCCTGCTGCAGAACGCGTTAGGACTCTGTGAATTCCAGGTGGAGCCAGCCCTCAAACACAAATTACAGGTAAGATAAGCGTTTGGATGGGAGGTAGTATAATGGAGTATTCGGAGAGGCGAGAGAGTGACAGTGGTACTAGCAGCAAAGTCCTAGGGCTCTTGAATTAACAAACTCTGTGACAGGCATTTACTTTGGAAAACATTTGGCCTATTGCACGTGAACGTGTAGGCGTTATATTGCTCGCTTGCCTGTCTCAGGGGTGCTGTCTCTGGGGCTTCTAGGTTTAAGGGTTGTGTCAGCACCGCTACCACATTTCTAATGTTGATTGCTTTTGATTTGCAGAAAATCCACGCCGGGAAACTCCAGTTGTGGCCCTGCTGCAGAACGCGTTAGGACTCTGTGAATTCCAGGTGGAGCCAGCCCTCAAACACAAATTACAGGTAAGATAAGCGTTTGGATGGGAGGTAGTATAATGGAGTATTCGGAGAGGCGAGAGAGTGACAGTGGTACTAGCAGCAAAGTCCTAGGGCTCTTGAATTAACAAACTCTGTGACAGGCATTTACTTAGGAAAACATTTGGCCTATTGCACGTGAACGTGTAGGCGTTATATTGCTCGCTTGCCTGTCTCAGGGGTGCTGTCTCTGGGGCTTCTAGGTTTTAGGGTTGTGTCAGCACCGCTACCACATTTCTAATGTTGATTGCTTTTGATTTGCAGAAAATCCACGCCGGGAAACTCCAGTTGTGGCCCTGCTGCAGAACGCGTTAGGACTCTGTGAATTCCAGGTGGAGCCAGCCCTCAAACACAAATTACAGGTAAGATAAGCGTTTGGATGGGAGGTAGTATAATGGAGTATTCGGAGAGGCGAGAGAGTGACAGTGGTACTAGCAGCAAAGTCCTAGGGCTCTTGAATTAACAAACTCTGTGACAGGCATTTACTTTGGAAAACATTTGGCCTATTGCACGTGAACCAACACGATGACAGTGTTCAGTTAAATGAAATTACTGCAAAACCACCACCCACCCAGCTCAAAAGTAGTAAAAAAACAAGTATGCTCAGATAAAGTTTGAAAAAGTATATTTATATCCCTAACAAAATAATCTCCCGCAAGACCCTCCCTAACCCCAACAAATAAATAGTCCTCAAAAGTCCCCAAAAAACCCAACTCCCAATTCCCACCCCCCAAAAGTCTCAAAAAAAGGGGCAAGGGACACTCTAGGGATGCAAGCTGGTAAGTTTGGCCTCCAGGGCATCATGCTTTAGGGCCAGGGCATCATACTTTTCTTGGAGGATGGCTTGATCTAGGCGGAGGCCCTCCACCACATTATGAAATTTGTGCCATTTCTGGACCTCCGCCTCTAGGTCTGACACTCTGCGGAGTGCACGGCGCAAGCGACCTTTAACAGTGCTGCGAGGTGCAGCTTTTGCTGCTCGGCGGTGGCGTCTTCCGGCACGGCTCCGGTTCGCTGGAGCACTGTGCTTACCGGCAGAACGTGGGGTAACAGAGGAGGATGTAGACGATGTTAAGTTTGATGCACTGGAGTGCGTGTCATCCTCCTCGAGTTCCACCAGTCGCCGATATTCGGCAACAGTTGCTTCCAGCCTCCGTTGCCGGGCCAGTACAGCCAGCATACTCCTCGTTGGTTTGGAGGTTTTAGTATTGCCAACTATATGAAGAAAGAAAGACATAATCTGTAAGCAATGCTCTTTAGGAATATGATTAACACAAAATGATTCAGCAGGAAGTTGTGTCACAGTACAACTAGCAACTAGCCAGGGCAGTACAAAACTATTCAGGCCAGTATCATGGGCGTCCGCAGGGAGGGGCGCTTGAATCACCATTTCCCTTCCCACAACTCACTTGTATCCTTGGTTTGGTGCTCTTTCATATGAAAGAGATCTGGCAGAAGTGAGTGATTTTTCCTCTGAGCCGTTAACCACACCAGCAACCGTATCATCTGCACCAGGCCCAGGCGATATGTCTGTTTCCCTCCCTCTCTCTCTCTCTCTCTCTCTCTCTGTCTCCCTCTTTCTGTCTCCCTTTGTCTCCCTCTACCTCGCTGTCTCTCTCTCTCTGTCTCCCTCCCTCACCCTCCCTCTGGCTCCCTCCCTCTCTCTCTCTCCTTCTGTCTTCCTCTCTCTCTGTCTCTGCCTCTATCTGTCTTTCGGTCCCAGCCTGCTGTAATTACCATATTGTAATTTGTCACTGGGCCACCACTGGATACACATCATATCCTATCTAAGAGTCAGATAGTACCATGATCCAGCTTACCTGTACTCGCCACCGCCACTGTCTCCTTCCTCACAGTCTGTACTTCTTCTTGGTCCGACTCCTCTAGCGCCGCCTCCTCCCCAGATTGACCCTCGGACTCCGAGTCAATGATGACCACCACATCCGAGCTGGCCCCGCCACCAGATGTTCCACCTACAAAGTAGATTTAAGAATGTTAGATTACACCACTCCACTAGTATTTGGTCTATGAATGAAAAAATGTGAAAACAACTGAAAAATTAATTGACTGTCTACTCTAGTCTACTCTAAAGTAAATGTCCCTCCTTCCAGGGAAAGCTGTTGTCTTGCTTAATTTTTTTGTCACAATTGTTGAATGCTTGCTTAATTTTAACACACACTATTTTTCTCTGAACAGACAGAAACTGGACTTCTAAGGACAAGAGGAACATCAACTTGAAACCAGGTGAAAGCTCGGCTCGACCACAAGAAATGTGTACCAATCCAGTACTCATCAACTCAGCACCAAGCACTTTTCCATTTCCAACTAACTTTATTTTAATATATGTGTTTACTTAAACTTTTAATAAAGCTTTTAAACTTGAATTGACTCTGTAGTTTTTCCTCCAGAGAGTCCAGAGTAGAGTGACTGAGCGAAAAGTTTTGCAATTTTTGGAAGGAGGAATCTGTGCTGCTGACACTACCAGGTTTATTTATACAGTGTGCCAAACACGCCACTCTGAAATATTATTACTCTGGTCTTTGGTGTCCATAGTTCGGTTTGTGGAGAATTGTCCCTGCAACAGTAGGATTATTGATTTTGCTCCTATCTAAACACTATTTCGAAACAATTAAATTAGGAATGCTTGGACAACAATAGGTCCTCTATATTTAAATGAAAACTTACTGGGGCCAGCAAAGGAGCACTCGCCGCCCTGGCCTGCATCCTCCTCCTTTGGAGCCACTGCTGCATCAGATTTTTCGGTCCGCTTGCCCCTGGGCGGACCTGACGTACAACATGAAAGAAATAACAGAAAACATTGATGATTGCTGCTTGCCGATGTCCTTGTCAACCAAATCAAACATTTAGAAAGAACAAGAACCTACTATTTCATCCAAAAAGAGGGCTACAAAGGAAGGACTGCACCTGAGCCTCTACTCTAGGGGCAGATTTACAAGCCCCTTGCAGTTCTTTTGCTCCATTCTTGCGTCAATTTTGTGACGCAGCACCACAACAAGAGAGGCGCCATGGTGTGGCGTATATTAACAACGTGACGCATATGGGAGATGCATCCCATTCTAAAACCCTGCGCCATTAGGGAGCATTCCATCGCAAGGGAGGGCGTTCCTGCGCAGGAAAGCATGCTAAAAGTGGTTATGGGGAATATATAAAATTTCAATCAGTCATTTAGGACAATGATGCGTCACTGAAACCCTGCGCCTGCATGAAGCAGACTAACGGCTTGACGCAGCATTGCTGGAGCAGCGCCATCGTTGCAACGCAACTCCATCAATGAGCCGCCTTTACGCCACCGATGCGTAACGCTTCGGTGACGTTTTGGGACCATGGTGTGCCGCATTGTAAATACGGCGCACCATGGGTGGTGCTGGCGTGCCGCACACTTTGCAGGGATGCGCAGGTAATTGCTAATCTGACACTTAGGGGCATACTTACGAGTTCTGAGCTGGACACCTCCAGATGTGCACCAGAACAAATGCGTAACGCAAAACTAACCTTGCGTCACGGCAGATGCGCCGCTATTACAATGCGGCAAACCCTGGCGCAAGGGTAGGCAGATGCGTGACGCATCTCGTGACGAAATAGGGGCGCATCTCTAGAGTCGCGTCGCGGGCGCGATGCAACTATAGCAGTGCTCAGGGCTGCCCAATAATACTCAAATACCACATCAGTCCTTACGCCTGCTTCAAGCAAGCAGGCATAAAGAATTGACATAGCAGCGTCACGGAAGTGCCTGCGTTAAATCTTGTAGATTTCACGCAGGCACTTTTGCGAGGCACACATCTGCCTGACCGGCACACCCCACCCCCCACCCCCCCCTGCGTGGGAACGCACCCATTGTGGCGCAGGCCCAGGCCTTCACGTGGCGCATCTCCTTAGATGCATCACGTTGTACATGACTCGCAGGGATGCGCCACGTTTACGTCGCAGTGCGTCAGGTAAGGCAGTGTAAACGTGGAACAAGGGGCTTGTAAATCTGCCCCTTTGTGTCTAGCATTACGCAGTTCTGTAAAATACACTCATACATTACTCAGCCCAATTAAATGAACACAAAATAGAAAACAAATAAGCAGTGGCACCGGCACAGAGAAGGAGAACAGTGCACCTGAAATGCACAGAAGATTTTGAAATAGTAATTTACCTCTCCTATCAATGTAATCACCAGCAGCATTATTGCTCTTTGTAAAAAAGTTAAAGCTAACATTTGCAATATAACACAGCCACATAGAGCAGGAGAAAAAACAGAGTAGTGAGTAATGAAAAAATTGCTACTACTACTCACCAAGCCCGGGGACCTCCACTCCCAGCACGTCTAGCAGGTCACGCTCTCGGTCCAGGATGTCGGTCCAGCGGTGGGTCACCTGATTGTAGGTGCGCTGGACCCCCGTGATCTTAAAAAGGGCCCGGCACACCTGCCCCCACCGCTTCCGTCGCTCCTGGCTGTTGGTGTAACCAGCAGCGATCCTGCCGCCTGCCGCGATGGTCCTGGGGAGACGGCGCTGCACATAAAAAACAAGTGCGCCCACCTCCTCAGGGCTGAAGATCTCCCGGGGCACCACCATTTCCGCCCTCAAGCGACCACACGGGAGCCGGGCACGGGCTGCGGTGCCCGTCTTGGGCAGCTTGACAGCGGTCTTGACCATGTTCTGGGCAGGTGTTAGCAGTAAAGAAGAGAAAAAATGAAAAAGAATAAGAGTAGGGAAGAAGGAAATAAAAGTTTAAAACAGTAGTTCAAAAGTAAACAAAAGTAGCCTAAAACACAAAAATATAGATCTAGAAAAATAGAGGGATAGAAAATAAGTTAAATAGATCAACAAAATATTAAAACAAGCAAAGGATGGCAGAGATATAGAGAGGATAGAAACACCATACCCAGACACATAGGAATGAATGAAAAACAAGATGGCGGCCCGATCACGTGCGCGTAAGTAAGTTCGCACACGATTTCTCTCGCGAACTCGTGCGAACTTGTATTCGCAAGGCGCGAGTCGCGCGAGATTACACTTAGCGGGAGGAAACGGAAATACGTCACGCAAACAAAATGGCGGCGCCCATACTCAACCTTGGGGTAACTCGCACGAGTTCGCGGCCTCCACGGGCCAGTTCGCACTACGACGCGCCCCGCGAATAGGGCGAAATTACCGAAAAACGAGTTTTGCAAAAGCAAAACGAACGAGCAGGTGCAAAAGTTCGAGCTCATCATTTGTAACCATTTACCTGTAGTGCTTCCTGAAGGGGCCCTCCAGAATCCGGTTGCCTACTTGCAACTATTGTGTGACCCTGCTCTGACAGTCACAGAATAGTTACAAGTATGCCATTGCATCCTGTTAAAAAAAATTATTTACATTGCATTTGCAACAAAAAGGAAAGGGAGCAGACAAGCAGGTGCCAGCCTTCATTAATGTCAGTTGGGGCAGGGCAGGTGTTGTTGTTTGCAAAACTTAAAGCACTTAGCAGGTGTTTGTTCACTCAGTGGTCAATCAGAGGGTGTTGTGATGACACTGAGGGTGGCATGGGTGTGCCAGCCAGAGGGTGGCATGGGTGAACCAGAGTGCCAGTGTTGACAGAGGATGGCAGTGCTTTGCTTTGCCCCAATAATGTACACTGGTGAACTAGAGGGTGATATGATGACACAGAGGGTGACATGGGTGAGCCAGAGGGTGGCATGGGTGACCAAAGAGAGTGCCAGTGGTGACAGAGGGTGGCAGTGATGAAGAAAGCTTAGCAAACAGGCTGGGCACGTAGAAACAACAAGTTCGCAAAACTGGCGACCCGACAAGTAAGTTCGCAATTTGCGAAATTGTACAAAACCCTCGCGAACTTGCAGAAACCCGTGCGAACACACCCCCCCCCCAAAAATACGCAAATCCGCGAGAATTCGCGGATTTCGCATATTTTCGCAATCCGCGAATACGCAAATCCGCAAATTCGCGGATTGCGAATCCGCAAAATCCGCCCATGCTTAGAACTCGGGAAGGTGCCTTGGTTAGTACACAGAATGAAATTAATCGGGCGTTCTGTGCCCATCTGACAGCACTATATGCGCGACCTGAGTGGGAGGACCTGGGCCGAATGTTTGATTTCCTGGCCGACCTACCATTCCCAACGCTAACCGAGGACGCTAAGAAAGACCTCGAGGGACCCATTATGCAACATGAGATACACGTTGCCATCAAGTCCCTTAATCGCAACAAAACACCGGGCATGGATGGGTTCCCGGTGGAATTTTACGCGACCTACTCGGACACCCTGGTACCTGTATTGGAAAAGGTGTACCGGGCGGCGTTGGTGGAAGGCCGTCTGCCTGACTCCACTATGCAAGCACTAGTGGTCTCACTGCCGAAGCTGGGTAGGGATCATCTTGGCATGTCCAACTACAGGCCCCTATCGATGCTCTCTACTGAGTACAAAATTCTTAGTAAAGCGATAGCCCTAAGGCTCCAAGCGCACCTCCCTACCCTAATCCACAGAGACCATTGCGGCTTTCTCCCAGGTAGGAGCACCTCCATGAACACGCGAAGATTACACGCTCTCATGGCGACCACCCCACAGGTCCTCCCCAGGGCAGGCTGCATAGCCTTGGACCTTAGATAGGCCTTTGATTCACTGTCTTGGGCTTTCATGTTTTTAACCTTGGAGAGGTTTGGGCTCCCAGCTTCCATTCTGGCATGGATCAGACTGCTTTACACTGCACCTCCGGCACGAGCACGCACAGGACGTCATGTGTCCGATAAATACGCAGTGCACAGGGGCACCAGACAGGGATGCCCCCTGTCCCAAATGCTATTTGTTCTTGCTCTAGAACCCCTGGCCATAGCCCTGCGTACAAAGGAAGGACAGAGAGGCATACCAAATAGTGGTACATACGACCTGATATCGATCTACGCGGACGATATCCTATTATACCTACAAGACCTAGGGGCTGATCACACTGCCATCTATGACATATTTGACTGCTTTGCAGAGGTCTCAGGCCTAACCATTAACCCAGATAAGTCCAACGGCTTTTATTTTCGGGACATCCTAAATCCAGGTCTCATTCCCTTTGGGGCCCATCTTATCCCAGTATCTCCGATTACGTTTAAGTACCTGGGGATCCAGGTGTACAGGACACAAGAGGACCAGATAGACGGGAACATCAAGAGGGCTATTACGCGGCTCCACAGTTCGGTGGGATTCTTGACTGCGTTGCCACTATCGGTCGTGGACAGGATCGCAATTTCCAAAATGGTGATGCTCCCCCGAACACTGTACTTCTTTGTTAATCTCCCTGTTAGTTTGCCTCAGTCCATTTTTGACACACTTAATACACTCCTAGTTACTTTTATATGGGGGGTTGGGAGACGCCGAATAGGCCTCCTTAAGCTACAGTTAGTAACTAGAGAAGGTGGGCTGGGGGCTCCAGATTTCAAAGGTTATTACCTTGCTAGTCAGCTTCAATAGCTCTCCTACTGGACGGCAGGACGGAACCTATATGAAATAGGCTACATGCCCGAGAGGCTGAACCGGGGTGAACTACACACATTGCTACTCCCACGGAGCCACATCCCCGCAGACTGCCACCCGCTCCTCCGCACGGCTTTGGTATGCTGGCGGAAAGCCCTAGCGTATATAGCCCCGACAATGGCGTACGCGGATAATATCCCTCTATTGGGAATCCCGACACCACAGGGTAGACTTACTAGTACAGCACTGCGCCCCTGGCAGGAGGCTGGTATGCTTGAAGTGGTTGCCTTTTTCGGAGATGGCAACTTGTTGGACCACGACGCCTTCCGGCAGGCCACTGGTGCTCCTCCACAGTTGTACTTACTTCATGTCACCATCACACATTTCATATGCCACAAATGGGCACCGCAACATCTTCAACCCCCACAACATGAATTAGTCCACCTACTATACTACATGGGCTCAGGGGGTCACCTAGTACGCTGGCTGTACACGGGCATCAGGGCACACGCCGCGATCCAAATCACAACACTGAAACATACTTGGGAGCGGGACAAGGATAGGATAATGACGGAGAAAGAATGGCGCACGGCGCTGGAACATCCCCGGAGGGTATCACGCAGCGTTAGGTTCAGATTCATACAAGTAATGGTTTTACACAGCATACCTAACCCAGAAACGACTACACTTGATGTTCCCGGATGCCCCCCGTAGATGTCCACACTGTGGAGAGGATGAGGCTGGGTTCCTCCATATGATCTGGGCTTGCATAAGACTTCGCGAGTATTGGTCGGTGGTGTGCCGGGTGCTACATACGGTCACGAACCTGCCAGTGCCGATTGAAGCACTGCCCTGCTTGGGGCTGCGCAGACGGCCTAAACCACTGAAAGCCCAACTGAAGTTGTTGGACTTAGCTCTCTTACTGCCAATACGGGCGATAACAATGAGATGGAAATCCCCTAGGGCACCAGGAACACACCTATGGCAAACAGAGGTACTGAAATGGGGTCAGGCAGAGGGGCGGCCCTCAGGAAGGAAGAAATGCAGGGCCACAGAAAGTACCTCATATCCCAAGACTGGGAGGTCATGCTCATAGCACTTGAAGATATAGACCTGGCCCCGGCACCGGGACATGGCTCTCAGGGTTAGGACGAAGGAGTAGGGGACTGTTTAGGTAGGATCTGATGGCCCCCGCAGGTCGTACGATATGCCAGGATACAGCACTTATTCTGTTACATAAAAGCCAGTAAAGACCGAGCTTAGACGACGAGAGTTGCACGGACCACCAGGAGACGGAGAGGGAGGGAAACGCACGGAGGGGGTGGGAGGGAGGGGGAGGGAAAATGAGTTAGTCCTTTGTTTGATCCCACAAAATTATAGAGCGCAAATACAGACATGAGAAAGAGATGCGTTGCAAAACGTAATTGGACTAACTGTATTACCGACGGTTCCATGTTTGGGAATAAAACTGGCAAAGTGGGTTGTTATGGTTGGGAGAAAAATTGGAAAATACCAGCTGATGTAATGCAGAAGATTATTGCACTGTCATGTTTCTGATGATACAGCTGTGAATAAAGAGTTTAAAAAAAAAACTGTATAGGTCAGTAAATGGGAAGGTGAATAATTATTTGCATGACTGACTAGGTGTGTGAGTACCTCTATGGATGAGTGGTGGTGTGTGAGTGTCTATATACGTGTATGAGTGCATATGATAGTCCTGTACTGAGTGACCATAAGTATGAGTGACTGTATGGGTGAGTGAGTGGATGTGTTTTTAGACTTAAGAATCAGTGAGTGGGTATGTAGTTATTGGTGTTGGAGTGTCTATGGTTTTGAAAATGGCAGTCTATAATTTAGAGTGGGTGTATGTAAAGTTATGTTAGGGTGCGAGAAGATGCATGAAATTATCACATGGATGATGTCATCAGTGATGTCATTTGATATGTCATCAGTAAGGTCACTGAGCATGTCATGAGTGATGTAATATGTGACGTCATCAGCAGTGCATTGCGGGGGGGGCGAGTTATAGTTAGCTGAACTAACTATAACTGGGGAATTTCTTTGGTTTTGTATGAGTGAAATGTCCAGCTAAGTATAACGTCCCTGAAACCTATAGATTTGCAGTGAATTTCTAAGATTTTTTAAATGCTAATTTCTAACTATAATGTGCCTGAAACCTATGTTTTTTTCAGTGAATTTCAAAGGTTTTTTAAATGCTAATTTTTAACTATAAGGTGCCTGAAACCTATGTTTTTTTAAGTGAATTTCTAAGGTTTTTTGAAATGCTAAATTCCATCTATAACATCCCTGAAACCTGTGATTTTTGTCAGTGAATTTCTAAGGTTTTTTCAATGCTAATTTCAAACTATAACATTCCTGACACCTGTGTTTTTTTCAGTGAATTTCTAAGGTTTTTTAAATGCTAATTTCTAACTTCACTAGGTAAGACATGCAGAAAGAGAAAAAAAGGTGCAGAAAGAAGGAAGAGAAGTGCAGAAAGAAGCAAGAGAAGCACAGAAAAAGGCAAGAAAAGTACAGAAAAAAGCAAGAGAATTGATGAAAGAGAGGAGCTCACTTGAGGGCGAGGGAGTGAGCTGCAGAAAGTACCAAGAGAAGTGCAGAATGAGGCGTTGGTGGTGTAGAAAGAGGCAAGAGAGATGCAGAAAGAGGCAAGAGGTGCAGAAAGTAGAGAGTGAGCTGCAGAAAGTTGGAAGATAGGTGCAGAAAGAGGCAATAGAGGTGCGGAAAGAAGAGTAAGCCACAGAAAGAGGCAAGAGAGGTGCCAAAAGAGACAAGAGAGGTACAGAAAGAAGAGCGTGAGCTGCAGAAAGAAGCAAGATTAGTGCAGACAGAGGCAAGAGAGGTGCAAAAGAGGCAACAGAGGTGCGGAAAGAGGCATTAGAGATGCCGAAAGATGCAAGAAAGATGCAGAAAGAGGCAAGAGTGGTGCAGAATGAAGACAGTAAGCTGCAGAATGAGGGAAGAGAGGTGCAGAAGAGGCAAGAGAGGTACAGATAGAAGAGAGTGAGCTCCATAATGAAGGAAGAGAGGTGTAGAAATAAGCAAAAGAGGTGCAGAAAGAAGAGAGTGAGCTGCAGAAAGGGGCAAGAGAGGTGAAGAAAGAAGAAGAGAGGAGCAGAAAGAAGAAGAAAGGTGCAGAAAGAAGCAAGAGAAGCGTAGAAATAAGCAAGAGAAGTGCAGAAAGAAGCAAAAGGGGTACATAAAGAAGAGAGTGAGGTACAGAAAGAGGCAAGAGATGTGCAGAAAGAGGCAAGAGAAGTACAGAAAGGAGAAGAAAGGTTCAGAAAGAGGCAAAAGCAGGAGAAATGCAGAAAAAGGGAGAAAGGCACAGCAAGAAGCAAGAGATGTGCAGAAAGAAGCAAGAGAGATGCAGAAAGAAAAGAGTGAGGAGAAGAAAGAGGCCAGAAAGGTGCAGAAAGAGGCAGGCGAAGTGCAGAAAGAGGCACAAGAGGTGCTGAAAGAGGCAGGAGAAATACTGAAGGAGGCAAAAGAGGTGCAGAAAGAGGCAAGAGTTGAGTAGAAAGGCAAGAGAGGTACAGATAGAGGCAAGAGAGGTGCAGAAAGAGGCAAGAGAGGTATAGAAAGAGGCAAGAGTGAGTCAGAAAGAGGTGAGAGAGGAGCAGAAAGACGCAAGAGAGTGACATAAAGAGGCAAGAGAGGTACAGAAAGAAGAGAGTGAGATGCAGAAAGAGGGAAGAGAGGTACAGCAAGAGGCAAGAGAGGTACAGAAAGAAGAGAGTGAGCTGCAGAAAGAGGCACGAGAGAGGCCGAAAGATGCAAGAGAGGTACATAAAGAGGCAAGAGGTACAGAAAGAGGTAGGTGGTGTAGAAAAAGGCAAGAGGGGTGCAGAAAGAGGAAGAAAGGTACGGAAGGAGGCAAGTGAGGTGCAGAAAGAGGCAAGAGAAGAAAGAGGCAAGAGACATGCAGAAAGAAGAAGAAAGGTACAGAAAGAGGCAAGAGAGGTACAAAAAGAGGCAAGAGAGGAGCAGAAAGAGGAAAAAAGGCACAGAAAAAGGCAAGTGAGGTGCAGCAAGAGGCAAGAGAAGAGCAGGAAGAGACAGAGGTACAGAAAGAGGCAAGAAAGGTGCAGAAAGAAGAAGAAAGGTACCTAAAGAAGCAAGAGAGGTGCAAAAAGGGGCAAGAGAGGTACAGAAAGAGGTAAGTGGTGTAGAAAGAGGCAAGAGAGGTACAGAAGAAAGAAAGGAACAGAAGGATGCAAGTGAGGTGCAGAAAGAGGAAAGAGAAGAAAGAAGCAAGAGAGATGCAGAAAGAAGAGAGTGAGCTGCAGAGAGAGACAAGAGAGGTGCACAAAGAAGAAGAGAGGTGAATAAAGAAGAATGGTATAGAAAGGAGCAAGAGAAGCATAGAAAGAAGCAAGAGAGGTACAGAAAGAAGCAAGAGCGGTCCATAAAGAAGAGAGTGAGGTGCAGAAAGAGGCAAGAGAGGTACAGAAAGAGGCAACAGAAGTGTAGTAAGAGGAAAGAGAAGTGAAGAAAGAGGCAAGAGTTGATTAGAAAGGCAAGAGAGGTAAAGACAGAGGCAAGGGAGGTGCAGAAAGAGGCAAAAGAGGTACAAGAAGAGGCAAGAGAGGTGCAAAAAGAGGCAAGAGAATTGCAGAAAGAAGAGAGGTGCAGAAAGAGGTAGGAGAGGTGCAGAAAGAGGTAGGTGAGGTGCAGAAAGAGGTGAGAGGTACAGAAAGAGGCAAGAGTGGTTCAGAAAGAGGCAAGAGGGGAGCAGAAAGATGAAAGAGGTATAGAAAGAGGCTAGAGAGGTACAGAAAGAGGCAGGAGTTGAGTAGAAAGTCAAGAGAGGTACAGATAGGGGCAAGGGAGGTACACAAAAAGAGAGGTGCAAAAAGAGGAAAG
Source organism: Lissotriton helveticus (assembly GCF_964261635.1). NCBI lineage: Eukaryota > Metazoa > Chordata > Amphibia > Caudata > Salamandridae > Lissotriton > Lissotriton helveticus. The sequence goes on along the minus strand of NC_136065.1, from coordinate 889,154,219 downwards.
AGGTGTAAAACGTGGCAAGAGATGCAGAAAGAGGCGAGAGAGGTGCAGAAATAGGCGAGAGAGGTGCAGAAAGAGGCGAGAGAGGTGCAGAAAGAGGTAAGAGTGGTTCAGAAAGAGGCAAGAGAGGAGCAGAAAGACGCAAGAGAGATATATAAAGAGGAAAGAGAGGCACAGAAAGAAGAAAGTGAGCCACAGAAAGAGGGAAGAGAGGTGCAGAAAGAGGCAAGAGAGGTACAGAAAGGAGAGTGAGCCACAGAAAGAGGGAAGAGAGGTACAGAAAGAAGCAAGAGAGGTACATAAAGAGGCAAGAGAGGTACAGAAAGAGGAAGAAGTACAGGAGGCAAGTGAGGTGCAGAAAGAGGCAAGAGAAGAGAAGAATGAGGCAAGAGACTTGCGGAAAGAGGCAAGAGAGGTGCAGAAAGAAGAAGAAAGGTACAAAAAGAGGAAAGGTGCAGAAAGAGGCTAGATAGGTACAGAAAGAGGAAGAAAGTACAGGAGGCAAGTGAGGTGCAGAAAGAGGCAAGAGAAGAGAAGAATGAGGCAAGAGACGTGCAGAAAGAGGCAAGAGAGGTGCAGAAAGGAGACGAAAGGTACAGAAAGAGGAAAGGTGCAGAAAGAGGCTAGAGAGGTACAGAAAGAGGAAGAAAGGTGCAGAAAAAGGCAGGTGAGGTACAGAAAGAGACAAGAGAGGTGCAGAAAGAGGCAAGAGGTGCAGAAAGAAGAAGAAAGGTACATAAAGAGGCAAGAGAGGTGCAGAAAGATGAGATTGAGCTGCAGAAAGAAACAAGAGAGGTGCAAAAAGAGGCATGAGAAGTACAGAAAGAGGCAATAGAGGTGCAGAAAGAAGAGAGTGAGCTGCAGAAAGAGGCAAGAGAGGTGCAGAATGAGGCAAGAGAGGTGCAGAAATAGACAAGAGAGGTGTAGTAAGAGGCAAGAGAGATGCAGAAAGAGGCTGGAGAGGTACAAAAAGAGGCAGAAGAGGTGCAGAAAGAGGCAAAAGAGGTACAGAAAGAGGCAAGTGACATGCAGAAAGAGGCCAGGGAGGTACAGAAAGAGGCAACAGAGGTGCAGAAAGAGGAAAGAAAGGTGCAGAAAGAGGCAAGAGAGATGCAGAAAGATGCAAAAGAGGTACAGAAAGAGGCAAGAGAAGTGCAGAAAGAGGTAAGTGGTATAGAAAGAGGCACAAGAGGTGCAGAAAGAGGAAGAAAGCTGCAGAATGAGGCAAGTGAGGTACAGAAAGAGGCAAAAGATGAGAAGAAAGAGGCAAGAGAGGTGCTGAAAGAGGCAAGAAAGGTTCAGAATGAAAAAGAAAGGAACAGAAAGAGGCAAGATAGGTGCTGTTAGAAGAACATTGAGCTAGGGAAAAGAGGTGCAGAAAGAGGCAAGAGAGGTGCAGAACGAAGAGAGTAAGCTACAGAAAGAGGCATGATAGGTTCAGAAAGAGGCAAGAGATGTGTAGAAAGAGGTGCAGAAAGAGGACGAAAGGCACAGAAAGAAGCAAGAGAAGTGCAGAGGCAGGTAAGAGAGGTACAGAAAGAGGAAGAAAGGTGCAGAGAGAGGCAAGATAGAAGCCAAAGGGGATGATGGACGGAGTGTTGAACATTGCAAGCAGTCACCCCCAGTCAACTGACCTGGGTTTACTTCATCATCATTCTTTAGCTCACTCCGCCATTCTAGTTCAGACATGGCCATATGCAAATCAGTCTGACCCTGTGCCTCAAGGGAACAGTCCAGCCGAACTGCCAAGCCATGTCTTCTCTGCACCTGAAACAAGCATCCTGGGACCGGTTTCTGGCTAATCAGCCGTCATCAGCAAGGCTAGTTTGAATCCAGTGACAAAGTAAGCAAGAGACCCAAGTATGTGCATACACTGCCAACTTGGGGCGAACAAAGCAAAACCAAAGGGGATAATGGACAGAGTGTTGAAAATTGCAAGCACTCACCCCCAGTCAACTGATCTGGGTTTAATCCATCATCATTCTTTTGCTCACTCTGCCACCCCAGTTCAGACACGGCCATATGCAAATCAGTCTGACCCTGTGCCTCATGGAAACAGTGCAGCCTGTACTGCCAAGCCATATCTTCCCTGGACCGGAAACAAGCATCCTGGCCCTCTGTCCAGGGCTCACTGTGCCTCTGGAATCAAGCTATCCTGGCTGAAGAGGGGTGAAACCCCGAAACCGGTCCTAGGATGCTTGTTTGCAGTCCAGGGAGGACCTGGCTTGGCAGTTCGGGCTGAACTGTTCCCATGAGGCACTGGGTCAAGACTGATTTGCAGATTGCCAGGTCTAAACTGCGGTGGCATTGTGAGCAAAAGAATGATGGATTTAACCCAGATCTCTTGATTGGGGTGAATGTTTTGATTTGTTCTATATTCCGTCCATCAATTGTGTGCCTTTTGCTTTCTCGCTCTAAGTGCGCCAAGTAGGCCCACATTTGGGTCCTGGGCTCACTGTGCCACTGGAATCAAGCTATTCTGGCTGAAGAGGGGTGAAACCCGGAAACCGGTCCTAAGATGCTTGTTTCCGGTCCAGGGAAGATCTGACTTGGCAGTTCGGGCTGGACTGTTTCCATGAGGCACAGGGTCAAGGCTGATTTGAATATGGCAAGGTCTAATTTGGAGTGGCATGGTGAGCAAAAGAATGATGGATTTAACCCAGATCGCTTGACTAAGGCTGAATGTTTTGATTTGTTCTGCATTCCGTCAATCAATTGTGTGTCTTTTGCTTTCTTGCCCTAAGTGTGCTAGGTATGTCCAGACGTGGGTCATGGGCTCACTGTGCCACTGGAATTAAGCTATCCTGGCTGAAGAGGGGTGAAACCCTGACACCAGTACTAGGATGCTTGTTTCCGGTCCAGGGAGGACCTGGCTTGGCAGTTTGGGCTGGACTGTTTCCATGAGGCACAGGGTCAAGACTGATTTGCATATGGCCAGGTCTAATTTGGAGTGGCATGGTGATCAAAAGAATGATGGATTTAACCCAGATCGCTTGACTAAGGCTGAATGTTTTGATTTGTTCTGCATTCCCTCCATCAATTGTGTGTCTTTTGCTTTCTCACCCTAAGTACACCAGGTGTGCCCAGACATGGGTCATGGGCTCACTGTGCAACTGGAATCAAGCTATCCTGGCTGAAGAGGGGTGACACCCTGAGACTGGTCCTTGGATGCTTGTTTCCAGTCCAGGGAAGACCTGGCTTGGCAGTTTGGGCTGGACTGTTCCATGAGGCACAGTGTTAAGACCAATTTGCACATGGTCAGGTCTAAACTGGTTTGACATGTTGAGCAAAAGAATGATGGATTTAACCCAGATCTCTTGACTGGGGGTGAATGTTTTGATTTGTTCTGCATTCCGTCCATCAATTGTGTGTCTTTTGCTTTCTCGCCGTAAGTACGGCAGGTATGCCCAGACGTGGGTCCTAGGCTCACTGTGCAACTGAAATCAAGCTATCCCGGCTGAAGAGAGGTGAAACCCCAAAGTCTGTACTAGGTTGCTTGTTTACGGTCCAGGGAGGGCCTGGCTTGGCAGTTCGGGCTGGACCGTTCCCATGAGGCACAGGGTCAATACTGATTTGCCTATGGCCAGGTCTGAACTAGGGTGGCATGGTGAGCAAAAGAATGATGGATTTAACCCAGATCTCTTGACTTGAAGTGAATGTTTTCATTTGCTCTGCATTCCATCCATCAAGTGTGTGTCTTTTGCTTTCTCGCCCTAAGTGTACCAGATATGCCCAGACTTGGGTTTTGGGCTCACTCTGCCACTGGAATCAAGCTATCCTGGCTAAAGAGGGGTGAAACCCGAAACCGGTCCTAGGATGCTTGTTTCCGGTCCAGGGAGGACATGGTTTGGCAGTTGGGTCTGGACTCTTCCCATGAGGCACAGAGTGAAGACTGGTTTGCAGATGGCAGGTCTAAACATTGTGTGGCATGGTGAACAAAAGAATGATTTATTTAACCCAGATCTCTTGACTGCGGGTGAATGTTTTGATTTGTTCTGCATTCCGTCCATCAATTGTGTGTCTTTTGCTTTCTCTGCCTAAGAGCACCAGGCATGCCAAGACGTGGGTCCTGGGATCACTGTGCCACTGGAATCAAGCTATCCTGGCTGAGGAGGGCTGACACCCCAAAACCGGTCCTAGAATGCTTGTTTCCAGTCATGGAGGACCTTGCTTGGCAGTTCCGCCTGGACTGTTCCCATGAGGCACATGGTCAAGACTGATTTGCATATGGCCAGGTCTAAACTGGGATGTCATGGTGAGAAAAAGAATGATGGATTTAACCCAGATCTCCTGACTGGGGGTGAATGTTTTGATTTGTTCTGTATTCCATCCATCAATTGGGTGCCTTTTTGCTTTCTCGCCCTAAATGCGCCATGTATGCACAGACATGGGTCCTGGGCTCACTGTGCCACTGTAATCAAGCTATCCTGGCTGAAGAGGGGCGGGGAACCCGAAACCGGTCCTAGGGTGCTTGTCTCCGGTCCAGGGAGGACCTGGCTTGGCAATTAGGGCTTGACTGTTCCAATGAGGCAAGAGATCAAGACTGATTTGCATATGGTCAGGTCTAAACTGTGGTGGCATGGTGTTCAAAAGAATGATGGATTTAACCCAGATCGCTTGACTAAGGCTGAATGTTTTGATTTGTGCTGCATTCCCTCCATCAACTGTGTGTCTTTTGCTTTCTCACCCTAAGTGCACCAGGTGTGCCCAGACATGGGTCATGGGCTCACTGTGCAACTGGAATCAAGCTATCCTGGCTGAAGAGGGGTGACACCCTGAGACTGGTCCTTGGATGCTTGTTTCCAGTCCAGGGAAGACCTGGCTTGGCAGTTTGGGCTGGACTGTTCCCATGAGGCACAGTGTTAAGACCAATTTGCACATGGTCAGGTCTAAACTGGTTTGACATGTTGAGCAAAAGAATGGTGGATTTAACCCAGATCTCTTGACTGGGGGTGAATGTTTTGATTTGTTCTGCATTCCGTCCATCAATTGTGTGTCTTTTGCTTTCTCGCCGTAAGTACGGCAGGTATGCCCAGGCGTGGGTCCTAGGCTCACTGTGCAACTGAAATCAAGCTATCCTGGCTGAAGAGAGGTGAAACCCCGAAGTCTGTACTAGGTTGCTTGTTTACGGTCCAGGGAGGGCCTGGCTTGGCAGTTCGGGCTGGACCTTTCCCATGAGGCACAGGGTCAATACTGATTTGCCTATGGCCAGGTCTGAACTAGGGTGGCATGGTGAGCAAAAGAATGATGGATTTAACCCAGATCTCTTGACTTGAAGTTAATGTTTTCATTTGCTCTGCATTCCATCCATCAAGTGTGTGTCTTTTGCTTTCTCGCCCTAAGTGTACCAGATATGCCCAGACTTGGGTTAGACGAACCTGTGAGTTGACTGCCTTTGGATTTTTGATGCCGTTTTTTGAACAAGTGTGACTCCATTGTAAGGAGCTGTAGGAGCGTAATTTCGCCGCCCTGCTTCCCTGTGCCACTTTACACATTCCACACGTGTTATTTCCCCATTCATTTGGACAAGTGGACCCGGCATGCCAGTGAGTGCCCGAGAGGGCCCCGGGCATTATTTTGAGAGGATTTCTTCCCCTGTTGCCCTCCCTTGGTGGGAGCGGCATGTTTATTGATAGGTTTTCTGCAAGATACGTCCTTTTTTGCCGGATGTACCCCTGTCCTGATGAAGCCACAAAGAGTCTACTGGCGAAACGCGACCGCGACTGCGTCGACACTTCTGTGTTGAAGGAGTCCCCCTATCATTATTTATACTTGTTTCAACTCCTTGCGCCTTATTTAGGTAGTTTTGTGAGAGAATTTGTTTTCTCAGGCGCCACTTAGGACTTCTCTTCAGATCTATATCACTCATAAGTGGGAGTGTGTGTGTGTATATATATTTTGAGAAAGGTTTCTATTACCTCTCTTAGGGTACGCCGTTGTTCATATATTGTATATGTTGTATATAATTATTGTATATATATATATCTTGTGATTTGTGTTTCCATGGATTAATTCTGTGTGCCACTTGTTCTTGTGATACGTTTATATGTCCATAATAATTTTGTTTAATTGTATGTGGTTACATTAAGTTGAAGAGAACAAGATCATTTAAATTTTTCTTGATTCCTAACATTAAATGTGAAATTTATCCCTTTATACCATTTTTTTCTACTTTCTCATCCTTTTGATGACCCCTGCTCCGGTATGGGAGGGTGATGTGGACAGAACCCCTTCATTATAACCTAGTACAGACTTGGGTTTTGGGCTCACTCTGCCACTGGAATCAAGCTATCCTGGCTAAAGAGGGGTGAAACCCGAAACCGGTCCTAGGATGCTTGTTTCCGGTCCAGGGAGGACATGGTTTGGCAGTTGGGTCTGGACTCTTCCCATGAGGCACAGAGTGAAGACTGGTTTGCAGATGGCAGGTCTAAACATTGTGTGGCATGGTGAACAAAAGAATGATTTATTTAACCCAGATCTCTTGACTGCGGGTGAATGTTTTGATTTGTTCTGCATTCCGTCCATCAATTGTGTGTCTTTTGCTTTCTCTGCCTAAGAGCGCCAGGCATGCCAAGACGTGGGTCCTGGGATCACTGTGCCACTGGAATCAAGCTATCCTGGCTGAGGAGGGCTGACACCCCAAAACCGGTCCTAGAATGCTTGTTTCCAGTCATGGAGGACCTTGCTTGGCAGTTCCGCCTGGACTGTTCCCATGAGGCACATGGTCAAGACTGATTTGCATATGGCCAGGTCTAAACTGGGATGTCATGGTGAGAAAAAGAATGATGGATTTAACCCAGATCTCCTGACTGGGGGTGAATGTTTTGATTTGTTCTGTATTCCATCCATCAATTGGGTGCCTTTTTGCTTTCTCGCCCTAAATGCGCCATGTATGCACAGACATGGGTCCTGGGCTCACTGTGCTACTGTAATCAAGCTATCCTGGCTGAAGAGGGGGGGGGGGACCCGAAACCGGTCCTAGGGTGCTTGTCTCCGGTCCAGGGAGGACCTGGCTTGGCAATTAGGGCTTGACTGTTCCAATGAGGCACAAGATCATGACTGATTTGCATATGGTCAGGTCTAAACTGTGGTGGCATGGTGTTCAAAAGAATGATGGATTTAACCCAGATCTCTTGACTGGGGGTGAATATTTTGATTTGTTCTGCATTCTGCCTATCAATTGTGTGTCTTTTGCTTTCTCGCCCTTAGTGCGCCAGGTATGCCCAGACATGGGTCCTGGGATCACTGTGCCACTGAAATCAAGCTATCCTGGCTGAAGTGAGGAGAAACCCAGAAGTCGGTACCAGGATGCTTGTTTCCGGTACAGGTAGGACCTGGCTTGGCAGTTCGGGCTGGACTGTTCCCATGAGGCACAGGGTCAATACTGATTTACCTATGGCCAGGTCTAAACTGGGGTGTCATGGTGAGAAAAAGAATGATGGATTTAACCCAGATCTCCTGACTAGGGGTGAATGTTTTGATTTGTTCTGCATTCCATCCATCAATTTTGTGTCTTTTGCTTTCTCGCCCTACGTTTGCCAGGTATGCCCAGACATGGGTCCTGGGCTCACTGTGCCACTGTAATCAAGCTATCCTGGCTGAAGAGGGGGGAAAACCCGAAACCGGTCCTAGGGTGCTTATTTCTGGTCCAGGGAGGACCTGGCTTGGCAATTAAGGCTAGACTGTTCCAATGAGGCACAGAATCAAGACTAATTTGCATATGGTCAGGTCTTAACAGGGGTGGCATGGTGTTCAAAAGAATGATGGATTTAACCCAGATCTCTTGTCTGGGGGTGAATATTTTGATTTGTTCTGCATTACGTCCATCAATTGTGTGTCTTTTGCTTTCTTGCCCTAAGTGTGCCAGGTATGCCCAGACGTGGGTCCTGGGCTCACTGTGTCACTGAAATCAAGCTATCCTGGCTGAATAGAGGAGAAACCCAGAAGTCGGTACCAGGATGCTTGTTTCCGGTCCAGGGAGGACCTGGCTTGGCAGTTTGGGCTGTCATCTTCCCATGAGGCACAGGATCAATACTGATTTACCTATGGCCAGGTCTAAACTAGGGTGGCATGGTGAGCAAAAGAATGATGGATTTAACCTAGATCTCTTGACATGTAGTGAATGTTTTGATTTGTTCTGCATTCCATCCATCAAGTGTGTGTCTTTTGCTTTCTCGCCCTAAGTGCGCCATGTATGCCCAGACTTGGGTCCTGGGCTTACTGTGCCACTGGAATCAAGCTATCCTGGCTAAAGAGGGGTGAAACCCCAGAACCGGTCCTAAGATGCTTGTTTCCGGTCCAGGGAGGACCTGGCTCGGCAGTACGGGCTGGACTGTTCCCATGAGGCACAGAGTGAAGACTGACTTGCATATGGCCAGGTCTAAACTGGGGTGGCATGGTGAGCAAAAGAATGATGTATTTAACCCAGATCTCTTAACTGAGGGTGAATGTTTTGAATTTTTCTGCATTCCGTCGATCAATTGTGTGTCTTTTGCTTTCTTTTGCTAAATCTGAAGAAAGTCACAGAAAGAAGCAAGAGAAGTACAGAAAGAGGCAAGAGAGGTGCAGAAATAGAAAATAGATGTGCAGAAAGAGGCAAGAGAGATGCAGAAATAAGAGCGTGAGCTACAGAAAGAGGGAAGAAAAGTGCAGAAAGAGGCGAGAGAGGTGCAGAAAGAAGGCAGTGGGCTGCAGAAAGAGGCAAGAGAGATGCAGTAAGAGGCAAGATAGGTGCAGAAAGAGGCAGGAGAGATGCAGAAAGAGGCAAGAGAGGTGCAGAAAGAGGCAAAGTCATGCAGAAAGAGGCAACAGAGGTGCAGAAAGAGGCAAGATAAGTGCATAAAGAGGCAAGAGAGGTGCATAATGAAGCAAGAGAGTTGCTGATGGAAGAGAGTGAGCTGCATATAGAGGCAAGAGGGGTACAGAAAGAGGTAAGAGGTAAGAGGTGCAGAAAGAGGAAGAAAGGTGCAGAAAGAGGCAGGAGGGGTGTAGAAACAGGAATAAAGGCAGAAGTGCAGAAGGAGGTAAAAGTATAGAGAGAGACAAGAGAGGGACAGAAAGAGGAACAAAGGTAGAGAAAGAGACATGAGAGATGCTTAAATCAGAAGAAAGGCACATAAAGAAGCAAGAGAGGTGCAGAAAGAGACAAGAGAGGTGTAGGAAGAGGCAAGAGAGGTGCATAAAGAGGCAATATAGGTGCAGAAAGAGGTAAGAGCAGAGTAGAAAGAGGCAAGAGAAGTGCAGAAAGAGGCAAGAGAGGTGCAGAAAGAAGCAAGAGAGTTATATATATTTGTATATATTCAATCGCCTCTCACTCTTACAAGGAAATAATCAGCACTCAGATTGTAGTACGAACCTTGATCATGATACAAGACGTCATTGTAGCTTCCTTATTTAAATGTAGAATTGGCTTCAGTTGCCAACATTAACAAAGGACTACATATTACCTTAAACCAAAAAACTGTCATCCGTATTGGCCTGATCACGATGCAAAAATTCTGGAATATATAAATTAAAGAAAAAAAAACAATTGTTAATATGCACACTACGTAATTTCAGCATATCTTGCCCCGTGACCGCCATGCCTGTATGTTCGTCAAAGTGGTTTGTTCACAATAAACATACTTACGATTGCAAACATCAACATAAACAACGGACAACACATTACTTTAAAGTGAAAGGCTCTCGGCCATATTGATCTGGGCACGTTGCATATTTTAGAGGTTCTGACACGAAAGAATTTGTTTTAAAAAGGGTGTTAATATACACACACTATCCCTAAATAAAGTTCCAGTGATTATAGTTCCATTCCATTCACAGCTCATTTGAGATGTCATGAGTGATGTCCTGAGTGATGTCACTGACCATGTCCTTAATGATGTAATGTCTGAGGTCATAAGCAGTGCATTGCGGGGCGTGAGTTATAGTTAACTGATGAATTTCAGTGATTTTGTTAGAGTGAAATCTGAGTTTAACTGTAACGTTCCTGTAATCTTTGTTTTATTCTGCAAATTGGTGAGGATGGTGGGGGGTTGAAAGCAGGGCCTGGCCTGGCATTGTGCTGCCCCCAACCAAGCTTGCTGCTCCTGCCTCCCCTCCTCCTTGCCATCCATTGTCCAAGTCCATACACCTGCTCCCACATTACAGCCCTGTGTGGTCGTTGTTCTGCCACTGGCCTTCTTGCCTTCTCTGAACAGTTAGCTTGCTGCCCCATCCACTTTCTACTATCCTCTGTTGTCTGAATCCATGCACTAGCCTCCTCCCTCTTGCATTGCATGGTCTGATCCACCATGATCCATGGAGCTGCCCATCCTATCTACTCTAAGTTTTCTGTTGAGCTGCCACTCCCCTCCCACCTGGCTAGCATTGTCAGATGACTGTAACCTCTCCCTGCCACCTCCACCCTGCCTGTCCATGTTCCATGCCCCTATCCCCTTCCTCCTGTCCTCCATGGTCCATTTTACTGCCACATCCTTCTTCCCTCCCTGGTCTGTTGTGCTGCAACGCTCCTCCTGCCTGCCATGCATAGTCTGTTGTGTGGCTCCTTCCCCTGAACTCTTTTGTCTGTGCCTAGCTCCTACCCCTCCATTCTAACCTCCATAATTATTTGTGCATGCTCCTGCACCCTCCTTCTTGCCTATCATAGCCAAATTGTGCTGGGACTAACCCTCTAGCTTGCCATGCATGGTCTTCTGTGCTGCCATGGCCCATCCCACCTTCCCTGTGTATACAGCTAGCTGCCTCTGACCTCTTCCACCTTCCACCCCATGGTCTGTGTGTATGCCATTGTAGTCTCACGGTTGTCCTCCATGGTGTGTTGTGCTTCTAGTGCCCATTCTGCCTGACCTCTATGGCCAGCTTGCTGCTTCTGCCCTGCCCCCTTACCTCCTGCCCTCCCTTTTCATGTGCAGACCCCTGTTACCCTCCTCCTGGCTTGTCTGTTCCATTGTCACACCCCTGATATCTCCCTCCTGCCCTTTATGGTCTGTTATGCTGCAGCTTTCGCTCCTGTCTGTCCAGTATGGTCAGCTTGCTGCCATTGCCTTTTGAACCCCGTTCTCTGTTGTCCATGTGCATGGTCCTGTCCCCTCCCTATTGATTTCCATGGTTTCATATGCTGTACTGCCATACTGCATGCCCTGTGTGGTGTATTGTGCTGCTGAAAACACTGATGCCTGCCCTATAAGGTTAGTTAGGTGCACCTGTCCATGTCCCTCCTTTCCTCTGTTATCTGAGTCCATGTCCCTACCATAATTCCTCCTGCCTTCCATGATCCAATGTACCAGACTTGCTAACATTTTGAACTTGGTAAGAGGGAGAATTTGAAAAAAACAAACTAGGGAATTCATTTTTCTCATTGACTTTCTTAGAAAAAGAGAAGATTGTAGACAAGAGACAGATAAACTAAAGCCCTTTTGGGCTTAAAAACATTGGGAGTTTCCTGTCTGAATAGTCTCAGTTGGTATGTATGGTTGTACTACCACTGCCTCTTTTTCTGCCCTCAATCGTCTATTATAATGCCACAGCCTCTCTTGCCTGTCCTGCATTATTGGTTTGTTGCCCATGCCCTGCTTTCCACTGCCCTCCATGTTGTGCTGCCACTGTCCTTCCTGCCTGCCCATTGTGGTCAAACTGTTGCCTCTGCACCCTCCTACTTGCCCTCAATTTTCAGAGCTCGTCCCGCTGACCTCTGACTCTTAACAGTATCCTAATGAAAAACTAGATTGATAACATTCTATATTTATTACAAAAGTGTGGTACGCCTGACGTCATCTTGATTCAATCAAAAATGTAATACCTAAAGCATTTCCTTTAGAAATTATAGAAATGAGAGGGTCTTATTTGCATAGAAATTATGGTTAGTGCTCTAAATAACTAAAATGAGGACATATTTTCTGAGGTCTCAAATAGCGACAGAGCAATTTTAAATTATTTGTTATCTTTATGTTTGTTTATCCAGTTGACCACTTGATTAAATGTTACCCTTAGGGGAGAGAATGTGGTGTTACTTTCAGAGCTGCAGACTTTGCAACTGGGGAACCAAATTGGAGTTTCTGCTTCAGCTCGACAATCTGTGATTTTGGTCAAATCACTTAATCTCCCCATGCCTACAACCAAAATGAGTTTGTCCTTGTATGATGTAACCAATGCTCATGTAAAGCACTCCAATATCTGCCCAGCCCGCACTATATAAAACTGCAAAAAAACAAAGGATGAAAAGTGTTTTCCACACTTCTGTCATTGGGCTATATGTGGGTTACATCTGGGTGATATTTGTGCTATATTTGGGCTCCTTTTTCTCTGGTGCTCATCTTGGAGAGTTCAATTAAATTCATTCAACTTTATTCGATCTGATTTAGAAACATAGATCATAAAAGTGTACATAAAAACAGTAAATCCTCTTTCTTAATACAATACAGTGAGAATTATTTAAAACCAGTAGGTAAACATGGGTGTTACAACGCCCGGTTCAGAGCAACTTCAGGTTACCAGAATAGAAAAGTTCAATGTTCCGCAAGATCAATCTCATGTACTTCGTGCAAAATACACAATAAGGGGTCCAAGTAAGATGCAACGCTCCAATACCTGACCAGTCTGCACTATATCAAACTGCAATAAAATAAAAAAATAAAAAGTGTTTTGCCCACTTCTGTCATGGGGCTATATGTCGGCTACATCTGGATGATTTATTTTGGCCACCATGAGTGTGGAAGGGTATGCTCAGACATGAGTCCCTTGCTCATTGCACCATCAGGATTCAAGCAAGCCGGGCCGAAGACGGCTGTAATGCCAGAAACCGGTCCCCGGAAGCTTGTTTCCTTTCCAGTGAAGAATTGGCTTGGTAGTTTGGTCTGCCCTGTTCCCATGATGCACTGGGCCAGGGACAGACTAATTTGCATATAGCCAGGTTCTGAACTGGGATGGTGCAGTGAGCTAAAAAACGGTGATGGATCAAGCCCTGATCTGTTGACTGGGTAGGAGTGTTCTGATTAACTCAGATACTCTGTCCATCACCACCCCCTTTTTGAAATTATTTTGGCCACCATGAGTGTGGAAGGGTATGCTCAGACATGAGTCCCTTGCTCATTGCACCATCAGGATTCAAGCAAGCCAGGCCGAAGACGGCTGTAATGCCAGAAACCGGTCCCCAGAAGCTTGTTTCCTTTCCAGTGAAGAATTGGCTTGGAAGTTTGGTCTGCCCTGTTCCCATGATGCACTGGGCCAGGGACAGACTAATTTGCATATAGCCAGGTTCTGAACTGGGATGGTGCAGTGAGCTAAAAAACGGTGATGGATCAAGCCCTGATCTGTTGACTGGGTAGGAGTGTTCTGATTAACTCAGATACTCTGTCCATCACCACCCCCTTTTTGAAATTACATCTGGATGATATCTGTGCTACATTCGGGCTCTTGTTTTCTCTGGTGGCTATCTTGGGAGACATATTTGTTATGAAGGTACCTAGTTTTCTCATTTAATGCAGTCCGCTCAGTGGGAAATGCTTTTAGTTTTTTACTTTGATTCCATCAAGAGGGCATTCAGATGTATAACACATTTGCCAACAATTGAGAATGTTAGCACTCTAGTGGCTCATCAGATCACTGTAGTAAAGCTACTGCTCACCATGGAGTTAACTGGAAGTGTACTGTTGGTATTGAAAGTGATTGTTTCAGTCTGCATGTCAGATTTTTCTAATGAAATAGAGGAGGTTTTGAGATCTCACTTAAAACATGCCCTATATTTCTTTCGGCAGCAATAACCATAATTTGTATGGCAAAATGAACCCCCTCATTGTGTTACTTTTTAAATTAAATGTTTTGAGTTGTACCAATTTATTCCAATCAAGATGGCTTTAGGTATGCCATAATTTTGTCATAATGAAGACTGTTAGCGCTCTGGGAAGCTGCAGTCGAACACAAAGGAATCAACTGACAGGCTGTTCCCGTTGAAGTATAACAGGAAGATATTTGAGATCCCACTTAAAACATGTTCTAATTTTTCTTTCTACAGCACTAACCATATTTTCTATGACAAAATGAAATCCCTCATTGTTTTCCTTTTTAAATTACATGTTTTAAGTGTTACCAGTTTATTCCAATCAAGATGGCTTCAGGTGTGCCATAATTGTGTCATTAGTAAGACTGTTAGCGGTCTAGTTGTTCTTTAGAACACTCTGGGAAGTTGCATTAGAACAGAAAGGAATCAACTGACAGGCTGATCCTGGTGAAATATAACAGGAAGATATTTGAGATCTCACTTAAAACATGTCCTAATTTTTCTTTCGCCATAACCAAAGGGGGGGTTCACTGTTCCATCGGTGTGCGTGCTGAGTAGTCACCCTCACACTCAGAAAAGGTAAAGGGTAGAACAAGAAGTCTTATAGGAGGAAGAAAGACTAGACTAGACCTTGGACCCTTTATGGGTGTGACAGGGGAGGGGAAGGGAAGGACACTTATTGTCTCTTGTTGTCCTCACACACCCCGAAGGATGTCATGCTTCATCATTGGGCGTTTGCTCCTTGTCGGGCCGGTGCTGCAATGCCCCACAGGTCCCCGGAAGGGTCGGTTTGGCGGTGATCTTTTAAGAGAACAGCCGTTAGATGAGTGTGGGTAAGTGGAGAGGGTCCTTTTCTTACTGAGAATGTTGGTGGGTAGTGAATATAAAAAATGGCTAAGGGATACCAAGAAGAAGCGATTTTAATAGTAATATATAGGCCCCCCAGTCATATTAAAAAAACTGAGGTTATGTGTTACAGCGTGTGTAGTGATGTACCCTAGGTAAGAGAGAAAAAGTGGTCAGGTCGACATGTTTCACGCTAGGGTGGTCAAAATGATCCAGTGCACTTCATCAGGACCAGTGAAAACAATGTGTAGTCAAATTGGTGCAAGTGTAAGTGCAGGGGTATGTACTCGCCCCCTATGCTGGAGGAACATGCAGCGCTGTGCTACTAATAGAGCGCCGCTGTGATCTGCTCCCTAGTTAGACCTAGAGATAGGGAGAGGAAGAAATGGAAAAAAGGGCATGAAACATATATGAGAACATAGATATAAAAATCATAGCCTGTGTCTCAGTTGGAAGTTGTGTGGCAGCCCTGTGTGGAGGTTATTAGAGAGGGTTGTAAACCGGCACTCGCCTCATGCGAACCACGCTAAGCAGTGGTGTAGCCAAGAGCCAGCATGATACTGCACCCTCTGTGGTCAGTAACTGGGAGGTCATGTTACTCAAGCCCAGTCCGGCAAACCTCGTAATGTGCCTGCCAATGTGCCATGGTCCCTCAGTACTCCTTTACAAACAAAGTCAAGTGCAATAGGGTGCTCACCAAATGTGGTCCGGTGTTGCATCGCACTATATAGATGATATAGGGAGTATGCATGCCACACGGGCCATCCTGGTGGCCCCCCATATGTCCTGGCTATATTACAACAGATGCCCCAATGTCATCTCGATACCTCACCTTTGTTAAGTTGGAGAATTTCTCTATGGGTGGCGGAGTAGGTATCACCGTCGATTCCCGGTCTAGGAGGAGAGGGTTCAAATAAATGGGGGCAGCATATTTTCAAAAAACTCCCCAGATCGTTGTTTTGCCTCGCCTCCACCATCGCTACAATTGTATAAATCCCATGTGTCACTCTCAAGTTTACTCACGTATTTTTCGGTAGACAAGCGCTGTTTAGCACCTACCCCACCATACGCTGGCCCGGAACTTGTGTCTCAGGCCCGGAGTCACTTTAGATATGCTCTTCTGTGCATTGTTAAAGGCGGTGTCTATTTCTGGGTGCTGTGTCACCCTCTGCATCGTTGCGCATGCGTCTAGGGATTAGTGTCTTCTCTTGGCTCATGTGTAATGACCCACATGGCCACGCATACCAGTATCACTGGACAAAGCTCCGTTTACTGTAATATGTTGTGTTTAAAGTATCGCGACGTAAAGTTTGCATGAAGGTGAATATGGGGTGCACAAGGATATTAAGTTGTTAAATATATATTACGCCTGGGGGCTGAAATGCGAAATGTGATCGCAACATATTATGCACAGATTATCCATGTAAAAGTGCAATCCTCTCTTACAGTGTACATCCCTAAAGTTAAATCAAGTGCGATCAGCATACAAGTGACATGTTGCTGATGTACATGCCCCCCAATCAGATATATTGGGAATATAATACAGACAAAGTGTACAGGTAAAGGATACTGTGATCAATATGCAGACCACAAAGGAGATGGAGGGAGGTGTCTGAGCCCTTATCTCTACGCGTAGTAACATTGTCTTAGTACTGTTTTTGGATTGCACAGAACTTTGTAGTTGGAGCACTTAAAGTTCCGCCCACGGTATTTCGTCATTGAGACCGTGTACATGGGTACGATGTCGATGGAGCCAGCATTACTCATCCTCTCAGCTAGCTGTTCATGGTATTTTGCATTTTTAACATCATAGATTTGTTTGCTGCTAATTTCATATTTGTTCTTGTCATTGAGTTAGGTTAACCCTTCATTAATGTACATATCTCGTGGCCAAACGACAATATTGCCCGCTTTGTGGGGGGGCGGAGCTTGCCGGCGTCGATGGCGGACGCCTGACTCTAGAGCTCCGAGCCACCGCCCGAAATATCCTGCTATAATCCTGATTTACACGGACCTCAGGGGCTAGAAATTACGCTCCCATCGACCTGAACACCTCCGGTATCCTGTTACCGTGCAATTCCTCCGGCTCTTCTTCGGCAGCCCTCAAGACATGTGGGGAAGAGCGGCGCCCACTAGGCCCTGAAGCCGCGGCTCTGGAGTGCATGCAGACCGCCTTGCGTCACCCGACGTGCGGCTCTTTGGCGCGGATCGCGCCCGGCGAACAACCCGACTTCCAGGGACGGCCCCGGAGACCATTGCGGAGCGAGCGGAGGGAGGCGGAGGCCCGCCCCTACTACCTACCTACCTTTTGGAGATACCGTGTAAACGTGCACCGGCGATTGCTGCGGGGGTGGGTCCCGCTTCCCGCCCCGCTCTCACTGAGGGTGTCCTTCGATCCTGCCATCCCCCTCCCCCCTGGACGCCCAAAAACTGTGCTTGACCACCTGAACTTTGCCTCTTATGCACTGACCCGCAGAGATGCCCGGCGAGGGACAGAGACTAGTCGGAGGTGCCCTTGTGGGGGGGAGTAGTTAGGTGATCGCGGTTTCCTGCTCATCTACCTACGAAGGCCCTGTTCGGCCCCAACTCCGGAGCTGCGCTGCGACGCTTAGGGAGCATTGGACCACGAGGAGCTGCCATCTTGGCATCCTGTACTGCTGCGGCCTAGGACGCTATTGCGGCCAGAGCTCGCTCCGAATCGGATTTGCTGGGTGAAGCTGCGGACCTGCTCGACTCTTGGGCCTACTACCCGGCGTTTATCCTTGAGAGCGGAGACCTCTCACTGTCCAGCTGTGGACGTCTGCACAGCGATGGGTAAAGGCGATAAATCGCAGAGCAAGCTCCCCTTTGAGAGCCGCCGCACAAAACCTACAGATTCCACAGACCCCGGCGGCGCGGCCATGTCCAAGAACACTAGCACGATCTACTCAGATATAAAAGACCTGCTGATCACTATGGAAAAGGGCCTCCAGGACAGTATCACATCTATTGGCACTAAGATCGATGCGCTAACATACCGGATGGACCGCATGGCAGAACGCGTTGACAAACACGCAGAGCGCCTAGACATGGCCGAGAGGCACTTAACCGAAGTAGAGGAGGCGCAAACAAAGTTGGACAAGGATCGTCAACAGATCGGGAAGATACTTCAGGTGATACGGGACAAGTCGGAGGATTTGGAGGCCCGCTCACGCCGATCCAACATACGGATCACAGGGATTCCGGAGACGACCCAGTCTGGAAAAATGGAACTCTTTGTCGAAAAACTTCTCCGCCTGCTGCTTGGGGACGACGCTTTCTCACCAATGTTTATCGTGGAGAGAGCCCACCGCACGCTGGCTCCGCAGCCCCAATAGGGACTCCCCCAAGACCCATCATCGCGAAGCTTCTAAATTATAGAGACCGAGACACGGCCCTGCGGATTGCCAGAGAGAAGGGGACCTTACAATACGAGGGCTCAACAATTTCCATCTATCCTGACTTTACAGCTAAAATGCAGGAAGAACGTAAGCGTTTCGCGCCATACAAAAAACAACTGAAAGACCTGGGGCTGGATTATGCCATGCTGTACCCAGCGAAGCTGAGAATTAACCGACAGGAACAATCACACTTCTTTACGGACCCCAAAGACCTGCAGAAAACTCTAAAAGTATGGTCTAAGGAGCATCGGAAGGTCTATGGCACCCAAGCGGAGAGCGAAAGCAACAACAGTCAACTGGATGAACAAGAGTAGAAGTGCGTGCTGGTTTGCTGACCACTACTCGGAACAGGCCTTACTGTTTGACTCTGTAGCCACCGTTTGTGGCTCTCCGACCCTGCTGGGTCTCCGTTCCCTGCCCCAGACCGGGGGTGCCCACTGCACCGACTGAGTGAACGTATGGACACAACCTCATGGTGAGACTATTCCAAACTGTGTGGGTGTGACATGCTGCTTTATGGCTGTTTTGAACTGTATATGATATCTGCGCACCCGAGGTTGGTGATGGGGTTGGATGTCCCATCTATATCCGTTATAGCCTTTACGCGGGGGCGACCCGCTATCTAAAAAGTTTGGTACGATGGTGCTAGGGGCGGTCTTAACCTAGTAACCTCTTTGTGTTACTGACTTCCACCCAGGCGACCTCTGCACCGGCATTGTTTGCATTCCTTGCTCCCTTGGGAGCCTCCTGTTGTACACGGGACTGTTCTCCTAGTGTTGGGGTTGTCATGTTAGGCCAAGTTGGGGTTGGTCTACTGTGGGAGGGGGGTGGAGGGAGTTGGGGACGGGACTGTTTAGCTACTCAAGGTACAAGACGCTTACCTCCTACTTACATAGTGCACGTGAGGCACACACATGCAAAATCTATTAGGATGACGTTTGAAGCCTGTCCTTATGGCGGAAGAAACGAATAGCGCAGCTCACACACCCCTAGCCAAGCTTAGGATTCTAACGTGGGTCGTGCGAGGGCTCAACGATCACAGGAAGATTAGGAAGGTCCTGAGTTACTTACAGCATCATCATATCGATATCGCGCTGCTCCAGGAGATTCACCTCCCGAATAACAGCGGGATGTTAAAGTGTAGAGGCCTGGAAGGGAACACGGCAACTGTGGGTTTCACTACTCATGCCAGAGGAGTGATGACCTGGCTCAATCCAAAATCCACACTAACACAGCAGGCCCTGGAGTCTGACCCTGAGGGGAGATATGTCATATCTAGATGCACTGGCCTTGGAATGTCCTTCATAGTCATCAACACTTACGGTCCCAATTTTGACTCACCGGAGTTTTATCGGGACTTGGAGGCCAGAGCGCGCCATCACGACCCGAATCTGCTGCTCTGGGGGGGAGATATGAATCTTACGCTTAACCCGGAACTTGACAGGTCATCGGGGCCACATCGCAAACCGCCAGCGGCTGTGACGGCATTGCAGAGAGCTATGACTTGCCTGGGCCTCGAGGATGTCTTGAGGTCCCGATTCCCACACCAGGGAGGCTACACCCACTATTCCGCTTACCACGACATCCACACCAGAATAGATTACATGCTGATACCCTCGGGCAGACTGAGTGCGGTTAGAGATTGCAGGGTGTTACCCAGGACACTGTCTGATCACTCCCCTGTACTCTTGGAACTGCTGGCGCCTAACAGATCAATCCCCCCTTTCACGTGGTGATTCCCGCCATACTCGCTGCTTGACCCGGTGTTTAGAGGGGAACTGGCGGAGGCCATTGATACTTTCTTTGAGACTAATATAGGCTCAGTAGACAGCTTCCAGACTGTCTGGGAAGCTTTTAAAGTGTATATACAGGGGGTAGCTATCTCAAAACACTTTGGGATACTTAAATCCATCAGGAAGAGACTGGCTGACCTAGAGGTGCAGTTGAGGGAATTGGAACGAAGACAGAGAGAACAAGCAGACGGACCAGAGATGGCTGACATCAATAGGTTACTGGCTGAATACCACGAGGAAGCGGACAGGGAAGTTAAACACATGGGGAAGTACGCCACGGCCAGGATCTACGGGGAGCGAGACCGCCCAGGCGCCTTGCTAGTCAGGATCATTGGAGGGCCTAGAAGACACTCAGTTATAGAAATCCAATCACCCGATGGCAACCTCCTCTCTGATCCCATTGAAGTCGCGGGTGCTTTTAAGGACTACTACTCTGACCTATATACGTCTCGGGGTGGAAACCTTGATGATGATATAGATGATTACCTTGGCCATATAGATATCCCTATGCTGCCGAACTCTGATAGAGAATTCCTCATGCAGCCGATTGATAGGGAGGAGATCACGGATGCCCTGTCTGCGATGAAATCGGGCAGCGCCCCCGGTGCAGACGGCCTAACGGCTGCTTTCTATAAAACGTTCAAGGACCAGCTCATCCCTCACCTATCAGCCCTTTTTGATGACATCTGCGTAGAGGGCAATATGCCAGACTCCATGAGGGAAGCACTCCTGATTGCCATACTGAAGCCGGGCAAGCCCTGGGAGCATTGCAGCTCGTACCGACCCCTCTCTTTGCTAAATGTAGACACAAAGTTGTTTGCCAAGGCTTTGGCTACTCGACTGGCCTTACTTGCACCTTCCTTGGTCGCCCCTGAACAGGCGGGGTTTATTCCGAGCAGGAACCTGACATACAATATCCGGACTGTACTGGGGGTGCTACAACACGTTCGACAGGATAGGAAGGCACTAGCGGTATTCCTTGACATGGAAAAGGCCTTCGACTCTGTTGAATGGTCATTCATGGGTAAGGTTCTGACTAAGATGGGCCTGGGACAACCATTCATGCAAATGATAGGAGCACTGTATTCCCGTCCTCGAGCTAGGCTCCGACTAAATGACTTCGTAACTGACTCATTTCCCATTACAAGAGGTACAAGGCAGGGATGCCCACTTTCGCCGCTGCTATATGCCCTCGTAGCGGAACCGTTAGCCTGCGCCCTGCGTGAATATCATGGTGCTAGTGGTGTGAGTTTTACCACCTATCAGATAGTGGTGTCTATGTATGCGGACGATACCTTGCTTTATGTCCGAGACCCTGACAATAACCTGTCGCCTGTCCTTAGGGAGGTTGTCCGATACGGTGCCCTATCTGGTCTACAAGTCAACTGGTCCAAATCACTAGCATTCCTCTTGACCCCAAGTACACAACTAACCACCATGGAATACCCACTTCAATGGACGACTGACACGATCAGATATCTGGGGGTGCAACTACACATAGATCCAGAGACCATGTTTAGAGCGAACTATGGCATGGCGTTTAGCAAATTGGAGGACGATGTGGATACTTGGTGTAAACTCCCTCTTTCCCTGCTAGGACGGATTGCCATTATGAAGATGGTAGTACTCCCTAGATTCCTCTTTCTGTTTTCTACTATCCCAATGGTTCTCCCGAGAGTGTTCTTCTAGAGGTTGCAACAATTACTGACAAAACTTGCTTGGGCGGGGGGCCAGCCTCGTGCTAAATGGTCACTATTCACCCTACCCTACTCTATGGGGGGCCTCGGCGCACCTGACCTCGAACTGTACTACAGGGTGGCACAGGCTGCTCACTTGCACACTTGGGTACATGGAGCTCGGGATATACCACACGCTACACTGGAAACTTTATTCGCAAAGCCTCTCACACTCCCTTACACGATTTTTGAATCTACGGACCATAGGACTGGCATACTTGACTCTGTGACTGCTACTAATTGAGCGCAAAATCCGCTCCGATCGCGGATTTTGCGGATTTTCGGTAAATCCGCGATCCGCGAACTCTCGCGAATTTACCGAAAATTCGCAATTCGCGAGCGGCGGATTCCTCGGTCAAAAGTTCAAGCCTTGCTGGTCTGTAACTAATTTACGATGGCGCGGGCAAGCTGCCAGCGCCATCCTAAAGTTACTTAATTAGCTTCAGCAGGAAGCTCTAATAGATAAGATAAAGCAGGGGCTCGAGCGCCTGCTTTATTTTACCAATTAGAGCTTCCTGTTGAAGCTAATTTAGTAACTATTTTAGGATGGCGCTGGCAGCTTGCCGGCGCCATCGTAAATTAGTTACAACAGGCACA
The DNA here is from genome assembly GCF_964261635.1 of Lissotriton helveticus. Taxonomy (NCBI): domain Eukaryota; kingdom Metazoa; phylum Chordata; class Amphibia; order Caudata; family Salamandridae; genus Lissotriton; species Lissotriton helveticus. Next base: position 889,132,057 of record NC_136065.1, on the reverse strand, counting down.
AAACGGTGGTGTCTTCTTGAATAAATATGAAGGGCAGGGTTCATTCTGGCACGACGGTCCTGGCACAAAAATTAAACCTCTTCCGCAAGCACTTACAGAAATAAGCATGTGCCCTAGTTGGCGCTTAAATTCAGTGACTCATTCATCGGCCCCAAAAACAATCGTGAGCGTTGTCAAGGCTGGGCAGATGTGCCTTCTTCCCAGATATACCATCGAAAATCAGCTGTGATGCTGGACATAGGCCTTTGCATCCTTGACTTTCACGAGCGCAATCCTCGTGCTGTTCCTGTGGCCAGGAGCTTCTGTATCTGTATCTGTATCTGCTGCTCTGATCGGTCTCTGACCTTTTATACACACAAGAGGCATGTGCACTCGCATGGAAGCCCCGTCCGTTTGGCCCCGCCCACACACTCGAGGTGTGCACCGTCTTCCCGCCATTTACCCACTATGATAGGTCACTCAAGGGACCCCTGCGCCCTTCGGCGCGATTGCATAGTAACACACACCTGGTCGCTGTTGACAACTCTCTGGCACTTTAGGTAGCTGTAGTGTAGCAAAAGCACTATACATTTACCCAACGAGGTAGCACTTACTGATTATCCAGTAGAAAGTACTCCAGTTCAGTAGAGGTATGGCACAAAACGGTGGCGTCTTCTTGAATCAATATGAAGGGCAGGGTTCAATCTGGCACGATGGTCCTGGCATGGAAGCCCCGCCCCCAAATCCGCCGATCCGCAAAATCCACGGATTTTGCGGATCCACGATCCGTGAATACGCAAATTCGTGAATCGTGGATCCGCAAAATCCGCCCATGCTTACTACTAATCATGCATGGTCCAGACTCCTACACATCCAGGCGGGTGCGCTACTGTACTCCCCCATTATGCCTATTGACTGGGTACGGTGGTTACCCCCTCTCCTAGAGAAGGGGGTGGTGGCCGCCATGCTGGACCTTAACATCAAGACAGCAGGAGATCTCTTTGTTGAGGGAACAGCTAAGACCTGGGGCCAAGTGACCATAGACTTGCCATCTCCTACCTTGCTACTGAAATTCCAGTTTTACAGAGTCAGACATGCGCTCTCCGAGCTCCTAGGAGGAGACATGGCGGAACCTCCAGAGGGGCGGGGGCTCACATATGTACTTAAAGCTTCCTCTCCCCAGAAACTACAGTCTAACCTGTATTCACTATCGCAAGCACATAGGGAACACACATACACTAAATCGCGGCTGGCATGGCAGTCGGATTTACACATGGCAATAGACGATGACATGTGGAAGTATTGTTGCACTGCCACCAAGACGCTCTCACTGATCGGCCGGCATCGGCTTATACATTTCAAATTCATAAATAGAATTTACTATACTCCTGCCAGACTTCATAGATACGGCCTGAGAGCCACAGCGGAATGTGATAGATGCCAAGCCCCTGATGCGGGGTTCCTCCATCTAGCTTGGTTGTGCCCTGAAGTATTCGCATTCTGGAATAAGATCTTCACTGAAATAAGCGCAGCGGTAGACTTAGACATACCCCCTGTCCCGGAGATGGCCCTGTTGGGATACACGAAGCCTCTACCTGTGTCAGTGCGACGGCTGGTGGGCATGGGATTGTTAATAGCGCGTAAAGTGGTTGCGTGTTCCTGGATGAGGGGTCCTGTTCCTACCCATACACGATGGGCGCGTGAGATGGTGTACTGCTGTACGCAATCTGAAAACTATTGTGAACTGCTTCCCCCCACGAGTAGGCCTAAAAATTACTGGGGACTTTACCAAACGTACCTGGCATGCCGAGGGGAAGAGACGGCGACTACTGATGCGCACTAGCGGTTGTACTGGGTGCTGGCCCTGAGTTGCTTTATACTTTTTGCCCCCCCCTGATGGACGCTATGTGAGACATTACGGCCTTTGATTATTCTCTGCTTCAATCTCTGTAATTGCTGTGATGTGAGATTTGATCGCCGCCTGCCCTGCTTACTGGGTTGTTGGCTAAACAGCTGTGTACTCCTTCTAATGTAGTAGGAAGACTGATTAAGGTTAAGCGGATATTTCTTTGCCTTGAGATGTGGGGGGAGGGGGGATTTGATGTTCTCTGAAACTTGCAAAATAAACTAAAAAACAAAAATAAAAAATATTGCCCCCTTTGTCTGATTTTTTTATAATGATACTTCTATCATTCTTCGGACTTTCAATTGCTGCTATCTGCTCTTTGGTTAGATTGTTATTCTCAACCATGGATTTATAAGACAAATTCTTTAATTCACCAATTACGCCTTTCTCAAAAGAGTCAATTAGCTCATTCTTTATCAGGGGGAGAAAGATTGACTTGGGTCTGAACCCACATTTAACATTTAGGTCCAGTCTCATATTTTCATTAATAAGGTTCATCGTGGGATCTTCAAGTAAGTCAGGATCCTCACTCAATTCATGAGTGAGGATCCTGACTGAAATATGAAATTAGCAGCAAACAAATCTATGATGCTAAAAATGCAAAATACCATGAACAGCTAGCTGAGTGGATGAGTAAGGGCCTATTAGAGATGGAGGAATTTAACTTTTTAAAGTGTAAATATCCTAAAATGCCAGGCTTATATCTTCTACCCAAGCTTCATAAAATCAAGAGTCAGCCCCCAGGAAGGCCCATTGTCTCCTCGAGGGGTAGTAATCTAGAAAACACGTCAAGATATGTTGATTACTTTCTGCAACCGTTGGTGCAGAATCTCCCAACATACCTTAAGGAATCAGAAGACTTTTTACGCAAAATTAAGGAATACGAATGGAATACCGGATGTTTACTCATGACGCTTGATGTAAACAGCATGTACACCAGCATTCCCCATGAACTGGGTATAAGGACATGTAGGCACTTCTTAAAAAGCAGGTCCATATTGTACTTATTCCACACTGAGATGATCCTGGACATGGCATATACTTGTTTGACCCAGAATAATTTCCTGTTTAATGGCTTGATTTACCATCAGAAGCTTGGGACGGCGATGGGCACTTGCTTTGCCCCCAGGTTTGCTGGGTTATACCTTGGCTGGTGGGAGGAGCAGGTGGCCAGATGCCTACCCCAATATCAGGCAGGGCTCAGAACTTGGCTCCGATATATCAATGATATTTTTATTGTCTGGGAGGGCAGCGAAGAAGAGACAATTGATTTTGTTAAGATTCTAAACGTGAATTACTTGAATCTTTCTTTTACTAGTCATATTGAAAGAAAGACAATTGACTTTCTTGACCTAAAGTCAAAGTTGAAAATAACAGACAGATTACGACTCTGCACAGGAAGGACACGGCTGGGAACAGCCTCCTTCACGCGCAGAGCTGTCACCCGAGGAGCCTCATTAATTCTATCCCCATGGGTGAATTACTACGGGCTAAAAGAAACTGTACTAGAAAGGAAGACTTTGAACGTGAAACCAAGATCATGTGTGACAGGTTCAGACAGAGAGGTTACAGCAATAAATGCATCAATGTCGCAAAAGAGTTGGTCAACAAACGCGAAAGAGATGATCTGATTATTGATTATTGATCAAATGAAAGATAAAACAGAGGGAATGGTGACATCTACGTTTATAACAGACTATAACCTCCAGTCCAGAGACGTTAGGACAGCCATTTCTAAGTTTTGGAATGTCTTGAAGATCGATAAAGATGTGGCAAAAGGCATCCTCGACTACCCTCAGATCACATACCGCAGAAACAGATCTCTAAAAGATATGCTCTGCGATACACTTATCCCAATTCCTAAGAAAATGAATCCTATCCAAGGATTTTATATCTGTGGCAAATGCAATGTAGATATAGCTGTAATCTAAAAGAAGTGAAACTATCCACCCACTGCAAACCATTCAAAATCTAGAAATATTACTCCTGTCTGACTGAATATGCGGTATATGTACTCAAGTGTCCCTGTAATAAGTTTTATATAGGGAGCACTATTCACCCCGCAAAAAAATGGGTTTTTGAACATTTGCGGCAATAAAGAATCTTGACAAGCAATACCCGGTGGAGGTGCCAGCCACCATAAAAGTAACAACTGCCTGATATCCTTTTGTGTCCTAGATCATGTACCTGTGAGAGAAAGAGGGCGCAATAGATTGCAGGAGCTGAGAAGGCTTGAGTCCCGTCTAATCATTAAATATCAAACACTACAACCAGATGGCCACAACTGTGATGAAGCTTTATCCGTACACTTAGGTTAAATTAATTCAAACTAAGGTACAATAGATCCTGCATGATGAAATAGCATATTGAACAATAGTGTATGGTTAATGCTACGATATTCACACTCTAGGTTTTTGTTAGACCTGGCACCTTGGCGTGAGTCTCCCTTCCTCTTTTTGCTGATGTGCCTCCAATGTTTTGCTGGTATTCGATGCTCAGGGCACTGCGCCACGGCCAATCCATGTCGCAGTGCAAGTGCTCCCAATGTAAAGTGTATGTACAATTGATTTCCATGATTGGCTTATTTGATTTACTATCAGTCCCCAGTAACGTGCACGAGGAGTGCCGGGGCTTGTAGATACAAATGCTGCTGGTGGGCTTGCAGTGCTGATTGCGCCACCCACAGAAGCGGCCTCGAAAGATGTGTCTCGGGTCCGCCATTGCTGACCCCGCGTGCAGTCTCATATTGCATGCTGATTGCGCAAGTGCCCACACTTGCCAGTCCCTGAACCTTCCCTAACCTTCATATCAGTCACCCCTATGGTAGGCCTACGGGCAGGGTGCGTAGTAAGCGTAAGGTAGGACAAGCCTCGAGTGTGGCATGTCCTAATAGTGAATTACAGCCCTTTCGGTTCTTCACTATTGAAGGGCTACCTGTTCTCTTAGGCCAGACGAGCTGTCGGAGCTATTACACGCTATAGTCGCGGCAGGCTCCGGGAACACGGTAGCCGGTCGATTTTAGTATACCTGAACTCAGAATAATAAAATACTTCCTTTAGTAAGGTTTATTTTAATATCCTGTGTTTGCAAACGCTACTTTTAGAAAGATAGCCTTTGCTCGCCTAACTGTTCAACCGCCTCTGCCAGGATGTGTATCTGCTGTCTGGGTTTGTGTGAGTGACAGGGCTGGGAGATTCCCGGGGAAAGTCGGGTGCTCCAGGTGGTGAATAGAGTACTTACACCAGGATGGGTGGGCGGAGTAGTCCTTGACTCTGAATAGGGTTGTGCTCCTCCACCCCAATGCTGTCTCCACCGCCCCGCAGAGCGTCTGATGTCTCTGCCCTGAACCCTGAAAGAAGACGGCAGCGTCCTGTCAACAAAGTGCTCCAGAACTGGGTTGAACCAGGCTCAGGCCCCCTGGCCTGCAAAGACAAAAGAATCACAGTATAAATGCAGGAGCTCCGCTCCTTACAGATCAGATCCAGTTTTGACCACGACGAACCTCTGCCTGACTAGAAGGACCAAGAGAAGCTGAAGGACGGAAACCAGTCTGTATCCTGTTAGACTGGCCTGCAGTGGTGCCTTGCTGAGAACGGAGAGGAAAGGACCAGAAAGGACTTTGTAGACTTGTGCCTGAAACGATCTCCAAGGGCTTGATCGAGAGCTTGCCCCTGAACGGAACCCCAGGACCATTGGGTTCTATCTGCTTGTGCCCGTCTGCTGTTGGGCCTTAGTTCTTATTCCCTCGCCAGAGTTGTGACTCGGGTACCTTCGCCCCCTCCCAGGTCGTGACAGCTCGGAGCCTGGTCGCCCTGCCGTAGAGAGCCCCACTCCTCCCGGAGTCGCTCTCCGCTTCAGTGCCGGACCGCCTGCTCTCCTGTCACCTCGCCGCTAACGGAGCGCGATTGTGTACCTCTCATCTCTCCAGCCGGAATCTGCACGTAGAACATTTCCATAGCCTCGGACGGTCCGTACGTCGACGCGTACCCGACTGTCTCGCTTTGTCCTCCTGCATACCAAGGCTCGTGCCACACCTCAAGCAAGGCCTCCCCGTACAGTGATACTGGAAGCCTGGTGCTGCACCCGTCTGCCCGAGAACGCGACGCCCCTCACAGATCCACGAGTACGACCCGGCGTGCTAAGAAGTAGTACGCCCCGCCGGCCTGAACGGCGCCTCGCCCCGTGAGCTGCATCGATCCCGGATCGCCGCAACCCTCCACAGTATAGCTCCTTCGCTCCTCGAGGGGGACCGAGCCGGAGAGATCCTCTGGAGAACCGTCGGCCTCGTTCGGGGTCAGCCCTCACCAGCCGCGCCTGAAACGCCTCGGATTTCCACAGCAAGGTACACTTGAACGCCGTCTCAAGTTCATATCGGATCCAGGGTCCGCAACGTTCTTATTTCCCTGTCATCGTACCTTGCCGAACAACGAACATTGAAAGACTAAGTTTGCCTATTGTAATCTGGTGGCCCCCATTCGCTAAACGTTATTGTTGGTCTTGTGATAATTCTGCTTGAATATATCTTTTATATAAAGTATACGTATTTTTGATACAACCATTTGACTGGTGTCCGTTTGTGGTGGGTCAGTAGGTTTACTGTGTGTGATCATAAATGCTTCACTTACTATCGCCCTGAAGATTAGCCTTGTCTGCTCGCCCCACGTTGCCTAGAGGGTGAGCAGGGGTTAGTCGAAGGAGTAGTTCCCTTGCCCTGACGATTGGGTCTCAGGGTCCCTGCTTGTCACAAGTACCTACCTGTGCCAACCAGAGACCTTCGGGTTCCAATATTGGTACCAGCGGTGAGGATTTCAGATTTGCATTTATGATTTATATACAGTGAATTACTGATCATCACCTAGTGAGAGCAGACCAAATAACGAAGCCACAGATTACGTTCTCGCCGAGAGATCTCCAATCTTCCAACCATGCCTGGTTCACTTCCGGTACCAGCACCCTCCGTTGTACTCTCTGTGTTCTCTGGAATCGACGATGTTGACTGGGAAGGGCTAGAAAATTGCAAACTCGAGCAATTGAGAGCCCTGTGCGAAAAGTTTCGAGTTTCCCAGGCGGGCTGCAAAACCAGAGTCCAACGCATCACGGCACTGAGAGCCTGGAAAGAGTCCAGAGAGCCAGCCAATCGGTTGGTGGTGGATCCACCTGATAGCATTATTGAGGTACCGGGAGGCCCGTAGTCAGAAGAGCCGGCAGACAGGGCCGCAACCAGAGCGCATGAAGTGGAGATGGCCAGATTGAAAGGTCAGATGGCCATGGAGGAAAAAAGGCTCCAGCTGGAGCATGAAGTGCGAATGAAAGAATTGGAGCTGAAAGCAAAGCGCTTGGACGCAGCTCCTGGTGGCAGCACAACGCCAGCCCAGCTAGAGTCAAGGGTCTACGTACCGAAAGATGTGGTGAAGGAATACTTTAAGGGAGATGACATAGGACAGTGGTTCCGGGCCTACGAGGTAGCCATGTCTTCCCACCGGGTCCCTGAGAAGGATTGGGGAGCGGGGTTGTGGGGACGGTTCCTGACCGAGGGGCGGGATACCCTGTTAGATCTCCCTTCCGAAGAGTCCAAGTCCTATCCACGAATGAAAGAAGCCCTGATGAATCGGTTTGGTTTAACTCCTGAAATGTACCGACAGCGGTTTAGGAAGTGTGTGAAGATTCAAGGGGGTATGTATGTGGAGTATGTGACCTTTTTCTGCAGAGCACTGGATGGTTGGGTGAAGGGTAGCAAGGTAAATGATTTTCAAGGGCTGCTTGATTTGATAGCATGGGAGCACTTGTCGGATAATTGTTTTCCTGAGTTACGCCAGCACCTGATCGATAGCAAGCTGTCCAACCCGAGGAAGCTTACTGAGGAAGCGGACCACTGGCTCAGCACCAGGGTCCACAAGGGTCCAGTGGGAGACTCAGCCAAAGGTGGGCAGGGTCCCCAGCAGAAGAGTGGGGGGGACAAGGGAAAACAGAAAGGGTTCCAGAAAGGCCCCCAAAGTAATCCCCAAGGGAACCAAGGGAAAGGTTCTCAGTCTTCCCCACCCCCGAAATCAACCGGGGCCCCGACAGGTAAACCTGTTCAAAAGGGGCCCATCACCTGTTTTAGGTGTGACGACCTGGGTCACATTGCCTCTGACCCTAAGTGTCGCTTATTTGCAAAACCCGCACCCACTGGTGCTCCCCCCCGGCAACTAGCTAATGTTAACTTTGGGGAGGAAGTAGCATCCAAATGGGTGGGGGTCCCGTTCAGATGACCCTAGTCTCGTTAGGAGACAGTGAGATGGTCCCCGAAAACTACCTGCCCAGTAACACTAAAAAATATGCGCAGGTAGTGACCATCAACGGTAAGAAGGCAGAGGCTCTTCGAGATACAGGAGCCAGTGTGACTGCAATGAGGCAGCACCTGATGTCTCAAGAGCAGTTGGTACCGCACGCATACTGTAGGGTTGTCCATGCGGACAATTCTGAGAGCCAGTGTCCGATGGCTCAGGTTCCCTTTGAGTGGGGGGGTCTCAGGTACTCTGCAAGTCGCTGTGAGGACCTCCATGCCTGTTGATTGTCTGCTAGGGAACGATTTGGAGAACTCCCCTTGGGAAAAGGTGGAGAAAACGACTCATCTGCGGATGGTGGGTCTACCCGACTGGGCGTGCGTGACCACACGGTCCATGGCAGCCAGTAGGGGTGTTGAAGAGGTCCTGGAGCCTGAAGGAGAGGCCCAGGAACCGGCCTTAGAGAGACGGGACCGGGGGCGCGGACAGCCGGTCCCCGATGCTCCCACGGCCCAGGAGGAAGCAGACCTCGAGGGGAATACCCTGGAGCCTACAGGGGAACAGATCACCGAACTGGGAGACTTGCCTGAGCTGACCCATTGGCAGCAAGAAGGAGGTCCCTCCAGGGAGGAATTCTGTGAGGAGCAGAGAACGTGCCCTTCTCTAGTGGGTATGCGGCAGCAGGCTGCAAACCAGGCCAATGGTGTTCGGTCCGGAACTCACTTGGTGTACTGGGAGAACGATCTCCTGTATTCAGAGCCTAAGGCTGCTGAACCTGGGTCAGCCCGTGTGCTGGTGGTACCCCAGAAGTTCAGGGCCTTCCTACTGGGTTTGGCTCACGATGTGCCGTTAGCAGGACATCTGGGGATGGACAAGACCTATGACAGGCTTGTCACCCACTTTTACTGGCCCCAGATGCATCGGAGCTCAGACGCTCATTGCAGAACTTGCCAGACTTGCCAGGCAAGCGGTAAGTGTGGAGGGAAGAACAAGGCTCCCCTCCAACCATTCCCCGTCGTCAGTACCCCATTCCAGCGAGTGGGAATTGACATTGTGGGGCCTCTGGACCCCAAGACAGCCCTGGGCAACAGGTTCATCCTGGTCTTGGTGGACCATGCCACCCGGTACCCTGAAGCCATCCCTCTGAGAACTGTGACGGCCCCCGTGGTGGGACGAGCGCTGATGGGAATTTTCTCTCGAGTAGGATTCCCTCTAGAGGTGATGTCGGACAGAGGTACCAATTTCATATAAAAATATATGAAATCCCTTTGGCAAGAGTGTGGTGTAACGTACAAGTTCACCACCCCTTACCGCCCCCAAGGAAACGGGTTGGTTGAGAGATTCAACCGAACCTTGAAAGGCATGATTATGGGCCTAGAAGGACCGATGAGGCGTAAGTGGGACGTCCTCTTACCATGTCTACTGTTTGCGTACCGAGAGGTGCCACAAAAGTCGCTCGGGTTCAGTCCCTTCGAGCTTTTGTACGGTCACCTGGTACGAGGACCTCTGAGTCTGGTTAGGGAAGGCTGGGAGCAATCTCCCAGGAAACCTCCTCAGAATGTACATAGCTACATGCTGGCCTTCTGAAACCAGACCCGGCGATTCAGGAAACTTGCTGAGGCAAACCTGGAAGCCAGCCAGGAGGAGATGAAGCGGTGGTACGACCAGAATGCCACTCTGGTAGAGCTTCAGCCTGGACAAAAGGTGTGGGTCTTATCCCCAGTGGAGCCCTGTGCACTTCAGGATAAGTGGACGGGTCCATTTGAGGTTGTGGAGCGCAAGAGTCCTGTCACCTACCTGGTGAACTTGCAAACTCCCAGGAACCCTTTGAGGTTCCTACATGTTAACCGCCTTAAGCCCCACTTGGAGAGGCCAGAAGTGGGCATGCTGTTGGCTACCGATGACGGAATGGAGAAGGAGACCGAGCCTCTCCCAGACCTCTTGGTGGCCTCCGAGCGAGATGGGTCAGTGGATGGAGTTAACCTCTCACCCTTCCTGACCTCCGAACAGCAGGACGATTGCCGCCAGTTGCTGGGGCAATTCTCTGACTTGTTCTCCCTGGTTCCGGGTGTCACAGATTGGTGCGTCCATGACGTGGACACTGGAGACAGCTTGCCGGTGAAGAACAAGGCTTACCGCATGACTGACAGGGTGCGAGCTTGCATCAAGGAGGAAGTCTCGAAGATGTTCGCTCTTGGGGTGATTGAGTCCTCCAGCAGTCCTTGGGCCAGCCCAGTGGTCTTGGTCCCGAAGGCTGCGACACCGGGAGCCACACCTGAACTCCGGTTCTGTGTGGACTATCGAGGACTCAATTCGGTCACGAAGACTGACGCGCACCCCATCCCCAGAGCTGATGAGCTCATCGATCGGTTGGGTGCTGCCCGGTACCTCAGTACCTTTGACTTAACGTCTGGGTACTGGCAGATTGCCTTAACTGACGGGGCCAAATAGAGGTCAGCGTTTTCAACCCCAGATGGGCACTACCAATTCCGGGTTATGCCCTTCGGGATGAAAAACGCCCCTGCCACCTTCCAGAGGTTGGTCAACCAGGTGTTGGTTGGACTGGACGCGTTCAGTGCCGCCTACCTGGACGACATCGCAGTGTTCAGCGGAACGTGGGAAGAACACTTGCGGCACCATTGGGAAGTGTTGCCGGCTCTGCGCAAGGCAGGCCTCACGATCAAGGCAAGCAAGTGCCAGATCGGGCAGGGATCCGTGGTGTATTTGGGACACCAAGTGGGGAGCGGCCAGGTGGCGCCCTTTCAACCCAAAATTCAGACCATCCTGGCTTGGGAAGCCCCCAAGACCCAAACGGAGGTGAGGGCCTTCCTCGGACTCACCGGGTACTACAGGAGGTTTGTCAAGGGATACGGCACCATCGTTGCCCCCTTGACCAAGCTGACTTCGAAGAAGCAGCCCCGGAAAGTGATCTGGACCGACGCTTGTCAGGAAGCCTTCGACACCCTGAAGAAAGCCATGTGCACGGCGCCCGTGCTCCTGGCTCCTGATTTCTCCAAAGAGTTTGTAGTGCAGAGAGACGCTTCAGAGCATGGGATTGGGGCTGTCCTTTCACAGACGACTGAGGAGGGCTGGGATCACCCTGTGGCCTTCATCAGTCGGAGGTTACGACCACGGGAACAGAAGTGGAGTGCGATTGAGCAAGAAGCTTTTGCTGTGGTCTGGGCCCTGAAGAAGCTAAGACCCTACCTGTTTGGGTCTCACTACCGAGTTCAGACGGACCACAGGCCCCTCAGATGGTTGATGCAAATGAGGGGTGAGAACCTAAAACTGTTGAGGTGGTCCATTTCTCTACAGAGTATGGACTTTATGGTGGAACATCGCCCTGGCATAGACCACGCCAATGCTGACGGTCTGTCAAGGTTTTTCCGCCTTAGTGATGAGGAACTCCCTGGGCAAGGGTAGTTCTACCCACATTTCAGCTGGAGGGGACACGTGTTAGACCTGGCACCTTGTCGTGAGTCTCCCTTCCTCTTTTTGCTGATGTGCCTCCGATGTTTTGCTGGTATTCGATGCTCAGGGCACTGCGCCACGGCCAATCCATGTCGCAGTGCAAGTGCTCCCAATGTAAAGTGTATGTACAATTGATTTCCATGATTGGCTTATTTGATTTACTATCAGTCCCCAGTAACGTGCACGAGGAGTGCCGGGGCTTGTAGATACAAATGCTGCTGGTGGGCTTGCAGTGCTGATTGCGCCACCCACAGAAGCGGCCTCGAAAGATGTGTCTCAGGTCCGCCATTGCTGACCCCGTGTGCAGTCTCGTATTGCACGCTGATTGCGCAAGTGCCCACACTTGCCAGTCCCTCAACCTTCCCTAACCTTCATATCAGTCACCCCTATGGTAGGCCTACGGGCAGGGTGCGTTGTAAGCGTAAGGTAGGACAAGCCTCGAGTGTGGCATGTCCTAGTAGTGAATTACCGCCCTTTTGGTTCTTCACTATTGAAGGGCTACCTGTTCTCTTAGGCCAGACGAGCTGTCGGAACTATTACACGCTATAGTCCCGGCAGGCTCCGGGAACACGGTAGCCGGTCGAGTTTAGTATACCTGAACTCAGAATAATAAAATACTTCCTTTAGTAAGGTTTATTTTAATATCCTGTGTTTGCAAATGCTAATTTTAGAAAGTTAGCCTTTGCTCGCCTAACTGTTCAACCGCCTCTGCCAGGATGTGTATCTGCTGTCTGGGTTTGTGTGAGTGACAGGGCTGGGAGATTCCCGGGAAAAGTCGGGTGCTCCAGGTGGTGAATAGAGTACTTACACCAGGATGGGTGGACGGAGTAGTCCTTGACTCTGAATAGGGTTGTGCTCCTCCACCCCAATGCTGGCTCCACCGCCCGCAGAGCGTCTGATGTCTCTGCCCTGAACCCTGAAAGAAGACGGCAGCGTCCTGTCAGCAAAGTGCTCCAGAACTGGGTTGAACCAGGCTCAGGCCCCCTGGCCTGCAAAGACAAAAGAATCACAGTATAAATGTTAGAGCTCCGCTCCTTACAGATCAGATCCAGTTTTGACCACGACGAACCTCTGCCTGACTAGAAGGACCAAGAGAAGCTGAAGGACGGAAACCAGTCTGTATCCTGTTAGACTGGCCTGCAGTGGTGCCTTGCTGAGAACGGAAAGGAAAGGACCAGAAAGGACTTTGTAGACTTGTGCCTGAAACGATCTCCAAGGGCTTGATCAAGAGCATGCCCCCTGAACGGAACCCCAGGACCATTGGGTTCTATCTGCTTGTGCCCGTCTGCTGTTGGGCCTTAGTTCTTATTCCCTCGCCAGAGTTGTGACTCGGGTGCCTTCGCCCCCTCCCAGGTCGTGACAGCTCGGAGCCTGGTCGCCCCGCCGTAGAGAGCCCCGCTCCTCCCTGAGTCGCTCTCCGCTTCAGTGCCGGGCCGCCTGCTCTCCTGTCACCTCGCCGCTAAGGGAGCGCGATTGTGTACCTCTCATCTCTCCAGCCGGAATCTGCACGGAGAACATTTCCATAGCCTCGGACGGTCCGTACGTCGACGCGTACCCGACTGTCTCGCTTTGTCCTCCTGCATACCAAGGCTCGTGCTGCACCTCAAGAAAGGCCTCCCCGTACAGTGGTACTGGAAGCCTGGTGCTGCACCCGTCTGCCCGAGAACGCGACACCCCTCACAGATCCACGAGTACGACCCAGCGTGCTAAGAAGTAGTATGCCCCGCCGGCCTGAACGGCACCTCGCCCCGTGAGCTGCATGTATCCCGGATCGCCGCAACCCTCCACAGTCTAGCTCCCCCGAGGGGGACCGAGCCGGAGAGATCCTCTGGAGAACCGTCGGCCTCGTTCGGGGTCAGCCCTCACCAGCCGCGCCTGAAACGCCTCGGACTTCCATAGCAAGGTACACTTCAACTCCGTCTCGAGTTCATATCGGATCCAGGGTCCGCAACGTTCTTATTTTCCTGTCATCGTACCTTGCCGAACAACGAACATTGAAAGACTAAGTTTGCCTATTGTAATCTGGTGGCCCCCATTCGCTAAACGTTATTGTTGGTCTTGTGATAATTCTGCTTGAATATATCTTTTATATAAAGTATACGTATATTTGATACAACCATTTGACTGGTGCCCGTTTGTGGTGGGTCAGTGGGTTTACTGTGTGTGATCATAAATGCTTCACTTACTATCGCCCTGAAGATTAGCCTTGTCTGCTCACGCCACGTTGCCTAGAGGGTGAGCAGGGGTTAGTTGAAGGAGTAGTTCCCTTGCCCTGACGATTGGGTCTCAGGGTCCCTGCTTGTCACAAGTACCTACCTGTGCCAACCAGAGACCTTCGTGTTCCAACAGTTTTTAATTCGTAATAGGTATGAGTGGTGATCACGTAAGAATGAAATTGGCACTCACTTTATTTATTTTCACTCCATACAGGTCCCATTGAAAGTTCTATAGCAGAATTTTAGACACAGCAAGGAGTGACATTCACTGTATGGTGGAAGATTGAATGAATCGTGGGAAAAGCGGCGACTAGCGTACCAAATGAGACTTGTGTCCACTACGGCTTGACGTATTGAAATCATCAGTAATCGTTTGGCCCACTGGGGTGCTATTTTTTGAAAGTCGGTAAATGATTTTTTGTACCGGAGGGGCGGGACCTTTTGTGCTGCTAAATCTTTAATATGCACACACATGACGGCCAAAAAAATGTAGATACAGCATAAATTGTACTAGTGTATTTACATGATTTAATTTATTGTGCGCTGACCGTATTGAAAGTAATTTGTTTCATTATTGTTTCATTATTCTTTCATGCACGTTAAATGTAAAATCAGCCATGAATCAGTCTTCTAGCTCCAAAGTACCATGGGAGGCTGTTGTTTATGTCCATTTAAGGTGAAGAGTCATGTGTTTTGTATATATAACTTTATTGAACCTCATACTCGCACTCGTGAGAAAGGAGACTTGATCTCTGAAACGCGTCGAGTTTGCTGCTGAATACAAAGGATTGTGGCCGGACTTCGTTTTTGTGTACATTGATATAATGACATCTGTTGGATTGTTGGGTTTGGCGAGCCCGTCTCGGCCCGCCGCTCTAAGTGGCTGAAGTACATATGCCAAAAACGAGGTGGAATATATACATATATGTGTGTGTGTATATAGAGTAGTGACCAATAGTGTGCACATTGGATACACATGTTTACTTCCACTGTTTACTTCCACTATTTTCTGTTTCCCCTATAAAGCATACTTTTGCACATCTGTCGTTTTATGTACCTTACTGTATCTATCTTTATGAAAATTGTAATGCATCCGTTAGTCCAATTTTAAAATAATTTCTTATTTTTTCGTGTGTGCTATGGAATTTGTAGTTGACCAATGCACATTTGCACTTGGGTGATTATTAGTAATCCCTTTTTTTTAAATGCTCTGGTTACTATCTCCCTTACTTGAACTGATATTAGACAGACAGTGCTGAATATAGATTTGGGCACTTGCCCTTTATTTCACATTTGTGCATTATTTATACACAATTGATTTTTCAACAGCACTATGTAAATATTTAGGAGTGGGGTTATTGATTTTAGATTACCTCTTTATGTTTTGAGCGTTTTTTTTTATCTAACAAGGTCTCCTGGTATTATAGGAAGCTTTGAGTTTGAAAACTCGCCAATCATATAAACAGGAACATTATGTAAAGTGGGATGTCTTCTAAACATGTGCCCTATACTCCTATATTATAAGTTTAAGGGGTTGGACCCATGTAGTCAGTGGGACCTGGGTAATTACTCGGTATGTAGGAAGAGGGGTCCCAGACAGAACACAACAAATTACTAAATTCACAACATTTAGAATAGATTAATTCAAAAAGATCAAATCACGGTGCAAGGTGTTTTTATTTTCACCGCACCAGTCCTAAACATTCATTAGATCATTAGTCAGAACATGAATATTTACACAATACACAGAAATTCAATAAGCCCACAGGGGAAAAGGGGAAAGTGCAGGGAAGGAAATAACATTTCTTGAAGGTTCAAGCATCACATATCAAACTTCAATTATATCAGTCCGCATTTTATGATCACCAAACAAATTAAATAGATCCCCAAAGGTGGGGTCAAATACAGTGTAAACACATCAGAATGAATTTCAAAAAAGAATCTCCTATTCAGCTATATACATAAAACTGTTCTGTAGGAGTTCAAATATGTAGAGGAAGTCTACGTTTCGACCCATAGGATGTAGGACGGTGGATCCTTACTACGCGGGTCTTCGTCAGGGCGTGAGGGAAGAGGAGGGGGGGGTTGGTTGTTGTGGGGCTGTTCCTGATGAGGAAACTGATAATCGGCCTCTGAAAAAACGTAGTCCTGGCACTTGCCGTGTAAGTTGGCGGAAGTAGCAGTGTCTCAGCCGTAGTATTATATGGTATTCGGCTGTTCAAATAGTTGTGGCGGGATTAATTGTCCGTAATGAGGTAAGAAAACGCGTCAGTATATCCCATCGGTTACTCGCGCTTTCCATATACATTAGTGGAGGTAGCTGTTTCTCTGCCGTAGTATTGGCCCATTCAAATAGGTGTTTGTATCTCCATCAATGCGGCGGGGTTAGTTGTCCTTAATGAAGTACAAAAAACGTGTCCGTTTATTCCATCAGAATTTCCGAAGTGAAATTATTTAGGGAGCGCGCGAGCCCGCGTCTTCCCCAGTCAGGTAGCAATCAGGAACACTTATATAAGTTTAAGGGGTTGGACCCATGTAGTCAGTGGGACCTGGGTAATTACTCGGTATGTAGGAAGAGGGGTCCCAGACAGAACACAACAAATTACTAAATTCACAACATTTAGAATAGATTAATTCAAAAAGATCAAATCAGGAACACTTCCTGATTGCTACCTGACTGGGGAAGACGCGGGCTCGCGCGCTCCCGAAATAATTTCACTTCGGAAATTCTGATGGAATAAACGGACACGTTTTTTGTACTTCATTAAGGACAACTAACCCCGCCGCATTGATGGAGATACAAACACCTATTTGAATGGGCCAATACTACGGCAGAGAAACAGCTACCTCCACTAATGTATATGGAAAGCGCGAGTAACCGATGGGATATACTGACGCGTTTTCTTACCTCATTACGGACAATTAATCCCGCCACAACTATTTGAACAGCCGAATACCATATAATACTACGGCTGAGACACTGCTACTTTCGCCAACTTACACGGCAAGTGCCAGGACTACGTTTTTTCAGAGGCCGATTATCAGTTTCCTCATCAGGAACAGCCCCACAACAACCAACCCCCCCCCCCCTCTTCCCTCACGCCCTGACGAAGACCCGCGTAGTAAGGATCCACCGTCCTACATCCTATGGGTCGAAACGTAGACTTCCTCTACTTATTTGAACTCCTACAGAACAGTTTTATGTATATAGCTGAATAGGAGATTCTTTTTTGAAATTCATTCTGATGTGTTTACACTGTATTTGACCCCACCTTTGGGGATCTATTTAATTTGTTTGGTGATCATAAAATGCGGACTGATATAATTGAAGTTTGATATGTGATGCTTGAACCTTCAAGAAATGTTATTTCCTTCCCTGCACTTTCCCCTTTTCCCCTGTGGGCTTATTGAATTTCTGTGTATTGTGTAAATATTCATGTTCTGACTAATGATCTAATGAATGTTTAGGACTGGTGCGGTGAAAATAAAAACACCTTGCACCGTGATTTGATCTTTTTGAATTAATCTATTCTAAATGTTGTGAATTTAGTAATTTGTTGTGTTCTGTCTGGGACACCTATACTCCTATAGTCTGTCATTTACCTTTATGATCATTGTTTGGAGGGAAAACATGGATACATTGAATATTTAAACAACGCAGGATTTTAAGCATGTCATGTGATCAAGACCGGGGTGACCCGGTCGAAACGTGTCATGTTGGGAAGAATGGAGCAATAAACGCACTTTAAGAAAATTGAAACCTGAGTGGTGGTCCGTTCCTGCAAGCATCTCTGACTATTTGTTGCAGCATTTTGGTGTGGACAGGACTTGGTGGTTCAGATCATACATATATATATATATGTATATCTATATATATCTATATATATTCTGTTTCTCCGTTTCACCACCCGTCGCTCCTCTTTGCCTCGGGTGCCTCCTTACCGCACGGTGAAGTGCGTAAATATTCAAAAACACACGGTCCTCACTCCCAGGTCCGTTCCACAATTAAGGGCACTCACAGCTCTCTCACGTTGTTTTTCATTGCCATAGTTTATTTTTAGGCGCTGCACAATCGTATCAACAAACGCGTTTCGGCCTTCGTCAGTGTCGATAGATACATACTTTCATGCTGTTTAAATAAAGTTACAACGTAACATAGTCACGTGATTAAAACCAAATTAAGAAACAAATGAATAAAAATAAAAGAAGGCACAGTGAATTCTCTACATTACTGTGGCGGCCATCTTACAAGGTCAAAGAAACGCTTTATCCAATGATAGTATCTTGCATACAAGCTATCAAAGAATTTCATTTCATCGTAATTGAGCAATATTTACTATGTTCATTTCATTTTTATAGTTTTGTGCATTAAATCTAAGTTCGTATCTGAAAGATACAAAAGACTTTTTGAGGATTATCCAAGGTGTTGCTTTTATTTTTATTCATTTGTTTCTTAATTTGGTTTTAATCACGTGACTATGTTACGTTGTAACTTTATTTAAACAGCATGAAAGTATGTATCTATCGACACTGACGAAGGCGGCAACGCCGAAACGCGTTTGTTGATACGATTGTGCAGCGCCTAAAAATAAACTATGGCAATGAAAAACAACGTGAGAGAGCTGTGAGTGCCCTTAATTGTGGAACGGACCTGGGAGTGAGGACCGTGTGTTTTTGAATATCTATATATATATATTCACTGAAAAAACCATAGGTTTCACACCAGTTATAGTTAGGAACTAGCATTTAAAAAACCTATTAAATTCACTGAAAAAAACATAGGTTTCACACCTGTTATAGTTAGCTGGAAGTTTTACTCGCATAAAACCATTGAAATTCCCACGTTATAGTTAGTTGGACTCACTATAACTTGCGCGTGCAATGCACTGCTGATGACGTCACATATTACATCACTCATGACATGGTCAGTGGCATCACTCATGACATCACTGATGACACCATCCAGTGAATGTGTGTCTTTCTGAAAAAAAGATATTAGTGAGTAATATTTAAATATTTAAATATATGTATTAGTGTTTCACTTTGTGTATAAGTGGCTGCATGGGTTGGTGAGTAGCTACATGTGTATGTATATGGGTTATTAGATGTTTTTCTTAGTATCAGTATGAGAGTTTGCATGGTTTGGTGGGGGTATTACTTAGCACATAGATGCATGAATGACTGACTCTCTGTTTGTATGTGTTTTGAAGACAGCATATGTGTAAGACTATATGGGTGGATGAGTGTGTATATGTGTGTGTTACTGAGTGAATGACTGTCTCACTAGTGTCTTTATCAGTAACTACATATGTTTTAATCTAATATATGTGACTATTGATGTATATAAGTGAGTATATGTGAGAGTGAGGGATTCTAAGAGTTCTTGTTTAAATTAGTATGTGTTTCTATAAGTGATTGTTTAAGAGAGTAAGTATGTGTAAGTTTCCTTAGAAGTAAAGTGGTAAAGTGTGTATAGCTGTATATGCAAATAAATGTTGAATATTTATTTGCATGTGTGAGTATGTGTGTGAGTAACTTTTGGATGACTGCCGTTGTGTAACAGGATATATAGGTGTATCACTACATATGATGAGTGAATATATGTATGAGTGACTATATAGAACTGTTGGTGAATGAGTGGATGTGTATATAGATGGTGGAATTACTGAATTGGTTGTTGTAACTGGTATGGGTATCTCCATTTTTTTGAAAATGTTAGTTTCTATTTTTGAATGTCTGTATCAAAGGTTACATTACAGTGAAAGGAGGTCTGTCACCCTGTCACAAGGATGGTGTCATCAGTGATGTCATGAGTGATGTCACTGACCATGTCATGAGTGATGTAATATGTGACGTCATCAGCAGTGCATTGCACGCGCAAGTTATAGTGAGTCCAACTAACTATAACGTGGGAATTTCAATGGTTTTATGCGAGTAAAACTTCCAGCTAACTATAACAGGTGTGAAACCTATGTTTTTTTCAGTGAATTTCATAGGTTTTTTAAATGCTAATTCCTAACTATAACTGGTGTGAAACCTATGGTTTTTTCAGTGAATTTCAATGGTTTTTTAATAGCAAATCTCTATAGGTATGAAAAGTAATATTTTTTATAACGAATTTTATATTGTATAATTATGTATTATTTTTTTTTGCCCTGGGGCGCTCCTAGGGCGCGTACCGGTGAACGCATGGGTAAGCGCAATGTTACGGCGCGCCACGGGGCGCGTACCGGGGAGTGTCCTGTTAGCGCTATTCCCGCAAACGAAAACAACATTGTGACGTTTCGCGTAGCCGCGTGATGCGTCATATGACGCACTGCGTAAGCGCACCCGGAAGCACGCGAGCGAATACGATCGCAAAACGTCCTGACGTGCTTACGCTGCGCACCCCGATCATGTGATCTGAAAATAACACTTTTCATTGGTGCAGATCAGTTTTGGTTTCCAAATGATGAAAGCCCAGATCATGTGACTTAAAAATAACACTTTTCATTGGTTCCTAACTTTTTTTTTTTACAAAGACTGAAATCCCCACCCATTTCCTTCACAACTTGTTTCACTTTTGTGAGTGCAAGACCTGCTTTTGGCACCTGTGTCATATTTACTTCTATTATCATGGCTGCAAGACCATCCAGCAGCAGTGATGAGACTGAGGATTTCATTTATGAGGAGGTTCCTGAACGAACTGTGAAGGAACATTTCATTTGGAAATTTTTCAAAATTCCAGAGGGAGAGAAGAAGGTAAATGCTCCAAAGGTGGAGTGTCAAATATGCCACACCATCTTATCGAGAGGAAATCCCAGAAAAAAATACAGCTTCGGGAACTGGACGATGATACACCACGTGTCAAGGAAACATCCCCAGAACTATGCACAGGAGAGTGTCAGGGCTCTGGCACGAGAGGCTCCCAGGGATGGTGGCTCTACTTCTACCGGTGGAGCAACACCTTCTGTGCGTCGGCGTGAGCAGGAGATGATACCAAATATTCAGCCTGCTTTTAATCAGGCTATATTAAAATGCCGAAAATGTGACCATTTTCTTTGCTATGGGGAGCAAAGTGTCACACTCATGGTTCGAGCTCTCGAGAACCACCGCTGCTATCACCAGGCCTAATTTTTATTTATTTTTTGGCTCCTGTTGAGCTGTTTCCAGTTCCCTGTTTTTGTTTTTGTTAAAAAAAAAGAAGAAAAACAAAAGTTATTTTCAGAGCTACCTCCAATTCTCATCAAAGAGCTGTGTTCTTAAAAAAATGAAAAAGAACTACCTCCAATGTATTAAAAAATGCTACATTTGGGGGGGCGTGGCCAAGATGGCGGCGGAGTAGGACGCGTTTCAGGTCCTCTCCGGCCCCGGGCCCTGCAAAAGCTTTGATTAGCACGGATCCAGTGTTCTTTCTGGCACCTGGTCGCCCCTGGCATAGTTGCGGAGTGTGGGCCATCAGCTGTGAGCGCCTCGGAGTAACGAGTGTCCGCCGAGAGGCTCCGACGGCGGAGACGGTGGCCGGGACCGGAGCGGTCTGAGGCAGGAGGCGCGAGAGGTTGCCTCGGGTCCCCCCTGAGCGGCGCTGGTTGGTGAGCTACCGAGTCGGTGAGGTGGGAGCCGCCGGATCTGCGCTGCGGCGGGAGGACGCCGGATTGACGCTGGTTCCTCGAGTCTCCCCGGCGGGGGAGGAGCCTATTGCCGGCGAGTGCCCGGAGCAGAGGACGGCTACCCCTCCACTCGAGGCCGCGGTCTGAGGCCTGGTGGGGGACCGCGCGGCACTGCCCCTGGACCCGACCTCCGAGGCTGACCCCTGGCCTGAGCATTTTCATTGTATAGAGGACGAGTGCCCTGGCAACGCAGGTGAGAGTGAGCCTGATTGACAACAGTGACGGCGGCAGACGGCGGACGTGGGCAAGGTCCAGACCACGTGGCGGCAGTGCCGAGCAGTGGCGCCTGGACAGGTGAAGACGGGCAGATCCCGAACCCAAGGCGCTACGAGGGAGAGCTGGATGGGTCGGAGGAGGGCGGTGACTGCTGCACTGGATGTCTGGTGACTGGGTTGAGGAGTACCCTCGTGCGCTGCTGTGCCGGCCCCAGACAGTTGTTGCCTGAGAGTGCCCCACCACTGTGGGTTCTTCATCCCATCCCCCCCGGGCGCGGGACCTGAGGCGCGGGTGCGCCGGGGGAGTGGACAGAGTCGGAGCGTGGCCTGGGTAGGGCAGCCATCGAGGATTGGGACTGAGCTCGCTGTGGCCACACCAGCATTGCGGCCTGTGGGCTCCTGCCTGACTATCTTCCTCTCTGCTGTCCCGGCGCCGCAGCGTTACTCCTAGCCGTGGGGGCTGAGCGGAGACGTCTGGGACACACCCTACTGGAAGTGGCTCCTACGGCCTGTGCTACGCCCCTGAGCCTGTGCTGGAACCCGGGACCACCGGGGTGGGTGCCCTTCTGGCCTGTGTGTGGGTCTGATTGGTGGTGGAGGGGTGCGGTTCGTGGTGGCCTATAAGACACCCGGTGGGAGTCACTATGTCTAACGTTTCACGCAAAGGGAAGGCCGGAAGGGATGGACAATCAAAGAGCACTCAACAGCCGGCTTCCCCTGGCCCAAGCTCCTCTCCCAAATGCTCCGATGACGAGGCACTGGCCACTAAAGCATTCATGACCGATCTCTTCAAGTCCATCAAAGAAGATATCTCGGACCTCCGGGCGCAGCTGACTTCTGATCTGCGGGAGGTGCGGAGAGACGTGGACGCAGTGGGAGAAAGAGTGGCCACTCTCGAGGATCACGATCTCAGCATGGCGAATGACGTCCACCAGTTGCAACAGGATGTGCTGAGACTCACGGAACAAAATCTTGACCTGCAAGCCCATGCGGAAGACTTAGAGAACCGCTCTAGGAGAAACAACATTCGTATACGAGCGGTGCCGAGCGATGGTGAGGCTGGGGACCTCCACGGCTACGTCCAAGACCTCTTCCGCCAGATTTTGGATGACGAGGAAGTTCAGGAGATTCGAATGGATCGGGTCCACAGGGTTGGCCTACCGCGTAGAGGTGGAGGACCGCCGCCGGACATCCTGGTGTGTGTCCATGATTTTCAACTCAAGGAAAGAATCCTTAGGAAGGCACGTGACTCTCCTTCCCTGCAGTTCCGTGATCATCGCCCGCAGCTCTATCAAGATCTGGCGGCTACGACCCTTCAGAAGCGGCGGGAGTTCAGGCCAGTCACGGCAATTTTCCGTGAGCACAACATCACTTACTCCTGGGGCCATCCATTCCGCATAGTCTTCCGCTGGCAAAATAAACTGGCGCAGATACGCTCGTTGCAAGTGGCGAAAGAACTGTTGGGCATCAGGGATGATTCTCCGGCTTCGAGGATAAGCAGCCCTTCACCAAGACGGCGACACCGATCCTCCTCATGGCACAGAGTGGGGTCGACACCGGATCGTGGGCGGCCAGATCGAGCTACCAGCTTACAAGAAAGAGGAGACGCAGTGGCCTCAGTTGCTTCGGCAACGTTGACGTCTTTGCAGCAGAGCTCTGGAGTGGCCTGATTTGAGGGCTGCGGGCCTTACGGGGCCGGAGAGGCCGCGTCCTTTGGTTCCGGGGGTATGCAGGTACTTTGTGAGAAGACACCCCGGATCGAGGCCCTGGGAGACCCGTTCGAGGTCTTTCACCCCCCTCCCAGTGACTTCACGGTGGGCTGCATCGTTCTGGAACGCTTCGTTGAATATGTTAAGTATCTATGTTTGTTTTTGCTCTGGGTTTGGGGGTGGGGGGTGGGTCGTGGGGACTGTTGGGGGCTCTGGTTGGGAAGGGGATGGGGGGTGGTAGCGCCAGGTATGAGTGTATGTTGTGCCTTTTCACCACTATGGCGGGCCTCTTGAGGTTCCTTAATGACGTGTTTTGCCGAGACTTGGACAGTTGGGTGGATTGTCCTCCTATTGACTGTTTGTGGCCCGCTGCTGGGACTTCAAGGTTTTGTGGGGCACTGGTGGCAGGGGGTCAGGAGAACCGTGGGGATGAGCTCCTTGGAGGGAAGTGGGGTAAGGTGATGTTAGCATTGGATGGCTGGTGGTGGGTGATGGTAAGCCAGTATGCCGCTTAGTATAGGTACGTGAAACGTCAAAGGTCTTAACTCCCCTCAGAAGCGACAAAAGATTTGGAAATATATTTCTGATCACAACTTAGATGTGGTGGGGCTCCAAGAAACGCACCTAGCTCGTAAAGACGAACATCGGTTGCGTCATAGGCACTTCCCACTGATTTATAGAGCTTCAGCCTCCACCAAACATAGGGGGATGGCGCTTCTTTTTCGAGCTTCACTACATTTTCAGCCATTGGGGATTAGCGGGGACAGAGACGGGAGGTGGCTTATGGTTAAAGGGATGCTTGGTGGGGTGATCTGTACCTTTGTGGTGGTGTATGTCCCCAACTCGGGGCAAAATCCCTTCCTCCGAGACCTATTGGATAAGGCAGGGAACTTTGTTGAAGGAAGAGTAGTGCTGATGGGTGACTTTAATATGGTGTGGGATGGGACCATAGATAGCTCACGGGTGCAGAGGGCGGGGGCGGGTTTTTTTTCCATCAGAGACCCAAGAATTGATTAATGATTTAGGCCTGATTGACGGCTGGAGGGCACTACATCCCCAATCCCGTGACTACACGTTTTTCTCGCATGTCCATCACTCCTACTCTAGGCTTGACCATGTTTTTACGAGCCAGGCGCTTCGAGGGGATCTCCGGGCAGCCAGTGTTTTCCCCCTATCTGTCTCGGATCACAGCTTGCTGGTTCTGACGCTCCTCTGGCCTTCTGGGGGAGATGGCGTGAAGAACTGGTATTTCCCACCGGCACTTGTACGGGACGATGCCTCCTGTAAGGAACTACGCAAGGCCTTGAGGGAATTTCACACCCTCAATCCGGTCTCCGATACCTCCCTCTTTAATACCTGGGATGCATGTAAGGCCTCCATAAGAGGCACGTGCCTTCAGCTCAACGCCATCCTCAATCGGTTGCGGAGGAAGGAACGGGAGGACCTCGAAGCGGAGCTGACCTCATTGGAACAGGCCCACAAGGCCAACCCATCTAGGCTCACTCTGAGACCGTTAACAGCAGTTAGGGGTAAATTGAAAGCGCACTATGCTAACCGTGCAGAGCTGACGCTGCTCCGGCTAGGACGCACTTCCTATTCTCAGGGTAACAAAATAGGTAGCCATCTGGCGCGTCAACTGCGGGATAAACGGGAAAGGGAATATGTGGGTGGCATCAAGGACCCCTCCGGAACGCTTCACCATAGCGATGCTGACAAGGCGCGCATTTTTGGTCGATTTTATGAAGCATTGTACAGGGGTGATTCCCTGGACCAGACGGCACAGGACCGATTCTTATCGGACCTCCCCATACCAAAGGTGTCGAAAGAGTGGAACGAGCTTCTGGAGGCACCTATCTCTAGAGAGGAGGTGCTGGAGGCCATAGGGGAACTTAAGCTTCACAAGGCTCCTGGGCCGGATGGCTACACGGCGCTCTTTTATAAATCTTTTGCTACGGAGCTTTGCGAGTTTTTATTGCCCCTCTTCAATGAAATGGCTACCTCGGGACGGTCTTCGAGGTCTATGGCCGAGGCTAAGATATCGGTGATCCCTAAACCGGGGAAGGATCCGTCCTGCTGTTCGTCCTACCGCCCGATAGCGCTTCTCAACGTGGATGCCAAGTTGTATTCTGCAATCCTAGGGCACAGGCTTCGAGATCTGATGCCGACCATAATCCACCCAGACCAATCGGGATTTATCAAGGGACGCCAAACGCATGATAATATACGGAGGGTGATTCACCTCATTGAGAAGGCCACGAGGTTTCGCCTCCCAGCGGTGTTGGTGGGGTTGGATGCGGAGAAGGCCTTCGATCGAGTGGACTGGTCCTTCTTGTTCCGCACTCTGGAGGCCTTTGGTTTCTCGCACCAGTTCCTCACCATGCTACGCGCGAATTATAGCAATCCTTGCTCCAGGGTGATGGTAAACGGACATCGATCCGCTAGCTTTGCGCACACCAGGGGTACAAGACAGGGTTGCCCCCTCTCGCCGTTGCTCTTTGCCTTAAGCATTGAGCCCCTAGCTATTGCAATGCGGGAACGAGAACAGATACAGGGCCTCCCCTTTTCGGGGGAGCAACATAAAATTTCCCTTTTTGCAGATGACGTGCTCCTCTCGGTTGGGGACCCGGCACGTTCCCTTCCGCACATCCAAACTCTGCTGGCTGCATATGAAGCTGTAGCTGGCTTCAAAGTCAATTTTGATAAGTCCTATATCCTAAACCTGACACTTCCGACGGCAGAGGCCGAGGGCCTGCGATCCCTTACGCCTTTGCGGTGGGCGACGACCTTTCTGCTATATTTAGGAGTTCGCCTGACACCGTCTGTGGGCTCCCTTTTCGCAGCGAACTTTCCGTACGCTTTACAAGCGATGCGGTGGGAATTGAACAAGTGGAAGCCGAAATACATATCTTGGCTGGGCCGGATCCACGCTGTCAAAATGGTTCTACTCCCGCGATTCCTGTATCTATTTCAGGCCCTTCCAATACCAATGGAGGTGGATTTCTTCCGACGGCTGAAAACCCTCCTCCTAAAATTCATCTGGCAAGGCGGGCGAGCGCGACTCTCATACGCGGTTCTGCGGCGTCCGAGAGAGAGGGGAGGAGTAGGCCTCCCGGATCTGCAATTGTATTACAAAGCAGCGCAGCTAAGGGTCTTGGTGGAGTGGTCGCAGCAAGAAACTGAAAAGCACTGGCTGCACATGGATAGGAGTGTGGCGGGGCGGACGATTTGGGACCTGGCGTGGAAGCCCAAACCCGATAGACCTAGAAATGCATACATCAGCACCCCCACGAGCACCGTTCTAAAGGTATGGGACATGGTGTCGAGGGATGATCGCTGGACGACGTTCCCCTCTCCCTTCACCCCTTTACACTTCAATCCGGCTTTCCCGCCGGCTCTTCAGGACGGACCCTTCCGGCCTTGGCGGGAAGGAGGCTGTAGAGCTCTTACACATCTCTTCCATGGAAGAAAGCCTCTCACCTTTGCAAATTGCAGACGGGATTACGGCCTACCACCCGAGGAACAATATCGGTATGCCCAACTGATCCATTGCGCAACTTCGCCCGGGATAAGAGAAGCCGCGACGAGACCTCCTTTGCAGTTCAAAGCCTTCTTGCTGCGGACTACCACAATGAAGGGGACGATCTCCTTTTTATATAGGCTCTTGCTTGATACCACTACCTCGCCTCGCCCTCGCTATATGGACCTTTGGGAGCAGCAATTGGGTAGGGACATTGCGGAGACGGAATGGAGGGCTCTCTGGCGCGACATTAAGTCTCACAACCACTCGGCGGACTTGCGAGATGCCCACTACAAAACCATGTTTGACTGGTATCTCTACCCCTCAAAACTCCACCGCATATTCCCGGCAACAACGGATCGCTGCTGGAGGGGCTGCGGCCTGCTGGGTGATTTTAGCCACATCTGGTGGGACTGTCCGATCATTAGACCATTCTGGGCCGAAATCCTGTCTCACGTCAAGGACATGTTGGGATACCCGATCCCAGATTCGCCCTCCTTTGTGATACTGGGTCTCCGAGACCCACTGCTGGCCCACCAGATGACCGCAGATAAACGTATTATGTGGCTGTGTTTCGGGGCTGCTAAATTAACACTGGCTGCGGCTTGGAAGAAACCGATGGCGCCGGCGCTATCGTTATGGCATGCAAAATTGTGGAGACTGCTGAGCATGGAGAGAATGGCGGACATCTTTCTTGGCAACTTTAAGAACTTTATGTTCCGCTGGGGACCATTGGTTAGGTTTTTGTCGAAGGGTCTGCCGTCAGCTGTCTGTCCACCGGCCCTACGAGCCCTTCACCTTTTCCAAGTCTGACCGCACGAATGATGAGTGTGTAGAGTGTGATGAGGAGCGGATTGGCGCTACCACCCCGGGGGGGGGGGGAAGGAGGGAATGGGGGGAGTTGGGGGGGGGTTTGGTTTTGGTAATGCGGCACTGCAGCAGGGAGGAGGGACTTTATACACTTGCATATGCCTTGAGATACTTCGTAGGTAGCTTTGCGTCCACGAGGAGCAAATGACAGGACATACAATGGCTCTTGCTGGCTGGGACTCCCCCAGTTCTGTTGTTTCAGACTTTGGCTTCCTAGACTCTGATGTAGTAATTGGCTTTTCAAGGTGGCCCCTTGGACCTTAAGAGCTCCTGCCTGTATCGCTGTGCCTTTGCCGCTTGGTTTTGTATGTTTTCCTTATACCCTTTCTTGCAAACTAATAAAATCTACTTTTACAAAAAAAAAATGCTACATTTGTAAAGAAGTCTGTTATTGTGTACTGTTATTGTGTACCGGGCGCTCCCCTTGCGAAAATCGAATTTTCTTTTTTTTTTTGTATGCGGCGGGGCCCTTTTATGACCCCCACATCAAACCTAGGGGGTCAGGGGGGGTCTACCCTGCCCCCTTTTGGTTATTTCCCCCTTTGTTTTTGCCACCTATTGTGTCTCGATCCTACTGAGACACAAGATGGCGGCCACTCCGGACTGTTTCGAATGTTTACAGACAACCGAGAGCCAATCAGCTTTCCGTGCGCAAGTCGCGTGGCGCGCTCGGTGCGCTCCCCGGCGCGCGTACCGGGGCGCGCTTATAGATATATATATTTTTTTAAACCCAAATTACTCAAAATCCTCTAGAGCACATATCTTGAGACATAGCAAAGGCACATCGGGCTACCCGTCCCTACAATTTTACCAAGTTTGGTGAAAATCCATTCAGCCGTTCGAGCTAAAAGTGAGTTTGACCGCCCTATGGAAATTAACATGGGAAAACGCGTTTTGGGACCCCCCTATTATCTCGACCCCCGAATGACGAATCCCCCCCAAACTTTCAGGGAAGGAGCGGAGAACCGCGAGGCAAATTTGAGGAAAATTTCAGGCAGATTCCTCAACCGGCGCCAAAGTTATTCCCAATAGAATGTTGCGATTTCCCTATGGAAAACAATCCTAACTATAACTACCTACTAATTAATATATATATATATATATATATATATATATATATCTATATATTATATATATATATATATATATATATATATATATATATATATATATATATATATATATATATATATATATATATATATATATATATATATATATATATATATATATATATATTTTCCAAATGCAATTGTTCACACAATTTGGAAACACCACACTCGACATCAGGATTTCACCTTCTTTATTTGGCTCGCAACAGAAAAACTGGAAATGCTTCCTCAGCGAGTCAACGCCACTTGTTGGCATACGCGTTTCGGTGAAATAACTCGTTCACTGGCATGGCATATGTGATGAAAGGAACAGCGGGCTGTGCTTCACTCATGTCTTTTAAATTGGTCAATTCCGCCCCAATGGGCGTGTGGAAGCCGAACACTATGGTTGTTGTAGTCCCGGTAAGTATTTAAAGTTACAAATGGTGCCGCTGTGCCTTGTTCATCACCTCATAATATTCCATCCGGCCACTTTGTCCGCCACGCCCAATTTGCTGTTTTCTTTATGTGGCACCGAACAGGTACGTCGCTCCTTACAGTGCCTCTAGGGTCGAAGCACACGGACCCACAATGCCGTGGAGGGGTCGTGTCTGTGGCCAGAGTAGGCCACTAAATATTCCAAATGTAATTGCTCACACAATTTGGAAACACCACACTCGACGATATATATAGATAAATAGATATGTATGTATAGATGTATACATGATGTTCAAATCTACATTCTGTGATTCCGATAGTTACCGAATGTGTGATTTGACTACTTGTGATATTATCAGGTAAATGGCCATTTGACAACTCGTTCTGTTTTGCAATTAGAGTCGAAATGGCATTTGCGTTCACTTTCACCTGATTGTGTTGGTGAAATTACTCCACTGTACAAAGCTTTCAGGCACGCAGACGTCTCTGTAGCAAAATCAACTGAACAACAATTGCAATAAAATTAAATAAAGCCAATCATGTTAAAACAAATGTATTGCCATTAAATCATGTGTAATATTAAATACCTCGCAGCACATCAACTCATTTAGAAAGCAGTGCTTCCTATTTCGATTGCTTAGTATGCAGCGAGATAGATAGCAGCATTTGGTTTCTGGGCCATTTCGGGTTTCTCCTAATGCAGTTTGCAGTAAAATCATGCCACTGTGGCAAATATTTTATGCCTGTGCTGTAGGTTTAACAAGGTACAATACCACTGCCTCATTGGGCTCCATCGCGTTTGATCTTCCTCAGCGCCGCTGTGGCTCTAGTTAGAAAGAGATAAAAGGGAATGCAAATTCAGAAAGTGAACACGGAGTCATCTCAGCCATGGCCGAGTCAGGCCGAGCTAGTGATAGAGAGTTAAATGTAGCATGGCAACACAGATAGGTGTTTTAAAAGCCTGGGAGGGAATGGAAGATAAATGTAGCCTGATAAGTACGGTAGGTGTTTCTTAATGTTTAGGAGGAAATGAACGTAGAAAAATACTGCTAAAACGTGTGAAAATGGCGGCTCCTAAATCAGATTTAAATGTAAGGAGACAAAAAGTAAATACGTGTAGGAAAGTAGAAGCCTTTATGCAAGACATTAATCAGTCAATCAAAAATAGTTTATTTCGATGACAACTCATTAAAGCACCTAGCGTTCAATACAATACAATCATTCAGGTTATAAAAGAATTCAATTAAAGTGTTCAGATTTAGTATCTATGAAAACCACAAAGCTAATATGTTAATTGATCATAATACTTCTAAATACATTTAAGATGTATGGGGTGCCCCTTGTACGGAGCAGTGAGTAATTCATGACTGGCTTCTGCTTTTCATTTACTGTACTTTATATATTTTTATAATATTTCTGGGGTGGCTCAGTGCCCACTCGGGTTACTTCCACTTTTTTATGTTTGGGGGACAAGCCAGAACCCCAAGGCCCATGTGGCAACCATTGTGTTGATGTATTATTCATATGTGGTGCCCCAGTGCCCTCGTGGCAACTACATGCACTTGATGTTTGAGGCCTTGGAGGGAGCCTGAGGGCCCACACATCCTCAGCCGGCTCTCCAGCCAGCACCGATTGTTGTGCTGGCTGGAACTGGGACAATACTCCTTTCCTCCCACCCATGTGGGAGCAGCTTCTTATACTGCTCCCACCTAGGCAGGTGCAAGCTTGTGTTTTCTTTCCAGGAGACTGCATGTATGGTATGTCGATACTCTTCCGGGCAGAGATGAGGGCACCAAGGGCTGATAGAGGTTCAGTGGGGAAAGCTGCATGCCCACTCTCCTAAATTTATAATAAGCTCCAGGCGATGGGGATCCCAGAGTCCTTTCTGAAGCATGGGAATGGGAGTCACATGCTATTTCCAAAAATATGTAATTGCGCTGAACCAAGGGTTGGAGGCCACCTTTTTTTTTTCCGTCGGAGCCACAGATAAAAAAGATGCCATTTTTGGCTCCTCTGGAACTTTCTAAACAGGCCTCGGAGCGCAAGGTATCTCTACCCTTCCTCATTACATCTTTTTTAAATTACTTGAAGGACAGGAGACGGTCTCCTAGTCCTAAAATGGCTGAGTGTCATCACATATTTGTTGACGTGGTGCTAGCCAATCAGATCTGGGATCTGTCAACTCGGTAGATTCTCCACAGAGCTGAATATCTTTTCTTTTAACAATAATTTCTCAAAAACGACTGCATGGAATTACACTAAATTAAGAAAACCTCACCTTTTTAGTGAAGATCAACATTCTGCCAAATTTGGTGTAATCCACTTCAGCCTTTTAGACTGTAGCTGTGTCTAATTTTTTCTACTTTAAACTGAATGGGAAATATGCATTTTGAGAGGCCCCCTTGACAGATTCTCCTGAAATTTTCCAGGAGGGAGTGGAAGAATAGAATTTTTTGCAATGTTCTGTTAAGATTTGTCAAATGACGCCAAAGTTATCATCAAATCAAAAAACTGCTTTTCCGGTGGAAACATGGTCCTTCCTATAACTATTAGTAACCACAATTGGGGGATATATATGTATAGAAAACAAAGGTTTAATTGATTTTATAATTAGGTGAAAAGTCAGTTTGAATGTATCATTTGAAACCGAAAAAACACCACAGAAATTCAGCAGGTGTAAGTTAACCGACAGATCTCTAACTCGTGCCCGCACTGCTTATGACCTCACACTATACATCACTCAGATATTTTTCTATAACATCAGTGCTAACAGCATCACTTAAGACATTTGAAATAAAATAATTGATGACAATACTGTACATAGAACAGATGTGAATATATAACTATATCTATATCTATCTATCTATATATATATATATATATATATATATTACCTACTGGCGGTCGCCAGTAGGTATATATAGTTAGGATTTTTTCTCTATGGGATTTTTGAAAATTCTATGTCTAATAACTTTGGCGTTTGTGGACGGAATTGGCTGAAATTTTCAGGAAAATAGAACATTTTGTTTCTGAGCATCCACTGAAAATTTGGGGGGGTTTCATCAAGGGGGGGCCGATAAAAAAGGGGGGTCCCAAAACGCGTTTTTCCCATGTTAATTTCCATAGGGCGGTTGGCCTCACTTTTAGCCCGAACGGCTGAATGGATTTGCATGAAACTTGGCAAAATTGTAGGGACTGTTAGCCTGATGTGCCTTTGCTAGGTCTCAAGATATGTGCTCCAGTGGATTTTGAGAAATTAACGTTCAAAAAAAGATATATATCTGTAAGCGCGCTCCGGGTAGCGCTCCGGTTCGCGTACTTGACGCGTAACGGAACTTCGCGAAGCGAAGCTGATTGGCTCTCCGGTGTCTGTCAACATTCTAAACAGTCCGGAGCGGCCCCCATCTTGTCTCTCGGTAGGATCGTGAGACAAGAGGAGGCCAAAACAAAGGGGGAAAGGACCATAAGGGGGCATAGTAGATCCTC
Source organism: Lissotriton helveticus (assembly GCF_964261635.1). Taxonomy (NCBI): domain Eukaryota; kingdom Metazoa; phylum Chordata; class Amphibia; order Caudata; family Salamandridae; genus Lissotriton; species Lissotriton helveticus. Next base: position 889,099,244 of record NC_136065.1, on the reverse strand, counting down.
CCTGACCCCCTAGGTTTGATGTGGAGGCTTTAAAAGGGCCCCACGGGGCAAAAATATATATATATTTTTTCTTTGTTTTTGCGTGGGGAGCGCCCGGTACGCGCACCGGGAAGCGGTCCGAGGAGCGTACTATGAGGAAAAAAGAAAGACAGGGTATAAAAATGTGGGCAATTTTGTTATAAATGGAAGGTAGTTCTGAAAAGAACTGTTTTTTTATTCTTTTTATTTTTTTTATTTTTTTTATTAATTTTCTGAACAATTTTTGGAATTTTTTTTGATTTTTGAAAACTATCTTTTGTGTTTTTTTAGAGGAAATAACAAAAAAGCAGGGTTTGAACATGTCTCAACAGGAGCAAAAAAAAATAAAAAGGATTCATTGTTTTCTCATCTTGTTGCATTTATGATTTTCTCCAGCTCGGTTAATCAAAGTAATACTCTTCTCTCTATATCAAATAGTTCCTCCACAATATATACAAACTATTTTGTAGTGTTCAAAAGGAGCTTGAATATTGTCTGGTCCGGCGAATGAGCTTTGTCCACTGGAGGTGCTGGGGATGACATTTGGGGGATTGGCAGGAAGATCCCTTACTTGTGCTTGGGAAAGATTATTAGGGTGCCATCGCTCCATGTGGCAAATCATTGTATGATTGCCAAAGCTGTATTTCTTGTTGGGGTTGCCACGAGAAAGTATATTTTTACATATCAAACAAGACACCTGGGGTGCATTGACCTTATTTTGTCCAGGTGGAATTTTAAAAAATTGCCATATGTAGTGCTCTTTAATATGGCTCTGCCTTGGTGTTTCTGGCAGGAACTGCCTTACTTGCTCTTCCTCCTCCTCCTCCTCTTCGTCCTCATTATCTTCCTCTCTACCAAAGTCCAGTGTTGGTGGTGGTGGTGGTGGTGGTGGTTGCTGAGAAGCACCAGCTGCAGCTATTACAGAAGCCATTGTGAAAAATAGGTCTTGCTCTCTGGAAGTAGAAAGTAAGAATGAGGTAAAAACAAGGAGGGGTTTTCATCATTTGGGAAAAAAAAATAGTTCTAAATCAATGAAAAGTGTTATTTTTAGGTCACATGACCTAGCCTAACAACATTAGGAAACCAAAAGTGAAATGAACCAATGAAAAGTGTTATTAACAAGTCACATGACAAATCACATGACCTGTTATGCTTACGTTACGCGCTCCGCGCCGCGCCCCGGATCGCTTCCGGGAAGCTGCGCTTCGCGCTTCGCGCTTCGCGGACCGGAGCGCTTCCGGGTGCGCTGACGCGGCGCGTCATATGACACATTACGCGACAACGCGATACATCGCGATTATGCGATGCGTCACGATGTTGTTTTCTAACGTGGCAGTTGCGCAAACGGAACGTTTACCGGTTCGCGGACCAGGTCGCGGCAAGAAATTGAGCTAACGGGAAGCTACCCGGTTCGCGGACCGGAAGCGAAACAAAAAAATATATTAAAAAAAATACATTAAAAAATTGTATTAAAAACATATAAAATATATTTTTCGATTTAAAGAAGAATACATTTTAAAGCTTTTGATATTTGCTATTAAAAAACCATTGAAATTCACTGAAAAAACCATAGGTTATACACCATATATAGTTAGGAATTAGCATTTACAAAACCTTGAAAATTCACTGAAAAAACCATAGGTTATAGACCATATATAGTTAGGAATTAGCATTTAAAAAACCTTTTTTTACTCACACAAAACCATTGAAATTCCATATATAGTTAGTTGTACTAACTATATATCGCGCACCCGCAATCCACTGCTGATGATGTCACATATTACATCATTCATGACATGGTCAGTGACATCACTGATGACATCACTGATGACATCTCAAATGACATCACTGATGACATCACTGATGACATCTCAAATGACATCACTGATGACATCACTGGTTTGACATTACTGATCACATCACTGATGACATCATTCATGTGATAATACGATGAACTTCTTCAGACTCTAATATAACCTTAGATACAATCAGTGTAAACAGACACTCACAGACTGTCACTCATCCATGAAGTTACACACACACCTAGTCAGTCATGCAAAGAATCAATCACACCTCCATTTTCTCAACTATACAGTTATACACACCTTACTTATTCAAACACATACTAACACATATTTACTCTCTTATACAATCCCGGATACAAGTTCACAATGATCCATACAGCCACTCACACATTCACTGGCTCTTATGCACAGTTATTTATATATGTCAACTCTCACATGTACTGTGTTTTACATATGTACTTACTTTGACATGTAGCACTGAGATATCCATTCACTCACCAATACACTCATGCACACAGTCAACCCCCCATACAGCTGTTTCCACATGCACTTTTGAACCCATACATCTAGTGAATCAACTGCTCACACATCTATGCACAGAGTCATACACCTACCAGACACCCACACACACACTCAGTCTCCCATACAAATACATGGGCAACCAATCAATAACCCATATAGTTACTCATATAGCTACTGATCAACACATGCATCAGTTTACAGAACAAAAGATATAATGATGCCGAAATTAAGACAGTTTAGTCACTAACCCATGCACTCAGTGAGACACATTTAATCACTCACTCATACAGTCAGTCATGCACCTACTAAATCCTTCATCCAGACACTTATAAATCCACTCATTCTTCAATATGTAAGACATATTTTAACTTTACAGAAACATACAGTCATTGGATGTTGTCATCAGTGATGTCATCTGTGATGTCATTTGAGATGTCATCAGTGATGTCATCAGTGATGTCATTTGAGATGTCATCAGTGATGTCATCAGTGATGTCATCAGTGATGTCACTGACCATGTCATGAATGATGTAATATGTGACATCATCAGCAGTGGATTGCGGGTGCGCGATATATAGTTAGTGCAACTAACTATATATGGAATTTCAATGGTTTTGTGTGAGTAAAATAAGGTTTGGTAAATGCTAATTCCTAACTATATATGGTCTATAACCTATGGTTTTTTCAGTGAATATATATATATATATATATATATATATATATATATATATATATATATATATATATATATATAAACAATGTTCCTGTTCCGCCAATGGAGGACGGAAACACTCCAGGTGCGGACCTCCAACCAGCCTCGTTACTGCAGCGGATAAATCATCCAAAAGAAGATACAAATCCTCAAATAGGTAGCAGAGTAAGTTTTTTATTTTAAATTAAAGGACAAATGTCCATCCGACGACGCGTTTCACTCCTCTAGGGAGCTTGATCACATGTATATATATATGTATATATATATAAAACAATCAAAACACCGTTTAAACCTAAATCGGTGTTCCAGCCGACCATGCTACATGACAACCTTGATCTGTTCCAGGAACAAGTTACTAATGATCTAAAAGAATTGTATAAATCCACTAACTTTGCAGAAAATAAATCTAACTAATCTAACTATCAGCAAAAGTGTTACATTCAATTAATGAAAAAACTACAGGGCAATAATGACCTCATTGTGAGACAGTCTGACAAGGGGGGGGGGGGAATGTTGTCCTGTGGCCACACTCATTATATATAGAGGAGGTCTACCTCCAAATGAATGATGTTTCTAGTTACAAATTAAGTAATATGCGCATGGTCAAAGCCTCATGGAATGATTTCTATGGTAAACTTGTTGCTTGGAGAAGTGGCGGCTTAGTTTGTGAAGAGGAATACCGTTTTAATAAAAATTATCATCCTAGTATTCCTTCACTGTATTTTTTACCTAAAATACATAAAAATAGTTTAAAGTCGCCGGGCAGACCCATAATTTCAGCAATAGGCAGTATCATGGAGAACACGTCTAAATATATAGACTACTTTTTGCAGGAATGGGACCCAAGTCTGCCATCTTATATCCAAGATACCTCTGATTTTTTTAGGAAGATCCAAGGGATACAGTGGAGTGATGATTCAATACTAATCACCATGGATGTCACTTCATTGTATACTGTCACAGGGACGGTATTAAAGCAGTCCAACATTATCTTAATCGCAGACCAGCATGCCTAGCTATGCATAACAATATGCTCATCAATATGGTCACTATGTTTTTGGAACAGAATTTCTTTACCTTCAATAACAGTATTTACCAACAGACCAGGGGAGTGGCTATGGGGGCCTGCTTCTCCCCCAGTTATGCTTGTTTGCATATGGGACTGTGGGAGGAACAGGTCCTCAGGTGCCAATTTAAGCACATTCTTGACAATCATATACCCCTTTGGCTTAGATTCATTGACAACCTTTTTATTATTTGGAAGGGTCCTCAGCACTTGACCAAAAAGTTTGTTGAACAATTAAATGATAATCATCTTAACCTCAAGTTCACTGTGCATAAAGCAATCAATAAAACCAAGGCACTTACTGGAGACCAGACACTTGTTCCCAAAAAATCAGGGGTGAGTCAAACCATCAATGGCATACCTAAAGTTAGGGTCATTCTAACTTACAATCAACAACATAAAAAATCAGGAGCATTTTAAAACGAATTTGGGCCCTGATTTTGAATGACCCAGTAATAGGTGCAGACCTGGCTGAACATAGTCGTACACCGCTATTGACTTTTAGAACAGCCAGGTCCATGGGCAATTGCCTTGTGAGGGATAGCCCTGAAATTAAATCCCCAACTAATTGGCTATCCTCGCAGAAAGGCTTTTACAAATGCATAGTTTGCAAGTCATGCAAGTTTGCTAAAAACAAAAAGGAATACACTACCCCATTATTGCCCAATCCAGTAAGTATCAAAAAAAGAATTACATGCAAAATGGATCATGTTGTGTACGTTTTAGAATGCCCCTGTACGCTACGCTATGTTGGCAGCACAAAACTGCCAGTACACAAGAGGGTTCTTCAACATATACGTGCAATCTCCAATAAAGACCAGACATATCCAGTGCCGAGGCACTTTGAGGTAGCCCATGATATTGACCCCAAACACCTGAGTTACTATGCAATTGATCACATACCTCAATCACGTAGAGGTGGCAACCGTGAGAGTGCGCTTCATCTATTAGAAACACGCTACATACTGGAATTAAATACTAAGTCCCCGGCAGGTCTTAATGCAACGGAAGACTTGTATACATGCTTATAATGGGCTATTGGTCTTGGATATATTTATGCTTACCACTATATACATTTGCTGCTATGAGAGTCATGAGTGAACCCTACTTTGCTTTTACTTCATTATGAATCTGTATTTATCAAGTGCGCTCCTTAAAGATTTACTGTATAATGATTTTAATTCACTATAATACTTGTTTATCACCACTCCACATAGAATCTATTGCTCATCCCCGGCTGGTGATGAGATTAATAGATTACTCGACTTCTTTGGAAAGCTCACTCATCAACAACTGTGCATGCCCACTTGGGCTCAATTCTTTTTAGGAAATTATAATTGACCTTATTTTCCTTTTTTGACAGACTATGAGATCATGATATATCGAACTATTGGGGGCTATGGCAACGAGAGGTGGTTTTATTGCATCTTCTCGTTTATGCATCCTCTTAATATGAGGTTTTGCATAGGTTATGGGACTTATGAGTTCGGTCCCATCATCAAGCTTATTGTACCCTATATGATCCTGCTATGACTACACTGTACATTTTATTGTATATAGAGTGTGTTTATTTATTTATTTATATATTTATATCTGATATATTCATAAATTGTATTTAATGTTAATGCATTTAAGCAGACATCGTTTTTGAATTGTAAATATATGTAAAGACTTTGCATTTTTACTTTTCATCATTCATGTCCTCATTGAAAACACGGCCGCAGTCTGTCTTTGTTCTCCATGAATTTGCTGCACAGCTGTTGTAAATAATGTTGCACGGGTGCTTTAAAAATGGCTTTTCACTTACGCCACGCGTCATGTGATCAAGGTCCAGGTGGGACTGAAACGCGTCATGGCGGCGATGCAGGGTGTCTTAAAATAAATATTTCTGGCACAAAGAACTTTTTGGGTCCGTTATTTCTCTATCGTGATTCACTGGATGTTTGGAGGAAAACTACAATATATATATATATATATATATATATATATATATATATATATATATATATATTACCTACTGGCGATAGCCAGTAGGTATATATAGTTAGGATTTTTTTCCTATGGGATTTTTGAAAATTCTATGTCAAATAACTTTGGCGTTTGAGGACAGAATTGGCTGAAATTGTCAGGAAAATGGAACATTTTGTTTCTGAGCAGCCCCTGAAAATTTGGGGGGGTTTCGTCAAGGGGGGGCCGAGAAAAAAGGGGGGTCCCAAAACGTGTTTTTCCCATGCAATTTTCCATAGGGCGGTTGGCCTCACTTTTAGCCTGAACGGCTGAATGGATTTACACCAAACTTGGCAAAATTGTAGGGACTGGTAGCCCGATGTGCCTTTGCTATGTCTCAAGATATAGGCTCCAGTGGTTTTTACGAAAATTAACTTTGAAAAATATATATTGGGCTACATTGGGCTATATATATGTTGGAGCCCAAATGTAGCCCAATGTAGCCCAATGTAGCCCAATGTAGCCCAAAGATGGCCACCAGAGACAAAAAAAACAAATGTAGCCCAAATATCAGCCAGATGTAGCCCAACTATAGCCCAATGACAGAATGTCCCAGAGTGTTCTAAAGAACAACTAGAGTGCTAACAGTCCTACTTATTACAAAGGTATGGCACACCTGAAGCCATCTTGATTGGAATAAAGTGGTAACTCTTAAAACATTTAATTTAAAAAGGAACAAAATGAGGGGGTTCATTTTGCCATAGAAAGTATGATTAGCGAATATATGACGAAATCCCGCATACCATCAGTCCGCAAAAAAAATCCCGCATGTACTATTAGGCCGCAAATTAAAATAACGTAAATTTTTTGAACGAATATGCCTTTAGCATACACTAAACAACTAAACTACCCTAAACCCTAAAACACTACCCCCAGCATGACCCTACACTACACAAACAGTACAACACTACCCTAAACCCTAAAACACTACCCCCAGCATGACCCTACACTACACAAACACTACAACACTACCCTAAACCCTAAAACACTACCCCCAGCATGACCCTACACTACGCAAACACTACAACACTACCCAAAACCCTAAAACACTACACCCCAGCATGACCCTACACTACGCAAACACTACAACACTACCCTAAACCCTAAAACACTACCCCCAGCATGACCCTACACTACACAAACACTACAACACAACCCTAAACCCTAAAACACTACCCCCAGCATGACCCTACACTACGCAAACACTACAACACAACCCTAAACCCTAAAACACTACCCCCAGCATGACCCTACACTACGCAATCACTACAACACTACCCTAAACCCTAAAACACTACCCCCAGCATGACCCTACACTACGCAAACACTACAACACTACCCAAAACCCTAAAACACTACACCCCAGCATGACCCTACACTACGCAAACACTACAACACTACCCTAAACCCTAAAACACTACCCCCAGCATGACCCTACACTACGCAAACACTACAATACTACCCAAAACCCTAAAACACTACACCCCAGCATGACCCTACACTCCGCAAACACTACAACACTACCCTAAACCCTAAAACACTACCCCCAGCATGACCCTACACTACGCAAACACTACAACACTACCCTAAACCCTAAAACACTACCCCCAGCATGACCCTACAGTACGCAAACACTACAACACTACCCTAAACCCTAAAACACTACCCCCAGCATGACCCTACACTACGCAAACACTACAACACTACCCTAAACCCTAAAACACTACCCCCCAGCATGACCCTACACTACGCAAACACTACAACACTACCCTAAACCCTAAAACACTACCCCCAGCATGACCCTACACTACGCAAACACTACAACACTACCCAAAACCCTAAAACACTACCCCCAGCATGACCCTACACTACGCAAACACTACAACACTACCCAAAACCCTAAAACACTACCCCCCAGCATGACCCTACACTACGCAAACACTACAACACTACCCAAAACCCTAAAACACTACCCCCAGCATGACCCTACACTACGCAAACACTACAACACTACCCAAAACCCTAAAACACTACCCCCAGCATGACCCTACACTACGCAAACACTACAACACTACCCAAAACCCTAAAACACTACACCCCAGCATGACCATACACTACGCAAACACTACAACACTACCCAAAACCCTAAAACACTACACCCCAGCATGACCCTACACTACGCAAACACTACAACACTACCCAAAACCCTAAAACACTACCCCCAGCATGACCCTACACTACGCAAACACTACAACACTACCCAAAACCCTAAAACACTACCCCCAGCATGACCCTACACTACGCAAACTACCCTAAACCCTAAAATACTACACCCCAGCATGACCCTACACTACGCAAACACTACAACACTACCCAAAACCCTAAAACACTACCCCCAGCATGACCCTACACTACGCAAACACTACAACACTATCCTAAACCCTAAAACACTACGCCCAGCATGACCCTACACTACGCAAACACTACAACACTACCCTAAACCCTAAAACACTAGCCCCAGCATGACCCTACACTACGCAAACACTACAACACAACCCTAAACCCTAAAACACTACCCCCAGCATGACCCTACACTACGCAAACACTACAACACTACCCTAAACCCTAAAACACTACCCCCAGCATGACCCTACACTACGCAAACACTACAACACAACCCTAAACCCTAAAACACTACCCCCAGCATGACCCTACACTAAACAACCACCACAACTCTACACTACACTAACACAACACTACACTACACAACACTACTCTACACTACACAATCACTAACCCACGAAAAAATTAACACAAACCCACTTACCTCTCTCGTCATCGTGGTTTTCACAACGCAAATGCATTTACCATACATGCCTTTTATAACGTAATTCTTTGTAAAGGCATGCGCGATAAATGCACATGCGTTTTGAAAAAATGCGGGATAATCGTATGCGAGGTCAATGACCTTGCGGGATAATGGTATGCGGACTGAAAGTCTGCGGGATAAAAAATGCGGGAAAATGGCTGCAAACCATGATTAGCAGCAGACTTCCCTGGTGAGCACTAGCTTTACTACAGTGATCTAATGAGCAACTAGAGTGCTAACATTCAGAATTTATGGCAAATGTGTGACACATCTGAATGCCTTCTTGATAGAACCAAAGTAAACAAGCATTGAAAATGCAATAGATCTCGCCCTCGTTTAAGTTAAAGCCATTCTGTTTGTAATGAGGTGGCTTTTTAGCTTTGCTTTTATTAGTGTTTTTAAAACTTTCATGTAAATAACATGCATATGTATGCATATATGTATATGAATGCATGCATTTATATTTATATAGATATGCAGATTATATATGTTTATATATGTATATTACCTACTGGCAATAGCCAGTGGGTATATATAGTTAGGATTTTTTCTCTAAGGGATTTCTGAAAATTCTATGTCTAATAACTTTGGCGTTTGTGGACGGAATTGGCTGAAATTTTCAGGAAAATGGCACAATTTGTTTCTGAGCAGCCCCTGAAAATTTGGGGGGGTTTCGTCAAGGGGGGGCCGAGAAAAAAGGGGGGTCCCAAAACGCGTTTTTCCCATTCATTTTTCCATAGGGCGGTTGGACTCACTTTTAGCTCGAACGGCTGAATAGATTTACATGAAACTTGGCAAAATTGTAGATATGGTTTGCCCGACGTGCCTTTGCTATGACTCAATATATGTGCTCCAGTGGATTTTGAGAAATTAACGTTTAAAAAAATATATATATCTGTGACAGCGCTCCGGTTAGCGCCCCGGTTCGCGTACCTGACGCGTAACGGAACTTCGCGAAGCGAAGCTGATTGGCTCTCCGGTGTCTGTCAACATTCTAAACAGTCCGGAGCGGCCGCCATCTTGTCTCTCGGTACGATCGAGAGACAAGATGTGGTGAAAAACGAAGGGGGAAATGAAGGAAAGGGGGCAAGGTAGACCACTCCTGACCCCCTAGGATTGATGAGGGGGATATTAAAGTGCCCCGCGGGGCCAAAAATAAAACAATTTTTTTTTTGCGATTTTACGGCGTAGAGGCGCGTCCCGGTACGCGAACCGGGCAGCTCACCGGGCAGCTCACCGGGCAGCTAACCGGGCGGCTAACCGGCAGCGTAGCTGTCAACATTGTAAACAGTCCGGAGCGGCCGCCATCTTGTCTCTCGGTAGGTTCGAGAGACAAGATGTGGTGAAAAAAGAAGGGGGAAATGAAGGAAAGGGGGCAAGGTAAACCCCTCCTGACCCCCTAGGATTGATGAGGGGGATATTAAAGTCCCCCGCGATTTTTCACGGTAGAGGCGCTTCCCGGTACGCAAACCGGGCAGCTAACCGGCAGCGTAACGGGAGTCCGCCATCTTGTGTTTTTGGAGCGTCCGGTTCGCGTACCGGGTAGCGTCCCGGTAAGCGTAACAAGGGGAAAACCAAGAGAAACAGTAAAAAAAAAATTAAGGGAATAGATTTCCAGCAAACTTGGCAAAATTGTAGGGACTGTTTGTTTGATGTGCCTTTGCAAGGCCTCAAGATATGTGCACGTGTGGATTTTGTCTAATTAAGGTTAAAAAATATATATATATTTGTAAGCGTGCTCCGGCACGCTTACGTTACGGGTTTTGTTTGCGCTGCAGAGCCGATACGTCACGGTTATGCGACGCGTCATGAGGCGTCTCACGTGGCTACGTGATACGTCACGTAATAAAGAATATATTTTACAGCTATAGATATTAGCTTTTAAAAAACCAATGAAATTCACTGAAAAAAACATAGGTTATAGACCATATATAGTTAGGAATTTGCATTTACAAAACCTTGAAAATTCACTGAAAAAACCATAGGTTAGACACCATATATAGTTAGCTGGACATTTTATTGACATAAAACCAATGAAATTCCATATATAGTTAGTTGCACTAACTATATATCGCGCACCCGCAATCCACTGCTGATGATGTCACATATTACATCATTCATGACATGGTCAGTGACATCACTGATGACATCACTGATGACATCTCAAATGACATCACTGATGACATCACTGATGACATCTCAAATGACATCACTGATGACTTCATGACACACCAATACCAGTTACTACATACGCACTCACTGATTCCTACGTCTACACACACATTCACTCATTCACCCATACAATCACTCATACATACAGTCACTCATTATTACAACACTATCATATGCACTCATACACCTATGCAGACACTCACACACTGCCACTCATCCATGGAGTTACTCACACACCTAGTCAGTCCTGTAAAGAATCAATCACACTTCCATTTCCTCATCTATACAGTTAAACACAGAACACCATACTTCAGTGACATCACTGATGACATCACTGATGACATCTCAAATGACATCACTGATGACATCTCAAATGACATCACTGATGACATCATGACACACCAATACCAGTTACTACATACGCACTCACTGATTCCTACGTCTACACACACATTCACTCATTCACCCATACAATCACTCATACATACAGTCACTCATTATTACAACACTATCATATGCACTCATACACCTAGTCAGTCCTGTGAAGAATCAATCACACTTCGATTTCCTCATCTATACAGTTAAACACAGAACACCATACTTTTCACACATATACTAACACATACTTACTCTCTTATACAATCACTGATACAAGTACACATTGATATGCACAGAGTCACACACCTCCCAGCCAGCCACACACACACTCAGTCTTCCATACATCCACTCATTCTTCAATATGTAAAACATATTTAAACTTTACAAAAACACACAGACACTAGATGATGTCATCAGTGATGTCATTTGAGATGTCATCAGTGATGTCATCAGTGATGTCATTTGAGATGTCATCAGTGATGTCATCAGTGATGTCACTGACCATGTCATGAATGATGTAATATGTGACATCATCAGCAGTGGATTGCGGGTGCGCGATATATAGTTAGTGCAACTAACTATATATGGAATTTCATTGGTTTTATGTCAATAAAATGTCCAGCTAACTATATATGGTCTCTAACCTATGGTTTTTTCAGTGAATTTTCAAGGTTTTGTAAATGCAAATTCCTAACTATATATGGTCTATAACCTATGGTTTTTTCAGTGAATATATATATATATATAGATATATATATAGATATATATATATATATATGAAGTGTTTTTTGACTTGCTCATGAGGCCCTGTGCCTTGGGCTTAGTTATGCCCAGGGGACCTCCACCTCCCTGGGTCTTTAATTTTAATAATGTGGCCGGCCACTTGGAACCTCGAGCCCCTGGATGCACCACCTCCACAGGGTTTAATACACAAAAAAAGAGGCGACACCATGGACCCCGGAGCTAAGTTAAATATAGAATGGGGGTACATGGATTTTCCCACACCTCGGGGACTACAACCTCCCTGGAGCTTCCTTTTTTAAGAAAAAGGGTCAACCCTAGGACCACCACCTCGCTGGGGCAATCCCTTAAAAATCAAAGGTGGAGGCCACGCAACACCTCCCTCCCGGAGCCTTAAATGGCCCTGGTAACCACCACCCCACAGGGCCAGCTGTTGCTATGTCCCAGGGTGCCCACCCCTAGGACATAGCTGTTTGCTTTAGCTTGGCAGGAGCTCACTGTTTCCACTAAGCTAAAGCAAACACTCACATTCTAGCAGGCAGAAGCAATCCAAGCATCCCCCGCCCGCTGGAATCAGAGGTTTCAGCTCTTCTCCTGCCCACAGACATGTGGGCTGGCAAGGAGATGAAATTGTTGCCCCTTCATGGGAGGAGCTGCCTTTCCAGCCACTCCCTCCTTGCAGCAGCAATGTGGGATCAAGCAGAAGGCGGGGAGCCAGCTGGGACTACAGGTCTTTGAGGCTCCCCCAGCAGTCCTGGGAAAAATAGCAGATATAGGCAGAATCAAGGTCAGAAATGAGCTGAAAAAGGCATAATAAAGTACATCAACAAGCAGAAAGAGGCAATAGATGAGCAGAGAGAGGCAAAAAAGGTCTGTAATGAGCAGAAAGATGCAAAATGAAGATGAGAAATGAGCAGAAAGAGGCAGAAAAAGTTCAGCAATGAGCAGAAAGAGGACAAATACAGGTAAGAAACAAGCAGAAAGAGGCAAAATAAAGTTCAGGAACAAGCAGAAAGAAGCAAAATAAAGGTCAGAAGGGAGCATAAAGAGGCAAACTAAAAGTCAGAAACGAGCAAATAGAGGCATAATAAATGTGAGAAACTAGCATAAAGAGGCAGAGTAAAGGTCAGATATGAGCATAAAGAGACAAAATAGAGGTCAGAAAGCAGCAGCAAGTGGGAGATTAAAGCTCAGAAATGAGCAGAATGAGGCAAAATAAAGGTCAGGAGCGAGCAGAATGAGGAAAATTCTAGGTCAGAAATAGGTTTGCGTGGTAAACTCCACTCCGTTCATGGAGTCTGCTGAATTTTCCACACTCTGTGCTCCACGGAGCTCGTAGAGTTCCCAGAAACTCTGTTCCGTGAAGAGGAGCAGTTTTTTTCCCTCAGACCCACATAGAGACATGCTCACACACTCATGCATCCACTCACAGAACTACTCAGAAACTCACACACCCACTCACGGACCTACTAAAACACTTCCACGCCTACCCACTGATCCACTCAAAGACTCTTGGATTCTCTCACATACCCACTCAGACACTCATCCACCCACTCACAGACACACTCAGACACCTATGTTCCCATTCACAGACCCACTCTGAGACTTACACACACACTCACTCACAGATCTACTCACAGAGGCACACACCCATTGACTAACCTACTCAGACAATCACTCACCCACTAACTGACCCAATAAGAGACTCACTGCACCCACTCACTCACCCACTTAAAGACCATCCATCAACTCTCAGAACTTCGAAGACATTCATGCACCTACTCACAGACCCAGTCAGAGACTCATGCACTCACTCACAGACCCCTCAGAGACTCATGTACCCACTCACAGACCCACTCAGACACTCATGCATTCAGGCATAGACCCTTTCAGAGACTCATGCACTTACTCACAGGCCCACTCAAAGACGCATGTTGTCACACACAGACCCACTCACAAACTCAGTCACAGACCAAATTAGATACTCATGCCTCCACTCACAAACCTACTCAGACATTCCCAACTCACTGACAGATCAACTCAGACACTCTAAGACCCACTCACAGACTTACTGAGACACTCACTCACTCACTCATACAGCTACTCATACAATCAGTCACTTAACCATAGAGGCACAAACACAGCCACATTCTCACCCACACAGCTACTCACACATCCATGTATGCACCTGTACAGCCAATCACACACCAACAACACAGCCACTCACTCATATAAGCACTCCCACAGTCACTCCCACACCCACCCGACCACCTACATACTCATTCAGACATCCAACAAACACTCTCACAACTGCTCACTCTCCCATACAGCTATTCACACAGCCACTCACTCTCCATAACGGCCACTCACACACAAATCATTTAACCAAACACCCACTCAAACATACACTGAGTCACCCCTAAAGCCACTTACACACCCATTCACTCAATCATATAGACATACAGACATCCACTCACTTACTCATACAATCACTCACATATACCCTCACCCACCCATAAAGCCACTCACCCAGCCACTCAGTCACCTATAGAGACTCACACACCCACTCACTCACTAGTACAACTACTCACACAGCCACTCACCCCCACCGCTACTCACCCACCCACTTATACACATATACAGCTTCTCACACACCCATATAGCCACTCAGACACATACCCACATATGGATACACATAGTCACTCAGTCACTTACATAATATATGTTGATGCAGTATCACTCATTAGTAGTGCATCTAGTATACTAATCTAACTATTGTAGTAGGTTAGTACACATCTTTAACACTCAGAAACTCTTACACTCGCTGGATGATGTCATCAGAGATGTCATTCGAGATGTCATGAGTGATGTCACTGACCATGTCATGAGTGATGTAATATGTGAGGTCAAAAGCAGTGCATTAAGGGTGTTTAAGTTAGAGTTAGCTCAGCTAACTATACAGCAGATTTTCACTGGTTTTGTATGAGTGACATCTAAACCTAATTATAACATCCCTGTACTATTTGTTTTTTTCAGTGAAATATATATATATATATATATATATATATATATATATATATATAAAGTCCAAACCTTCGTATTTTCCAACGAAAAAGACGCTGACACCATGGGATTCAACAAAGAGGGATTTTATTAACCTCTACGACGACTGTTAACGCGTTTCGACGGGACACCCGCCTTGCTCACAACAGTTTAAAAAGTGCAAATGAAAGAACATATATACACCACTCCCATTGCTTTCTCCCATAGGTTCGTTATTTCCTGCTACTGACGTCATTCGGTTACTATAGTTACTTTCCCACCTCTAATGGAAATGGAAAAGATACCTAACACAGTTGAAACATTTGTATCAGTAACTATTACGGGCCTTATACTGTTCTGTTTGCAACCTTTGCATGATTATAATATACATCGTTGCTCCTCGCTATTTCTTTAGCCATATTTACACTTTTAATAGAACATTATATTCTAACCCCCGCGGCTGTAACGAACCAAACAAAATTAATTAAGCAAAACCCTTTTTATGAAAAACGTGCAACGCATTTCATACTAAGTAAAATTCATTAATCTTAACCAATTCTAAACTAATGTGATTACTCACAGTATCTTCGCCTATCTATAGCAAATAGTATATTTTAAAGTCCATGGTCCCACTTGTTAGCCCAAATATCCATAGTGTCCAACAATTTTGCACTAAATGTCATGCCCCAGTGGGGCTAAGTTCATGTACGGGCTATCACGTGAGTTATATATATATATATATATATATATAATTGTGTGAGTGTGTATTACCTACTGGCGGTGGCCAGTAGGTAGTTATAGTTAGGACCTAGCTACCATAGGAAATCCGCAACATTCTATTGGGAATAACTTTGGCGCCGGTGGAGGAATTTGTATATATATATATATATATATATATATATATATATATATATGGAGCAGAAAATCGTCATACATCCATGCAGAAAGGCGACAGCGGACACAAATCTTGGAAGTGCTATATGTTTATTGTGCTAGACCCCGCACCTCCGCCATGATGCGTTTCGAGCCCCAAAGGCCCTTGATCACATATATACATATATATGCAGAAATAACTCGAACCAACAACTCCAGCTATCCTCCGTACAACAGGATTCCACCAGAGAAGGAAACGAGAGCCGACCCAAACTTGAAGGTGAATTATTTATTAAATTTTTTCTCGCCACCAGCATAACGTTTCGGCCTGCCCAGAGGCCTTGATCACATAAAGCTACAAAAGGAGCAGTTCATTTTTAAAGTGCACGTGCCCGTCACTCTGTTACATGATTGGTTGTTACACAAAACAGCATGACTAGAAATGGAAAAAATACTAAGTATAGGTTTCAAATCACATTAATCTGCAAACCATTACTTTCCTTATTACACAATATAATTTGTTACATTAACATATGTTTCTATGTACAAAGCCGCAAAGCGAAGTAAGCTTTATAAAACACAGTATTGTTAAAAACATATGTGCAAATTGATCAAGAGAATTATTTTTGTATAATTAAAACCTTTGTTTTGCTTTAAACAGCCATGATTATATGTTTAGTGATTTGATCCAAGCAAAAAAGCTTTAAGCTAATATGACCCAGGTGGGTTATATCAATGTCATACAGAAAATCCATATAACGTCATCTCCATAGCCATGCTCCAAATAAAGTGCAAAATGCAATGTAACATTGGTGAAAAAAAGAAGAGAGAATGTGCAATAACCAGTGCAAACACTACATACAAAAGAACAAATAATTTTATATCAAAAACTGTTAAAAACAAATAAAATGTTTGACGAATCCACTGAACTGTACATAGAGAAAAAGGCGCAGGCACCTCTATTTATCACCTCATTGAAAAGTTTTTCACGCATTTCTTACAACAATGAGGTGATCAATGATGGGACCATAAGGTTGAACATGAGAGGAAATTCAGTGAAACACTGAATAGGAGACTATAGACAGGTGTAGAAATCTTCGCTGGCGTTGAGGCCTGAGGGAGACTTGCAATTGAGATCAACTATATACCTAATCTCAAGGGCTCTTAGAATCGCCTCATGGTTCCCTCCCCTCCTAAGGGGTGGAACTGCATCAATGACAAAATACCTCAACAGCTGACTTTGGTTTCCATGGTGGTCTTTAAAATGACGTGCGACTGGGTAAGCGGCGTCACCGGTGTTAATGGCCCTAATGTGCTGGAGTATCCGTTTGTGAGACTGCAGCTTGGTGCTGCCCACGTACTGCAGGCCACATGGACACTCCAGCACATACACTTCGAACTCAGTCTTGCACGTGAACTGTTTTTAGATCACACGGGGGACATCAGAAAATGGTGTAATATATTCTGTTCTGCTCACCCCGTGTTTGCAAGCCTTGCACGTAGAGCATTTTCTGAAACCCTTATTGGCCTGAAGCTAAGACGTGTTGATTAACACCTCCGGGCTTGACTTGACCAACGCATCACTCAACGAGCGTGCCTTTCTGAAGGAGATTTCAGGTCTAGATGCCATTAGATTGCCAATCACCGGATCGTTACAGACCAAGTTCCAATTTTTGGTAACTATCTTCCGTAGAGCTCGGTGCTGTCAATTGTATGTCAGTACAAGCCTGACCGGTTGTTTAGCACTAATAGGTTCTGCTTGCTGGGATTTCTTATGTAGCAGAGCCTCTTTTCTCGGAATAGACTTAACCTTCCGAATAGCCATGTCTACGGCAGTTCTCGTGTAGCCTCTGGCCGAAAATCGTACTTTACTGTCCTCCTGTGCTAACCGACATTGAGCCTCAGTGCTGCAAATGCGTCTGATCAGCAGCATCTCCCCATAGGGGATACTGCGGATCAGATGCGCCGGATGATGACTCTTGGCGTGCAGGACCGTGTTCCCAGCTGTATGCTTTCTACATAGCACAGTCTCCAATTTGTTATTGTTCACCAAAACCTCTACATCCACAAAGCTAATTCTTTCCTGGCTCATGTTGTAGGTGAAAGCAAGATTAAACGTCTTCTGATTTAGCTTGTCAATGAAATCAACCGCCTCCTGCTTGGTACCCCGCCATATAAGAAAAATATCATCAATATAGCGGTACCAATGTACCACATGCTCAACTACCACCTCATGGAATGTGCCAAAGAGGACCTGCTCCTCCCAGTAGCCCGTATGCATAACTGGGAGAGAAGCAGGCCCCCATGGCCACATCCCTAATCTGCTGAAAGTATTGGTTGTTGAACATAAAGAAATTATTGTGAAGGCAAAATGAAATCATCGTTGTTAGCATTTTGTTGTGTTCACACAATTGGATTGGCCTATTGCCCAAATAAAACTGTATAGCTCTCAATCCGTCCATGTGCTGAATGCTGGTATATAGAGCTGAAACATCTAGTGTAACCAACCAATATTCAGCTTCCCAATGTACACTCTCCAACTTTCTTAGAAAATCACTAGAATCTTATACAAAGGATGGTAACATTTTGACAAAATCCTGAAGAAAGAAGTCAATGGACATGGTGACATTTTCCAACAGACCACCCCTGGCCGATATAATTGGTCTGCCGGGGGGATTTACAGAGTTCTTATGAATCTTAGGGATCAAGTAAAACACAGGCATCACAGGAAAATCCTTTTTATGAAATTTAAATTCATCAAGGCTTAACAAACCTGCACTCTTCCAGCCCATCAGCAATGTGCACAACTCACTTTGAGCCTTCCTGACGGTAACCACATCACAGGGTTTGTAACACAATACATCATTTAGTTGGAGGTAGACTTCCTCCAAATATAAAGAACATGGCTGGACCACGACATTTCCCCCTTTGTCGGCCTGGCGAATGATGATAGTAATGTCTGCCTGCAATTTCTTAACCAAGTTGTTATAATGGATATTATGAGCCTCAAATCTCTGTTTCTCCTTCAATGTTGAAATATGGAGTTTCTTGATCCCTGCTGTTGTTAATTCATGAAAAATGTCAATGTTATCATATAACACGAGCGGAGTGAAACTTGATTTGGGTTTGAAGTTTGTAAAACCTGGTAAATCCAAAACCAATTGTTCCTCTGATGAACCTGTAGGTGCAACTTCATTGCGTAATGCTATCAAATCATGAAATTGACCCAAGTCTCTGGCAACCAACCCCAATGTTGTTTGGTCTAAAGGGGCTTCCTGTGTTCTTGACTGATGTTTATTGCTCAAAAAGTACTTCTTTAATTTCAATTTGCATGTGTATTTGTACACATCTATTCTGGTCTTGGCATAATTGAAATTACTCGCTGGGCTATATGTGAGTCCAAGCGGCAAAACATTAACATCAGATTTGGTGAGAGCAGCAGTAGTCAGATTGATGACGGATGAATCACCTACCACCGCCAAGCTGTTGTCATGTGCTGGTTTCAGTTCTTTTGATTCCATTTCTTTTTGGGGTAAAACTTCCTTTTTCTGGAATGACCTGTCTTCCTTCGTTGTTGCCGTTTACTGTTGTACCTTTTGTTGCGGTCTGATTGGGTTTCCTGGGTCGCAGAGTCTCTCGTCGATCTTGTCGCAGGCAAGCGACTTCCTGCGCTAATGAGAGTTTTATAAACCCCAACCGCGGGTCTGTTCTTACCGCTTCAGTGTCTGACCCACTATCAGGTATTGAACTTATGTCAGATGCGAAAGACAACCGACCTGAAACTGGCAAATTACCCAAACTGGCCGATGTTGCAGAAGAACTGCTCTTACTTTTAGAAGCCTTAATGGCGTCAAACTTCTTGGCAAATGTGAAAATGCGTCCTTGTTGATAATCAACCTTATCGCGCTGAAATTTAAACGCCTTACGCTTCTTAATAATATCTTCTTCTTTACATAACCTGGCCATCATATCGCCCCTAAATTTAGTAGACTCGGCTTCAACTCCTTTTTCCATAGAGCCAATTTCTACATTCAATTCATCAATCTGTTGCTGTAACAATAAGCGGTCACTCTCCGCATACTTCACCAAAATCGTAACCAATTTACGGGAAGAATCTAAGTT
The DNA here is from genome assembly GCF_964261635.1 of Lissotriton helveticus. NCBI lineage: Eukaryota > Metazoa > Chordata > Amphibia > Caudata > Salamandridae > Lissotriton > Lissotriton helveticus. The sequence goes on along the minus strand of NC_136065.1, from coordinate 889,078,917 downwards.
GCATTCTGCCCATTCATTGAGCATATTAGGATCAGGTTGCTCACAGCTAGGCGCTAACATGATTCGCAAACCTCGAGGGATTAGCCCCACCTCAAGATATCTGCTAAGTGAACGATGCTCCCACCACTTAGCCTGCTATATATATTTGTGTGTATGTGTGTGTGTGTGTATATATATATATATATATACATATACATATATATATATATAGAGAGAGATATGTATTTCAAAATCCATTTCTTGCATGCGCTTCCAGGTGCAGAATTGAACACAGACCTCCTTGGATGTTTAAAAGATTTGATTGCTGTTGCTTGGTAGCAGTTACACGTTTCAGCCATAGTCATGGCCTTGATCAAACTAACTATATATATATGTATATATTTCATACTGGCGATCCCAGTAGGTAGGATCTAGTTTCCATAGATGAAGCATTTTTTGCCTTGCCTATATTTTTGGTGCTATTTATCAATTATTCCCAGAAGTTTCCATAAGAAGTGTGCCTATCATTCTAGTTGTGCATGGAAAGTTTTTGGGTGATCCGTCAAGTAGGGGCTGAGAAAAAGGGTGAAGTACCGGGTTATTTAGAACCCAGCGGTGCCAGGGGACACACCCAAAGACTTCGAGTTCTCCTGTCTCAGACTACAGAAATGCAGAGACTTCTTGGTGACGGCAAATATCAAATTTATTGGCTGCAACCAGTAACAGGTATCCTAGAAGTACAACACGGTGTATGTTCTCAGGAGACTGCTCAATCTTACAAAGCCAGCCATCCCTTTTTATACAAAATATTGTACTTCAGGCAAAAATTCCTTATTTTACAGTGTACCATTCACATATTTCTTCGACAAAGAAAAAGCAGATTCATGCTGACAAACCCATTTTCAGTTTGTCCAGCCCACAATCAATTACCCAGCAAGGCCCAACACTTTTCATCAGATAATCGGACGGACCCCTAATAAAACCAGGCACCTCCTCATCGTAAAGCAGGCCATAAAGAAAGAAACAGAGACAGGTGTGAGTAAGATTAGATATAGTTGTGTGCAATGAAGGGTTTATGGCATGCTGTGCCTTGATCCCTAATCTCGATCGGCCACTGGGAAAGGAGCTGGCCGAACAGGTTTGGCTTCGGGCAATGGAATCAACTTGCCCAGGTCACACAGAAGTCAGCTAAAGGTGTACATGTCCCAAAAGATGGAACCAGAGGGTTCAGAACGGAATCTCTGTTTTCATGGTGATCTCGTCACTCGAACACGACGAAAATACTTGTATATAGTATACTCGTCATTTTTGGTCTGCTGATACCAAAATCGTCATGATATGACGATGTTTATGACACGGGCCCAGAATCCACAGAACCTCAGACCTCCTTTTGCCCTTACATAGGCAATCACCTATACTCACGCTAATCTGAGTCCAGGTCTATATTCATAAAATCATTGAGATGTTGCTGTAGCATCATCCTATTAATTAGCTCGTCTCTTGGTACAGGTTTCCTTACACACGAAGTAGTACTGAGGCCACATATAGCAGGAGCACACTGTACGCACAGACAGAACAGGAAAAGAATGGCTAAGATCATCCCAATGACCATCAGAATCTTCCATCCCCAGGCGGATAACAGTCCCCAGAACCACCCCATCAACGACCAATCCCCTTTATCTACATGAATAGATTCGGAGATCTTATGCAGTTTGGAAATGGCCTGGTACACTGTTGGAGCATTATCTGGAATGAAAACACAGCAACTTGATTGGATCACTTTACATACCCCACCTCAATCTGCAAGTATGACATCTAGTGCAACTCTGTTCTGAAGAGTCAAAAGACGATCCGACTGGAGCTCAGCAGTCAAGTTACTAAGAGCACCGGCAGTTTCAACTACGGTGGACTCAACCACCCTCGTCAATTGCCTTATGTTCCTGCTTTTAACCATAGATCCCCAAAACGGCAGAAAACCCTTCAAGAAATCTCCCGATTCTTGTTCAGCAATATCTTCCTTATTGAAGACACCTCTAACTACCCTTGTCTTGTGGTAATCTGCCGCAGCTGTGTAGGTGGGAGGCAACAGGAACGAAACAAAACATGTGCCCGAGAAGTCAGGGGGCAACCATGTGTATGGTCTATCGTAGCAGATGAAATAGGTACCTCTAGCTGCTAGGAATGAAGGGGAAGTCTGGGACGCAAAGACATACGTCTCATTGCAGATACTCTTCCCTAGCTGAGCTCTGGGATTCTTGCCATTACCTTGCAGACATAGATGACCCTGATGGGGTACAACCCAAATCGGGGAGGATCTTTTTGCTCGCTGGTTCTCACTCAGATGAACTCCATATCCGGTTATGTTCCATCCAATATATGCTAGTGTCTCATCTCTCGGGATAGTCTCATAGGAAGTAGCTCCTCCAATCATATCTACTATACCCTTAACTAGAGCACTATTCTTTGGATTATCTTTAGGGGGTGGACTTCATGAGCATAGATGAACATTGTTCTGTATGCCCACACAGAACCATTATGGCTGAATGGCAGGACCAGATAAGGGATACCTCTATCAGTAGTATGAGGCATAAGACCACACACCCAACAGTTAGTCGTATTCACTACTAATTGGTGTTGGTGCAAAAGCTGAACGAAGGAGTTATTGACGAACTCTAATCTTCTAACGGACTTATGTTCAGGTTGAGGGTGAAAAGAATGTGAGGAAACAGTAGAAGGAGGTATGAGCTGTGTAGTGGGTGCAAATGTCACTCGAAAAGAGAATAAAACATATCCTATTAAAAACATCATTACACTAAGCAACATAAAAATGCATAATATCAAAAAACGTTTTCTGGTCATCATTATACACATTTTGGCCTTAAAGTTCATCTCTTTGGCAGGTCTCTCCATCTTGAAAAACTCCATCCTCTAACCTTGCTGCTCGCGGAGGTAGGGTGTTCCGTGCTAAGGAATGCACCTGTCATTCCAAGGGAAACGCCCAAGAACCAACCGGAACCGTCGACCTTGTGTCATCGGCTTGCACTCCAAAGACTTGTCGCCCGCGACCCTACAGCTGAACCCGGATGGTGGTTCAAAAAACAAAAATCAAAATAGTTTCTCAGATGAGAGAGCTGCACTTTCAAAAATAGCAAAGAAAAGGAATTTGTTTATTTGTCCATAGTTCTCGGCCTCAGATTATAACGGCTTTTTCCAGGTAACGTCTGGTCTTGGAATAAGAGTTCAGGCTCGGTAGTGTCCAATCGAACTGATGGTGGCACGGCGTCTTGCAAAAGATTGTCACTTTCACGCTCAGAATTTGTCCCAATTAACCGTGCATTGCTGAAAGGCAGAAAACGAGGCACAGTCTCAGTCTCAGAGTCAGCAATACCCTCCTGGACCCACCGGTCGTACGGCAGAGGCAAAGGGACCCTCTTACAATGTACGCCGTGGATCCAGTTCTTTTTTCCTTGCACTCTTACTGCGGATCTCGTTGATAAAAGGACTAAGTAGGGGCCGATCCAACGGGGCTGATCATTCTTTGTCCGCTGGAAATTCTTTATTAGGACCCACGATCCAGGATCGATGACGTGTCCTGGATCTTCAGAAACCTGAGGCAAAATATCGTGAACTTGTTGGTGTAAAACACGCAATTTAGCCGTCAAATCATGCAAGTAATCAAGCAGTACAGGGTGTTCAATCTCGCTGAATTTCGTCGGCCTCGGCACTCCCCATAAGTTTGCCGGGCGACCAAAGATGATTTCATAGGGACTAAGTCCCACTCGTGAATGCACGGTCATCCTAGTTGATAAAAGTGCTAATGGCAGAGCATCAGGCCATTTAAGACCAGAGTTCGCTTGTATCTTGGCCAATTTTAATTTGAGGGTGCCATTATAGCATTCCACTAGACCAGCTGATTGGGGGTGATTTGCAGCATGGAACTTCTGGTGGATTCCTAGCCCTTCACACACTCTCTTCATCACTCGACCCACAAATTCGCTCCCATTATCACTCCAAACCATTCTCGGCAAACCAAACCTAGGGAAAAATTCTTTGACAAGGGCTTTAGCTGTGGACAAGGCAGTATTGTCTTTATGGGGATTTGCTTCTACCCATCTCGAAAAGGCAAAAACAACAACGAGTACGTATTTCAAGTTGTTGCACCTCTCCATGTGGATGAAATCTAGCTGCAAAACCTCGAACGGATACGTTGGAGGCGCGAAATGACCAGCTGGAGTTGGAGTTCCCCTACCAGGATTGTATTTCAGACAAACCATGCAATTCTTGACCACATTCTCTGCACACTTGGGAATTCCAGCATTTTGCCATACTGGAGCCAACAACTTACAGATCCCTTTAACACTGATGTGAGCCATTCCATGCGCCATTGTAACCACTGCAAGCACGTATGCATCGGGTAGCAACCATCGCTGATGCTTTGACAATTCAACCCAACAACCATTCGCATCTAATTTACCCGTACTTTCTCTCCACACACTCAACTCTTTCTCTGTAGCTTCAGCTTGAATAGATTTCACACTCTCTATCGTATCTTCACACATTCCAACGTCACTAATCCATCTTGCAGGGCTTGCAACATACATTCGACTCATCACATCCCTTGCTGTTTCTTTTGCGACTTCATCAGCAAATGTATTGCCACGACCAACATCTTCGGTAACCTTCTTATGTGCACTGCATTTCACAATCGCAACTTGCAACGGCAAAGTAAGTGACTCAAGAAGCTCATTCACCAACTGACCATGCTGTATCTTGGTTCCATGTGAAGTAAGAAACCCGCGCTCTTTCCACAATCGTCCAAAACTATGGGCTACACCAAACGCATACTGGCTGTCAGTATATATGGTCACTTTCATTCCTTTTGATAACACACACGCTCTCGTAAGTGCAATCAACTCTGCTGCTTGAGCTGAGTTATGTGGGATGCGTGCAGCTTCAACAATCGTATGCCGCAGTCGTAACAGCATATGCCGCAGTCGTATCACCATTCGGAAGCTTGAAGTATGAACCATCAACCCATAAGGTACCATCACACTTCACAAGAGGAGTGTCCCTAAGATCTACTCTCCCTTTCGTTTCTTCTTCTGTCCTAAGAAAGCAATCATGCTGTTCAGGAACATCTGTTTCTGCTACAATCGGCAACAACGTAGCTGGATTCAACGTGTTGCATCTATTTATGTGCACATGACTCGCTAAAAGTGTCAACTCATAACCTGACAATCGAGCACTAGTTAAGTGCTGTGTCTTGGTCCTGTTTAGCAAAGTGTCCACTGCATGTGGAACCATTACAACCAATGTATTATTCATTACCAAACCAGCAGACTGCCGAATAGAAACAGCTGCTGCCGCAGTGGCTCTCAAACAACTCGGCAACGCTCTAGCTACCGGATCCAAAGTCGACGAAAAATACGCACATGGATGCTGCTTGTCCCCAAAAGACTGTGTCAGCACTGACAACGCACAACCTTCTTTCTCATGGACATACAGTGTAAAGGGCTTACTGTAGTCGGGGGTACCCAAAACAGGGGCCAAACACAATGCATCGCGCAATTCCGAAAAACTTTTCTGACAATCATCAGACCACGGGAGGGGATTTGGTGTATCTTTACAGGTTAATGCCACCAAAGGTTTGGCCAACAGGGAAAAGTTTGGTATCCATTGTCTGCAATATGACGTGATACCCAAGAAAGCACGCACTTCTCTCTGTGTAATTGGCACACTCATCTTTGCAATTGCCTGAATTCTTTCTGGGGTCAGTCTTCTTCCCTCCTTCGATAAGAGATGACCTAGGTAGGTCACTTCTTGTCGACAATATTGCAACTTCGAAAGAGACACTTTGTGATGCAAATCAAACAAATGACGTAACAACGACAAAGTGGCTTTTCTACAAATTTCCTCAGTATCTGCAGCGACTAACAAGTCGTCTACGTACTGAATAAGTGTAGCACCATCAGGTAAAACAATCGTATCAAGCTGTGTTTTTAAACCCTTACTATAGATTGATAGACTCTCACAATAGCCTTGAGGAGCGCGTTTGAACCGGAAACTTCGACCTCCTAAACAGAAGCCGAAAATATCCCTACTCTCCTCGGCAATCGGGATGCTGAAGAAAGCATTTTTCAAATCAATGACCGAGAACCAAGTGGCTAAAGATGGGATCATAGTTAATAAGGCAGTGATATCAGGAACAACTGGAAATTGTGGCACAACGATTTTATTCACCTCTCTAAGCTCAATTACAAATCTGTAAACGGGTGGCTGAGAAGAGTCAGTTCTTTTTAGGACAGGCAAAACAGGGCTTTTGCAAACATTACCTCTTGTTTCTTCAATCACATCCTTTTCAATCAAATCATAAATGATCGCTAACAACGCCTTTTCACATTCATTAGAGATCTTGTATTGGGGAATGCGTGGCATTTTAACATTTGCTTTCAATGTCATGACATATGGCGGTATTTCCAAAAGACCTACATCATTAGGACCAGTAGCCCAAATAGAATCAGGAAGAGAAGACAATTCTGTCGTGAGTTTATCCTTCGACAAATACATTGAGGTGACCACTTTCCTACCTAGCGTAAGTTGTACTCCCGAAGGAGAACAATTCAATGTCGCATACAATCTTTTCAGCAGATCCAATCCTAACAGGTTCTCACCACAACCTGTCATCAGAATAAGGGGTGCTTTGAATTCACAAGGTCCAACGGACAGAGACATAGGACTAGAAATCGGGTTCCTAACCGGGGCGCCAAAAAAACCTACTGAAAATTCGTCTCGCCAGACAAAGGTGCACCAGGGAGTTTAGAGTGCATACTAGAACTCTTCGTAGCACCAGTATCCAACAGTAAAGGTTCTGACACACCTGATGTAATCACCTCAACGTGAGGTCCATTCTGATCTACTGGAACTGAAACAACTCCCTCTCTTTGTCTATGGCTGTCCTAGCAATCATTACCTTCCATATTCTCACCTTCTGCATAATAGTCATCAGCATAGTACTGAGTCGTCCTACCAGACGCGTTATTCTGCTGATCAAAATTATTCATTGAATTTTGAGGTGGAAAGGGACGCGCGTTCTGGGGGAAAATTCCACGTCCTCTACCTCTAGGTGCTTGTGGAACACCACGACCTCTTGCACTAGGGACACCATTCATACGTTGTAACAAAATAGAGCAACTATACTTGAAATGACCCTCTTCTTTACAATATGAACACTGATTGGGGCCTACCAGAACACGCTGTTGAGGATACTCGGCCCTTTGTGAGTTTCTCTGAAACTGCTGAGGCTGCTGATAATCACGCTGGTTACTACGAGGCAGATAAGCTTGCTGTAAGAGAACCTTCGTCTTCAGCTCTTTCGTTTTCTTGTCTGCTCTATCCTTCTCATCCTTATCTCTATTTTCATAATACTGCGCCGTAGCCAATATCTGTGCTGAAGAGGAAACGGCCCAAGAACTTTCTGAGTCTTTCAATTTCTTACACAACTCGGGAAGCAAATTGTGCACAAATTTGTCAACGAACAACCGTTGGCCACCTTCTGTACTCATATCTTGACCACTGTGGTCGATAAACGTCTCTTCAAACCTAGTGAAGAAATCAGACACTGTTTCATCTTTCTTCTGCTTACACGCAGACAATTTATCCCAATTTACACGCATCGCAGGCATTAAAGTCTTCATGTAAGTAACGATCTTACCAGGGAGTTCTGCTACTAAAGGCTCAGGTTTAGCACCGCCTACTTGTCTGTCATTCGCAGCACTAATATTAACCCATGTGTCGCCTAACTCCTGCGCATGATCCGCATGACGAATCAAACCCCATAAAGGCTGTGGAACCACATTTCCAAACAACATGTCTATATCAGCCAAATTCATAATGCATGAGTCTGCAGTCTGTGATAATATCTTGTAGTACCCTGCAGGATTTTTACGGGGGTCAGGCAAAGTCTGCTTAAGGGCCAAGACTTCAGCTCGCTTCCATGGAACATGTACCCAAACACGCTGAAAGTGAGCCGGTACGGCATCAATGTTAAGACCAGCATCAGCCTGAACTGCTTCTTTCCACACCGGAGGGACTTCTCTCATTGGATATTGTCGCACTTTCCTCCTGACAGAGGGATCAGGCTCAAACAACGACCGAGAAATACCCTCACTCCTAAACGACAATAATGTCGCAACTGCTTTCTCAACATCGGAACACACAATCGCGCCTTTTGCAAACTCGAACCGTACACGGCACAGCTCAGGCGGCTTGGATTCCAAATCGTTATCCTCCAATTCTTCACAAAGAAAAACACAAATTTTCTCAAAAACATATCTCTGCTTCGGTGCTTCCCATAGGCGGAAGACATCCATAACAGATTCTAGCTCATATCTTGTGGGGTCTGTAACCCATTTATGTGCCAAATGATCCAATATTTCCTGCTCTCTAGAGTCTGGTATTTGACTACGCAACTGTGTGCGTGTTGAAACAGGGGTCATACTCGCCGCCCCAAAGAAAGGAGATAGAAGACTAGCAACAGTATCAGTCATTCTTTGTCGAACAGAAGGAGAAGTTGATAAAAGAACAGGAGGAAAAACAGAGTGAGGCAAAGCAGACCCAGAGGCAGTATCAGAAGGAATATCGGGAATGGTAGTCGATACAGTAGGCAAAGTTGTAGGAAGTGAAGGCGGAGCAGGTAGCAAAGTTGGCGGCCCTTGTGGAGGCTGCGCCATAGCAGTAAGAGCCAACTGGAGAGCAGCTGGCACAACAACCGGAGGTTGCACAACTAAGGGTTGCAGAGGTGCTGTAGCACTCTGCACATAAGGGGGTGGCGAACTCAATAAATGTGACATTAAAGGGTCTTTCTCAAGTTCTTTTGCTACATCTTGCTGGAGAGGCGACAAAACTGGGTAGCATTTATCAATCGCCATTTTACGTAGCCTGTGCAACTGCTCACTCGCTTGTTCTTCTTCTTTATCTTTAAACTGTATAGCAGCTTGCATTATCGAGATACTCCTTTCTCTTTTATTTTTCTTTGCTAATTTAATTTCTTTCTGTTTGGCTTCCTTTCGCCATAGGCGGAAAGAGTCAAACATCGCCGGCCGGGCTTTCTTCTTAAAAATTCTATCCTCTAAATTATCTAGAACTTCCGTGTCAAAACTACCATATTGGGGCCATTTTAGGACACCATCTTTCCGAGTGTACCTACCCCATACTTCATTATACGTGATAGGGCCCACGCCATGCTTCACATAGAGCTCACAGGTTGGAGTTCCAATCGGAGGAACCGGACACGAGTCCTCCAATCGGGAATCCGTATTACAACCAAGACAAAACAAATTTCCAAGTCTGCTAAGACCAGGCATCTTCGCTCTCTAGTCTAGCTTCAAACTTCAAAGGATTATCGAATACGATAGTCTCGTGAATACACGAGTCCCTCGGCTTTGGCACTTGCAAGTTCCAAATCAAAGATCCCAAGGGGATACTCAAAAACTAAGGACTGGGAGACGCTCCACTCATACTTAACTGAGGTATCGATGACGTCACCAGAAGACTCGTCTATCGTTTCGCTCTACAAATCATCAAAGGGTCCAAGACAGGGCGATAGTCAGGGCAGCAGTCCTTCGTAGCCGTCGGAAAGCGGGGAACCTCGCAGCAAAGACTTTCAGACCACGACGACATACAGGGGTCGATGAAGTGGTTGGCCTTCCTCCAGAATTTTCACACGAAGCTCCTCACGAACCTCTGGCTTGGACCGGTACCGCTGAAATCATCCCACGTTGGGTGCCAAGTGAAGTACCGGGTTATTTAGAACCCAGTGGTGCCAGGGGACACACCCAAAGACTTCGAGTTCTCCTGTCTCAGACTACAGAAACGCAGAGACTTCTTGGTGACGGCAAAGATCAAATTTATTGGCTGCAACCAGTAACAGGTATCCTAGAAGTACAACACGGTGTATGTTCTCAGGAGACTGCTCAATCTTACAAAGCCAGCCATCCCTTTTTTATACAAAATATTGTGCTTCAGGCAAACATTCCTTATTTTACAGTTGACCATTCACATATTTCTTCGAGAAAGAAAAAGCAGATTCATGCTGACAAACCCATTTTCAGTTTGTCCAGCCCACAATCAATTACCCGGCAAGGCCCAACACTTTTCATCAGATAATCGGACGGACCCCTAATAAAACCGGGCACCTCCTCATCGTAAAGCAGGCCATAAAGAAAGAAACAGAGACAGGTGTAAGTAAGATTAGACATAGTTGTGTGCAATGAAGGGTTTATGGCATGCTGTGCCTTGATCCCTAATCTCGATAGGCCACTGGGAAAGGAGCTGGCCGAACAGGTTTGGCTTCGGGCAATGGAGTCAACTTGCCCAGGTCAACAGAAGTCAGCTAAAGGTGTACGTGTCCCAAAAGACTCATTCGGCCTTAGTCATCGGCCTATGTGAGGGCAACCACAAAATGGCTGCCGTCTAAAAAATGGAACCCGAGGGTTCAGGACGGAATCTCTGTTTTCATGGTGATCTCGTCACTCGAACACGACGAAAATACTTGTATATAGTATACTCGTCATTTTTGGTCTGCTGATACCAAAATCGTCATGATATTTATGACACGGGCCCAGAATCCACAGAACCTCAAGGGGGCCAAGAAATGTGGGTTTCCAATGTTAATTCTCATAAAGTTTATAAACACGCCTGCAGCCCGAACCGCTAAACAGAATTGCACAAAATTTGGCAAAATGGTAGCTTTTAGTCCACAGAATACGCTTACAGTTATTTGGTGTAAATCTGTTCAGGAAATTGAGAGATATTAGAGGGAATCCAAATTTGTATATCTACGATCGCCAAGCTTTCACAAATAATCAGAAGCCCATGCAGAGATCTGCAGAGCTCTGATTGGCTGCCAACACTTCAAGCAGGAAGTGCTGGCAGCCATCTTGGGATTGGACTTCAGCTGAGTCCCAAAGAAACACACAAAAAAGAAAAGGGAGCAGGGTAGGAATACCCTAACCCTATAGCCTTGGTCTTGTGGTCCCAGGGGGCAAAAATGTTTTTTTTCTAATTGACGGCAACATTTGCGAAAATTCATGAATATCGCAGTGATTTTTTTTTTTTAACGCAACGTCTCCCGTACTTGTTTACAGTGTAGCCCCTGAGATGTCCAGGTTGTGGAGGCATTCAGGGATTGATAAAAATGGAGAGGGTGCATGGGGCACCCTACAAGTGCCTAATTATGACCTGGGGGCCACCATCTCCCTGAGGCTTCTGTTAATAATAATCAGGGGGCTCGCAGACTCCCGTGGGCCCCTGGTGTCACCACCTTCCTGGGGCTCTAAATAAATAAAAAGATCAGGGCATATGTGCTGCATATGTGCTCCCCCTGGTCCAGGAGACCACCACCTCTCCCGGCCATGATAAAACATTAAAGAGGGGGACCGCACTGACCCGTGGTACCTGGGACCACCACCTCCCAAGGCCAAATACGTTTTTTAAATGAATGTGAGAGTTGCACGGCCCCCCTCTTGGACCATATATGGCCCCGGGGACCATCACCTCTCTGGGCCTGCCCCTTGTGCAACAAAGGAAAGGGGCTGTGCAGAAAAATGTTACTGTCAGCCATTGAAGGACCGAGGGACTTAGTTCCATGTCCTGAAGTAAAACATTAAAAGTAATATAAGGGGGCAGGGTGGGGATACCCCTACCCCCTAGGCCTCATGGAGGGTCACAGAGGGACAACTCTGGGACCAAATACATAAAATATTTGGCAAACTTTGTTGCAATCCCATGGAACTTCCACAGAATCCCCCCCCCCCAAAAAAATGCCAGGCAGCATTCATTAAGTATTTGACCTGGGGAGCCCACTCCCAAGGCTCTATTCCATTAAAAAAAGACGGGGCTGTATGCCCCCTCCCTGAGCCAATAAAGGCCCTGGGGACCCCACCCCTGTATTAGTGTTTATGGAGAGGGGACCGCACAGCAGCCCAAAGCATCTCTGGCCCAAATTTTTCAAACTGGGGAGAAGGCTGCATGGCCCCCCTTCCCAAGCATCTAAAGCCCCCGGGAAGACCAGCACCAGGGCCAAAAGTTTTCAAAATGGGGGGAAGCCTTGTGGCCCCCTCCTGAGCTATTAAAGGCCCAAGGGAGGCCACCCCTGGGCCTATTTACTTTAAGAAAGGGGGCCATGTGGCCCCATCCCTGAGCAATTAATGGCCTCAGGGGACCAATCTCTTGATACCAGCTCTCATTCTATGTGTCAGGAAGCCCAGCCCCAGAACATAGCTGATTTTCTACCTGATTTGGCATTACCAGGGACACCTGTGTTTGCTGGAAGCATTTTTTTTATCTCCTGCCTAGGGAGAGCAAACGCAAAATGTGCTCCGATCCTGGGAGCAGATTTTGATCTGTTTCCCTGCCTGCATTGATGTGGGCAGGGAAACAGATGCAAAATATTGCTCACACTAGGAGGGAGCAGCATTAGTAGCTGCTCCATCCGGGTGGGAGCATTGCCGGCTCCAGCTGCGTGCTGGGAGCCAGGGGGAGCCACAGGGGCCTTGGGACTACTCTCACAGCCCTCATGCATATATTATGGTTACCATGGGTGGGCACAGGGCACCCACCTTTGACACTGCACTCCCAGGTGATGGGGTCCCTGGGAGCCAACAAAGGTTCAGGAGAGGTCTGTGCCCCCTCCCCTTTAATTCAAATATTGGCCCTGGGAGATGGGGACCCGAGGGCCAGACATGACTTGGCGAGGTGGCCATGCATCCCCCCTCCCCTTTATTTCAAATGAACTGCAATGGGTCACCAGGGCCCAACAAGGCTCAGGGCAGGAAGCTATGTGTCCCCCCTCGCCAATCTTTTAAAGGATCTGTGGGAACCCACCCCTGGTGCCAAATTACTTAATAGGTTGCGAGGAGCCATGCAGCCCACCTTCCTGACTCCAACATTTTTCAAAATGACAAGCAAATCCTCTAAAGACCCCTGGGAGCCCACCTCCAGGGCTGTAATTACTTAAAATGGGGAAGTGGTGCATGGACCCCCTCACTAAGCCTCTGTAGGCCATGGGAGGACACCCCTGAGCCAAAATGTTTCTAAACTGGGGGAGGCTGTTTGTCCCCCGCTGCCTGATCCTCTAAAGGCCCAGGAGCCCACCCCCAGGGCATAATTACTTAAAATGGAGAGGGGGTGTGCCACTCTTTCTCTGAGCCTAAAGACCCCTGGGAGCCCAGCCACGGCCAAACTTCTTCAAAATGAATAGGGTGTCTTGTACTCCCCCTCCCTGAGCCTAAAAGGTCCAGGGGCTGTAATTACTTAAAATGGGGAGAAGGACACACATCTCCCCTCCCTGAGCAATTAGGGGCCCTAAGGAGATGATCATTTTAAGGAAGGGGGCCAAATAACCCCCTTCCCTGAGCCATTAATGGCCTCGGGCACACCATCCCTCGGGCCGGCTCACATGCTATGTCCTGGGACATGATTTGCATATGGCTGGGTCCGAACTGGAATGGCATGGTGAGCAGAAAAACGATGGATTTAGGCCCAGATCTCTGTACTAAGGTGAATGTATGACATTGTTCTGCATTCTGTCCATCAATTGTTCTTTTTGCATTTGTCACCCCGAATGGGACGGGTATGCCCAGATGTGGGTCCCGTGCTCTCCATGCCACTGGAGTCAAGTTATCCTGGCTGATGAGGGCTGAAAGCCCAAAACCAGTCCTATGTTGCTTGTTTCCTGTCCAGGGAGGACCTGGCCTAGCAGTTCGGGGTGGACTCTTCCCATTGTGCAGAGGGTCAAGATTGATTTACATATGGATGGGTCCAAACTGGAATGCCATGGTGAGCAAAAAAACAATGGATGTAGGCCCAGATCTCTGTACTGGGGTGAATGTATGACATTTATCTGCATTCTGTCCTTGAAATGTTCTTTTTGCATATGTCCTGGGACACAGCGGTTTCCCTGCCTGCATCGGCGTGGGAAGGGTAATTTGTATTTTCTCCTCCTTGACATGAGCATTTTTTTATCTACCGCCAAGTGGGAGAAAACTCAAAGTTTGCTCCCAGCCGACGGTAGCTGATTCATTTCCCTGCCTACACTGATGCAGACGGAGAAATATCAAAATATTACTCCCGCTCGGAGAAAGCAGCATTATCTGGGCGGCCGCAATACCAGCTTGTGCTGGCTGCAGGAAGCCAGCTGAGGGCATAGAGCCCTGGGGCTCTCCCTGTGGCCCCCATTGAGAGGTGCGGGGGCCCTTGGGGATGGGGTTGCCAGGGCCAGAAATGGCTTAAAGAGTGGGGAAGTGTGGACCCCTTTCCCTTTAAGTCATATAAACTGCCCTGGGGGATGGGGTCCTCAGGGCCTAAAAAGGCTCGGCGAGTTAGGGGCCATATGGCCTCCTCCCCTCTCATAAAAATTGACCCTTGAGGATGGGGTCCCCAGGGCCTAGGATGGCTCAGGAGGGGGTCCATGTTGCCCCCCTCCTCTTTAAATAAAAGATGGCCATGAAGGATAGGTTGCCTGGGGCCTACTAAGGCCAAGCTCAGGGGGCCATACTGATCCCCTCTCCTTTAGTTTAAGTAGTGTCCCTGGGGGATGAGATCCCCAGGGTGTAAAATCCTCTGGGAAAAACATGTAAGGGGATTGTGTTCCCATGGCCTAATAAGCTTCGAGGAGGGTGGCCAATTGGCACCACAACTCTTTAAAAAATATAAAATAAGGACCAGGGATAGTCCCCAGTCCTAGTAAGGCACATGGACCTCTCCCCTTTAAAAAATATAAGATACTTTGGCCAACCCACCTCCACTCGCCATTCACAGCAGGGGTTGGCTTTACATATATTATTTAAACATTACTTTACATTATACAAACCCTAGATGTTCACTGAAAAAAAGATTAACGGACCTTTATAGTTAGGTGTGGTAAAAAGATTTGTTTTTGTTTAAAAATAACCCTTAGAAATTCACAGGGAAAAAACAAAAAACAAAACAAAAAATAAGGATTGCTTTTGTGCAGGAAGGTTCCCCTTCCTGCACAAAAGCAAACCTGCATACAATGAAGCTACCCGGGGGCATGCTTTGGTGCTAGGCAGCCCATTGTGCATGTACGCCGCTGAAAGTGCAGGAATGCACTGTGTGACCTTAGATGCAACAAATTCCTGCCCTTTGCTAGTGATACAGTGCATCAGGGTGACTTGCTGCCCTGAGCTGCACCACTTTTTCATAAATATATCCTTAATTATTGTAAGCAGTTTTCAGCTACTAGACAGAATCTTCTCAGCAACCCAATTTCTTCTTAACATAGAAGTCTGTGTGCACCAGTTACTCACCTATGTACATGTGCTTGCTTTGCATCATAAGATGGGCTGTCTGTAAACGTTTCACCTCAGTATGAAGGCTGCACGTAGTATGATCTTTATCACCTTCAGACCTTGGTTACTTTAAGTGAGTAATCTTTTTTAAATGTACACTGTTCTCAGTAGATACTTTTAAAATATTCTGTGGTGTATTTCTCTTGAGTGTTTCACTGTTTGCAATCAGTGTGGTACAGAGTGAACTGTCTTCATTGAGTAAAGACTGTTTACAGTACCAGCTTTTCTACTCAACTTCTTTTCTCAATTTAGGTTTGGTGACTGTAAGGGGTTTGATACAAATAAAGACTGTCCGTGGTAGAGCATTGGTTAAGTAACAGGGCTTCAGTATCTGGAGGAACTTGGTTTTCCATGAAGAGTGGTATAAAGATTGAACACTGTGTGCAGAATAGGTTACCCTTGTGTCTGTGGTTCATAGTCAACATGGATACCGAGGAAGTGTATGGTCTAGGGTCAATGCTGCTCATAATACAACCTTGCTTTACTATGGGGTTTGCTTGTGTGATAGCTTTAATAATGCTTCACATTCTTCTGAGCTATTTTGCACTTACTTCTATAGCTCTTATGCTATACCCGTGTATAGAGCAATGTGTACAAAAGAAGCTTAGATATTCTAATCAGTCATGTAATCAGTGATGGTATCATTGATGCCATCAATGATGTCATTTGAGATGCCATCAGTGATGTTCAAAATGTTAATATTGTCACTGACATTCACTTAACAGAATGGTACTCTAACCTTTGTCTTTCAGTTAAAATAAATAAATAAATAAATATATATATTGCCAAGTAAAGGTCGTGCACTCACAGGGTGTTCAAGAAACTTTTATTGGCCGCAGACGCGTTTCAGCAATTGTTTTCCTCAGTTCGGTAAAAGCTGTATATGCAGAAACGCAGTGAAAGTTCATATTTAAACCAATTTGTAACATGATTGGTGATTCCATTGCCTATGGGAAGACCACATTTCCCCCGTGGCTGATAGCGGAGCGCCGACATCTGCGATACAATTAATTGTTTTACGGGTTTCAATACTACCTTATACAATTATACCTAATAATAATAAAGAAATGTATAAAGCGCATGGTTACACCATCTCGGTGTGTCCCCGCGCTGAGTGAGAGGGAGGTAACAGTAACTGCAACTGAGGACCACTTCGCACTAGCCGGAGAACAGATATGTTTTAAGCTTCTTCATGAATTTAGCTTCACACTCTCATCCACATCAGTCCTGCCACCTCAATCAGACAATAATCCATTTCAATGTCACTGTGCCTGAGACACCTCTTGCCTGCTGCTGGGTGTTGACATAGGCTTGCTGCAGGTGTCCGATGTATGGCTGGGCATCCCTGGCTTTGTATAAGCCACGACTTTCGTTGATCAACAGAGCCTGTCGGCGGCGGTTCTTGCAGCCCAAAATAAATCCTTGCACAGTTTTCCACCTGGGGCTGCCGAACTCCCCGCAGGTGCAACCAAATGAGAGGGAGTGGAACCCGCTTGTTTGACAACTGCCAAGTAAAGGTTGGTGCACTCACAGGGTGTTAAAAAAGCTTTTTTTGTCCGCAGACAAATTTCAGAGATTGCCTTCCTCGGTGCGGTGAAAGCCGTATATGCAGGACAACAGTGAAAGTTCATATTTAAACCAATTTGTAATATGATTGCTGATTCCGTGGTCAATTGGAGGACCGCAATTCCCCCAGGGCTGGTTGTGGAGCACTGACATCCGCGATACAAGTAATTGTTTTACGAATTTCAATACCCCCATATGCAAAAATACTTATGTCTAACTTGATGTCAAAACGCTCTCCCCCACATCAGTCCTGCAACCTCAATAAGTCAATAATCCAATTAAATTTCAATGTGCCTGAGACACCTCTTGCCTGCTGCTGGGTGTTGACATAGGCTTGTTGCGGGTGTCCGATGTATGGCTGGGCATCCATGGCTTTGTTTAAGCCACGACCTTCGTTGATCGACAGAGCCTGTCAGCTGTGGTTCTGGCAGCCCAAAATAAATCCTTGCCCAGGGCTGCCGAACTTGTGGCGGGTGCAACCGGATGAGCGGGGTGGATCCCTCTTGTTCCACAACAACTGCCAAGTAAAGGTTGGTGCACTCACAGGGTGTTACAAAAGCTTTTATTGTCTGCAGACGTGTTTCAGCAATTGCCTTCCTCAGTGCGGTAAATGCCGTATATGCAGGAAAACAGTGGAAGTTCATATTTAAACCAATTTGTAACATGATTGGTGATTCCATGGCCAATAGCAGGACCGCAAATTCCCCAGTGCTGGTAGGGGAGTGCCATCATTCGCGATACAGTTAATTGTTTTAATGGGTTTCAATACCCCATTATCCAATAATACCCAATGTCCAATTTGATGTCAAAATGCTCTCACCACATCAGTCCTGCAACCTCAATAAGTGGCAGGACTGATGTGGAGGAGAGTGTTTTGACATCAAGTTCTGCAGCTGTCCTTGATAGGTCTGCATTAGTGGGCATGAGTTATATGTGGGTGGAAATATATTTTTTTTCTTGAAAGGAAAGTTCAGTGATAAGGCATGTACAGCACTGTCAGATGATTTTGGACTCTCCTGCCTATCTGCCCCCACATTAATCTATTCACAACGATCATGTTGGAGAAGCAAAGTAGTTTACATTTGATAAAGAGCACAAGTGTTGCTGCTACTTTCTAGAGTAGTCTTGAACATTAAAGTGCAGAGAAGGGAGTCATTTCTGAGAGTTGTATTTGGATGGTATGCTTTATGCTGATTGTGTAGCCGTACATAATAGGAAGATGCAGGATGGGTGGGCACTAGTTGGGCTTTTCACCTTGCATCACAAGGGCGATTGGCCCTAAGGCCTCATTATTGTGGGAGGGATACGGGGGTTGGGGGGGTTTCTGGGGGAGGTCGTGGGATGGTGGAGGGGGTTGTGTGGGGAGCAAGGGTATGGGTGGGGGGCAGGTAAAAGGTAACAATTCAGTTCATAGCTTGTCGTGTAGGAATGATGTTATATATACTGACATATCGATTGTTGTGAGATACAAATATATTAATGGCGGATAAGGGGAGAGATAAGAGGATACGCATATGTACATTCAATGTCTGTGGACAGAATAATGCTTTTAAGAGGAAGCAAGTTGATGCTAATCTGAGGTTAATGAACCCTGATATTCTTTGTTTACAAGAGACGCATGTTCCCTGGGCTGATCGAAAGATCTTATCCGAGTTGGGGTTTACGTTAATAGCCACTTCCAGACAATCTATTATGAACAGGGGGGTGGCAATTTTAACGCGCTGTGGAATATCCGGTACAAGCAGAGAGAAGGTAGATAATCTGGGGAGGTGGGCCATCACGGAGTGTATTATAGGGGATACTAAGGTAGTTCTTAGTACAGTATATGGTTCAAATTTGAATGACGCCGAGACTTTAGAATTTTTGAATGTCGAGTTGGCGCTGTGGGGAACCCCGCTGATATTGTGTGGGGACTTCAATAGACACGGGGAAGGGCAGATGTGGGTTTTCTAATATACAAAGTATACTGGGCACAAACCGAAAGTATATAGGGCCCTACAACAGCTTTTGCAGAATCATGGGTTAGTAGATGGATGGGCCCTTGTTAATCGTGGGGATCCTGGGTACACATTTTGTTCATTCCCACACAATAAATGTGTCCTGTTAGACTATGTTTTTCTGTCTCGGCCATTCACCTTTGGTGCAAAAAAGCAGGTATGGCCACGCATTACATCGGGTCAGGGTCCCGTGATCTTAGATCTTTTAGTTTTTGTCTTCCAAGGGAAAGTCGGTGTTTCACTCTTAATAAGAAGCTTCTAGTGGACAACGACTATATTCGTCATATTCAAATTTGGGCTAAATTATTTCTTGAGAGCAACAGAGGCTCGGCTGCCCAACCAATGGGTTGGAATGCATTGAAACCTGGGCTAAGCGGTGAAACACTCAGCTATCGTTGGGATAAGCAGAGACAACTCAAGGAGCGAATGCTGGATTAACTTGAGGAGCTAAAGAAAGCAGATAGGGAACTTATCCAAGCAGTTAGAGGTAATGTTGACATTAAAGAATTACAAACTAAGATTGCATGTTGTAAGGCCAGGATCAATGTGATATGGGGTCAGGAAATAGCTGCACAGTTTAAAACGTATAAAGAAGAAAGGTATGAATATGGTGAGTCAACTGGCCGATGCTTAGCTCAAAGACCGTGGGGCAGACAAGTAGCCCAGAGAATTGAAATCTTAGAAGATGATAAAGGGGGCATAGCGGAGACTATGGAAGGAATACTGGAGGTATTCCATTCTTACTATAAAGAATTATATACTCAAGACCCAGTGGAGCCGGTTAATATAGAGCAATTTTTGCGGAGTTTAGATTTAACTGGGCTTTGACAAGAAGAATGTGATGAGTTGGGAGCCCCTAATACCATGGCAGAGTTGGAAGCAGCATTGGGCACATTAGCAGCGGGGAAAGCGGCAGGGCCAGATAAACTTCCATTGGATATATATCGCATACTTTTCTCTATCATAAAAGAAGATATGTGTTGACTAAATTTTTAGAGGCTCAGGGGGGAATTCACCACCTTCCTGGGACGATGCTAACATTGCGGTTTTAAAAAAAAAAGATAAACCTGCGAGGCTCCAGGAATCGTATAGACCCATATCATTAATAAATGTAGATGGCAAGGTTTATTCGAAAATTCTTGCAACTAGGTTGGCCTAAATCATCTCCCAGCTAGGTTTTAGGTATCAACATGGTTTTTTACCCGGTAGGGGCACGATCAACCATTTACGCAGGGTGATTGCAATGGTAGAATATGCTAATTCACAGCAATAGCATATTGGTATAATGTTTTTAGAAGCTGAAAAGTGTTCGACCGTGTATCCTTAGTCGTTCTTCTGGGCCTCAATGCGGACAATGGGGTTTGGACCCCGTCATATATCAGTGTTACAAACTATGTATAAAAGACTGTATGCTAAAATCTGTACAACGGGCAGGGTAATCCTTTGTATACATCACCAGGGAAAAGTTCACCTTTGCTTTTTGCTGTCTTTATTAATCTGTTGTTGTTATTGATGGAAATAACGAGTGAAATTCAGTCAATGTCAGTTGGACAATATCAAGTGCGGGTTCTTGCTTACGCTGCTGATATAGCAGTAGCAACATCTGATCCAGAGCAAGCGATAAGGGAGATTGAGAACCAGACTCAGAAATATGGGAAAGTTGCTAGGTATAAGCTGAATGTATCCAAAACCCAGATTGTGTGTACTGAGGGACTGTGCCCTGGCGAAGTACGTGTTATGCCGGAAGCTAGATATCTGGGGATAAAGATTAGGATGTCACTTCAAGACATTATTGAAGTTAATTGGGCATATATATTATCTTCGGCTCAGCAGCAATGAGAAGGGATTGAGTGTCTCCCTCTGTCAATGGTAGGGTGGTGTAATGTTTTAAAAATGTGTATACTTCCTAAGGCAATGTATTTTTTTCGGGCAGTTCTGCTTGAGCTAACATGACCCCAACTATCACAGCTACAATCCCTTGCTGATAGATTTATCTTGGGTCAGAAGAAAGCTCGCCGTGCCTCAAAGTATATGACGCTACCATTAGAACGTGGGGGATGGGGCGTGCTGAACTTTACATTTTACTATTTAGCTTGCCTCTTGCAGAATATGCAGTATTTGGTGACTGGTGTGGAAGTACAATTATTCAAAACGCCCAATGTATATCAAATGTTGATGGGGACTCAGGCCAGTGAGGCCTTGGTTAAGTTTTTTGACCCCAGCTACTTCAAGAGAATGAGATTTAAGACATTCACTGCAGCATTTAAAGCGTCAAAGATAATAAGTAAATCTGCATTACTATGGGTACTATACACCTTTAAACTCAACAGAAATATTCCCTGCTGTTTTTTGGGATACAAAGATAGGCAGTTAGAGGGATAAGGAGATTGGACATCTAGGGGATATCTATAGTGGGGGGATAATTGTTTCTTTTTTAGATTTAGCTGAACCGTTTAAGCTGCCTAAAAATGTTTTTTTTTTAAATCTTACAAATTCATGATTACTTAGGTAAACATTGTAGGCATACAGTCACAGTACCCAATGCACTATTAGAGGCAGTGAAAAAAAGAGCTAAGATTGGGGTGTTATATGACATATTGGTTGAGGCTTAGCGGGATGATATAGAGAAACACGATGCGAAATGGAGCAAAAGATTTGGGAATACAGGTATATATGTGCAACAACCAATCGATATGGCAGCCAAGGTTATGTTAACAGCAAACTTACACGCCCAGCATTGTAAAACACTATTTAATTTATATCACTTAAAATGATGAAGTGGATGGGGGCTCACGACGGGAAATGTTTTAGGTGTCAGGCGGAGAAAGCTGACATCTGACATATATTTTTTGATTGTATAGTGTTAAATCAGTTTAGAGGAGCTAGATCAGATTTTCTAACTCAGATTACAGGTGTCAATGATTGTATCTCTAGAGAGGTAATGCTAATAGGAGTGGGTGGGAGCACTCAGCTTGCTCAGGTATGTTATCCATTTAGGCCCCTCATATTAATGGCTGTTGCAGTTGCTCAAATATGTGTTGCCTCTATGTGGCTTCAGCCTGAAGCGCCATTGTTTGAAATGTGGCGTGCGAAGTTTAATAATGTATTTAATCTGGAATACAGTTTGTACCGTATTAAATCACGCAGGAAAACAACACTGGGGGCACAAATATGGGGGCCTATGCTGCAACATATGGATATATCGCTATGAGTTTCAACCACCTCCTATGGCTACTATGTTCTTTAAGTTTTTTTTTGTTATAAATTTCAAGGTGTAGATTATTCCTGCATTAATGATTTAAATTATTGCTTTGTAAATATCATATGCTATGAACTGAACAATAAAAAAGGTAAAAAAATAAATAAAAAAAGGAAATATAAAACTAAGCAGCTCTTCATTTGTTTGTGTGCTTTCTCTCAGTCCTCCTTATTTTACAACTGTGTTTCAGCCAGATTGGAGTTCTATAAAGATAGGCCTAGGCCAGATTAATCAAGCGATTGCATTGCCCTTGCATCATGCAGGGTGTCGCAAGGGCAATGCAATTCCTAAGTCAGATTTACCAAGCAATGAAAAGCCACCTTGCGTGGCCCTGAGTTACCTAGTAAATCTGGAGTAACACAAGGAGTTACTCTGTCCCAGTTAGGCATTTTATGGGTGGAGCGTTGTTTTTGTATCCAAATATCTGCCCATGGATTTTTGCATATAACCACATCACTGGTGCAGTTTCTGGTATGAAGATGGGCATATTCCTGTAATACACAGGTAGTATGCTCCCTCTGAAGGCTGATCATTTTTTGCACTGCACTGGTGCAGCAGCTGGGGATAAAGAATTTACACAGGTGCCACATCTTAAAATAGAGACAGTGTGAATTTCTGTATGTCACAGAAGTTGGTTGTGAAGCTTTGGCAGTCTCCTTCAGTGTGAAGGTGATGTGCAGCAGATGACGGCAGAGCTTATTCGTGGGGGTGCAGCTGAGTCCAGCCTGCCATACTTCATCAGTGTACTGGTGCTGAGGATTAGGGTATAGACCAGAATGTCTTTGCAGTGCATTTGCAGCTTCATTTCAGATAGGACCTCGGCAAAGCTTACAGAGAGATTATGGTATCATATGTTCTGTAAACAGCATTTTTTAAATATAATGTCAACAGCTTACAATTCTGTAGTCTTTTTCCATATATTCACACCAACCTTTCAATACTGCCCATTGGTCTGCAGATAGGCAAGTCCAAATATCCAGTCTTATTTGCATTTCCAGCACCAGTAATAAAACCTTACAAAACCAGGGAGCTAAGATAAGGCTCTCCCTACATTTTCATCTCTCCCGCCAACAAAATGAGTACTTATTCTTCCTAGTTTGTATCATAAATTGAGAACTTGATTCTAACTTGGACACCAGTGAGTGCTACGCCCTCTGACTGGCTGCCAGCTGTCACTTACTGTCATAGTAGTCGTGGCCTCCTCTTCCCCAAGAGTGTTGTAGCAAGATTCCCCAAGAGTGTTGTAGCAAGAAGCCTGCAACTCATCTAGCAACAGGAGCCCAAAGGTTCCAGTTTATGGCTAGCGATGACCACCCAGAACAAAAGATTTAACAAGAGCATCAGCCCTAAGTTTAATATTTAAGTTAAGAGCACAATTGGAGGGGAATGGAAATGTTACTGAAACTTACCAGAGGACTGTGCAGAAGGTGGAAAAGTGAATTGTTTAGTTGCTTTAGAATAGTGAAACATTTTCACCAATGTCCTCTAATACACACATAATAGGTAGGGTATGGGCAATGCAAGCTTCAACAACAGGACTACCTACAGACCAAGTACTAGCAGTATTCAAACCTCCCTCAAACAAACGTAAACAACAGGTACAACACTAGCAGCCTTACATCAAATACATAGAAGGTATGGCATACTCAGAAGTAGTGCAAAACACACATAAACATATATACACCCTCAATCCCCTGCTCTTCCACTAAGCATCTTCGAGTTTTCAAATTATTGCCATGTTTTACAGTGGGTAAAATTTAGGCAAAAGATATGTTTAGGACTGATTTACAAAGAGCCTAAGCACTTATGGCGGAGTCGCTGCTCTTACAGCGGAATCTCCATAATGAGATTCGGCCACGACTGCGGAGCCTCCATTATGACTGCTGATGCTTTGTGATTCGGGCCCTTGGTGTCCAAAGGGAGTGGTAATAGAAGGTGCAGGAATGTTTAGTTCTGCAAAAATATATAGTGTACACAATAGTAGCAATGTCTCAACTGAAATTCTTAGGGCCTTATTTAGAGATTGGTGGATGGGATAGTGTCAAAACATGGAGGAAATCCCTTCTGCCTTATAAGAAATGCCATAGGCTACAATGTACTTGTAAATATGTAAAGGAATATTCTATCTGGCAACCTCGAAATAAGGCCCTTAGTCTAGTGCTGGAGGGCTCCTTTGGAATATTATCTAATGTTTAGCTCTTCAAATGTAGGATTACTGCTACCTTTTGCAACCACTTCAAATATACTAATGTATGACGTTACAACACATACATTACAACACAGATTTTACATCGCAATATCCTTTACAATGCACTCCATTACATCGCATGACACTACATCGCATTTTTAGAAACTACCTTTACAACGCATTCCATTACATCTCATTATATCTTTACAACGCATAACATTACAACACATACCATTACATTGCATTTAAGGAAAATATTGGATAGTATAGGGGTAAAAATCACTATTCTAACTCCAGGGGGTGCAACAGTAGGGTAAGTGTTGGATAGTGCAGGGGTAACAATTACTATTCTAACTCCAGGGGGTGCAACAGTAGGGTAAGTGTTGGATAGCATAGGGGTAAAAATTACTATTCTAACTCCAGGCTGTGCAACTGTAGGGAAAGTTTTGGATAGTGAAGGGGTACTTTGCGTTGTAATGGTATGCGTTGTAATGCCTGCATTGTAGTGACATGCGATGTAGTGTCATGCGTTGTAATGGTATGCTTTGTAATGCCTGCATTGTATCTCTAGAGAGGTAATACGGCAGAGGCTATAAGAACTGACTCTATTGCTGGATCTGCGGTTTAAAAATGCCGTGCTGATCCACTGAAGTCATAATAAACGAAAAGCCAAAAGTAGGTTTTAAGTGAGGTAAAATTATTGGAAAGGAAAGTGAAGGTAAACATAACTTTATGAAATGTAAACCGATGATGTGAGGATTACGTTTTTTTTTTGTTGTTGTTTTTTTTGTCCTCGTACATGCCACCAGAAAATATATACTCTAGATGGGATCTCTCTGCGCCTTCCACACAGACATGATCTGTTTCTGCCCCCGGTGTCTGTGTCCGGTAAACAGGTATCACCCACAGGTAAGGCTTTCTCCTAGTCTGACTCCCTTTCCCCTTGATGGACGTTCATAGGTACCAGGGAGGACAGAACAACAAACCTCTGGCATAATCATTGCACCAAACTTAGTTCTTCGTCCAGGCGACTAATGCGGACCCGATTTTTTTGGCACTTGCTTCATCACAAGCCATGTCTGACTGGCTAGTCATCATGATGTTTTTTAAACAATCAGCAAATATGGGTGGGGCCTCCGGCTTCCACCCTCTACAGATTTCTCTCCTGGCAATGACTATCACATAGAACAGAAATTGTGATTCAAAGCTGTTCAAATTGTAGCCCAGTGGCAACCCAAAAAAGACCAGTCTAGGACAGCAAGCGATCAGCCTTGATAGGACCTCCTCGAGAAAGCTACATACCGCCACCCAATACCTGGAGATCTGTGGACAGTCCATAAACATATGTCGATCGTCCGCTGCAGGGTATTTACATCTAGGACAATAGAATGTATACGTTGTTACCCTAGATAGTTTAGCCGGGGTCCAATACACCCTATAAGCTGTAAAAAGGTGATTTCTCCTCAAATTTTCTGGTTTAATTACTCTCTGAGACATGGAAAAAGAGTCACTCCAAATTCTCTGTTTCTCCTCACAACTTCCAGTCAAAACATTACCCCAAAGATTCGCCAATTCAGAGTCCAGGCTGTCTTTTACTCCAGTAAATGTCCTATACCAGAAAGAGACCTCCCGTTTCCAAACTCCCCTTCTGCAGATGGAATCGATGGGCAAGCTGTTCTCACCAGTCCCCCATGACTGTCTTGCCCACCATGCAGAAAGCTGGTAAAACTTGAATCTGGTTAAGGTCCCATTAGTTAAATTCATAAAGGACTCCCAATTCATGAGCTGGGAGTTTAGGCTAGGATCACCCCACGTCTTAATACCGGCCACTTTAAGTGGCTGTGAAAATACATCTAAGAGACATTCTGGGGTGCCAGGGTAATCCCAAATTAGAGCTTGCAAATTGTAGTATGATATCCCCAAAACTCTATGAATATACCCCCAGTTCTTAAGAGCCGCTAGCAAGATCTTAAGATGGACTTTTTTGTAAAATTTGGGGTCCCCGAATTTGAAAAAAAAAAATGTCTAGACCCTGTGGCTGATCCTGCAACATTGGCTGAAAGAGGCGACCCTGTGAGGAAGAATTTTATTTATTGGCCAATATCCTAAAATTCTTAAAGTGGAAGGCATGGCAGTATAAAAATAAATCGGGTAAAGCCAAACCGCCTCTCTTCAAACCTCTCCTCAATTTCTTCCAAGCTATCCTGGGTGTTTTGGCGGCCCATATAATGGAACCTATCTTCCCTTGAAAGCTGGCAATATCCCTATGACTGAATAATAGCGGGATTGTATTAAAGAGGAAAGTTATTTTAGGGAGAATCGTCATTTTCACGAGATTGACTCTCCCGTAGATGTTCAATGGCAAGTTACCCCACCTTAACAATAACTTACACACTTCCTTTGCAACCTTCTGCCAGCTAATCTTAGGGATGTCAGTCAACTTTTGAGTTAAGTAAATTCCCAAATACCTGATCCTTTCTCTGGCCCCCTGTATGACAGTTGAATTATTGCACCCCATTATATCCGTTTTCTCTTTATTGATTTTATAGCCAGATAGACTTCCGAACTCCTCAGCAAGGATTGCATCAGTGTGATTGGAAGTATAAAGGAGAAGGTCATCCGCATATAAAGCGGTTTTAAGTTCTAAATCCGCGATTCTAAAAGGTAAAATAATATTGTCAGTTCTAAGAGCACAAACTAAAGGCTCAATATAAATATCAAACAATAAGGGGGACAGGGGACACCCCTGCCTGCTGCCTCTCGAGATACCAAACCATTCTGATAGCCCTCCATTAACTAGAACCTTTGCTCGAGGATTCAGATATAGTGATTTAACTCCCTCTATAAAAATAGATGGAAACCGGAACCTCGTCAAGGCAGCCCAGCGATACTCCCAGTTGACCTGGTCGAACGCCTTAGCGGCGTCGATAGCTATGATGGCAAGTGGCAACCCTTTTCCCTCCGAGAAATCGATTGCTCCTATTACTTGGAAAGTAAGCTCATTGAGCTGCCTCCCGGGTATAAACCCTCTCTGATCTGGATTTATAATTGTCTTTATTATTCTGGCTAATCTAGTAGCCAGTATCCCAGAATAAATCTTCAGATCCGAGTTCAACAATGAGATTGGTCTATAAGACCCGATTTGTTGTGGGTGTTTATCTTGCTAAGCAATCAAGGTTATAGTGGCTTCTGACCAAGATGGGGGATGCAGTCGCCTTGTATTAATATCTTATTAAAAAGTGGCGCAAGCACCGGGACAACTGTCTCCAAAATGTCGGAATATGCTTCAACCGGTAGTCCATCTGGACCAGCGGCTTTACCTCGGCTCATTTTCTTTAGTTGTTGTATTATTTCACCCTCCGTAATTCCACTGGCTAAGTATGTCTTGTCTGACTCAGACAACTGAGGTAACTCTCTCTGATCTAACCAGTTGTTAACTACTTCTGGTTCATGTGTAATCACTTTCTGGTATAGGCCATGCATAAACGCCCTTGCTTCCTCCCTGATCAACTCGTCCTCTGATATCAATAGACCGGATTCCCTTTGGATCAAATTCTTAATATTATTTCTGACCCTCTCTGTCTTTGATTTCCACGCCAAGAGGGGACCGCATTTTTCACCATACTCAAAGTTCTTTAATCTACTAACCTCCCACCTTTCCTGATGATCTTATCATTTCTAGGTTTAAACTCTGCTTGTAGTATAATCAACTCTCTTTCAAGTTTACGAATACCCTCCCTAGCTCCCAGAGCAGCCAGCTGTAATTCTAATTCTTTCTCCTTGCTAGTTTTTAGATCAGATGTTTCTTTTTTCTTACTAGTATTCCTCTTATAAATCATTAGAGAGCTTAATAACCCCGTAGGTATGCATTAAAGGATTCCCAGACTAGTTGTTCCGTAGAAGAACCTATATTAAAGTTAAAAAAGTCAATTATTTTCTCTCTTTGCTCAACCTTTACACTTTCATCAAGGAGAAGAGTCCTGTCAAGTGTCCATCTATACGCCGTACATTTAGACCTAAGGTCGAGCACTAACTCAACAACCGAGTGGTCCGAGATACCCACTGGGGCATTGCTAACCGATACTATATCTGCAAGCAATTTCTGATCGACCAAAAAATAGTCGATTCTCGAATATTGCTTGTACTTTTTACTATAAAAAGAGTATTCTCTTCTAGTACCATATTTAAAGTCTTTCATGATGTTCCTTAGTGTCAAAAATGTTGTATTTGGAACACAGTATTTAGCTTTGGAAGTCCGATCCAATTGTTTATCAAAAATCAGATTAAAATCTCCACCTAATATGACCGGTGCCGAAGTATGCAGTAAACTAGCACCAAGTTTCAGGAGAGGACCAGAATTATCCTCATTTGGGCAATAATACACGGCACAAGTGAACTTAGATCCACATACGGAAAGGGTTGCCACAAGCCATCTACCAGACTGGTCTGTATCCCATTTCTGGACCTTAATTCCTTTATTTGCCCTAACAATGATTGCTACACCTCTTGTACACCCCTTTTGCCTTGAGCATAGTACTTCCTTTGCCCAGCCAGATTTACCAAAAGCTTTTTCACATGCTTTGACCTCCAGGTGAGTTTCCTGCAATAAGTAAACATGGGCCTCGGTGTTTTTAAAAAATTCACAAACTCGTGATAGCTTCCTGCCTCTTCCTAGGCCGTTCACGTTCCAGGAGAGGAATGTTATACTAGTAGCCATAATCGTAATCGTAACCTCCCATGACTGCCATACATCAAGAGTTTTAAAAAAAATAAAAGATTTTGCATGAGGACAATTTTTCTAATATACTCCCCTTCCTCCACCCCCCTCTGTGACCCCACCCTAATCCTCCCCCGAGGAACCCTCCCGTAAGACTTGGCGTTGGAACCGCCTTTTACTAACCCTAACAGAAGCGGCACAGCAGCTAATTTTTACTAAATCAGAAAAGCGACATGATACTATGACCTTTCACTGTGTACATCATATCTTATTTTTATTTAATTTAATTTAATTACATTTTTTAATTTTATTTTTTAAATTGAATCCCTACACCTCACCTTTTCCCCCTTTTCCCTTTTCCTTTTACACCTTCCTTCTCTCTTTTTTTCCCCAATGAAAAACTAGGTCTCAGTGGCTCAGTGGCTTTGTAGCTTCAATTTATTGCCCCTTCATTTGAGACAGAAGGTCATCGACATCTTCTGGTTGGCTACAGTTATACATTTTATTCCTCCACATGATTTTCAGTAGAGCAGGGAACTTCATTTGAGCTTGCGCTCTGAACGATCTTAATTCAGGCATTCTGGAACCCAGATCCCACTGCCTCTGTGCAGTTCTGCCCCAAATGTCCGAACGAATTTGATACGGGTTGGCCCGATGATGGAGGGTAGAACGTGATAGGCACCTACCTAAGATTAATTCCTTTACACCATAGGTCTGGAAATTAACAAAAAATTTCCTAGGCCCTTTCCTGTCCTGGTGCAGCCTGAAGGGGTCCCTGTGTACTCTTTGCATTTCGGCCTCTAAGTCGATATCTAGACAGATGTAATTCAGTTGATGCTGCACTTGTGTGCACACCCTCTTTGGATTCTTAGGCTGAGAAAGGAAGTCTGTTTATATCATCGGTCTGGTGCTAAGGAATAGGGTAATAAGAAGAGGACTGTGTCGTTTTCAGGAGTCTGCCGCCGATTTTATATCAATCTTTCCATATCGTTTTTTCCGAATCCAAAGAGGGTGTGCACACAAGTGCAGCATCAACTGAATTACATCTGTTTTTTTAATAACCAAGAAAAATACACGACTCACGAGCCTAAGGAATCTCTAGGCCTTTTTAAACTTTGTGCTTAATAGTGCTAAAACGAAGCTTTTATCTGCTTATTTTCCTGTTTTTAAGATCCCTCCAGTTCTACTTAAGAAATTTCGCTGATATTGTCCTGAGGAAGACACAAAAAGGTGTGTCGAAACGCGTCGACAGAAATCTGCATCCTCAACATTGTCTGGGCATTATCATTATGTTAATAACTTTCTTGTGACCTATGCACATTTCTTAGTAGGAATAACTTATTTTATGAAAATCACTTTTTTATCCTTCATTTTATGATTATGTGTATCAATGAATATATTCACTCCAATTTTTTATTAATGGAATTAAACGTTGTACTTTATCATATAATCTTTCTCCTTGAGTCCTTCTTCTCCTTATAGTGTGTCCTTTTTCCTGTTTTTGTCAGACTTTATATCTTTGGCCTGGGCTTTTACCCTTGCATATGTGAAACCGGCTTCCTGCAGTGCTCGGTCAGCCTCCACCTTCACCTCATGTCCCATCCGCTGCCGTGAGGTCTTAGCGCCGTAGAGCGCTACAAGTTTTTCCGCGGAGAGCAGGGATCCAGGGGGCCAAAGAAAAAAAGAAAAGGAAGCCGGGTTAGTCCCACGCTATGCCTCCAAAACTCGCAAACATCACCTTCTTACCAGTAAGTTGTTAGGGGTCGACGTGCATCAGTAAATCATTCCATGTCGCTTCCCTGGTTATACACGCCGTGTATGCTGTGCCTCCTCGCTAGGCTCCTGCGACCGGCATCAGCCTGCCGCCGCCATGTTCCTCTAATCCAAAGCCGATCCACCTGATGATGTCAGGATTTCGAGGGGATGTGACGAAAAGAAAGGTCAGCAGAGGCATAGAAAAGGTGGGGGATAAGGTTGCAGGTGATGTGATGCAATGTTGATTGTAGGAGGGGAGAGGTTGTGATGAGTGGAAGGTAAAAGTTTAGCTTGAGATAAGCTTGGAATTATGTTGTGGTGAGGCTGACAAGACAGTAAGGTGATATTAAGTTGAGGTGAAGTTGGAGTGAGGCGATGGACTGATAACCAAAGGGAGCCCACAAGTTTATTTTAGCAGCGACCCCATAGTACACCAGGCAAGTGTAGCAAATGAGATCAGTGCTTCCTAAAATGCATTGGGCGGTTTTCCCATAAGAAAAATTAGCAAAAATTGGGGACAAATGTGTATTTGTAACAGCCATTTTCCAAATGCACAGCCCCTAAAACGTGGCAGGTGTCAGACTTTTCTGAAGTAGAGCTTAATAAACAATTCAGTATTTTAAGTTTTTTCAGAAGGCTATTTCTCAATAGCAAAAAAAGACGAATGTTTTTAAAAAATATGTGCCAAGACAATATATGTGAATAGCAGTACTAAGAAACAATACGTTGCTCTTAAAATGTTACCCACAAAGAGAAAATGTCTATATGAAAATCATGTATAGAGAAATAACAACAGCTTTAAAAAATAAAGTGTCAAGGCCTTATGCCCATCACTTTTTTACTAACAGCTAATTGTACCTCAAAATGTCTGTTCCAAAAAATAAAATACCCCCAGAATTGGTAGTTTCATACATGAGGGTGCTACTAACTCTCGTGTCCGTTCTCAGATATTTAAAGGGGCCCCTTTGATCATCTACTGAAAGCTAAAATCTTCACTTTTCCCTATAGACTCCTAAATCTGTTGCCTGCCATCCATGTGAAGTGTAGCCAACTTAACATTGTCCCTCTCTGTATTGAGCCTACAAATAAACATATACTGCATATATATATAAAAGGAATACAAATGTATCTAAATTGCCTCCTTAAATAGTGCATACTGTGCTGGACTGTTCTAATGAGGCACAGGGCCAAGACTGATTTGCATATGGCCATGTTTGAACTGGGGTGGCTTGGTGAGCAAAATAACGATGGTTTAAACCCAGATCTTTGACTGGGGTTGAATGTTTTGCCATTGTGCAACATTCTGTCCATCATCTTGTGTGTTTTGCTGTTTACCCTATATGGGAAGGGTATGACCAGACGTGGGTCCCGTGCTCACTCCGCCACTGGAGTCAAGCTATCCTGGCTTAAGACGGCTGATAGCCAGAAACCGGTCCTAGGATGCTTGATTCTGGTCCAGGGAAGACATGACTTGGCAGTTCGGGCTGGACTGTTCCCATGAGGCACAGGGCCAAGACTGATTTGCATATGGCCATGTCTGAACTGGGGTGGCTTGGTGACCAAAATAACGATGGATTAAACCCAGATCTGTGACTGGGGGTGAATGTTTTGCCATTGTGCAACATTCCGTCCATCATCTTGTGTGTTTTTTCTGTTCACCTTATGTGGGAAGGGTATGCCCAGACATGGGTCCCGTGCTCACTACGCCACTGGAGTCAAGCTATCCTGTCTGAAGACGGCTGATAGCCAGAAACCCGTCCTAGGATGCTTGATTATGGTCCAGGGAAGACTGATTTGGCAGTTTGGGCTGGACTGTTCCCATGAGGCACAGTGCCAAGACTGATTTGCATATGGCCATGTCTGAACTGGGGTGGCTTGGTGAACAAAATAACGATGGATTAAACCCAGTTCTGTGAATGGGGGTGAATGTTTTGCCATTGTGCAACATTCCGTTCATCATCTTGTGTGTTTTGCTGTTCACCCTATGTGGGAAGGGTATGTCCAGACGTTGGTCCTGTGCTCACTACGCCACTGGAGTCAAGCTATCCTGGCTGAAGGCGGCTGATAGCCAGAAGCCGGTCCTAGGATGCTTGATTACGGTCCAGGGAAGACATGACTTGGCAGTTCGGGTTGGACTGTTCCCATGAGGCACAGGGCCAAGACTGATTTGCATATGGCCATGTCGGAACGTGGGTGGCTTGGTGACCAAAATAACAATGGATTAAACCCAGATCTGTGACTGGGGGTGAATGTTTTGCCATTGTGCAACATTCCGTCCATCATCTTGTGTCATTTGCTGTTCACCTTATGTGGGATGGGTATGCCCAGACATGGGTTCCGTGCTCACTACGCCCCTGGAATCAAGCTATCCTGTCTGAAGACGGCTTATAGCCAGAAACCAGTCCTAGGATGCTTGATTACGGTCCAGGGAAGACATGATTTGGCAGTTCGGGCTGGACTGTTCCCATGAGGCACAGGCCAAGACTGATTTGCATATGGCCATGTCTGAACTGGGGTGGCTTGGTGAGCAAAATAACAATGGATTAAACCCAGATCTGTGAATGGGGGTGAATGTTTTGCCATTGTGCAACATTCCGTCCATCATCTTGTGTGTTTTGCTGTTCACCCTATGTGGGAAGGGTATGCCCAGACGTTGGTCCCGTGCTCACTACGCCACTGGAGTCAAGCTATCCTGGCTGAAGGCGGCTGATAGCCAGAAGCCGGTCCTAGGATGCTTGATTACGGTCCAGGGAAGACATGACTTGGCAGTTCGGGCTGGACTGTTCCCATGAGGCACAGGGTCAAGACTGATTTGCATATGCCCATGTCTGAACTGGGGTGGCTTGGTGACCAAAATAACGATGGATTAAACCCAGATCTGTGACTGGGGGTGAATGTTTTGCCATTGTGCAACATTCCGTCCATCATCTTGTGTGTTTTGCTGTTCACCTTATGTGGGAAGGGTATGCCCAGACATGGGTCCCGTACTCACTACGCCACTGGAGTCAAGCTATCCTGTCTGAAGACGGTCGATAGCCAGAAACCAGTCCTAGGATGCTTGATTACGGTCCAGGGAAGACATGATTTGGCAGTTCGGGCTGGACTGTTCCCATGAGGCACAGGGCCAAGATTGATTTGCATATGGCCATGTCTGAACTGGGGTGGCTTGGTGAGCAAAATAACGATGGATTAAACCCAGCTCTGTGACTGGGAGTGAATGTTTTGCCATTGTGCAACATTCCGTCCATCATCTTGTGTGTTTTGCTGTTCACCCTATGTGGGAAGGGTTGCCCAGACGTTGGTCCCTTGCTCACTACGCCACTGGAGTCAAGCTATCCTGGCTGAAGGCAGCTGATAGCCAGAAGCCGGTCCTAGGATGCTTGATTACAGTCCAGGGAAGACATGACTTGGCAGTTCGGGCTGGACTGTTCCCATGAGGCACAGGGCCAAGACTGATTTGCATATGGCCATGTCTGAACTGGGGTGGCTTGGTGAGCAAAAAAACGATGGAATAAACCCAGATCTGTGACTGGGGGTGAATGTTTTGCCAGTGTGCACATTCCGCCCATCATCTTGTGTGTTTTGCCCTACACTGCTGTGCCAGCATTGCCCTTGCCCTTGTATGTAAAACACACATTCTTAAAGTGACTGTCTAAGCAATGCTCCCTTTGTCAAAACAAACCTTTGAAGAGACCTCCCTTTCCCTTCAAATTTTAATGTACATCCAATTAGTTCTGACCAATGTTACCGATTCAGTGTGCTTTCAAACAAATCAACCTTTGACAAAAGATCGGTGAGGAGTGTCTCAGACTCTCCACCCTGTACTCATATGCAAATCTGATATAGTTTTGACCATATTAGAGGCCTAAAGTGCTTCAACAAACACTATTTTCCTTATAGGTTTCCAAACGTTCCTCTGCAGAAATACCATGCTAAAGAAATACAAAAGGAAAATGAATTGTGGAATTTCAATGTTTACATACTTGAGCAAATGTTCATCGGTTTTCGAGAAGCAGACCTCAAAACAGTTTTATTTATGTTTCTGTCATTACTGGGGGGAGGCTCCCTACAACATAAACTCCTGGCTACAGGCATGCACCAGTGCCTTAGGGCCAGATGTCTGACCATTAAGTTTAGAGAGTCGCAAATTGCGCAAAATTGCGACTCACAATTTGCGACTCGCTAAACTTAATGTACAGCAGTGTCTCAGACACGGTTCGCGATTCCCAATGGGGTCGCAAAATGCATGCCTCATGGACATTAATGAGGCTGTCTAAATTTGCAACCCCATTGGGAATGGCTAGCATTCCCTGCGATGGTGGCCTGCTAGGGTCAGCAGACCACCATGTCTAGGACTGTTTTTAAATAAAGCATTTTTTTTTAAATACCCATTTTCCTTAAAGGAAAATGGGATGCAGCCCATTTTCCTTAAAGGAAAATGGATTGCGTTTAAAAAATAAAAATTAAACTTTTCAGTTTAATTTTTTAAGGACAGGCAGTGGCCCTTGGGACCTCTGCCTGCACCTAAAAAATATTTACGCACCCATTCACAAAGGGGAAGGGGTCCCCGGGGGACCCCTTCCTGTTTTCGAGTGGCTTGCCACCCTTTTGAAAAGGGAGTAAAACTGCGAGTGTTTTGAGACTGCAAATGCAGTTGCAAAACAATCATACATAGGTTTGAGACTCAGCACGCCCCTTCCTAATAGCGAGTCGGAAACCATATTTTGCGACTCGCAAAATATGTTAGGTACATTGGGCAGATCTATTTTGCCTGTTGGCGACTTCAAAAAATGGTCGTACATCTGGAACTTAGTTCACCATAAAGCAGATAATGCGCCCGCTTTTTTTAAACTTCACAAACCACAAACTAAATAACACAACATCTCGCATTTTCCCGTGTTTCATTTTGCATATGTGCAGAAATAATGCTCGGTTTTGCAATGAGATCCTATCATAAGTCAGTTCCCAGTGGATTTCGATACTTGTCTTGCCACTAACAGAAGCATCCTTGCCAGAGCACGTTTACTTAAAACAAATGAATTGTCACGTGAGAAAAAAACGCACATCAATCGGCGAAACATCCAGAGCTCTCATAATAAAAGTCTCTCGCTTGATGACTCAAAAATGTCCTCATCTAAGCGATATGGATCATCCGTACAGCTGACAAAACAATGATTAAATACAGTGAAGTGTGACTCTACATGTACCGTAAGTGGCACGGCGCGCTGGTCGCTGACAGAAAGGAAATCAATGGAAGACTGATCTCTTTCCTAGAACACGTTGTCGATGGTTCGTCCTCTTCTTCCATAGCAGTCAGAGAAGGACACGTTAGACCTGTTTTCCTGCTGGTTTTACTTCAAGAAAATATATAGGAGGAAGGTTTAAGCTTCTGAGTAATTTTTTTTTTCACTGTCCCTAAATGTCATACCCCCAGATTCATCATGGTCATGTTTTGCAAGTCCTTAATAGCGATTATTAAGGAATCGGTATTAAAGACTCGCAAAACGGGATTCATGTAAAAATTGCAATATTTTTAGCGATTTCTACTGCTTCCTTATTTGCGATTCGCTAATTGTGAATCGCAAATAAGGAATGGCTTTCCCATTCATTCCTATGGGCCTAAAGGCACATAGGAATGAATGGGGAGTCATTCCTTATTTGCGATTAGCAATTAGCGAATCGCAAATAAGGAATGGATTTCAAGGGTGCCAGGGTGTCCAAAGGACACCCTGTGGCACCCCTGAAATGGTAATGTACACTGGTGTTGCGCACACACATGTCCAAAGGACATGTGTGTGTGTAACATACAACTTAGAAAAATGCACTAAAGTGCATTTTTCTAAGTTATCGCTGTTTACCACGTAGTTGGACTTCGCGGTAAATAGCGGCCCCAGATTGCGAATTCACAAGTTTTAAATGGTTCATGAATTGCATTTATGGAATCTCAATTTGAGATTCCTTAAATGTAATTATTCGCAATATAGCGATTTCTAGAATTGCGATCTTTGCATTTGGGATGATGAATCCCAAATGCAAAAAAAACGCTTGCAAAGGGCCAGATTCTCAGAATCTGGCCCTTTGCGAGCCGATTTTAGTATGATGAATCTGGCTGTTAGGGACATATTATCAAGAACGGCATTAAAATAATCGCCGCTTTAGCGGCAGTTTTGCGCCGATATTGGAATTGATAATATGCCTTTGTAAATACCCTCAGAAGCCCATGTTCACACCAGAACATGGGCTTCTATGGGAATTCACATATTATGAAGCCCATTAACGCCGCTTTAACAGCAGTTTCCTGCCGCTAAAGCGGCGGTAATGTTTACGCTGTTTCTTGATAATATGCCCCTTGGTGCTTGATTCAGAGTTTGGTGGATGTGGTATTTATGACAACAAGCACGTGGGGGTTGGGGGGCAGATTTACTAACATTTTGTATCATGTTTGCTCCACTTTTGTGATGTATCCATGATGCAAAAGCCTAGTAGATATTTGCAAAGCCACACAAGGGGCAATTTGCACAGCCTTCAGCTGCTTTCAAAGAAGAGTAATGTAACACAGCGGCTTGTGCTGCATTGCGTTACATTTCATTCTAGGAGGCGTTCCATGGCTGAAGCATGGGCGTTCTCATGCATCCACCCATGAATTTCATGTAAACCCAGCTTTTCAAAGGTTTGTTAACCTGGCATAGAGTGAAAATGCTTTGCCTCCTAGAGTATGGTGTAAAAAGGAGAAACATCTTTTTTTCCTCGTATATCCTCTGTCTGCAGCACACACGGAAAGAGGAAAATGCCTTGAGAGATAGCATTTGTGCAGGAAGGTATCTCTTCCTGCACAAAAACAAATCTCCTTGTAACACAGACACCCATTAAAGCAGGAACCTTGTTCCATGATGCAAGGGTGCCTGTGTTGTAACTAGGCTGCCTGAAGTGAGCCAGCGCTACGAGAGAGCAGAAGTGCGCTATATGTAGTAGATATGGTACATGTCTGGTCCCTCCCTTTCACACAATGCAGTGCAGCAAGTTGCCTTGCTAATCTGAGTTGCTTGAAAGGTTAGTAAATCTGGCCCATCTTATTCATGCACTTCAAATAGATCTCCCCTGCCATGTTGGTGGATGCCCTGTATCACTCATACTCTAAAGGCACTCTTTAGGTGTAAATGTCCGAACATTGATGCAGAGTAGTGATCTACAGAAGGCCTTAGGAAACGGTTTAGGTCTGTGAAAATGTGCATTTTCAATATAATATGCTTTCACTTGGTGAATTGTTGAACGTTATCGGTGTCACCAGGGGTTGCTATAAAATTAATATTAACATATGAATGACTAAAACACAATTCAATTGTGGGAATCTGATCATGTTTATTACGCACAAAAACATTTGTTACACACACACTATTAACGTGAAACCTCAGAAGTTCCCTTGTCACACTGTCTCTGTAAATACTGCTCTCATCTCTTTAGGGACATCAAGGACCAGGACACAAACACAAAAGGGCATGGGGAATATTGTCCCTTCTGGGAAAGCCTAGACACAAGCTAAGGAATACTGTTCATGTATGTCTTCTTGTAAGTGGCCGCAGCATCCATGAGTGAACCCGGCAGATTTCGGCTTTCTGCAACCTCTATTGCAGTGCAAATGCATCTCACAGTGAGCCCACCTTTGATCGGGACGACCTGACACGGTCTCCTGACTTACTGGAGAAACCCCACTGCGAGCCTGGGTCAGAGTGAGATCTCTGGCCTAGGCCCATCTGTCCTAGATGCAAGAGTGCCCAGCCCCTGTTCGAACAACCCAATGATGGGCTATGTCCAAACACTACTATTTCTATCCTCCCAGAACCAAAAGTCTTTTGAAGTGACCGGAAGATCTATAGCTCTCCTTCCTGTCAATTCTCTTTGCACATATGTAACCTTGGGTTTTACACATAAATATGTCAGTTAGAGGGAACAGGAAGACCTACTTGCCTGTGTACGAAAACAAATAAATGACTCACTCAAAAGTATAAAAATGAAATGCCTGCCTGTCTCTCCATTGCAGTTCTGAGAACACTCCACCGCTGGCCAGTGGATATAATATCACCCATCCAGACACAGAAGCAAAAAGCCAAATGTTGATTTGATGGTGGAGCAATTCCTTGATTTACTAAAAATGTCCTCACTTAGCAGAGCAATCTCTCACCTGAAACACACATCAGAACTAGATGTCACTTGCTTCTGTCAGGGGAGTAACCTGACAGAAATACCTGCCATCTACAGCAGAGCAATCCATTGCTCAGCTGATGGATTTCGTGATCAGTGCAGACAGGAGGGATACCCATCATTTTAAGGGAGAGAAAAGCTTCCCTTCATATGATGGAGACAGTATAGCTGTGAACCATTGGGTGTGCACAGCAGACCTATGTCTCTCTCCACTAACCAGTCTGTGGTGAATCTGTTTGTTATGTCTATCTGTTTATCTTTATCAATCTATCTCTACCGTTAGCTCCCAGAGATGAGACCCTACACTAGAACACTGCAGAAGGAGATAGGATATGTATAGTACTATAACATCCAGTTCCTCTGAATGGAAAACACCCTGACGGTAGACTCTTTGACATAAGTCTGACACACACACACACACACACGCATGCATGCACGCATGCATGCATGCATGCACACACACACACACAATCCTCTGCAAAAGGCATTATGCTGGAACTCCAGGGTGAGCACTGAGCATGAAGAAAGGAGCTTGTGAAATGAAGAGGTTTATGACATCAGTGACATATTCAGTGACATCAAAGAAATGGGCACATGCTGAAGCACTTTTCAAATCCACAATATATTAAAGCATGCAACAATGTAAAGTAAATGTGGAGATATAAAATCCATTCTTAAGGGCCAGCAATAAATGCAGAATGTGGTATTACTATTCTCCAAAGGTGAAATTCAAAGTTTGTACCACAGTAGACGGGAGATTTTTCTGAAAACCTTCCTTTTTTTAAAATTATCTTTATTGGGGTTTTTGGTGCATTATAAATACATATAATTTAGCATAAACATACAATAGACATAGCTTCTGCCCGGCATTAGAACCGTACAAATATTGGCTAAAATGAGCAGTTTCAATCCAAGAATAAATACACAATTAATGATAAAAGGCATTGATTATAAAATCCGGTAACTGGGACCAACCAGGCTAGACATACAGAGAAGAGATGGCATGCTACATCCTAAATCACAGCCTTGCTTCCCTCCAATTTGTAATAGGTGCCCATAAACGTCTTCCCATCTCCCGTCTTTTTGCACCCTTCAATTCATATAGGCTAGACTCTATGTTGTGTATACCCAGTAATCTGGACAGCCACATTTGGAAGGAGGGAGCAGTGGCGTCTTTCCAGCCCGCCGATAATAAAATCCGGAGAACAGCAACTGACATAAAAACCAAAGCTTCCTCATCCTTTCCCAGATTAAGCTTAGAATCAGTACCCAGTAGCATCAGGGTAGGGGATAGATCGATCTTATGACCTAGCAGCCCCTCCCAAAATTTCTCTATCTCATCCCTGATTGGACCCAGCAGGCTACAGTGGAAAAACATATGCAGTAAATCTGCTTGACCGGCATTGCATCTGGGGCACTTATCATCCTCCCTGACCCCCCAGGCAAATAGATTTGCCGGCGTATGGTAAAGGTTAAACACCGTTTTTTAGTGCTGGGCCCGCAGGTTAGAAGCCAGGATTATCTTTTTATTCAAACATATAGCAAGATCCAGATCTACATCGGGGTTACCCAGTTTTGTAGCCCAAGTGCATTCAGTCTTGTCGATAGATATGGAAGATGGCGTCCGCGTAGTTGCGACCGAAGCGGTGGAGCGTTGAGGACGTGTAGCAGAAAGTCCGGAATGGAGGCGTAGTCTCACAGCCAGGAGCTAACCCGACCCCCGTTTTAGGGGAAAACCATTACCGAGGCAGAGTCAGGAGGTATGCTGACAGCGCTTTCCTGCCGCGGGTCCGCTAAACAACTGCTGCGGGCACTGGTGATTGCGGTAGCGGCTCTATCTCCGGACAGAATACGCTTTGGTTGCTCAGGAGGGCGGAGCCAGGTCCGAAGGCGGCAGCGGTGCGGAGCGGAGCTCACTATCGGGAGCACCTTTCGAAAAACCCTGAGCGTGTCAAGTCAGTGGGGCGGTGCGAGAAAGGAAGCAATGGCTCCCAAACTAAATCCGTGGCTAAAAGCAGCTCTGGGGAAAAAGAAGGCTCTGCGTGAAGGAGCCGACGAGGAGGCAGTCGAGGACACTCGGAAAGCCCAAACGCCCCCGGTGGAACAACAGAAGAAGAGGCAGCAGATTGCGGCACAGACTCGTTTGGCCACAGCGTCAATTGCGGATCTGTTCTCTAAGGCCGGTAAGGAGAAGGAGAAGGAGCTCACGGGGCCGATCAAGGAGTCGGGGGTGGCATTCCTATAGAGGTGGAGGTGGAGGTCCTCCAAGAGATAATAACTGATGCAAGTGGTCTCATACATTTGTGAGTGGGCTCCCCCCTCCCCATTTCGACCCCTCCTGCAACACGAGAGAAGTTGGGAGAGGAATCCCAGGGCTTAGTGGAAGGTTCCCCAGAGGTAGCGACCCATGGAGAAGCAGCCTCATTATTGGGGGGAAACGATGGGCCACTAGTGCCTCCCGATATGGGTCTAAATGGGGCCGGTCCTCAATCGCTGGTACAGGCCACCACTGATTCCAACATGGTGGAGCCATCAGAACTGGGAGCCTCTGCTGAGACGGATATCCACTGTATTGAGACTGGTCAGGCGGCCGGTGGAGTAGGGAATGGAAAAGAGAATGCTCCAAGTGAAGCTTTTTTCTCTGTTTCGGATGGGGTCGGGTGGTGTGAGGAGGATGAGGAAGGTAGCTCCTATCTGGACTCTGAGAGTGACCCCGAGACTGATCAGCCTGCAACAGCACTAAGGCCCGTAGCGGCAGCAAAGGGTCAGGCTCACCCCCAATGTGAACTGAGTTGGGATCATTCATCTTCTATGCCTTTGCAGGGTAGCCCCTGTCTGGAACTTACACAAATGTCGCTCTTGGAAACAATCCACAAAGAGATAATTGCGCATAGGGAGGAGACACGCCAGGACAATCGTAAGTCTCAGGCTGCAATGAGGAAGATGCAGGGCGTGGTCAGGAAGCTTTCCAAGGTCTGTGCCAACACCGGGGACAGAGTCTCAAATTTGGAAGGCAGGGTGGTATCAACGGAGGCCGAGGTTGCCAAGGCGGTCACTAAGGTCAATGCACACTGCTCCCAGGTGGTGGATATACAGTGGAAGCTCGATGAAATGGAGAACAGGCTTCGCCGGAACAACCTGAGGGTCCTGGGAATCCCGGAGGGGGTTGAGGGGTCCGATATTAGGACGTATATCATCAAGCTCCTCGGACAAGCATTTCCTGAACTGTCCAGCTGGGACTGGCCTACTGAGGTCCAGAGAGTACACCGTACCCCCTTTAAAATTAGACGGAATGCCAAGGAGATCGACAAACCCAGGGCAGTCCTAATCTTTCTTGGCATCTTCATCCTGAGACAGGCCATTTCGGAACTGGCTAGGCCAGATGCTAGAAGAAGCAGTGAGGGGGTCTCATTCTATGTCAGGCCGGACTTCTGTCACACGACCGTAGAGAGACGCTGGCGATTAAGAGGAATGATTAAGCTGTTTCAGGATAAAAAAGATGCAAGCCTTCCTGATAAATCCGGCACAGCTAAAAGTTATCAACGAAGGAAGGACATTTTATTTCTCTTCAGAAATTAAGGCAAAGCAGTACCTTGACTCTCTAGGCAAATAGGGGATATCTGTAAGTGACTGTGGCGATCACTCTTTACGATTTAAGGTTTCAGGTGCCGCACAAAGATGGGGCGGGTTAGCCTCTCTGGTTGTGGACTTTTGGACTTTGGTACTACAAGGGCTCATGTGGGAATTTTGTTTTTTCTTAAGTCCTCACTGCTATCACCACGTGACAATCACATGCACAGACCAGGTCTGAGCGCTTCACAGAGTATGGTGGGGGGGTTTCAGGGGGGTTTGGGTTGAGAGTGGGTTGAGAGTGGGAGGGGTGGGGGGGACAGAGGGGTGGGAGATGGGGGTGAGGGCAGGTTTGGGGGAAAACTTGGAAAATGGGAAAAATGGTGCATTATTGGTCAAGGCATAAGCTTAGCAAAGAAGAGGCTGATTGAGGCTCAGTTTTTTATAGTAGGCTGCTTGGTTCATCAGGATGGCGAACATAAGAATCTGTACAATTAAAGTCGGATGGATGAATGATTGGAGGAAGAGGCAAAGGCTGGCGTATTTTGTGAAACACAATCGAATAGACGTTCTCTGCCTTCAAGAGACCCATCTCCC
The DNA here is from genome assembly GCF_964261635.1 of Lissotriton helveticus. Classification (NCBI taxonomy): domain Eukaryota; kingdom Metazoa; phylum Chordata; class Amphibia; order Caudata; family Salamandridae; genus Lissotriton; species Lissotriton helveticus. The sequence continues at coordinate 889,035,722 of NC_136065.1, read as the reverse complement.
GTAGGCTAAGAGGAAATTGTTGCTTCTTAATGGGTTTGAGCTGGTGGCATGCTCAACCCAATCTTCAACAATTAGGGGGGTTGCGATCTTAGCAAGATCATCTTTGGGAGGGGCTAGACGTGTCAAAGGGGACAGTTATGGAAGATGGGCAATAGCGGAGATGGAAATGGGTTTTACATTAAGTGTAGTTTATGGGTCCAACATGGATGACCCTGAGATCTTTGATCCTCTAAAATTAGAATTAGTTAGTTGGCCAACCCCTACAGTATTATGTGGAGATCTAAATATCTCAGCGGATTGGCTGAATGGAGCACTGTATGCTGGGCGAAAACCTAGAGTTTTTAGGGCAATACAGGCTCACATGGGCTGAAGGATGTGTGAGGCGCTAAAGAGCCCCAAAACCCTGGCTTTACATATTTTTCAAACCCCCATCAGAAGTATACTAAGCTAGATTACTTTTTTATCTCTTCCTTCGAAATTAATAGGGTAGGTATTATAAAACTCCCGAGATTAATCTCGGATCACAATCCTCTGGTATTATCGTATGAGTTGAGTAAGGTGGAAAGGAAAAGGACAAGTTGGACTTTTGAAAGGAGACTACTGGCGGATAATAGGTTTGTAGAGCACCTCAATAATTGGTCTGGTGAATTTTTTGCAGCTAACAGATACAGCACCTCCCGCAATGGGGTTTGGGAGGCATTTAAAGCGGCCTTAAGGGGGGAATCTATTAGTTGCTCTGCCAGGCTGAGAAGAGAGGATAGGTGTGAGGTGGAGAGACTAATGGGGAAATTAGCTATCGTAGAAGAACAACACATCAAGGATATTGCCTCAGGGGGGGATAGTCGCGAAAGTCAAAATGCACTGCTGACGGTCAAAGCTGCGCTGCAGAAGGAGATAACTCAGAAGGCGATTGGTGAATTTCAAACCTCAATGGCCAAACGCTATGAAACAGGGGAGCAAGCTGATAGAGCCCTAGCGCTATGACTAAGACAGGAGAAAGCTAAGAATGTAATTTCCTGTATAGAAGAGGATGGGATTGAATACACTGAGGCCAAGGATATACTAAACGTTTTCGAGAACTTCTATCAAAGGCTACATGATGAGGAAGATCGCGATAGAAACCAGGGGGAGGAGAGTGTGGATAAGGGTCCCCACCTGGATGATGCAGCAAGAGAAGAACTGGATAGGGATATCACTGGGAGTGAGGTTACAGCCGCACTCTGGGAATTAGCATCAGGTAAGGCAGCAGGCCCAGACGGGATCCCCCTGGAGGTATATAAGTCTATTGAATCTGAGATCATCCCGTTGTTTGTGGATTTATTTAATGGGGTGCTGTGCTCAGGGGTGGTCCCGGAGTCATGGAGGGAAACCAATATAATAATTTTTCATAAGAAGGGGAAACCAAGCGAGAAACCAGGGTCCTACCGCCCGATTTCGCTGATTAACACGGATACTAAGCTCTATTCGAAAATATGGGCCAAGAGGTTGGGCAGGATCATTGGCGGTCTCGTCTCCCCTTGCCAGCATGGGTTTGTCCCTGGTCGCGGTACGACAGATCATATAAGTAGAGCAATAGCCTTGTTTGACGCCCAGACTGCCACGGGGGGGGGGGGGAGATGGCCATGAACCCGCTCGACGCGGAGAAAGTTTTTGACCGTGTTGTTTGGAGCTTTCTATGGGGTATTCTTGCAGGTAGAGGTTTTGGTAAAAAAATCATTAGAGCTCTCAAGGCTATGTATTTGGATCCGGTAGCGCGAGTAGTTGTCATGGGCGAGAGATCGGACAAAATTGATATTAAGAGAGGGACGCGGCAATGTTGCCCTTGCTCCCCTATTCTCTTCTCTCTTTATATCGACCCCCTCATTCAGGAAATATTGGGGTGCCCTAGGATAAGTCCTGTTGTATGTAATGGCCATGTGAATAACATTTTGGCATATGCAGATGATCTGGCAGTTATCACTTCCAATCCCCAGCAGGCGCTGCCAGTTTTGGCCCAGATGGCAAAGGTCTTCGGTCGTCGATCAGGCTACCTATTAAACGAATCAAAAACACAGATAATCTGTTCTAAAAATATTGTTAAGTCTGACTCAAGATTCGTGGAATCTGCTATTTATTTAGGGGTGAAAATTAATGCTTCAGTTGACAGAATTGTAGAGGAAAATTATCCCCCTCTTATTAAGGCTATAGAAGCTGAGTTAAAAAGAATAGATGTGTTGCATCTTTCAGTGATAGGGAGAGTAAATGTATTAAAAATGTCAATGTTTCCCAAAGTGCTGTATATGTTCCGGGCCATACCCCTATTTATTGATGAAAAAATAATGAAAAACTTGGAATCCGTTTTTATAAGATTCATTTGGCAGTATGGCAAAGTCAGGCGCTCCACCAGCCTTATGTCACTTCCCAGGGAAAGGGGTGGGTTGGCACTCCCAAACCTAAGACTCAATCACTGGTCCTGCCTTTTGATACAAATGTCTGTCCTTTTTCACTCTGAGGTGTTGTTAGGGAAAAAGGCAATAGGCCTATTGTTGTGTGAAGTCGATCGGAGATTTTATAAGAAGGCTCGACTCAAGACTCTTTATGGGGCATGGGTGGTCTGGAAATCTATCCTGAAGTTTCTTAACGCTCCAAAGATAAATTCATACTTACACCTCTGTAACTCTAGTCTTTTTTCTCAGTTGGGAACGGATAGGAATCTTCAGGTTTGGAAGGGTCTGGGAGTTAAGACCCTAGGGGATATCATGGAGGGAGAGAGGTTGGTGGGGTTTGATGTTTTGCAAAGCAGGTATGGTATGCCTTCAAACCATTGGCTGTTGTATGGCCAAATTGCCCGAACCCTCAAGGCTTTAAGACCAAATCTGCAGCCTCTGGTGGATCTCCTCTTGGTTGAGCTATTAGTTAAAGGGTGCATGAAGATAAATTTAGTATATCATTTTCTTGTAATGAGGATCCAAGTTGATATCGAGAAGACTGAATGCACTTCTGAAAATCTTCCAGTTCGTCATCTTCTTAATCTTTAGTCCATCACCCTACCAGGTGATGAGAGTGTCCTCCAGATCTTCTGAAATACTATCTTTATAAATAATGCACAAGAAAGGACATCAAGACATAAATAATATGCAGCGAGGCAGAGAGTAATATGCTACTTATTATAAGTGCATGAGTCATGGTGACCACTACCCTTACTCAATATTGGTAAGAATTAGCATATGTATATTCATTTAAAATCACCAATTAAAGTATGGTTATGAACTAATCTGAAAAAGGAATGAACTTTCGAGGTATGGTCGACAATACATAATTCGTTAACAAAATTGTGCAATGCAAATGCATCAAAACCGTTAAAGGTATAATGGGTCCTTGTTGTGCCTTCCACTACCCCTCAGGGTTCAGAAAACCTGGACTCAGATCTGCAAACCAAAGCGGGGTACCAGCAAGCATTCAAGAGTCCTCTTTAATGGTATGTGATATTCAGATGAACGGTTTGCAAACCACAGAGTTTCACTCAGAGCTTCACACACCCTTACTTTTATTATAAACGCAATGCCCCACCATGCACCATTTTGTCATCAATTATGTCATTGCAAATGTTGAAATGATAATATCAATGATGGCATAGAACCTTTCATAAGTGATGCAATATGTGGGGTAATTAGCAGTGCATGGCGAAGGTGTGAATTATAGTTATCGTGGGGCACAAATCATAGTTACTTGAGATGACTATAACCGGTGAATGTCAATCTTTTTTTTTAGTTTAAACAGTGTGGGCCTCTTTAGAATACTGGACAAACAGACTGCCCGCCAAGGCAGCTGTCCATTTCTGACTGCTAAGCCCACTAACTAGTCTCTGCTGCATTACGATGCATTCAGGCTTAATCCACGACTGTTGTTGTCAGAAAGCCATCGGCATGGAGCACAGTAGTCGGAAAGCACTGGGCATGTATTGTGACGTTCGGAAAAATTTGGCCATAGACTTGGTAGCTCTCAAATTTCACGCCATGGTGCATGGCAGTCTCTGAGCACCTGACATGAAGTGCGGCGGTCGCTAAGCTCTGCCCATGGACCATGGTGATCGCAGAGCATGTCCATTGGGTGATTAAAAAACCCCACAGATGATGGCTATTTACAAAGTGGATAAACCTGGAATTTAAACTACAAAGCACACTCCATCCCAGACCATGATCCTTTGCCACTACAGTCAGCACAGCGAGATACAATTTGCTGAGAAGGCAGCCTTTATCACAATTCCATCATACACTCGCCACACGTTTTATGCACTTATCACTTTGTCAATCCTTGGTCTGATCACATTGTTTGTTTCCTTCACTCTCATCCACCTTCTTGATTGTTTTTTTGCACAATGTCACCAGTCAAAAATCTCAATTTTTCAGACACCGAGTTGACAGTGCTGATTCATGAAATCATTACAGGAGAGAAAAATCTATGGTTGCCAAGTCCAACAAACTTCACTCAATCGAAGAAATGAAATTTGTGACCTGATAGTTAATAAGTTGAGTGCTGTTGGCACCACCGTTCCGACAATGGAGGACATCAGGAAGAGGTGGCATGACCTCAAGAAGAGGGTAAAGAGACTGGCCTCCAGGCACCACCTAACTGCACTCAAGACTGGTTGTGGTCCTCCCGGACCACCATTGGAACTCATACCTTGAATGAAGAAGGGGCACACCTTCCTGCCTTCAGAAGCCTTCATCAGTATGCCTGGGGGATTTGAGACTGGTAAGTAACACCTCAACAACTGTCGCAACATATCCATGTTTAAATGCACACATCACAGCTATTGCCATAGCAATGTCCATCTGCTGTACAAACATGCATTATGCCCTGTTGTTTGTACAATAAACAAGATGAACTAGTACGGCTTGTACATACCAACTTGTCAGCCATCTTGCAGCTTAAATGTAGATCACATGCAGGTAGCTATTACTCTAGTCTTAGGGATGGGATCCTGAAGTCACTACATCTACTCATAGACTACTCAGCAGCCTTCGATCACATTGACCATGCCAGGCTGTGGCACAAGCTGAACAGATGGGGGATACCATCATCCCTCCTAGACCAACTCATACCACTCCATACTAACACCTGGATCAGAATCGAACTAGGTGCAGGGAAGCATCTCTCAAGAAGAATCACCACAAAAAAGGACTAAAGCAAGGATGCGTTTTAGCCCTTTTATTATTTAGCCTTTTTTTGGCGGACTTACCGGCAGAACTGGACAGCTGCTCTTCAAATGCCCTAAGCTAGGTGGCATGATATTGACAAACCTGCTACATGCTGGCGACCTAGTCCTGATTAGTCGTACTCCAGCGCCTCCTAGATGGAACCTGCACTTCCTAGATGCAACCTGCAAATTCTCGAAACAGAATGCTCTAAAAATACATTTAAAAAAATCAAAAATTATGGCAGTGAACCATCACAAGAAGGCAAACCCTAGCTGGAATTTGGCTGGTAAACGTCTAGTCCAAGTAACAAACTTTAAATATCTGGGCGTGCTCTTAGATCAAAACAACTCCTTCAAGTCCCAGTTGGAATCTCTGCAAAGGAAGGGAGCTATGACCTGTTATTAGCCCTAAGAACTTTGAAGAAGTCGCTGCCCGACTTAACACTAGACCCCTTTCTAAAAGACCTGCAAGACAAATTGCAGCCTACGATCACCTATGGGAATGAATCTCTGACTGGAAAAGACGCAGCAATCCTCGATAACGTAATAGCAACCGCTTACTGAACAATTTTCCAGCTTCCCAAATACGTTTCACCGGCCCAAATCAGGCTAGAATTTGACCTCCAAAATCAAGCGATAGAAAGAAAGGGGGCGTTTGTAAAAAGCTGGCACAAAATTAGAGCTACTGACATAGGGTCCTTGAACATTCATCTCTGGGTTGAGCTGATCCTCACTGGAAAACTGCTAGCCAACGTGTACCTTCATGAATCAACTTACAGTCTAGGTCCGACAGACGCCTAGAACACCTCAATGGGCCACTCGGTCTTTCAAAAACCAGTAACAAAGTCAACGAAGACTCTTATCAGCCTTAGAGGACAAGAAAGAAATATCTAAACAAGCTCATTGCTGGGTTGTCCTCACTAACTATGATGTCCTCAAACCCCAACCCTACCTCAAGGCTGGAACTTAGGATGGGACTATGGAAAAACTATTAAGGCTCTGCTTTGGAGTCGGCTCAATCAGTCAGTTTTTACTGCCCTGGGAAAGAAGAGGAGGTCACCAGCCCTGTTGTCTGTGTGCTTGTGACACAGAGAACCTTACTCACATCATATGTATTTCCAACAAGCTAAAGGACATACAGAAAACCCTGCTAAAACCATTTTTTAACCAGCACCAAGTAAGATCCTGCAGGCAGGCGGGGATGCTGTGCTTTAACCCCACCTTAGTACAGCTAAACTGCTGCCTCCCAAAATTCAGTGACTTAACAGCATTATGACTAAAACATCTATGCTCAGCAGTTAAGATCAAGCCCCGGCTTGGGCACTATCCAAGCAAGCCCCGCAATACTAAACAATGGTACTGTTTATTGGCATTAGGAAGTCAGAACCAGGGGTAACAGTGTACCTTATTTGTTGTATGGGAACATCTTGTCAACTTAAACAGACTGCTCTTATCAAACAGACTTTTTAATAGACTGAACATTAACTGTGTCATTGATGCAATGTACCTTCGAGATCAATTTTAACTCTTATGCACAAAACAAAGCAACTTATTTTAAATTTTGTAATTCTTGTACTAGTGCAATGTTCTTTGATTTTATCATTAATGTACAGGATGCAATGGTTTTAATTGATCACGCAAAATAACATTTACTTACTTACATGTACCATGAGCCCCTGGTGTTTGACCACTAAACAAGATGTACAACTGCTGTTCGTCCATGCCCTCTTTTCAGTCGTCTTGCAGCTGAATTGCAGTTCATATTGAGGTAGTCATTGCTCAAGTCTGGAGAATGGTTTCCTGAAGTCACTACATCTACCATGAGTCCCTGTTGTTTGACCACTAAACAAGATGTCCTACTGCTGTTTGTCCATACTCACTTGTCAGCCATCTTGATGCTGAAGAGTAACTCACATCCAGGTAGCCATTGCTCAAGTCTGAGGGATGGGAGCCTGAAGTAACTACACTTACCATGAAGCCTTGTTGTTTGACCACTAAACACGATGTACTACTGCTGCTTGCTGATGCTCACTTGTCAGATATGTCTCAATTGTTCTCCAGGGGAGAGCTCGCAATGTTAACCTACACACCTGATGTTCTTCACAGGTTCAAAACCACTGTATCAATAATGAGGTGGCTGTGCAAAACGCACTTACAACAATGACAATGTACTCTTTCTCTGAAAAGGTGCATCTTGCAAAACATCTGCCCAGATTCAAGACACCCTCCAACCTCCATCTCCAACCCATGATCAAGCCTTCAGTGATGCTGGTTCTCCTGGAGAAGTGGCCTGAAGGAACGACCTGGCCCATCTGGTGGGCCTGGGCAGACAGCTAGAGCGAGTCTCACCATGCCCACAAACACATCTCCCACCCCAGGTGAAACATCTGTGCTGACCTCTGCTTCAACAACCAGTGCTCTTAGCACAGCTGGCAACATCTCCTGCCTCCTAAACCAACCTGAAGAGTTGAGGATTAACATACCTCCCACTGAGGACATAGGAGGCAGTGTGAGAGTGAAGGCTGTATCAAGGACACAGGCCGGTGAGGGCAGGGGTGGTGGGACGGTAACAATGGGCCGGCTAAGTGAGGCCACTGCTGCTAATGAAGTGCATGCCAACCATGAGAGACTCCTGCATGCCTATGAGGCAAACCAAGGAGTGATGGGCCAGATAGTAGACTACCCCCAGGAGATCATTCAGTTACAGAGGTTCATAGATCAGCAGCTTGATACACACAAGGAAAACTGTCATTGTGCTGAGGGAGATAAATATCATACCAAGGGAGGCTCTGACAGAAGATGAGTCCTCAGACACCCCTGACCCTGCAGCAGTGGTCCCCCCCCGCCCAATCGCAGGCCAGGACATTCTAGGAAACTTCAGGCGGTTCGGTTGGCAAGGCACCAACCACTGGCAGTAAGAGGCGTCGCATCTGATGTCTCACTTTCTGTGCCACACATTCACTTACTTGACTCTCCAAGTACACATTCCCATTTCTGATTGGAGGAGTCTGATGGACTTTGGACTAGAGACAATGTGCCTACTACTATATTGGTTTCATCTACCAACACGGACTACTTCACTCTTTTACCTTTACTATTTTAATGTTACATCCTATTGTTTGTTATATCACTACGTTCACTGCAATCAATTCAATGCTCACAATTTCTCAGGATCCTGTAGCATCATGGAGATCTAGCAAGGTATCATGCACTGTCCATGTGAAAAACCAATTCTAACTATGACCAATGTGTATAAGCATCAATGTGTGGATTGTCTATTAGGTTCACAAGCATTTCACACCAACAAGACAAACAAGTGTTTAGTCTCATCCCAAGTTTATTACAGAGTACCAACCTTAGGCTGTCATAATGTCAGTAACATAGCCAAATTTATACAACAGTGAAATGATCAGTCTCATGCACAACAAAGGTCATGTCGAGAACAGAACAAACTTGTAGGAGAACTTGCGTTGCCTACATTGGCTTCCAATGAAGGAACGCATTAAATTTAAAACTATGTGTATCACCCATCGCATAGCTCACAAAAAGGCACCTTTATATCTCCAGGATTTGCTTCCTATCTATCGTCCCTCGCGCCATCTTAGGTCGATGGGCAGCATGCTATTAGTGGTTCCTCGGATCCATAGAGCTAGGATGGGAGGTCGGTCGTTTAGATTTTTGGCCAGTAAGGACTGGAATGACCTGCCCATCGAATGGAGGATGGAACCGTCTGAAGCAAGGTTCAGACAGAGGCTGAAAACCTTTCTTTTCCCCAAGGCTAATTAGTTTAGTTTTTCTGCAGGGCCTTGTGTTTTCCCTCTTTAGTTTGGCTGATATGATGATTATTGGGATTTTCAGCGCGGGGACGCACTGTTCTTTGTGCAACCATGCGCTTAACAAATGCTATTAATAAATAATAATAAAATGCCAACAACTTTACCCACAGGCCAATTTGGTCATGTCATCAGCTGGTGCCATATTTACTAACTTACAATAGGAATGCCAAATCAGTGAGAAAACAATAAAACACTAAACAGGTTTTACTGCACAGGTCCTTTGCAATTGTGTGTAGCTGCCTCTGGTGGAATGCAACACACAAAGGTCAGTGGTGTGCCACATCAACAGCTACATCCATTCCATACACATTGAGGACATAACCAGTGTGAAGGGAGAGTAGCATGATTTGGTCTAATAACAACATTCTGTTGGAGCACATAATGGCACACATATGGCAACAGGACCTCCATACGAGAGAACAAGTCCATTGGATTCATTGCAATTTCCATCCTATCATAGTGCACGCAGGCTTGGTATAGGAGCTTTATACCTAAAAGCTGTGCCAGACATCTCCAGGAACAATCCATTCCCCTTTTGTACTTTGAAACAGCATCACAGATGTACTGATGTCACAACTCTGAAATGCCCAATTGAGGATGACATGGTGAAGGTACAGACCAATGTAGCAAAATTAGTGAGGCAGACATACATTTGACACCAAATACAGTCAACTTCTGGGGTACACAGTACATGTCCAAATGTCACCTACACCAATAAACAACTATTATGTCAACATATGTCAAGATCTCCCTCCACAAACATATTGTGCACTGATTGCACCACAGCTGTACAAACCAAACATTTAGCCAGCAACAAACTCCTCACATCATGACAGGTGCAGTCACTATAACAGACTAAAATAATGACAACACACATCATGCTTATGCTCATGGGAAGAAGTTGTTCATGACCACTTGACGCATGTCAACTCCTCCCTTTTCACCACTATCATCATCATTTGACATTTCAGGATCCTCGCCCTGCGGCACCTGCTGGTCTCCATCCTCTGCTACAAGAGGAATGTTCCATCACAGTGCAAGGTTGTGGAGCATACAGCATGCAATGGTGATCTGACACACCTTCCCTGGTGAGTAGAGGAGCCCCCTCCTCCAGTCCATTCCAGTCCAGACATCTGAATCTGGCCTTCAGGAGCCCAAAAGCCTGCTCCACTGGCTGCCTAGTTCTTCCAAGGGCCTCACTGCAGCAGAATTCCCTATCATTATTTGATTCCTGAGTGGTGTCAACAACCAGGGCGATTGGGATATGCTGAGTCTCCTAGATGTAAGACAGACAGAAGTGCAAAAAATTGTCACACAGTTTCTGATCATGTGACTAGCCATCACACACTCACACACACACATAATGTTTGGACACATCATACTCACCAACAAGCCAGGCCCTCTTCGGTAGCTGAACAGCACCACACCTGTTTAGCAGTATGAAGAGATGTATAAATCTGCTAAACAAACCACTCGCAAGTTGCGGAGAAAGGAAGTGCTTTCTGTTCTGATAGACCTGCCCATTGGCCTCAGGTGCCCCCAAGGCAATATGTGTGCCATCTATCAATCCTATCACATGTTGGATGCAATCTAATCCAAAAATGTCTCCATTCACATTGGCCAAATCTTCACGCCTGGGGAACTAAATATAGCTGTCAATGTGCCTCGCCATCACTGCAAGTACATCATGAAGTGCACCACTAAACATAGGTTGTGCCATTCCTCTAGATATGACCACAGTGTCCTGAAAGGGGCCTGTGGCAAATAAATGTAGTGCCACCGTGATGATGCCATGTGTTTCACCATTGGTGTCAGAGCTGTGGGATAGTGTCTTCGGGGATGTAAAATCAGGTTCCAACTGGGCCCTAGATCTTGTATTGCATGCCTATTAAAAGAAAAAACTTCTGGATTGTGTCTCTTTCTTCCATAGTTAGGAGGCCTGGGAATGGCTGGTATACTGGAGGCTGTTGTCTCCTCTCTCTGGCACAGAACCTATGTATTGAACCTATGTATGGAACACACCCAAAAGTGATAAGAAAATACTTTAATGCATATGTGAGGATGTCCACAGTAGTTTGCTTGAATGAGATGCGTTACACATAGCTGGATGCTACATTTCCACCAGTGGCCAGTGTTGTGGGAGAGCCCATTCCATGTGGAAGACAGCCCAAAGTGTCACATACACATATAACATGTCAATATATTTGTTTGGGTTAGCAGGATAATTAAGATGCACTGCTTTACATAGACCTTGAAGCCATCATCACCAATCTTGAGAACACATGTGTCTGTAATAGCACTGTGCACATCTTGGACAATTCTTAGGTATGGTGGACTCTGTCATGTAGTGGAGTCTGCATTAAATGAATGCATTACTCCGGTTTCTGCCATTGTACATGGTCCAACAGTAGACTTGTGTACATGTAAAGTCATTTTCAACACAGACATGTGAGCAAATGTATAGGCAGGGGAATATTGTCATGCATGTGTGATGTTACTTCATACATATATTGTTGAATATGTCTGTGGAAAACTGTTTTATGATGTCTATTTCAACACTGACAAGGTGGAGAACCAGAGTCTCCAATGGTACATGCAGAAATGGCAACCACCGGCTCATTTTAACTGCGCGGTAGGCCGAGTCGACCACAGCAATCACAATCATTGGCTAGCTTTGTAAAATAAGACCACTGTGGTTCAAGTGGTGTATTTGCAGACAGAGGTGACCACCTAAGTGGATGCCTGACTTCGCCGTCGACTTGCCCACTTGACGAGCGCAGGCTGATTTGAACCACGAGGTAGGCATCTTCTACCACTGAGGTCACAGTCATTGGCTAACATTGTAAAATGTGACTGCCTTGGTACAATGTAGATGGCTGACTACAATGAAGACCGGCTGGGTAATGTATTTAAAGGTTGCCGTTTGTAAAAGGAAACACTTGCCTACAGACACTGCTATTAACTATACCTCCTCATCTTAAACTGCTGTTTGTCACCTCTGGGAGTTGCCATGACATGCTGTACAGGGCTGGGGTCTCTCCCTTCACTCCAGAGGAGCCCCAGACACTAGTAGATGTGGTCCTTCCCCTGTACTGCCAGTTTTATGGCTCACCAGATGAGAATGTTGGTACTGCTGATAATGTCTACTCCGTATGGATTAACCTAGCCAAGTCTATGACCCACACTGTGCATCAGATTTCCATACTGATGTCGATGTATTGTAATTATGATTTGGTGGCCACAACATAGGATTCTAATAGTTATGGTACATTTGTCACTGATATTTGTGGAGGTAACAGATTTAAGGTGATGTGCATACACTACTGAACTATACACCAGTTGTATGTACATAGCTATGCATGTATAGACTTATTGGGTGGCAATGCTGACTTTGGATATCATGTTATGGCAGACTTCAGGAAAAGAATGTGTGGCTCTACTTCCTAATTTATCTGACATGTGATCTACCTATACAGTCCCACCAAGTACTCAGCACACGAGGCATTACCAACCTGTCTTCAGTCAGATAACAAGATCTCACAGAACGCTTCACTGTGACCCACTGTGCTAATGTGACATATATGATGGGCACTAGATTTACTGTAAGGTAAGTTATATGTGGCCATGTGATGGACAGATCCTCATATGTGGGCTGAAACAGTGTTACAAAAATATGATTTGGCATGAATGCACCTAGTGAGACTAGATTGGTTATGGTGCAAGATGAGAGCACCACACCAGAGACTATTATTCATGGGCCTATTTTGTCAGTGTTTGTCATTGCCTTAGCACAGGCCCCTTACTTCAACATGCCTTGGATGTTACCTGACATAAGAGTGATGCTGCCATTATACAGGAACATGAATCATGACAAATATTATCAAGTCTAATAGTTTGGCACATATGTAGTGCTTTTCCAAAGTGCATCACCAGTTGTGTGAAAATGTGCAATTGTGCAGTATGTACAATGCTATGTCGAGGTCATCCCATACACATGTGGAACAAGATGCCAATTGCCATGAGGCTGCAGCCAAACAGGCAGCTTTTTAGGAAACTGCTTAAAACATGGCTGTTACATTCCAAATAGGTTGTAGGACTAATAGAGCAGCCTCCTTCTCACACTCTCCAGCACCAAGACGCCCTGGCAATTGAGCGCTTCATAAACCTATTTTATCTTTATCTTATTATGGCATACAGTGTGTTCTGTGATCTCAGGGCTTAATACACCGACACATGCAGACATAGTGAGGAGTTCAAATCAGAAATCTACATGTCAAATTATCCACAGACTTTAAATGATCATTTACATGCATGACAGCCCTCTTGTTTTTGAGAGCACAAACTTTGCATGTACACAATGCAATGGTAGTAGGGATGTTTTAGCCAGTGAGATTGAAGTCAATTTTCCTGACTCCATAGGTGTCTGTCTATGACTGAGGTACACATGTAACCTTCTGGAGTACACATTATTGTGCTGTGTTATGTTGTAACACCTTTTCATAGCACATGTGGTAAGGGCCATGGGTATGTGATGCCAGGGGTGTTGCGCAGTGAGTATAGCCATGATCAGGATGGAGGCTAGCATGCAGAGGAGATTTGAGGTGAGCACTAATGGCATTTTCTTTAGGTTAGCATGTGCATTCCACAAGTGTCATGTAGAAAATGGAATGATATGTCTGTGCTAGCTGTGTAGTTGATCTGTGTTGCCCTAGCTGATAAACTATATCTTGTGTGTCCAATCAGTTTCTTCATCTTTTGAATCAATACAGGTCGAGGCCCATCACAAGGTATCGATGTGGAAATCCATTACCCAGAGGTTGCTGACCCTGGGGGTGGTTCTTTGGCAAAGTGCTCACTGCAAGAAAAGGTGGGAGAACTAGGGACGTTGGACCAGGAAGGTCACTGATGTCCAGTTGGGGCTATCCTCTCCAGGCAAAAGGGGAGCTTGCTGAAACCTGACCCCCCTAGTGACTTACATACTGGCGGTGGCATACACAGACCTTGATGGGCAGTGGAGAGCCCAACAGCAGCTAGGAGGGGGTGAGTATTTTCCTCAGTTTTATAATATGCATGCCCATATATGTTCCATACATGCATCTGTTAACCATTTTAGGTGGAAGATAACTAATTTCTCATGCAATGTGAAATGTGTTGCATGTGTAAGTCTGCTAGTAGGAGCATGGTGTTCAGCTTTGACTATTGAGCATGCAAGCATGCGGAAGTCACAGTTGTGTGTCCATTGTTAAGCAGCCACTTGTCTGCCTATTTTCTGAGATAAACTACCTCACCGTTGGAAGTAACGTTGGACAGTGATCCCAAACAGGGCCCTTATCAGCTTCTGTCTGGAGTGGTCCTCCTGCACTACTGTGCCTCTTTTGATGGTAGACCACTCACTTATGGCATGTGATGCGATGCACCCTGGAGTTAGACACTGAGCACTAAATCCCCTTAGTAAGAGGGGAATGTAGAGTAACATGAGTTGGCAAACATTACATGGTACCTTGTCAAAAACAAGGGAAACCATTATTCTGACCTGGGGTAGTGTATATTATAAAAAGAACAATGGAGCACCAGAGGCCAATGGGTCTTCGGGTAGCCTAGGCGTCTATTATTTAATGAGCATTAGTCAGAAGAAACAAGGAATGTGTTCACGGGGGAATTGTTGTGCAATATATGCAGGGACACAAGGTTGAAGTGACATCACTTTGTGTAAATACATTGATGTATTTATCAAAGAGTTTGCCATCAGTACTCGTAGTTATGTACGGGACAGTGGAGATATTATCTCTCAACTTGAATCTATGCAATTCAGTCCGGACACGGAGTTGTTGGTGTGATTGGATTTAGAATCCTTGTACACCAACATTCCACAAAATGAAGGTATTGAGGTGATCCGGACTGTTTTGAATACCCGACCAGCACCTGTTGCTGTTCCGACCGACTTTATTGTTGAGTTGTTGACTATCTCTTTGACTCGCAATTATTTTGAATTTGATGGACAATATTATTTACAGGTGAAGGGCACTTCTATGGGGGCTTCTTATGCCCCCAATTTTGCTATACTTTTTGTGGATGATTTCGAAAACAGATTTATTTATGATTTGACTGCTAATCCTTACTTTGACTGTATACGTCATTGGCAAAGATACATTGACGACATTTTTTTCATTTGGACCGGGACTGAGACCGATTTATCCTTGTTTTTGGACTGGTTGAATCTCTATTCCCCTGACCTGAAGTTCACCTCCACCTGTATTAACTCGAATGTCGATTTTCTTGATTTAACAATCTTCCCATATGATGGCAAACTATCGACAAAATTGTTTACAAAGCCCACCACCCGAAACACTCTGTTGGACTATTGAAGCAATCATCCAAGGGGACTGAGGGACGGTTTGCCCTTTGGACAGTTTTTACGCATTCAGCGAAATAGTTTTTTTAAAGATGACTATTTTAAAGACTCTGAAATTCTGTCGGCAAAGTTGAGACAGCGTGGATATCCCCGCAGGTTAGTCAAACGATCTATGAAAAGAGCGTGGTACAATCACCGTGAGTTTCTTCTAACACCTAAAAAGAAAAAAACAAACAACCGTATTCCCTGTGTTACAACTTTTGGAACACAGAGTAATAAAGTTGCATCAATTATCAAAAGTGGTTGCGACTGGTATCACACATGAGTTAGCTTTGTTCTCATACAAAAGAGGAAAAAACCTCCGCGATTACCTTGTGAGGGCTGCTCTCCCTAAACCTGTGACCCCCAGTCTCACTTCTCTTTGGGGACTAAACAAACTTCTTGGACACTATAAGTGTGGAGGTTGCCAAATGTGTGATTCTAGTTTAAATACTAAACAATTTACACATGGCAATATTGTACATAATCTCAAGGATCACTCCAATTGTAACACTCAAAATGTTATATATGCGATTTGGTGTCCGTGTGATTTAATTTACATTGGACAAACAACCCAAAAAATCAAGTCACGTCTGACCCAACACAAAAGCCGGATTCGCTGCCAGACTGAAAATGCACCGCTAGTATCCCACTATCTGGAATACAAACGCACTCCATCTGATTTTCGCTGGCAGGTCATTGAGGTTGTGCATGTCCCCGACGGGGGTGGCAGCATTTCAGGGATCCTGAATAAAGCAGAATGCCGTTGGATGTTCCGCTGCAATAGTATAAATTCTGGCCTGAACTCCATTGTAGAGTGTCATTCTCTGACTTATGGATGAATACATTAAAAAGTTGGGGTCTGTATTATGTATATCTTTGTACGACCATGACTAATAGTGATGCACATTCATGTTTTTCAGCTTTTTTGATTTGTACATTCTTTTATGTTTAATACTGACACATTGTTAAGACTGTATATCTGATTGTATTACACTGTGGTAATTGCCATCTTTTATATACTTTCTAACCTTGTTGAATCTTTGCAATTTTGTAATTGGACTCCTCTGCATGAAACAGTAATTCTTTACAACACTGAATCTGTTTTCTCGCTAAATCACTGTTATTCTTTATTTAAACCTTTACTTGATTTATTGGTTCCTGTATTTTCACAGTCTCGATACTTTTCCAGCATGGCAGGTACTTGAGTGAGGGTCATTTTGTCCCTTTTCTATCGATACTCGGCTTTATGCCATTAGCCGGTTTTGGAACTTGATGAATATCAGGGCAAAATGTGTTTGACAGTCCCGGTATTGCTTGTAATCGCGCTACACTGGCTTGATTAATCTTTTTTAAATATGACGGTGTTTCTATTAAAATACGATGTCTAAACACCAGTCTAATATGGCGGCCATTCTTTGAACGACGGGCATAGTCCTTTTGCTATGTTGTGTAACGAGCCCTCTATAAACCGGCGTGTCAGCGTGCACGGATTTCCGTCCGACATTATTGCGGCGTTTTGCGGTGATTTACGGGTAAGGCTATTGCGGATTTAACTCTCCAGCACGGTGATTTAGTTACGACAGGTCAGATTATTCAATATATTTCCCCTTTTAATTTTTAATTTTTAATTTTTGGTTACACTGCCCGGTTGTCCACCAACTAACGTATAACTCTCTATGTGCTATGACATGTAGCTAAATGGGAACATCTCGCCCGTATGAATATATACGTTTATGGGCTCATCAGTATTCCTTAGGTGATGGGGAGATTTTGATGTCTTCCCGGTGCGGTAATGATCTCTGCAGCCCTTCAGGGCTCGCCAATATTTGTTTAACTTAGATTGTTCCCCGGGTAATCCGAGTGTATTCTGAATTTTTTGATAGGATAGGCTGTCTGATGTAAGCTACCAGATTAAGGTCCTATGAATTTATGATTATTTCTGCATATAAACCAGTATAAATGACAGTCCACTTCGTCTCTTTCCCCCCCTTCCGTCTCCACCCCCCCTCCCCTGTTTTCTCGCAGACTTATTGCTGGGTGCCAAATTGATTTACGCATCTAGAATGGAGGATTAAGTTCCCGCTTCACTAATACATCTATGTACAAACACACAGAAAATATTACCCCTGTATGAATTCGATACACTTTTTGAGTAAGTGGCCCTTGATTAGCATATTATACACTACTCTCTCGAGTAGGGTTGTCAATCTCATTGAGTTTTTCTTTTTACAATCACTCATTATTGGAATCTATTGTGAGCTCTCAAAGATTTACTGTGGTTGCTCTGTTCTGGTTTTAAATACAGGTGAATGTTTTTAAGAATTTTTTGCACAAATTGGTGGTGGTGGTTAAACTCACCAAAAGGGATATGGTAGTTCTATCGCCTATGACATTTTCTTGTGTCTATGTAAAAGTCACGACTGAAGTAGAGTTTCTTTCTACTTCCCTTTTTTCTTCTTTAAATATCTTTCCTCCCACCTCCCCTCTACCCCCCCTCCTCCCCTTCTTTCCTTTTTCTTTTCTTCCAAGGGAGTCCAAAATAAATGTTATTGTATTTATGTTTTCAAATCTCTGACGCTCTTCCAACTGTTTTGTCCTGATGATGACCGCAATTTCTGACTGCGGCGGAAACGCCGTCGAC
Organism: Lissotriton helveticus; assembly: GCF_964261635.1. Classification (NCBI taxonomy): domain Eukaryota; kingdom Metazoa; phylum Chordata; class Amphibia; order Caudata; family Salamandridae; genus Lissotriton; species Lissotriton helveticus. The sequence continues at coordinate 889,017,672 of NC_136065.1, read as the reverse complement.
GAATATGTGGCATATGAATTGTAGTGGGCACATCATTTCTGTATATGTTGCATCCTTTCTTATATAACACAATTATTGTTTGCCACTTGTTTGGTTTTTGTATATGTTTTGCATTTTAAAAACCAGCAATTATTTATTGAGCGCATAATTTATAATAAATTTGTGATATTTTTCTAATTTATTTGTTGACAGTTTTGATTTACATTTTTTTTCTCTTGACTCCTGGTCTCTTTGTTTATCCCTTCCCTTCTCCTTCTTCCTTTTCTAGTCAAAAAATCTTTTCTGCTGCCTAAATTGATTTTGTTTGAATTGTGATTTGTTATTTGCCTGAACTGTTGTTCGGAATACTTATCACATTTATTAGTAGCATAAATGGAGTATCACTTTTTGCATACATGTGATAGTTCTGGTGCTCACACAAATATAGTGAAGGTGCCTGAAGTGAGGGGTTAGTGACATTTAACAATTCATCACATTGACAACAATAAACAAAAAACTCAAATTAAATAAATTCAATGGTCATCATCAGGACGAAAAGATGTTAGCAAGTAGAATTGTCTTGGACCTGGAGGTCGGGTCCCAAGGCCACAGGGGGCCAGGAGTATTTGAGGGGATGGTGGATGAGTGCCAAATAATTAAGGGCAGATGCCAACGTTGTAACGTGTAATCTGGATGTCCGGAGGTTATAGGGGGCCAAGGGAGTCGTGGAGTTGGTCAGGATTCAAAGTAAATCTGGCGGAAACAACCCTGAAAGCTTTGGTGTCAACGAAGAAATGTGAGGGTCCACATTAGTCGGGATAAGTGAAAAATTCGAGTGCTTCTCGGATGTCTTCCTTTGCTCGGAATCCTGACCAACTCCACGACTCTCTTGGCCCACTGTGACCTCCGGACATCCAGATTACATGTTACAATGCTGGCATCTGCCCTTAATTATTCAGCACTCATCGGCTGTTCTCACAAATACTCCTGGCCCCCTGTGGCATAGGGACCCATCATTACCCAGGTCAAATGTGGAGGCAATGGCACACATGGTTGTAAAACTTCCAAAACTATTGGGCAATGTTCCATTGTATGACATTGTGAAGTATGTATGAAGTTAGGAGATATGCACATGTGCATCTATGTAGGCCCCTTCTGTGGCTGGGGATGTACATCAGGGAGTGGTATACTGACATGTTGGGGTCATATGTGTGTGTCACCACTCAGTGCTGCATCAGTATTTGTGATAGCAAAACATGAAATGTAAAACGAATCCACTTCCATTGTAGACCGGAGCAAGAACTCTTTGAGGGCTATTAATTTCCAAAACGATATCTCATGTACTACAAATGTTTTCATGTCATTGAAATGTTTTATGTTTAAAGTTGGTGGTCTCACATGAGATAATTTAGACAGGGGATGTCCCAGACTCATGTAGAGTGGAAATTTGCCCTGCTACTTAAAACCAAATGGAGCCACTATGTCTCCAGTCTACTCTTCTGTACTACATGTGACACCTAGATAGGCTACTCGTGTGAATCTGTAAACTGTGTCATATAGCAGTGGACAGAAGTAAAAGTGTCACATTGTGGAATGGGCAATTCTTTGTCATGTCAATGGTGTTACTCACAAGATTAAGCAACTTCTCTGTAGCAGGGGGCCAAGTGACCTAAACGTAGTGTGTCTGGGAAACATGAGCAATAGAGGATTGCAGGTCCTTGTGTCGACAGGTAGGTGTGCATTTCATATGGGCATCCAATTTCCTGAGTAAAGACAAACATAAAATACTAAAAACAAGCACGACCACTCACCATGCAGTCACCACACTCACCACCATCCACTGATACAGACACAGACATCACACCCAGAGGTGTAGCCACAGACGCTTCTACCTTCACACAGACACAAAACCCACAGCTGCAGCCACATATACTTCCAACATCACACAGACAGACACCATATCCAGAGCTGCAGTCACAGACACTTTCACCATAACGCAGACACCACACCCAGAACTGCAGTCACAGACACTTCTATGATCAAACAGACAGACACTAAAACCACATCCACAGCTGTAGCCACAGACACTTCAACCATCACACAGCAATACACCACACCCACAACGCAAGAACATTCCACCATCACACAGACAGACACCACACCAACAACACAAGCAACAGAGACATCACACACTTCTAAGGACCAAAACATTCCACAACCAAACATAAATCAGACACCCAGAAACATGCATGCATTGCATGCACGTCAACACCTAGGACCTCACATCCCTCTGCATATAAGACCTAACCCCTCTTGAGTCCATCATCAGGAACTACGTACTCAACATTGTCTCCTATGCAGATGACACACAATTGATCCTCTCTCTCACCAACAAAACCAAAACTACCGGAAACAACCTCCATAGCGGGATGAAGGCCATTGCCACCTTGATGGAAAAAAGTTGCCTTAAACTCAACTTGGACAGAACCCAAGTCCTCATCCTTGGGCCCACCTCCCTGCATGGGATGACTACTGGTGGCCCTCCACATTAGGAACCCCGCCCACTCTCATGTACCACGCATGAAACCTCAGTATCATACTGGACTCCTCTTTCACAATGAACTGCCAGACCAATTCCTTCTCCACATCTTGCTTACACACACTTTGCCTGCTTCGAAGGACATTCAGATGGATCCCCACCGAATCCAGAAAAACATTCAAAATGTCGCAGCCAGACCAGTCGTCGACAAGCCCTGCTGCAACAATATAACCAAACACTTCTGTGAACTCCACTAGTACCCAGTCAACAAAACTACCTCTCCACCTCAGACAATCCCCACAATCTAAGCAACTACACTATAATTCAATACACGGCACTCGATTCTACAACACGTGAATACACTGTATTATACCTTACTCCACACTACATTACACAACTCCACTGAACTCTACTTCACTCTAATTCACTATATGAGACTGTACCTCACACTATGTCACTGTCCAACCATCTGCTGCTCCACTGTTCAGCATACAACTCTATCCTCTTTGCAACTCCATTCCACAATACTCTACTGCACTGTTTTCCAATCTACCCCACTACATTCTACTTCACTGCACTCAATCCCACTATACAATACTCCACTCTACGGCACTCAACAGTATAACACTCTACTTCATTTTGTATGACACTCCAATTAGTGAGACCTTAATAAATAACACTCAATGCTAAGATTTAATACACATTTTCATGAAAAAACAAAGGTTTTGGGTATGTTATAGCAAGGCTGTCTGGTTTTAGGTTTAAACTGTCAGATCTAAAATCTGTTTCCATAGGAACGTCATGAACATGAGGAAAAGATCCACAACCTCCCCAAATCAGCCACTGCACCCAAGAGAGTCAAAGTGGCAATGGTAATCAGGGTAATAAGGGAAACAAATAGAAGTCCCACATCGAACCCCAGACTGTAGCAGAACCAGGCAGGGACTATGCCTAGAAGCTTTCCCTTCTTTCAAGAAATTCATGTAGCTGGCCTTAACTGGCATAATCCAAGTCTAATTATAAGTCTTCTGTATGCATAACAAGGTTCCAAAGAAAAGTTCACTACTAAAGAAACTAAATGCGACCTTAATTCAGGCAAACAACTACTGTCCCTTTTTGGACTTCGTTATAGGTGTCCATGCAAAACTGAAGGACCGGGAATTCACAAATAACTGGAGCACTAGATCAGATAAGTGCTCGTTGAAATTTGAACAACAATATAGTAAATGACAGCACAAAGCGCTGTTAATGAAAATACAGTGATGCAGATTGTCCTTATCTTCTTTTCTTGCAGCTGCCGCTTTGAAGAGGAAACAAGAGTCCACTGAGGTAGGAGGAACACAGAGAAGGAAACAGGACTAGATTCAGGACTGGAAAAACACTGTCACGAAGCTGGAAGCAGAAGAGGAGCCCGACACTGCAGGAAGAGACGCAGGAAAAAACAGAAGGTAGGTGTGAGTAACCCGCGAGTTAGAACATATAGTGATATGGCTCGGGAGAGGCTGCTCTAAGACCGGATGAGTCTGCCACTGCGCATGCACTCCCCCTGCGAGTGGCGCCCGTTATTGTTGTTTTGACACCGCTGAGCCCGGCAATGGTGTCAGTACAACCCCCATGGACCCTCCTACCAGTTTGGGTTTCTCTGGGTGTCGCCTGTGAAACATACGTATTGGACAAGGAGCGTGTTCCTGGCTAGTTGGTTCCCAAGTGCATTCCTCAACACTATAACCCTTCCAATAGATCAAGTACTGGAGCTTGTGTTGTATTCTTTATGATAGCCCCGACCTTGTATTCTTGTTCGTTATCCACCCTCACAGGGGTTGGGACTGTAGGGAGATGCATGCGGGTGCTACTGGTTTCAGAAGAGAAACATGGAATATTGGATGTATCTTTGGGGAAGCCTGAAGATCTAATTTCCTAGCGACAGGGTTCACCACTTTACATATCTTATATGGGCCTATATACCAGAATTTGAATTTGAAAAACCTTCTCAGCGTAAGATTCTTTGTTGACAACCATACCTCATCCCCTTGCCTATACCCAGGCTCTGTTTGTCTGGGGATCCGCTCCTTCTTTGTTTGTCGCTTTCGCCTTGTCTGAATTCATTTGTGCTGTTTAGCGAATGTCTTGTATCTATTTTACAAAGTCTACAACTGCAGGATCAGAACCAGAAGGAGGAAGCGGGGATAGAACAGAAAAAAGGGGCGAAAGCAGTGGAAGAGTGATAACTGTTGTTATATGAACATGCAGTAATCCACACCATCTCATCCCAATCAGAAAGAGAGTGTAAGACTTGGCACCTGATATATTGTTCAAAACACTGATTTACTCTCTCCGTTTGACCATCTGTCTGAGGGTGGTGGCTTGAGGACAATCTGACGTCTATCTGTAATAAGGTTCCTAACTGTTTCCAGAAATTAGAAATGAATTGATGCCCCTGTCAGACACCAGTATAGAGGGAAAACCATGTAAGTGCACAACATGTTGTACAAACACTGAAGCTAATACTCTAGATGTGGGGAGAGCCTTCAACGGAATGAAATGAGTCATCTTGGTCCACAAGTCCACAACAACAGGGAGAGTACTGTTCCCTTGGTCGGTTCCTGGTAAATCTGGTTGTAACAACTCCTTTGGGCCTTGGTGTGATGCTTTCCCTTGGGCACAAACCTGACAAGTCTGAATATAGTGCTTAGTGTCCCTCCCCATAACCAGCCACCAAAAGTGTCTTTTTTAGTAAATCCAATGTCTTCTTATACCCTGGGTGTCTGGCCAGAGGATGAGCCTGCCACCATTCTAAAGCCTGTATCCTTAGATCGTGCGTAGGAATTACCAAACCCCCTTGGACATAGAATAGTTCTTGTGTTTTAGTAACCTCTTGGGAACTGCCTGTATCTTCCATAACTGCGAATGTTTGAGCCTCCTTAACTGTCTGTAAGAAGTTGTCTTCAGAATACAGAGCTCCTATTTTTTGCTCTCTGGCTATTATAGGAGGAGGGTCTACCTGTGGCTCAATAGCTTCATAACCTAAGCGGGATAGAGCATCCGCTTTCCCATTCTTTTTCCCTGCTTGGAACTGAATGACAAAATCGTACTCGCTAAAAAACTGAGTCCAACGTAGTTGTCGTATAGATTGAGCTCATGCTGATTTTAAGAGCTGCATATTACGGTGATCTGTAAGAACTGTTATTCTGTGAATGGCCCCTAGCAGATACTGCCTCCATTCTTCAAAGACCATTTTTATGGCCAATAGTTCCTTGTCTCCTATAGTGTAATTTGTTTTAACAGGAGCCAACTTCCATGAATAATACGCTACGGGGTGGAGACGTCCTGTATTTGAACCTGCCTGAGAAAGGAACCCTTCAAATGCCACTTGAGATGTGTCTGTCTCAGGCTGTGAAGGATCCGGATGCCTTAGTGTGGGCACTTGTGTGAAGGCTTCCTTCAGTTTAATAAAGGCCTCATATGCTCGGGGGTCCATTAAAACTTAACTCCTTTCTTCAAGAGCCTAGCTATTGGGGAAGCTAAATCGGAAAAATCACGAATAAAAGGTCTATAGAAATTGGCAAAGCCAAGGAAGCTCTGGATTGCTTTAACAGTTTGTGGAACTTTCCAGTGAATAATGGCTTCAACCTTTTGTGGATCCATACTGATTCCCTGTGGAGAAACCATGAATCCAAGGAAAGTGACTAATTGAGTATGGAAATGGCACTTCAGTAACTTACAGTACAAATGGTTGTCTCGCAAACGATCAAGGACTTTCCTAACATGAATTTCATGTTCTTGTATGGATGAGGAATAAATTAAGAGGTCATCGCTATAAGCAATTACAAACAGGTTCAACATGACCTTTAGGACTTCATTGATAAAAAACTGAAAAGCCGAAGGGGCATTACTCAGCCCAAATGGCATTAATTATTTGTGGGTTTCTAACGCGCTAGAATCGACTCCCGAAGGAGTATCTCTGCGCTATAGACCGCTGGGGAACCGTCCTGGCTTTCACTTTGAGATGGTCCCTATTGGGTATCTCCAAGGTGAAACCAGGCATCCCCGGCGTATGTGTGGGGCCGTTGTGGAGATGAGGCAAGCTAATGCCCAGAGTTGCCGAGTGGCATCCCTGGTTAGAGTAGGCACCGAGGCGAGAATTATCGAGTCCGCCGACCCTGGTCCACGACCCTGCCGCGTCGGGAATTGAACCCTGGTCCCGGGCCGTCCTCTGCTTCCGGGTCTGCCTCCTCTAACCAGTGAGCCACACCACTCCACCATCACCAGATATTCTTATAAACCATACTTAGTACAGAAGGTACTTTTCCACTCAACTCCCTCCTTGATTCTCACAAGATGGTAGGCCCCTCGCAGATCTAACTTGGTAAACACTTGACCATCCTTTATCTGATCAAGGAGGGAAGACATAAGTGGCAGGGGATACCTGTTCTTGATAGTAATGGAATTCAATGCCCTATAATCTACACAGCATCTAAAACCTCCCTCTCCTTTCGGTATGAAAAAGAGAGATGATGATGCCGGTGATCTGGAGGGATGAATAAATCGAATCCTCAACATCTCGTCCAAGTATTCTCGCAAATACAAATTCTCCTTTTCTGTTAAGGAATAAACCCTAAAACAAGGAATAAACAAACTGTAACGTATTTTGATCTGTACTGGTGAGAGCAATGATTCTCTCAGGAACCCCTGTGTCTTGAAGAATATGTTCCTTACAATAATCGTAATTAAAGGTTAGCGTCATCGCCTTCCAATCAAGGAATGGACTGTGTCGATGTAACCAAGGTAGCCCTTAAATAGCCAGAAACTGAGGGGACTGTATAAGATCAAACGCAATGACCTCCATGAAATTACCTGAAGTACCGGAATCTACCATGATTCGGACCCCTGCAAACTGGAGCCCCATACTAGACCCGAGGAGAGAAAGAAATGACTTGGCAAAGACGCAGGCAACTCCGTTTCCAAGACAATCAATCCTGATCTACCCAAAGTTCTTGTCTTCTGAGACTTTGGACTCACTAGTTTTCCGAAAGCCTTGTCTGTTTTGGCTTTACAGGGCAGTCTTTAACCCCTTCCACGCTGATGACGAGCTGGGCTCGTCATGGCGTAGCCTCCTCGCACGCTGATGACGAGCCCAGCTCGTCACGTAACATGCGCTTTAAAAAATCTCAGCGTACGAGCGGAATTCCGCCCGCACGCATGCGGTTAAGGAAATGGTCCTGCTTTCCACAGTACATACACAACTTCTTATCTCTCCTTCACTGTCTCTCTTCTTAGCTAAGGGGCTGGTTCTGGTTCCTCAGCAGTTCTTTCGGGATCAGATTTTCTTTTTTTTATAAACAAAGACTCGCCCCTCCTGCCTGCCCCTCTCTCATTTCCTTTAATTTATTCTATTGTCCAATTTGACCACTAAGTTGATAAGGGCTTTGCAGGATCAAGCACTTGTGTTACCAAATCTTTTAAGTTTTCTCTCAGACCCCTGTAAAGCAAGGTACTACACTTCTCTTCTGACCACCCGGCTTTTTCTACCAATCTGTTAAAAGTGGAAATGTAGGAGGTTAAATCTTTAGATCCCTGTTTTAGATTCAAGAGCTCGGTGTCTACTGACTGCATAAAGGCGTGTCTATCGAAAAACTTCCTGAGTTCTCTCTTGAAGGCCTTATAGTCCTGCAGTAGAGGGTCATTTCTTTCTATTAGGGGAATGGTACAACTGGCAGCAGACCCCCCTAGGTAGGAGATAACAAAGGGCACCTTTGCTTGGTATGTTGGAAAACATGCAACCATACACATGAGGTGGAGCTGACACTGACTAATAAAGGCTGCAAACTTAGTCAGATCACCCATAAAACGCTTCGGGCGGGCCAGGGTAATAGTTGGTGGTGCAGTGACTTGTATTACTGGGAAGCTAGTACTCGGGTTCTGGGTCCCTACACCTGAGTCAGATCTCATACTATGCTGCATGGAATTCACCCGTGCAGACAGAGCCTGAGTTTCCTTCTGTCAATTCCCCAACATATGGGCTAAGTCTGCGAGGGATACTTGACTCATCTCCATGGCGCTCGGGCAAAAAGAAAACTTTTTCTCTTTTTTTGGCTTTGCGTTCTGTCAGAACTCAATTCTGTTTCCGCAGGAACGTCATGAGCATGAGGACAAGATCTGCAACCTCCCCAAATCACCCAATGCACCCAACAGAGTCAAAGTGACAATGGTAATCAGGGGAAGAAGGAAAACAGAACAAGGAGAGATAGGAGTCCCATGTCGAACCACAGGCTGTAGCAGAACCAGGCAGTGACTACACCTAGAAGCTTAATATTTCCCTTCTTCTAAGAAGTTGATGTAGCTGGCCTTAACCGGCATAATCCAAGTCTAATTATAAGTCTTCTGTATGCATAATAGGGTTCCAAAGAAAAGTTCACTACTAAAGAAACTAAATGTGACCTTAATTCAGGCAAAAAACTACTATCCCTTTTTGTCTTTGTTATAGGTGTCCATGCGAAAGTGAAGGAGCGAAAATTCACAAACAACTGGCGCACTAGATCAGATAAGTGCGCATTGAAATTTGAATAACAATATAGTAAATGATAGCGCACAGTGCTGTTACCAAAAATACAGTGATGCAGCTTGTCCTTATCTTCTTTTCCTGCAGATGCAGCATTGAAGAGGAAATGAGAGTCCACTGAGGTAGGAGGAACACGGAGTAGGAAACGGGACGAGGGTCAGGGCTGGAAAAATGCAGTCACAAAGCTGGACGCCGAAGAGGAGCCTGACATCGCAAGAAGAGATACAGGAAAAAAATGGAAGGTAAGTCTGAGTAACCCGCGAGCTAGAACGCGAAGCGTTATGGCTCAGGAGAGGCTGCTCCATGACCCAATGAGTCTGCCACTGTGCATGCCCCCCCCCCCGAGTGGCAGCCATTATTGTAGTTTTGACACTGCCCGAGCCCGGCAATTGTGACATAAACCTATAATAACAGATAAAAACCCCTCTGAAAGGAAATTATCCCTCACCAGTGTAAACATATATACACTGACAAAACACCTGCACAACCACAAATTAAATGCCATTCAAATAAAGTAAAAGGAGAGTGAAACAGTAATTGCTTTCTTCCTGAAAGGGCCAATACAATATAACGTTGTTATACAAGTTAGCAGCAAGAAAGACTGGGCTAACATTACTCTGCTTGAGTCTTGTTGTTTAGGGATGTCACTAAAATATTATTTCTTCTTCCTTTTCATTTTTTTCATTTTTGTGGTCTTTGGTCTAAAGATGCAGCGTTAAGAAGCATGGTTTAGGACTTGTTTAATTATTTTATAAACTGTAGAGAATCATTAAATATCAAAATCATATTTGATATTTTGGCTGCGTTTGATTTTCTTACTGATGGGTAAAATGTCTGGTTTCATAGGAATCTTTCCCAATATGTGCCATCAATTGATACTGGGGACTTGATACATCAGCCCCCAGTTTCTAGTGAGTTAGCATTGATAGTACGTGAATTGCCAACACCTCAGGCTTTAAGCATTCAATACATGGTATAGTGACAAGTATATGTGAAAAGAGTGGTATCACCAAGCATCTGGGATAGTTGTGAAAACATGACACTAGGTGGCTTTAATTAATCATGCAGAGTCTCCTTCGGAGGCTCAATGGGGACTGCATAAACTATTCTTTTATGTAAAGTGAGCTTTCAAACCCAACGGGAGGGCTTGATTGGTGCGGAGAAAAACTACGGAGCCCAGCATGCATTGAAAGTGCCAATTAAATAGACGGCACATCGGAGGCCGATGGTATTTAATTTAATTTAGAAGCTTGCAGGAGCTTGAGTGGATGCACATGATTCATTAACTGCTCACTTTTGGCCTCGGAAGAAGATGAATGGTTTCCATCAAAACGCGTCGGCCAGAGAACAAAAGTACGGAAGAGGAAGCTGCATGATTTGCTAAATAAAGGAATGTATTCTCACCTTGAAGGAGTGCGGCCTTAATTGATGGAGCAATTCTTGATTTTATATATATATATATATATTATTGCTCCAAAACACCAATAACACGAGTCACTCGTGCAGCGGGTGCTGTTTTCCGCGGTGGTGCCCCATGATAAAAATACTTGCTCCAGTCTCTTCGAATCATACCCAGCTGGGTTAGAAGAAGTACAGCAATCTCGGAGTTCCAATAATCAGCAAAAGGTTGTTTTATTACCAAAACAAACGCGTTTCGGGAAAAAATTCCCTTCGTCAGTGTTACAAACGAGCGCGCTGCGCGGCATCATTAAATACATCTTTTTTGTGTGGTGAACATAAACATAGGACAGCTTCAAACATTTCAGTTGAGCGCCATCTTTGAATGTATATGTTATCTCTAACACAAGCCACCACAATATCATTACGCCGTGTATCGGCAAAATCCACATTAGATTCATGACATACACAGTTACGTTTGTCCATGTGTTAATATGCTGGCTCTCACCGCTGAATTTACGATGGTCGAATATAAATACATCGTTGTCCACACAATACGTGTCAAATTTACAATCATATGTGATTAGAATCTTGCCGTGGATCGGCAATTGCAGCCTATATAGACTGCCTAAAAATTCAGACTAATGAGACATTCTCAACTATACCCATGTCATAACTTTTTCGCAACACTGTGTGTCCAAAACCCACAATTATCTTCAAAAACAAATCAACTCTCATAACGAATACATTGTAAATTCAGAATACCAGGAAGAAAGAAATCATTGTTACGTTGAAATTACCCCACATATATCATTCATATTCAACATTAATGTTCCAATACCTCATCTTTTAATATATATATATATTTATATATAGTTCCATAGGAAATCCGCAACATTCTATTTGCAATAACTTTGGTACCGGTTGATGAATCTTTGCGAAATTCTCCATGGAGATGGGGCGCTCCTCTCCGCTCCTGTCCTGAAAGTTTCGGGGTGATTCGTCAAGGGGGGGCCGAGAACAAAGGGGGTCCCAATATGTGTTTTCCCCATGCAATTTTCCATAGGGACCTATAAGTGAGGCTACAGCCCGAACTGCTGAATGGAATTACACCAGTTTGGTTCGCAGATCACGCTTTTTATTAAATGGTGTAAATCCTTTCAGTAGTTCCGGAGAAAATCAAAAGTAAAATCATAGATATATCTATAGATGAAGTAGGGTACGCGTACCCTCCCGAGCATGGACTGTATGCTAATTGGCTGTCAACACTCCAAACCAGGAAGTGTTGGCAGCCATCTTGTGCCTCTGTAGAACCGAGGCACAAGAAAACTGAAAAAGAAACGCGAAAAACAGGAAAAGGGGGCAGGGGCAGGGTAGAAACACCCTGACCCCCTCGGCCTGCTCATGGGGTCCCACAAGGACCCCCAAGGCCCCAATTGTTTTTTTGGTTTTTTTTAAACAAAGCCGCTTTATTGGTAATTAGCCTCGGGGGGCAAATCCCAGAGGGGCCCCCCATTACTGGGATAGCAATAACGTTTCTTAGAACAAACACTTTTGGGCGTTAGCCTTCACCAATGACATTGACGAAGGCTGATGCCAAAACGTGTTTGTTCTAAGAAAAGTTATCGCAATAAATCCTGAGTGTGGATTTACCTGACGTGAGTGCTGGTCCCTTAACTTTTGAGTAAGGAGCGGAATATATGTAACTGTGTTTCCCCGACTTACTGCGTATTTCTGAGTGTCCCTGCGAAGTCCTCGACCCTCCGAGGTCACAAACAAAATCACATACGGCATAGTTTTTATTAACGGTCATGTAGGGGGCTGCCCATGACAAAGATTCTACGAAGCTACCAATCCGTGCCGGCTTGTGGAAAATGGTCAGCCTCTTGTGAACGAGGGGTCAGTTGAAGGAAAAGCAAGAGTCGATTGTTCCAGATTATCATCAATTATCAATCAATCAATTCATCTTTATTCGATAATTTTTCAATCATAAAAGACACAATACATCATAAAATTGTAATTAAAAGGGTAACACCCTAAAAACGTACAAACTTACAACATTTAAAAGAAGCATTATCGAAAGACCCTAAGAATATTTCATAAAATGACTTTAAGAACATTTCCAAATAGAATATTTCATCAGAAAACTACGAGAGAGGAACCGCTGACCAATCTTATCTTAAAGTGATAGTTCCTAGAGGAGGGAAATTTTTCCTTCGCAGTGCCCATGCCCAGCTAAGAAATTTTGCAATGGCTATAGCAATATCGGCTTAAGCCACTTGCGACGGGGGGCTACTGTAGACCGGACACACAAACAATACATGACTAATCGACTCTTCCTGTGATAAACACAGGGGACAGTTAGTGTCTGGAGCATTGTTCCAGTTTGCCATAAACGATCTTAGCGGAAGGGTGCCCACTATGAATTGGTGATATAATTTACTGTCGCCAGGTTACGTAATCAGATTTCAGTTGGCCTCTGCTCCTACTACAAGCTTATTGTGATGTTCTTAAGTTCCATAATATGTATTCCGACATGGAACTTGGTACTAGAGATCCCATAGCATGGCAGTTGGTGCTACAGGCTGATGGCTGAGGTCGTTAAATAAATGCCTCCAACGTAAACCTTCAACTTGTGTGTTTATTACATTATTACATTGGCGACAATCGCGTGAAGTGACAAGGATCGAGTAGTTGATGAGGAGAAGTAAACAACCTCAACATTGAATTTATTTGGGCAATTGAAGAAGAGAAAAACATTGGAAAGTAACTTACAGCGGTACCAACGTCGGGAGAAGGTAAAAAAGGATCGTCGGAATCGAGTTTCGTTGTGTGTGATGATCCACGCGAAAATCCAGTCGAAGTAAAGGTTGCAGTTAAGTGAAATCCGGGAGCTGGAACGCAAGGAGGAAATGCGTGTCAAGCCTCTTTTTCGAGAAAAGTAAGGGATACTTACTGTGGAAAAAGAGGAAGGACGTCGAAGTGTTTATGGGTAAAAACGTGCCCTAGTTTCCAAGGAAAAAAGAGTCAGCGCGCAGGTGACGTAGACGACGGCCATTTTGAATTTTTATTCTCTTCCCTTTGATAACGAACAACATCTCTTGTATTTTGAGGGCGTATTTGAGGAACATGAATGACAAGCTATACATTGTAATTAATTTCAGAAAGATCAACGCATGGAATCTATGACTGCAGAAATATAGTTACTGGGTAAAACAAGTAAGATTAGCTTGCTATTGTTGAGATTGTGTAAGGAGAAAGTGATTTGTGCTTGGAACCACGGTGAGAGGCACACCACGTGATATTTCACAAAGACTATTTCAGAGTCTCTCTACAATGTATAGCAATTGGTCATGTTTTGGTGAGAGATCCTATGTTTAATATTACTAACTGACTCCTTTGGACCATGTATATAATAATTTGAAGTCAACATGTTTGTTTGGTACATCGGTGACAGGCACACCACAGTGGGTTTAGCAAACTGTGATATAGGATAGATAAATATAAAAGTAAAAGGGTGTACTCATGGGTACATTATAATAGAACACCGTTTAATGTGTGACTTATGGCTGTAATGTTTGATGCTTTTATAGAGGAAAATCTGTAGTGGGAGAATTCCTCTTTTATAGTTAAGATAAGTTTTGTTTACAAATCTATTGTTTATTTGTGGTTTGCAGTCAGGTGTACTTTAGGAGAAAATGCAGAATGTGACTTCTCCGTTTTTTCTATCAGATCCTGGAGATCCTCCAGTCAGATAGAAAAATTGAAAAAAATATTTGAAAATCATGCGAGGGTATATGGCACAAATATGAGTGCAGAGAGAAAACATGCTTTATTAATGCATTGTCTTGGAGGTGAAGGACAGGAGGTTTTAGAGAATTTACCACAGCTAAGTCAGGCAGAGCAGAGGGGTTTTAATGAATATGACATTTGCATATGACAGTTAGATCTACACTATTTGCCAAAGGTTAGTACAATTATGGAGAGATATTACATTGGGTTACAAGAACAAGGAGTAGATGAAACTGTGGAACAATATGTTACTTCTTTACGCAAATTGGCTTTAAGTTGTGAATTTGGTGAGTTGGTTGAAGAAAGGATAAGAGATCAATTTGTTTTAAGGTGTTCCAATGATAGGATAAGAGAAGAACTATGGCTCAAAGATGAGCCATCTTTAGACGAAGTAATGGTTATAGCAAAGCTTGTGGAACACATGGTGAAGTGCGTTGGGGAATTGAGTAAAGCTAGTAAGGCAAATTCACATGCTGAAAAGGTAGAGGAAATTCAGTGTCATGTTGTAAAAAAAGTTGAGGGGAAGAAGAATAATGATTTGGCTCAAGATAAGAGTAATATTTATGATAACAAAACAAATAAGTTACAGGATGAGAAAAAGAATGTTGGCATATCCCAAGGAAATTGCTTTCGCTGTGGTAGGTTTGGAAATTTGGCAAATGCAAAAGAATGTCCAGCGTTGAAGGTGAATTGCAATGTGTGTGGCAGAAGAGGACACTATGGAAAAAATTGTCTTTTCTGCAATAGCAGAGATGTCAAGAATGAGACAAAAGAAGTTACATTCCAAATAAATGAAAGTAACGTTGAGCATCCAACGGAATGGGTTAAAGTAGGAAATGTAAATATTAAAATGAAATTTGATTCTTGTTCTCATCTAACTTTTATTTCTAAACAAGAATTCCAAAAGAATTTTTGGGGAAAAGTAGAGTTAAGGAAGTCAGATATCAGACCCACTAGCTATGGAGAATCCCCTATTAAAATGCTTGGTTATTTCAGTGAATGCATTGATTATAATGGAAGATTTGCTGATGCAAAGATGTATGTGGCTGAAAAAGGAGACTGTTTCATAGGCTGGTCACATCAAGCTCGTTTAGGAGTATTTCTCAATCCTAATGCGAAGCCTTCAGTTCAAATTCAATCTGTGGAAAGTGTAGAGGGAAAATTTGTGGTGGCTTTTAAAGATTTGTTTAGTGACACATCGGGTTGCTTAAAAGGATATAGGCATGAGATTAAATTGAATTGTGGTGCTAGGCCGGTTGCTGCAAAAGTGAGACGTATTCCCATTTGTATGCAAGAAGCTGTTAAAACAGAGATTGACAAATTATTGAATAATGGAGTTATAGAGCCTGTAGAAGCAACTGAATGGGTAGCTCCCATAGTCATAACGCGCAAGCCTAGTAATGAGATTCGTTTATGTGTGGATCTTCGAGCTTTGAATAAGGAAGTAGTTGTAGACAAGTTGACTCTACCTAACATTGAGGAGTTGGTTTCGACATTAGATGGTGCGTGCTATTTTACGACATTAGATATGGCCTCAGCATATCATCAAGTACCTCTTAGTAAAGATTCACAGGAGTTGACGGCATTCATAACACCCTTTGGCGCATTTACATTTTTGAGGATGCCCTTTGGGCTAGTATCTGCGGCCTTTGTGTTCCATAGAATCATGCATATTCTATTCAGGGACATTCCAGGTGTTAAATGTTATCAGGATGACGTTCTTGTTTATGACAAAACTGTGAATGAACATGATGAGAGGTTAACATGTGTTCTTGGGAAAATGCACAAAGCAGGGTTATCATTACGGCGTGAGAAATGTAAGTTTGGTGTTACCGAGCTTAATTATCTTGGTCACCATATTTCTAGATATGGTGTAAGACCAAAAGAAGAACTTGTCAAAGGCATTGAAACGTTAAAAGAACCATGTACAAAGGAAGAACTCACTTATTTTTTAATAATGGCAGATTTTTATAATAAGTTCATTACAAATGTTGCTGACAAGACAGATAAACTCAGAAGTTTGATGTGCAAAAATGTTGAATTTTTCTGGAGTGAAGAATATAACAAGGAGTTTATTCAGGTTAAAGAAGATCTGAAAAATGCACCAAATTTACAAGCGTTCAAACCAGGTGAACCAACTTTTATCGTAACAGATGCTAGTATAAAAGGTATGGGTGCTTTACTTTTTCAAATGAGAGATAGCCATGAGGAGTTAAGTGCCTGTGCCTCAAGATGTTTAAAAGGTGCCGAGTTAAATTATTTGGTAATTGAAAAGGAGGCCCTTGCCATTTTTGGGGCAATAAATACATTTAAGAAGTTTGTGTGGGGTAACCCTTTTGTAGTGAGATTTGATCATAAACCACTGGTGAAGATGAGGAATGCGAAGACAAAGTTGAAGTGAGAGTATGTGATATTACTTCAGGAGCCATAAAAGAAGAGGATTGGGAAGTAGAATTGTGTAAGGCCAGTGAGCTGGTGAATGTGATGGATTTGTTGGGTATGAATTTGAACAATTGTATTGGTAAACCAAGGTCTTTAGTATCTGATGAATTATGTATTGTTGATGGGGTTCTTGCAAGAGGCACCAGATTAATTCCTCCTGAAAGCTAAAGGTCCATCATAGTGAATATGGCTCATGAAGGACATATGGACATATCCAAAACTAAGGAACGTATCAGACAGGATTTTTGGTGGCCAGGCCTGGATTTGATGGTGGAACGTGCAGTTTGCGATTGTGTTCCTTGTCAATTGAGTGATAAGGTACTCAAACCAAGGCATTCACCAATGGCCTGTAGAAAATTGCCAAAAAGTCCTTGGGATGAGGTTGCCATTGACATTGTCGGGCCATTACATGGGGCACAACAAACTCATTATCTAACTGTTTTGATTGCTTTGTATTCACGCTGGGTAGAGGTCTTGGAATCTATTTTTAAACGTGAAAGTTTTCCAAATTCTTTTCTATTTGATAAAGGTCTTCAATTTTGTTCTAGTGAAATGGAAAAATATTTGTCAGAATGTGGTATTGTACATAAAAAAATCTCTTTGTATCATCCAGAATCCAATGGTGCTTTGGAAAGATTCAATAAAACTTTGAAAGAAAGCATTCAGTTGGCGAGAGTAAATAGACTGGATTGGAGAGCGGAGATACAAAATAGACTTTCAGCTTACTAATTTACTCCACATTCCACTACTGGAAAGACCCCTTTTGAATTATTTAGAGGTAGGTCTTCCAATACTTGGTTGGGTCCAGGCTGGATGTGCTTGGATAAAGGTATTAAAGACAATGACATTGGGGAGTGGAGAGAAAAGGAGTTACTTCTTCAGAAGAAAAGGAAGATTTATATTGATATGCGCAAATCATTAAAAGAGTCCCAATTCAGAGTTGGTGATCAAGTCAAAGTTAAAGCTCCTGTTGGGTGTCAGAATTGGTCCAAGTTCACGAATGTAAAAACTGTAACCAAAATGTTCAAAAATGCTGTGAAAACAGATGATGGGCATATTTGGAATCACAGTTGTGTGGTTCATGTAAATATACAAGGTACTCTTGTTCCTGATTTAAATGTCTCTGCTGATGGTACTTTCCATAATTTAACAGAAAATGATTCTACTCGCAGAAGTCATAGGGTTTCAATGTTCCTAGTTTTCTGCGAGATTATGTAAGATGATGTTTTGTTGCACGATGAGGTTTTGTTTCTTATCTTAGAATAACATATTTCATCTATAGTTCGAATGTTTTATTTTTTATGTGAAGGAAGATGTGTGATGTTCTTAAGTTCCATAATATGTATGATGGCATGGAACTTGGTACTAGACATTCCATAGCGTGACAGTTGGTGCTACAGGCTGATGGCTGAGGTTGTTAAATAAATGCCTCCAATGTAAACCTCCACCTTGTGTGTTTATTACATTATAACACTTATGTTCCATAAAGATACCTGTGAGCGTGTTACTGTCCACCACCGACAGGGTCTGCTTAGTGATCATATCCCAATAGAGCGCTTTGTAATCATTTTTACTGGGAAATGTATTCCCTATCGGGTCATCCCACAGATATCTAAGCCCCTTGTCACACAAGTTACACTTAAGCTTCTGGAGCCATTTAATTTTTTAAGACAAATCAGCATTCCTAATGTACATTAGAACCTGTGCATAAGTTACCAATTCTGGAGTGGTCCAGAGCCTCCTCCGGTAAGCTAGGGGTCTGAATCCCGCCACCTCATCAAAGGAAGTACAGCCTAAATCTAATAGCAGAGGCTTGATAGGGGTGGATTGTGGGAGGGCAGTCAATGATCTCAGAAACTTGTTTTGTGCCCTAACTCGGGGTGATACATTTTCGAATCCACAAAGTTCGGCAATATATATTATACAAGCTCTGATTTTCCTATTATAAATTGATATTGCTGGCCCCATCATTTATCACTCAAAGGTGCTTCCAGGCGCCAAGACGAGAAACGGACAACTCCAAAACGCTGATTCTGCTTGTCAAAGTTTTGTTTATAATTTTTTCTACTATTAGCGGTGCAAAGCGGTCATAGTTCGTCTGCTGCCTTTTCTCTTTCCCGCAATGCCTTGTCTGACATTGCACCCTTTGTTATTCAACTTTATCAAACTTGTTCAAAATCCTTTGAAAATATTAAACATTCAAGCCAGGAGGTGCGTTTGCACAATAGTGAAGGAAGGGGGTGGGCCTGAGATGACATGTCTGCAAACAGGCCCTGTGGCGCGTTTTAATTTGGGGAATTAATTCCTCTTAAATCCTGAGGGTCCCAGGGGGCTAACTAGCCCACCAAGTACCTCCATTATGTGCCTGAGAGCTGCGTTGCAGAGAGGTGTTCAGAGGCCAGGCCCCTTTTTACAAGACGCCGCAACGCATCTCCGTGGCGCTTACTGGAGGAACATGGTGCACTAGTGACCCCCCAATTTTAATATTTAGAGCCCCGGGGAGGTGGTGGTCCCTGGGGCATGTGGGGGGCTCAACCCCCCACACAGGTTATATTTTTATTTTATTTTTAAACACAAGCCATGAGGGGTGGCGATCCCTGGGGCTGTGGGGGACTGTGAGCTCCCCCGCAAATATTTTCTTAAAGCCCCAGGGTGTGGTGGTCCCCTGGGCTTGGGGGTCCTTTGAGCCCCCCACCCATGTTGTTTATAAGCCCCGGGGGTGACGGTCCCCGGGGATCGGGGGCTTTGAGCCCCCGCACATATTTTTCATAATCCCCGTTTTTTTTTCTGCTGTTCCATCGTGCATTTTGCCGATTAAAAAAAAAATGTCTTGGGACCCCGGGGGTCCTTGTGGGACCCCCTAAGCAGGCCTAGGGATCAGGGTGTTTCTACCCTGCGCCTTTCATCTTTTTTCGCATTTGTTTGACTTATTTCTTGTGGCTCAGTCTCACTGAGGCACAAGATAGCTGCCAACACTTCCTGCTTTGGAATGTTGACAGCCAATAAGCATTCAGCTCGTGATTGGGAGGCTGCGCGGGTCCTGCGCGGCCATAGATATCGAAACTATTCTATTTTTGATTTTCACAGCAACCACTGAACGAATTTACACCATTTAACAAAAAGGGAACTTTCTGAACCAAAGGATATCTTTTTGCCAAATTTGGTGTAATTCCGTTCAGCAGTTCGGGCTGTAGCCGTGTCTAAAGTTTCCTATGGGAAATTGCATGGGGAAAACACGTTTTGGGACCCCCTTTTTTCTCGGCACCTGCTTAACGAATCACCCCAAAACTTTCAAGATAGGAGCGGACCAGAGCGGGCCCCGAGTTTTGACAATTTTGCGAAGATTCGTCAATCAGCGTAAAAATTATTGGGAGTAGAATATTGTAATTTTCCTATGGATAATAGGTCCTAATTATAACTATCTACTGGCGACCGGCAGTAGATAATATATATATATATCGCCAGTAGGTAGTTATAGTTAGGATTGGCTACCATAGGAAATCCGCAACATTCTATTGGGAATAACTCTGGCGCCGGTTGAGGAATTTGGGTGTAATTTTCCACAATTTTGGCCAGCTCCGCTCTGCTCCTTCCCTGGAAGTTTCGGGGGGATTTGTGAAGTGGGGGCTGAGAAAAAAGGGGGGGTCCCAAAACGTGTTTTCCCCATGTTAATTTCCATAGGAAGGCCTGACAAGTATACAGCCCGAACCGCTGAATGGAATTACGCCAAACTTGGCAAAATTGTAGGGACTGGTACGCAGATGTGCCTTTGCTATATTTGGTGAAAATTGCTCCAGTGTTTTTTTTGAAAATTGACTTCAAAAACACATATATATCTATAGGCGCGCTCCGAGCGCTCACAGGTGCGCGTACCGGGGAGCGCACCCGGCGCGCTACGGGAGTGCGCAAGCGGAAAACTGATTGGCTGTCGGGTGTCTGTGAACATTCTAAACAGTCCGGAGAGTCCGCCATCTTGTGTCTTGGTAGAATTGAGACACAA
The DNA here is from genome assembly GCF_964261635.1 of Lissotriton helveticus. Lineage (NCBI taxonomy): Eukaryota > Metazoa > Chordata > Amphibia > Caudata > Salamandridae > Lissotriton > Lissotriton helveticus. The sequence continues at coordinate 888,996,963 of NC_136065.1, read as the reverse complement.
GAGGTGAAAAACAAAGGGGGAAATAATTAAAAGGGGGCAGAGTAGACACCCCCTGAACCCCTAGGTTTTCTGAGGGGGGCCTAGAAGGACCCTGAAAGGCAAAAAAACTTTTTTTTTTTTTAATTTTCGCGGGGTAAGCGATGGGTGCGTTCCCAGGGGCGCGCTCCGGTACGCGCACCCAGAGCGTACCGCAGGGAAAAACAGTGAAAGAAAATAGTTCACTAATTCCTTCTCTTACTCCCTCTATCCTCTTACTTCTACACTCCCCTTCCCTCTTTCTCTCTCTGTTAGCTTCATTCTCTCTAACCCCTTAGTCTGTCACTCCTCTTCTATCACGCTCACTCCCTATAACACAGCCAAACACACTCACTTATGTTTCTTTCCTCTCTCACTCAGGGCCTCATTTATGAGAAATGACGCATCGCAGCGTGAAAGCAGCGATGCATCACTTCTCAGTGCGCTCTCCTTGAGATATTCCTGATGCATCATATTTAATGTATGACGCATTATGTCGCAAGGTGTTACAGATACGTCAGTATTTCTGACGTATCTGTAAGCGCAAAAGTGATGCATTGCTGGAGTGTGTCACAAAAGTGATGCAACTCCAGCAATGCATCCTTTCACATGGGGCCAGCCCCATGTGAAAGGGCCTGCGTAAGTCTTACACCTGCTGTGAGGCGGGCGCAAGATTTTGACGCAACGGTGTCCTAAAAGTGACGCAGTGAAATCTCATGCAGGGGGCTGCCCATGACAAAGATTCTACGAAGCTACCAATCCGTGCCGGCTTGTGGAAAATGGTCAGCCTCTTGTGAACGAGGGGTCAGTTGAAGGAAAAGCAAGAGTCGATTGTTCCAGATAATCATCAATTATCAATCAATCAATTCATCTTTATTCGATAATTTTTCAATCATAAAAGACACAATACATTATAAAATTGTAATTAAAAGGGTAACACCCTAAAAACGTACAAACTTACAAAATTTAAAAGAAGCATTATCGAAAGACCCTAAGAATATTTCATAAAATGACTTTAAGAACATTTCCAAATAGAATATTTCATCAGAAAACTACGAGAGAGGAACCGCTGACCAATCTTATCTTAAAGTGATAGTTCCTAGAGGAGGGAAATTTTTCCTTCGCAGTGCCCATGCCCAGCTAAGAAATGTTGCAATGGCTATAGCAATATCGGCTTAAGCCACTTGCGACGGGGGGCTACTGTAGGCCGGACACACAAACAATACATGACTAATCGACTCTTCCTGTGATAAACACAGGGGACAGTTAGTGTCTGGAGCATTGTTCCAGTTTGCCATAAACGATCTTAGCGGAAGGGTGCCCACTATGAATTGGTGATATAATTTACTGTCGCCAGGTTACGTAATCAGATTTCAGTTGGCCTCTGCTCCTACTACAAGCTTATTGTGATGTTCTTAAGTTCCATAATATGTATTCCGACATGGAACTTGGTACTAGAGATCCCATAGCGTGGCAGTTGGTGCTACAGGCTGATGGCTGAGGTCGTTAAATAAATGCCTCCAACGTAAACCTCCAACTTGTGTGTTTATTACATTATTACATTGGCGACAATCGCGTGAAGTGACAAGGATCGAGTAGTTGATGAGGAGAAGTAAACAACCTCAACATTGAATTTATTTGGGCAATTGAAGAAGAGAAAAACATTGGGAAGTAACTTACAGCGGTACCAACGTCAGGAGAAGGTAAAAAAGGATCGTCGGAATCGAGTTTCGTTGTGTGTGATGATCCACGCGCAAATCCAGTCGAAGTTAAGGTTGCTGTTAAGTGAAATCCGGGAGCTGGAACGCAAGGAGGAAATGCGTGTCAAGCCTAGTTTTTGGGAAAAGTAAGGGATACTTTCTGTGGAAAAAGAGGAAGGACGTCGAAGTGTTTATGGGTAAAAACGTGCCCTAGTTGCCAAAGAAAAAAGAGTCAGCGCGCAGGTGACGTAGACGACGGCCATTTTGAATTTTTATTCTCTTCCCTTTCGTAACGAACAACATCTCTTGTATTTTGAGGGCGTATTTGAGGAACATGAATGGCAAGCTATACATTGTAATTAATTTCAGAAAGATCAACGCATGGAATCTATGACTGCAGAAATATAGTTACTGGGTAAAACAAGTAAGATTAGCTTGCTATTGTTGAGATTGTGTAAGGAGAAAGTGATTTGTGCTTGGAACCACGGTGACAGGCACACCACGTGATATTTCACAAAGACTATTTCAGAGTCTCTCTACAATGTATAGCAATTGGTCATGTTTTGGTGAGAGATCCCATGTTTAATATTACTAACTGACTCCTTTGGACCATGTATATAATAATTTGAAGTCAACATGTTTGTTTGGTACATCGGTGACAGGCACACCACAGTGGGTTTAGCAAACTGTGATATAGGATAGATAAATATAAAAGTAAAAGGGTGTACTCATGGGTACATTATAATAGAACACCGTTTAATGTGTGACTTATGGCTGTAATGTTTGATGCTTTTATAGAGGAAAATCTGTAGTGGGAGGATTCCTCTTTTATAGTTAAGATAAGTTTTGTTTACAAATGTATTGTTTATTTGTGGTTTGCAGTCAGGTGTACTTTAGGAGAAGATGCAGAATGTGACTTCTCAGTTTTTTCTATCAGATCCTGGAGATCCTCCAGTCAGATGGAAAAATGGAAAAAAATATTTGAAAATCATGCGAGGGTATATGGCACAAATATGAGTGCAGAGAGAAAACATGCTTTATTAATGCATTGTCTTGGAGGTGACGGACAGGAGGTTTTAGAGAATTTACCACAGCTAAGTCAGGCAGAGCAGAGGGGTTTTAATGAATATGACATTTGCATATGACAGTTAGATCTACACTGTCTGCTAAAGGTTAGTACAATTATGGAGAGATATTACTTTGGGTTACGAGAACAAGGAGTAGATGAAACTGGGGAACAATATGTTACTTCTTTACGCAAATTGGCTTTAAGTTGTGAATTTGGTGAGTTGGTTGAAGAAAGGATAAGAGATCAATTTGTTTTAAGGTGTTCCAATGATAGGATAAGAGAAGAACTATGGCTCAACGATGAGCCATCTTTAGACGAAGTAATGGTTATCGCAAAGCTTGTGGAACACACGGTGAAGTGCGTTGGGGAATTGAGTAAAGCTAGTAAGGCAAATTCACATGCTGAAAAGGTAGAGGAAATTCAGTGTCATGTTGTAAAAAAAGTTGAGGGGAAGAAGAATAATGATTTGGCTCAAGATAAGAGTAATATTTATGATAACAAAACAAATAAGTTACAGGATGAGAAAAAGAATGGTGGCATATCTCAAGGAAATTGCTTTCGCTGTGGTAGGTTTGGACATTTGGCAAATGCAAAAGAATGTCCAGCGTTGAAGGTGAATTGCAATGTGTGTGGCAGAAGAGGACACTATGGAAAAAATAGTCTTTTCTGCAATAGCAGAGATGTCAAGAATGAGACAAAAGTAGTTACATTCCAAATAAATGAAAGTAACGTTGAGCATCCAACGGAATGGGTTAAAGTAGGAAATGAAAATATTAAAATGAAATTTGATTCTTGTTCTCATCTAACTTTTATTTCTAAACAAGAATTCCAAAATAATTTTTTGAGAAAAGTAGAGTTAAGGAAGTCAGATATCAGACCCACTAGCTATGGAGAATCCCCTATTAAAATGCTTGGTTATTTCAGTGAATGCATTGAATATAATGGAAGATTTGCTGATGCAAAGATGTATGTGGCTGAAAAAGGAGACTGTTTATTAGGCTGGTAACATCAAGCTCGTTTAGGAGTAATTCTCAATCCTAATGCGAAGCCTTCAGTTCAAATTCAATCTGTGGAAAGTGTAGAGGGAAAATTTGTGGTGGCTTTTAAAGATTTGTTTAGTGACACATCGGGTTGCTAAAAAGGATATAGGCATGAGATTAAATTAAATTGTGGTGCTAGGCCGGTTGCTGCAAAAGTGAGACGTATTCCCATTTGTATGCAAGAAGCTGTTAAAACAGAGATTGACAAATTATTGAATAATGGAGTTATAGAGCCTGTAGAAGCAACTGAATGGGTAGCTCCCATAGTCATAGCGCGCAAGCCTAGTAATGAGATTCGTTTATGTGTGGATCTTCGAGCTTTGAATAAGGAAGTAGTTGTAGACAAGTTGACTCTACCTAACATTGAGGAGTTGGTTTCGACATTAGATGGTGCGTGCTATTTTACGACATTAGATATGGCCTCAGCATATCATCAAGTACCTCTTAGTAAAGATTCACAGGAGTTGACGGCATTCATAACACCCTTTGGCGCATTTACATTTTTGAGGATGCCCTTTGGGCTAGTATCTGCGGCCTTTGTGTTCCATAGAATCATGCATATTCTATTCAGGGACATTCCAGGTGTTAAATGTTATCAGGATGACGTTCTTGTTTATGGCAAAACTGTGAATGAACATGATGAGAGGTTAACATGTGTTCTTGGGAAAATGCACAAAGCAGGGTTATCATTACGGCGTGAGAAATGTAAGTTTGGTGTTACCGAGCTTAATTATCTTGGTCACCATATTTCTAGATATGGTGTAAGACCAAAAGAAGAACTTGTCAAAGGCATTGAAACGTTAAAAGAACCATGTACAAAGGAAGAACTCACTTCTTTTTTAAGAATGGCAGATTTTTATAATAAGTTCATTAAAAATGTTGCTGACAAGACAGAGAAACTCAGAAGTTTGATGTGCAAAAATGTTGAATTCTTCTGTAGTGAAGAATATAACAAGGAGTTTATTCAGGTTAAAGAAGATCTGAAAAATGCACCAAATTTACAAGCGTTCAAACCAGGTGAACCAACTTTTATCGTAACAGATGCTAGTATAAAAGGTATGGGTGCTTTACTTTTTCAAATGAGAGATAGCCATGAGGAGTTAAGTGCCTGTGCCTCAAGATGTTTAAAAGGTGCTGAGTTAAATTATTTGGTAATTGAAAAGGAGGCCCTTGCCATTTTTTGGGCAATAAATACATTTAAGAAGTTTGTGTGGGCTAACCCTTTTGTAGTGAGATTTGATCATAAACCACTGGTGAAGATGAGGAATGCGAAGACAAAGTTGAAGTGAGAGTATGTGAGATTACTTCAGGAGCCATAAAAGAAGAGGATTGGGAAGTAGAATTGTGTAAGGCCAGTGAGCTGGTGAATGTGATGGATTTGTTGGGTATGAATTTGAACAATTGTATTGGTAAACCAAGGTCTTTAGTATCTGATGAATTATGTATTGTTGATGGGGTTCTTGCAAGAGGCACCAGATTAATTCCTCCTGAAAGCTAAAGGTCCATCATAGTGAATATGGCTCATGAAGGACATATGGGCATATCCAAAACTAAGGAACGTATCAGACAGGATTTTTGGTGGCCAGGCCTGGATTTGATGGTGGAAGGTGCAGTTCGCGATTGTGTTCCTTGTCAATTGAGTGATAAGGTACTCAAAGCAAGGCATTCACCAATGGTCTGTAGAAAATTGCCAAAAAGTCCTTGGGATGAGGTTGCCATTGACATTGTCGGGCCATTACATGGGGCACACCAAACTCATTATCTAACTGTTTTGATGGCTTTGTATTCACGCTGGGTAGAGGTCTTGGAATCTATTTTTAAACGTGAAAGTTTTCCAAATTCTTTTCTATTTGACAAAAGTCTTCTATTTTGTTCTAGTGAAATGGAAAAATATTTGTCAGAATGTGGTATTGTACATAAAAAAATCTCTTTGTATCATCCAGAATCCAATGGTGCTTTGGAAAGATTCAATAAAACTTTGAAAGAAAGCATTCAGTTGGCGAGAGTAAATAGACTGGATTGGAGAGCGGAGTTACAAAATAGAATTTCAGCTTACTAATCTACTCCATATTCCACTACTGGAAAGACCCCTTTTGAATTATTTAGAGGTAGGTCTTCCAATACTTGGTTGGGTCCAGGCTGGATGTGCTTGGATAAAGGTATTAAAGACAATGACATTGGGGAGTGGAGAGAAAAGGAGTTACTTCTTCAGAAGAAAAGGAAGATTTATATTGATATGCGCAAATCATTAAAAGAGTCCCAATTCAGAGTTGGTGATCAATTCAAAGTTAAAGCTCCTGTTGGGTGTCAGAATTGGTCCAAGTTCACGAATGTAAAAACTGTAACCAAAATGTTTAAAAATGCTGTGAAAACAGATGATGGGTGTATTTGGAATCACAGTTGTGTGGTTCATGTAAATATACAAGGTACTCTTGTTCCTGATTTAAATGTCTCTGCTGATGGTACTTTCCATAATTTTACAGAAAATGATTCTACTCGCAGAAGTCATAGGGTTTCAATGTTCCTAGTTTTCTGCGAGATTATGTAAGATGATGTTTTGTTGCACGTTGAGGTTTTGTTTCTTATCTTAGAATAACATATTTCATCTATAGTTCGAATTTTTTATTTTTTATGTGAAGGAAGATGTGTGATGTTCTTATGTTCCATAATATGTATGATGACATGGAACTTGGTACTAGAGATTCCATAGCGTGGCAGTTGGTGCTACAGGCTGATGGCTGAGGATGTTAAATAAATGCCTCCAATGTAAACCTCCACCTTGTGTGTTTATTACATTATAACACGTATGTTTCATAAAGATACCTGTGAGCGTGTTACTGTCCACCACCGACAGGGTCTGCTTAGTGATCATATCCCAATAGAGCGCTTTGTAATCATTTTTACTGGGAAATGTATTCCCTATCCGGTCATCCCACAGATATCTAAGCCCCTTGTCACACAAGTTACACTTAAGCTTCTGGAGCCATTTAATTTTTTAAGACAAATCAGCAATCCTAATGTACATTAGAACCTGTGCATAAGTTACCAATTCTGGAGTGGTCCAGAGTCTCCTCCGGTAAGCTAGGGGTCTGAATCCCGCCACCTCATCAAAGGAAGTACAGCCTAAATCTAATAGCAGAGGCTTGATAGGGGTGGATTGTGATAGGGCAGTCAATGATCTCAAAAACTTGTTTTGTGCCCTAACTAGGGGTGATACATTTTCGAATCCACAAAGTTCGGCAATATATATTATACAAGCTCTGATTTTCCTATTATAAATTCATATTGCTGGCCCCATCATTTATCATTCAAAGGTGCTTCCAGGCGCCAAGACGAGAAACGGACAACTCCAAAACGCTGATTCTGCTTGTCAAAGTTTTGTTTTTAATTTTTTCAAATATTAGCGGTGCAAAGCGGTCATAGTTCGTCTGCTGCCTTTTCTCTTTCCCGCAATGCCTTGTCTGACTTTGCACCCTTTGTTATTCAACTTTATCAAACTTGTTCAAAATCCTTTGTAAATATTAAACATTCAAGCCAGGAGGTGCGTTTGCACAATAGTGAAGGAAGGGGGTGGGCCTGAGATGACATGTCTGCAAACAGGCACTGTGGCGCATTTTAAGTTGAGGAATTAATTCCTCTTAAATCCTGAGGGTCCCAGGGGGCTAACTAGCCCACCAAGTACCTCCATTATGTGCCAGAGAGCTGCGTTGCAGAGAGGTGTTCAGAGGCTATGCCCCTTTTTACAAGACGCCGCAACGCAGCTCCGTGGCGCTTACTGGAGGTACATGGTGCACTTTTGACCCCCCAATTTTAATATTAAGAGCCCCGGGGAGGTGGTGGTCCCTGGGGCATGTGGGGGGCTCAACCCCCCACACAGGTTATATTTTTATTTTATTTTTAAACACAAGCCCTGAGGGGTGGCGATCCCTGGGGCTGTGGGGGACTGTGAGCTCCCCCGCAAATATTTTCTTAAAGCCCCAGGGCGTGGTGGTCCCCTGGGCTTGGGGGTCCTTTGAGCCCCCCACCCATGTTGTTTATAAGCCCCGGGGGTGACGGTCCCCGGGGATCGGGGGCTTTGAGCCCCCGCACATATTTTTTATAATCCCCGTTTTTTTTTCTGCTGTTCCATCGCGCATTTTGCCGATTAAAAAAAAAAATGTCTTGGGACCCCGGGGGTCCTTGTGGGACCCCCTAAGCAGGCCTAGGGATCAGGGTGTTTCTACCCTGCGCCTTTCATCTTTTTTCGCATTTGTTTGACTTATTTCTTGTGCCTCAGTTCTACTGAGGCAAAAGATAGCTGCCAACACTTCCTTCTTTGGAATGTTGACAGCAAATAAGCATTCAGCTCGTGATTGGGAGGCTGCGCGGGTCCTGCATGGTCATAGATATCAAAACTTTTCTATTTTTGATTTTCACAGCAACCACTGAACGAATTTACACCATTTAACAAAAAGGGACCTTTCTGAACCAAAGGCTATCTTTTACCAAATTTGGTGTAATTCCGTTCAGCAGTTCGGGCTGTAGCCGTGTCTATAGTTTCCTATGGGAAATTGCATGGGGAAAACACGTTTTGGGACCCCCTTTTTTCTCGGCACCTGCTTAACGAATCACCCTAAAACTTTCAAGATAGGAGCGGACCAGAGCGGGCCCCGAGTTTTGACAATTTTGCTAAGATTCGTCAATCAGCGTCAAAATTATTGGAAATAGAATATTGCAATTTTCCTATGGATAATAGGTCCTAACTATAACTATCTACTGGCGACCGGCAGTAGATAATATATATATATATATATATATCGCCAGTAGGTAGTTATGGTTAGGATTGGCTACAATAGGAAATCCGCAACATTCTATTGGGAATAACTCTGGCGCCGGTTGAGGAATTTGTGTGTAATTTTCCAAAATTTTGGCCAGCTCCGCTCTGCTCCTTCCTGGAAGTTTCGGGGGGATTCGTGAAGTGGGGGCTGAGAAAAAAGGAGGGTCCCAAAACGTGTTTTCCCCATGTTAATTTCCATAGGAAGGTCTGACAAGTCTACAGCCCGAACCGCTGAATGGAATTATGCCAAACGTGGCAAAATTGTACGGTCTGGTACGCAGATGTGCCTTTGCTATATTTGGTGAAAATTGCTCCAGTGGTCTTTTTGAAAATTGACTTAAAAAACACATATATATCTATAGGCGCGCTCCGAGCGCTCACAGGTGCGCGTACCGGGGAGCGCACCCGGCGCGCTACGGGAGTGCGCGAGCGGAAAACTGATTGGCTGTCGGGTGTCTGTGAACATTCTAAACAGTCCGGAGAGTCTGCCATCTTGTGTCTTGGTAGAATTGAGACACAAGAGGTGAAAAACAAAGGGGTAAATAATTAAAAGGGGGCAGAGTAGACACCCCCTGAACCCCTAGGTTTTCTGAGGGGGGCCTAGAAGGACCCTGAAAGGCAAAAAAACGTTTTTTTTTGTTGAAATTTTCACGCGTAAGCGATGGGTGCGTTCCCAGGGGCGCGCTCCGGTACGCGCACCCAGAGTGAACCGCAGGGAAAAACAGTGAAAGAAAATAGTTCACTAATTCCTTCTCTTACTCCCTCTGTCCTCTTACTTCTACACTCCCCTTCCCTCTTTCTCTCTCTGTTAGCCTCATACTCTCTAACCCCTTAGTCTGTCACTCCTCTTCTATCACGCTCACTCCCTATAACACAGCCACACACACTCACTTATGTTTCTTTCCTCTCTCACTCAGGGCCTCATTTATGAGAAATGACGCATCGCAGCGTGAAAGCAGCGATGCATCACTTCTCAGTGCGCTCTCCTTGAGATATTCCTGATGCATCATATTTAATGTATGACGCATTATGTCGCAAGGAGTTACAGATACGTCAGTATTTCTGACGTATCTGTAAGCGCAAAAGTGATGCATTGCTGGAGTGTGTCACAAAAGTGACGCAACTCCAGCAATGCATCCTTTCACATGGGGCCAGCCCCATGTGAAAGGGCCTGCGTAAGTCTTACGCCTGCTGTGAGGCTGGCGCAAGATTTTGACGCAAAGGTGTCCTAAAAGTGACGCAGTGAAATCTCATGCAGGGGGCCACCCATGACAAAGATTCGACGAAGCTACCAATCCGTGCCGGCTTGTGGAAAATGGTCAGCCTCTTGTGAACGAGGGGTCAGTTGAAGGAAAAGCAAGAGTCGATTGTTCCAGATTATCATCAATTATCAATCAATCAATTAATCTTTATTCGATAATTTTTCAATCATAAAAGACACAATACATCATAAAATTGTAATTAAAAGGGTAACACCCTAAAAACGTACAAACTTACAAAATTTAAAAGAAGCATTATCGAAAGACCCTAAGAATATTTCATAAAATGACTTTAAGAACATTTCCAAATAGAATATTTTATCAGAAAACTACGAGAGAGGAACCGCTGACCAATCTTATCTTAAAGTGATAGTTCCTAGAGGAGGGAACTTTTTCCTTCGCAGTGCCCATGCCCAGCTAAGAAATTTTGCAATGGCTATAGCAATATCGGCTTAAGCCACTTGCGACGGGGGGCTACTGTAGGCCGGACACACAAACAATACATGACTAATCGACTCTTCCTGTGATAAACACAGGGGACAGTTAGTGTCTGGAGCATTGTTCCAGTTTGCCATAAACGATCTTAGCGGAAGGGTGCCCACTATGAATTGGTGATATAATTTACTGTCGCCAGGTTACGTAATCAGATTTCAGTTGGCCTCTGCTCCTACTACAAGCTTATTGTGATGTTCTTAAGTTCCATAATATGTATTCCGACATGGAACTTGGTACTAGAGATCCCATAGCGTGGCAGTTGGTGCTACAGGCTGATGGCTGAGGTCGTTAAATAAATGCCTCCAACGTAAACCTCCAACTTGTGTGTTTATTACATTATTACATTGGCGACAATCGCGTGAAGTGACAAGGATCGAGTAGTTGATGAGGAGAAGTAAACAACCTCAACATTGAATTTATTTGGGCAATTGAAGAAGAGAAAAACATTGGAAAGTAACTTACAGCGGTACCAACGTCGGGAGAAGGTAAAAAAGGATCGTCGGAATCGAGTTTCGTTGTGTGTGATGATCCACGCGAAAATCCAGTCGAAGTTAAGGTTGCTGTTAAGTGAAATCCGGGAGCTGGAACGCAAGGAGGAAATGCGTGTCAAGCCTCGTTTTCGGGAAAAGTAAGGGATACTTTCTGTGGAAAAAGAGGAAGGACGTCGAAGTGTTTATGGGTAAAAACGTGCCCTAGTTTCCAAAGAAAAAAGAGTCAGCGCGCAGGTGACGTAGACGACGGCCATTTTGAATTTTTATTCTCTTCCCTTTCGTAACGAACAACATCTCTTGTATTTTGAGGGCGTATTTGAGGAACATGAATGGCAAGCTATACATTGTAATTAATTTCATAAAGATCAACGCATGGAATCTATGACTGCAGAAATATAGTTACTAGGTAAAACAAGTAAGATTAGCTTGCTATTGTTGAGATTGTGTAAGGAGAAAGTGATTTGTGCTTGGAACCACGGTGACAGGCACACCACGTGATATTTCACAAAGACTATTTCAGAGTCTCTCTACAATGTATAGCAATTGGTCATGTTTTGGTGAGAGATCCTATGTTTAATATTACTAACTGACTCCTTTGGACCATGTATATAATAATTTGAAGTCAACATGTTTGTTTGGTACATCGGTGACAGGCACACCACAGTGGGTTTAGCAAACTGTGATATAGGATAGATAAATATAAAAGTAAAAGGGTGTACTCAAGGGTACATTATAATAGAACACCGTTTAATGTGTGACTTATGGCTGTAATGTTTGATGCTTTTATAGAGGAAAATCTGTAGTGGGAGGATTCCTCTTTTATAGTTAAGATACATTTTGTTTACAAATTTATTGTTTATTTGTGGTTTGCAGTCAGGTGTACTTTAGGAGAAAATGCAGAATGTGACTTCTCCGTTTTTTCTATCAGATCCTGGAGATCCTCCAGTCAGATGGAAAAATGGAAAAAAATATTTGAAAATCATGCGAGGGTATATGGCACAAATATGAGTGCAGAGAGAAAACATGCTTTATTAATGCATTGTCTTGGAGGTGACGGACAGGAGGTTTTAGAGAATTTACCACAGCTAAGTCAGGCAGAGCAGAGGGGTTTTAATGAATATTACATTTGCATATGACAGTTAGATCTACACTATTTGCCAAAGTTTACTACAATTATGGAGAGATATTACTTTGGGTTACGAGAAGAAGGAGTAGATGAAACTGTGGAACAATATGTTACTTCTTTACGCAAATTGGCTTTAAGTTGTGAATTTGGTGAGTTGGTTGAAGAAAGGATAAGAGATCAATTTGTTTTAAGGTGTTCCAATGATAGGATAAGAGAAGAAATATGGCTCAAAGATGAGCACCAAATTTACAAGCGTTCAAACCAGGTGAACCAACTTTTATCGTAACAGATGCTAGTATAAAAGGTATGGGTGCTTTACTTTTTCAAATGAGAGATAGCCATGAGGAGTTAAGTGCCTGTGCCTCAAGATGTTTAAAAGGTGCGAGTTAAATTATTTGGTAATTGAAAAGGAGGCCCTTGCCATTTTTTGGGCAATAAATAAATTTAAGAAGTTTGTGTGGGGTAACCCTTTTGTAGTGAGATTTGATCATAAACCACTGGTGAAGATGAGGAATGCGAAGACAAAGTTGAAGTGAGAGTATGTGAGATTACTTCAGGAGCCATAAAAGAAGAGGATTGGGAAGTAGAATTGTGTAAGGCCAGTGAGCTGGTGAATGTGATGGATTTGTTGGGTATGAATTTGAACAATTGTATTGGTAAACCAAGGTCCTTAGTATCTGATGAATTATGTATTGTTGATGGGGTTCTTGCAAGAGGCACCAGATTAATTCCTCCTGAAAGCTAAAGGTCCATCATAGTGAATATGGCTCATGTTGGACATATGGGCATATCCAAAACTAAGGAACGTATCAGACAGGATTTTTGGTGGCCAGGCCTGGATTTGATGGTGGAACGTGCAGTTCGCGATTATGTTCCTTGTCAATTGAGTGATAAGGTACTCAAACCAAGGCATTCACCAATGGTCTGTAGAAAATTGCCAAAAAGTCCTTGGGATGAGGTTGCCATTGACATTGTCGGGCCATTACATGGGGCACAACAAACTCATTATCTAACTGTTTTGATGGCTTTGTATTCACGCTGGGTAGAGGTCTTGGAATCTATTTTTAAACGTGAAAGTTTTCCAAATTCTTTTCTATTTGACAAAGGTCTTCAATTTTGTTCTAGTGAAATGGAAAAATATTTGTTAGAATGTGGTATTGTACATAAAAAAATCTCTTTGTATCATCCAGAATCCAATGGCGCTTTGGAAAGATTCAATAAAACTTTGAAAGAAAGCATTCAGTTGACGAGAGTAAATAGACTGGATTGGAGAGCGGAGTTACAAAATAGAATTTCAGCTTACTAATTTACTCCACATTCCACTACTGGAAAGACCCCTTTTGAATTATTTAGAGGTAGGTCTTCCAATACTTGGTTGGGTCCAGGCTGGATGTGCTTGGATAAAGGTATTAAAGACAATGACATTGGGGAGTGGAGAGAAAAGGAGTTACTTCTTCAGAAGAAAAGGAAGATTTATATTGATATGCGCAAATCATTAAAAGAGTCCCAATTCAGAGTTGGTGATCAAGTCAAAGTTAAAGCTCCTGTTGGGTGTCAGAATTGGTCCAAGTTCACGAATGTAAAAACTGTAACCAAAATGTTAAAAAAGGCTGTGAAAACAGATGATGGGCGTATTTGGAATCACAGTTGTGTGGTTCATGTAAATATACAAGGCACTCTTGTTCCTGATTTAAATGTCTCTGCTGATGGTACTTTCCATAATTTTACAGAAAATGATTCTACTCGCAGAAGTCATAGGGTTTCAATGTTCCTAGTTTTCTGCGAGATTATGTAAGATGATGTTTTGTTGCACGATGAGGTTTTGTTTCTTATCTTAGAATAACATATTTCATTTATAGTTCGAATGTTTTATTTTTTATGTGAAGGAAGATGTGTGATGTTCTTAAGTTCCATAATATGTATGATGACATGGAACTTGGTACTAGAGATTCCATAGCGTGGCAGTTGGTGCTACAGGCTGATGGCTGAGGTTGTTAAATAAATGCCTCCAATGTAAACCTCCACCTTGTGTGTTTATTACATTATAACACTTATGTTCCATAAAGATACCTGTGAGCGTGTTACTGTCCACCACCGACAGGGTCTGCTTAGTGATCATATCCCAATAGAGCGCTTTGTAATCATTTTTACTGGGAAATGTATTCCCTATCGGGTCATCCCACAGATATCTAAGACCCTTGTCACACAAGTTACACTTAAGCTTCTGGAGCCATTTATTTTTTTAAGACAAATCAGCATTCCTAATGTACATTAGAACCTGTCCATAAGTTACCAATTCTGGAGTGGTCCAGAGCCTCCTCCGGTAAGCTAGGGGTCTGAATCCCGCCACCTCATCAAAGGAAGTACAGCCTAAATCTAATAGCAGAGGCTTGATAGGGGTGGATTGTGGGAGGGCAGTCAATGATCTCAGAAACTTGTTTTGTGCCCTAACTAGGGGTGATACATTTTCGAATCCAGAAAGTTCGGCAATATATATTATACAAGCTCTGATTTTCCTATTATAAATTGATATTGCTGGCCCCATCATTTATCACTCAAAGGTGCTTCCAGGCGCCAAGACGAGAAACGGACAACTCCAAAACGCTGATTCTGCTTGTCAAAGTTTTGTTTTTAATTTTATCTAATATTAGCGGTGCAAAGCGGTCATAGTTCGTCTGCTGCCTTTTCTCTTTCCTGCAATGCCTTGTCTGACATTGCACCCTTTGTTATTCAACTTTATCAAACTTGTTCAAAATCCTTTGTAAATATTAAACATTCAAGCCAGGAGGTGCGTTTGCACAATAGTGAAGGAAGGGGGTGGGCCTGAGATGACATGTCAGCAAACAGGCCCTGTGGCGCGTTCTAAGTTGGGGAATTAATTCCTCTTAAATCCTGAGGGTCCCAGGGGGCTAACTAGCCCACCAAGTACCTCCATTATGTGCCAGAGAGCTGCGTTGCAGAGAGGTGTTCAGAGGCCATGCCCCTTTTTACAAGACACCGCAACGCAGCTCCGTGGCGCTTACTGGAGGTACATGGTGCACGAGTGACCCCCAATTTTTATATTTAGAGCCCCGGGGAGGTGGTGGTCCCTGGGGCATGTGGGGGGCTCACCCCCCCACACAGGTTATATTTTTATTTTATTTTTAAACACAAGCCCTGAGGGGTGGCGATCCCTGGGGCTGTGGGGGACTGTGAGCTCCCCCGCAAATATTTTCTTAAAGCCCCAGGGCGTGGTTTTCCCCTGGGCTTGGGGGTCCTTTGAGCCCCCCACCCATGTTGTTTATAAGCCCCGGGGGTGACGGGGGCTGATATTTTTTAAAATCCCCACTTTTTTTTCTGCTATTCCATCGCGCATTTTGCCGATTAAAAAAAAAATGTCTTGGGACCCCGGGGGTCCTTGTGGGACCCCCTAAGCAGGCCTAGGGATCAGGGTGTTTCTACCTGGCGCCTTTCATCTTTTTTCGCATTTGTTTGACTTATTTCTTGTGCCTCAGTTCTACTGAGGCACAAGATAGCTGCCAACACTTCCTGCTTTGGAATGTTGACAGCCAATAAGCATTCAGCTCGTGATTGGGAGGCTGCGCGGGTCCTGCGCGGCCATAGATATCGAAACTTTTCTATTTTTGATTTTCACAGCAACCACTGAACGAATTTACACCATTTAACAAAAATGGACCTTTCTGAACCAAAGGCTATCTTTTTGCCAAATTTGGTGTAATTCCGTTCAGCAGTTCGGGCTGTAGCCGTGTCTAAAGTTTCCTATGGGAAATTGCATGGGGAAAACACGTTTTGGGACCCCCTTTTTTCTCGCCACCTGCTTAACGAATCACCCCAAAACTTTCAAGATAGGAGCGGACCAGAGCGGGCCCCGAGTTTTGACAATTTTGCGAAGATTCGTCAATCAGCGTCAAAATTATTGGGAATAGAATATTGCAATTTTCCTATGGATAATAGGTCCTAACTATAACTATCTACTGGCGACCGGCAGTAGATAATATTACCTACTGGCGGTCGCCAGTAGGTATATATAGTTAGGATTTTTTCCCTATGGGATTTTTGAAAATTCTATGTCTAATAACTTTGGCGTTTGTGGACGGAATTGGCTGAAATTTTCAGGAAAATGGAACATTTTGTTTCTGAGCAGCCCCTGAAAATTTGGGGGGGGTTCGTCCAGGGGGGGCCGAGAAAAAAGGGGGTCCCAAAATGTGTTTTTAACATTGAGTTTTCCATAGGGCGGTTAGCCTCACTTTTAGCCCGAACGGCTGAATGGATTTGCACGAAACTTGGCAAAATTGTAGGGACTGGTAGCCCGATGTGCCTTTTGTAGGTCTCAATATATGTGCTCCAGTGGATTTTGAGAAATTAACGTTTAAAAAAAGATATATATCTGTAAGCGCGGACCAGGCAGCGCCCCGGTTCGCGGACCTTAAGCGTATCGGAACTTCGCGTAGCGAAGCTGATTGGTTCTCCGGTGTCTGTCAACATTCTAAACAGTCCGGAGCGGCCGCCATCTTGTCTCTCGGTAGGATTGAGAGACAAGAGGAGGCCAAAACAAAGGGGGAAATAACCATAAGGTGGCATAGTAGATCCTCCCTGACCCCCTAGGTTTAATGTGGAGGCTTTAAAAGGGCCCCGCGGGGCAAAAAAAAATAATTTTTTTTTTTGTTTTTTTTCGTGGGTAGCGCCTGGTCCGCGAACCGGGAAGCGTTCTGGGCAGCGTACTGCAATGAAAAATGAATGAGAGACTTTTCAAATGCAGTATGTTAATTGATTGTTGGTTTTGTTGATTATTTTTTATTTTTTTTTATTTTTTAAGCAATTATTTATTATTGTGATTGTGGTTGAAAATGTAATAACATTTCTAACATTTAACTAGTTTATTACATATCTATATTTGGTGAAATTGTCTCCAGTGGCTTTTCTGTGAACTACTTTCCCACCTTTTTTGATGGTGCGCTTCCCAGGGAGCGACCCGGTACGCGAACCGTTGAGCGCCTCGGTTCGCGGACCTTAAGCGTTCCAGGAGTCCACCATTTTGTGTTTCGGTCGAATTAAGATACAAGATGGAGGGCAAATAATGTTCAGAATGGGTAGAAGGGGGCACGGTAGAGTTATCTTGACCCCCTAGGTTTTCTGAGGGTGGCTGAGGAGGCTTATATGTGCGAAAAAAAACCATTTTAAAAAAAAAATTCGCGAGGTTAGCTCCCGGTTCGCGTACCGGGTAGCGGCCCCGGTAGCGTACTTTGTTGAAAATTAGTGAAAAATGTTAGAGTTAAATAATATTTGTGAGTGTTTAGATGTAGGGTAGCTCTGAGAAGAGCTTTTGGGTTTATGGTACATTTAGGTACTTATAAGTAGGTACCAATGCACATTTTTAAATTCAGAGTGAAAATTCTGTTGCCCTCATCTGAGAAGTGAACTCCATCTCCTCTGTAGATATCTTGCATGTAGTAACGCAAGTTATTGTTGTACAGGGAGCCCATTCCATGGTCTCTCATGTAAGCTGAAACAGATTTGTTTACATGCTTCCTCGACTTCTCAATTTGTGGACAAAATTGGTTTGACCACCTCCATTTCTGTCTTTGGCATATATTTGAATATACCAAGGCAGTCTGAGGAAAAAGTGCCATTAATTGCTCAAAGGTGTCCTTTAAAAGCATTTCCAGACCTACACCAGTCAAAGTGCCCAAGTCATTACCTCCACAGTGCACAATTAACAGGTCAGGTTTTGGCAAATGCATAAAGGTTTTCACCAATGGTATCAATTGGTGACATTTTAATCCTCTGTGGCCAAACCACTTAATTTCCACATCTTGTAAATTGAGGTTAGGTAAATTCCTGCTTTCAACGTACCTTTGAGCCCAGTGAATATAACTATGACCAACAATCCAGACAGAAAACATGGTGAGAGAAGGTTCTCCTGCAGTCAGATGAAGTGTGGCAATGAAATGGCAGTTGAAAAAATGAGAGTGTAAAATGAAAAAAAAACTGTGGAGTTTCTTTGTTCATGAAGCAGTAACAGTGATTGGTGGATTTTGATTGATGAAAACAGAAAGTTAGGGTGCACAGATGTGTTCTTTGAAAGATGTATTTTGAGTGGTCAATAAAAAATCATTAAATGAAAGAATGCACTGGATATGCAGGTGCACTGAGAGTTCAGAGTTCAATTGCAACATTGTTGTGTGAACTTGCAAACACCAGAGGTCTTCCAAGAGGTGGTTGCTATGGAAAATAGGCAGAAAGGGCAGAGGGGGAAGGGTTTTCATTTGAAAAAAAGTGAGGGAAGAGTTTTGATTGGGTGACATGAGAAATATGTGTGAAGAATTACAGCATTTCTGTGCTTTTGATAGCTGCAGACTCTGGAGTGCATACCTTTTGCTCTGCTGAAGACAAATTGGTGTGTTTCTGAGACTGTTTTCAAACTCAAAGTATTTGCTAAGGTGAGAAAATATTTCTTTACTTTAGATAGAGAATAGTGTGCTTTAAGGAGAAAATTATGATTTATGTGGCGCAAATTGCTTGTAAATATGCTCTCACATGTGTATGGAAAATTTTGATTTTGAATGTTTGTGTTACATAGCCATGTTAAAAGTGACCCAACCATGCTGGAAAGGCAATCAAAAAATGCTTTCATGTGTTTTAATGACATTTTAAGTCATTTTCCCATGTGCAGTTTTTAGAAATTATGATTTGAAAATCGTTTTTGGGGAAAAGGAATTGTTTTTAAATTCATGACAAGGACATAATGGTGTATGCTTCTTTATAAGGCAATTGACTGTCCCTGATGTTATTTTTCTCATTTTAGTGTAAGACCTTTCTCTGTGGCGCAAATTGCTTGTAAATATGCTCCCACCTGTGCATGGCAAATTTAGATTTTGAATGTTTGTGTTACATAGCCATGTTAAAAGTGATACAAACATGCTGCAAGGGCAATCAAAAAACGCTTTTATGTGTCTTAAGGACATTTTAAGTCATTTTCCCATGTGCAGTGTTTAGAAATTATGATTTGAAAATCGTTTTTGGGGAAAAGGAATTGTTTTTAAAATCATGACAAGGACATAATGGTGTATGCTTCTTTATAAGGCAATTGACTGTCCCTGATGTTATTTTTCTCATTTTAGTGTAAGACCTTTCTCTGTGGCGCAAATTGCTTGTAAATATGCTCCCACATGTGCATGGAAAATTTAGATTTTGAATGTTTGTGTTACATAGCCATGTTAAAAGTGACCCTACCATGCAGGAAAGCCAATCAAAAAACGCTTGTATGTGTCTTAAGGACAATTTCAGTAATTTTCCCATGTGTAGTGTTTTGAAGTTATGATTTGAAAATCGTTGTTGAGGTAAAGGAATGTTGTTAAAATTTATGTGCGCCATATGCCCCCAAATTTCTTTTTTAGGGGTGCAGCAGGGTGTTCTTGAGACACCCCTGCACCTTTGGAATAAATTCCTAATTTGTGATGAGCAAATTGTTAATCGCAAATTGCACCTTCATTTATATGAGCCTCCTAGCCCATGGAAATGAATGGGTAAAATAGCAATTAGCAATTTTCTCATCGCAAATTTGGAATGGTAAAGAATCGCTATTTATTCCTTAAAATTCGCTTTTTTGGAAATGCAAAATAGTTATATGATACATATGGCGGTTGATGTCTAACAAGATAAGAAGCTTATGGATTCATTTATGGTGACTGGCGCAATGAAGTAGACATCACTTACTTCATTGGTAGAGCTTTACATGTATTATCTCCTCTGTATTCTTCATCAAGCGTAACTTTAATCTGCAATCCTGAGTAGGCCTCACCTTAAACAAACCTCTGGATAGGACACACTTTATTGTCATCCTGGATTAATCATTTAAAATGGTAGGGACAGATTTATGATAGGTGTATGCCTCTTTTGTGCCACTGTGCGTCACTTTTATGATGCAGCGGTGGTGCAAAAGATTTGCTATGAGGCGACAACATTACAAATTGATGCATTTAGGCAGATATGTCATGGTGTAAAAAAAACGTACCACATAAAACCCAAGCAGCAGTGATGCAAAAGATGCACCATGTCGCAAGACAGGCCTCACTTGGGGCCATATGTATCAAGCTAATTAGCATTTGCAAAGATCAAAATTCTACGAATTTCGGCCTTTGCGAATGTTAATTAGACAAATGGTATGTATCAAACAAGTTTGATGCAAAATAAGGAGTAGCAAAATTTGCTATTCCTTATTTTGCAATTGCACTGAAGGATTTGCAAATTTTGTGACTACTTAAATGCAATGTATCAAACAAAAACTATGTAAAAAATGACATTAAGGATTTGGAAACTATTGTGGTAAATTGGTGGTAATTTGTGAATTCTTTTCAAAAAGCTTTTTTTCAAAAAAACAAAAGGTGCCATATGACGCCAACACATGCCCTTAGGGCATGTATGTGTGCCATATGCCCCCAAATTTGTTTTTCAGGGGTGCAGCAGGGTGTTCTTGAGACACCCCTGCACCCTTGGAAAAATTCCTAATTTGTGATGAGCAAATTGCTAATCGCAAATTAAACCTTCATTCCTATGAGCCTCCTAGCCCATGGAAATGAATGGGTAACTTGCAATTAGCAATTTGCTCATTGCAAATTAGGAATGGTAAAGAATCGCTATTTATTCCTTAAAATTCGCTATTTAGAAAATGTAAAATATTTTGATGATACATATGGAAGTTCATCTGTAACAAGATAAGAAGCTTAGGGATAGATTTATGATGACTGGCGCATCACCAGGAATGTGACAGTCATCCTGCGCCGCTGTTCCGCCACCCATGGTGTGCTGCATTTACAATGCGGCGCAGCATGGGGCAAAAACGGCACAGATGCGTGACGCATCTGTGCCGTAAAGGTGGCGCATTGCTGGAGTTGTATCGCAAGTGCGATGCAGCTCCAGCAAGGCTCAGGGGTGCCCCATCTCCACAATGCTGCGTCAAGACCTATGCCAGCTTCAAGCAGGCGCAGGGTTTTGACGCAGCTTTCTCCTATCTGATTGTAAATGTGGCACACCATGGGTGGCAGAGCAGTGGTGCACGTTAACTGGTGCATGCCTGGGGATGTGCCATTTAATATAAATCTGCCCCTTTACATTTAAGTATGTGCAGGGGACACAGAGTCGGTGAGGCTTATTCAAGGTTAAGAAGAGATGAGTCCTGTTAAGTGAAAAATTAGACATAGGCTTCACCTGCTCAGCATTGCTGGACATGGCTAAATAATAGCTGCTAAATGTTAATCTTGTTAAACAATTTTACTATTATAATCTCTGAGATTTGTCTCTTACTCTGCAACATCTCATTGTTGTTATCTTTCTTTAAAGATAAAGACAACCTCAACATGAGCGACAATCTGCAATCAGTTGATTTTGACCTCATCATTGAACTTGTAATTGAAACATCAGTGGATGTTGATCCTTTGGATGATTTAAATCCTGAGGATGAAGAAGAGCGTGATGAGGATGCAGATTTGTCCGAATTATATGATATAGGATGGGAAGCTGACCTGCTTGAGCCTTTGGAAATATAAACATTTATTTTTAAAATTTATAATTAATAAAAAGTAAAAAGGTAAACCGTTTAATTTAAAAATAAAGACACCTTCAAAAACAGGTTATGTGTAGTGTCTTCAATAAAATATTAAAATATGCTCATAAAATTAGATCAGATTCACATATAAAATAGCATAGGTAACATAAATATAAATGTCATTTCTTTTCTGGTATTTCTGTATTGTAAAATTGCCAATGACTAAAAAATCTTCAAATTAAAATGTCAAGTAGTGTGTTAAGTTTTTGATCACTGTTACTGATTTACTGTTTGGTAATAATGTTTAATAACATTTTTTATTATATTTTTCCACAGATTCAACTGCAGATCATTTCAAGATTCCACCATGCCTACAATACAAAGACAGATAAAGGCTGCAAAACGTCAAAGACAGCAGGTGAAAAAAAAAACGCAGCAGTCCTCTAACAAAAAGATTTCTCAAGCCACGAAGAAAGCACCGGGTAAGAGCTCTAAATATTTCATAAGAAATATTTGTATTAAAAAAAATATTACTACAGAAACTGTTTCAGTCCATAAAACGAGAAGGAAATCAAATGGAAAGAAAAGGACAATGAAAAATGTTACTGCTAGAGCAAGAGATAAATCTGTGCATGATAGTAGAAGGAAACAACAGTTTAGGGAGATTCGTAAACGAATGTTCCGCAACAGGATAATTGGCAATTTGTTAAAAAATATTAAGAAAGGTCAACAGAAACTAGTTTTTTATAAGAGAAAAAAAAAATTGAGAAAGTTATTGATCAGGCATTTGAAATTAAACGTAAGTTATTTATTTTGATAATCAATAGAATTAGGAAGCTAAACAAGGCAATTTTTGATTTCAAAAGAAATAGTAGATGGAAGAGAATAGTTAATCGTAGTAATTTTTGTGAAGTTTTTTCTGGAGAATGGATGCATAGTTAAAGCTGTGAGGCATTTTTTAATGAGGAGAGTTATTTCCAGGATAATGATTTGGTGCATGCAGTTGACACCAGTGGTCGTGCTTATGAAGTGAAAGATGGTTGTCCAGTTGAAAAAGAAAAACTTGTGACAACAGAGGCAGAAGAGGTGTTAGGTAATGAGGTTTTAGGAAGACGTGCTAAGGGTCCTGTGTACACCTGGAAGTGTAGTAGTATTTGCAGTGTGCGACAGGATTCCATCAATTTGCTTTGTGATTTTGTACGGTCATTTAACAAAAAAAGTTTGAAGCAGAAAATGATGTTGTTGCAAGAATTAGATCCTTGCAGAGTAAGAGAAGTGACAGGTTTGCATGGTCATTCACTGGCTTGTCTTTCTAGGAGAGTATGCCAGAGTGTTTTTCATCATTTCAGGATGCTAGCAGTGCATCATAATAAAGTGAGGAAATTAGTTAGAATGTTGTATTATGCTAAGAGTCCAGCAATTATGCTGAAACAATTATGCGCTGCTCTTTTGCATGGTTCTGAAATAGATGTGAAGAATATATGTGAAGAAATTGAGTTTTGTTACTTTGGAAGTAAAGAGGAGAATGTTGAAATTGAGCAAGAAGTAGAGGGTAATGTGGAAGATAGTGTACAGGTTTCCAGTACAGATAATTTCCAGAGGGAAATTGCGCCGTTTGAGGTGAAATCAAGTGAGAGGCCTAATTTCACTTGTGTGTGTTGTCAACGCACTTATTATAAGAATCAGACTAAGTTAGTGGATTTATATGCAAAAAGTGAAAGGGAAAATAATAGTGAATGGAAGGATTTTGCAACATACTTGATGGTAGAAAATTGTTTTGATTTGGGATTGGATCAACGTGTGTGTACTTATTGTTGTAACAAATTAAAACAAAACCAGATGCCTGCTAGAGCAGTTCATAATAATCTGGAATTGGTTGAGATTCCTTCTGAATTGAAGGACTTAAATACTTATGAATCTATTTTGATTCAAAGTATCCATCCCTTTCAGGCTATTGTAAGAATGGAGCCAAAGACAGGGAAATTGCCTCCATCAGATTTACAGAGAGGATTAAAGGGAAGAGTTGTTTATTTGCCTCTAGATTTCAAGAAAAACATTAACACAATTGGAGTAGAAAAAGTGGAAGAGGAACCTCTGGTTATCTTAGTTAATGGGGTTCCGACAAAGAATAAGAAAATATGGCAAGATTTAGTAGATGTTAGGAAAGTTAAAAAGGCAACATTGTATTTGAAAAAAAATAATAAATACTATAAGAATGTATATGTTGCAGAAGAGGAAGTAAGTGAGGAAGAGGATAGCGATTTGTGTGCTGGTCAAATTGAGAAAGTAGAACCCTCTACTAGTGAAGAAATATATGAACATTATAGTGTTCATCCTTTGCATTCCAAGGAAGTCATGGGGAATGCTATTGAGTTGTTTCAAATGAAACAAGCCAAAGGGAGTCCCATTAGTGTTTGGGAGGAAAGTTTGGAAGCTCGGTGTTTCCCACAGCTTTTTCCAACAGGTCAGGGAGGAAGATATGATGAGCGACCTCATCAAATTCCTGCTTCTGAATACCGGACTTTGCGATTGTATGCAGGAGATGCTAGGTTTCGACAATGCATTCCTTATTTGTTTCATCTCCTGTTTGAAAGCGATCTGTCTGGACTGTCATATGCAGTGAACCACATCTTGAAAAGTGGTATACACATGCAAAACATCTCGGCAAGTGACTTTATGGATAAAGTCAATGTCCAAGATAGTATTTTGGATTCTCACCTGATTAATCTCATGGCGTGTCAGCGTGGTACTAATGAGTACTGGTACCGTCGTCATGGTGATTTAAAATGTATGCTGAGGAACTTAGGTACTCCCACATGGTTCCTCACTCTGAGCTGTGCCGAGTATGGCTGGGAAGACTTACTTGAATTTCTACGAGAGGCAAATGCTAACGTAGATAACATCGAATTCAAGACACCCGGAGAACTGTGCTCTTTGGATCCAGTCAATGTATGTAGGTACTTCAATCATAGATTTGAAGCTATGATGTCTTTCATCATGAATAAGAAGAATCCACCTCTTGGAGAGGTGTTGGATTTCTTCTGGAGAAAGGAGTACCAAGCAAGAGGTGCTCCTCATATACATATGTTGCTGTGGATCAAGGATGCACCTAAATTTGGAACGGATCCAGAAGACTCAGTGATGAGTTTCATCCAACAGTATTCTACGTGTGATGTTCCAAACGCAAAGGAGAAGAAAAGCCTAAGAGAAAAAGTTCTGCGTTTCCAAAGCCATCGATGTGGAAAGTACTGCCGTCGTAAATTCCGAAACAAAGACAAGTTCTACACTAAATGTCGTTTCGGCTTTCCACGACCGGTGATTTCTAAAGGAAGAGTAAACAGTTTGATGTCTTCGTTGCGACACAATGTCATGAAGAAATCACCTAAAAACACTTACAATTTGAAGAGGAACGAAGAGTCCAAGTACATCAACGACTACAACCCGGTGATTTTGTCCATGTGGAATGCTAACATGGATATACAGTTTGTGGCTGATAACTGTATGGCTGTGGCTCGGTATGTGATGTCTTACATCACCAAAAAAGAGAAGACAGAATTGAAGGATATGTGGGAGGACATTTCCCATGAAAAGAGCCTCAGCAAGAAGTTGTACAGTTTCAGTCTGAAGATGTTGTCGCATCGAGAAATCGGAGCGTACGAATGTTCTGACCGGTTGTCTTCAGCAAGTCTCTATGCTAAGTCCAGGAGTATCGTTTGGGCGAGTCTTGGTCTTGCTGCAACGCGTAATCGAGTTCTCAAACCTGTGCGGGAAATTGAGTATTTGGCGGAAAAGGAGCCAAACAGTACCGACATTTTGAAGACAAACATGTTGGATACATATTATCCAAATCGAAGCAGTCACCTCGAGAATGTTTGTCTGTATGAGGTTCTGCAAAATTACATATTCAAGAGGAACATCAAAGAAGATACTGAGAAAGGAGTGTATGCTGTAATAGGAAGTGAGGGATGTCTGGTCAAGCAAAGAAAATGCCACTTGGTAAACCATCGAAAATTGAGTGGCGAATCTCCTGAAAAAAAGGAGTTTTTCTATTTAGCACTTTTGCAACTTTTCAAGCCTTGGCGTGCAGAAGAGGAACTGCTTGGAGATTTTCTCTGTTACGAAGACTCTTTCAATGCCGCCAAGGAGACCATAGAATGTCCTGCTTTTCCCAAATATGTAGAAATGTTGAATGCGGAAATTGAGCAGGAAGCAACGATTGCAGCCGAGATTGCCAGAGACAGTTCTCAGGACAGTCAGAGTTCTGCTTCATTGAGTCAGGATCCACTAGGAGGACCTGTTATTGAAAATGAAGCTGCCACTGCTATGAATGAAGTGGAAAGAGCCATGGCACATGCTCAAGAGGATGCGGTTAACTTAGAAGAGTTGGAAAGGCAACTCAACGTTGAGCAGAGGAAAATATATGACGAAGTTACCATGCAAATTGATCATGGATTAAGTCATGATAAGAAAGAGTGCTCATGTACGTCGTTGAAGCCTGTCCGACTGTACGTGAGTGGAGAAGCGGGAACTGGAAAAAGTTTCCTCATTAAAGCAATTTCATGCTATTTGCAGGAAAAGACAGAGTCATCGCTGTCTTGTGTTGTCACTGCTCCAACTGGACTGGCAGCACATAATATTAAAGGGATTACTTTACATCGTTTACTGATGCTGCCAGTGGAGCATGACAACAAATTAGAATATCACAAGCTATCTGGAGATGCTTGTTTTGAAGTTTCAAGAATCTTGAGGAAAATGAAACTTCTTATCATTGACGAAGTAAGCATGGTTTCCAATGTCATGCTTGCCTTTGTGCATTTGAGAATGCAAGAAGTTCTCAAAACAGAGTATGATGTGTTATTTGGTGACAAACACATCATTGTTTTCGGAGATCTTCTGCAGCTGACACCAGTGAAAGGGCAACCTGTGTTCAAAATGCTCACGCATGAAGATACCAGGAAGTGCCTAGGCAGCATTGGCAACGTCAATATATGGTTAAACTTCAATTATGCTGAACTGCATGAAAATATGCGTCAGGCGAAGGATGAAGTTTACAAGACTATTCTACAAGATGTTAGAATTGGAAAAGTGACCGAGCATGGGAAAGAAGTTTTACATGCACGATTACTGTCAAATTTATATCCAGAACAAGATGTTGTGCCTGAGAATATTTTTCAGAAAATTACTGAAAAGAAATCTGGAATATGTTTGATGCCTACTCTTGCAGAATGTGCCAAATTTAACAACAAAATGTTGCATTTAGAAAAGCAAGAGATTGTGAAACTGGAAGCTATTGATAGAGTAGAGCATATGGGATCAACAATTATTTTGTCTGAGAATCTGAAAACAAAATTGGATTCATTAGAGAAGAGTATATCTAAAACTGCAGGTTTTGAAAAGACTCTGAATGTGTGCTTGAACTGCCGTATAATTTTAAGAAGGAATTTACATGTTGAAAGAGGTCTGGTAAATGGATCAATGGGTAATGTTGTTGATTTTGTGAAATACAGAAATAGAGATGGAATTGAATTTTTAAAAATTAAATTTGATGGCATTGAGGAAGTACAGCTAATTGCTTGTTGTTCTGCTAGATTTTTGCTTGTAAAAGACTTATATGTTCGCCGTAAGCAGTTTCCTGTTTGCTTGGCATATGCGGTGACAATCCATAAATCGCAAGGTTTAAGTGTAGACAGTGCATTGGTAAATATTGGCAGTTCTGTGTTCAAGGAGGGTATGGCATATGTGGCATTGTCACGAGTTAGAACTTTATCGGGATTGTACTTGATTGAGTGTGATGTCACAAACATTTGTGCAGATCTAGATTGTGTTAAGGAATACAATAGGTTAAGAAGAGAGTATGCGCCACATTTGCCTCAGTTTCCTTTGTTTGAGAAACGTGTGGTAGGCCGGAAACGAAGAAATGAGAACAATACTGGGGAGGTTGTAGCAAAAAGACAAAAAGTCAATGAACCTAAAATTACAAGCAGAAACAAAAAGGATTCTGTTGAAGATGTTGTTGGTTTTCAGTTTGAAAACAGTTCTGGTGTCAACTGCTATGCTAATGTAGTAATTAATGTTTTGTTTTCTCTAAAAAATGTAAAAGAAGAGATTGTGGTCAATTCTGATCAAAGATTTTGCAGTTTGTTAAATTCTGTGTTAGAGAAATGTACCACTGATAGAAGAAACATAGAAAGTGTGTCTGAAATTCGAAATCTGTTAGACAGATGTTCAGGCCAAACACAATTCTCTCAAAATATTCAGCAAGATTGTCAGGAGTTTTTAATGTATATGCTTGATGTATTACATGCTGAAGGTGTAGATGTAGATCAGCTGTTTGGGCTTTCTTATCAATGGCAGCATGACTGCGAGAACTGTATGGTATCAAGTACTACTAGTGTAGACTCAGAAAGATTTATATATTTAACTTTGCCAGACAGTAAATCAGTCTCCTTTAATAAGCTAGTAAAAGCAGCTGATCACAACATGGAGTGTAGCCAATGTAAATCTGAAATGATGTCCACATTATTTATACGAACATATGGCCAGTACGTCATTTTAATGTTCCAACGATGTAGGCCTGATGGAACAAAATTGACAACTTTAATAAAAAAATTTGTAGCTTCGCAGTTGTCAATATCAGGAAGGACTTTTGTAACTGCAGCAATTATATATCATGACGGCCCTTCAATAACATCAGGACATTATACAGCTTATTTAAAGTCTAGAAATGGCTGGTCATTCTGCAATGATTCTGTTTTAATTTTCAAAAAGAAATTGCCGTATGACCTTAAAAACTCTTACCTGGTGTTTTTAAAACCAAAATTTTAGGGAAATAATCTCGGGATGTGCTCTGTGGAATTTCAAGAAGTTCTAATGGCTCCTACACTATT
Source organism: Lissotriton helveticus (assembly GCF_964261635.1). NCBI lineage: Eukaryota > Metazoa > Chordata > Amphibia > Caudata > Salamandridae > Lissotriton > Lissotriton helveticus. The sequence goes on along the minus strand of NC_136065.1, from coordinate 888,968,521 downwards.
TGGCCTTGAGGATAAGTGTAGTTCAGAGACATAACTTCTAACCATAAGACTGGACATTATGGAGAAATAAGTGCACTTTGAATGAGTTCAGAAAAACTGTTTCTTTTTATAAGCTAATTGAAGCAGCCAATCAAAACATGGAGTAGAGGGAATGTAAGTCTGCAATGCTGTCTACTGTTTTACATTGCTTTGTGATTAAAAGTGATGTAGAGAATTAAATAATTGTAGTAGTCATAGAGGTAGTGTAAGTCTGCTTCATAGTAAGCAGTATCAGTGTCATAGAAAATGTAGAACATGACTGAGCAAGAAGGGGAAGATATTACTATTCCAGGATTGTGAAAATGATCTTCAACATTTTAATTCTGAAAGTTGCGGAAATGCCAAATGACGGGATTGGCTTAGAAGAAATACAAGAGTTATAAATGGGTCTGACCAGATTTGGCCTTGAGGAAACTTGTGGTAGAGAGCAAGAAGTCATTTATTGCATGTAACATGTTTTTAAAAACGATGGAGATTTTCTTTCAGAAAGTGGCGGGCTGAAAGTAATAACAGCACAAAAGAGTGTAAGCTGTTCATAGGACATCCTTGGACGTCATGGAAAGTAAGTTAACTTTAAGGAGTTCTGAATTTTGATTTCTGATGTTGTATGGGTTTTTTAAACACAATCATTTTGATTGTGTTTTTTTTTTCCCGCTGTTACATGATGAATACCTTCAAGTCACTGTTTTAGTGAAATTTGATACATTCTGAGAACAGCAAAAATAAACCATTTAACATGTATAATTAATGTTCTACTTTTTGTACTTGTGATATACATTTAGAAATGTGAGGTAGATATGGAGAAACTGAGGCTTCTGTAAGTGTCAAAGTTAATGCTTACAGTGCTGCACTTCTGGGTACTGGTTTTTTTTTTGAAAACTGAATAGGCGTCACCTTAAAGAAACCTCTTGAAAGGACACATCTTATTTGTATCCTGAAAGAATAATTTAAAATGTTAGACACAATTTTATGATGGCTTTACATCTTTTTTGCGCTGCTATTGCATCACTATTGTGAGAGATCAGCAGTGCAAAAGATGCACCATGTTCCAAAATAGGCATCACTTCATCAGCATCAAGATACTGTTTGTTTAAAATATATATCTTTAGGATTGTGTAGGGGACGTATAGCAGCAGAGGCTTCTGTAAATCTCAAAGTTTTTGAAAAACTGTTTCTTCTTGAACCTTTTCCCTTGTCTTTTCAAATTTTTAAATACATGTTTTAATATTTTTGAAATGTTTCTTCTCTGTTTTACAGATTGAAAGTATGAAAAAATATTTGAAAAAGTTAAAAAGAATTATAAGGTAAATGTTTTCTACTCTTTTAACCCGCAATCCACTGCTGAAGATGTCACTGACTATGTCATGAATGATGTAATAAGTGGACATGACTTACTTCATTGATAGGCCTTCACATGTATTAATGCATACACTGCTGCACTTCTGTGTACTGTTTCATATGCTGAACTACATCTGCACTATGAGATACCTCAGCAAAGGCAACACAGGTGATGTGATTTTGAAATGAGCAAAAGAAACTCCATGTTTTTCAATTACATTACTTGTGTTTTCTAAGTTTACGGATGATATTGTGCAGATGAACTTTAGGTCTGTCTATGGACACAGAAGAGGTCTGGCCGTTATTCAAGAGTGAAGTGTACATGTTTTACTTGAATGGTAGGCCTTCACATGTATTATCTTCTATGTATTCTCAAACAAGCATAAGTTTGATATGCAACTCTAAGTAGGCCTCATCTTAAACAAAATTTTGGAGAGGACACACCTTATCGTCATACTGAATCAATCATTTAATCTATCACATTTAACATCTATTAGTTCTACTGCTTCATTTCTTTAATCCTTACTTTCATGCGTTTGCTACTTCTCTCATTCCTTTCTCTATTACTTAATTATTCTACTCCTTCCAGTATTTTTCACAGTCCCTCTCTTCTCATACTTCTTCATTATTATTCACTCATTCTGTCTCTATTAATGTTACTGTTTCTGAATGATGTCAAAAAAAATTTAAAACAAGAACAGTAAGTATAAGGATAGGAAACAGACATTTATGTTACAAGAAAAACAGCTATAGGAAGTAAACAAAAGATACTGTTACTCGCAATCCACTGCTGATGATGTCACTGACCATGTCAAGAATGATATAATATGTGATATGATCAGAAGTGGATTGTGGGTAACAGTATGTTTTCTTTACTACCTGTAGCTGTCTTTCTTTTAACATAACTGTCTGTTTCCTTCCCTTATATTTACTGTTCTTTTTTTTAAAAAATGTTTTGGGTTCTCTCCTGGTTCGCGTACCGGAGTGCGAACTGAAAGCGAACTATAAGAAATAGAGATTGGCAGAGTTTCAAAAATTCTACCAATTTTTTTTATAATGGGGAGGTAGTTCTGAAAAGAACTTTTTTTTTTTGGTTTTTGTTGTTTTAAATTTTTTTTATTATTTTTCTGAACATTTTTTATATTTTTTTTGTTTTTTCTGAACATTTTGTAATTTTTTTGTTTTTTTGGGGGGGAGGGGGGAAACAAAAATGATTCATTGAGAAGGGCGCAACAGGAGCAACGAAAAAAAGAAGAATTTATTTTTAGGGCGTTTCGGGCAATCATGATTTCTGATAGCTCTCATTATAAGAGTAATGCTTCTTTCTCCGTGGCAAAGTGTTTGGCCGCACCACACGCACACTTGCCTTACTTCCCCCATTTCTAATTGAATATTCGGGATCACCTCCCTCGCCTCTGGTCCCGATATTTCTTTCACAGCAGATGTTCTCACCATTGCCAGGGGATTTTCTTGTTCATCACGCAGCTGGGCAGCACTATAATTATTTGGGTGCCACCTACTCATATGCCTGTGCATAGTATAATTGCCGAAGCTGTACTTCTTGTCAGTGCCCCTTGACAGTCGATCTTTGCAAATACGGCAAAACACATATCTTGCGTTAACTTTTTTTTGCCCAGCTGGAAATGTAAAAAATTGCCAGATGTAATTTTCCTTTCTGTTGTACCTCCTGGGCTCCTCTGGCAAAAACTGAGGCTCTTCCTCCTCTTCCTCCTCTTCTTGATCTTCCTCAAACATTGGTTGAGCAGGTGGTCCTTTCTTCCCTTGAGGAGGTGGGGGTGGTGGTGGGGGAACACTACCTGAAGCAACAATGGAAGCCATTTCTCAATAAAGTAAAAGGGTCTTTCTCTCACCAAGATGAAAGTCAGAGTGAGGAAAGAAGGAGGGGTTTTCATCATTTGGGAAAAGCAAAAGTTCTCAACCAATGAAAAGTGTTATTTTTAGGTCACCTGACCTAGCCTTCCATTATTATGAAACCAAAAGTGAAATGAACCAATGAAAAGTTTTATTACCAAGTCACATGACCTCTCATGCTCATGTTACGCGCTGCGGAACGCTCCCCGGTTAGCTTCCGGTTCGCTGCGCTTTGCGCCTCGGTCCGCGCCCCGGGACACTTCCGGGTGCGCTAACGCGATACGTCACAAGACGCATTACGCGGCAACGCGATACGTCGCGCTTTCGCGACGCGCCGCGGATCGCTTCCGGGTCGCTGCGCTTCGCGCCTCGGTCCGCGCCCCGGGGCACTTCCGGGTGCGCTAACGCAGTACGTCATAAGACGCATTACGCGGCAACGCGATACCGTCACTATGTTGATTTCTTACCGGTTCGCGGACCGGATCGCGGAATCAAATTGAGCTAACGGGAAGCTTCCCGGTTCGCGGACCGGGAGCGAAACAAAAAAAATATTAAAAAAAATTATTAATAAACATATAAAATATATTTTTGTATTTAAAGAAGAATACATTTTACAGCTATAGATATTAGCTTTTAAAAAACCAATGAAATTCACTGAAAAAACCATAGGTTATAGACCATATATAGTTAGGAATTAGCATTTAAAAAACCTTATTTTACTCACACAAAACCATTGAAATTCCATATATAGTTAGTTGTACTAACTATATATCGCGCACCCGCAATCCACTGCTGATCATGTCACATATTACATCATTCATGACATGGTCAGTGACATCACTGATGACATCACTGATGACATCTCAAATGACATCACTGATGACATCACTGATGACATCTCAAATGACATCACTGATGACATCACTGATGACAACATCCAGTGACTGTATTTTTCTGTAAAGTTAAAATATGTCTTACATATTTAAGAATGAGTGGATGTATAAATGTCTGGATGAAGGATTTAGTAGGTGCATGACTGACTGTATGAGTGAGTGATTAAACGTGTCTCACTGAGTGCATGGGTTAGTGACTAAACTGTCTCAATTTGTGCATCATTATGTCTGTTGTTCTATAAAATGCTGCATGTGTTGATCATTAGCTATATGATTAACTATATGGGTTATTGATTGGTTGCCCAAGTATTTGTATGGGAGACTGAGAGTGTGTATGGGTGGCTGGGAGGTGTATGACTCTGTGCATAGATGTGCGAGCAGTTGATTCACTAGATGTATGGGTTCAAAAGTGCATGTGGAAACAGCTGTATGGGCGGTTGACTGTGTGCATGAGTGTATTGGTGAGTGAATGGATATCTCAGTGCTACATGTCAAAGTAAGTACATATGTAAAACACAGTACATGTGAGAGTTGACATATATAAATAACTGTGCATAAGAGCCAGTGAATGTGTGAGTGGCTGTATGGATCATTGTGCTCTTGTATCCAGGATTGTATAAGAGAGTAAATATGTGTTAGTATATGTTTGAATAAGTAAGGTGTGTATAACTGTATAGTTGAGGAAATGGAGGTGTGATTGATTCTTTGCATGACTGACTAGGTGTGTAAGTAACTCCATGGATGAGTGACAGTCTGTGAGTGTCTGTTTACACTGAGTGTATCTAAGGTTATATTAGAGTCTGAAGAGGTTCATCGTATTATCACATGAATGATGTCATCAGTGATGTGATCAGTAATGTCAAATGAGATGTCATCAGTGATGTCATCAGTGATGTCATTTGAGATGTCATCAGTGATGTCATCAGTGATGTCATTTGAGATGTCATCAGTGATGTCATCAGTGATGTCACTGACCATGTCATGAATGATGTAATATGTGACATGATCAGCAGTGGATTGCGGGTGCGCGATATATAGTTAGTACAACTAACTATATATGGAATTTCAATGGTTTTGTGTGAGTAAAATAAGGTTTTTTAAATGCTAATTCCTAACTATATATGGTGTATAACCTATGGTTTTTTCAGTGAATTTTCAAGGTTTTGTAAATGCTAATTCCTAACTATATATGGTCTATAACCTATGGTTTTTTCAGTGAATATATATATATATATATATATCGCCAGTAGGTAGTTATAGTTAGGATTGGCTACCGTAGGAAATCCGCAACATTCTATTGGGAATAACTCTGGCGTCGGTTGAGGAATTTGTGTGTAATTTTCCAAAATTTTGGCCAGCTCCGCTCTGCTCCTTCCCTGGAAGTTTCAGGGGGATTCGTGAAGTGGGGGCTGAGAAAAAAGGGGGGTCCCAAAACGTGTTTTCCCCATGTTAATTTCCATAGGAAGGTCTGAGAAGTCTACAGCCCGAACCGCTGAATGGAATTACGCCAAACTTGGCAAAATTGTAGGGACTGGTACGCAGATGTGCCTTTGCTATATTTGGTGAAAATTGCTCCAGTGGTTTTTTTGAAAATTGACTTCAAAAACACATATATATCTATAGGCGCGCTCCGAGCGCTCACAGGTGCGCGTACCGCGGAGCGCACCCGGCGCGCTACGGGAGTGCGCGAGCGGAAAACTGATTGGCTGTCGGGTGTCTGTGAACATTCTAAACAGTCCGGAGAGTCCGCCATCTTGTGTCTCGGTAGAATTGAGACACAAGAGGTGAAAAAGAAAGGGGGAAATAATTAAAAGGGGGCAGAGTAGACACCCCCTGAACCCCTAGGTTTTCTGAGGGGGGCCTAGAAGGACCCTGAAAGGCAAAAAAACTTTTTTTTATTTTTTTTTATTTTCGTGGGGTAAGCGATGGGTGCGTTCCCAGGGGCGCGCTCCGGTACGCGCACCCAGAGCGTACCGCAGGGAAAAACAGTGAAAGAAAATAGTTCACTAATTCCTTCTCTTACTCCCTCTGTCCTCTTACTTCTACACTCCCCTTCCCTCTTTCTCTCTCTGTTAGCCTCATTCTCTCTAACCCCTTAGTCTGTCACTCCTCTTCTATCACGCTCACTCCCTATAACACAGCCACACACACTCACTTATGTTTCTTTCCTCTCTCACTCAGGGCCTCATTTATGAGAAATGACGCATCGCAGCGCTAAAGCAGCGATGCATCACTTCTCAGTGCGCTCTCCTTGAGATATTCCTGATGCATCATATTTAATGTATGACGCATTATGTCGCAAGGAGTTACAGATATGTCAGTATTTCTGACGTATCTGTAAGCGCAAAAGTGATGCATTGCTGGAGTGTGTCACAAAAGTGACGCAACTCCAGCAATGCATCCTTTCACATGGGGCCAGCCCCATGTGAAAGGACCTGCGTAAGTCTTACGCCTGCTGTGAGGCTGGCGCAAGATTTTGACGCAACGGTGTCATAAAAGTGACGCAGTGAAATCTCATAGATTTCACTGCGTCACTTCTACGACCCTTCCTTGCGTCAATACGCCCCCTTAGCATACATTACACCTGGCGCAGGTATAATGTGGCGCAGGGGTTTACAAAGTGACGCATCTACCTAGATGCGTCACTTTGTAAATATGACTCAACAAGGTGCATTTTTTACTCCCCTGGTGCGTCACAAAAAGTGACGCACCGGCGGCGTAAAAGTGACGCATGAGTCTTCTACTCTCACTTTTTCTTTCACTTTCTCTGTCTCTTCACTCCCTTACTCACCTTGTCTCACACTCACTTGTCTTTATCCAGTCTGTATCTCCACTCTCGCAAGGTGTTACAGATACGTCTGTATTTCTGACGTATCTGTAAGCGCAAAAGTGATGCATTGCTGGAGTGTGTCACAAAAGTGACGCAACTCCAGCAATGCATCCTTTCACATGGGGCCAGCCCCATGTGAAAGGGCCTGCGTACGTTTTACACCTGCTATGAGGCAGGCGCAAGATTTTGATGCAACGGCGTCCTAAAAGTGACGCAGTGAAATCTCATAGATTTCACTGCGTCACTTCTACGACCCTTCCTTGCGTCAATACTCCCCCTTTGCTTACATTACACCTGGCGCAGGTATAATGTGGCGCAGGGGTTTACAAAGTGACGCATCTATCTAGATGCGTCTCGTTGTAAATATGACTCAACAAGGTGCATTTTTTACACCACTGGTGCGTCACAAAAAGTGATGCACCGGCGGCGTAAAAGTGATGCATGGCCTCATAAATGAGGCCTTCAGTCTTCTACTCTCAGTTTTTCTTTCACTTTCTCTGTCTCTTCACTCCCTTACTCACCTTGTCTCACACTCACTTGTCTTTATCCAGTCTGTATCTCCACTCTTTCCTAAACATCACTGCTCTTTTCTTATCCTTCCACATCCCCGTTCCTTTACTACATTTTCTACACTTATCCTCATTCCCCATGTTCACTTTCCTTCTCCTCACTCTCCTTCCCCACACTCACCTTCTTTCAGTCCCCCTACTTCACTTCCCTTCCCCTCTCATCCCTTTCTTTGCTTTCTCACTCATTTTCCTCTCCTCTCTCACTGCACTCCACTTCAGTTACTGTTTTTCATTTTTTTAAGAATACAGCTCTTTTTTGAGAATTGGAGGTAGTTCTAAAAAGAACTTTTTTTCTTCTTTTTTCTTTTTTTCAACAAAAACAAAAACAGGGAATGGCAAACTGCTCAACAGGAGCAAAAGAAAAGAATCAAAATTAGGGCTGGGGACGGCAGCGGTGGTTCTCTATTGCTCGAACAATGTTCAAAATACTTTGTTCACCATAACAAAGTAATTGGTCACAATGTTTACATTTGATTGTGGCTTCATTAAAAACAGGCTGAATATTTGGGATCAGCTGTTCTGGTCGCCCCCTCACCGATACAGTTGCTCCTCCAGTTGAAGTAGAAGCACCATCCCTTGGTGCTTCTCGTGCCAGAGCCCTGACACTCTCCCGGGCATAGTTCTGGGGGTGCCTTCTCTGGACGTGACGAATCATAGTTGAATTACCAAAACTGTACTTCTTTGTGGGGTCTCCTCGAGAAAGTACAGTTTGGCAGATTTTGCATTCAACTTTTGGTACATTTACTTTTTTATGACCATCAGGTATAGAATTTTTTTTCCAGATAAAATGTTCTTTCACCTTCGGCTGAGGAGGCTCTTCATCGATGAAACCATCTGACTCCTCACTGCTGCTGGATGCTCTGGCAGCCATTCTATCCACAAATTGTTAGCACAGAAAAAAGAGGTCTTGCTCTCACTAAAGTGAAAGAAGAAGTGAAGGAAAAGGGTGGGGTTTTCATTAGTTGTAAAAAACAACTGTTAACAACCAATGAAAAGATTTATATTAAGGTCACATGACTTGACACACTTACGCTGCGCGCACCGGAGCGCTTCTGGGGGCGCTTACGCAGCGCGAACGTAGGCGCTTCCGGGGGCGCTTACGCAGCGTGCCTGAGTGACGTTTTGGTAGCTTTACGGAAATGCTAAATCATTTTCATTAGGAAAGTCAAAAATACTGCTTTTATAAGTATGGTACTGAATGTCTTGCATTATTATTTAGTTCTCATACATATTTTTATTTTACGAACGCAGAAATAGCGCTCTCGCTGCGCTCTCGGGAGAGCTTACCGGTACGCGCACCCTGAGCGCTCCACGACAAAATGATACTGGTAAGCGCACCAGGAAAAAAATGATTAACAAAAAAGAAAAATACAGTGAACAAATAATTTTTTTGAAAAAAAAATAATTATAATTAATAGTTATAAAAACAGCTAATAAAAAAATAAAAAAATTGTAGGTAACAAAGTCGATATGCAAAGGAATTAACTTTTAAAAAACTATGAAATTCACGGAAAAAACAATAGGTTTCACAAACGTTATAGTTAGGAATTAGCATTTACAAAACCTTTGAAATTCACTGAAAAAACCATAGGTTTCACAATCGTTATAGTTAGGAATTAGCATTTAAAAAACCTTTGAAATTCACTAAAAAAAACATAGGTTTCACAATCGTTATAGTTAGGAATTAGTATTTAAAAAATCTTTGAAATTCACAGAAACAACCATAGGTTTCACACCAGTTATAGTTAGCTGAACATTTTACTCATACAAAACCATTGAAATTCCCCCGTTATAGTTGGTTGGACTCACTATAACTCGCGCGCCCGCAATCCACTGCTGATGATGTCACATATTACATCATTCATGACATGGTCAGTGACATCACTGATGACATCTCAAATAACATCACTGATGACATCACTGATGACATCATCCATGTGATAATACAATGCACCTCCTCTCACTCTAATCTAACCTTTTATACATCCAGTGTTCAATACAGACTACCATTGACACAGCAATACCACTTACTACATACACATCACTGATTCATAAGTCTACACACACATCCACTCATTCACCCATACAATCACTCATACATACAGTCACTCATCAATACAACGCTATCATATGCACTCATACACCTATACAGACATTCACACAGTGCCACTCATCCATGGAGTTACTCTCTAATCTACTCAGTAATGAAAAGAATCAATCACACTCCCATTTCCTCATCTATACAGTTATACACACATAACCTTACTTATTCAAACATATACTAACACATACTTACTCTCTTTTACAATCACAGATACAAGTACACATTGATCCATACAGACACTTACGCAATCACAGGCTCTCATGTATAGTCATTGATATATGCCAACTGTCACATGCACTGTTTTGTACATATGTACTTACTTGGACATGTAGCACTGAGAAATCCATTCACTCACCAACACACCCATGCACACAGTCAACCGCACATACAGCTGTTTCCACATGTACTCTTGAACCCAAACACCAAGTGAATCAACTGCTCACACATCTATGCACAGAGTCACACACCTCCCAGCAACTCCCACACACACTCACCCTCACATACAAATACTTGGGCAACCAATCAATAACCCATATAGCCAGTCATATAGCTCCTAATCAACACCTGCAGCAGCTTACACAACAACAGACATAATGATGCACACATTCAGACAGTTTAGTCACTAACCTATGCATTCAGTAAGACACATTCAATCATTCACTCATACAGTCACTTACGCACCTACTAAATCCTTCATGCAGACACTCATGCATACACTCATTCTTCAATATGTAAAACATATTTTAACTTTACAGGAACACACATTCACTGGATGATGTCATCAGTGATGTCATCAGTGATGTCATTTGAGATGTCATCAGTGATGTCATCAGTGATGTCACTGACCATGTCATGAATGATGTAATATGTGACATCATCAGCAGTGGATTGCGGGCGCGCGAGTTATAGTGAGTCCAACTAACTATAACGTGGGAATTTCAATGGTTTTGTATGAGTAAAATGTTCAGCTAACTATAACTGGTGTGAAACCTATGGTTTTTTCGTGAATTCAAAGGTTTTTTAAATACTAATTCCTAACTATAACGAATGTGAAACCTATGTTTTTTTTTAGTGAATATATATATATATATATATATAGGTAGATAGATAGATAGATAGATAGATACAGATATATACAAAAATATATGTGTGTTTTAATTTTTTTAATAAGTATAATAGTTAGATTTACTTTAGAATTAATTAAATATATTTAATTTGTCTTACATTAGTGTTACTTTTTAATTAGTTAACATTTAATGCTTATATTTATATATATTTAAACAACGATATTATGTACAACGGTATTAATGACAATTATATTTTTGATTCAATATGTTTATCATTTAGATTATAAATATAGGATAACCATATTTTTGACAACAATATTTATTTCAAGATATTTTGGTATGGCAATATTTTCAGAGGCAATATTTTGTCAGTGTACCCTGTCCTAGGCTGTCTATACTCAACACACTCAATCCTCCTTAATCTGACCTCTCTTCCTTGATAAAGATCAACTACACAGTTTTTACCTGAGAAGGCATGTTTGTTGTGGGCCTGTCTCAGTTTGTTTATGTTTTTTATGTCATTATTGAGAAATATATGTTTCACCCAGGGTTATTGAAGGTGTTTTCACTATGAGCATTTATTAGTTTTTTCTCATTAGCTTGATTGATTCAATGTAAGACTCCCTAATGCTCTAGGACCAGGGTTGTGCTATTTGAAAAACACAAATTAAGAAAAGAAACCAGCTCTGATAGAACGATAATCCACTAGTTGTGTAACCCTAAAGTTCTAGTAAGTGCTCCAGACTCTATGGATAGGGCTTTCCTGTGGCATAGATATGTATGCGGGGATATTGCTGCGAGTCCTGTGGTAACCCTTAAGAAGACTGAGACTCCTCTCAAATAGGGAGAAAGATCTTTAAGCACCGATATCGATCATCATGAAATGACTGACTTTATCACTTGAATATAGAGTAATGCTGGCTGACATTCCCTAAGGAAATCTTGAGTAGGCAGGCCTTGTGTGATCCTTTTTATTACTGCATCTGAACAGTGGTGGTTGTCTGTGAACGGGGCGGTAGGCGGGGGAGGGATGAAAAAATTAATAACTTACCTTCTTTGCCGGTGCAGCCTCCGCACGCCTCTCTTCCATCTTTTTCTCTGCTGGAAGAAGCACCAGAAGCACCCAGGCTTCCGAACTCTGCCGGCCAAGCACGATGCTGCAGGAGCAGTGTTGTGATTGGTCTGAGAAGCCTGTTTTGCTACTCAGGCAGTGCCTGGAAGGCTGGGCATGTTTTCCTTGGGACTGTGCAACACAGCCCAATGGAGAACATGCCAATTGTGCATGACGGTTAAAACATCATCCGTATGTAGGGAGGGAGTGCAAACCACTCTTGCTCCCACTGTAGTGAGCCAGCCCCGCCCAACCTGGCTAAAGTCGCAGAGAAAAATATAATGACAATAGCTTTTTATCATTTTTTTTCCCGCTGCTCAATGAGCAGTGGGGCGACGCTCCTCCGCCTTAGTGGAGGAGCTACCCGGCTGCTGAAAGAAGAGGACAGTTTCTTTCTTCCTCTATTCTCACTCCTACCATTGCAGTAGTAGTCAATGCAGCACTTCTACGGTTCTTGGGAACCTCATGGAAAACAATATAAAAATAATAATAATAAAAAATAGTTACTAAAAATAATAATAGAAACAAAACAACAGCATAATGATGATGATAATAATAATAATAATAATAATAATAATAATAATAATAATAATATTAATAATAATAATAATAATAATAATAATAATAATAATAACAATAATAACAATAATAATAATCATTGACCTTAAGCATAAACGCTCAATGACTTACAGACTCGCTCCTTTGTTGACTGTTAAAATTCTCTTTCATTGGCATCTCCTTGCAAATCTTGTTTGTTATGATCATTGCTGCCAAATACTATTCCTTTTGGCAGCAACAGAACCCACGTGTTTGGTTGATTGTATTGGATGCTGTCTGTCGTTTTTCCTGTTCGCCACATGCGGACATAATTCATTCTTAAAGTTAAGCAAGTTACATTAAGACAATGACACAGCGTAGCATGCAAATATTGTCACTCTGAGGTTTAAATAATGTAACAAAAAGATTGCTAAGTTGTTTAATATTGATCATAATGCTCTTCACTGAATGGAAATAAAATATCCTAATGAGATCTACCCACGTGGGATGATCCATTACTGTGCATAGCAGAAGAAAAAACAGCTGTGCTCGGTGGGGTGTGTTTGCAAGCTCGTTCTCATCACAAAGGCATCTCTGAAATCCATATTAAATCACTTACCTTAGTGGAATGAGAAGACAATTATGTGAGTGTTGATGTTTTTTGGTGACAAATGTATGTATTTATTATATTACTACACCAGCTTATTAACAAATTGTAACTAATGAGTCATCAATAAGCAAAAATGCAGATTGCTTTTAAAGTTAATGCAACTTGCAAATTATGCACAGGAAAGCTGCTGACTAGAATAATAAAACATGGCTGAGTCTCTTGAAGCGGTCATTAGCAGTCCAATGTTTGCTGCTG